>NC_087363.1:1248928-2497857 GCF_030014295.1 Loxodonta africana
ACGAGCACCTCTCAGGTCCCAACATACTGGGAAACTCTTTCTCCATCTATGATTTGTGGTAAGTTCATCTCTGATTCTGAAACCCAACAAATCATTTTCAGATGGTCCAGAAATAAAGATATCAGGTCATGTGCTATACTGAGTTCCTCAATGGTCCCATCCTGTTCCTATATAATCCTGAGTGTTGAAGACAACCTCAAAAGGTAACCCATCACAAAATTAGTCATTCTAATTCACATTTTTTAACAACATATTTCATTTATTTGTCATTTAAATTTTTATTTTAATCCCATACATGTCTTTAATGTAAAGACTATTTTCTTTCCCAAATGTTTATATTAAATTGATGATAAATTTATGCTCTCATTTAGTCCAGGAATAAACCCAGGTGTTCCTTGGAAACTCTGTGGGGCAGTTCTACTCTGTCCTATAAGGTTGCTATGAGTCAGAATTGACTTGTTGGCACTGGGTTTGGTTTTTGGTTTGGTTTTAGTCCAGGCATAGGGTAGCTAAAATCTTCCCTATAGTTTCCTCCCATTTTATTGTTCTTTTGATGTCAGGGAACACATGCTTTCCCTCCTTTATGCTTTATGATCATTAAAGGTGGAAGTTTAGATAGATAATAGCTAGATGGATAGATAGATGATAGATAGATAGATAGATGACAGATGATAGATTAGATAGATAGATGATAGATGATGATGATGATAGATGATAGATAGATAGATAGATAGATAGATAGATAGATAGATAGATAGATAGATAGATAGATAGATAGATGATAGATAGATAGATAGATAGATAGATAGATAGATAGATGATAGATAGATAGATAGATAGATAGATAGATAGATAGGTAGATAGGTAGATAGGTAGATAGGTAGATAGGTAGATAGGTAGATAGATAGATAGATAGATAGATAGATAGATAGATAGATAGATAGATAGATAGATAGATAGATAGATGATAGATTCTTTTCCCAAAAGATTCTATTAAATTTCTGTTTATTTCATTCGGTTTAAATACTTGTCTATTCTACCTTGACAACTGCTCTGAAATTTACAAGAGGGAGGGAATACACATTCCCAAACCTCTCATGGCTCCTCTATTCTCCTACCCCAGATACCTCTAATCCACAGCACTGTTATTGAGGAGCTTTGTGAGTTAGATTCAACTCAACAGCAATAGATTAGTTTTTTGTTTTGTTTTGTTTTGTTTAATGAGCCAGGTCCTGTACGCAAAGCTTGGCATAAAGAGTGCACATCCTCTTCCTTGCATGTTCAGATATGTACCTTTTGTTTTGGCTCGATATTCCTCAAGTATTCTACTTCTAAAGGTTATGTTTCCACCTTCATATTGTTTCCTAGATATCCTACATTGACATTAATAACGTTATGTCTTTAGAATTTTTAACAAACCTGCTAATGGCAAAGAGAAGGCCTCTCCTGCCTCTGGAAAACCTGAATGGGAGAGAAGTATATGCAACATTACATTTTCTACCCACAGCCTTGGGACATAAACCCTAGAGACTATATGTTGCCCCATTCTCTAGAGGACAAAAAATAAGCAATTAAAATTAACTACCTTTCTCAACTGTGTTGGAAAACCTGGAGAAAAATTACATTGTCGTTAGGAACATTTTATAAGAAGCAATTTATATTTTAAAGTCATATTCCCCAGCCTTCTGAACACTCCCCAAAAATCCAATAATTATCAAGTATATGTGACTATTAAAAAAAAATTGCCATTGAGTCAATTCCAATTCTTACTGAAAGTATATGTAACTATAGGAGTATAATTATTAAATATTAATTGATTAGCTACTAAGTACCTTTCTGATAGGTGAGAAATGATATATAAGAGCAGTTTTCACACGTGCTTCTAGCATTTTGACTCAGATTGAACAACTCTTCATATCTTTTGGAGCTATTTGTATTTCCTCAGTGGAGACTCTTTAATCATATCTTCTGTCCATTTTACTACAGGACTGACTGTCATTTTCTCCTCTACACTATGTGACATAAGTGGTAATGTTTTCCACATTTTTTCATTTGTGATTCTAATTTACATTCCTTTGTTTTTGGTACAAAGTGTCTGTATAGTCATGTGATCTAAATTTTAAACTTTGTTTTCAGAACCTAATTTCATGCGTGGAGTAAGAAAGAGATACAATTTTATTCTTTACTTGTATGGCTAAGGAAAGATGCCCATATGGCTCTTGAAAATCTGTTTGCCACAATATGACACTATTTTATTAATAGATACTTTATAATTTTTTTTTAATATTTGGCAGGATTAGCCTTCCTACTCTAATTTGCTTTATTATCTTTTTCAGTCTTTTTTGTCTGAGTATCTTTGATTATTTATACTTTCATGTGAACATTAGGATGGAAATTTTAAAATATGATTCCTTGATATTACCAAATGAATCTTGTAGTACACTCTTCTTGGTCTTAATAAATGTGAACTTAACTAAACAAATCTGAGATTTCTAGACCTGATACTATTGGTCATGCACCTTTGAGTAAATAATATCCAGTCATAATCTAGGAATATTGAAGTGGCCCCAATGATTGTCCTTTCTGAAGGGCTAATTAATATTCATGACCTCTCAGACTGACAGCCTTAGAGATAATAGAATGAAAGTGCTGTAGAATTGGAGACAAAAGAGCTAAGTTCCTGTCCTAAACCAGTCACTTCTGTTTATATGAATTTAAGTGAATTAGAAGTTTATTCAACTTCTGTATTATCATCTTGCACTGGTACATAATGGTCCTTTTTCTCTCTCCTTCTCAACATAAGCTGATCATTTGAACTTCAAATCTGCTCATTCATAGGATCAACAGAACCAAAGGAACAAAGGTATCAGACAAGAATGATTTGCCTTTATCACCACTGCTATTTGACATTGTGCTGGAAATCCTACCTAGAGCAATAAGGTAAGAGAAAGAAATAAAGGGCATCCAACTTAGAAAGGAAGGGAGAAAACTATCCTTACTCACAGTTGGTATGATCGTAATATTACCCAGCATGTGAAAACAGGAGAAATGCTAGGGACCCTTGTATATGGCGTAAATTCAATACAAACCATAACTAACAAACACCGGGAGATAAACTAGATAACTGGGAGCTCCTAAAAACTAAACACTTAAGCTCATCAAAAGAGCAAAAAGTAAACCTACGATTGGGGGGAAACAAAAAAAATTTGGCCATGATATCTCTGACACAGGTCTAATCTCTAAAACCTGTAGAATACTAAACACCTCAACAACAAAAAAAAGAATACTGCCATTACAAAACGAGCAAAAGATATGAATAGACACTTCACCAAAGAAGACATGCAAACAGGTAACAAACACATTAGAAAATGTTTGCAACTATTGGAAATTAGAGAAATGAAAATCAAAACTACAATGAGGTATCATCTCACCTAGACATCACTGGCAAAATTCAAAAACAAAACAAAAAAACAAATGTAGAAGAAGTTACAGGGAGATTGGAACTCTTATGCTGGTGCGAATCTAAATTGGTACAACTACTCTGGAAAAAAATATGGCACCTCCTTAAATAGCTAGAAAAAGAAACACCATAAGGTCCAGGAATCCTACTCCTACGAAAATATCCTAGAGAGATAAGAACCATCACACAAATAGACATATACACACCAGTGTTCATTGCAGCATTATTCACAATAGCAAAAAGATGGAAACAACCTAAGTTCCCATCAACAAGTGGATGGATAAACAAATTATGATGTACACGCACAATGGAATACTATGCAATGATAAACAACAATGATGAAACTTTGAAACCTTTTAAACGTCTTGCAACATGAATGAATCCAGAGGGAATTATGCTAGTGAAATAAGTCAATCAAAAAGGACAAATATTGCATGAGGTCACTATTATAAAAATGCAAGAAAAGGTTTACATATAGAAAAAAAAACAACCTTTGATGGTTATGAGGGAACTGGGGGGTGGGGAGAGAAAATCACTTAATTGTTAACTTTGGTGAAAGGAAAGACAACACACAATACAGGTGAAGGTAGTACATCTTCATGAAAGTAAAGTTGTAGACGCTTCCTAGACACATCCAAATACCTTGAGGGATCAAGTCACTGGGGCTTGGGGCTGAAGACTATGTTCTTGAAGATATCTTGGTCAACTGAAATAACATATTTCATAAAGAAAATGTTCTACATTCCACTTTGATGAGTAGTGTCTACTATCTTAAAAACTTGCAAGTGGCCACCTAAGGTACACATATGGGTTTCATCCCATCTGGAAAAAAGGAAAATGAGGAAAACCAAAGACACTAGGAAAATATTAGTTCAAAGTACTAATGGTTCACATGAACCACAGCCTCCACCAGCCTGATCTCAGAAGAACTAGATGGTGCCTGACTACAGCCATCAACCCCTCTGACAGGGATCGCAATAGAAGGTCCCTGACAGAAAAAAAAAAAAATTTTTTTTTTTTTTTTTGTAAGAGAAAAATGTAGAACAAAATTCAAATTCACAAAAAAACCAGAGTTGCTGGTCTGGCAGAGACTGGAGGAACCCCCGATACTATGGCCCACTGACACCATCCTATCTCAGAACTGAAGTTATTACTGAAGTCGAACTTTCAGCCAAAGATTTGACAGGCCTATAAAACAAACAATAACACATGTGAGGAACATACTTCTTAGTTCAATCAAGAATGGAAACCAAATGGGCAACATCTGTCAAAAGCAAAGACACGAAGGCAGGAAGGCACAGAAAACTGGATGAATGGACACCAGGAACCTGGGGTAAAAGGGAAAGTGGAAAAGAGTTGATGCAATGCTGGGTTTATGACTAATGTCACAAAAACAATTAGTCTATGAATTTTTGTATGAGAAATTAATCTGTGCTGCAAATTTTTACCAAAATCACTGTAAAATAAAGCAATAATAATTAATTCACCAAAAGGCTTTACCAAAATAATGAAAACTTGAGCTAAAAAAATGGGAGAATATCTTTGGGAATTATATATTGGATAAGAAACTAGTAACCAAAATATATTTTAAACTTCAATAAGTCAACAACAAAAACACAAATAACCCAATCATAAAATGGCAAAGGACCTGAGCAGACATTTCCCCAAATAGCCACAACACATGAAAAAATCCTCAATGTCATTAGCCATCAGAGAGATACAAATGAAAACCAAAATAAGATATAATTTCATGCCCACTAAGATGGCTAATGGAGCCCTGTTTCTGAAGTGGTTAACAGCTTCCCTGCCAACTAGAGTTCGGCAGTTTGAATCCACCAGCCTATGTTTGGAAGTCCTATGGGGCAGTTCTACTCTATCCTATAGGGTCACTATGAGTCAGAGTGGACTCAGCAGCCACAGGTTTGGTTTCATTTTTAAGATAGATAATATTCAAAAAAAAGAAAATAACTAGTGCTGGCAAGGATGTGGAGAAATTGGAATCCTTATCCATTGCTGGTGAGAATGTAAAATTGTACAGCCTTTGTGGGAAATAGGGTGGCATTTCCTCAAAAAATTGAAAATACAACTATCGTATGACCTAGCAATTCCACTCCTATGTAAATACCCAACACACTTGAAAGCAGAGTCTCGTACACCAGTGTTTACTGTATCACTATTCGCAATAGCCAAAAGGTGGAAAGATCTTAAATGCTCATTAAAAGAGGAATGGATAAACAAAATGTGGTACATACATACAATGGAATACTACGCAGCCAGAAGGAGAAATGTAGTGTTGATACATGCTGCAAAATGGATGGAGCTGGAAGAAGACATTATGCTGAGTGAATTCAGTCAATCACAAAAGGACAACCACTGTATTACCTCTATTATATAAAAAAGATAGGAAAAGCCAAATGTACAGAAAACAAAGTTTATTAGTGTTTACTGGGGAAGGGAGGGAGGAAGAAAATGTGTTAATGGTGACGGAAATATTGCTTGATAAAGGGTAGAGTTGCATTGCAATTATTCTAATTGCCTCAATAAGTTGAAAGCCTGTAAAAAATTGAGTTGGCAGAAGCTGCCTGATAGATATATTTACAAAGACAAACAAAAACAAAACCAAAAGAGGGTAGTTGCTGAGGTTGATTGTGTACCAACAAAAACCTCATGGGATTTAATTCCATTGTTTGGAGGTTTAGGGTCATGGTTACAAAGGAGATTTCATCTAATTGGAATAATAAGGTATTTAGTGCTTCCTTTCTACCTAGTGGCTCAGTGCACAGTGCCTGGGCTATAAAAAACTTTCAAGTGGCCTTCCAACTCATGATTGGTCTCTATTTATCTGGAACAATTGAGGAAGAAAGAGTAAGGAAAAGAAGGAAGAAATGTAATCCATGGCTAATTGCCTCCTTCAACAACTGCCTCCTTTTCTATGATATCGGAATAGCTCAATGGTTCCTGGCTACTGTTACTGAATATGCTGATCAAAGATTGTATGGAAGAATGATGATAAAAAAGATGAAAGTTCAGGACAGAATTTTAAAATCTCATGGACTCCAAACTTTCTGAAGCCATGGAGGCTGAATGAACCCCTGGAACTATAGCCCTGAGATAGTTTATAAACCTTAAACCCAAATTATCCCTCAAAGTCTTCTTATAAACCAAAGGACAGTTTAGCTCAACTAGTAAAAACATGTCTTCCTTGAGCATTATTCTCTTTTTAAGAACCATCTATATGGAATCAAAGTGAAAACAGCAACTCAAAAGATGAGCTAGGAACCTCAGGGAGCAGTGTGTTTATGTTAATGGGGGAGGAACAAAAAAGAAAGGGAAAGTGACAATGGTTGCACAATTCAAAGAATATAATCAATGTCTGTCTTAGTTAACTAGTGTTGCTATAGCAGAAATACCACATGAGGGTGGCTTTAACAAAAGAAACTTATTCTCTCACAGTTAAGGAGGCTAGAAGTCCAAATTCAGGGTGCCAGCTTCACGGGAGGCTTTTGCTCCCTGTCAGCTCTGGAGGAAGGTCCTTGTAATCAATCTTTTCAGCACAGGGGTTCCAGGTCCATAGGACGCACTCTGCTCAGAGCACTATATTCTTGGTAGTTGGAAGTCCTTTTGTCTCTTTGCTCACTTCTCTCTTTTATATCTCAAAAGTGATTGACTCAAGACACAGTCAAATCTTGCAGACTGAGTCCCACTTCATTAACATAACTGCCTTTATTTTGCCTCATTAACATCATAGACATAGGATTTACAACACATATGAAAATAACATCAGATGACAAAATGGTGGAACATCACGTAATACTGGCAATCATGGCCTAGCCAAGTTGACACATATTTTTGGGGCATACTATTTAATCCATGACATTTCATCATTTGGTCCCCCTAAATTCTTGTTTTTGCCACATGTGAAACACATACACTCCATCACATCATAGCAAAAGTGTTAAATCAACTCCAAGTCCAAAATCCCAAAATTCTTCTTCACCTGTAAAATTGAATATACATGTTATCTGCTTCCAAAGTACAGTGGTGGAACAGGCACAAGCTAGACATTTCCATTACAAATGAGAGAATTTGAAGGAAAAGTGATAACACTTACCAAGAAAGTCAACATAACGTATTACATTAGTCCTCAATGCTTAAAAATTATCCTCTGTTTCTGAGACCATTTAGGCAATCGCCCTGCCCTCCAAACTCTTGGTCACACTCTCTGGAATTCTGGGTGGAAACCCTTTGGCCCTAGACTTTAGCTCCACCTTCCGGGCCCACTGAAAAGACAACACTGCTCCCTCAGATTTGAGTAGTCACATTCTCCTAGACCACCTGAGTGGTGAACCTGCTGCCTTGGCCCCAGCAGACTCCACCATTTTTCTACCCCTTGGGCATGGCAGACCAATCACCTCAGCTTTGGTCAGCAAATCTGGCCCCATGCCTCTGGCACTCATGAAAGGCAGTCCCACACAATGGAACTGGATTGGTAAACCTAGCTCCACCAATAAATGCCAAATGTAACATCACTCCTCCAGAAAGCCTCCTGTGCAAAGCCACACAGCTCTTTCCCTACTTGGGTCTGTTGCAGACCTGTCTTGCACCAGTCTTCTGGTTTGTTGCTGCTTTTTGCCTCCTGAGCCATCTCTAGCCTAACAGCTCTCCTTATTTCTTTCTGAGTCCTCACCAGAATTGTCTTTGATGTGCACAATCCCACAAACAGTCTCTTCAAGACAATCTATGCTTTTATTATTAGGCACTTCAAACTCTTCCAGCCTCTAGCCATTCAGTTTCAAAATAGCTTCCACATTTTAAGTATTTGTTAGAGCAGCACCCCACTCTTGATACCAAATTCTATCTTAGTTATCTAGTGCTGCTATAACAGGAATACCACAAGTGGATGGCTTTAACAAAGAGAAATTTATTCTCTCACAGTTTAGGACGCTGAAAGTCCCAATTCAGGGTGTCAGCTTCAAGAGAAGCTTTTACTTTCTGTTGGCTCTGGGTGAAAGTCTTTGTCATCAGTCTTCCACTGGTCTAAGAGCTTCTTAGTACAGTGACCCTGAGCCCAAAGGAAAGGATCTGTTCCTGACACTACGATACTGGTGGTTTGAGACCCTTCTGTCTCTCTGCTTACTTCTCTAGTTTATATCTCAAAAGAAACTGACTCAAGACACATCCTAATGTTGTGGATTGAGTCCTGCCTCATTAACATCACTGAGGTAGAATTTATAAGGCAGTGAAAAAGGATGTCAGATGACAAAATGGTGGACAACCACACAATATTGGCAATCATGTCCTAAACAAATAGACAATTTTGGGGGAAACAATTCAATCCATAAAATGTCTGAACTATACATATAGAAACTGTTGGACTGATATATGTTTTGCCACTTACATTCTCAAAAAGAACAAAACAAAATAGATTTAAAAAAAAAAATCCTAAAATCAAATGAAAATGACAATACAAAGTACGAAACCTTTGGAGCATAGCAAAAATGGTACTTAAGGAAATTTACAGCAATAAATACCTACATTGCAAAAGAAGAAAAACCTACAATTAACTTAAACTGACAACTTGAACAAATAGAAAAGAAAACACAAAAGATGTCAAAAGCTACCAGAAAAAAAAGGAAATAATTAATATCAGGGTAAAAATAAACAAAACAGAAAAACGATAGAAGGAATTAACTAAATTAGAAGCTTGTTCTTTAAAGACATATGCAAAGGATCGATAAAATAGACAAACCACTAGATAGGCTGACAAAATGAAATAAAACAGAAGAGTCAACTAACCAAATGAAGAAATAAAATTGATGATATTACAACCGATTCAACAGACATAAAGAAGATTATAACTGATTACTATGAAAAAAATGTGCTCCAAAAGATTTGGAAACATAGATAAAATAGAGAAATTCCTAAAAAAAATACATACCCAAACTAACACAAAAAGAGTGAGAAAATTTAAACAGGCCCATTACAAAGACGGGACAGATATGATTAAAAAAAAAAAAAAAAAAAGCCCATGACCAGATGGAATACTATCAAACATTCAGAGAAGAACCCAACACTACTTAATCTTTTAAGGAACGTAGAAGAGGAAGGAAAACTACCAAACTTTCTAGGAAGCCAGCATAATTCTGATACCTAAGCCAGTCAAAGACATTAAGAAAAAAAAAAAAAAAATTACAGAAGAATATTCTTCATGTACAGATACAATTTTTTTTCAAGAAATGCTAACCAACAGACTAAAAAATAAACAAAAAAGTCATACTCCATCATAATATGGGTTTCATACAGGATTACAAAGGTGGTTCAATATTAGAAAATCAATCAGTGCAATCCACCACGTAAATAAAACAAAGGAAAAGAATCATATGGTTACATCAGTTGATGCAGAAAAGCCATTTGATAAAAATTCAACAATTCTTTCCTGGTAAAAACTTTCACCAAAATAGGAATAGAAGGGAAATTTCTCAACATAATTAAGGACATATGCAATATATGCAAAAACAAAGTCAACCTTATACTTGAAGGAGAAAGGCTGAGAATCTTCTGTTTAGAATGAGACAAGAAATCCCATTATCACCACTCTGATTCACCATTGTACTGGAAATCCTAGCCAGAGCAATAAGAAAAGAAAGAGAAATAAAATGTATTCAAATCAGAAAGAAAAAAATAAAATGATCTCTATTTGCAGATGACATGAACTATACATACAAGACCCTAAAGATTCCACAAGAAAAGTGCTGGAACTAATAGAATTTAGCAATGTCACAGGGTACAAGATCAACACATAAAAATCAGTTGGGTTCCTTTACACTAACAAAGACTACTACCCAGTACCCAGTGCTGTCAAGTCGATTTCGACTCATAGCGACCTTATAGGACAGAGTAGAACTGCCCCATAGAGTTTCCAAGGAGCGCCTGGCAGATTCAAACTGCCGACATTTTGCTTAGCAGCAGTAGCACTTAACCACTACTATGAAAAATAAATCAAGACCATTTACAATAGCCACAACTCAAAAAATACCTAGGAATCAACCTAACTAAAGACATAAAAGACTTATACGATGATATCATAAAACATTATTACAGTGGAATGTAAAGACCTACAAAAATTGAAAGAAATTCCATGCTTATGTATGCGCAGACTTAATAAAATGAAAATGTCAATTCTACCTAAAATGATCAATGGATACAATGCAATCCTGATACAAATCCCAACAACATTTTTCACTTAAATGAAATAACTAATAGCCAACTTCATATGGAAAGGAAATAAACTGCCAATAGTCAAAGCAGTAGTGAAGAAAAAGAACAAAGTAGGAGACCTCACACTCCCTGATATCAAAAGATACTGTACAGACACTAATCAAAACAGCCTTGTATTGGTTCAACAATACACACATAGACCAGTAAAGTAGAATTAAGAACTCAGGTTTAAACTCAGCCATCTATGGATAACTGATTTTCAACAAGAGGTCAAAGACCATTCAGTGGGGTGGAAACAGTCTAATAAATTGGGCTGTCACAACTGGATATTCACCTGCAGAAAAATGAAACAGGATCCATACCTCACACCATACATAAAATTAACTGAAAATGCATTAAAGATCTAAATGTTAAACCTAAAACCGTAGAATTTCTGGACGACATCAAAGGAAGAAAACTATGGGACGTAACCTTTGGTAATAATAGGATGACAAACATTACAACCAATGCACTAATACAAGAAAACAAAATAGATGATTGGGAGTTCATAAAAATAAAAAAAATGTATGCTCTTCAAAAGGCTTTACAAAGAGTAGATAGACAACCTACTGGAGGGAAAAAAAAATCTTTGGAAACCAGGAATCTGATAAGGGTCCAATGTATAAAATATATGGAAAACTACAAAAACTCACCAACAGATACAAAAACAACTGAATTACAAAAAGGGCAAAGGACACGGACAGAATGTTCACCAAAGAGGTGATCCAGGCAGACAACAAACATATAAAAAGATATCTGCAATCATTAGGCCTTAGAGACATGACAAACATAACTATAATTAGATACCATCTTTCCCTGGCCAAAATGGAACTGATAAAAAAAGAGAATAATATTTGTTGGAGAGGATGTGGGGAGGTTGGAACCCTTGGCCGTTGCTGGTAGGACTGTAAAATGCTACAATCACTATGGAAAATGGTATGGTACTTTCTCAAAAAAACTAGAAACAGAACTACCCTATGATCCAGCCATCCAACTCCTAGATGCATACCCTAGAGACCTAAAAATAAAGACAAGAACAGACATACGCACAACTATATTCATTGCTGCTTTATTCACAATATCAAATAAATGGAAACAATTGAAGTGTCCATCAAGGAATGAACAGATAAGCAAACTGTGGCACATACTTACACAGGAATACTATGTAACCATAAAGAACAGTGATGAGTTGCAAAAAATGTTACAGGATGGATGGACATGGAGGGAATAATGCTAATTGAAATAAGTCAAACATATAAGGAGAAATGTTGTATGATTGCTCTTTTACAAGAAGAGAAGGTGGGGTGAGAGGAATGTACACTTTAGATTGTAGAGACTTGATACATTTATTTTTGGTGATAGGAAGTGTGGCACCGAATGTGGATGTAGTGAGCACAGCACAACCAATGTAAAAATGAGTGATTGAGCACATGTGGGTGGGTATAAACATATCGGCATTTGGGTAGATAGAGATGTGTGCATAGATGAGAACAGAAAGAAATAGCTATAGGTACGTGTAAATACAGGTGCTGTCACACACATTCATTGAAGACTAAAATACAGGTACCTCATGGACACAACCAAACTCTTTCCAAAATTGGTTTTCTGGATTGAAAGCTCGGGACAACAGTCTCATAAGATGATTCAATAAATTGGCATAACACAATTTACAAAAATCATAATCTGTGTCCTAGTGAAGTGAGTAGTATCTGAGGTCTTAAAAGCTTGTGAACAGCCATCTAAGGCAGAACTACAGGTTTTTACTTTGCAGGAGCAATAAAGTAAGAAGCCATCCAAAAACTAAGGGAGAAACAAGTCTACAGGAACTATAACTTCATTTACCCTGAGGCCAGAAGAACTAGATGGTGCCCAGCTACAAACATTGAACAGGGTCAAAAAAGATGATTCTGGGTAGAGGTGGAGAAAAATGTGGAGCAGAACACAAACTCTAATTTAAAAATTCAGGCAAATTGGAACATGAGAGTTCAAAGTTCTCCCTAAGACTGTCACCCCAAGACACTCTTTAAACATATAACCAAGGCTGCCCCTTGACATGATATTATAAGGAAATAGCAAAGAGGCACACAAAATAAAGGTTATTACCCGTAAGATCAGTGCTCTACCGAAAAACTACCAGTATGATAACTAAGGGCCAACAATTACTCAAAAGCAAAGATGAGAAGATAAGGAGACAGGGAAACTAGAGTACTGGAAAAAATAGAACACAATTAAAGGGAATGTCTACACATTATGATAATGTAACTAATGTCAGTAAAAAAAATGTATGGAAATTGTCAAATGGAAACCTAACTTGCTGTATAAACTATTATCAAAAACTAAATAAAAAAAAAGAAAGATACAATTCCAGGATGGCGCCCAGATGTCTAACTTTATCTCTTGTTTGGGTGGTCAGGCTGGCAACTCTTGGCAAATCTTCAATTGTGCTTCTCACAGTGAATTGTATAGCCCTGGTAATGGCTGTATCAGGTATTTGGGATCCCTTTACCATGGACAACCCTCTCAAAACTGTATTTATTAAAACAACAACCATTTGTTATTCCTCACTATTGCATGGGTCAGTTGGACAGTTTTGTTGACCTTATATATGCTTGGCTGATCTTGCCTCACCTTATGGGAAAATCTATCAGGTCAGTTGATTGAAGAGGGTCTCATTCTCAGGTCTGGCCATGGACTAGATATCAGCTGGTATGATTGAAGAACTGGGAAGCTGGGCTGTTTCTCCCATTAGCCAATGTTCTAGTCTCTTTATTCATTTATTTTTTCATACGGCAGTTTCACAGTGTTCCGAGAGAGTGTGCAAAAGCATCAAAGCCTCTCAAAGTCCTGGAACTGGCCTCAGTGTCACTTTTGTCACCCCTGCTAGCCAAAACAATTCTCAAGGGTAGACTACATTCAAGGATTGGTCAAATTGATTCAACCACTAATGTGTACAGCCGCAAAGAGTGATGGAAGGCTTGGGGAATTTGGCCTATGTTTTCATTTCACCATAATGAGTAGTAAATCTTTGTGAAGTAAAAGTTGTTTCTAAATATTAGCTTTTAGAAAGCAATCTACTTATGTTTCATGTGTTTTTAAAAATTATTTTGGATGAAAGATGGACATGAGAAATTGGCACATAACTGGGATGGACCTGAAAGAGTTGAGTGCAATAGCTGTTACAACACAGTTTTCAAAAGATTCTATCCCAGTTTTTAATATGACCAAATAATCTCAGCATTTGCAACTATTAAAAAATAGGATTAGAATTGACACTGAATTTATGGACTTCTAGCATTGTTTTATTCTTCCATGGATACACTAATAAATCTAAATTAAAAATCCAGAATTATTCTCCTGATAAAAGCAAATATTTCAAAAAAAAATTTTTTTTTAATTTTGGTATTTTTTTCTAAATTTGAAGTTCACTTACTACTCCATAGTGTAATTAGTATTGTATTGTTATAAAATAAACTTACTTGAAATAGAACTTTCAATAATACTAAAAGCATTATAAAAAATTAAAAATAAGAATGTGATTCAAAACATACCAGTATCTATGAGGAAAGTTCAATTGAAATATGATTTTAGGAGAAGGAAAAAGGTAAACCTAATAGTTCAAAATGATCTTGTTCATATAGTTTGAATGAATCACAATGGGTAACGGAGATAACAGTTTTTTCTGATATTTAAGCTTATGATGAAATATTTTATATGGCAGATCGAATTCCTGGGGTATATACACATTTCCAAAACTAATTTAATGGTAGATGTACATCGAGTTTGGGAACACTATTCTTATATATTAATTTCAACTTACAGGCAAAAGGATCTGCCTTAAAGAACCCAGAATGTCACAATTTGGGAATGAAAGAACAGGACATTGTATGAAAGTATTTACTAGAAAAGGTGTCTGCCAGTGCGGGTGGATTCTTAAATGAAACCAAATTAATTCAACTGTATGAGTCTCAATTTCATCAGAGTAAAAGCTAAATTGTCTGTTTCACTTCAATCACAGAATGAGATTATCATTTCCCACAACAGGAGAGAAGTGAAAGTTGTCTGTAAAACTGTATTGATTACCCATAATTGATTCAATTTAAGATAAACACCAATTATTTCCTAACATCAAAGATAATTATAAATTACATGTGTCAGATATGTAGTGAAAGATAAATTTGTAAATACTCAGAGAAACAGAAGCTAAATAAATGAAAAACCATTATCTCATTAGACACTCTATTACTAAGACAATGTTTCCATAAAAAAAAAAAAAAAACTAGTGCCATATTTGCTTATACAATATTTAATTCACTCTTAATGAACTAATGCATGAAAAAACCCATTAGCATTCAATGCATTCCACTTGACAGTGACACTATAGAACTGCAAAATTAAAAAACTGATCATGATTTTAAAGTCATGATACCTCCAAGTAATTTCTTAGGCCATATAAAATTATTCTGCAAAGTATTTCTTTCTACATAACTAAAACACCTGACAAACCATTTCTCCCAATACATTTTTGTTTTATTTGGAATTTAATCTGGACATATTGAGTAGAGAAAAGAGAAGGATCTACAAGTTATTCAAGCAAAGTTGAGTTAATGAAACTGATACGCCTATTTGCAAATGATAGGCTGCATTTCATTTTATTTGAATAAGTTTAGGTGAATATTACTGTAGAACACATTTGGCAAGTTCAAATGATTTTTTTGGATTTTTTTTATGGTGGATGGGAGTCCTATTGAGAAGGACTCAGTAATTACACCCATGTTGGAAAAAATGTACAAAAATAAATTAATAAAGTATATACACCATTTTGATGTTTGAGTGAGGAAAATAATAGCATGAAACACAGATAGGGCAGGTACTCATTGCTGCTAATTTTTGCATATTCTTGTTTTCTCAGATCCATTTCTAAGCCTCTGGTACAGCCTATCAAAATTATCATTCAGTCACATTGGAGCTCTTTGGAAAACATGTTCAGGTTATAGACCAGATTTACTCAACTTTGCTTTAATGTATATAAGACACCACATATACACACACACAGAGGCACGCACAGACAAACACATACAGTATTCACTCAACAAAAATTGGTGGACTCAATATTACATTCCCATTTCCTTGAGTTTGTTTATTCCAGTCTGTCCTGAATAAAATGCCTTCTTCACTGAAATGTGTCTCCTAAAATCCTGCACATTCTCCATGCCAACTTCAATAATAGCTCTTTTATGAGGACGTAATTCTAATGTCTCTAAATTGATTCCAATTATTCCTTACCCCAAACCTTCTATGGTAATTGTTATTGTTGGCTTTATGCAATAGCCACTTTCTTTATTGCTCCAGTATCACCATTAGATTATACACATTCCTTGAAAGAATGTCTTACCTTTAATTCCATTTGTGTGTGTGTGTGTGTGTATATACATATATACATATGCAGAAAAGGTGTATTTACTGAGAACCGACTCTACTCCACATGTCTTCTATGAAAGAGGTATAGAATTAATGTTTATTCAGATAATGCAAGGTGCCCCACGTGATATCCATATTATCTTTTGACCTTCACCATCAGATTATGAGCTAGCTCATGGTATCACAGTTTAAAAATCTAAAACTAAAAATGAAAGAGAGTGTGGTCTTTTCTTGCAATTACAAGACAAACCCAAGTTTAGTTCCTTTGAACCAGGGTCCACATCCTTTCTATTGTGCAATGTTACTTGTAATTTTTTTAAAGATATCTTTAGAAACATGTTTTTTGGACACGCTTTATTTAAAAGTTAGGGACAAATACTACTGAAATAATATGTTCAACGAAAAAAAGAGTTTGATGCCTTTATCTTGCTGACTGTACTCTTGACATCCTTATTCCTCAGGCTGTAGGTCAAGGGATTCAACATGGGGATCACCACTGTGTAAAACACAGAGGCTACTTTGATGGTACGTCTGGAGTTTTTTGAGTTGGACACACAGTAGGGGAAGAGGATGGTGCCATGGAAGATGCTGATGGCAGTCAGGTGAGAAGCAAAGGTAGAAAACACCTTCTGATGACCACTGGCTGAACACATTTTCAAGATGGTGACAATGATAAGCACATAAGAAGTGAGAATGATGAGTAATGTACTCACCTCATTAAAAGCGGCAAAGATGAAAAGTAATAACTGGCTGAGAGAAGTATCAGAGCAAGAAAGAGAGAGAAGCGAGGAAAGCTCACAGTAGAAGTGATTGATTATTTTGAAACCATGGAAAGATAATTGGAAAGTAGAGCATGTGATTACCAAGGAAGCTACTACTCCCCGTGCATATGATCCCACCACCAGCATAGCGCAGCGTCTCTGGGACATGGCAACTGTGTAGAGCAGAGGGTTACAAATGGCCACAAAGCAGTCATAGGCCATTACAGCCAATAGAAATGTCAGTCACCACAAAGGCACAGAAGAGAAAGAATTGCACTACACATCCTAAAAGTGAAACGGTTCTGCCTTCTACAACTAGGTTCACCAGCATCTTGGGAGCAATGACAGAGGAATAGCAGAAATCCACAAATGAGAGGTGGCTGAGGAAAAAGTACATGGGGGTGTGCAGCTTGGCGTTTATTTTGATGATTAAAATCATCCCAATATTCCCTACAACAGTGACACTGTAGATGGCCAGAAATACCAAGAAGAGGGGAACCTGCAGTTCTGGGCTATCTGAGAAGCCCCAAAGAGTGAACGTGACACCACTTTTATTTCTTTCTGACAATGACATGGCTTCAGTTTGTCAAAATGCGAAAGTCAGTCCTAGGAATTAAAAAATAAATAAATGAATAAGGATAGTGGGGATATAGGAAGCTTAATAATTTCTGCTTGCCAAGACTGAAAAGCATATCTCTTTCAGAATTTATGTTTTTATTAACTGAAATATGGTAAATTTCTAAAATTTTAAAACACAATTACCATTTTTTAAAATTTTCTTTAAGGATTTAAAGATTGTATAGTAATTTTAAATCAAATTTTAACATAACAGTTTCAGTTCTTCTTCAATGTTACCAGTTCATAGAAGACAAGCCTGGCCTGTTGCTGGATTATGTCAGCCTCACCATCAATAACAAAAAATCAAAATTATATCATTTAATCAGTTCATAACATGTACACACTATGGACATAAAGAATGGACAGCCTTAACACTTTCCATTTGTGTTTTTATTGTTAATTCTGCGTAGTACTTTAATCTATAATTTTTTTTTCTGACACACTATAAACCTGATATCAAAACAAATCTCAATTACTTTTTAACAGTCTGTGTGGTAGCACTGTGTAATGTCCTTGGCTAGAAACCGAAAACTGAAGGTTCCTGTCCACCCACAGGCACCTTTGGAAAAAGCACTGGTGGTCTAATTCTGAAAAATCAGACATTGAAAAATATATGGAGCATAGTTCTACTCAAAACTCATGAGATTCCAAGCGGACTTGTCAACAACCTTTTTTTTGTTGTTGTTCTTCAAATCTGGAAGTTCTGAGTTCCAATTCTCCCTCACTGTTTGAGGAATATAAAGACTAGAGCAGATGATAGACATAATCTAGTCTATACTCTTACTATAAAGGTGGCATAACAGGAGTCAGAACAAGCCTTGATTCTTACAGTGACATGCAAATTAAATCCAGTCTCTGATCCACAGCCTTGTATCCATTTTTCCACCCCATACAATGGTCCTTTTACTTATGTGTTTCCTTTGTAAATGATTACCTCCTTAAATTTTGAGCAAACTATAGACTCTAAAACTATGGGAAATATTCTAGTGACACTGTTATGTGTCACTTAGATATAGAAGAGAGCAGCATCCAGATGAGACACAAGAGAATAGGATTTAGAGATTTTTTTCACACAGGAATGACTAAAGACTCTTTGACTTAGAAATTCCCATTCCCACAGTCTCTCCAGTTCACTTCTCTTCCATCAACACACCTAGCATACTCATTCTCTCCCTTTATTACATATGTATAAGAATTCAAAACATGGAGTAGAAGGGCAAAATTAAGGCATTTTATGAGAAAACAGTAACACACACACAATTATTGTGTTTCTTAAATTGGTTACCAGCACCTTTCAGATCGCAACATACTGGGAAACTCTGTCTATGATTTGTGGTAAGTTCGTCTCTGATTTTGAAACCCAACAAATCATTTTCGGACGGTCCAGAAATAAAGATGTCAGATCATGTGCTATACTGAGTCCCTCAATGGCCCCACCCTTTTCCTATAAAAACCTGAATGTTGAAGACAACGTCAAAGGCAACCCATTGCACAACTAGTCATTCTAATTATCAAATTTTTTAACAACATATTTCATTTATTTAAGGCATTTAAAATTTAACTGTAATCAAATATATGTCTTTAATGTAATGACGATTTTCTGTCTCAAGTGTTGATATTAAACTGATGACAAATTTATTCTCTCATTTAGTCCAGAAAACAGGATAGCTAAAATCTCCTTCCCATTAATTTCCTCCCATTTTATTGTTCTTTTGGTCTCAGGGAACACTTGATTCCTCTGCTTTACGCTGTGTAATTGTTAAAGCTGGAAGCTTGGATACAAAGATAGGTGATAGATGATGATAGATTAGATAGATAGATAGATGATAGATGATAGATAGATAGATAGATAGATGATAGATAGATAGATAGATAGATAGATAGATGATAGATAGATAGATAGATAGATAGATAGATAGATAGATAGATAGATAGATAGATAGATAGATAGATAGATAGATGATAGATGACACATTGATGCTTTTTTCCAAATGATTCTATTCAATTTCTGTTTAAATACTTGTCTATTCTACTTTGACAACTGTTCCAGAAATTTACAAGAGGAAGAAAGCAATCTCAAGCCTCTCATGACTCCTCTATTCCCCTACTCCAGGTACCTGTCATCCAGGGCACTGTTATTCAAAACCCACTGCCCCACTGCCGTGGAGTCGATCCCGACTCATAGCAACCCTATAGTGAGGAGCTTTGTAAATTTGATTCAACTGAACAGCAATATGTTAGTTTTTTTTTTTTTTTTTTTTAATGAGCCAGGTTCTCTATGCAAAGCTTGGCATAAAGAGTGCACATCCTGTTCCTTGCATGTTCAGATACGTACCTTTTGTTTTGACTCAATATTCTTCAAGAATTCTACTTCTAAAGGTTATGTTTTCCCCTTCATATTGTTTCCTAGATATCATACATTGACGTTAATGTCATTCTGTCTTTAGAGATTTTATATACACCTGCTAATGGCAAAGAGAAGGCCTCTCCTGCCTCTGGGAAACTGAATGGGAGTGAAGTATATGGAACATTACATTTGTACTCACAACCTTGGGACATAAACCCTAGAGACTGTATGTTGCCAGATTCTCTAGAGGATAAAAGATAAACAATTAACTACCTTTCTTAGCTGTATTGGAAAACCTGGAGGAAAATTATATTATCATTAGGAACATTTTATAAGAAGCAATTTATATTTTAAAGTCATCTTCCCCAGCCTTCTGAACACTTCCATAATATCCAATAGTTACCAACTATATGTGACTATGAAAAAAAGTTTCCATTTAGTTGATTCCAATTCATACTGATCTTATATGTAACTATAGGAGACATAATTACCAAATATTAGTTGACTAATTGCTAAGTACCCTTCTGATAGGGGAGAAATGATATCCTAGTGCACTTTTCAAATGTGCTTCTACTATTTTCACTCAGATTGAACAAACCTTCATATCTTTTGGAGCTATTTGTATTTCCTTAATGAAGACTCTTTAATCATATCTTACATCCATTTTTTACAAGACTGTCATTTTCTCCCTACTCAATGTAACATAAGTGGTAATTTTTTCCACATTTTTTCATTTGTGATTTTAATTTATGTTCTTTTATTTTTGCTACAAACTTTCTGTAGCAAATTTTAAACTTTGTTTTCAGAACCTAATTTCATGCATGGAGTAAGAAAGAGATCCAATTTTATTCTTTGCTTGTATGGCTAAGGAAAGATGCCTATAAGGCTCTTGAGCATCTGTTTGCCCCAATAGTACCCTATTTTAATAATAGATCCTTTATAATTTTTTCTAAGACTTTGCAGGATTAGCCTTCTTACTCTAATTTGGTTTATTATCTTTTTTACTCTTTTTTTCCCCCTAGGTATCTTTGATTTTTTTGTTCTTTCATACGAACATTAAAGCAGAAATTTTAAAATATGATTCCTTGTTATTACCAGATGAATCTTGTAGTACATTCTTCTTGGTCTTAATAAATGTGAGCTTAAATAAACAGACCTTAGAAAGATTTCTAGACCTAATATTACTGGTCGTGGAACATTTGAGTAAATTATATCCAGGCGTAATCTAGAAATACCAAAAGGGACCCAATGATTGTCCTTTCTGAAGGGCAAATTAATATTCCTGACCTCTCATACGGACAGCCTTAGAGATAATAGAATGAAAGTGAAGTAGAATTGGAGACAATAGAGGTAAGTTCCTGTTCTAAACCAGTCACTTTTGTTTATACAAATTTGTGTGAATTACAAATTCCTTCAACTTCTGTATTATCATCTATGCACTGGTATATAATGGTCCTTTTCCTCTCTCCTTCTCAACATAAGCTGATCATTTAAACTGCAAGGTTGCTCATTCATAGGATCCACAGAACCAAAGGAACAAATGTGTCAGACAAGATGATTCACCTTTATCACCACTGATTCACTGATGGGCCAAACAAAAATACCAAACCTGGTGCTGTCGCTTTGATTCTGACTCAGAGTGACCGTAAGTGTAACACCTGTCAAAAACAAAGACACGAAGGCAGGAAGGGACATGAAACTGGATGAATGGGCACTGGGAACCTGGGGTGAAAAGAGAAAGGGGAAAAGAGAATGTGAAATGGTGGGTTTGCAACTAATGTCACAAAAATAATTAGTGTATAAATTTTTGAATGAGAAATTAATCTGTGTTGCAAATTTTTGCCTAAATCACCACAAAATGAAATGTAATAATAATTCAAAACTTTTCTTCACCAAAAGGCTTTACCAAAAAAGTGAAAAGATGAGCTAAAAAAACTGGGAGAATATCTTTGGAAATCATACATTAGGTAAGAATCAAGTAACCAAAATATATTTTAAACTTCAATAATTGAACAACAAAGAGACAAATAATCCAATCATAAAATTGGCAAAGGACTTGAATAGACATTTCACCAAATGGCCACCAAACACATGAAAAGATGCTCAATGTCATTAGCCATCAGAGAGATCCCAATCAAAACCAAAATGAGATATAGTTTCATACCCACTAAGATGGCTAACGGAGCCCTGTTGGTGAAGTGGTTAACAGCTTCCCTGCCAACTAGAGTTCAGCAGTTTGAATCCACCAGCCTATGTTTGGAAACCCTATGGGGCAGTTCTACTCTATCCTATAGGGTCGCTATGAGTCAGAATGGACTTGACAGCCACAGGTTTGCTTTCAGTTTTAAGATAGATAATATTCAGAAAAAGAAAATAAGAAATGTTGGCAAGGATGTGGGGAAATTGGAATCCTTATCCATTGCTGGTGAGAATGTCAAATTGTACAGCCTTTGTGGGAAACAGTGTGGCAGTTCCTCCAAAGACTGAAAATAGAACTATCATATAACTCAGCAATTCCACTCCTATGTACATACCCAACACACTTGAAAGCAGAGGCTTGTACACCAGTGTTTGCTGCATCACTATTTGCAATAGCTAAAAGCTGGAAACATCCTAAATGCTCATTAACAGATGAGTGGGTAAACTAAATGTGACACATACAAACAATGGAATACTAGTTAGCCAGAAGGAGAAATGAAGTCTTGATACATGCTGCAATATGGATGGAGCTGGAAGACATTATGCTGAGTGAAATTAGTCAGTCACAAAAGGACAACCATTATATTACCTGTATCATATAAAAAGACAAGAAAAGACAAACGTACAGAAAACAAAGTTTATTAGTGGTTATTGGGGGAGGTAGGGAGGAGGAAATATGGGTGAACGGTGACGGAAATATTGCTTGCTGAAGGGTAGAATTGTGCTGCAATTACTGTAATTGTGTCAATAATTTGAACACATGTAAAAATTGAGTTGGCATAAGTTGCCTAATAGAAATATTTACAATGACAAACAAACCAAAACAATAACAAGAGAGGGTATTTGCTGAGGTATATTATGTACAAACAAAAACCTTATGGGATTTAATTCCGTTGTTTGGAGGTTGAGGGTCATGGTTACAAAGGAGATTTCAGTTAATTGTCCTAATAAGGTATTTAATGTTTCCTATCTGCTTTCTGGCTCAGTGCACAGTGCCTGGGCTATAAAAAACTTGCATGTGGTCTTCCAAGTCATGACTGGTCTCTATTTGTCTGGAATAATTGAGTAAGAAAGAGTAAGGAAAAGGAGGAAGAAATGGAATCTGTGCCTGATTGCTTCCTTGAACGACTGCCTCCTTTGCTATGAGATCAAAAAACACTCTGGTTCTTGACTACTATTACTGAATACGGTGATCAAAGATTGTATAGAAGAATTCTGATAAAAAAGAGGGAAAGTTCAGGACAGAATTTTAAATTCTCAGGGACTCCAGCTTTCTGAAGCCATGCAGGCTGGATGCGCTCCTGAAACTATAGCCCAGAGTTAATTTATAAATCTTAAACCCAAATTATCCCTCAAAGTGTTCTTAAAACCAAAGGACAGTTCAGCTTAATTAGTAAAAAAAATGTCTTCCTTGAGCATTAATCTCTTTTTAAGAACCATCTGCATGGAATCAAAACATGCAGATAACAACAACTCAAAAGATTAGAGAGGAACCTTAGGGAGCAGTGTGTTTATGCCAATGTGGAAGGAACCACAAAAAAGGTATACAATTCAAAGAATATAATCTATGTCTGTCTTAGTTATCTAGTGTTGCTATAGCAGAAATACCACATGTGGATGGCTTTAACAAAAGAAATTTATTCTCTCACAGTTTAGGAGCATAGAAGTCTGAGTTCAGGATGCCAGCTTCAGGGGAAGGCTTTTGCTCTCTGTCAGATCTGGAGGAAGGTCTTTGTCATCAATCTTTCCCTGGTCTAGGAGATTTTCAACACAGGGATTCCAAAGGATACAGTCTGCTCAGGGCACTACTTTCTTGGTGGTTTGAGGTCCTTCTGTCTCTCTGCACACTCCTCTCTTTTATAGCTCAAAAGTGATTGACTTAAGACACAACCAAATCTTACAGACTGTGTTCTGCTTCATTAACATAACTGCCTTTATCTTGCCTCATTAACATCATAGAGGTAGGATTCACAACA
Organism: Loxodonta africana; assembly: GCF_030014295.1. Taxonomy (NCBI): domain Eukaryota; kingdom Metazoa; phylum Chordata; class Mammalia; order Proboscidea; family Elephantidae; genus Loxodonta; species Loxodonta africana. The sequence goes on from NC_087363.1 coordinate 1,272,965, forward strand.
CATGAAAATAACATCAGATGAGAAAATGGTGGAATATCACACAATACTGGTAATCATGGCCTAGCCAAGGTGACACACATTTTGGGGGCATAGTATTTAATCCATGATATTTCACAATTTGGTCTCCCAAAATTCATGTTCTTGACACATGTAAAACACATACACTCCATCATACCAGAGCAAAAGTCTTAAATAAACTCCAAGCCCAAAATTCCTCTTCATCTGTAAAATTGAATATACATGTTATCTGCTTCCAAATTACAGTGGTGGAACAGGCACAAGCTAGACATTTCCATTGCTAATGAGAGAATTTGAAGGGAAAAAGTAATAACAGGCACCAAGCAAGTCAATATACCACATTACACTAGCTCTCAGTGCTTAAAAATTATCCTCTCTTCTCTGAGAACATTTAGGCCATCTCCCTGCCCTCCAGACTCTTGGTTTTGGTCACACTCTCTGGGATTCTGGGTAGAATCCCCTTGGCCCTGGACTTCAGCTCCACCTTCCAGGCTCACTGAAAAGACAACGCTGCTCCCTCAGATGTGGGTAGCCATGTTCTCTTAGTCCATCTGAGTGGTGAAACTGCCTCCTTGGCCTCAGCAGGCCCCACCATTTTTCTACCCCTTGGGCATGGCAGTCTAATCCCTTCAGCTGTGGGCTGCAAATCCAACCCCATGCCTCTGACACTCATGAAAGGCAGCCTCCACACTGAAACTGGATTGGTAAATCTAGTTCCACCGATAAATGCCAAATGGCACTTCACTCCTCCAGAAAGCCTCCTGTGCAAAGAGCACTCAGCTCTTTCCCTACTTGGGGCTCTTCCAGACCTGTCTTGTGCCAGTCTCCTGGTTCTGTTGCTGCTTTTTGCCTTCTGAGCCCTCTCCAGTGTAACAGCTCCACTCATTTCCTTCTGAGTCTTCACCAGAATTGACTTTGATGTCCATAATTCTGCCAACAGTCTCTTCAAGAAAATCTAGGCTTTTACTACTAGGGACTTTGAACTCTTCCAGCCTCTATCCATGCAGTTTCAAAACAGCTTCCACATTTTAGGTATCTCTTAGAGCAGGTGGTTTACAGCAGCACTCCACTCTTGGTACCAATTTTGTCTTAGTTATCTAGTGCTGCTATAACAGAAATACCACAAGTGGATGGCTTTAACAAAAAGAAATTTATTCTCTCACAATATAGGAGGCTAGAAGTCTGAATTCAGAGTGTCACGTTCAGGGGAAGGCTTTCAATCTCTGTTGGTCCCAAGGGAAGGTCCTTGTCATCAGTCTTCCACTGGTCTCTGAGCTTCTTAGCACAGTGACCCTGAGTCCAAAGGACATGATCTGTTCCTGGCACTACTTTCTTGGTGGTTTGAGACCCTTCTGTCTCTCTGCTCACTTCTCTCTTTTATGTCTCGAAAGAAATTGACTCAAGACACATCCCAATCTTGTAGTTTGAGTCTTGCCTAATTAACATCATTTCCTATGACCTAGCCTCATTAACATCACAGAGGTGGGATTTACAAGGCAGTGAAAAGGACATCAGATGACAAAATGGTGGACAATCATACAATATTGAAAATTATGGCCTAGCCAAGTTGATACACAATTTTGGGGGAAACAATTCAATCTGTGACAATGTCTGAACTCTACGTATAGAAACTGTTGAACTGATGTATGTTTTGACAGGTATATTCTCAACAATAACACAACAAAATAAATTTTTTTTTAAATCCCTAAAATCAAATCAAAATGTCAACACAAAATATGAAAGCCTTTGGGGCAGAACAAAAGCAGTACTCACAGGGAAATTTATAACAATAAATGCCAGCACTGAAAAAGAAGAAAGATCTACAGTTATTAACTTAAACTGACAACTGGAACAAATAGAAAATGAAGCACAGAAGAAGCCAAAAGCTACCAGAAACAAAGGAAATAATTAAGATCAGGGTAGAAATAAACAAAATAGAAAAACAAAAGAAAGAATTGACTAAATTAGAAGTTTATTCTTTAAAGACATACACAAAGGAACAATAAAATAGACAAACCACTGGATAGACTGACAAAATAAAATAAAACAGAACAGTAAACTAACCAAATGAAGAAATGAAACACATTACAACCGATTCAACAGAGATAAAGATTATAACAGACTATTATGAAAAAATGTGCTCGATAAGATTTGAAAATATAGATGAAATAGACAAATTCCTAGAAAAACATACATACCCAAACTAAGACAAAGAGAGCGAGAAAATTTAAACAGACCCACTACAAAGAAGGGATAGATACCATATGGAAAAAAAAAAAAGGCCCACGACTACCAAACATTCAGAGAAGATATCAATCTTACTTAATCTTTTAAAGAACATAGAAGAGGAAGGGACACTATCAAACTCTTTCTAGGAAGCCAGCATAACTTTGTTACCTAAGCCACTCAAAGACATCACAAAAAAAGAAAAAGAAAAATTACAGAGCAATATTCTTCATGTACCTAGACACAATTTTTGTTCAACAAATTCTAGCCAACAGACTAAAAAACAAAGAAAGAAAAAAACCATACCCCATGATAATGTGGGTTTCATACAGGATTACAAGGGTGGTTCAATATAGGAAAATCAATCAGAGCAATCCACCATGTAAATAAAAGAATCATATGGTCTTATCAATTGATGCAGAGAAGCCATTTGATAAAAATTCAACAACCCTCTCCTGATAAAAACTTTCAGTAAAATAGGAATAGAATGGAAATTTCTCAACATAATTAAGAACATATGCAATATATACAAAAACAACAGTCAACATTGTACTCAAAGGAGAACGGCTGAGAGTCTTCCATTTAGAATGAGACAAGATTACCATTACCTCCACTCTGAAACACCATTGTACTGGAAATTCTAGCCAGAGCAATAAGAAAAGAAAGAGAAATAAAAGGTGCTCAAATCAGAAAGAAAAAAGGAAAAAGCTCTCTATTTGCAGATGACATGATCTATACATACAAGACCTTAAAGATTCCACAGGAAAAGTGCTGAAACTAATAGAAGAATTTAGCAGTGTACAAGATTAACAAAAAATAAATCAATAAGTTGGGCTCCTTTACACTAATGAAGACTACTCTAAAAAATAAATCAAGAGAATACCATTTACAATAGCCCCAACTTGATAAAATACCTAGGAATTAACCTAACTAAAAACATAGAAGAGTTATACAGTGATAATTACAAAACACTATTACAATAGACTGCAAAGTCCTATAAAAATGGAAAGAAAACTCACTCTCATGTTTTGGAAGACTTAATACAATGAAAATGTCAATTCTACCTAAAATGACCTATGGATACGATGGAATCCTGATACAAATCCCAACACCATTCTTCACTTAAATGGAATAACCAATAGCTAACTTCATACGGAAAGGAAATAAACTGCAAATAGTCAAAGCAATAGTGTAGAAAAAGAACAAAGTAGGAGGTCTCACACTCCCTAATATCAAAAGATGCTATACAGCACTGTAATGGAAAAAGCCTAGTATTGGTTCAATTCACATAGATCAATAGAGTAGAATTAAGAACTCAGATTTAAACCCAGCCATTTAAGGATAACTGATTTTCAACAAGAGGTCAAAGTCCATTCAATGGGGTAGAAACTGTCTCTTTAATAACTGGAGCTGTCAAAACTGGATATTCACCTGCAGAAAAATGAAACAGGATCCACTCCTCACACCATATGTAAAATTAACTCAAAATGCATTAAAGATCTAAATGTTAAACATTAAACCATAGAATTTTTGGAAGTCATCAAAGGAAGAAAACTATGGGATGTAACTGATTGTAATGATAAGATTACAAACATTATAACAATGTACTAATAGAAAAAAAAAACAGATGATTGAGAGCTTATTAAAAAAAAAGTGTGCTCTTCAAAAGGCTTTATAAAAGAGTACATAGACAGCCTACGATTGGAAAAAATCTTTGGAAACCAATAACCTGATCAAGGTCTAATGTCTAAAATATATGGAAAGCTGCAAAAACTCACCAGCAGATAAAAAAACAACCCAATCACAGAATGGGCAAAGGACGTGGACAGAACCTTAACCAAAGAGGTTACCCAAACAGTCAAACATATGAAAAGATGTCCACAATCATTAGACCTTAGAGACATAAAAATCAAAACCACAAGGAGAATTCATCTTACCCTGCCCAAAATGGAACTGATTAAATAAATAAATAAAAAGAAAGAGAATAGTATGCATTGGCAAGGATGTGGGAAGATTGGAACTATTGGCCATTGCTGGTGTAAAATGCTACATCCATGATGGAAAATGGTATAGCACTTTCTCTAAAAACTAGGAATAGAACTGCTCTCTGATCCAGCAATCCAACTTCTAGATACATACCCTAGATGCCTGAAGATGATGACATGAAAAGATATATACATACTTATATTCATTGCTGCCTTATTAACAATAGCAAATAAGTAGAAACAACTGAAGTGCCCATCAAAGGATGAATGGAAAAGCAAATTGTGGCACATATAGACAATGGAATACTATGCAACCATAAAGAACGATGATGACTTGCAAAACGTATTATAGCATGGGTGGCCACGGAGGGAATGAAGCTAACTGAAATAAGTCAAGCAAATAAGAACAAATATCTTATGATCCCTATTTTACAAGAGGACAAGAATATACACAGAGAGAGACTAATGTTCATTGGTGGTTACCAAGGAAAGGTGGGGGGAGGGGAATGTACAATTTAGATCATAGAGACTTGACACTTTTTTTTTTGGTGATAGGAAGTGTGGCACCAAATGTGAATGTAGTGAGCACAGCAGAACCAAAGTAAAAATCAGTGTTTGAGCACATGTGGGTGCATATAATCATATTGACATTTGGGTAGATAGAGCTGTGTGTGTAGATGAGAACAGAAAGAAGTAAAAAGGTATGTGTAAATACAGATATGTGAGTGCTGTCAAATACATTCATTGACTCCTAAAATACAAGTACCTCACAGACATAAGCAAACTCCTTCCAAGACTGGTTTTCTGGATTTAAAGCTTAACACAATAGTCTCGTGGAACAATTCGGTAAACTGGCATAACATAGTTTACAAAAATCGTAATCTTCATCCTAGTGAAGTGAGTAGTATCTGAGGCCTTGAAAGCTTGTGAGCAGCCATCTAAGACAGAACTACGGGTTGCTACTCCGCAGGAGCAAAACACTAAGAAGCCATCCAAAACCTCAGGGAAGAAACACGTCTACAGGAACTATGACTTCATTTACCCCCGGGACTTGAGGAAGTACATGGTGCCCAGCTACCAACATCGAACAGGGTCAAAAAAAGATGATTCCGGATGGAGTTGGAGAAAAATGTGGAGCATAACACAAACTCTTATTTAAAAATCCAGACAAACTGGAACATAAGAGAACAAAGGACTCCCTGAGATTGTAACCCCGAGACACTCTTTAAACATATAACCAAGCTTGCACCTTGGCATCACCATAAAAGAAAATAGTAGAGAGGTACACAAAATAAAGGTTATTACCCATAAGATCAGTGCTCTACAGAAAAACCATCAGTATGAGAACTAATGGTCAACAATTACACAAAAGCAAAGATGAGAAGATAATGGGGCAGGGAAACTAGAGTAATGGGTTTGTAACAAGCATAACACAATTAAAGGGAATGTCAACACATTGTAATAAGTGTAATTAATGTCACTAAAAAAATTTGTGTGGAAATAGTCAACTGGGAACTTGACTTGCTGTGTAAACTATGAACAAAAACTAAATTAAAAAAAAAAAAAAAGGAAGATACAATTCCGAGATGGTGCCCAGATATCTAAGTTTATCTCTCCCTAGGTGGTCGGGCTGGCAAATCTTGGCAAATCTTCAACTGTGCTTCTCACAGTGAGTTGTGTAGCCCTAGGAATGGCTGTGCCAAGTATTTTGGGTCCCTTTCCCATGGAAAAACCTCTCAAAAAATGTATTTATTAAAACAACCACCATTTGTTTTTTCTCACAATTGCATGGGTCAGGTGGGCAGTTCTGCTGATGTCATCTATGCTTGGCTGATCTTGGCTTACCTTATGGGAAAAGCTATCAGGTCAGTTGATTTAAGAGGGTCTCATTCTCAAGTCTGGCGGTGGGCTAGACATTAGCTGGTATGATTGAAGAACAGGATAACTGGGCTGTGTTTCTCCCATTAGCCAATATTCTAGTCTCTCTTTTTTTTTTTTCATATGGCAGTTTCACATTGTTTCAAGAGAGTGTGCAAAAGCATCAAAGCCTCTCAAAGTCTTGGAGCTGGACTCAATGTCACTTTTGTCACCTCTGTTAGCCAAAACAATTCTCAAGAGTAAACTACATTCAAAAAAAAAAAAAACAAGGATCGGTCAAATTGATTCAACCACTCGGTGTGTAGAGCTGCAAAGTGTACTGGAAGGCTTGGAGATTTGGGGCTATGTTTCCAGTCCACCATAATGAGTAGCAAATCTTTGTGAAGGAAAAGTTGTTTCCAAAATATTAGCTTACAACAAAATTTGGAACGCAATCTACTTATGTTTCATGCATTTCAAAAAATACTTTGATGAAAGATGAACTTGAGAAATTGGCACATAACTTGGATAGAGTTGAAAGAATTGAGTGTAATTGCTCAATTCAATTACAACACAATTTTCAACAGTTTCTATTCCCGTTTACTTTTTTTTTTAATTTTTATTAAGCTTCAAGTGAACATTTACCATTCCAATCAGTCTGTCACATGTAGGTTTACATACATCTTACTCCCTTCTCCCACTTGCTCTCCCCCTATAGAGTCAGCCCTTACAGTCTCTCGTTTCGTGCCAATTTTACCTTCTTCCCTCTCTCTCTACCTTCCCATCCCCCCTCCAGTCAAGATCCTGTTTACTTTTAATGTGACCAAATTATCTTAACATTTTCAGCTATTAAAAAATAGAAACAGAATTGAGGCTGAATTTATTGACTTCTAGGTAAGTTTTTTTTTTTTTTTTAGGTAAGTTTTATTCTTTCATGGATACATTAATAAACCTAAATTAAAAATCAAAAGTATTCTGATAAAAACAAATATTCCCAATGATATTTTTTCAATTCTGATTAATTATATTTTTATCTAAATTTGCAATTCAATTACAACTCAATAGTGTAATTATTATTGTATTATTATAAAACAATCGAAAGAGAACTTTCAATAACACTAAATGCACTATAAGAAATTAAAAATAAGAATGTGATTCATAAAATGCCAGTATCTCTGGGGAAAGTTAAATTGAAATATGACTTCAGGAGAAGAAGGAAAAATGTAAATCTGATTGTTCAAAATGATCTTGTTCATAGTTTGAATGAATTATAAAGTATAATGGAGATGATACTTCTTTCTGATATTTAAGCTTATGATGAATTATTTTATATGTCAAATTCAATTCCTGGGGTCTATATACATTTACAAAACTAATTTAATAGTATATGGGCAAAAATTTTGAAAACTACTCTTATATATTAAGTTCAACTTACAGGCAAAGAGATCTGCCATAAAGAACCAGGAGTCACAATTTGAGAATGAAAGAACATGAGATTGTATGAAAGTAATTACTATAAAAGGTGTTTGGCGGTGTGGCTGGGTTCTGACATGATTGCTCCAATTCTGTCAACGAATGGTTTTTCAACCGTAGCCAAGTTAATTCAACTGAATGTGTGTCAATTGCATCAGAGTAAAAGCTAAATCGGCTGTCACTTCAACCACAAAATGAGGTTATCAGTTCGCACAACAGGAGAGAAGGGAAAGTTCTCCATATAAAGGGATTGATTACCCATCATTGATTCAATCTAAGATAAATACCAGTTATTTCCTAAGACCAAAGAAAATTATACATTATGTAAGTGTCAGATATGTAGTGAAAGCTAAATTTGTAAATACCCAGAGAAACAGAAGTTAAATAAATGAAAAACCATTACCTCATCAGACACTAAGACAGTCTTTATATCTGCATGTACAATGACTGTTTAATTCATTCTTTATCAACTAATGCATTAAAAAAACCATTGACATCCAATGGATTCCACCTGACAGTGACAGTATAGAACTGAAAGTTAAAAAGTAGAATAATGATCATAAGTTTAAAGTCATAGGACTCTTTCAAATAATTTCTTTGGTCATATAAAATTGTTCTACAAATTATTTTTTCTCCCTCACTAAAAAGCACCTGGCAAATTAATTCTCCCACTATATTTTTGTTTTATTTGGAATTTAATCTAGACATATTGAGTAGAGAAAAGAGAAGGATGTACAAGTGAGTCAAAAAGATAGAGTTGTTATGTCTAGTTTCAAATGACAGATTGCATTTCATTTTATTTTGAATAAGTTTAGGTGAACATTTCTGTGTAACACATTTGGCAAATTCAAATAATTTTTTTGGATTTTTCTATGCTGGATGGGAGTCCCGTTGACAAACATTTACTAATTATGCTCATGTTCCAAATATATATAAGTATAAGTAAACAAAATAATTAATAAAGTATATATAACACTTGCAATGGTTAAGTGGGCAAAACAATAGCATGAAACAGGTCATGTACTCATTGTCTCTATTTTTTGCATATTCTTATTTTCTGAGATACATTTCTAAGCCTATCAAAACTATCATTCAGTCATGTTGGAGCTCTTTTGAAAACATGTTCAGGTTATAGACCTCACTTATTCAGCTTAGCATTCATGAATATAGGATACCACATACACACATACACACAGATGCACACACAGACATACACATACAGTACGCACTCAATAAAAATTGGTGGATGCAATGCTACATTCCCATTTCCTTGAGTTTGTTCATTCTAGTCTGTCCTGAATAAAATACCTTCTTCACTGAAATGTGTGTCCTAAAATCCTGCCCATTTTCCAGGCCATCATCAAATGATATCTCTTTTATGATGACATATGTCAAATGTCCCAAAATTCATTTGAATTGTTCCTTGCTTCAAACCTTTTAGGATAATTATTATAGTTTGTCTTATGCGATAGCCACTTTATTGCTCCAGCAATAGAGAGTATGCATTCCTTGAAGGCATGTCTTATCTTTAATTCCATTTGTGTATATACATATACATATATATATACATATGCAAAAAAAGTGTCTTTCTTGACAACCTACTATACTCCATTTATCTTATAAGACAGAGGGATAGAATTAGTTTTTTTTTTCAGGTAATGAAAGGTGCTTCGCATGATATCTGTATTATCTTTTGGTCTTTATCAGATAATGAGCTATCTCATGGTATCACATTTTCGTAGACTTTAAACTAAAAATGAAAGAGATTATGGTCTTTTCTTACAATTACAAGACAAACCCGAGTTTAGTCACTTTGAGCCAAAAATCCATATCCTTACTACTATGCAATATTACTTATAATTTTTAAAGATATCTTCAGAAACAAGCTTTTTGGACAAACTTCACTTACAGTTAGGGAAAAATACTACTGAAATACTATGTTTAATGAAAAAAGAACTTAATATCCTTTATCTTGCTGAATGTATTCTTGACATCCTTATTCCTCAGGCTGTAGATCAAGGGATTCAACATAGGGATCACCACTGTGTAAAACACAGAGGCTACTTTGAAGGTGTATCTGGAGTTTTTTGAGTTGGGCACACAGTAGAGGAAGAGGATGGTGCCATGGAAGAGGGTGATGGCAGTCAGATGAGAGGCACAAGTAGAAAATGCCTTACGACGACCACTGGCTGAACGCATTTTCAAAATGGTGACAACAATAAACACGTAAGAGGTGAGAATGATGAGTAATGTGAGCACATCATTCAAAGTGACAAAGATAAAAAGCAGTAACTGGGTGAGAGAAGTATCAGAGCAAGAAAGAGTGAGAACTGAGGAGAGCTCACAGAAGAAGTGATTGACTGTGTTGAAACCACGAAAAGATAATTTGAAAGTAGAGCATGTGTTTACCAAGGAACACACTACTCCCCATGCATATGATCCCAACACCAACATAGCACAGAGTCTCCGGGACATGGCAACTGTGTAGAGCAGAGGGTTGCAAATAGCCACAAAGCGGTCATAGGCCATTACTGATAATAAAAAGGATTCAGTCACTACAAAGGTACCAAAGAGAAAGAACTGCACTACACATCCTAAAAGTGAAATGGTTCTGTCTTCAACAACTAGGTTCTCTAGCATCTTGGGAGCAACGATGGAGGAATAGCAGAAATCCACAAATGAGAGGTGGCTGAGGAAAAAGTACATGGGGGTGTGCAGTCTGGGGTTAATTTTGATGATTACAATCATCCCAATATTCCCTACAACAGAAACACTGTAGATGGTCAGAAATACAAAGAAGAGGGGTACCTGTACTTCTGGGTAATCTGAGAAGCCCAAAAGGGTGAATGTGACACCACTTTTATTACACTCTGACAACAGCATGGCTTCTGTTTGTCGAAATCTGAAAGCCAATCCTAGAAGTTAAAAAAAAAAAATTAAAGAGAGTGGGGATATAGGAAGCTTGGATCAACTTCCGCTTGCCAAGAATGGAAAGAATATCTCTTTCAGAATCTATGTTTTTATTAACCAAAATGTGGTAAATTTCTAAAATTTTAAAACCTGATTATGACTTAAAGAACTTAGAGACTGTATGGTAATTTTAAGTCAAGTACTCACATAGCACCTTCAGTTCTCCTTGAATGTTATCAGTTCATAGAAGACAAGCCTAGCCTGATGTTGGATTATGTCAGCCTCGCAGTCAATAACAAAAATCAGAAAAATCTAAAATATATCATTTAATCATTTCATAACATGTACACACTATGGACACAAAGAATGGACAGCCTTAACACTTCCCATCTGTGTTTTTATTTTAATTCTGCGTAGTACTTTAATCTATGTTTTTCTTTCTGACACAGTATCACTCATATCAGTATAAATCTCAATTACTTTTTAGCAGCCTGTGTGACACCTTTGGTTAATGTCTTTGGCTAGATACCAAAATTTGAAGATTCCTGTCCACCCACAGGCACCTTTGAAAACTGGGTTGATGATGTAATTCTGAAAAATCAGACACTGAAAAATTTATGAATTTTTCCTGCTCTTTTACTCATGAGGTCCCCATGATTCTAAGTCGACTTGTCAGTAACATTTTTTCGTTCTTCAAATCCGGTAGTTCTGAGTTCCAACTCTCCCTCGTTGTTCGAGGAATAAAAAGACTAGAGCAGATGATAAATATAATCCAGTCTACATCCTTACTCTAAAGATGGCAGAACAGCAGTCAGAAGATGCCTCAACTTTCACAATGACATGCAGATAAAATCCAGTCTATGATCCCCAGCCATGTATTCATTTCTCAACCCCATACAAAGGACCATCTTATAAGTCTACCTACTAATGTATTTCCTTTGTTAATGATGACCGCCTTAAATTTTGAGCAAACTAGAGACTCTAAAATTATGGAAAATAGTCCAATGACACTGTTAGGTGCCACAGAGATATAGTAGAGAGCAGCATCCAGATGAAACACAGGAATAACTAAAGACTCTTGGACTTAGAATTTCCAAATTCCACAGCCTCTCCCATTCACTTCTCTTCAACACATCTAGGATACTCATTCTTTCCCTCTATTACGTGTCTATAAGAATTAAAAACATGGAATCGTAGGGCACAATTAAATCATTTCATGAGAAAACAGTAATACAAAAGAATTATTGTATTTCCAGAATTGGCACCCAGCACCTCTTAGATCCCAACATAATGGGAAACTCCTTCTCTTGTCTACGATTTGTGCTAAGTTTGTCTCTGATTCTGAAACTCAACACATCATTTTCAGATGGTCCTGAAATAAAGATGTCAGGTCATGTGCTATACTGAGTCCCTCAATGGCCCTGTCCTGTTCCTATATAAAGCTGAGTGTTGAAGACCACCTCAAAAGGCAATTCCATTGCACAATTAGTCATTTTAAATATCAGATTTTTTTCTTTAACAATGTATTTCATTTATTTAAGGCTCTTAAATCTTATTTTTAACCAAATATATGTCTTTAATGTAATGGGTCTTTTCTCTCCCAAATGTTGATATTAATTTGATGATAAATGTATTTTCCCATTCAGTCAAGGAAATAGGATAGCTAAAATATCTTCCTTTAATTTCCTCCCATTTTATTGTTCTTTTGCTCTCAGGGGATACATGTATTCTCTGCTATGTGCTGTGTAATTTTAGTTAAAGCTGGAAAGATAGATAATAGATAGATAGACTGACAGACCGATAGACAAAAACAGACAGAGAGATGATAGATAGATAGATCGATAGATCGATAGATCGATAGATCGATAGATAGATAGATAGATAGATAGATAGATGATAGATAGATAGATAGATAGATAGATAGATAGATAGATAGATAGATAGATAGATAGATAGATGATAGATAGATAGATGATAGATAGATAGATGATAGATAGATAGATAGATAGATAGATAGATAGATAGATAGATAGATAGATAGATAGATAGATAGATGATAGATAGATAGATGATAGATAGATAGATAGATTAGATAGATAGATAGATAGATAGATAGATAGATAGATAGATAGATAGATAGATAGATAGATAGATAGATAGATAGATAGATAGATAGATAGAAGATAAACTTTCTTCTTTTACTAAAGATCCTATCCAATCTCTGATTATTCCAGTCTGGTTAAATGCTTTTCTACTCTACCTTGACAACTGCTCCAAAAATTTACAAAAATATGAAAATATACATTCTCAAATCTCTCAAGGCTCTTCTATTGCCCCACCCGAGGTACCTGTCATTCAGAGCACTATTATTAAGGGGCCAATCCTCTATGCAAATCTCTGCATAAGGGGTGCACATCCTGTATCTTGCATGTTCAGACAAGTACCTTTTGTGATGGCTTGGTATTCCTCAAGAACTCTCTACCTCTAACGTTTATGTTTTCCCCCTTTCAAGCTGTTTCCTAGATACCCTACTTTGAAGTTAATATCATTATGTTTTTAAATCTTAAAACAAACCTGCTAATGGCAAAGAGAAGGCCTCTCCTGCCTCTGGGAGACTTGGTTGGGAGTAAAGTATATGCATCTTATATCTGTGTCACAACCTTGGGACATGAACCCTAGAGACTATCTGTTGCTCCAATCTCTAGAGGACAAAAACTCAACAATTAAAATTTTCTACCTTTTTCTGCAGTATTATTATCGTTAAGAACACCTTATAAGAAACACTTTATATTTAAATTCATTTTGCCAAGTCTCCTGAACACGCCCATATTCTCCAGTAGTTATCAAGTCTATGTATCCATAGAGCTCATAATTGTCAAATAATAATTGACTGTTGATTATGTGCCGTTCAGATAGGTGACAATGTCATCTAAAGGAAATTTTCATTTGTCCTTCTATTAATATGAGCCTGATTGCACAACTCTTCAAACATTTTAGAGTTATTTGTATTCCTTTAATTTGGACACTTTAATGGTACCTTCTGTCCATTTTTTTCTATTGGACTAATTGTCGTTTTCTCCTCAATGTTTCTTTCAGCAATTTGTTTTCTTTTGTTTTTCCTATGAAGTCTGTATGTTCATGTCATCTAAATTTTCACCTTTGATTTCAGAACCTGTTTTCATGTATGGAGTAAGAGATAAAATTTTATCTTTCTCATAAGGCTAAAGAAAGATGTTCACATGACTCTTGAATGCCTGTTTGTCCCAATATAACAATATTTTAATAATAAGTCAAAACAAACAAACAAACAAAAACCTGTTGTCGAGTTGTTTCTGACTCATAGTGACCCTATAGGACAGAGTGGAATTGCCCCATAGAATTTCCAAGGAGTAACTGGTGGATTCAAAATGGTGACCTTTTGGTTAACAGCCTTATTCTACCAGGGTTCCAGTTTAATAATAGAAACACTGTAATTTATTTTAAACTTTTTAGGATGAGCCTTCCTATTCTAATTTGTTTTTTTTTTTTTAATTTTTTAGTCTTTTTTTTTTTTTCCTGAATTTCTGTGATTGATTATTCATTCATGGAAGCACCAGAACATAAATTTTATAGTATGATTCTTTGGTATTCCCAAATGAATTTTGTATTACATTCATCTTGTCCAAATAAATGTCCATTAGAATAAAGACATCTTAGAATGATTTCCAGACTGATAATACTGCTAATGTAGCCTTTGAATAGATAATATTCAGCCATAAACTAGAGATATTGAAATGACCACAACAATTGTTCCTTCTGAAGGGCAATGTAATTTGCATGATCTCTTAGACAGACGGAGTGAAATAATAGGATGAAAGTGCACTGGAATTGGGGTCAAAGAGCTAAATTTCTGTCGTAAACCAGTCATTTCTGGCTATATGAACTTTTGTGACTCTCAAATTCCTTGAATCTCTGTGTCACCATATATGCAGTGGAATAATCACCCTTTTCCTCTCTCCTTCTCAGCATAAGCTGATTGTTTCAAGTGTAAGGCTGCTCATCCACACCGTTGTTGTAGGTGCCGTCCAGTCTGTTCTGACTCCTAGTGGCCTTATGTACACCAGAACAAAACACAGCCTGGTCCTGTGCCATGCTCGTGATTGTTTTTATGCTTGAAACCCATTGTTACAGCCACTGTGTCAATCCGTCTTGTGGAGGGTCTTCCTCTTTTTCACTGATCTTCAAGAAGATGAAAGGTTTTTACCAAGTGTGATGTCCTTCTGCAGGACTGGTCCGTCTGGATAACATGTCCAAACTATGAGTGTCGAAGTCTCCCCATTATCACTTATAAGTAGCATTCTAGCTGTACTTTTTATAATACATATTTTTTCATTCTTTTAGCGGTCCATGGACGTACAATATTCTTCACCAACATCATAACTCAGAAGTGTCCGTTCTTCTCCTTATTACTTGCCCAGCTCTAGCATGCTTATCAGGGATTGAAAACACTATGGCTTGGGTCAAGAACACCTTAGTCCTTAAAGTGATATATTTGTTTTGAACACATTAAAGAGGTCTTTTGCAGCAGATTTGACAAATGCAACATGTCCTTTGATTTCTTGTCAGCTGTTTCCATGGGCATTAACTATGAATCCAAGTAAAATAAAATCCTTGACAGCTTCAATAATTTCTCTGTTTATCAGGATGTTGCTTATTGGTCAGTAGTGAGGATTTTTTTTTTTTTTTTATGTTGAGGCATAATCCAGGCTGAAAGCTGTGGTCTTGGATCATTATTAGTCAGTGCCTCAAGCCCTTTCACTTTCAGCAAGCAAGGTTGTGTCGTCTGCATAACATAGATTGTTAATGAGTCTTCCTCAAATCTTGAGGCTGCATTCTTCTTCATTTATTCCCTTTTCTCAGATTATTAACTCAGCATGCAGATTGAATTAGTATGGTGAAAAGATGCAGCCTGGACACACACTTTTCTTGACATTAAACCAAGAACTGCCTCTTGAGCTAAGTACAGGTGCCTTATGAGCACGATTAATTGTTCTGGAATTCACGTTCTTCACAATGCTGTTCATAACCGGTTTTGATCCACAGAGTCAAATGCATTTGCATGGTCAGTAAAACAGGTAGACATCTTTCTGGTATATTTTGTTTTCAGCCAGGATCCATCTGACATCGGTAATGATGTCCCTGGTTCCTTGTCATCTTCTGAATCCAACTTGAATTTCTGCCAGTTCCCTGCTGATATACTGTTGTAGCCGCTGTTGAATGATCTTTGGCAAAATTTTACTTGTGTGTGATATTAATGATACTGTTCGATAATTTCTGCATTCTGGTGCATCACCTTTCTTAGGAATAGGCATAAATATAGATCTCTTCCTGCCCATTTGCCAGGCAGTCATCTTCCAAATTTCTTGACTTAGATAAGTGACTACTTCCAGCATTGCATCCATTTGTTGAAACATCTTAGCTGGTATTCCAACAATTCCTGAAGCCTTGTTTTTTGCCAGTGCCTTCGGTGTAGCTTGGGCTTCTTCCTCCAGTACCATTAGTTCATTTTTATCTCCTGAAATGGTTGAATATTGGCCAATTGTTTTCGGTATAGTGACTCTGTGTATTCCTTCCACCACCTTTTGGTGCTTCCTGAGTTGGTTAATATTTTCCCCATGGAATCCTTAAATATTGCAGCTTGAGGCTTGCATTTTTTTCTTCAGTCCTTTCAGCTTGAGAAACGCAGAGTGTGTTCTTCCTTTTTTGGTTTTCCATCCCTAGGTCTTTGCACATGTTATTATAATACTTTGTTTTCTCAAGCCAACCTCTTAAATCCTCTGTTCAGCTATTTTAACTCATCATTTATTCCTTTTGCTTTAGCTACTCAACTTTCTAAAGCAATTTCCAGAGTCTCTTCTCACATCCACTTTGGTCTTTTTTTTTTTTTTCTTTTTAATGACCTCATGCTTTCTTCAGGTATAATACCCTTGATGTCATTCCACAACTCGTCTGGTCTTCGGTTATTAGTGTTCAACATGCTAAATCTATTTTTGAGATGGTCTCTAAATTCAGGTGAGATGCACTTAAGGTCACGCTGTGGCTCTTGTCAACTATTCTAATTTTCATCAGTTTCAACTTGAACTTGGATGTAAGCAATTGATAGTCTGTCCCACAGTTGTCCCATTTTCTTGTTCTGACTGATGTTTTTGAGCTTTTCCATCCTCTCTTCCCATAGATGTAGTCAATTTCATTCCTGTATATTCCATCTGTTGGTGGAAAAAGGTATTTGCAATAAAGAAGTCGCTGGTCTCAAGAAATTCTATCATGCGATCTCTGGCATTGTTTTTGTCACCAAAGCCATGTTTTCCAACTAACGATCCTTCTTTGCTTCCAACTTTCACACTCCAATCTTCATTTATTGTTATCAATGTATCCAGATTGCATATTTGATCAATTTCAGACTGCAGAAAGCTGGTAAAAATCTTCAATTTCTCCATCTTTGGCCTTAATGGTTGGTTCACAAATTTGAATAATGCTCATATTAACTAGTCTTCCTTTTAGGTGTATGGATATTATCCTATCACTGACAGTGCTGTACTTCAGGATAGATCTAAGTGTTCTTTTTGACAATAAATGCAACACCATTCCTTTTCAAGTTATCATTCCCACCATAATAGACTATATGATTGTCTGATTCAAAATGGCCAATACCACTCCATTTCAGCTCACTAATGCCTAGGATATCAATGTTTATGCATTCCATTTTTGATGATGTCCAGTTTTCTTGGATTCATACTTCTTACATTTCATGTTTCGATTATTAGTGGATGTTTGCAGCTCTCTCTTCTCCCTTTAAGTCATGTCACATCACCAAATGAAGGTCCTGAAAGTTGGAGTCCATCCATGTCTTTAAGGACGACTCTACTTTGAGGAGGCAGTTCTTCCCCAGCCATCTTTTGAGAGCCTTCTAAACTGAGGGGCTCATCCTCTGCAGGTATATTAAACCCTGTTCTGCTGTTATTTATAAGGTTTCACTGGCTGATTCTGCAGAGTTCTACGAACTTTCAGAGAAGAGTTAACACCACTACTACTGATTCTTTTCAGAAGTGGACTGCCAGGTCCTCCTTCCTAGTCTCTCTTAGTTTGGAAGGTCAGCTGAAACCTGCCCACCATGAGTAACTGATGCTGGTATCTGAATACTGATGACATAGCTTCCAGCATCACAGCAACACATAAAACACCATGTACTGTGGTATATGTCCTAGAGACCTAAAAATAATGACTCAAACATACTATGCACACTTTTGTTCATTGCTGCTTTATTCACATAAACAAATAAATGGAAACAACCTAAGTTTGCAGTAACAGATGAGTGGATAAGCAAATTGTGGTACATACATACAATGGAACACTTGCTGTTGTTAAGTGCCATTGAGTCAGTTCATTGAGTCAACCTGATGGACAACAGACCAAAGCACTGCCCAGTCCTGTGTCTTCCTCACAATAGTTTTTAAGCTTGAGCCCATCATTACAACCACTGTGTCAATCCATCTCATGAAGGTTATCCTATTTTCTGCTGACCCTCTACATCACTAAGCATGATTTTCTTCTCCAAGGAACAATGATGATTCCACAAAGCATATTATAACATGGATGGGCCTGAGGGGCATAATACTAAGTGAAATAAGTCAAGCATACAAGGACAAATATTGAATGATTCTCCTTTTTTAAAATAATTTTTATTGTGCTTTACGTGAAAGTGTACAAACCAAGTCAGTTTATCACACAAAAGCTTGTATACACCTTGCTGCATACACCCAGTTTCTCTCCCCCTAATAAGACAGCCCACTCCCTCCCTCCACTCTCTCTTTTCGTGTCCATTTTACCACCTTCTGACCCCCTCTACTCTCTCATCTCTGCTCCAGGCAGGAGATGCCAACATAGTCTCAAGTTTCCACCTGATCCAAGAAGCTCACTTCTTGCCAGCATCTCTCTCCAACCCATTGTCCAGTCCAATCCCTGTCTGAATAGTTGGCTTTGGGAATGGTTCCTCTCCTGGGTCAACAGAACGTCTGGGGGTCATGACCACTGGGGTCTTTCTAGTCTCAGTCAGACCATTAAGTCTGGTCTTTTTATGAGAATTTGGGGTCTGCATCCCACTGCTCTTCTGTTGCCTCAGAGGTTCTCTGCTCTGTTCCCTTTCAGGGCAGTCATCGGTTGTAGCCAGGCACCATCTAGCTCTTCTGGTGTCAGGCTGACATAGTCTCTGGTTTATGAGGCTCTTTCTTTCTCTTGGGCTTGTAATTCGGTTGTGTCCTTCATGTTCTTCACTCTCCTTTGATCCAGGAGGACTGAGAAAATTTAATGCATCTTAGATGGCCACTTGCTAATGTGCATGACCCTAGATGTTGCTGTCCAAAATGGGATGCAGAATGTTTTCTTAATAGATTTTATTATGCCAATCGACTTAGATGCCCCCTGAAACCATGGTCCTCAAACCCCCACCCCTGCTAAGCTGGCCTTTGAAGCGTTTAGTATATTCAGGAAACTTCTTTGCTTTTGGTTTAGTCCAATTGTGCTGACCTTGCCTGTATTGTGTGTTGTCTTTCCCATCACCTAAAATAGTTCTTATGTACTATCTAGTTAGTGAATTCCCCTCTCCCACCCTCCTTTCCTCCCCCCTCTCTTGTAACCATCAAAGAGTATTTTCTTCTCTGTTTAAACTATATCTCGAGTTCTTATAATAGTGGTCTTATACAATATTTGTCCTTTTGCAACTGAATAATTTCACTCAGCATAATGCCTTCCAGATTCCTCCATGTTATGAAATGTTTCACAGATTCATCACTGTTCTTTATTGATGCATAGTATTCGATTGTGTGAATATACCATAATTTATTTATCCATTCATCTCTTGAGGGCACCTTGGTTGCTTCCATCTTTTTGCTTTTGTAAACAGTGCTGTAGTGAACATGGATGTGCATATATCTATTCACGTAAAGGGTCTTATTTCTCTAGGATATATTCCTGAAAGTGGGATTGCTAGATCGTATGGTAGTTCTATTTCTAGCTTTTTCAGGAAGCGCCAAATCGATTTCCAAAGTGATTGTAACATTTTACATTCCATCAGCAGTGTATAAGTGTTCCAATCACTCCACAGCCTCTCCAACATTTATTGTTTTGGGATTTTTGGATTAATGCCAGCCTTTCTGGAGTGAGAAGAAATCTCACTGTAGCTTTGATTTTCATTTCTCTAATGGCTAATGATGGTGAACATTTCCTCACATATCTGTTAGCTACCTGAATGTCTTCTTTAGTGAAGTGTCTGTTCATATCTTTTGCCCATTTTTTAATTGAGTTATTTGTCTTTTTGCAGTTGAGTTTTTGCAGTATCATGTAGATTTTAGAGATCAGGCGCTGATCAGAAATGTCATAGCTAAAAAGTTCTTCCCAGTCTGTGGAAAATCTGTTTCCTCTTTTGTGAAGTCTTTGGATGAGCATAGGTGTTTCGTTTTTAGGAGCTCCCAGTTACCCAGTTTTTTTTCTGCATTGTTAATAATGTTTTGTATACTGTTTATTAGGACTCCTAATGTGGTCCCTATTTTTTCTTCTATGATCTTTATTGTTTCAAATTTTATATTTTGGTCTTTGGTCCATTTTGAGCTTGTTTTTGTGCATGTAGTGAGGTATGGGGCTTGTTTCATTTTTTGCAGATGGATATCCAGTTATGCCAGAACCATTTGTTAAAAAGACTGTCTTTTCCCCATTTAACTCTTTTGGGGCCTTTGTCAAATATCAGCTGCTCATATGCGGATGTATTTGTGTCTGGATTCTCAATTCTGTTCCATTGGTCTATGTGCCTGTTGTACCAGTACCAGGCTGTTTTGACTACTGTGGTGGTATAATAGGTTCTAAAATCAGGTAGAGTAAGGCCTCCCACTTTGTTCTTCTTCTTCAGGAATGCATTACTTATCTGGGGCCTCTTTCCCTTCCATATGAAGTTGGTGATTTCTTTCTCCATCCCTTTAAAAAATGTCATTGGGATTTGGATCAGAATTGCATTAAATGTATAGATTGCTTTTGGTAGAATAGACATTTTTATAACGTTAAGTCTTCCTATCCATGAGCAAGGTATGTTTTTCCAGTTAAGTAGGTCTCTTTTGGTTTCTTGCAGAAGTTTTTTGTAATTTTCTTAGTATAAGTTTTTTATATCTCTGGTAAGATTTATTTCTATGTATTTTATCTTCTTGGGGGCTACTGTAAATGCAATTGATTTGGTGATTTCCTCTTCGCTGTTCTTTTTGTTGGTGTAGAGGAATCCAACTAATTTTTTTATATTTATCTTGTATCCTGATACTCTGCTGAACTCTTCAATTAGTTTCAGTAGTTTTCTGGAGGATTCCTTAGGGTTTTCTGTGCATAAGATCATGTCATCTGAAAATATAGATAATTTTGCTTCTTCCTTGCCAATCCGAATGCCCTTTATTTCTTTATCTAGCCTAATCGCTCTGTCAAGGGCCTCCAGCGCAATGTTGAATAAGAGTGGTGATAAAGGGCATCCTTGCCTGGTTCCCAATCTCAAGGGGAATGCTTTCAGGCTCTCTCCATTTAGCATGGTGTTCGCTATTGGCTTTGTATAAATGCCCTTTAATATGTTGAGGAATTTTCCTTTTATTTCTATTTTGCAGACCATTTTTATCATGAATGGGTGTTGAACTTTGTTAAATACCTTTTCTGCCTCAGTTGATAAAATAATGTGATTCTTGTCTTTTTTTTTTTTATTATTTATATGATGGATTGCATTATTTGTTTTTCTAATGTGGAACAATCCCTACCTACCTGGTATGAATCCCACTTGGTCCTGGCGAATTATTTTTTTTGATATGTTGTTGAATTCTATTAGCTAGAATTTTATTCAGGTTTTTTGCATCTAAGTTCATGAGGGATATAGCTCTCTTTACCTGGTTTTGGTATCAAGGGTATGGTGGCTTCATAGAATGAATTTGAGAGTATTCGATCCTTTTCTATGCTCTGAAATACCTTTAGTAGTAGTGGTGTTAACTCTTCTCTGATATTTTGATAGAACTGTGCAGTGAAGTTGCCTGGGCCAGGGCTTTTTTGTTGTTGTTGTTGGGAGTTTTTTGATTACTTTTTCAATCTCTTCTTTTATTATGGGTCTATTCAGTTGTCCCATAGGGTCGCTATGAGTTGGAATCGACTCGACAGCACTGGGGTGGGGATTCAGTTGTTCAATCTCAGTTTGTGTTAGTTTAGGTAGTTAGTGTGTTTCTAGGAATTTATCCATTTCTTCTAAGTTTTCAAATTTGTTAGAGTACAATTTTTCATAGTAATCTGATATGATTCTTTTAATTTCAGTTAGGTCTGTTGTAATGTCACCCATCTCATTTCTTATTTGGGTTATTTGCTTCCTCTCCTTTTTTTCTTTTGTCAATTTGACCAATGGTTTGTTATTTTTTTTTATTTTTTTCAAAAAAATAGCTTTTGGTCCTGTTAATTCTTTCAATTGTTTTTCTGTTTTCTATTTCATTTAATTCTGCTCTAATTTTATTATTTGTTTTCTTCTGGTGCCTGTGGTTTTCTTTTGTTGCTCTCTATTTGTTCAAGTTGTAGGGATAATTCTTTGATTTCGGCCTTTTTTTCTTTTTGGATGTGTGTATTTTTTGATATAAATTGACCTGTGAGCACTGCTTTCCGCTGTGTCCCAAAGGTTTTGATAGGAAGTATTTTCATTCTCATTGGATTCTATGAATTTCTTTATTTCGTCCTCAGTGTCTTCTATAATCCAGTCTTTTTTCAGCAGTTTCCAAGTGTTTGATTTCTTTCCCCTGCTTTTTCTGTTATTGATTTCCACTTTTATGGCCTTATGGTCAGAGAAGATGCTTTGTAATAGTTCGATGTTTCGCATTCTGCTAAGGCTTGCTTTATGACCTAATGTGTGGTCTATTCTAGAGAATGTTCCATGGGCACAGGAAAAGAAAGTATACTTTGTTGCTATTGGGTGGAGTGTTCTGTATGTCTGTGATGTCAAGTTGGTTGATTGTGGCATTTAGATCTTCCGTGTCTTTATTGAGCTTCTTTCTGGGTGTCCTGTCCTTCACCATATGTGGTGTGTTGAAGTCTTCTACTATTATTGTGGAGCTGTCTCTCTCACTTTTCAAAGCTGATAGAGTTTGTTTTATTTATCTTGCATCCCTCTTACTTCGTGTATAAATATTTAATATAGTTCTATCTTCTCGGTATATTGTTCCTTTAATAATTGTATAGCGTTCTTCCTTATCTTTTGTGGTGGATTTAATTTTAAAGTCTATTTTGTCAGAAATTAATATTGCCACTCCTGCTCTTTGATTGTTGTTTGTTTGATATATTTTTTCCATCCTTTGAGTTTTAGCTTGTTTGTTTCTAAGGTGTGTCTCTTGTAGGCAGCATATAGATGGGTTGTGTTTTTTAATCCATTCTGCCACTCTCTGTCTCTTTATTGGTGCATTTAGTCCATTCACGTTCATTGCAATTATGGATATTTATGAATTCAGTGCTATCATTTTGAGGTCATTTTTTTGTGTGTTGTTGGCAGTTTCTTTTTCCCACTGAATTTTATTTGTTAAATAGGTTATCTTTACATATTGTCCATTGCTTATATCAGTATTTTTTAATTTTATTTCTACTGAGTCTCTATTTTTTTCTTGTATTTTAATTTGGTGTGTAGGATAGTTTGTCTCCTTTGCAGTTACCTTATTATTTACCCCTATTTTTCTAAATTTAAACTTCTATTTCTTTGTATTGCCTTATCTTCCTCTCCATATGGAAGATCTATGACTACATTTCTTAGTCTCTCTTTATTGTTTTAATGTCATCTTCTTTTACATGATAACATCACTGTTACCCTGTTTTTGAGCATTTTTTTTTATCTTGATTTATTTTTTTGATTTCCTTGTCTGGGTTGACATCTAATTTTTCTGCCCAGTATTCTAGTCTTGGGTTGATGCCTGATATTAATGATTTTCTAACCAAAGAACTCCTTTTAGTATTTCTTAAAGTTTTGGTTTGATTTTTACAAATTTCCTAAAATTCTGTTTATCTGGAAATGTCCTAATTTCACCTTCGCAGTTGAGAGACAGTTTTGCTGGATATATGACTCTTGGCTAGCAATTTTTTTCCTACAATTTTTGTGTAAGTTAGCCCATTGACTTCTTCCCTGTGTGGTTTCTGCTGAGGAGTCTGAGCTTATTCTTATTGGCTCTCCTTTGTAGGTGACTTTTCATTTATCCCTAGCTGCTCTTAAAATTCTCTCTTTATCTTTGGTTTTGGCAAGTGTGATTATAATATGTCTGAGTGATTTTCTTTTAAAATCTACCTTATGTGGAGTTCGATAAGTATCTTGGATAGATATCTTCTCATTTTTCATGACAATAGGGAATTTCTCTGCCAACAAATCTTCAACAATTCTCTGTGTTTTCTGTTATCACTCCCTGTTCTGGTACTCTAATCACTTGTAGGTTATTTCTCTTGATAGGGTCAACATGATTCTTAAGGTTTTTTAATTTTTTTTAATTCTTTTATCTGATTTTTCTTCAAATATATTAGTGCCAAGTGCTTTATCTTCAAGCTCAGAAATTCTGCCTTCCACTTGCTCAAATCTGCTTCTCTGACTTTCTATTGAGTTTTCTACTTCTGGAATTTTATTGTTAATCTTCTGAATTTCTGACTGCTGTCTCTCTATGGATTTTTCCAGCTTATTAAATTTTTCATTATGTTCCTGAATAAACTTTCTAATTTCTTCAGTTGCTTTATCTGTGTGTTCCTTGGCTTGTTCTGCATATTGCCGTATTTCCTCCTTGATATCTTGAAGGGTTCTGTATATTAATCTTTTGTATTCTGCCTCTGGTAATTCCGGGAATGTACTTTCGTCTAGAAGATCCGTTGATTCTTTGTTCTGAGAGTTTGTTGAGGTAATCATGGTTTGTTTCTTTACGTGACTTGATATTGACATTTGTCTCCAAGTCATCTATAAGTTATTGTACTAGTTCTTTTTATGTTTGCTTACTATGTTGTAGCTTCTTGCTTTGTTTTGTTTTGATATGCCCCAATAGTTTGCTTGAGTGACCTAGCTTGATAATTTTCACCTTTGGAGCTCTGATGTCCTGTCCCCAGATGTTTATAGCTGTTATCAGGTATATCAGTCTAGGAGTCCATTCACTTTTCTTATATGAATTCAGCTCAGGTGTCCAGGTATCTGATCGGGAAGTGTGTGCTACAGGCTCTGTCCTACAGTCTTAGAGGGACAGGGGTGGTTGGTGTAGGTAGCAGTATCTGGTTGCAACAGGGGGTCACACTCTGAACAAGGCAGGGCCTGAGAATCAACCCCTCTGTGTCTCTGAGGAAAGTGTGTCCCTGTTCTCTAAGGTGTACAGGTAGGTGGGTTCTACAGAAGGACCATGGGCACCCAATTTTTTTGGTCATAAGGACTGGGAGGTATCATTTATCCTTGGACACCTGTCATGGGTGGCTGTGTGACCTGAGTGGAGCTACCAGTCCTTAGGCCTCTGGTGTGGGTAGGTGAGGGCCCTGTTTAATAGGCAAGGCAATGTCAAACAGGAAACACCCACCGCTTCACCACACAACTGAAATGGTTGGAGTCTAGTCTCCTGAAATAAGCCCACACAGGTCCATGTAGAGGGGAAAGGTACTCAAAGTCCATGGACCATTTATGCCTGGACAGGAGCAATTTCTGTCCTGAACTCCCCCAATTAGTGGATCTGGCGATTTATTTTTTCCCACAGTTGCAAATTTATTCCTTCTCCATGGCCAGGAGGATGGCTGTAGGCACTCAACTAGGCCTTTCTCAGGCCCAGGGAAGTCAGCCACTGAAGCCATCTTGGGAACGGGGAGAGGGGGCGGGGAGCTCAGTAAAATATACTCAAGTACTCAGCTTTTGCTGAGAGCACTGTTCTGTTTCTGTTCCAGAGGTGTGAGTAGGCTGTGTGGCTGGCTGCTTCTCCTGAGGAAACCGCAGCCAAATGCTAGTACCAGCCCACCAACACCACTAACTGGAACGGTGCCTGAGGGCTCCCCATGATTGATCCTTCTTTTTTAAGATGACAAGAATAGATAAACATAAAGAGACCAATGTCCAGTGCTGGTTTCCAAGGAGGGAAATGGTGGAAAATTAACACGCTAGTTATTTTGGGTACAGAGAAAAATGGCAGTGAATGTGGAGGTAGTGAGCACAGCACAACCAAAGCAAAAAAGACTGAGCACATAGGGATGGAAATATGCTAATCATTATATGTGTAAGCATAGGTTTGTACATAGGTGAGAACAAATAGAAGTATCTATAGGTGTGTGTAAACACAAATATTTGGGTGTAGGCACATATATTCATTGAAGACACAAATAGGGGAATTCCTCATATATAACCAGACAACTGCCAACATTGGTGTTCTGGATTTGAAGTTTTAGGACCATAATCTCATGGGACAATTCAGTCAATTGACATAACATAGTTCACAAAAATAATGATCTGAATCCTAGAGAAGTGAAGATGTCTGTGGTCTTAAAATCTGTGATTAGCCATCTAAGACACAAACTACAGGTCTTTACTGACCAGGAGCAAAACAGTCAGAAAGTAACCAAAAGAGCAGAGAAGAACCAAACCTACATGAACTACAACCTCATCCACCCTGAGACCAGAAGAGCTAGATGCTGCCAGGCTACCACCATTGACCATTCTGAATGAGGTCACAATAGATGGTAACAGACGGAATGAGAGAAAACCATGGAGCCAAACTCAAATTTTTACTAAGACACACACACACAAACAAAACTGCAAAACCAGACAACTTGGAACAACAGAAAACAAAGGATTCTCTGAGACTGTCATCCTGAGACACTCTTTAAACCTAGAACTGAATCTATCCCCTGAGATCAACTTTTAGCTAAATAACAGAGTGTCACACAAAATAAAGGCTATTACCTGTATGATCAGTGATCTGCTAAAAAATCATCAGTATGAGACCAAAAGGTCAACAATTATTCAAAAGCAAAAATGAGAAGGTAAGGGGGAAGGGAAACTAGAGTGCTAGAAGTGGAACAATCAGAACACAATTAAGGAGAATGTCAACACATTGTGATGAATGTACCTAATGTCACTGAATAAATTTTCTACCGACCAGGATAAAATAGTAAGAAAATTTAAAACAGAAACCTAAGTTGCTGTGTAAATTTTCAGCAAAAAAATCAATAAAATAATAATAATAATAATAGATACAATTCTGGAATATTGCCCAGAGGTCTACGTATAGCTCCTCCTTCCTTGAATAGGCTGGCAAATCTACAAATATGCCTCTCACGGTGAATCACATAGCCCTTGGATTATAGGATGACTGAGGCAAGGAATTTGGGGTCCCTTTACCATTTTTTTTCCATGGTGCATTATGGGAAATGTTAAAGATATTTTCATTCATTTGAACGTTCTCCAAATTAAAAAAAAAAAGTGCATGATTGTATCAGACAAACGTATATCATTCCCTAGATGAAAAAAGACGTAAGTTCATTAAAAATTATTAGAAGTATTAACGGTGTTGAAAAGTTAAGTGTCTTTATGAGCATTTTGTTAGAAAATCACAAAACAAAACAAAAAAAGTAAGGACTAATACAATCCCACAGACTCAACCGAAACACTTAGCATTTAGAGATGGGGGGAAACAGCAGATGCATTTGAATTACTTTCTGTATGATACTGGAAATTTTATGCTAAGCCTTAAAGCTCAGTAGAAAACAAAGAAGTATGAATAGTACCCTGGATCCTCCTCCCTTGTCCATTTCATTCATTTCCTTCCAAATTCAAACCCCTCCTTAAAGGTCCCTTTTGAAACCCTAAGTCCAGTGAAGAAAATGTTTCCTCCGAAAGTAAGTTGAATTCCACCATTTTCTTGACAGCTTTTTTCGCATACTTTTTTCTCAGGCTATAGTCAGGGGGTTCAACGGGGTTACCACTGCAGTATGGTACACCGTGGCCTCCTTGTCAGTGTCCAGACTGCTGCCAGGGTTGGGCCTGAAATGAATGGAAAGTATTGTTCCATGGAAGACAACGATGGCTGTGAGGTGGGGGGCACAGGTGGAAAAGGCTTTATGTCTTCCCTTTGCAGAGCACATCCTCGAGATGGTGATAAGAATAAACAAGTAGAAGGTAAGGATGGTAATGATAGTGATGATCTCATTGACAGCAGCCACAATGTACAATGGAAACTCTGGTAGCATAGTGGTTAAGAGCTACGGCTGCTAACCGAAAGGTTGGCCGTTCGAATCTACCAGATCCTCCATGGAAACTCTATGGGGCAGTTCTACTCTGTCCTATAGGGTGGCTATGAGCCGGAATTGAAAATGTCCAACAGCAGTTCATTTATAGAGACAGCAGATCAAGCAAGTGATAAGGAAAGGGTTTGATTGCAGAAGTAGCGTTTATTCATGCTTGAGAGCTAGGACAGGATCTCAAGAGCTAAACACATGCAAATCAGAGAACATGTGGCTCCTCAGAAGTATCAGCCAGGCAACAGCTCTTTACAGAGTTTCTGGGACATGAGGACCATGTACAGCAGTATGTTGCAGGTGGTCTCAAATCAGTTGTAGGCCATCTCGGCCAGCAGGATGACCTCAGTGTTTGCATAATTACAAAACAAATAGAACTGCACAATGCATTCTAGGAAGAAAATGGCTTTATCTTTGTTATGCATATTTCTTTCCATGGGAATGATTGCTATTAGACACATGTTTTAACCCATATGATGATATGTTGGATTCTGATATATAATAAATGACAGTACTTGTTTACTAGATTATTTTTCCAAAATTCAACCACAAACTATTGTTACAGAATGCATGTCTCCTGAGAAAGAGGGTCTAATGATAGCAAAATTCTACAAGAATGTGGAAAAAAATAAATAAATAAATAACTGGCAGTGATTCCTTAAATCTTGTAGGCAAAACACGACAAAGCTATCTTGTTTATGTATTTATCTTAAAGAGATGGGACGTGTGCTTAAAGGTTGATTTAAGTTTAAAATATTGAATGAGATTCATGTCATGATCACAATCCATGAATTGAATAATCTCAATGTGAATCTCCAAGCCCTGGATGTAAATGAATTTAAAGCATACAGGATAATTTCATTTTATAAAATATTAGCAATTGTCAATGAAATTATAATATTTTAATATTTTCTGAATGTTTTAATTGCATTATCTTAAGCAAGGGGTCTCTAAGTGGAAGAATAACCAATACCCTAAATTGTCATATGATAAACCATGGGAATATGTTTTTGGTAACCTTGCCAGAACCTGAGAAAGTGAGTGACTCTACCGACTATACAAAGAAAACATGCAAAAATGTATTTATTAAAACAACAATCATTATTACTGCTCAGTATTATACAGGTCAGGGGGGCAGTTCTGCTGATTTGGTCTGTTTGGTTGATCTGAGCTCAGCTTACTTAGGTCTATGAGATCAACTGGCAGGTCAGCTGACATAAGAGTTTCTCACCCTTGAATCTGGTGGTGGGCTAAGTGTCAGAGGGTATAATGGAAGGAGTGGGCAACTGGGTTATTCTTCTCTCTTTACTCAATATTCTAATCTGTGTTTGTTCATATGGCAGCTTCCCAGGTTTCAATAAGTGGGTGTAAAATCCTGAAATCTCTCAAAGGTTTGGAATTTGCTTCAATGCCTTTTTTGCCACCTCTGTTAGCCAAAATAATTCACAAACGTAGGCTGCGTTGGCAAATTGGTCAAATTGAGAGTTCTGTTGAGCAGGATTCAGTAATTACGCCCATGTTCAAAAAATAGATAAATAAATTATACATAACATTTGCGATGGCTGGGTGGGCAAACTAATTAACAAACAAATAGGGCAGGCACTTGATGTGGCTACTTTTTGCATATAATGGTTTTCTGAGATCCATTTCTAAGCCTGTGGTGCAGCCTATCAAACTTATCATTCTGTCACACCGGAGCTCTTTTGAAAACACAGTCAGGGTATAGACAATATTTATTCAACTTTGCAGTCATGCCAAAATAACCTGAATATAACATCCTACACACGAACACACGGGTGCAAGCACGCACATACATTACACAGTATTCACTCGATAATAATTGATTGACTCAATGTTACATTCTTATTTCCTCGAGATTGTTTATTCCATTCTCTCCTGAATAAGATGCCTTCTTCACCGAAATGTGTCTCCTAAAATCCTGCCCATTCTCCAGGCCAACTTCAAATAATACCTCTTTTATGAAGATTATTTCTAATGTCTCTAAATGGATTTGAACTATTCCTTGCTCAAAACTTTTAAGATATTTCTTCTAGCCTGCCTTTTACAACAGCCCTGTTCTTTATTGCACCAGCATTACCACCAAATTATGCCTTCCTTGAGGACAAAGCCTATGTCTTACCTTTACTGCCATTTGTAGATATGTCATCAAAAAATGTGTGTTTACTGAGAAACTACTATATTTCAAGTACTTAATGAGAAAGTGGGATGAAATTAATGTTTATTCAGATTATACAAGGTGCCCCACATATCTATATTATCTTTTGTTCCTCACTATCAGATTATGAACCAGTTAATGTTCTCACAATTTGCACAGGTTTAAAACTAAAGATGAGAGAGATGCTGAACTTTTCCTGCAATGAAGAGACAAAGCCAAATTTAGTCTTTTTGAAACAATATCCACGTACTTGCCATTGTGCAAAATTAAGTATTAATCTTAAATGTATCTTCTAAAATGGCCTTTTTGGACACACTTTATTTAAAGGTTAGGGACAAATTCTACTAAAATAATATGCTCAATGAGAAAAGACTCTAGTGTCCATTAACTTGCTGACTGTATTCTTGACATCCTTATTCCTGAGACTGTAGATCAAGGGATTCAACATGGGGATCTCCACTGTGTAAAACACAGAGACAATTTTGACCATGTGCCTGGAGTTTTTGGAGTTGGGCACACAGTAGAGGAAGAGGATGGTGCCATGGAGGATGGTGATGGCAGTCAGATGAGAGGCACAGGTAGAGAATGCCTTACGACGCCCACTGGCTGAACTCATTTTCAAGATGGTGACAACAATAAACACATAAGAAGTGAGAATGATGAGTAATGTACTCACCGTATTAAAAGTAGCAAAGATGAAAAGCAACAACAGGCTGAGAGAAGTATCAGAGCAAGAAAGGGAGAGAAGCAAGGAGAACTCGCAGAAGTGATTGATTGTGTTGGAACCATTAAAAGATAATTTCAAAGCAGAGCATGTGAGTATCAAGGAACACCCTACTCCCCAAGTATATGATCCTGCCACCAGCATAGCACAGAGTCTCTGGGACATGGCAACTGTGTAGAGCAGAGGGTTGCAAATGGCCACAAAATGGTCATAGGCCATTACAGCTAATAAAAAGATTTCAGTCACCACAAAGGTACAAAAGAAAAAGAATTGTACTACACATCCTAAAAATGAAATGCTTCTGTCTTCTGCCACTAGGTTCCCCAGCATTTTGGGAGCAATGATGGAGGAAGAGCAGAAATCCAAAAATGAGAGGTGGCTGAGGAAAAAGTACATGGGGATGTGAAGTTTGGGGTTAATTTTGATGATTACAATCATCCCAAGATTCCCTACAACAGTGACACTGTAGATGGCCAGAAATACCAGGAAAAGGGGAACCTGCAGTTCTGGGCAATCTGAGAAGCCCAAAAGGGTGAACGTGGCTGTGCTTCTATTTCTCTCTGGCAGTAACATGGCTTCAGTTCATTGGAATCCAAAAGTCAGTCCTGGAAATTAATAAATAAATAAACATAGTAACGATACAGGAAGCTTAGTCAACTATCCTTTGCTAAGACTGGAAAAGATGTCTCTTTCAGAATCTATGTGTTTATTAACTAATAAATGCTAAACCAAAATTTTAAAACATGATAACTATTTTTTTTTAATTTTCTTAAGAAAAACTATTGAACCAAATTTTATTTATTTAAGGTCTTGAGTCTAGTTTTTTGTATTTATGAATATATAAGATGAGATTTAGGGATTGTATAAAAATTCATTGCCATCAAGACAATTTTGACACATAGTGACTCTATAGGACAGATTGAACTGCCCCATACGGTTTCCAAGGAGCAGCTGGATTCAAACTGCCAGCCTTATGGTTAGCAGTTAATCTCTTAACCAGTATACCACCAAGCCTCCTGGGATTATATGGTAATTTTAAATCACTTAACATTTTCAGTTCTCCTTGAATATTATAAGCTCATAAAAGACAAGCCCCACCTGATGCAGTGACAAATTATGTCCGCTCCACAGTCAATAACAAAAATCAGAATTGTCTAAATTATTTTATCAACTAACACAGTACATGTACACACTATGACATAAAGAATGGACAGCCTTAACACTTCCCATTTGTGTTTTTATTGTTAATGCTGCACGGTATGCTAGCCTTTGTTTTTTCTTTCTGACACAGTAAACCTGATACCAAAATAAATCTTAATTGATTTGTTTCATCAGCCTAAGTGGTGCCAATGGTTAATGCCCTTGGCTGCCTATCCAAAAGTTTTGAGGTTCCAGTCCAGCCAGTGGAGCCTTTGAATAGAGGGATAGTGACTTCAGAAAAATCAGCCATTGAAAACCTTGTGGAGGATAGTTCTACTCTTACACATATGGGGTCATCATGATTCCAAGCTGGCTTTTTTTTTTTTCTTTTCTTTAATGTTTTTCCAATTAGGAAATCCTAAATTCCAGTCAGGACCCTGGGCAGCTCAGTGATTAAAAGTACTCCCTGCTATCCAAAGTCTCAGGAGTTTGAACCAAGCAGCTGCTCTGCAGGAGAAAGCTATGGCGCTCTGTTCTGGAAAGATTTACAGCCTTGGAAACCCAATGGGGCACTTCTATTCTGTCCGGTAGGGTATTTTTTCTTTTTTTTAAGTTCCTATTCTTTCTCATTGCTTCAGGAATAGAAAGAAATTAGGACAGATGATAAAATAAAAACATTCTGGTCCACATTACTCTAGAGGTGGCATAATACAAACCAGAAGAAGCCTTGACTTTCCCAGTGACCTGCAGATCAAGACCAGCCTATGACCCCCAACCATGTATGCATTTCCCCACCCAAACACTGGTCCATTTTATAGATCTACCTACTAATATATTTCCTTTATCAATGATCACTCCGTTTAATTTGTGAGCGAACTAGGGACTGTAAATATGGGAAGTATTCCACTGACATTGTTATGTGCCACAATGATATACTTGAGGGCAGCATCCAGATGATACACAAATAATGGGATTTAGAGATGTTTATACACCAGGAATAAAGACACTTTGACTGAGAAATTCCCATTCCCAAAGTATCTCCAACTTACTTCTCTTCCTTCAACACACCTAGAATACTCATTCTGTCCCTATATTATGTCTGTAGAAGATAAAAGCATGGAGTAATAGTGCATGTTTAAGTCATTTCATGTAAAAACAGTGATATAAAGGAATCATTGTATTTCTAGAATTGGTAGCCAGCACCTCTCACACCCCAACATACTTGGAAATTTTTTCTGTCTATGATTTCTTATAAGTTTATCTCTTATTCTGAAACCTAACAAATCATTATCAAATAGCCAAGAAATAAAGGTATCAGGTCTTGTGCTGGACTGAGATCCTCAATGATCCTATCATGTTCCTGTATAAATTTGAGTGCTCAAAAGCCAAAGCATCACACATACAGTAATTTTAATCATAACATTTTTAACACCATATTTTATTTATCTAAGGCATTTAAACCTTAATTTTGATCAAACTCATGTCTTTAACATCATTGCCCTTTTTTCTCCTAAATATGGATGCTAAATTAATAATAAATATATCCTCTCATTTAGTCCAGGAAATAAAGATAGGAGAGCTAAAATCTTCTTCCATATAATTTCCTCCCATTTCATTGTTCTTTTGGTCTCAGTAGACACCTGTTCTTCATGACATGCTTTATAATCTTAATTAAAGCTTGAAAGATAGATTGATAGGTAGATAGATAGATAGATGACAGATAGATAAGTTGATTGATAAATTGCTAGATAAATACCATTTTTTATTAAAGATTCTGTCTAATCACTGATTATTCCATTCTGCTTAAATGCCTGTCTATTGTACCTTGACGACTGCTCCAAAAATTTACAAAAGTAAGAAAACACACATTCCCAAAACTGTCAGGGCACATCTATTCCCCCACCTCAGGTATCTGTCATCCAGGCCACTATTATTGAGGGGTCAAGTCCTCTACGCACAGCTGTGCATAAAGAGTGCACATTCTGTTCCTTGTATGATCAGATATGCACCTTTTGCTATGGCTCTATATTCCTCATGAACTCTCTACATCTAAAGGTTACATATTACCCATTAGTTGTTTCCTAGATACACGACATTGAAGTTAATAACACTATGACTTTAGAATTTTAAAACAAACCTGCTAATGGCAAAGGGAAGGCTTCTCCTGCATCTGGGAAACTTGGATGGGAGTGAAGTGTATGCCGTATTACATCTGTACTCACGACCTTGAGTCTTGAACCCTAGAGACTATCTCTTGCCTCATTCTCTAGAGGACAAAAAATAAACAATTAAAATTAACTACCTTTCTCAGCTGTACTAGAAAACCCGGAGGAATATTATAGTATCATTAGGGACATTTTATAAGCAACAATATATATTTCAAAGTCATCTTCCCCAGTCTCCTGAACATTCCCATACTCTCCCACAGTTATCAGTTATGTGTATCAGTGTTGTTATTTTGTTGTTATGTGCCGTTGAGTCAGTTCTGACTCATAGCGAATCTATGCACAGCAGAACGAAACACTGCCTGGTCCTGCGCCATCCTTACAATTGTTGTTATGCTTGGCTCATTGTTGCAGCCACTGTGTCAATCCACCTCGTTGAGGCTCTTCCTCTTTTCCACTGACCCTGTACTCTGCCAAGCGTGATGTCCTTCTCCAGGGACTGATTCCTCCTGACAAAATGTCCAAAGTATGTAAGACACAGTCTTGCCCTTCTTGCTTCTAAGGAGCATTCTGGTTGTACTTCTTCTAAGACAGATTTGTTCATTCTTTTGGCAGTCCATGGTATACTCAATATTCTTCGTCAACACCACAATTCAAAGGCATAAACTCTTCTGCAGTCTTCCTTATTCATTGTCCAGCTTTCACATGCATATGATGTGATTGAAAATACCATGGCTTGGGTCAGGCACACCTTAGTTTTCAGGGTGACATCTTTGCTTTTCAACACTTCAAAGAGGTCCTTTGCAGCAGATTTGCCCAATGCAATGCGTCTTTTGATTTCTAACTGCTGCTTCCATGGTTGTTGATTGTGGATCCAAGTAAAATGAAATCCTTGACAACTTCATTCTTTTCTCCATTTATCATGATGTTGCTCATTGGTCCACTTGTGAGGATTTTTGTTTTCTTTATGTTGAGGTGTGATCCATACTGAAGGCTGTGGTCTTTGATGTTCATGAGTAAGTGCTTCAAGTCCTCTTCACTTTCAGCAAGCAAGTTTGTGTCATCTGCATAACTCAGGTTGTTAATGAGTCTTCCTCCAGTCCTGATGCCCCGTTCGTCTCCATATTGTCCAGCTTCTCATATTATTTGTTCAGCATACAGATTAAATAGGTATGGTGAAAGAATACAACCCTGATGCACACCTTTCCTGACTTTAAACCAATCAATATCCCCTTGTTCTATCCAGACAACTGCCTCTTGAACTATGTAAAGGTTCCTCATGAGCACAATTAAGTGTTCTGAAATTCCCATTCTTCCCAGTGTTATCCATAGTTTGTTATGATCCACACCGTCAAATGCCTTTGCATAATCAATAAAACACAGGTAAACATTCTTCTGGTATTCTCTGCTTTCAGCCAGGATCCATCTGACATCAGCAATGATATCCCTGGTTCCATGTCCTCTTCTGAAACTGGCCTGAATTTCTGGCAGTTCCCTGTTGATGTACTGCTGCAGCCATTTTGGAATGATCTTCAGCAGAATTTTGCTTGCGTGTGATATTAATGATATTGTTCTATAATTTCCACCCTCAGTTGGATCACCTTTCTTGGGAATAGTCATAAATATGGATCTCTTCCAATCAGTTGGCCAGGAAGCTGTCTTCCATATTTCTTGGCATGGATAAGTGAGCATCTCCAGCGCTGCATCTGTTTGTTGAAACATCTCAGTTGATATTCCATCAATTCCTGGAGCCTTGTTTTTTGCCAGTGCCATAAGAGCAGCTTGGACTTCTTCCTTCAGTACCATCGGTTCCTGATCGGTCATATGCCACCTCTTGAAATGGTTGAATATCGACTAATTCTTTTTGGTATAATGACTCTGTGTATTCCTTCCATCTTCTTTTGATGCTTCCTGCATCATTTAATATTTTCCCCATGGAATCCTTCACTATTGCAACTTGAGGCTTGAATTTTTTCTTCAGTTCTTTCAGCTTGAGAAACCCGGGCGTGTTCTTCCCTTTTGGTTTTCCATCTCCAGCTCTTTGCACATGTTATTATAATACTTTATTTTGTCGTCTCAAGAGGCCCTTTGAAATCTACTGTTCAGTTCTTTTACTTCATCAATTCTTCCTTTTGCTTTAGCTGCTCGAAGCTCAAGATATGTGTATCAGTAGGAGACGTAATTATTAAATATATGTTGACTGAATGCTATGTGCTATTCTAATAGGTGAGAAATGATGTCTAAGTGTAGTTTTCATTTGTGCTTCTATTATTATGAGTCCACTTGAACAACTCTTGATACCTTTTAGAACTATTTGTTTTTCTTTAATGTGGACTCTTTAATCATATCTTATGTCCATTTTTCTATAGGACTAATTTTCATTTTCTATTCAACTCTGTGATTGAGTTGGTGATTTCTAATTTTTCTTTTTTAGTTTTAATTTATTCTCTCTTGTTTTTGTTATGAAGTTTCTGTATATTCACGTAATCTAAATTTTAAACCTCATTTTCGTAACCTGTTTTGATGTGTGGAGTAAGAAAGTGATCCAAATTCATCTTTTCCTCATATGGCTAAGGAAAGATCGCCATATGGCTCTTGAACATCTCTTTGTCAAAAGACAACACTATTTTAATAATAGACACTTTATAAGATGTCCAAAATCCTTGTGGTGGAGTGGTTAAGTGCTGTGGCTGCTAACCAAAGGGTCGGCAGTTCAAATCCACCAGGCGCTACTTGGAAACTCTATGGGCCAGTTCTACGCTGTCCTGCAGGATCGCTATGAGTCAGAATTGACTCGACAGCAATGGATTTGGTTTTTTGATTTGGTTTATGAGATGTCTTTTGCAGAAGATTGTCCAATGCAATTTGTCATTTGATTTCTCGACTGCTGTTTCCATGGGTGTTTGTTGTTGATTCAAGTAAAATGAAATCCTTGACAACTTCAATCTTTTCTCCATTTATCATGATGTTGCTTCTTGTTTATACAGTGGCATAATAATCCTTTTCCTCACTCTTTCTCAACATTTTCATTTGTTTCAAGTGCAAAGGTGCTCAATCATAAGATCTGCAGAATCCAATGACAAAACCTTCAGACAAGAATTATTTCCCTTTATCACACAACACATCCACCTGTGTCTCCCAACAGAGACTCAATGCTTCCTCCACGTGTTTGGAAATCACTAGTGACATACAACAGAATAACTTTACAGTCAAGTTAACAAATCAGAAAGACCTTTTCTAAGATGAGTTGACAGCATTGCTCACATTGAACTGAGAGAGAAAAAATCACACTATCATAAAATTTATTGATTCTGAAAGTGACAGTTTAAACAGATTCATTACAAGCATCCTCAGATGAAACAGAATTAAGTGGTTTTCTTAAGGCAGAAAAAAAAAGAGACAAGGCATTGTGTCTCATAAAATAAACTAGCCTTCATGATACAGGTTTATTACAAGCCCAGTGCCAACGTTTTGGGATTTAATTCATTCCAAAACAATTATTTTCAAAATAATTTCAAAATAACTTTGACTAGCAACAAAGTGCTGTCAACTTATTGCTTTGTCAAGTATACTATCCAAACACAATAAAAATAAATTCATTAATTAAACACACCCACACTCATAAGCAAACAAAACTACAATCTAATGATATAATTATTCCAAGCCAAAGCAAATGTTTCTGGAGCCGGATCAAGAACTCCAGACAGCATCTGAGGTATAGAAGAGTTGGGATAAGTCTAGACATGGGGAAAAGGAGGTGCAGAGAGAGCATAGAAGCTGGGAGAAGCTACACACTAACATTTGAAATGCTCACTCTTTGGAGTCATTTTGGGATAGGGCTGTTTCCCAGCCCTAACAGGAATCACAGAAAAGGGACTAATATGAGGAAGCAATAGCCTAATTTTTTAAAAGGTGCATAAAATGCCTTTGGGAGTTCTCAGGAGAAGCAATTGGAAAGAGGCAAAGGGAGACCATGGTGAAGTGAGAAAGTGCTGTTGAATCTCAATGAGCCCCAACATGGGCAGGAACTACCTATGACCAGAGGAACAGCAAGGGCAGTAGGGCTAGAGGAATTCTTCAGACTGACAGGGAAAAACAGAAAGAAAATTGTTCCACTGTGGGCAGGTGCACTCATGGGGGAAATATACAGACAGCCCATCTTTGCCAAAGAAACTCAAACTCCACCACTTACATCAGCATCTGAGGACAGCTAAACAACTCCCTCCCACACATGATTATTGAATTCCAGAGTTCAAGCATTCAGAATTACTGGGTCAGCAATGAAAAAAGCCTAAGGATAAGAGTGCTGTCTAGCAGATTTCAGAAGACAATACCAAGCCCACTGCTGATGAGTCAATTCTGACTCATAGCAATATTGTGAGGCTGAGTGGAGCTCCACTATGTCATTTCCAGTGCTGTAAGTCTTTGTAGAGGCAGGCTACTACACCTTTGTCCCAAGGAGCAGCTGGTGGTGAGGGTCCTGGTCTTCTGTTTGGGAGATGTGCACTTGGCCCTGGGACACCAGTGAGTACAACCAAAAAGTTTTCCCATGAAACAAAAATAAATATTTAACATAAAATAACAAAGATAACCAAATGGTGCAAGTTCAACAAAAAAAATAGTAAAACATCCAAAATCATAAGAGAAGAAAAACCAGTCAAAAGCAAAACAAGAAGAAAAGGGAAATTCTACTGTGGAGGCCAGACTAACACAAAGAATTGATAATTATCAGTCTATGGTGAAAAATATGTTTAAAGAAAGCAAAAAGCACACAAAAAAATGAATTAGCAGAGACAGGGAAACAAATGGAACAACAAGTGAAAGACTCAATGTGGAAACCGAAAACATCAAAAAAGAAAACTACTGGAACTGAAGAATAAAACAAATGAATCACGAAAAGCAAGAGAAACCCTCAACAATAGAGTTGAACATATGGAAGATAGAATAAATGAATCAGAAGACAAATTAACTGAACTTACCAAGTCTCAAGAGAAAAGAGCAAAGAAAAGTGAACAAACACTAAAGGAAATATGAGATTCAGTTAAGAAACCTAAAATTAGAATTATTTGAATACCAGAGCACCATGACAACAATACATGGAAATGATTTTCCGAGATATAAATTGAGAGAATTTTCCAGATCTGGAGAGAAAACCAAGCCTCTACATACAGAAAGCTACACAAACCCCAACTAAATGAGACAAAAAAAAAAGAGCAACTCCACACCATATCCTAATAAAATTCTTGAAAACCAAGTACAAGGAGATAATTCTGAAAGCAGAAAGAGAAAAGCATAAAATAACATACCAAGGTGCTTTCATGACAATTATTGCAGATTTCTCCCCAGCAACTCTAGAAGCCTGAAGACAATGGAGAGACAGACATACAGAAAATACTGAAACGAAACAATTGCCAACCAGGAATTCTTTTTTTTTTTTTTAATTGTGTTTTAAGTGAAAGTTTATAGATCACATCAGTTTCTCATACAAAAACTTATATGCACATAGTTATGTGACCCTAGTTGCTCTCCCTGTAATGTGAGTGCACATTCCTCCTCTTCACCCTGTATTTCCTGTGTCCATTCAACCAGCTCTCTTATTTCTGTCTCCTCATTTTGCCTTGTGACAGGAGCTGCCCACTTAGCCTCATGTGTCTACTTGAGCTAAGAAGTACACTCTTCACCAGTAGCATTTTATGTCTTATAGTCCAATCTAATCTATGTGTGAAGAGTTGACTTCAGGAATGGTTTTAGTTTTAGGCTAACAGAGAGTACAGGAGCCAAGTCCTCTGGGATCCCTCCAGTCTCAGTCAGACCATAAAGTCTGGTCTTTTTACCAGAATCTGAATTTGAGTTCTGCACTTCAAATTCTCCTGCTCCATCAGGGACTCTCTGATATGTTTCCTGTCAAGGAGGTAATTGGTGGTAGCCAGGCACCATCTAGTTCTTCCAGTCTCAGGCTGATGGAGTCTCTGGTTTATGTGGCCCTTTCTGTCTCTTGGACTCATATTTTCCTTGTGACTTTAGTGTTCTTCATTCTTCTTTGCTCCAGGTGGGTTGGGACTAATTAATGCATCTTAGATGGCCACTTGCTAGCTTTTAAGACCCCAGATGCCACTCCCAAAGTGGGATGTAGAACATTTTCTTAATAAACTTTGTTATGCCCCCTCAAACTCTGGAATACTCCACTGAAACCTGTGAACCATGGGTAATCCTGCTGGTATTTGAAATACTGATGACATATCTAGCAGCATCACAGCAACATACAAGCTAACGCAGTAGGACAAATTGACAGATGTATGAAGGAGAAACAAAAGGGAACAACATGCTTGACATTTCTCAAGATGAAGGAACTGAAGAAAAAAATCAAGGCTCTAGTTGCAATAACGAAAAAGTCTGTGGGCAAAATACTGAACTACACAAGAAGCATTAAAAGAAAACTGAAGAAATACACAGAATCACCATACCAAAATAATTGGCCAACATTCAACCATTTCAGGAGGTAGCATATGCTCAAGGACCAATGAAGGAAGATGTCCAAGCTACACTAAATACATTGGCAACAAACAAAGCTCAAGGAATTGACGGGATACCAATTTAGAGGTTTCAACAAAAAGTTGCAACTATAGAAGCACTAATTCGCCTGTGCCAAGAAATTTGGAAGATAGATAATTGGTCAACCAAGTGGAAGATATTCCTATTTGTGCACATTCCAAAGAAAGGTGACCCAATTAACTGTGGAAATTATGGACCAATATCATTAATATCACACACACGTAAAATTTTGCTGAACATATTTCAAAAATAGTTGCAGGGGCTCATGGACAGGGAACTGCCAGAAATTTAGCCGAATTCAGATGAGGACTTGGAACAAAGGCTATCACTGCTATTGTCAGATGGAGTTTGACTGAAAGCAGAATACCAGAAAGATATTTACCTTTGTTTTACTGACTATGCAAAGACATTTTATTGTGTGGATAATAACAAATTATGGGTAAAATTGAGAAGAATGGGAATTCCAGAACAATTTGTACTCATGGAGAACCTGTACATAGACCAAGAGGCAATTGTTTGAACAGGACAAAGTGATACTGGGAGGTTTAAAATCAGGAAAGGAAGGTGTCAGGTCTGTATTCTTCCACCATATTTACTCAATCTGTGTGGCAAGGAAATAATCTGAGAAACTGGGCTATATGTAGAAGAACAGAGCATCTGATTGGAGGAAGCTCATGATACACTGATGACACAACCTTGCTTGCTAAAAGTGAAGAGGGCCTGAAACACTCAGTGACTGAGATCAAAGACTACAGCCTTCAATATGGATTATACCATACCATAACATAAAGAAAAAGATTCATGATACATCTTTCAACAGGGATAAATCTAGAAGGCATTATGCTGAGAGAAATAAGTCAACACAAAATGAAAAATACTGTATGAGACCACTATTACAAAAAACCAAGAAAAGGTTTGCACATAGAAAGAAACTAACTTTGATGGTTACAAAGGAGGGCTGGGTGGGGAGGGAAAAATACTAAATAGACTATAGATAAGTGATAACCTTGGTAAGGGTAAGACAGTACACAATATTGGGGAAGTCAGCACCACTTGACTAAGGCAAGGTCACAGAAGTTTCACAGACACATCCGAACTCTCTGAGGGACTGAATTACTGGGCTGAGGGCTGGGGACCACGGTCTCGGGGGACATCTAACTCACATGGCAAAAGACAGTTTATAAAGAAAATATTCTACATCCTACTTTGCTAAGTAACATCTGAAGTCCTAAAAGCTTGTGAGGGGCCATCTAAGATACTCCAATGTTCCCATTCTGTCTGGAGCAAGGGAGAATGAAGAAAACCAAAGACACAGGGGAAAGATTACTCCAAAGGACTAATGGATCACAATTACCAGATCCTTCACCGGATTGAGTGCAGCACAACTAGATGATGCCTGGCTACCACCACTGACTGCTCTGACAGGGATCACAATAGAAGGTCCTAAATAGAGCTGGAGAAAAATGTAGAACAAAATTCTAACTCACAAAAAAATACCAGACTTATTGGTCTGAAAGAGACTGGAAAAGCCCGAAGAATATGGCCCCCAGACAGCCTTTTAACTCAGTACTGAAGACACTCCTGAGGTTCAGCCTTCAGCCAAAGATTAGACAGGCCCATAAAACAAAATGAGACTAAAAGGGCACACCAGCCCAGGGAGATGGACAAGAAAGTAGGAGGAGACAGGATAGCTGGCAGTGGGGAACCTGTGTTCAGGAAGTGGAGAGTGTTGACATGTTGTCAGCGACCAGTGTCACAATACAATATATGTATTAATTGTTTAATGAGAAACTGCTCTGTAAATCATCTAAGACAGAATAATAATAATAATAATAAAAGATCCTCACAACTGGACCAATAAGCAATATCATGATAAACGAAGAAAAGATTAAATCGTCAAGAATTTCATTTCAATTTCATTTTTCAATTCCACAATCAATATCCATGGAAGCAGCAGTCAAGAAATCAAAAGACACATTGCTTTGGGTAAATCTGCTGCAAAAGACCTACTTAAACTGTTAAAAAGCAAACATGTCACTTGGAAGACTAAGGAGTGCCCTACTCAAGCATGGTATTTTCAATTGCCTCATAGGTATGCAA
This sequence comes from Loxodonta africana, assembly GCF_030014295.1. Classification (NCBI taxonomy): domain Eukaryota; kingdom Metazoa; phylum Chordata; class Mammalia; order Proboscidea; family Elephantidae; genus Loxodonta; species Loxodonta africana. The sequence continues at coordinate 1,315,595 of NC_087363.1, forward strand.
ATTCTGGACAATGAACGGAGAAGACTGAAGAAGAGTTGATGCATTTGAATTATGGTGTTGGTGAAGGACATTGATTATACCATGCACTGACAAAAGAATGAACAAATCTGTCTTGGAAAACCTACAGCCAGGATGCTCATTAGAAGCAAAGATGGGGAGGCCTCATCACATTTACTTTGGACATGTTGTCAGGAAGGACCAGTCCCTGGAGAAGAACATCATGCTTGATAAAGTAGAGGGTAAGTAAAAAGAGGAAGATCCTCAACAAGACGTATTGACACAGTGGCTTCAATAATGGGATCAAACATAGCAACAATTGTAAGAATGGTTCAGGGCTGAGCAGTATTTCATTCTGTTATACATGGAGTTGCTATGAGTCAGAACCAACTGGACAGCACCTAACAAAAACAACAAGAGCAGCTCTGTATGTATTATTCAAGAGAATACTCCAAATAGAAAGTCAAGAGCATTAAATAAATACTTGTTTCTATATCTAGGAGGAAAATTAAAAAAATAAGAGAGTTCTCCAAAAAAATGCAACAAGAAATGCAATCATTAGGACCAAGTATATGATATTTTTAGGGAATAAATTCAATGATTAAATCCTTCAAACAGCACAACATCAAGTTTGTAAGAAGTAAGTACAAAGTAAACTAATAAAAAAAAATTTGTATATTGATGTTAATGGAGACACACCAACATAAATGCAGGAGGGAAGTGCATACCAGGAACAGATTTACTAGTTTAAGGTTATATGTTAAATGTTATTCATATGTTAAATATTATTGTAATTGTAAGTTGTGTAATGTAATATGTGTGGCAACCAAAAGGAAACATTGAGAATAAAGAAGGAAGAAAACAAAAAGTCTCATCATGTAAAATAGGCAAACCGCTGGCTAGATTGACAAAAAATAAAAAGAAGAGGGAAATAACCTAATGAAGAAATGAAATTAGTGACATTATAACAGATCCAACAGATATAAAGAAGGTCATTACTATGAAGGTGATTACTGTGAAAAATTGTACCACTAAAAATTTGAAAACATAGATGAAATGGACAAATTCCTAGAAAAATGCTACCTACCCAAACTAACAAAAAGAGAGGTAGAAAATTTAAACAGACTCATGACAAAAAAAGAGACAGACGATATCATCAAAAATCTGCCAACAGAAAAAGGCCCATGACTAGATGGCTACACTGGAGAATTCTACCAGAAATTCAGATAAGAGTTGACACCAATCCTACTTAATCTCATTAAAAACATAAAGAGGGGCGGGGCCAAGATGGCTGAGTAGGTAGAACTACCTCAGATCCCTCTTGCAACAAAGACTTGAAAAAACAAGTGAATCCAGCACAAACATGACAATCTACGAACCCTGACCATCAAACACAGAACTAAGGAGCTGACCTGAGTGACAGGGGAGCAAAAAGCCACACCTTGAAGAAGCGACCGCTTCTGGAACTGGCATTCCGTGCCACAGCCTTGAGCCCTCGCAGTTCCCTGGGGCCAGAGTGGTGGGGCTGATTGCAGCTTCCTGAGACAGGGCAAGCATGGGACACAGCCCTAACCCCTATCCCCCTGGAGTAACCTCTGTAGAGACTCAGCCAGAGCAAGCAGGCTGCACACTGATGTGGCTGACAGGAGAATGAGCAACCACGGGGAAGCAGTGACTGTTTTTGGAGCCTGTAGCCAGCATCCCAGTCAGAAAACCTTGGCGCTGGGCTTTGGACTAAGCACAGAGGAGCTGATCATGGCTTCCTGAGACGGTGCAAGCTTGGGACGCAGCCCTAGTCCCATGAAGTAACCTCAGCGGAAATCCAGCCAGTGCATGCAGGCTGCACAATGATGCAGCTGACAGGGGAAGGAGAAATCACGGGGAAACAGCAACTGGTTTTGGAGCCTGGAGTGCAGCATCCCAGCCAGAAAACCTTGGTGCTGGGCTTTGGACTAGGAGCAGAGGAGCTGATCACGGCTTCCTGAGAAGGCGGAAGCACAGGATGCAGGCCTGACCCTCAGGGGCAATCTTGACCCAGCCAATGCACACAGGCTACATGCCCCTCTGGAATCTCAGATAAAACAGTCATCATCAAGCAAGATAAGTAACTTTGTCTATATTGCCCTACTTTCTCCTATCTATCTAATGCCTCCCCTCCCTGCCCCAGGTGGCTTCGTTAAAATTGGAATTTCCTGGGCCAGCGAGGGAAGTGCTCTGCAGGTTTTTTTTCTTTTTCCCTAACCGATTCTCCTGGCCTGAGAGAAGAAGCAATTAACAACCCAGGGGGGAAAAAATCCTTCCCCGACTTCCCTAAACTGGAATAAAAATACAGAACGAGCTCCAGCCAAGCATAAGAGATCCACAGTCTTTGGCTTTCATCCCTACAGACAGCAAGGTGGCTATTATACTGCAAAGGCAATTCTGATAGAGATCTGACTGTAATTGTTTTAGCTGAGCAGTGGAAAGACAAGTTCTGGACGCCTGATACCTCTCTACCTATTAAACAGAGCCCTCACTGATCCACAGCAGGGAACTGAGGGCTGAAGCTCCACCCAAACCACCTAGTGAATATAAATGGACTAAACGCACCAATAAAGAGACAGAGAGTTGCAGACTGGATAAAAAAACACGATCCCTCTATATGCTGCCTAAAAGAGATACACCTTAGACTTAGAAACACAAACTAAAACTCAAAGAATGGAAAAAAATATTTCGAGCAAACAACAATCAAAAAAAAGTGGGAGTGGCAGTATTAATTTCTGACAAAACAGACTTTAAAGTTAAATCCACCACAAAGGATAAAGAAGGACACTACATAATGATTAAAGGAACAATTGACCAGGAAGATATAACCTTATTAAATATTTATGTACCCAATGACAGGGCCGCAAGACACATAAAACAAACTTTAACAGAATTGAAAAGTGAAATAGACACCTCCACAATTATAGTAGGAGACTTCAACACACCACTTTCGGGGAAGGACAGGACTTCCAGTAAGAAGCTCAATAGAGACACGGAAGATCTAAGTGCTACAATCAACCAATGTGACCTCATAGACTTATACAGAACACTCCACCCAACAGCTGCAGAGTATACTTTTTTTTCTAGTGCACATGGAACACTCTCTAGAATAGATCACATATTATCTCATAAAACAAACATTTGCAGAATCCATAACATCAAAATATTACAAAGCATCTTCTCAAGCCATAAGGCCATAAAAGTAGAAATCAATAACAGAAAAATCAGGGGAAAGAAATCAAATACTTGGAAACGGAACAATACTCTGCTCAAAAAAGACTGGGTTATAGAAGACATTAAGGAGGGAATAAAGAAATTCATAGAATGCAACGAGACCAAAAACACTTCCTATCAAAACCTCTGGGACACAGCAAAAGGAGAGCTCAGAAGTCAATTTGTATCAATAAATGCACACATACGTAAAGAAGAAAGAGCCAGAATCAGAGAACTGTCTCTTCAACTTGAACAAATAGAAAGAGAACAACAAAAGAATCCATCCGGCACCAGAAGAAAACAAATAATAAAAACTAGAGCAGAATTAAATGAAATAGAGAACAGAAAAACAATTGAAAGAATTAACAAAGCCAAAAGCTGGTTCTTTGAAAAAATTTTAAAAAATTGATAAACTATTGGCCAGACTGACAAAAGAAATACAGGAAAGGAAACAACCTGAACAAGAAATGAGATGGGCCATATCACAACAGACCCAACTGAAATTAAAACAATCATATCAGATTACTATGAAAAATTGTACTCTAACAAATTTGAGAACCTAGAAGAAATGGGTGAATTCCTAGAAACACACTACCTACCTAAACTAACACGGTCAGAAGTAGAACAATTAAATAGACCCATAACAAAAAAAAGAGATGGAAAAGGTAATCAAAAAACACCCAACGAAAAAAAGCCCTGGCCCGGACGGCTTCGCTGCAGAGTTCTACCAAACTTTCAGAAAAGAGTTAACACCACTACTACTAAAGGTATTTCAAAGCATAGGAAAGGGTGGAATACTCCCTAACTTATTCTATGAAGCCAGCATATCCCTGATACCAAAACCAGGTAAAGACACCACAAAAAAAAAAAGAAAATTACAGACCTATATCCCTTATGACCATAGATGCAAAAATCATCAACAAAATTCTAGCCAATAGAATTCAACAACATATCACAAAAATAACCCATTGTGACCAAGTGGGATTTATACCAGGTAAAAAAAAAAAAAAAAAAAAAAAGTATTGAAGGTTGGTTCAATATTAGAAATATAATTAATGTAATCCACCATATAAACAAAGCAAAAGACAAAAACCACATGATCTTATCAATACATGCAGAAAAGGCGTTTGACAAAGTCCAACACCCATTCATGAGAAAAACTCTCAGCAAAATAGGAATTGAAGAAAAATTCCTCAACGTAATAAAAGGCATTTATACAAAGCCAATAGCCTACATCACCCTAAATGGAGAGAGCTGGAAAGCATTTCCCCTGAGAATGGGAACCAGACAAGGATGCCCTTTATAACCACTCTTATTCAACATTGTGTTGGAGGTCCTAGCCAGAGCAATTAGACTAGACAAAGAATTAAAGAGCATCCAGACTGGCAAGGAAGAAGTAAAATTATCTCTATTTGAAGATGACGTGATTTTATACACAGAAAACCCTAAGGAATCCTTAAGAAAAATACTGAAACTAATAGAAGAGTTCAGCAGAGTTTCAGGTTACAAGATAAACATATAAAAATCAGCTGGATTCCTCTACACCAACAAAAAGAACATCGAAGAGGAAATCACCAAATCAATACCATTCACAGTAGCCCCCAAGAAAATAAAATATTTAGGAATAAAGCTTACCAAAGACGTAAAAGACCTACACAAAGAAAACTACAAGGTACTACTTCAAGAAACTAAAAGGGACCTGCATAAGTGGAAAAACATACCTTGCTCAGGGATAGGAAGATTAACAGTAAAAATGTCTATTCTACCAAAAGCTATCTATATATGCAATGTATTTCTGTTACAAATTCCAACGACATTTTTTAATGTGATGGAAAAACATATCACCGACTTCATATGGAAGGGAAAGAAGCCCCAGGTAAGAAAAGCATTGCTGAAAAAGAACGAAGTGGGAGGCCTCATTCTACCTAATTTGAGAACATATTATACAGCCACAGTAGTCAAAACAGCCTGGTACTGGTCCAACAACAGGCACATAGACCAATGGAACAGAATTGAGAACCCAGATATAAATCCATGCACATATGAGCAGCTGATATTTGACAAAGGCCCAGTGTCAGTTAATTGGGGAAAAGATAGTCTTTTTAACAAATGGTGCTGGCATAACTGGATATCCATCTGCAAAAAAAATGAAACAGGACCCATACCTCACACCATGCACAAAAACTAACTCCAAATGTACCAAAGACCTAGACATAAAGTCTAAAACAATAAAGATCATGGAAGAAAAAATAGGGACAATGTTAGGATCCCTAACACAAGGCATAAACAAAATACAAAACATTACTAAAAATGAAGAAGAGAAACAAGGTAACTGGGAGCTCCTAAAAATCAAACTCCTATGCTCATCTAAAGACGTCACCAAAAGAGTGAAAAGACCACCTACAGACTGGGAAAAAATTTTCAGCTATGACATCTCTGACCAGCACCTGATCTCTAAAATCTACATGATTCTGCTAAAACTCAAGCACAAAAAGAAAAACAACCCAATTAAAAATTGGGCAAAGGATATGAACAGGCACTTCACTAAGGAAGGTATTCAGGCTGCTAATAGATACATTAGGAAATGCTCTTGATCATTAGCCATTAGAGAAATGCAAATTAAAACTACGATGAGATTCCATCTCACTCCAACAAGGCTGTCATTAATCCAAAAAACACAAACTAATAAATGTTGGAGAGGCTGCAGAGAGATTGGAACACTTATACACTGCTGGTGGGAATGTCAAATGGTACAACCACTTTGGAAATGGATCTGGTATTTCCTTAAAAAGCTAGAAATAGAACTACCATACGACCCAGCAATCCCACTCCTCAGAATATATTGTAGAGAAATAAGAGCCTTTACACGAACAGATATACGCACACCCATGCTTATTGCAGCACTGTTTACAATAGCAAAAAGCTGGAAGTAACCAAGGTGTCCATCAATGGATGAATGGATAAATAAATTATGGTATATTCACACAATGGAATGGTACGCATCGATAAAGAACAGTGATGAATCTATGAGACATTTCATAACATGGAGGAACCTGGAAGGCATTATTCTAAGTGAAATTAGTCAGATGCAAATGGACAAATATTGTATAAGACCAATATTATAAGATCTTGAGAAATAGTTTAAACTCAGAACACATTTTTTTGTGGCTATGAGAGGGCTGAGGAATGGAGTGTGGGAGAGGGTTATTTACTGATTAGATAGTAGATAACTACTTTAGGTGAAGAGAAGGACAACACTCAATACAGGGAAGGTCAGCACAACTGGACTGGACCAAAAGCAGTTTCCTGAATAAACTGATGCTTCGAAGGTCAGTGGAGCAAGGGCAGGTGTTTGGGGTTTATGGCTTCAGGGGACATCTAAGTCAATTAGCAAAATAAATTCTATTGAGAAAACATTCCGCATCCCACTTTGAAGTGTGACGTCTCAGGTCTTAAATGGTTGCAAGCGGCCATCTAAGATACATCAATGAGTCTCAACTCACCAGGATCAAAGGAGAATGAAGAATACAAATGTCACAAGGTGATTAAGAGCCCAAGAGACAGAAAGGGGTACATGAACTAGAGACTACATCATCCTGAGACCAGAGGAGTTAGATGGTGCCTAGCCACAACTGATGACTGCCCTGACAGGGAGCACAACAGAGAACCCCTGAGGGAGCAGAACAGTGGGATACAGACCACAAATTCTCATAAAAAGACCAGACTTAATGGTCTGACTAGAAGACTAGAAGAATCCCAGCAGTCATGGTCCCCAAACCTTCTGTTGGCCCAGGACAGGAACCATTCCCTAAGCCAACTCATCAGACATGGATTGGCCTGGACAATGGGTTGGAGGGAGATGCTGGCGAGAAGTGAGCTACTTGCATCAGGTGGACACTTGAAACTATGTTGGCATCTTCTGTCCGGAGGGGAGATGGGAGGGTAGAGGGGGTTAGAAACCGTCAAAATGGTCACGAAAGGGGAGACTGGAAGGAGGGAGCGGGCTGACTCCTTAGGGGGAGAGTAAGTGGGAGTATGGAGTAAGGTGTATATAAGTTTATATGTGAGAGACTGACTTGATTTGTAAACTTTCACTTAAAGCACAATAAAAATTATTTAAAAAAAATAAAGAGGAACACTACCAAACTACCAAACTCTATGAAGCCAGCATTACCTGATACACAAACTATGTAAAGAAATCATGAAAACTGAAAATTACAAATGAATATCCTTATGAAAATATATACAAAACTTTTCAACAAAATTCTAGTCAGCAAACTTAAGCAACATACAAAAAAAAATATAGACCATGATAAATTGAGATTTGTACTAGTATTACAAGGGTGGTTCACCATTAGAAAATCAGTTTAAACCACAACATAAAAAAAAAGGAAAATAAATACATGATCATATCAATTTATGGAAAAAGGCATTTGATAAAATTCAACATCCTTTTTCTGATTAAAAAAAGCTTCAGAAAAATAGGAAAAGAGATATTTCTCAACATAATTAAGGGCATATATTTTTTTTTATGCAGCAACAACAGCCACCTTTACACTGAAAGAAAAAAGCCTGAGTCTTCTCTTTCAGAAAGAGAATGAGACGAGGATGCCCATTATCATCACTCTTATTCAACATTCTACTGGAAGTCCTAGCCAGTGCAATAAAACAAGATTTGAACTGCTGACCTTTTATTAGCAGCCAAGCTCTTAACCACTGTATGTACCCTGTTGTTAGGTGCAGTCGAGTCGATTCCAACCCATAGTGACCCTATATACCATAGAATGAAATACTGTGCCTGTGCCATGCTCACAATCATTGTTATGCTTCAGCCCATTGTTGCAGCCACTGTGTCAGTTCATCTTCTTGAGGGTCTTCCTCTTTTCCACTGACTGTCTAATTTACCAAGCATGATGTCCTTCTCCAGGGACTGATCCCTCTTGACAACATGTCCAAATATGTAAGTTGCAGTCTCACCATCCTTGCTTCTAAGGAGCATTCTGGTTCTACCCCTTCCAAGGCAGATTTGTTCATTCTTTTGGGAGTTCATAGCATAGTCAATATTCTTCGCCAATGCCACAATTCAAAAGCATCAATTCTTCTTTGGTCTTCCTAATTCATTGTTCAGCTTTCACATGCATATGATGCGATTGGAAATACCATGGCTTGGGTCAGGTGCACCTTGGTCTTTAAGGTGACGTCTTTGCTTTTCAACACTTTAAAGAGGTCCTTTGCAGCAGATTTACCCAAAACAATGCATCTTTTGATTTCTTGATTGCTGCTTCTATGGATATTGATTATGGATCCAAGTAAAATAAAATTCTTAACTTCAGTCTTTTCTCAGTTTATCATGATGTTGCTTATTGGTCCACTTGTGAGAATTTTTGTTTTCTTTATGTTGAGGTGTAATCCATACTGAATGGTGTGGTCTTTGATCCCTAAGTGCTTCAAGTCCTCTTCGCTTTCAGTAAGCCAAGTTGTGTCATTTGCATAACACAGGTTGTTAATGAGTCTTACTCCAATCCTGATGCCCCGTTCTTCTTCATATAGTCCAGCTTCTCAGAATATTTGCTAAGTGTACAGATTGAATAGGTATGGTGAAAGGATGCAACCCTGATGCACACCTTTCCTGACTTTAAACCACTCAGTATCCCCTTGTTATGTCCAAACAACTGCCTCTTGATCTATGTACCGGTTCCTCATGAGCACAATTAAGTGTTCTGGAATTCCCATTCTTCCCAGTGTTATCCATAATTTGTTATGATCTACACAGTCCAATGCCTTTGCAGAGTCAAGAAAACACAGGTAAATATCCTTCTGGGATTCTCTGATTTCAGCCAGGATCCATCTGACATTAGCAATGATATCCCTGTTTTCATGCGCTCTACTGAATCCAGCCTGAATTTCTAGCATTTCCCTGTCGATATACTGGTTTTGAATAATCTTCAGCAAAATTTTGCTTTCGTGTGGTATTAATGATATTGTTCTGTAATTTCCACATTCTGTTGGATCACCTTTCCCGGGAATAGGCATAAATATCTATCTCTTCCAGTCGGTTGGTCAGGTAGCTGTCTTCCAAATTTCTTGGAAGTTAGAGGAGTGAGTGCTTCCAATGCTGCATCCGTTTGTTCAAACATCTCAATTGATATTCCCTCAGTCATTGGATCCTTGTTTTTCGCCAATGCCTTCAGTGCAACTTGGACTTCTTCCTGCAGTATCATCAGTTCCTGATCATATGCTACCTCTTGAATCAGTTGAACATCAACCAATTCTTTTTGGTATAATGGCTTTGTGTATCCCTTCGATCTTCTTTGGAGTCTTTCTGCATCGTTTTACATTTTCCCCATAGAATCCTTCAGTATTGCAACTTGAGGCATGAATTTTTTCATCAGTTCTTTCAGCTTGAGAAATGCCAAACGATTTCTTCCCTTTTGGTTTTCTATCTCCAGCTCTTTGCACATATCAGTATAATACTTTTTATTCTCGAGTTGCCCTTTGAAATATTCTGTTCAGTTCTTTTACTTCATCATTTCTTCCTTTTGCTTTAGCTGCTAGACATTCAAGAGCAAGTTTCAGAGTCTCTTCTGACATGCATTTTGGTCTTTTCTTTCTAACCTGTCTTTTTAATGACTTCTTGCTTTCTTCAGGTATGTGTCCTTGAAGTCATTCCACAACTTGTCTGCTATTCGTCCGTTAGTGTTCAACGTGTCAAATCTATTCATGAGATAGTCTGTAAATTCAGGTGGCATATACTCAAGGGTGTACTTTGGCTCTCATGGATTTGCTCTAATTTTCTTCAGTTTCAACTTGGACTTGCATGTGAGCAGTTGATGGTCTGTTCCATAGTTGATCTCTGGCCTTGTTCTTACTGATGATATTGAGCTTTTCCATCGTCTTTTTCCACAGATGTAGTCAATTTGATTCTTGTGTATTCCATCTGTGAGGTTCATGTGTATCATCGCCATTTATGTTGGTGAAAAAAGACATTTACAATGAAAAAGTCGTTGATCTTGCAAAATTCTATCCCAGGATCTCCAGCATAATTTCTATCACCAAGGCCATATTTTCCAACTATTTATCCTTTTTTTTTCCAACTTTTGCATTCCAATCACCAGTAATTATCAGTGCATCCTGATTGAATGTTCAATCAATTTCAGACTGCAGAAGCTGGTAAAAATCTTCAATTTCTTCGTCTTTGGCCTCTGGTTTTTGCATAAGTTTGAATAATAGTAATATTAACTGGTCTTCCTTGTAGATGTATGGATATGATCCTATCACTGACAGCACTGTACTTCAGGATAGATCAGGAAATGTTCTTTTTGACCATGAATGCAATGTCATTCCTCTTCAAGTTGTCATTCCCAGCATAGTAGACCATATGATTGTCGGATTCAACATGGCCAATAACAAACCATTTCAGTTACTAATGCCTAGCATTTTGCTGTTTATGCATCCCATTTCATTTTTGACAATTTCTAATTTTCCTAGATTCATACTTCTCTTATTCCATATTCCAGATATTAATGGCTGTTTGCAGTTGTTTCTTCTCATTTTGAGTCATGCCACATCAGCAAATGAAGGTCCCAAAATCTTGACTCCAGGTCATTAAGGTCGACTCTACTTTGAGGAGGCAGCTCTTCTCCAGTTGTCTTCTGAGTGTCTTCCAACCTTGCGGTCTCATCTTCTGGCACTATACCGGAAGTGTTTTGCTGGTATTCATAAGGTTTTTACTGGCTAATTCTGTTCTGAAGTAGACTGCCAGGTCCTGCTTCCTAGTTTGTCTTAACCTGGAAGCTCAGCTGAAACCCGTCTGACATGGATGACCCTGCTGGTATCTGAATACTGGTGGCATAGCTTCCAGCATCACAGCAATATGCAAGCTCTGACAGTCCGACAAACTGACATGTCGGGGGCGTGTACCATAAAAACTTAAAAATAATGGCACAAGTAGATATATGCACAGCTCCGTTCATTGCTGTTTTATTCAAAATAGCAAATAAATGGAAACAACTGAATTGCCCAACAAAGGATCCATTGATAAACAAATTGTGCCACATACATACAATGGAATACTGTGGAACCATAATGAAAAATGAGTCCATGAATCGTATTATAGCATGGATGGATCAGGAAGTTATAATGTTAAGCGAAATAAATCAAGCATATAAGAACAAATATTGTATGGTCCTTCCTTTATAAGATGACAAGAACAGATAAATATAGTGAGACCAATATCCATTGATGGTTACCAGGGAAGGGGTTAGGGAAAATAAGGTTTATGTAGCAGAGACTAGTTATTTTCAGTGATGAGAAAAGTGGCCTTGAATATGAATATAGTCAGCACATTACAACCAAAGTAAAAAAGAATGTTTGAGCACATATGCTAGATATAGGAAAATTGATGTATGAGTACGTATATGTGTGTACATACATGAAAACAGATAGAAGTGTCTATAACCCACTGCTGTTGAGTTGAGAGGTATCTATAAAAAAAAAAATAGGTATGTGTAAATACAAAAATGTGGGTGCAGGCACATATATTCATTGAAGACAAAAATATGAATACTCCACACACATAACCAAACACCTTTCAACATTGATTTGCTGGGTTTTCAGGCTTAGGACTATAGTTTCCTGGGACAACTCAATGAACTGGCGTAACAGTTCACAAAAATCGTGATCTGAATTCTAGTAAAATGAGTAGTGTCTAAGTTTTTAAAAGCTTGAGGTGTAATAGTGAGTGGTGCCATTCTTATATCCACTCCTTGATTCTTGGAACTGTGAATCCTGGCTATGGGAGAAACACCATCATATATCGAACACTGGCTTAGAGCGTATACAGCCTCCTGGAGAACATTGCCTCAGCCTCTGGCATCTAAAAGGGTGAAGTTACAGTCTCTTACGTTTTAAAGACTAAGGTCTTCACCAACTTGGTTCCAGAGTGTGGGGCCACTGTTCACTTGTCCCAGCAGGATGGAGGTGGGTGTGCTGCCCAAATCTGAGGGGGCAGGGATGCCATGCCCAAGGGGCAGAAGAATGAGGCCTGCCAGGGCTGAGGGGGTAGTGTCACCACTCAGAAGGACTAGACAAATGAGGCCACCCACAGTAGAGGAAGCAGAGTTGCTGTTCCAATGGGCCTGAAAAGTGGAGCTGAAGCCCAGGGCCAAGGAACGTCCTCCCAGAATCCAGAGAGTGTTGCTAACACCCAGAGTCTGGGGTGCAGGAAAAAAAAAAAGTGCAGGACAAGTGTCTAAATGGGCTCAGAGAACAGAGGATTATTTTTAAGCCTTGAGAACTAATGTAAAGTATTCTGCTGGCTTGCTTGGTGCCTGTTACCCTTTTTTCCCTCCAATTTGAAACGGAAATGTCTACCGTGTTCCTGTTCCACCATTGCATTTTGGAAAGAGAAATGGTCAGGCATTTGACTGTGTTCTGATTCATGGGCTGAGGCCACTGGTTTTCCTGGATGGTCAGGGAATTGGAAGGAACATGATTGGAAAATTGGAGACAAGGAGTTATGGGGAAGAGACATGCAGATAGGCCTATCTGAATGGGCCAAAGTAGTGAAGATATTTGTGTCTCATGTGAAGGTTCATCAAAGGGTGACCTCAGCAGAGAAGGATTTTAATGTGAAGTGGATAGAATGACATGTTCGGTGAAAAACAGTCATTATTTTTCCCCAGCCACTCCCATCATTGCCCAATGGGCTCAAGAAAAAGTGGCCTTATTGGCAGGGATGGAAGTTATATATGGACTCAGAAACACAGAATTCTATTCACCAAGTTTGACTACAGCCACTGCTGAGTGCCCAATCTGCCAGCAGGACAAAACAACACTGAGTCCCTGATATGGCATCATCCCTCGAGGTGATAAGCCAGCCACCTGGTGGTAGGTTGGTTACTCTGGACCACTTCCATCATGGCAAAGGCAGTGTTTTGTTCTTACTGGAATAGACACTCTGGATATGGATTTCTTTCCCTGCACGCAGTGTTTCTCCCAAAAATACCACTCATGGACTTACAGAATATCTTATCTACTGTCTTGGTATTTCACATGGTATCACCTCAGATCAAGAGGCTCACTCCACAGCACATGAAGTGCAACAATGGGCCTGTTCTCATGGAATTCACTGGTCTTACCATGTTCCCCAACAAACTGAGGCAACTGGCTTGATAGAATAATGGAATGGCCTTCTAAAGACACAATTATGACACCAGCTAGGTGGCAATACCTTGCAGGGTTGAGGCCATATTCCCCAGGAGGTTGTATATACTCTAACCAGCATCCAATACGTGGTGTTGTTTCTTCTGTAGCCAGGATTCATGGTTCCAGGAATCAGGGGTGGAAGTAGGAGTGGCACCACTCACTATTACCTCTAGTGACCCACTCACAAAATTTTTGCTTCCTGTCCCCAGGACAGGAATGCTCCCACCTGAAGACACATCACTGATCCCATTGAACTGGAAGTTAAGAATGCCAGCTGGCCATATTAGTTATCCTTATGCCTGTGGTTCAATAGGCAAAAAAGGGAGCCACCGTATTGTCTGGTGTGACTGATCCTGATTAAGGAGAGGAAATTGCATTGTTACTACATAATGGAGGTAAAGAAGAGTATGTCTAGAATGCAGGAGATCTGTAAGGGCATCTCTTAGTACTACCATGCCCCGTGATTAAAGCCAATGGAAAACTATGGCAACCCAATTCTGACATGACTATGAATGGTCCAGACCCTTTTGGAATGAAGATTTGTATCACCCCACTAGGCAAAGAACCACTACCAGCTGAGGTGCTTGCTGAGGGTAAAGGGAATATTGAAAGCGGAGTGGAAGAAGGTAGTTCTAAATACCAGTTACATTCACTTGACCAGTTGCAGGTGAAAGGATACAACGCTGACATGCACCTTTCTTGACTTTAAACCATGAGGTATTCCCTTGTTCTGTTTGAATGACTACCTGTTGATCTATGCACAGGTTACTCATGAGCATAATTAAGTGTTCTGGAATTCCCATTCTTCACAGTTTTATCCATAATTCGTTATGATCTACACAGTTGCATGCCTTTGCATAGTCAATAAAACATAAGAAAACATCTTTCTAGCATTCTCTGCTTTCAGTCAGGACCCTTCTGACATCAGCAATGATATAATTCATTCTGTATACTCTTCTGAATGTGGCTTGATTTCCGGCAGTTCCCTGTCGATGCACTGCTACAACCACTTTTGAATGATCATCAGTAAAATTTTACTTGTATGTGATATTAATGATATTGTTCCATAATTTCTGCATTCACTTGGATCCCCTTTTTTTGGAATAGGCATAAATATGAATCTTTCCCAGTTGGTTGGTCAGGTAAGTGTCTCCCAAATTTCTTGACTTAGACGAGTGAGTCCTTCTGGTACAGTATTTGTTTGTTGAAATATTTCAATGGGTATTTTGTCAATTTCCTGGAGCCTTGTTGTTCACCAATGCCTTCATTGCAGCTTGAACCCCTTCCTTCAGTACGATGAATTCTTCATCATATTCTGTCTCCTGAAGTAGTTGAATGTTGACCAATTCTTTTTGGTACAGTGACTGTGTATATTCCTTCCATCTTTTTCAATGCTTCCTACGTCATTTAATATTTTCCCTGCAGAATCCTTCAATGTTGCAACACCAGGCTTGAATTTTTTCCTCAATTCTTTCAGTTTGAGAAATGCTGAGCTTGTTCTTCCCTTTTGGTTTTCTATCTCTAGGTATTTGCACGTTTTATTACACTACTTTAATTTTTTTTTTTTTAATTTGCCTTCTTGAACCATCCTTTGAAATCTTCTGTTTAGCCCTTTTATTTCATCACTTCCTCAGCTTACTTAGCTACTTGATGTTCAAGAGTAAGTTTCAGAGTCTCTTCCGACATCCATTTTGGTCTTTTCTTTCCTTCCTGTCTTTTTAATGACCTTTTACTTTCTTCCTATATGATGTTTTTGACGTCACTCCACAACTTGTCTGGTCTTCGGTCATTAATGAAAACTAAGAATAGCTTATTCTTGGGATAAGTACATTCTCACGAGAACACAGTAACCAGGAAATATAGTAAGGAGGCTTATTTCACAGAAATAAAGGAAAAATGGTAACAAGTTTAGAAAATTCATACATTCAGGATGCATCACCTAATACAATGCTCAATCTACATAGTAATGAGCCTCCAACTTTGGTTTCTTGAATTTTACATATATCAAAAGGCACTCATCTTGAGGCTAAATGCACTAAAGCTGGTATGCCACTTTACCAAAGAACTCCATAGGCTTAAAAAGTAGGTGTTCAACCATGTATTCCACAGATCATGAAAGGGATTTATGAACTCATAGAATACAACACATAGAAGTAAAAATGTTTGCATGTACTCTCCAGAACATCTTGAGGTTATGTTGCATTAAGTAAATGGTCTTTCAGAATAAATTCTTCTTTGAGATTTCACCGTCTCTTACTGTTAATGTTGTTGTGTCAATTTTGATTATTAGGAACCCTGTAGGATAGATTATAACTGCTCCATAAGTCTTCCTAGCATTGTAGAAAAGAACTTGAATGCTGCTTCAAGTTAAAACAGAGAGGTTTAAGGGTTTAAAACAATTGCAGTTAGGGAATTCCATAGCTTATTGAAAATGGAACCAGGTAGTCCTGGAGCAGGTTCTTTATACATGTATTCTTATGGGGTAAAAGAGGAACTAAACCATAGGGAGGGCAATTACAGGACAGTCAATAAATATTGTAATAACCACACTCTGGTTGGTTATTGATTATTACTAATATAGTTAGTGACTACAAATAGTTTCACAGCATGCTTAGATCATGGTCACAGGATGCTTACATGTATTTTCTTTGTCTGTCTTGCAAAAGTATCTTGGTAACAGCACCCAGACAGCACTCTTCCTGAGTACATGTGTTCTGAGGGGTGCAGACAGTCACTTGGTTAAAACCGCTCGGGGCATATGGTTTCACATCCCTGTTTTGACCATCAAGGAAAAACATATTTTTCCTCAAAACCACAGCTGTTAGTCTAGAAATCCAGATAAAAACTAGATAGCATAGTCAGCATATTACGCCTCTGTCTCACTGACTGCCCTGAAAGTTGTCTTTTCCTGAAACACTAGGCTCTAACCTTTACAGGAGTAGATTACCATATCTCTTCTCCCACAGAGCCACTGGTGGGTTTGAACCACTGACCTTTGGGTTAGGGCCGAGTGCTTAACCATTGGAGTATATAGTATTGAGGAATTTAACCTCTGAGAGTTTTTGTTTCCTCATATATGAAACAGGATATCGATAGTATGCTATGTTATGTAATTACTTGGGTCTTAAATGTGATAAAGTTTGTCAAAACAACTCAGTGTCTGTCACATAAAAAGCATCAAAGAAATATGTTATTATTAATAATAGTATCATATTATTATTATTGTTATTTGTCTTTATTGTGATTTGCAGTATTTGGTTAGTTTTCAGAAAATTTGAAGAAGCAGATAGATACTCCATGGATCAAAATCCTGTGGAGTTCACTCCAGAATTAAACTTCTTTGGCATATTCAAGGGATTTGAACTTCTCAATTCACAATATATTAACATGACAAACATTCATAAACATCTTGTACAAATACATCCTACAGATTTTAGAAGCATTGTAGGCTCTGGTCCAGTTGCTCATTGGGACTCCAACCGTGTTTTGAGTTTGGGTCAGTGAAATAGGACTTTTGCACCTATTGACTTCCAGACGGCATCTTTTACATCTTTGTTCCTCAGGCTGTAGATGAGGGGGTTCAGCATGGGGTTGACCACTGTGTAGAATACAGAGGCCACTTTTACTGTCTGCCGAGAGTTTTTGGAGTTAGGCACACAGTAGAGGGAAAGGATGGTCCCGTGGAAGATGGTGATGGCAGTCAGGTGGGAGGCACAGGTGGAGAAGGCTTTGCGACGTCCACTGGCAGATCGGATTTTTAGTACAGTCACAAAATAAAAACATACGAAGTGAGAATGATTAGTAGTGTACTCACCTCATTGAAGGTGGCAAACCCAAAAAGCAGAAGGTGAGGAATGCATTTATCAGAGCTAGAGACAGCTATGAGAGCAGTATACTCACAGAAAAAGTGGTTGATTTCATTGTGTCCAGAGAAGTCTAGAAGGAGAGCATAGCAAAGGAGTACCAAGGGGCCAAACATCCCCCCCCAGATATGAGCCAGCTACCAGCAGGGCACAGAGTCTTTGTGACATGGCCACTGTATAGAGCAGAGGATTGCAGATGGCCACAAAGCGGTCATAGGCCATCACTGCCAGCAAGAAGGACTCAGTCACCACTGCAGTGCAGGACGGGAAGTACTGGAGCATACAGCTAAAGTAGAAGATGCTTTTATCTGCCATGACGAAGTTTTCAAGCAGCTTTGGAGTAACGATAGAGGAGTAACAAAAATCAACAAAAGAAAGGTGACTAAGGAAAAAGTACATGGGGGTGTGAAATTTGGGGTTAATCTTGATGATCACTATCATCCCAAGATTCCCTACCACGGTGACAATGTATGTGATCAGAAACACAAGGAAGAGAGAAAATCTGAAGCTCTGGATAATGTGTGAATCCCAAGAGGGCAAAGGTTGTCTCCACACTCAGGTTTCTTTCAGCCATCACCATACTTCCTTGGAAGGGAAAGGGGTGGGAGGAGAGCATTGTTCCTGTCAAAGGAGAAGGTTTATGGGGGTGAATGACAAATACGTTTTGTTATGGTAGAGAAAAGAAAGTGAGAATAAAGAGTTATTGGAACTAGTTATTTCCATGAGAAACACTTTATGCAAATAGCTTCTATGTGTATGCCAAACCAAGCTGAAGTCTAAATCATTTATGAATTTCCATTGCCCTTTGAAATATTAGAATACGGATTTCCATAGAAATACTTGTGATATTGAGCGTGTAGGAGTTATATTTACACGTAGGTTAGCTCTTTTCTTGCATGCACACCTTGCATAGTACCATCAAATGCACATAACTGACACTAAGCAAATACATACGTACATATAGTACATACATACAGTACATAAGCTAGCAAGATTCTGTGAAAAAAATGTAAAATGTTTGTCTCAAAGAATAAAATATACTGCTGCTATATTTTGCCTGTATTCTCAAATCAATTAAAATATTTAAAGGAATATGCTTGTATTTTAAGGAGAAAATAAAATACTAAAGAACCTAGGAAAAAAGCAGTGCAATTTCATTAGCACTTTTTATTCCATGAAGGCTACTACTCCTTTCGAATATCTTGATTGCCCAGTGGTTGAGGCTAAGGGGGATAATGACTTCCTTTTGACATGAGTGGAGTGCCCACTTTATTAGGGTTTATGGCTTAGCTTGATGTAAGGCTTATCTTCTGTTACAACCCAGGCATTATATATATATAAAAAAAAACATACGTATAATATGTTTATTTTATATATATATTTTATGTAAATAAATAAATATATATATATGAGTAGAGTAGAGGTGGCACGGTGGTTGAGTTTGGCTGCTAACCAAAAAGATGGGCTGTTTGAATCCACCAGTTGCTTCTTGGAAATTCTATGGGACAGTTCTACTCTGTCCTATAGGGTCGCTATGGGTCCAAATCAATTGGATGGGAATGGGTTCAGTTTTGGTTTGAGTAGAGTAGTGGTTAAAGTGCTCGGGTGCTAACTGAATGGTCAGCGATTCAAAACTCCAGCTTCTCCATGGGATGAAGATATACTTGTCAGCTTCCATAAAGATTTACTGCCTTAGAAATCATATGGGGCAGTTCTACTCTGTCCTACAGGGTTGCTATGAATTGGAATCGACTCAACAGCAGCTGATAAATATATATGTATATGTATATGCACACATACATGTGTACATGCACACATGCACACATGTATCATGTATACATGCATGTATATATATATTTTAGCGGTTCCAAGATTTATCAAATTAGAGTTATAACAGGATTAACTAGAAATTTATGTTTGCATATGAATTATAACTTGTTAACTCAATTCTTAGAAAAATTTATATACCAATTTAAGGTGCATTATAAAGAGGATAAGGATAAATATCCATTTTTAAACAGAAAGCTTTTTCTATTTTTTTTTTGTGTGTGAAACTGCTGTCAATGGGTAATAAATATAAATATTTCCATATTAACTTCTCTCTTTAATATGATGGGGCTCAGACTTAGCAGTTACAGTGACTTAATATTAAAAGAAAAATCAGAGAAGACCACAGTTATCACATCAGGAAAATAATATTTTCACCGGTTCATTAAAAAACCTGAGGCAACTCACCTGCTGCAGAGAAACAGGCCACCACTGTCGTGTTTCTCTGTAACCCGAGTGTTTCGGGAGCACTGCAGCTATTACGTCTACCTCTACAGCCCTTGGGACTCCAACTCTGGAGAATCCCTAGCATCTGTGTCTCAAGCCAATTAATTAAGGCAAGTGCCAGGTTCTTTGTACCATTGTTAATGACTGAAATTTCCTTGTAATCACATAGAAAAGTTGCAGCATGAAGTTGCCTACCAGGCTTTATTTGCACATTACTAAACGTCCTATGGAATTAATAAAACTAAGCTAAGGCAGGATTTCTCACATCGAAGATTCTTACCACATCTATAATACAATTGCCTAGAATTCTAGGTTATGAACTTTCCTAGGCTCAAATCAGAATTCCAAGGAATGAGACACAATCATACCCACATTTAAGAAGGAGCTTGGGTGACACGTATAAACATTGAGGCGTAAAAACCACTGCTAAGTGCTAAAACCACATTGGTAAGATGGTAAGATTTGGTGCTTTTTTTTTTTTTTTAACAATCTTGGTGGCATAGTGGTTAATAGTTTCGCTGCTAACCAAAAGGTCAGCAGTTCGATTCCATCAGGTGTTCCTTGGAAGCCCTGTGGAGCAGTTATACTCCGTCCTATAGGGTCACTATGAGTCGGAATTGACTTGACTGGCAACGGGGTTTTTTTTTTTTTTTGGTATATTTAATACGTTTAACTCATTCATCCATTAAGTCAACACATATTTTAATATCTTATCATGCTGGTTATTTTACATTTGCCTCTACATGTCCATTTTCTGCTTTTCTGTCTCTTTCAGTGTGTTTCTTTGCTCTGATATGTATGATATCAGAAGGTCGATATCAACATTTAAGGTTCTATGTGTTTAGTAGCTGGTATTCTTTCTAAAATGATGTTACTAAGAGGCTATTGGTGTTAGGAAGGAGAGAGTTTGACACATCAGACTGTGAGGTTCATAATTATGATTTTTAATTTTTGTTCCCTTGGTTACCCAGCAGGACCGTCACATAAAAATCAACATTTTGTCTTCACACTCAGTGATATCATGTTTACCATCACTTCCTGTACGATAACAAACATGTGTGCAGCCTTGGGGAAAAAGGAATAAAGAACTTGGTTGAAGTTTAGGGATAGTGCCTCCAGGCTCTTATTGCTAATTCTTCTATATGCATACCCCTAGTCAGTTATAATTTTTCAGGATTTCTCTGTAACTATGACACCCATATTGCTTAAGTCGGATTGAAGAACGTTTTTTTGTGTTTTAATCATTTACGATGTCAATATGTGAATCAAGGAATTTGAGTTTTACAGTTTGAAGTTTACTTATTGTATTAGTTTCTTAGGACTGCCAAAAGAAATCACCACAAGCTTCGTAGCTTAAAACAACAGAAATTAATTTGTTTGCAGTTCTGGAAGCCAAATGTTTGAATTCATGGTACTGGCAGGGACATGCTCTCTTTGAAGGCATTAGGAGAAAATTCTTCCTTGACTCTTCCAGCTTCCGATGGTTCCTTGTGTTCCTGGGCTTGTAGCAGCATAACTCCAAGTTCTGCCCCCATCTCCATATGGCCTTCTTCCCTATGTGACTGTGTCCTTGGCTACTTCTCATAATGAGATTCTCACTGGATTTATGGCCCAGCCTAAGAGAGTATGAAGGATTCCTGGTGGCACTGCAGTTAAGAACATGGCCCAAAGGTTGGCAGTTTGAATGCACCAGCTGCTCTACAGGACAAAGGTGTAGCAGTCTGCTTCCATAAGGATTACAGCCTTGGAATTCCTATAGTGCAGTCCTACTCTGTCCTATAGGGTTGGTATGAGTGGAAATTGATTCCATGGCAATCAGTTTTTATTTTAAGGAGATACGATTGTATTTTAATCTTAAGCTTAACTATGTCTTCAAAGACCCTATTTCCAAAAAGGTCATATTCTGAAGTTCTAGGTGAATATGAATATTTTGAGGGGAGACACTATTCAATCCACTACACTTGATTCACTTCACATATGATTCAAAACTATTTTACTAAAGATTCAAGTGATTAGAAATCAAATTATCAGATAACTGGTATATTGCAATAGATGTAAAATTTAGATGGGTATATTGACTAGATAATCTGAATTAGCATCTCTTCTAGGGACACTGAACAATCAATATACAACATCATAGAGCAAATTCTCTCCAGAAATAAATCAGTCTTCAAGATTGTATTGTGTAGCTCATTAACTTTCTGACAGTCTCCTTCACATCTTTGTTCCTTCACATCTTTGTAGATCAGGGGGTTCAGCATGGGGATGACCACTGTGTAAAACACAGATCCTACTTTGACCTTGAGCCATGAGGTTTTGGAATGGGGTACACAACAGAGGAAAAGGACAGTCCCATGGAAAATGGTGATGGCGGTCAAGTGGGAGGCACAGGTGGAGAAGGCTTTTCGGCACCCCCCGCCGGAAGGCATTTTTATGACAGTGATGAAAATGAAAATATAAGCAGTGAGGATGATCACCAGCCTGCTCACCTCATTGAATATGGCAATGACAAAACAAAGCACCTGGCTGATATAGGGATCAGAGCAGGAGACAGAAACAACGACAGAGTGCTCACAGACAAAGTTATTTATGATAGTAGAACCACAGAAGGATAATGCCAGAAGAAAATAAGTGAGTGTCAGGGAAGCAACTACACCCCATGCATAGGGCCCACCGGCTGATGATGCCCAGAGCTTTTGGGACATGACGACAGTGTAAAGCAGGGGGCTACAAACTGCCACAAAACGATCACAGGCCATCACTGCCAACATGAATGTTTCTGCAATTGCAAATATACAAGCCAAGAAGAATTGCATGATGCACCCTGTGAAGGAGATGGTTCTGTCTCCCATAACCAAGTTTTCTAATAGTTTAGGTGCAACTATAGTGGAGTAGCAGAAATCAACAAAAGACAAGTGACTGAGGAAAAAGTACATGGGGGTGTGGAATTTGGGGTTGATCCTAATGCTCACAATCATGTTCAGGTTCCCCACCACAGTGATCATGTAGATAGCCAGGAACGCTGTGAAGAGGGGCACCTGGAGGTCTGGGTATTCTGAGAAGCCCAAAAGGATGAATGTGGCTCCAGCACTCTGATTTCCTTCAGTTAACACCATGATTGTTACTAAAGAAATTCTGAAGTAAAGATAATAAAAATTAGTAACAATATTAATGATGATAACATACTTATATAACATTTACCATTTCAAACATTGAGCTAAAACATTAAAGTGTATTAATTAATTAATTTACATCTCCAAGTAACACCATAAACTATAAAACAAGTAGCCCCATAATTTCCATAAGAAAACTGAGGTATATGTAAGTGAAGGAGCTTGTTTGAGATTACACAGTATAGTCAGTGATGAGCTGGATTTTGAACCCAGGAAATTGTTCTTGAGTGACAGAACTTAAGTAGTTTTCTTCAGGATAGCAGTTTCAGAAAACATGGGCATTTCACCATTTTGTCATTCTAAAAGTTCATGTTTATTAATAGCACTAAGAAAACAATGAATGTAAATTTAGTGCTAAAAGGAAAATTATAAAGGTAAGATCAGGAGAGGTAGGAGACATAAGACCACCATCATTAGAATACTGAGACTGAGAATCATAAGAGATAGCCTGGCTCGGGAAAACAGCATTTGTAAATGCCTACAATATTGTTTGAATTTTGCAAAAAATACATGGATGTTTAAGGGGATACACAGATCGCATATTGCTGTCGAGTCTTATTCATAGTGACCCTAAAGGACATAGTAGAATGGCTGGCACAGGTTTTCAGAGGCTGTCATCTTTAAGGAAACAAACTGTCCTATCTCTTCCTGCTGTTAGGCTTGTGAGTTCGAACCACTCACTTCTCAGTTAGCACCCAAGCACTTAGCCACTGCTGCACCAGACCTGCTTAAAGGAGATACAGCCTTGTATATCAACAAGTTATTTTTGATTCTCTCCTGAATGTACAACTACTTTAGGGTTCTAAAATTAATGTAATACCCTGGTAAAAACAATGAGCTTACATTTTTTTGGCATATTGCTCTTTTAGTCCTGTGTTTTCGTTCTCATTTTAGTCCTTTCTTATTTAGTCATCTGATGCCCTTCAAATACTCATGTAGTCCACTTCATCATCATTTTTAACTCTCCATTATTTATTTATTTATAACTGACAACAATACCGGGAATATGATCTCATTCAATGCTCATACCCAAACCAAAATCAAACCCCGTGCTGTCGAGTTGATTCCGACTCAGAGAGACCTGTAGGACAGAGTAGAACTGCCACATAGAGTTTCCAAGGAGTCCCTGGCGGATTCGAACTGCCTACCCTTTGGTTAGCAGCTGTAGCACTTAACCACTACGCCACCAGGGTTACCTCAATGCTTATAGATTCCCTGAATAAGAGGGGAAGGTACAGTGTATTTCCCCATGTTCTTCATATTTTCCAGAGCACGTTTACCAATAGTTATATGCTCATTGCTAACCAGTCCACTCTGACTCACAGGAATACTACTTTTATAGTTATTTTTCAGGGATTTTGACTAAAGCTACATTTGTGATAATCTTTTTTTAGGTAATCTTTGTATGTGTTATTTTGAAAGAAAATGAAATATCTTGTAACCACAGTTTATAATCAAAATATGGAATGGGCCAATAATAATTAAAAAAAAGAGTAACCAAGAAGAAACACACCTCTGAAATTTCCAGGTTAATAAGAGATTCTTAATGTGAATTCCATAAATAAAGACAGCATGCCAGTGTTTTTGTATAGCTCAAGGTTGAAAGGAATTATTATATTCTTTAGAGTTAAAAGATTATTTCTGACTCAAAAAAAAAAATGTATTCCCTATATGAGGAAGAGGAATAGGCTGGAGATTGACAAAGAGCCCCTGAGTCAGCATAATGGAAAAAGGATGGGCTTTGGAAAAAATTTAATTTCAGGTTCAGAATTGCCATCAGCTTTTTTTTTATGTGATCTTTTATGAATTACTCAAATTTTCTGAGCCTCAGTTTCTTTACCAGTAATATTTAAAAAAAAAAAGATTAAATAATACATAGCTCATAAGAGTGAGAGTGTTAAATTGGAAAATAGTGGTAAATACTTAACTCAGTGTAATAGTTGTGGAATTCAATAAATCTAGGCTCCCCACTTTCTCATTTGTTTAATTTTTAGTGTTGTTATGAATTGATATGATTTTTAAACTTTTATATTATTATAAAACTGATTAGAAATAGAGGAAAGGCCAAAGTTTCTAGCAATAGACAAGAGAGTACAATCTGGACTTTTGGCCTCTATAGCCTTAAGTCACCAATTCCTACCCTTCAATATATTTTCCCTACTCTCCCCTTTGATTTCGTATCACTATCTGGCTCTCTCTGGTCCTCCTTTTCTCATCTCAGGTTGGTTCCTACAGCAGGGATATCAAACGTCAACCACTCATCTGATGCATTGTGGTAGCTGATGCACGGTCCAACTCCCTGTAGTGATCTTACCCAACACTGAAATCATCAGTTTCTCTCGCCCTGGATTACTGTGGTTATTATGAGAGTCTATGGCTCGGAAGACCTCACTTGTTCTTTATTACCTATCACAACAAATCTGACTTTCTCTGCTCTATTTACCTAAAGCCTTACTCTAGCTCTTCCCCACTATTCGTCCTTTTGCAGTCATGCCAATAGTATCAGGCCTGCATCAACAACACATACTCATTCATTCATTTGCTTATTTTATTATTCTTTTTTAGTTTGAAAAGTCTCTTTTCTGGTCTACTACTGCAGCATTTGTAGCAGATAAAATGTTACATCAAAATGAATACCACAAGGAGACGTTCTCTCTTTAATCCAGAAATATTTTCCATGTTCTCTACATACCTCCAGACATTACTTTTAGGAAAACAAAATTTTATGATGTGTTATGTTCATGATTCTTTTATGCATAGTATTCTTTTCTTTACAATATAGTGAGGTTTTGAGAACATATCCACATTTTGATTTTTTTGGTTTTAACTATATTTTCAGTGTGCCTGTATTATGTCAGGCATATGATGGATAGTTTTAAAGAAGAATTCAGAATGACACCTCAGGGAAGGAAGAAGGGAGTAGAGCTTAGCAACCTGAATCTGCAGGTACATGGACCTGGTAGATAATATGGCATTTAAAATAACACAGGGAGTTCCTTGTTTCAAAGGTTGCAGAACCTCAAAGCCCCCCATGCACTTCTGAAAGATATCACAGGATACATCACCCGACCTGAAGACAGTTCATCTGAAGATCCAGATCCTATTACTAATACTCTCCAGGACAGCCCCCACTCAGAATTCAAGCATTCTTAAAAATATTAAGTAGGTAAATACAGCAGGAGTCCACAATAGATTTCAATGAATTTTCCAGGAATATGATTTTCCTTTCTTAATACCCAGAAAAACTCAAGAGAGCACAGAAAAAGAGAGAGACAGAGAGGATTAGAATCTGAACTCTATGAACAAAATGTAAGGCTTATGTATGCTTCCAGAGCCTTGGTAATTTAGGCACTAGAGAGTATTTACTGATATGCTTGTTCTCAGAACATAAACCCATCAATTAGATGAAATACTCTCCCATGAGCCTTTCTGGAAGAACAGAATTTCCTCCAAATCACTGGAAACAATGCCACGTCAAACGTGCTTCATGAATTTCTTTTAAAAAATCAATTAAATAAAATATGCCAGTTGACTTAGAATACATGGTAACTACAGTAAAACACAAAAGAAAGTAAAAATCAGCTGAAATGCAACAATTCAGATAACTGCTGTTGATATTTGTTGAGTGACTTTTCTGTCTTTGTGTGTGTGTGTGTATGTATGTTGGGATGTATAGACAAAGCAAACTGCATTCTAGCTTTTCAATTTAACATCAGATAATCATCATTATCCTTGTAAACCCTTGATCCACTCACTTGGAATTAATTTGTGTCTCTTCAAAACATGGACTCATATTTTCCAAGATTATAGTGGTATAATGGAATCATAAAATCTTTTGATGTCCACACCTTCTTTAATTTCAAAAAAGAAAAGCAGCTTAATTAATTCTGTTGTTGTTAGTTGCCCTCAATTCACTTCTGGCTCATAGTGAAGAGAAAAAAATGTTGTTTTGTCCTCTGCCATGCTCACAATAGTAGGTATGTTTGAGCCCATCGTTGCAGACACTGTGTCAATCCATCTCACTGAGGGTCTTTCTTTTTTGCTGACCCTCTACTTTACCAAGCATGATGTCATTCTCCAGGGATCTGTCCCTCTTGATAATATACCCAAAGTAAGTAAGACAAAGTCTCACCGTCCTCACTCCTAAGGAGCATTCTGTCTGTACTTAGTTCTACTGCTCCCAAATGCCACCCCAGTTAGAGCAAATTATGCTTTCTGTGGACTCCTGACACTCAAACTAACTCTTGTCAGAGTCTCTACCACAACCCATTAAGATGACAGGAATTATTTCTCAAAAGGTATGAAATTCTTTATTGTAGACAGCATGGGCTTGCTCCGGAATCCTAGGAACCTGCACTGTTATTCTCCCACTAGGATTAACATCAGCTCCACATGGTGACTCATCTCACCACTGACACTTCTACAACCTGAGCCGGCCATGGAGCCCTTTCCTATACTGGGTCCCACTCAAAGTTGACAGCCTTCTGTGTCACTGAAGGTACTAGTTTTCTATGCTGTATAACAAATTTACACAAACTTAATGGTTTCAATCAACACATATTTATGACCGCATAGTTTCTGTAGGGCAGATGTTCATGCACAACTTAGCTGGGTTTTCTTCCTTAACAACCTACAACGCGGGTGTTAAGAACTCTCCTTCCCTGAAAAAAACGTCCTTTTGATTCTAACTCATGGCAACTCCATGTCTTACAGAGTAAAACTACTCCATATGGTTTTGTTGACTGCAATGTTTATGGAAGCAGTTTGCCAGGTCTTTCTTCCATGAGCTGCTAGGTAGGTTTAAACTGCCATCCCTTAGGTTAGCAGTCAATGACATCCAGACGTTTCCTTATATGCTTCTTCATTTTGATCCTTTTTGCTGTAATGAAACTGGAATTGAGTCCTGTGTGTCATTTTAGCAAATTCTCGAAAATCAGGGAGCTGTGGGAGTTAACAGGTTAGATGTGAGGGGCCTGCAGACCCCCTAACTTGCTGCTGATATCTGAGGTCTTGAGGAGACATGGAGTCTGGAGGACTGTGCTCTTTATGTTTGAGACCTGACCTAACTCTGAGTGGTTAGGGTCGGAAGAAAAAGTGGGTAATAAGAAACTGGTATCACAACAAAAATGAGCTGATCTGATTTTTTTTTCTTTTCTTTTCAGGCATCTTTTTTTACTCCAGTGGACCTTGTAATACTTTTATGAGTGATTGCTGTTCTAAATTCTGTCCGTTTAAAAGCAAGAATTGTTTTTCTTGTCCTGATCCAAACATTGAGTTTTATGGGTGTTCTGTCTTATATCAGAAGTAATGGCAATTGAAAAGCCTTCCCTTTTTAGACAAACCACAACTCCACCTTTGATCTCAACAAAACACTTACATCAGAGGGGAATTATACCGCATCAGTACAGTTCCCAAAACTTCTTAACTTAGATGAATTTGAATTATGAGAAGATCAAGGTCAGCAAAGGCACAACGCAGGTGCAGATTTACCTATTATAGACATATATGTTATTTATGTGTGTGGAAACCGTGGTGGCATAGTGGTTAATGACTATGGCTGCTAACCAAGAGGTCAGCAGTTTGAATCCACCAGGTGCTCCTTGGAAACTCTATGGGGCAGTTCTACTCTGTCCTGCAGGGTCGCTATGAATTGGAATTGACTCGACAGCAGTGGGTTTGTTTTTTTGGTTTTGGAGGCATTGTTGTTGTTGTGTGCCTTCCAGCCACTATATTTCATTTTCCCTGGATTAAAATGACTAGAGGTTGTCTTATCCTTCCTGCCTTCTCCTGTTTGTGCTTGATAACTCATCATGAAAGAAAATGTACCTCTTGTTGAAATATCACTTAAGAAAAGAGTAAAAAATATTCATAACAGGAAAACAAACACACATACACACACCTACAAACACACACACCACGGTATTTTTTTTCCTCCACTATACAATTGCATACATTAACAAGAACCATTTTCTCCTAAGTTAAAATATTTGATTTCATTTCTCTTAGGTAAATAAACACCTAGGGAAGAAACTGCTCAATTTTATGTAAAGTACCTGTATAACTTCATAAGATACCACTAAACTATTTTTCAAATACATTTTACCTGCTACATTTCCATCTGAAGCACATGAATATTCCACCTCATCCGTGTTCACAGGAATGTTTGACATTTCAATCTTTTTAACTTTAGCCATTCTAATGGGTAAGTAGTGGTGTCTCATTTTAGCCTTAATATGCGTTGCACTGATGACTAATGATGCCGAGTAGCTTTTCAAGTGCTCATTGGCTGGTTGGATAACTTCTGTATATGTTCTGCATATATATCAATCGTCAGACTTATATATTGCAAGTATTTTCTCACAGTTTGTGGCCGATCTTTCCTTTTTCTTAATGGTGTCTTTGAAGAGCAGTCATTTTTCAAGTTGATAAAATTAATTTTATCAATTTTTAATTCATTCTTTTTGTTCTGTGTAAAAAAGTCCTGACACCAAGTGTTCAAAAATTTTCCCATATTTCTGCCATTTTTTAATTTCTGTTAAGTTTTAGCTTTTATCTTTGTGTCTATGACCTATAACTTTTAATTCAAATTAATATTTGTGTATGGTGTGAGGTAAGACCTAAGGTTAGTTTTTCAATAGGAGTATCTCATTGTTCCAACATTATTTTGTTGAAAAAGTATCCTTTCTCCTTTGAAATTTAAATGAGAAAAAATATATGAGTATATTTGGACAGTATTCTATTCCACTGATCTATAGGTATCTCCTTACTCCAATAGCTTACTCTTTTAATTATTCAAATACTTTCTTTAGAAAAAAAATGATAAAATGAATATTAGGCTGGCAAAACAATACTTTAATTAAATTGGGTTTCCTAGTGAGCAGGCCATATTTTTTTGTTTAATAAAGATGAATTCTGCTATTCAGTGTAATAACCATCAAAACGTTGCCTTGTGTACAAGACACCATAAGCTGAAGCACTTGTTAAAGCCACCTCTAGAGGATAGAATTTCTGTTTAGAATTTAAGGGGAACATCCTGGATTTGTGCATATTTGATAAACTAGGAATTTGATTTACTTTGGGAACACACATAAAAAATTACACCATATATGGTTAAGTATTTTAAAATAATTCACATATATTGCAACAAATTGAGAATTTTATTTTATTATTTTTTTAAATTTTTTGGTTTACATGTGCTTTAGAGCTATTTCACTAAACATTGATGTATGGGAACATCAGTCATCATGAAATCATACATATACTACTGTAGATGTATTAACTCACAGGCTACTGGGTAAAATAATCTGAATAGTAAATTATACTACACGAGTTGAACAATCTTTAGCATAATGAATCAAATTATTTTTGGAATGTAAAATACTGAACCTAGCAATATCACGGTGATTGAAAAAGGAGTTTTGTTTTAACTAATTTTCTGAATGTGTCCTTCACATCCTTGTTCCTAAGGCTGTAGATCAGGGGACTCAACATGGGAATCACCACAGTATAAAACACAGAAGCCACTTTACTATGAGCCAGGAAGTTTGGGGTGAGGGATACAGTAGAGGAAAAGGATGGTCCCGTGGAAGATGGTGATGGCAGTCAGGTGGGAGGCACAGGTAGACAAGGTTTTATGGCGTCCACTTGTAGAAGGCATCTTCATGACAGTGATAAAAATGAATACATAGGAAGTAAAGATGATCCTCAGGCTGCTCACCTCATTGAATATGGCAACAATAAAACACAGCATCTGACTGATGTAGGGGTCCGAGCAGGAGACAGAAACAATTACAGAGTGGTCACAGATAAAATTATTTATAATGCTAGACTCACAATAAGATAATGTGAGAAGAAAGTATGTGAGTGTTAGAGAGCACACTATACCCCATGTGTAGGACCCAGCCACCAGCAGAACACAAAGCTTCTGAGACATAGTAGTAGTATACAGCAAGGGGTTACAAACTGCCACAAAATGGTCATAAGCCATTGCCGTTAGCATGAATGTTTCTGTCACTCCAAACATGCAAGCAAGACAAAACTGCATGATGCAACCAGAGAAAGAGATAGTTCTGTCTTCCACAATCAAGTTCTCCAGCAGTTTGGGTGTAACTACAGTGGAATAACAGAAATCCACAAAAGACAAGTGACTGAGGAAAAAGTACATAATCGTGTGGAGTTTTGGATTGATCCTGATAATTATCATGCCTAGATTCCCCACCGCGGTGACTGTGTAGGTGGACAAGAAAGTCAGGAAGAGTGGAACGTGGAGTTCTGGGTATTCTGAAAAACCCAACAGTATAAACGTGGGTATGATACTTTGATTTCCTTCCGATAACATGATTCCCGTTGGAGAAAAAACACAAGTTGACTAGGAAGAAGCAGAGAGAGGAAAGAGGTTTCATGCGGTTCTGTGGGGAGTGATATGAAACAGTGAGTCTCAAAGTGTGGCCCCCAAATCAGCAACATCAGAATCATTTGGGAACTTATTAGGAATGCAAATTCTTCAGCCCTACTGCCAACCTCCTAAATAAAAACTCTGAGATGGGACTCATAATTTGGGGCGAAATCAGGCCTCCAGGTGATTTTGTTGCATGCTAAATTGTGAAAAACACTGGTGTGAAAAATATATAAATGAAAAAAAACCTGTTGCCATTAAGTTGATTCAGATTCATAGTGACAATATAGGACGGAGTAGAACTGCCCCTTAGGGTTTAGCAGCCGATCTCTCAACCACGACACCAACGAAATCCAAAACCAAACCCTTTGCCACTGAATAGATTCCAACTCATAGCGACCCTATAGGACAGAGTAGAACTGCCACATAGAGTTTCCAAGGAGAGTTTCTAAGGTCAATCATTAGAACACCAAAGTTTCCACTACAACAACAGGGCTCTCTCTCTATATATAACTTAGGAAGCACTGGTGGTGTAGTGGTTAAGTGCTACAGCTGCTAACCAAGAGGTAGGCAGTTCGAATCCACCATGCACTCCTTGGAAGCTCTATGGGGCAGTTCTACTCTGTCCTACAGGGTCACTATGAGTTGGAATTGACTCGACGGCAGTGGGTTTTTAATATATTACTCCTTATTATATTTTACTATATAAATTACATATACATATAACTATTTAAAAGCTAGTATTTGTTAGTATTATTAATATGAAACTAACATATACATATAGGGCATATAAGAAAATTAAAGAAACCAGAATCAAGGGTGGTATAACAAAAGCACAAAGAACCTTTATAAATTTTAGAATTATTTACTTTTAAATTTTCCACCTTGTCTAGGCATAGCATGGAATTAAATACTTATAGAATTTTTGAGTTGAAATATACCTTAAAATGTATCTAGCCCAACTTTTCACTTAATAGTTCAGATTTCTACACATAATCTCATCCCTGAGATGCTCATGTAGTCTCTGTCATCAAAACCTCCATCAGTGGTACACTGACTCCTGAATATTTTATGGGGTTTCTATTGATTGTTGTGCTTAACTTTTATTATTAATTAAATTTAATTAATTAAAATTTTATGAGTAGTAAAAATTAATTAAAGTAATTTCTTTCTTAGGCATATGCATATGTGTGTATACACATACATATATACATAGTTTCAAGAAAGCACATCTATCTTATATTCACCAACAATAATTCCATTAAAAAAAATTCTATACTGCAAATTATATGTTTTCTTAACCAATAAGAAGCAAGCCCTCTTTTATGATGAGACAAACTTGGCAAAGGGAACAGTAACATCACAAAATGACTGTCCCCAGGATATAGACATGAGGCTGGAGCAAAAACGCATCAGTGATCTGTCTCAACTTTATAGCTTTGCCTGGACTCAGCCCCAGGAGTGCCTACTTTACATGTACTACAAGTAGCCCCGACAGAGAGTATTTGTCGTGAGCATATTCTTCCCAATAACAAAAGGGACTGGGCAGATACATTTTAAACATCCATTATTGTTCATGCTATTTTAATAATTATGCTCTCCCTCAACATTTGAACATATACCCTATTTTAACTAGGCAAAACCCTGGCAAGTTAGGGAGATGGCTACTATCTCTGCTACTACTTGAAACACTTATTAGGTCCATAACAAAAAGATACACAGAGAAAGCTTTGACATTGTGCCCTAGCAATTTCAAATAAACTTGTTGAAAACCCATGGATTAGAATTAGGATTTTATTCAAATTGAAACTAGGACGAGGGGAGTTCAAAATCAGCAAACCTCTCCAAAGTCTTCTGCCACTTTTCTCTATTAATTCTCAATAGTGTCACCACTGCCAGTTTCTGCAACACACAGTATAATTCTCAGGACCATTTCATTCCCTGTTAGTGAAAATTCAATCAGGTCCAACCACAAAAAGGGATCTATTACATTTTTTAATCCGTATAAGCTGGAGTTCCATGTTTTCTACCTTAACAGAAAAATACCAGAAGAGAACTGAACTGACCTGAAACCAGGAGCTTTTGATTAATTATGTTAATGAGGATTTCCTTTTAAGATTAATGAATTTCAGGCATTTTTCTTCTTAGTAATCGAACATTCTTTAAAAAACTAACAGACCTGAGGTTTGTAATACAAGTGACAGTACATTTAAATGAGTGTGCCAGGAAAACGGCATTTTATTTCCCAGATATAAGAAATATCAGAGATTAAAAAGAAAAAAAAAAAAAAAACTGAACCCAAATCCACAGTCCAAAACTTCCCAGTCTCTGGGATTTATATCTGCTGCCATGACCGTGGGTCACTATGAGTCGGAATTGACTCGATGGCACGGGGGGTTTAGGTTGCCATGACCGTGGAGATATAGACCCTAGAGAATCATAACTAAAACATTACTCAGTGAGCCACAAACCAAGCAATTAGTTGAAATTCTCTCTTGTGTCCTTGTGGTGGATGTATTTTCTTTAAAATAATTAAGGATAATTACTGAATCTATTCCATTAGTCTTCTTTTAGAAATTAAATTATTAAAAGAATTCATATTTCCTTAAGAAAACATGAACTACAGAGTTTGAAAAAAGAACATATAAAAAATAAATAGCTGCTATTAACTGTATTGCATTTGAAATTCTACATTTAAGTTTATAGTGGAGAAATGTGGCAAAACAACCTTAACCAAATGATGAAGGTTACCATCATGAGTGATGCCATGAGCATAACATGCACTCCCTGATATGATGTGATGATAAAGGCACTTAACCTCTGTGAAAGTCTTCCTCAAAACTCAAAATCCCAACTTAATCACAGAAAGCCATCAGACAAACTTAGATTTGGGGACATTCTATAAGATATCTAGCCAGTGCTCTTTAGGATTTTCAAAGTCAAGAAAAATGAGAAAAAAGTTAGAAACTGTCACAGACCAGATGACACTGGAGAGACTATAGCTAAATGCCATGTGATACGCTGAACTGGATCATGAAACAGAGAGAGGACTTTGATGGAAAAACTTGAGAGATTTAAACACAGTCTGGAGTTTAGTAATACTAACACAACAACAGTCAGTACCCATGGAAGCAGCACTCAAGAAATGAAATGACGTTGCATTGGGAAAATCTGTGGCAAAATATCTCTTTAAAGTTTAAAAAGCAAACATATCACTTTGATGACTAAGGTACAATTGAATCAAGCCATTCTATTTTCAATCTATTCATATGCATATATTCCATGTGTCTGTCATTTTTCATACTGTGGGGGCTTGCCCATTGCTCTGTTGTTGGAAGCTATGCCACCGGTATTCGAATACCAGCAGGGTCACTCATGGCTGACAGGTTTCAGCTGAGCTTCCAGACTAAGACAGACTAGGAACAAGGACAAAGCAGTCTACTTCTGAAAAGATTTAGCCAGTGAAAACCTTATGAATAGCAGTGAAACATTTTCTGATATAGTGCCCGTAGGTGAGCCCCCCAGGTTGGAAGGTACTCAAAATATGACTGGGGAACAACTGCTCACTCAAAATAGAGTCAACCATAATGATATAGATGGAGTCAAACCTTTGGGACCTTCATTTACTGATGTGGCCTGACTCAAAATGAGAAAAACAGGTGCAAACATCCATTAATAATTGGAGTATGGGATGTATGAAGTATGAATCTAGGAAAATTGGAAATTGTCAAAAATGAAATGGAAAACATAAACATCAATATCCTAAGCATGAGTGAGCTGAAATGGACAGATATTGGACATTTTGAAGCAAACAATCATATGGTCTACTATGCCAGGAAGGACAACTTGAAGAGGAATGGCTTTGCATTCATCATCAAAAAGAGCATTTCAAGATCTATCCTAAAGTGTTGTCAGTGATAGGATAATACCCATAAACCTACAATGAAGGCCAGTTTATACAACTGTTATTCAAATTTATGCACCAACCACTAAGGCCAAAAATGAGGAAATTGAAAAATTTTACTAGCTTCTGCAGTCTGAAATTGATCGAATATGGAATCAGGATGCATTGATAATTACTGGTAATTGGAACGAAAATTGGAAACAAAGAAGGATCGGTGGTTGGAAAATATGACCTTGGTGAGAGAAATGATCCTGGAGATCGCATGGTAGAATTTTGCAAGACAAATGACTTCTTTGTTGCAAATACCTTTTTTCACCAACATAAACAGCTACTGTTACAAAAAAAAAAAAAAAAAAAAAAATGTACACATGGACCTTGCTAGATGGTATACACAGGAATCAAGTTGACTACATCTATGGAAAGAGATGAAGGAAAAGCTCAATATGAGTGTGAGCTTTATTTTCGTGTAGATTGAGCATTGTTTTAGGTGATGCCTCCTGGATGTGTGAATTTTCTAAACTTTTGACAGGTATGCATTTATTTACTTGAGATAAGCCTCTTCACCATGTTTCCCATTTACTATGTTCTTGTGAGAATGTACTTATCACAAGAATAAGCTATTGACAAACTTCAGTCATAGTGGTCATTTTCTCCTTTATGCCATTCATCGTTTCCAGGTACTACTGGCTCCTTTCTTTTCTACATTATGAACAGTAAATAATGACTTTCCAATAAATAATAACGCATTGCAGTGGTACTTTTCAAGAGATTGGAATGCCTATAAGTTATTCTTACCCTACATTCAATCCTAAGGCCCAATCATTGCTTCCACATGTAACAGATGGAGTAGATTTTAGTATTCCAGGACAGTTGTTTCTGCTGCTTATCTTTTGCTATGGGGAAGAATACATAGTAGTGGTAATTTTCCTGAAATTCAAATTCCTACAGCATTATTTATTTTGCCTCTAAGTACTACTTTTGTATTAATGAAGAATGCATTGTAGTGGTAGTTTTCCTGAAATAAAAAAAAAAAAAAAACCTTGGTTTTATGTATTTGGGCTGTAAGTATTGCCTTTGCAGTAAGAAATGCATTGTACCAAGCTTTGAAAATTTTCACAAAAAATAAAAAGGCTGAGAAGGAGACTAGAATAAGAGGTATATGCAGTCACTGCCAGGTATCTTCATGTTTTACCTCTTGTTTTCCAAATTTTCAAGAAATAAAATTTAAAAAATGATTTTATCATTGACTCATATCAGCAAGATTTATGTCATCCAGAAGCCACTGGGACATATGTGATTCAAGATAATGGATATCAAAATCCGTAACTCATAAAAAACATTCTGAATTGGTCCTTTAACCAACATCCCTTCGTTAGTGAACACACATAATATCAACAAAAAATTTAAAGGAGAAAATAATTAGACCTTAAATAGGTTAAACATGGATAATTCCCTTTACCCTTACATCTTAGTTCCCTCATTTATTAAACAAAGCATGTAGTTGTTCTCTTATGTCTTGAAAATTAAATATTTGTACATATATACGCATACACACATACATATGCATACAAAATGCTTACATTTTCTCCCACTTATTAACGATCAATAATTATAAGATATGACTATACT
This sequence comes from Loxodonta africana, assembly GCF_030014295.1. Lineage (NCBI taxonomy): Eukaryota > Metazoa > Chordata > Mammalia > Proboscidea > Elephantidae > Loxodonta > Loxodonta africana. The sequence goes on from NC_087363.1 coordinate 1,352,273, forward strand.
TACGTAAATTACATTTTTAAAGTCAATTACATTGAAAAGAGGAGTAAGAGGAAAATATACCTTAGTTCAAGGCAATAGAACAGATTATAACAGAAATCACTCAACAAAGCTTGCCATGGTGACTATTAACAGTGTGTTTCCATCCTGGAGTTTCTTATTTTTAAAATAATGAAGAGAAAATAGCAGCAGTAAATTTCCTCAGAGAAAAAAGATTCTGAGAAGTCATTCCCAATTCTGTATGACTATTTTTAAAGTGTTAACTTTTCTAAGAATACCTATAGTCAAAAACTCATGAAATGCTTGACTTGGACAGATCAATGTTCAAATTGTCTAGTCTGTGTCCCCTCAATGTCCCCCTATGACAATCTCTAAAGATTCCAAAAGTTCAACTAACAGCCTCCTGAGGAAGTATGGTTGGGATTTTCTTAATTTTTTTTTTCCTGTGTGTGTATTAGTCTGGTATTAGTCTCTCTACCTATTTCTATCTACCATCTATCTATATCTACATCTGTATCTATGATAAAAGTAAATATCATCTGCTTATTTTATCTACTTTTCTATATTTAAGAAGGAAAAACAATATTGTACTTATCAGAAATTATGAACTGTAAAATATGCAATATTAAGAAAACAGAAATAAAGAATACAACAACAAAAAGCTACCTTTCCTCAGAGGATAAATACAAAATAAAATGACATAAACATAATCTCAAAGTACTGAACATTGGAAATCAGCCTTGAGTCACAATAGAAATGACCCTACCACCTTGAGCATATTGGAAAAACTGGCACAATTTTAGCCTTGCCTTTTCTGTATACTCTTAATATTTATGTTTACACTGGCCTGTTGGAGCTTGAATGTAGCACTGAGAACAAAACATACTCTTCCCTGTAAAATTACAACTTGTAAGCAAATATTAGAAGCAGATAGAGTTTAGTTACCTGACACCTCTAAGTCTTTTTGCTGTGTTGCTAGTAAGCTACAACCCGAGTAGTGTTTATACATTTAGGTTTTTTGACAAAGGTTTTCATTTTATGCTTATTCCTATTACATTCAAAGTCCTGTTTGAATCGTCTCATCAGTTCAAGTTTATATCTCACTTCTTTCGGCACAAATTCTTCTTTTAATTGGTTCTGTGGAATTGAACTGTTGACTGAACATGTAAATCCTTGTGTTTGCTCAGGTCAGTGGAACAGAACTGAGCACCCAGATATAAATTTATCCACCTACAGTCTGCCGATCTTTGACAAAGGACCAAAGTCCATTAAATTGGGAAAAATAGTCTTTTTATCAAATGGTGCAGGCAAAACTGGATGTCCATCTGTAAAAAAAATAAAACAGGACACATACCTCACATCATACACAAAAACTAACCCAAAATGGATCAAAGACCTAAATATAAGACCTAAAACAATAAAGATCATGGAAGAAAAAACAGGGACAAAGCTAGGGGCCCTTATACACGGCATAAATACAATACAAACCATAACCAACATCGTACAATGCACCAGAAGATAAACTAGATAACTGGGAGCTCCTAAAAATTAAACAATTATGCTCTCTAAAATACTTTACCAAAACAGTAAAAAGAGAACCTACAGACTAGGGGAAAAAAAAAGTATAAAATACTTCAATACCTCAACACCAAAAAGGCAAATAGTCCAATTAAAAAAATGGACAAAGGATATAAACAGACACTTCACCAAAGAAAAAACTTCAGGCAGCTAACAACAGACACATAAGGATATGCTCGTAATTATTAGCCATTAGAGAAATGCAAATCAAAACTACCCCTAGCGTTACTGGCACTAATCAAAGAAAAAAAAAAATGTTGGAGAGCTCTCAAAGAGATTGGAACTCTTATGCATTGTTGGTGGGAATATAAAATGGTACAACCACTATGGAAGAAAAAAACACACACACACACACACACACACAATATGGCACCTCCTTGAAAAGCGAGAAACAGAAATACCATACCATCCAGCAATCTCATTCTTAGGAATATAACCTAGAGAAGTAAGAGCCATCACACAAATAGACACATGCAAATAGACCCATGTTATTGCAGCGTTATTCACGATATCAAAAAGATGGAAACAACCTAAATGTCCATGACAGATGAATGGATATACAAATTATGGTATGTACACACAAACGAAATACTATGAAATGATAAATGAAACATCTCACATTATGGATGAATCTGGAGGCATTATGTGGAGTGAAATGAGTCAATCATGAAAGGACAAATATTCTATGAGACCATGTTATAAAAACTTAAAAAAGGTTTACACACAGGACAAAAAAAAATCTTTGAGGGTTATGAATGGGGGAGGGGTGGGGCTGGGAAATCACTAACTAAATAGTAGGCCGGTTAACTTTGGGGAAGAGAAAGGCAACACACTATACAAGGGAAGTCTGCACAACTTGACCTAAGCAAAGTCATAGAAACTTCCTAGACACATCTAAACACCAAGCTACTGGGGCTGAGGGCTGGGGACCATGATCACAGGGGACATCTAACTCAATTGGCATAACATAGTTCATAAAATGTTCTACATCCTACTTTGGTGAAGTAGCATCTGAGATCTTAAAAGCTGGCCACTTGTCATCTAATATACATCTATTGGCCTAAACAGTATGAAGAAAGCCAAAGACACAAGGACAGTATTAGATGAAAGGACTAATGAACCAAGCATGAACCACAGCCTCCACCAGTCTAGCCCTGAAAAACTAGATGATGCCTGGCTACCACAACTTACTGCTCTCACAGCGATCACAATAGAGGGTCTCTGAGAGCAGGAGAAAAATATAGAACACAATTCAACCCCCCTGCCAAGACACACACAAAAGACCAGACTTACTGGTCTGATAGAGTGGGGGAACCTCCAAGACTGTAGCCTGCAGACACCTTGCTAACTCAGGACTGAAACCACTCCCGAAATCTACCTTTCAGTCAAAGATAGTTGTCAGGTGCTGTCTAGTCAGTTCCAACTCATAGTGACCCTATGTACAACAGAAGGAAACATTGCAGGGTCCTATGCTATCTTTACAATCATTGTTATGCTTGAGTCCATTGTTGCAGCCAAAGATTAAAACTCATAGTCATCAAGTGGATTATGACTCAAAGCAAACCTGTAGGACAGAGTAGAACAGACAGGGGAACTCCAGAATCTTTCTGAATCTGAAACTCACCACCCCCCTCAATATTTATAGATACTTCTCAATAATATTGGGCTTTTGAAAATTAATCTCATTATACCCTTTATATCTATGAGGCTAGTTGTTCACTGAAGCCCAGAAATGCTTGGGACATCCCCCATCACCCATTTGCTAATCTTCATATAATTTTGTTGCTCATGATTTCTGATGTATCTCCTACCTCTTTCTATGCACTGATAACGTTCCACCATGCTCTCTGGGATTCAAAATATCAGTTACCCCGTGAAGAGCATTTTATTATAATATAAATGCTTTCCTTTCTTATTTATACTTTTAATAGTTTGAAGAGGGCTTATAAAAAAAAATTATCACCTACCTAATAAAAAAAATTAAATTTCCAAGAACAGCTGGTGGACTTGAACTGCCAATCTTTTGATTACCAATCTTAATCACTGTGCACACAATATCACTTCTCAGGAATGTGCTTCATAGTTCAATTAAGTATACAAGACCAAATGGGCAATACCTGCCCAAAGCAAAGACTAGAAGGCAGGAGGGGACATGAAAACTGGATGAATGGACACAGAGAACCCTGTGTAGAAAGGGAAAGGGGGAAAGTGATGATACATTGTGGATATTGCAACCAATGTCACAAATCAATTTGTGTAAAATTTTTTGAATGAAAAATTAATTTGTGCTGTAAATTTTCACCTAAAACCCAATAAAAATTTTTAAAAAGAATCTACCCAATAACTGTAATTGGTACAATTACAGTTTGATAAAAATATGTGATTTTAATACCAAAAAACATGTAAATGTATATATTTACATATTAGAAATCGCAAAAAACATAATATTGCAGGCTGTCCTTATTTTTGTCAATCACTGCACTGTAAATTTTAGCTACCAAAGTTGTGTAGTAAGTAACTATATGAAAGTGTAAACTAATGCATAAATACACGAACAAATAATAATGGTAAATAAAAACAAATGTTTCTTTTAATAACACATGCCTTGAAAAAAATACAAAAAAAATGTATAGACTAAATTGAAGTTGTTGTTAGGTGCCGTCGAGTCAGTTCTGACTCATAGGGATCCCATGCACAACAGAACGAAACACTGCCACGCTCTACGCAATACTCACAATTGTTACGCTTGAGCTCATTGCTGCCGCCACTATGTCTATCCACCTCTTTGAGGGTCTTCCTCTTTCCGCTGACCCTAGACTTTGTCAAGCATGATGTCTTTCTGCAGGGACTGATCCCTCCTGACAACATGTCCAGAGTATGTAAGACGCAGCCTAGCCATCCTTGCTTCTAAGGAGCATTCTTGCTGTACTTCTTCCAACACAGATTTGTTCCTTCTTTTGGAAGCCCATGATATATTACTTCATCATGGGCTTCCAAAAGAAGGAACACCTCTGGTGACGTAGTGGTTAAGTGCTACGGCCGCTAACCAAAGAGTCTGCAGTTCAAATCCGCCAGGAGCTCCTTGGAAACTCTATGGGGCAGTTCTAGTCTACCCTATACACTCGCTATGAGTCGGAATCGACTCGACGGCACTGGGTTTGGTTTTGGGTTTTTTTTTTTTTTTTGGTATATTCAATATTCTTCACCAAAACCACAATTCAAAGGTGTCAATTCTTCTTCAGTCTTCCTTATTCACTGTCCAGCTTTCACATGCAAATGATGCGATTGAAAACACCATGGCTTGGATCAGGTGCATGTTAGTCTTCAAGATGACATTGGTGCTTTTCAGCACTTCAAAGAGGTCCTTTACAGCAGATTTACCCTACGCAATGTGCCTTTGATTTCTTGACTGCTGCTTCCATGGGTTTGGATTGTGGATCCAAGTAAAATGAAATCCTTGACAACTGCAATCTTTTCTCCATTTATCATGATGTTGCGCATCGGTCCAGTTGTGAGGATTTTTGTTTTCTTTATGTTGAGCTCTAATCCATACTGAAGGCTGTGGTCTTCGATTTTTATTAGTAAGTGCTTCAAGTCCCCTTCACTTTCAGCAAGGAAGGTTGTGTCATCTACATAATGCAGGTTTTTAATGAGACCTCCTCCAAACCTGATGCCCTGTTCTTCTTCATATAGTCCAACTTCTCGGATTATTCACTAAGTATATAAAGTAGGTTTTTTTTATGGTGATATGATACAACCCTGGTACACACCTTTCCTGATTTTAAACCAATCAGTATCCCCTTGTTCTGTTGGAACAACTGCCTCTTGATCTATGTACAGGTTCCTCAGGAGCACAATTAAGTGTTCTGGATTTCCAGTTCTTCACAATGTTATCCATAATTTGTTATGATCCACACAGTCAAATGTCTTTGCATAGTCAATAAAATAGAGGTAAACATCCTTCTGGCATCCTCTGCTTTCAGCCAGGTTCCATCTGACATCAGCAATGGTATCCCTGGTTCCACGTCCTCTTTTGAAACCAGCCTGAATTTCTGGCAGTTCCCTATCAATATACTGCTACAGCCATTTTTGAATGATCTTCAGCAAAGGTTTGCTTGCATGTGATATTAATGATATTGTTCTATAATTTTCACATTCAGTTGGATCACCTTTCTTGTTAATAGGCATAAATATGGATCTCTTCCAGTCAGTTGGCCAGGAAGCTGTCTTCCATATTTCTTGGCATAGATGAGTGAGCACTTTCAGTGCTGCATCTGTTTGTTGAAACATCTCAATTGATATTCCATCAAATCCTGGAGCCTTGTTTTTTGCCAATGCCTTCAGAGCAGCTTGGACTTCTTCCTTCCTTCAGTACCATCGGTTCCTGATCATATGGTGCCTTTTGAAATGGTTGAACCTCAACTAATTCTTTTTGGTTTAATGACTGTGTATATTCCTTCCACCTTCTTTGGATGCTTCCTGCATAATTTAATATTTTCCTCAGAGAATTCTTCACTATTGCAACTCAGGGCTTGAATTTTTTCTTCAGTTCTTTCAGCTTGAGAAAAGCTGAACATGTTCTTCCCTTTTGGTTTTCTATCTCCATCTCTTCGCACATGTCATTAAAATACTTTACTTTGTCTTCTTGAGATGCCTCTTGAAATCTCCTGTTCAGTTCTTTTACTTCATCAATTCTTTCTTTTGCTTTAGCTGCTTGACTTTCATGAGCAAGTTTCAGAGTCTCTTCTGACATCTATCTTGGTCTTTTCTTTCTTTCCTGTCTTTTCAGTGACCTCTTGCTTTCTTCGTGGATGATGTCCTTGATGTTACTTCACAACTCATCTGGTCTTCGGTCACTAGTGTTCAATGGGGCAAATCTGTTCTTGAGATGGTCTCCAAATTCATGTGGGATATACTCAAGGTCATATTTTGGCTGCCGTGGACTTGCTCTGATTTTCTTCAGTTTCACCTTGAACTTGCATATGAGCAATTGATAGTCTGTTCCACAGTTGGCTCCTGGCCTTGTTCTGACTGATGATATTGAGTTTTTCCATCATCTCTTTCCACAGATGCAGTCAGTTTGATTCCTGTGTGTTCTATCTGGCAAGGTCCATGTGTATAGTTGCTGTTTATGTTGGTGAAAGAAGTTATTTGCAGTAAAGAAGTTATTGGTCTTGCAAAATTCTACCATTCGACCTCCAGCATTGTTTCTATCACTATGGTCATATTTTCTAACTACTGATCCTTCTTTGTTTCCAACTTTTGCATCCCAATCACCAGTAATTATCAATGCATCCTGATTCCATGTTAGATCAGTTTCTGACTGGAGCAGCTGATAAAAATCTTCTATTTCTTCATCTTTGGCCTTAGTTGTTGGTGTGTTAATTTGAATAATAGTCGTATTAACTGGTCTTCCTTGTAGGTGTATGGATATTATTCTATCACTGACAGGGTTGTGCTTCAGGATAGATCTTCAAATGTTCTTTTTGACAATGAATGCAACACCATTCCTCTTCAAGTTCCCACCATAGTCATTCCCAGCATAGTAGACTATATGACTGTCCAATTCAGAATGAGCAATACCAGTTCATTTCAGCTCACTAATGCCTAGGATATCGATGTTTATGCCTTCCATTTCATTTTTGATGATTTCTAATTTTCCTAGATTCATACTTCCTACATTTCAGGTTCTCATTATTAATGGATATTTGCAGCTGTTTCTTCTCCTTTTGAGTCTTGCCACATCAGCTAATGAAGGTCCCAAAAGCTTTACTCCATCCAGATCATTAAGGTCGACTCACTTTGAGAAGGTAGCTCTTCTCCAGTCATCTTTTGAGTGCCTTCCAACCTGGGGAGCTCATCTTCTGGCTCTATATTAGACAATGTTTTGCTGCTATTCATAAGGTTTTCACTGGCTGATGCTTTTCAGAAGTAGACTGCCGGGTCCTTCTTCCTAGTCTGTCTTAGTCTGGAAGATCAGCTGAAACCTGTCCTTCATGGGTGACCCTGCTGGTATAGCTTTCAGAATCACAGCAACACACAGCCCCCTGAGTACGACAAACTGACAGACACGTGGGGGAGACTAAATTGACAGTTTTGCAAAATTATCAAAGTAAGTATAAAAAATCACTCATGTCTTTGTACAAGTAAAAAAAAAAAAATTTTTTTTTTTTAGCAAACAAAAATGACAATTTTAATAAGTAAGCCATTTTAGTAAATACAATTTCCTATCCTTAATCAAATTTCAAGCTTTGCCAAGAACATGAGTTTGAGACATGTCTCAAGCAGGACACTATAACATTCCTTTATGCCAATACAAGAACATCAGACACAGTGTCCAATTTTCAGTATTCAGAGCTATTTCAGTGGCTGGAATTATTTTGTAGTTCCTGCTTTTTGCAAATCTTACTCAATACGTTTCTGTTTAGATGGGGTCAAATTTTTACTCACATAAATTTGGACAACATCTAAGTAAACTTGGATTATTAGGAACTCCTGCAGGTTACAACCGGGCAGAATTCAAGTGAGTGCCTACTACTCAGAGAAGACCCCTACTCCTAAACTCCAGGATAGGGACAGGGGAACTCCAGTATCTTTCTAAATCTGACAACACAGCCCTGAAACTCATCCTCCCCTCAATATTCACAGATTCTTCTCAATAACGTTGTGTTCTTAAAAATTAATCTCATTATACCCTTTATATCTATGAGGCTGGTTGTTCACTGAAGCCGAGAAATGCTTGGGACATCCCTTATCACCCATTTGCTAATCTCCGTATAATTCTGTTGCTCATGGATTCTGACATATCTCTTACCCCTTTCCGTCCACTGATATAATTCCACCATGCTTTCTGGGATTCAAAATATCAGTGACCCAGTAAAGACCATTTTATTATAATATAAATGCTTTCCTTTCCTATTTATACTTTTAACAGTTTGAAGAGAGCATATATATATATATATGTATATATATGTATATAAAATATATATACATAAAATATATATATATAGTTATCATCTACCTAATGTACATAAAAAAGAACTGAAATAAAATTTAAAAAAACATGATGTTGATGACAGTAGTTATTTTGTTGTTTTTGGTAATAATTTTTGTAATCCGGTTAAAAGTAGTGAATTAGACACAGAAGAATTTATTGGTAATTCTATTCTTTCTCTAATCACTAGCTTCTAAGTTATTCCCTCAGAAAAGGAAATAATTGCCTTACAATCTACTATTTATAGCGAGAAATAGTTTTGTTTTGTTTTTTTTAAAGTTGTATTCACTGTTTTTGAGACAGGGCATAGCCAATCACCTAAATAAGTTAGCTTGATAGGATAGGATAATGATAGTACATTTATTTTAAAAAAGTCACATCATTTGTATTTATTAGATCCCTGGGTGGGACAAAAAGTTTGCACTCAACGACTAAACATAAGGTTGGTAGTTCGTACCCACACAAAGGGGCTGATGAAGAAAAGCCAAGTGATCTGCTTCTATAAAGGTTACAGCCAAGAAAACCCTCTGGAGATGTTCTACTCTGTAAAACATAGCTTTGTCATAAGTCAGATTTGACTGGAATGCAATAGGTTTCAATTTTTCTTGTTGTTGCTATTTATTAACTCTGATAATCCTGGAGAATTTTTAATTATTCTGTGCCTTGATTTCCTCATCAGTAAAATGAGATGGCTAATAATATAAAACTAAAATTGGCAGAATGGAAGTAACTTTTTTGTAATGAGTACAAAAAATATAAGACACAGTCTGACACCTAATAGATGTTCATCTTCTTTAGTTTTTAGAACTATGGGTAAATTATGTGATATCTAAAACCTTATATGGATTTTGAAAATCAAACTCAATCTTTACAGCCACTGACATTGGGCATATAGTGGAAATTCAGTGTAGAAAACATGTGCTCTCTAAACCTGCACAATAGAAATACCAATGGGTTTCTCAGAGGTACTTTTAGTCTCAGGTACATAGATAATTTTCTCCATTCTCCTTTATGCTTTCCCACAACTGACCCTGGCCCTGATTATTACTACAAGTTTGTGCCTGTAGGAAAAATATTTTCCAAAGATGAATTTCTCAGCAATTCCTCTACTACTATACTATATAAGCCCTTTTACTCAGCTAGATTACGGCCACATGTTCAAGCCAAACACTTCACCTTTAAAGTATTCTATGCAATACTGGCAGAGCAAATTCCTATCATCTCTTTATACAGTTAATAACTCTTAAGCTTAGGCTTTTATTATTGAATCCATGAAATCTACATTTTTCTGCAGATCCTCTTAAACTGTCCCACGTCTATATATTCAGCTGCATTATGTTGTCCAACCGAAACCAAGCCTGTTGTCATCTAGTCGATTCTGACTCATAGCAACCCTATAGAACAGAGTAGAACAGCCCCATAGAGTTTCCAAGGAGTGGCTATTGGATTCAAACTGCCAACTTTTGGTTCGCAGCCAAAGGCTTAACCACTTTCCAGTCACAGTCAATTTATCCAGCTCCACTGGATAGCACATGGTCTTTTGACATGGTTTATTTTTCCATTTGTCTCTATCTTGTAATGCTTTATTTTTCCACCTATTATAAACACTAGCATTATTCCTTTGTCTACATACAAATATTAATGTTTAAACATATAATTATCATGCTGTATCCAACGATTTTCAAATGTGCTTGTTCTTGTCAGCTTGTTCTTCAGAAATGTACTTGGAAAGAAAGGAAGAATTATGAAAAACAACTTGAGGTCTCACTCAGCCTAAATAAGGGTATTTAATGACAGACTTCCAATGTACGTAGCTCCAAGGAACATTATTAAAACTCAATATTATCTTCATTCTCATTATCTAAAATAAAATAAACTTATTAAGAGGAACCAGAAAATTATCTTTATATGATTATGTGAGTCAAAAGAGTTGGTTTTGAGGATCAGAGTACGGGTCCAAAAAGTTGTTGTGATCTAGGTTTTCAGCTCTTTTTAATAAGTCTGATCTTTTTTTAAGCATGACTTCAAACATAGTATGAGTAGTGAGTTTATATATATAGACGTCTTCCCCCACTCACTGTAGTGTCCAATGGTCTTTTGACACCACTTGACAACAACCGAATCAAAATGTATTATTTCAATGTTAACTCAGAGAAACTTGTAAGGCCTGCTGAGGATTGTAAACTGTGGACTATGTAATATTAAATCAATTGAGAACATAATTATATATTTATTTAAAACACAATTGAATTAGCATCATATTTATATATACAAAAGTTTTTTAAAACTTTAAGACATATATACATGAACTATATTGAATGAGAAAGTTGTTTGGTGATGATTAACTTCCTGACTGTCTCTTTCACATCTTTGTTTCTAAGACTGTAGATTAAGGGGTTCAGCATGGGGATCATGACTGTGAAAAACACAGTGACCACTTTGACCAGGAGCCAGGAGCTTCTGGAGTTGGGCACACAGTAGAGCAGAAGGATGGTCCCATGGAAGATGGTGATGGCAGTCAGGTGGGAGGCACAGGTGGAGAAGGCTTTATGGAGTCCACCAGAAGAAGGCATCCTAATGATAGTGACAGCAATGAAAATGTAGGAAGTGAGGATAATCAGGAGGCTACTAGTCTCATTGAACGTAGAAATGATTAAACAGGCCATCTGGCTGAAGTGAGTGTCAGAGCAGGAGAGAGATAGGACGGCAGAGCACTCACAGCCAAAGAGATTTATGATGTTTGAGCCACAGAAGGATAGTTCCACAAGAGAATATGTGAGTATCAGGGGACAGATCCCACCCCATGTGTAGGACCCAGCTACCAGGAGGGCACAGAGCTTAGGAGACCTAGCAACTGTGTAGAGCAAGGGGTTACGAACAGCCACAAATCAGTCATAGGCCATCACTGCTAACATGAACATTTCTGTAATCACAAATGTGCAGCCAAAGAAAAACTGTACCATGCAGCCTCTGAAAGTGATACTTCTGGCATCAACAACCAAGATTTCTAGCAGTTTGGGTGTAAACACACTGGAATAACAAATATCCAAAAAGGATAGATGGCTGAGGAAAAAGTACATGGGTGTGTGGAGTTTGGGATTGCTCCTTATGATCACAATTATACTCAGGTTCCCCACCAGAGTGACTGTGTAGGTGGTCAAGAATGCCAGAAAGAGTGGTACCTGGAGTTGTGGGTATTCTGAGAAACCCAAAAGGATGAATGTGGTCACATAGCTCTTGTTTTCCCCATCCAGTACCATGGTTCTTGTGGTAACAAACAAACCAACAAAAGACAGAAATTTGATTCTGAGTGGCGAACTTGAGAAGTCAGGCATAGGAACAACTCTGGAGAGGACAGATATGAACTACTGCAAACAAAGTTAAACTTTTCTGGTCCACTATGGATTTTTACTTACCTACCTGTTGATTTTTATTATTATTATTTTGGGGAATTAGCTTTATCTTTCAATACTTTAGTGTCTTTGTCTGTAAAACAAGCAAAATAGTACTTATTAACATAATTATTTGATGTAATTATCTATACGTGTATATGATGCTTAGAACGTTTTATACCTGTGGTAAAATACAATTATATGAGGAAAAAGTAAAGGCGTAACAAAATCAGGGAAATCTCTTAGCAGGTCACATTAGTCATATGATCGTAGCAAAGGTGGTCATGGGAAGATTAAACAGTTTTAATATGAGAAGAAAATCACATAAGTAAGTAGTAAATTTTTTTCGGTGAAAATATCATTTTGGCCATCCACAATTCTGTATTGATATACTGAGCTTTTGACTCTGATAGGTATATACAATTATCAAGGAGTCATAAAACATCTACTTCAAAGAATCGTTCTTTAAGTGGTCTGGTCAAAACCATCTACCGTTAACTGTGTTCACTCAGTTTTATCCTCATTATATGGGCTCAAAATGATCAATGATTTAAAGTTAACTTTTTTTTTTCTTTTTTTATTTCCTGAGGAAGTGTTTTGGAGATATTCTTAAACGATTCATTTTGATTATTTTCCTCTGGTTATGTAGTCTGTTTACAGTGTATAACATATTTAAGAATTAAAAAAAATTGAATAAAAAACACTTTTGTCAATCATAACCACAAATATGTACAATTAAAAAAAATTCCGTCTGTCAGTTATCAATGAAAACCAAAAAAATCCTTTCCTGATGTGGCAAAAGAAGTGAAAGAGTATGTAAGATTAAGAAATGTGAACTTCTTCATTTCAGAAGGAAAAGAAGGTTAAATATTGGAATTTTTATATGATTAAACTAAAACTAAAGACTTAATCTAGAAATGGAATTGGAGGCACAGAAGGTAAGATGTTGCCACCTTGAACCCATCAGGGAGCTGGCAAAAGTTTTAACCTTGCCTGTAAAAATCAACACCTGCCATCTATTTTACAGACATTAATCCCAGGAACATGGAAACCCTGGTGGTGTAGTGGTAAAGTGCTACGGCTGCTAACCAAAGGGTCGGCAGTTCGAATACGACAGGTGCTCCTTGGAAACTCTATGAGGCAGTTCTACTCTGTCCTATAGGGTTGCTATGAGTAGGAATCTACTTGATGGCACTGAGTTTGGTTTGGCTTTTTGAATCCCAGGAACAACATCAGCTATAGAATTGTACTTTCTATTACATAGGAGACTGGCATGACTTTTTTGGAACTCTATGTATTTCATCTCATATGTTGACAAAAACAAAAGTCACTCTTTAAATTCAGGATCTTTGATTGCTTTATTGGGTCACATCCACACAGGTTAAGAATTTGGAGGTGCAATCTGCTATGACTTCATGGCACGTATATCAAAGCACTAAACCAGTAATGGTTCTAGAGCTTGGACTGGAGTAAGAAACCTTAGGGATGTTAGAACATACTTCGCTAAACAAAAATAAAGTGACATTTATTAAAGATTTTATGTCAAGATTAAAGTCAAGGAAGATTAAAAATGGAAAAGTCCTGGATATTTTTACATACATTGTTTCCTGTCTTCATCAATACTCCTACTGCCCTTCCGTACATTAAAGCACCTGTCCTCACAATTAATGATCCCTTTTCAGACTCTGTCAGTGACGCTTACCAAGAATTAACCATAAAGGTCAAGTATATATTTAAATATTTCTCTTAAATAGTCTTTTTTTTTTTTTCTTTTGTAATTTCTGGTATGTTCTAAATCTAATGGATCTAACTCTGTCTCTGGGTTCAGAGAAATTAAGACTAATTCCTCTTTCACATTATACATCTTCAAATATTTATGCTCTTCACTTTTCTGGGTAAACACCCTTAGGGTTGTTTGTTTTTCCATTTACTTCCTCATGGTGGTTATTAAATGTTTCAGAGGATCTGTTCAATATTCTTGATATAGCATTAATCCTCCTGATTTGGTATTGGCACTAAGAACTAAGCCTAAACTTCCCAGGGAAATTTTGCCAGGTCAAGAGAGAATACACTCAGTAACCTGCTTTTATTAGCTATACATCTAATTATAACACCTAACTGAGCACTTGTAGCCAAATATTTGGATGTAAATCTTTGTCCACGGTTTGTTGGTAAGCCACAAATCCTGTACTTATTAAGTATTTGGAATTTTTGGACAACGTTGAGGATGGTGAGTTCATTATCACATCTCATGCACTGCTTGACTCTTATCCTTGTTATCCATTGCTGTCTCCAAGACTCTTCATTGTAATCTTGTCAACCCCTGACCATGCTGAGCCCTGCCTTTATTCAGGCCACTTTGTCTTGCTTGGAATGCCTTCACTGTAACTTCAGTTTCCATTAATATTAGCAATCCTCAGTGCCCATTCCATTTTTATATGATTGGGGCAATTTGTTAAACCTTTGAGAAATATTCTCTCATCTCAACCCCTGGGGAATACACTTGTCTTAGTCAACATATGCTTTAAATTAAATAAACGCAGGGAGCCATAGCAACCTAGAAGAGTTCAGAAGGATTTAAAATAAATGTGATGCTTCCTCACTCATTTCACAATCATCTTGAGGGTGAGGTCCACATTGTATATTTACTAGTTTACAAGTTGCAGAAGAATGCATAAAAGACACAACGATTGTTACAATAATATTATGGGGATAATTTTTTGAAAGTAATCATTGTGTTACTTTACATTAGTTTAAGTATCTGGGAGGATTAATGGGGTCGATTGGATCAACTACATCTTTGCTTATCGCATTAAAAATAAGGTTAAGAAATTACAGTCCAGGAAAGTGTCTTATTAGAAACTCTACTCTCAACAGTTTAAACTTCTTATTCAGGAAAGGGGTTAATTTGGTTGGATGGAGAACAGGCAGCCATTTGTAGAAAACATGGGCTTAGGAAACATATTTAACTAGTTCAAATTCAGTCATAGTAACTTATATACATAACTTTATCAAATCGTTTCATTTATATGAGCCTCAATTTCATCATATATGAAACATGGATAACAATATTATACAAGTTCCTTTAATACTCTGCATAAAATTCTTAAATAAGGTGATGACTTTAAAATATCTAACAAATCCTACATCTTCCCCTGCCAATATTATCTCCCTTCCATCTTATATTTCTAATGCTATTTGCCTCCAAGAATATATCAACAGTTCTCTGATGTAAAAATGGCATAGCAGTGCAAATTTGGAAAACCTTTTTAAAAGAAGTTTTGTCTACTGGACTCCCTTTAACAAAAGGATTTTAGATTTTTCACTCAGCCTTATATTCAAACGTCCATCCACTTTTCAACCCATCAATATATAATCTTCATTTTTTGCGTTGGTTTCCAATCACTGTCTGCTCCTTGATTATCCTTTTGTTGTCTCGGGATTGTGGATGTTGAAAAGGCAGACAGGGAAAAAATGAACAAAGAGAAAGCTTCAGCATGCCCCTCCTTCTTTATTCCCACTATCGACGTCTACTCATCTAGATACAAGATTCCGCAGGCTAGCCTATCTAAGTGCAGTTCAAGAACTTTCAGCCTGGGATCAAATAGAGCGTTTTAGGTATATGCTTTATTATGAAAATGAATCAAAATTAAAACTATTTGGACTAAATTTCTGTAACACCTCCACGAACCACTTAACCAAATGCTTTTGTTACTGTATTCATACAAATATTTTAAAACTCTTTTGTTCAAAAACAAGTTATTAATACCTTTAAGCTTCCACTGTCTTTTCCTTTGAAATGGCTCTTTTCCTTCTTTAATATTTATACCTCGTCATCTTTCAATGATGAGCTCCCTACGTTACTCTTTCAAGGACAATTTACTGATTAAACCAGATCTCTGTCTCTCGCTCTCTCTTTTTTTTTTTTTCTCTTGCTGTATTTTCTTTCCTCCAATATCTTTAAACTATATGTGATACTTGGCATATTTTGTTACTTGTGTGTGTGTGTTTTACTTATTTTTCCCTGAAGTCTTTACATTTCTTAAGGACAAGAGTTACGCTTAACATTTCTTCTATAACCCCTAGTGTA
The DNA here is from genome assembly GCF_030014295.1 of Loxodonta africana. Classification (NCBI taxonomy): domain Eukaryota; kingdom Metazoa; phylum Chordata; class Mammalia; order Proboscidea; family Elephantidae; genus Loxodonta; species Loxodonta africana. Next base: position 1,368,324 of record NC_087363.1, read on the forward strand.
TTTAAGATGGAAATTAGGGACATAGTTTCAAATTCAGTACAATGATCCTAGGGATGGTGAAAGTAGAATTCTGCACCTTGAATACATCCCATCAACTGAACTAAGTTGAAATGACTCTAACTTAACTCACATAGGTTTTCCCTGACAGATATTTGTTATATTTCAGTATTCTTCACATGACACAGGAGAGATAACCCAATGTTGAATCAACTCACCAAAAGATAGATTTTCCTGATGTATCTTTTATTGAAGGCTTCCTTGCGATTATTAACAAGCTGCACATTCATTCTTTCTCAAAATTGAAATTTTCCTATATATTTTCATTCCTTTACAGGCAGTGAATGCCTCCTTAAAACACCCAATTAATGACTTTTTTTTTTCCAATTGTAAAGACAATTTGAAGGGAATGTAGAGATGTTTTTGGAGCACGAAAGAGATCTGGAAACTAAATGCCAGGATCATGTTGTTTGTTTTACACTGAACTTCTTGACCTCAGGGACACAGACCCAAGAGGATCATGACAGGGCTTATTTTCATGAGAAACCAAATAATTAGAAGAAATTTTCTCTTCCATAAATGAAGTTATAATTTCTTCTAAATAGTCAATACTGATTTTCATGTCTTAAAAAATAATAGTTGATCTGGGTACAGAGGCTATACTTCTGAAAATTCCCAAAAGAAAACCACAGTAATGTCAATCTCAATAATGCCAATATAATTATAGTTTTATACTTAATTTTTCATTCTTTATACTTTATATTTTTGTACATGTATTTATGTTTTTTTTTTTTATTTATGCAGAAACACACTTAACATTACAAGATAAATAGTTTTACATTCTACCCGGCAGTATTATATCCTGAATATGCTTTCATAGGGTCTAGGACAGTGGAGATCTGTTACGTATCTTGATTGTGGATCTAGATCTAGCTGCATTTTTCAGTACAGTCATAAATTTCACAGTGATGATAGTTTAAATCCGTCTAAGTGATTTCTTATTTACCCCTCAAAGGGAAAAACAAAAATCAGGGAATAAACAAAGTGGTGTTAAATATTGACCCAATAAAATGTCATAGTATTAGTTCCTTGATCAGAAAATCTTAAGATATGGGCATATGCAGTGGCGTTTGAAAACATATATCAAAATTATTCAAAGGCATTGGAGATTCTGGTGCAGCTAATATTGGTGGATGTAGCCAAATTAGTGGTCTAAATATAAATAGCTAATTCAGGCTCACGTTTGCAAGTGTTCTTGGCTGCCACCCAGTAGGCCCCAATTCATGGTGACCCAGGTACAATTGAACAAAATGATTCCTGGTTCGGGACTATCTGCATGATCAGCTGTAGAGCAGACAATGTTCTGTTGTGATCCACAGAGTTTTCACTAGCTGAATATGAGAAGCATTTTTCCACGTCTTTCTTCATAGATCATTTTAATCTGGGAGCTCAACTGAAACTTGGTCAACATCAGAGTAACACATAAGCCACAACTGAAAAACAGATAATGAGTGTGCATTTGTAAGTTATTTTTAATAAAGAATGACTAGCAAAAAATTTCCCACTGGTTTTAAGTGTGCAAGTTATATCAGTTTTGACACGTGACCCACATTAGCTCAGTTACCCTAGAGTATCTGTTGAAGTCAAGCCAGGAATTAAATCGCTGAAAACAGACATTTAAAATCTAAGCAAAGGACTACTTTAAAACAGACCACTGAGAGGCAAAATCTTTTTTGCTCCCATTTTTCAGGTTTCTCAGTTTGGTTCCTAAGCCAAAATTTAAAGGATATATATAGCTCAGGTTCATACGAGTCCAATAGCTTTGTATAACAAGTTCTATTTTTTTTTTTAATTATTGATTAAAGACATTACTATGTTGCAATTTTAAATTTTACTCTTCCAATTTGTTTGGGATTCTATATAGGTTTTGGTCAAGGAAAGGGGCTAACTTGTTTTCATCCTCCAATTTGTCTTTTCCTTATAATTTCAAATTGTTGATTTCATAAGCTCTAAACATGGATTTAGATCAGAAACCCAGACTGAGGGCTCTCCAACAGAAGGGTACAAGGTTTCAGTAGATAGGCATATACATACGTAAGCAAAGATATAAAAGAAATGGGGATAGTCATTAAGGGTGACATGACATCATCTTGGATTAAAGTACCGAAGCATTTCAACAGGTATTACAAGTTCAAAGGTTAAAACTGTATTTTAAAAGTAGATGCTAAACACTCTGAATCAAATAATCTATAAGAATTCCTCACCTTTAACTTTGAATTTAACTCTTTTTCATTGAGTTGAATGCAACTCACAGTGACCCCTTTTGTTACAGAGTAGAACTGCTCCATTGGGTTTTCATGGCTGTAATCTTTATAGAAGCAAATCACCAGACCTTCCTTCCTTAGGGCTCTTGGAGTTCAATCTGCCAACCTTTAGGTTAGTAGTCAAGTGCAAACAGTTTGCAACACCCAAGGACCCTACTTTGGTTTTAGTCATGTGATTTTTCTTTCAGTGACAGAATGTTAACCGTTGAGACCCAAACAAGGACTTGAAATATGTTTTTGTTGGTAAGCATACTCTGTTGTGGCACTGTATTCAACATAGACCATTAGCCAGCTGGACCAAGGAAGTAACATATATACAGATTTGTAAAGTGCAGTTTAGCTAATCAAGAAGCCCCCTTTTGACACATAAGTGTCAGCAAAGTTACTTCAATCAAGCCGGTGATACAGAGTGAATTATGCATATTGTTGCATACCACTGAGAGTTTATGATTGTTCTACATTAACAAAGAACTGATGCCAAGTACATCTGTGGATTGTATCCTTGCCAATATCCTTGATGTTATATTTTTCTATTATGGAGTAAAAGAGATAAAAGACATATGGGATACCTTTATATTATTTCTTACAACAGATAATTAACATAAGTATAGTAATATTTTCAAGTAAAAAAATAATGAATAAATAAATCACAATGATGTTAACATAAATTACAAAGGTAGCATCATGGGCATATATTTCTAAAATGTGTATTGTTTTCTGGTGATGTATTACATTGAGGGAAAATAAAATTTATATTACCAAATATAATTTAAATACACCAGACTATAGTCATTGTAGGAAAGAGAGACTTATTATTATTATTATTTATTTTCATTACCCTGGGAATCTTTCAATGACAAGATAGTCCATTTGGAATTAAATTAATATTTTTAATATATATTTAGAGTCTTACACAAAAGAGCTCTTACCGTACAAAAGTTCCTCATTGTAAGCTATACTTTTCAGATCATCTAAAAATATTCCATATGTCAAGTAACTTAAAGCGAATTGAAGGTTTGCTTGGCCAAGCACACAGTCATGTAGAATAACAAAGAAATATTGTATGGCAATTTCTGAGTAAAAAACAGTTTAATTGGTCTGAATTTTACTTTCTAATGGTATTTGTAATGTTAACGTTATATTACAAACCATTAAATTTGAAAAGATATTGAAATGTGAGCTGAAAGGTTATTATAGATTCAGGTTCTGATTTGCTATTGATTAATTCTCACCAGTACTTTCGTTAAGAAAAACCTAAATATTTAGAGATTTAGATTTTAAAACAGAAGAATTTGGTATTGATTAACTTCCTAACTGTCTCCTTCACATCTTTATTCCTAAGGCTGTAAATCAGGGGGTTCAGCATGGGGATGACCACTGTGTAAAACACAGAGGCCACCTTGACCATGAGCCATGAGCCTTTGGAATTAGGTACACAGTAGAGAAAAAGGATGGTTCCATGGAAAATGGTAATAGCGGTTAGGTGGGAGGCACAGGTGGAGAAGGCTTTGTGGTGTCCTCCAGTGGAAGGTATCTTCATGACAGTGAAGAATATGAAAGCATAGGAAGTAAGAATGATCACCAGGCTGCTGATTTCATTGAATGTGGCCAATACTAAAATGATCTCCTGACTAATGTATGGGTCAGAACAGGACACAGCAATAATGGCAGCAAGCTCACAGAAAAAGTTGTTTATGAAGTTGGTACCATGGAAGGATAATGTCAACAGAAAGTAAATGGCTGTCAAAGAGCACACTATACTCCAAGAGTAGGAAGCAGCCACCAAAAAATAGCAAAGCTTCGGGGACATTGCAACTGTATAGAACAAGGGGTTACAAACTGCTACAAATCGATCATAAGCCATCACGGCCAACATAAATGTTTCTGACTCCACAAATATACAAGCCAAGAAGAATTGCATGATGCACCCTGTGAAGGAGATGGTTCTGTCTTCCACAACCAGGTTTTCTAACAGTTTGGGTGTAACTACTGAAGAGTAACAGAAATCAACAAACGACAAGTGGCTGAGGAAAAAGTACATGGGGGTGTGGAGTTTGGGGTTGATCCTGATGATTAAGGTCATGCCCAGATTCCCAACAACAGTGACCATGTAGATGGTCAGGAAGACCATGAAGAGGGGCACCTGGAGGTCTGGGTATTCTGAGAAGCCCAAGAGGATGAATGTGGCTCTAGCACTCTGATTTTCTTGTTTCCTGTTGAGAAAATAAGAAATCTGATTATCCTGAGAAACAAAACTTGAATTAAGCAGTAGAAAATTAAAAAAAAAATGTCAGGCTTATTGAGTATCTATAAAGATTTTGTGGAGAAATACTTGTTTGTCCCTGTTGCTGTATTTGAATAATTAAAAAATAATAGTAAAACCCAAACCCCTTGCCATAGAGTGGATTCCAACTAATTTGAACAATTAGAAATTACTGATATCACATTTACACAGTGAATATTAACTTTGTGCAAGTGAAATATTTAGGAACAAAATTGGAAGAGTAATAAAAAGAGAACAGACCCTGATATATTTCAAAAAATCAAAATTGGTATCCTCAGAGGCAGCTGACTTCACGAGAAAGGCCACTTTGTCTCTTAACATGAATCTAAATTTCTTGAAAATACTTATTTTATAGCAAATACATATAAAGAATTTCTATATTCTCTTCCAGTCTCTCTTCTTCATCCATGAGCAATTAACTAGAAATTTTGAATTTTTTTTTTAACGTTAACAACACAGGAAAATGGACAAGATAAAATTTTCTTGGTTGGGCTCTTTTCCTTTTCAAAATCTTCATTACTCTCCTAATCCAGTACTCTCAACATATTCTATAGTTCTACAGTGGAAGATTACTGGATTTTTTTTTTTTTTTACTTATCCCAAAATAATGCTGTTTTTTAATGTTATTTTTCAATTCATATCATATTCTTCAGCAGGTGCTCACCATAAAATATGCACTGTGTAATCTTTGATAAAAATAGTTGAAGCAATAATTCATATAAATTTCTTCCTTTCCAACATGGCAGATTTGGGGAAGATGGGTAAATGATAAATACTAAAAACTGTGAAAGCACCAGACACTGGTATTAAATGTTATCCTGCAGCAAAAATAAGTTTGCTGCATCAAGTTTTAAGCTATGGAATGGACAAATGTCAGGCTAGAGACCCACCTGAAACAGCATACAAGGATATGGTTGATATCACTGGTACCAAACTTCAGACATGAAAAATTGGTATTCAGTATCAAGTACAGGTGATTGAGTTCATTTTTATTTCCCTTGTTGTTCATGACGCCACTCAGTAGTTTTCTTTTTACATGGATGTCAAATATCTACACATATGGAGTTGGGCCATACCTAAATAGACTTTGAGTATGAGAAATTCCTGCAGGCCACTCTAAAGCAGAAGTCAAGTGAGTCCATGTATTCTCAGAGAAGTCCTGCACTCCCGGGCTCCATGACAGTAACACGAGGAAAACTTGAACTCTTTTTGAACCTAGCAGCATAATCCTCAAAATTTTCCTCCCCTCAGTACTACCAGCCTCTTCCCTATAGCATTGGAAAAATAATAACTAATCCTGTTATATCCTTAATATCTATCTGATAGCTATTTACTGATGCCCAGATGTACAGAGGACATCTCTCATCTCTCTTTCTAATCTTCATATGAGTCTGCTCCTCATGCTTTCTGACACCTTGCCCATCACTTCCCATCCACTGATATCATTCCATCATGCTCTCTGGAAAGAAAAGATATATCAGTTACCAAGTAAGGACTTGAAGCACTTACTGATAAAGATTGAAGACCACAACCTTCAGTATGGATTACACCTCAACATAAAAAAAAAAAAAAAAAAAAAATTCTCACAACTGGACCAGTAAGCAACATCATGATAAATGGAGAAAACATTGAATTTGCCGAGGATTTTCTCTTACTTGAATCCAAAATTAACACCCATGGAAGCATCAATCAAGACATCGAAAGACATTTTACTAGGCAAATCTGTTACAAAAGACCTCTTTAAAGCGTTGAAAAGCAAAGATGTCACCTTGAAGACTAAGGTGCACCTGACCCAATCCATGGTGTTTTCAATTGCCTCATATGCATGCAAAAGCAGTGACAATGAATAAGGAAGACCAAAGGAGAATGAACGCCTTTGAATTGCGGTGTTGGTGAAGAATATTGAATATACCATGGACTGCCAAAAGAATGAACAAATCTGTCGTAGATGAAGCACAACCAGAATGTTCCTCAGAAGCAAGAATGGGGAGAATACACCTCACATAATTTGGACATGATATCAGGAGGGATCAGTCCCTGGAGAAGGACATCGTACTTGGTAAAACAGAGGATCAGTGCAATACAGGAAGACTCTCAACAAGATAGACTGACAAAGTGGCTACAGCAATAGGCTCAAGCATAACAACAATTGTGAGGATACCACAGGACTGGGCAGTGTTTCATTCTGTTGTACACAGGGTTTTTATGAAAAGGAACTGAACGGATGGCATCTAACAAGAACAACAACAAAGTAAGGAGGATTTATATCTTTCACAGGCTGAAGATTGATTATTTGTAAAGGTATCAACAGGTCTAATGTTGTCCAAAAAAAAAAAAAATGAAGCAGGAGCTAAATAAACACATGATATTGATGACTACCATCATTTTTTGCTCCTCATAATCATTCTGGTAATGGCGTTGAAAGTGTTGATTTGGATAAGGAAGCAGTCGCTGGCAATTTGATTATTTTTCCTTAGGCACTGGCTTCTCTACTATCTGAACATGACTGACAGAAATACGGCTGGACTTTATTTAATCACTCCCAGTCTAAGATGTGGAAACCCTCGTGGCTTAGTGGTTAAGAACTAGGGCTACTAACCAAAGTTTGGAAGTTTTAACCCACTATTCGCTCCTTGGAAACTGTATGGGGCAATTCTACTCTGTCCTATAGGGTCTCTAGGAGTCGGAATTGACTCAATGGCAATGGGTTTTTTGTTTGTTTGTTTTTTAAGTCTAAGATGTGTAATTACATTTTCTTCATTCTCCTTTATGAATTACCATCACTTTATATCTCTCTAGTTTTGTCAGGTTTGGGCATGTAGGAAAAATATCTCTCAAAGACTAATTTCTCAACAATTCATTTACTCCTGCTCTATATAAGGTGACTGCCATTCTTTGCAAAGCACTAGTCAGCTAGATTATGGCCACATATTTTCAACCAAACTTCTCAATTTTATTTTAAGGGTTATTCTCAATAATTCTATGCAACGTGTCAAAATAATTTCCCATGATCACTTTATCCTAACAGTCAATGTCTTTTAAGATCTAAATGCTTTTATTTAGTGAATGCATATTGTCAGGCTGCCTTTTCCAAAACTGTCCAAGGTTTGTGTATTCAGCCTTAGCTTCGTTACCACTGACACCTACTTTTCTAACTATGGTGAATTTATCCAACTCTGTGTTAAGCAGCACATGCTCATTTGCATAAAGTGTATTTTCCAGTTTTATCCTCTCTCTGGTAATGCTTTAGTTTTCCCTCTACTATTACAGATATTATATATTTTTTCTTATCCTCTGTATACACACAGGCTTTAAGATTTATAGCTTATGATTACCATATGCTTTATCTTATATTTTATAAATATGTTAGTTACTGTTACCTTCTTAGCCATTATAGAAATTTGGAGAAAAATGCTCACATTTGATTATTATCTATTAACCAAATACCTATTACAGTGGTAGATACCTGATGAGAAAGCCAAGAAAATCATTTGAAAATAAGAATGTGTAATGGCATAACACCTGGAGGCTTCTCCATGCCAACTGACTCGATTTTAATGGACACATGTGTTTTGTCCATTCAAGGGGCACATGTGTTCGTTTTCTGCAAAGATTATCCTAACTCAATATTTTATACAATTCCTATTTTATAATGAAATTATGGTTTATTTCTAAAGTTAAATAAAATAAGTATCAAATAAACTTACCTGAGCACGGAAGCACTTGAATGATTCATTGACTGGAGATTACTTTGCTAAGGTTGATGAACTCCAAGGAGTCTCCTTATTTATTCTATTAGAATACAAATCAACCTGAAATAGTAGCAGGAGTCCATTGTACATACACATATCCTTTAATATCTAATGTAAATAATATATATTATTTCATATAAACAACTTTTCTCCAACCATTTAAGTAAATCCAGTGTAAGCATAGAGAAAGGCAGGTCAAACAGCTAATTTCTGGCATCAAATGTGTCAAATATATGTTATCCTGGCCACTGGGATGTGGGCCAAAGAGCCTATCAGGGAAGCAATGCCTTGGAGGCCACAGTTTGAACAATTAGATGAAACACTGTCCCATGTGATATCTTGTTGTGGATTATTTTTTTAATGCTCTGGGGGCAGTTGTATCATTAGCTTTACACCATTCATCTTGGAAAAAAAAAAAATGAACCAGACTGAATACATCTTGATTTTATACACATGTAAATTATGGAAATGTGAAAGGCAAAATTCTGCTATAAAACAGCAATGAAGTTATTTGCTTTATTGGTAATCTTTTTTTTATTTGTTATTATAAAATTTATATTTTTAATTCCATAATTCATTGTATTACAAGAATGTGCATAAGTATAATTGACTTTAAACTTATAAATTATAGTATTTTTATAGACAGCTTTAGATTTTATGTAAGTTATCATGATGTCTGTGAATAGAAACAATTTTCATGTTTTTCTTCCAAACATCTGGGCTATATTTTCCTTGTTTAATTGCAGTTGCTAAGACTGCCAATAAATATGTGGAATAGAAATTATGAGAGTGGGCCTCTTTGCCTTACTCTCAATTTTAAGGGAAAAGAATTCAATATCTCACCTTACGGTGCTATGTCAGACATAGGCATTTTTATAGAAACTCTTTTTCAGTTTTAAGAAGACTCAATTAACTAGTTTTAGCACAATATTATGCACTAAAGAGGAAAAAGGATACAATCTTCTCAATAGGTGCCGAAAAAACATGTCAAAAAATATAACATCCATTTTTTATGAAAAGAATCTGCAAACTAGTAATAAAAGGAAACCTCATCAATCTGAGGAATCTATCAAAAATATTATAGGTAATATCATATTTATTAAAAAGACTGTATGTTTTCTTCCTAATATCAGGAAAATGTGTCAACTCTCACTAGTTCCACTTAGCATTGTACTAGAGGTTCTAAACAATGCAACAATGCAAATAAACATAATCATTTATGAATAAAATCCAATGTAATCTACATACAAAAATTATTAGAACACATTAGCTTTAGAATGAACCTAGACAAACAAAATTCAATTTTATTTTTATATGTTAGTAAAAATGAATAAGAATTTATATTAAAATATAGTTTCAATAAAACCTCATAAACATTCAACATTTACAAATGAATCTGACAAAAACGTACGGGATCTGTGCAGACAAAGCAACAAAACATTAAAGAATGTCAAAATCAATGAAGAGATGTATTACATCCATGATGTGGAAAACTCAATATTGTTAAGATGTCAGTTCTCTCCTAATCAATATATAAATTTCATGTAATTACAATAATTCCAATAGGCTTTTTGTATCCATTGTCAGTCTAATTCTAAAATTCCTGGGCTATAACCTAAAAATGGTTCCAAAAGTATGTAGCAAAATAATGTTTGACAACGGTACAAATGCAATTCAATGGAGAAAGAGTGGTAATTAAAAAAAAAAAAATGGTACTGAAACAATAGCGTATCCAGATGCAAACAAAAGTAAAGAACTTGAATCAATAACTTACACAATAAAAAATTAACTAAAAATAGACCATAAAGACGTGCATCCAAAAATTATAAAATATCTAGGAAAAAAGAAGTGGGATAAAATCTTTGTCACCTTGAGGATTGCAAAGGATTTTTATATCCCCATGCCAAAAACACAATTCAAAAATTTTCTGAATAATTGAAACAGGAGTTCAACTGTATTGGGAATCTCTGCTTAGTGAAAGACACCGTAGAAAAATAAAAGACAAGCCACAGGACAGTAGAAAAGATGTTGAAATAACACATTTTGTATATATATATATATATATGGTCTAAAAATATAAAAATAACCCCAAAATATCCAATAACAATAAAATAAATGCTATCAAAATTGATTAAAGGCTATAAACAGACACTTTACCAAAGAAAATAAACAACCTTCAAAAGATCACATGAAATGATATTCAGATTAGTTATTAATTTGTTGTTATTAAGTCAGCTCCAACTCATGGCAACCTTATGTACACTAGAAGAAAATATTACCCAATTCTTCCCCATCTTCATGATTCTTGGTATGTTTGAGTCCATTGTGGCAACCACTGTATCAATAAAGCTCCCTGAGGATTTCTCTAGCTTCCATGGACTCTCTACTTTACCAAACATGGTGACTTTTTCTCACAATTGCTCTTTCCTGATGACATGTCTAAGTAAGAAAGCTGGTTTCCTCATCCTCCCTTCCAAGGAGCGCTCTGGTTGCGTTTCTTCTAAGACATTCCATTCTTTTGGCAGTCTTTGCCAACACCACAGTTCATGTGTATCCATTTTTCTGTCTTCTTTTTCCATTATTCAAATTCCACATGCATACAAAACATTTGAAAAAACATCACTTGTGTCAGAGGCACCTTAGTCACTAAAGTGACATCTTTGCTTTTTAAAGCTTTAAAGAGGTCTTTTGTAACAGATTTGCTTAATACGATAAGCCATTTGCTTTCTTGACTTTTGCCTCCACAGACACTGATTGTTGGTCCAAGTAGAATAAAGTTGTTGACAACTTCTTCTCCATCTATCATGATGTTGCTTATTGGTCCAGTTATGAGGATTTTAGTTTCCTCAGGTTCAGGTGCAATCCATACTTAAGACGGAAGTCTTTGACCTTCTTCAGTAAGGGCTTCAAGTCATCCTCATTTCTGGCAAGTAAGGTTGTGTCATCAGTATACTGCAGGTTATGGAGTCTGCCTTCAATCCTGATAACTCATTCTTTTACATACAGTCCAGTGTCTCATATTATTTGTTCAGCATAAGATTGAATAAATGAGGTAAAAGGATACAACCATGCAACATTTTTTTTTTCCCAAATTTAAACCACAAACTATCTTCTTGTTATATTTGAACAACTGCATCTTGATCCAGGTACAGGTTCCACAGAAGCATAATTAAGTATTCTAAAATACCACTTTCTTTCAGTGTTATCCACTATATGTTGCAATCCACACGGACAAGTGCCTTTACACAATTGATAAAATCTTTTTTGTATTCTCTGCTTTCAGCCAAGATCCATCTGACAACAGCAATGATGGCCTTTTTTAGCTTCTGAATTTAGCTTCAACTTCTGGCAGTTCCCTTTCACTGTATGGCTGCAGTTACTTTTGAATTATCTTCAGCAAAATTTTGCCAGCTTGTGATACGGAATAATATCATTTGATAATTTTTTATTTATGTTACATTGCCTTTGTTTGGAATGGACACAAATAGAGATCTCTTCCAGTAGTTTGACCAGTTAGCTGTTGAAAATTTTTTGACAAAAATGAGTAACACTTCCAGTGCTGCATCTCTTTTTTGAAGCATCTCAATTGCTATTCTGTTAATTCCTGGGGACTCGTTTGTTTGTTTGCCTGTGCCTTCAGTGAAGCTTGAACGTCTTCCTTCTTACCAGCACTTCTTGATCCTTGATCATGTGCTACCTCCTGAAATAGTTTAACATTAACCAATCTTTTTGGTACAGTGATTCTGTATATTTTCCCCATCTTTTTTTGCTCCTTCTAGTGCCATTCAATTATCTACTCATAAAATCCTTCAGTCTTGCAACTCAATGCTTGAATGTTCTCTTCAGTTCTTTCCACTTCAGAAATGCCTATCATGCGGGGTGGATTTGATTTAGTGAAAAACAGGTGAAAATGTGTACCACACATTAGTAAGTAACCACAAGTAATCCCTTGCATACCTTGCTTATTGAGTACTTCATCCCTGCTGATCATTTCCTAACTTCAGATCACTGAGAAATTCATTACACTAATCTATCTTGCCTTCTTGAGCCACACTTTGAAATAATCTGTTCAGCTCTTTTACTTCACAATTTCTTCCATCACTTAGATAATATGTGCTTAGGGTTTAATTGGCTATATCTTTACAAAAACTTATCACCAGGACTTTTTTCCCATATGCCTCTGCCAAAATAAACTCCTTTACCGTCAAGTTAATTTCAACTCATACTGATGCTATAGGACAGAGTAGAACTGCCCAAAGAGTTTCCAAGGAATGCCTGGTAGATTCGAATGGCGGACCATTTGTTTAGCAGCCAAGTGCTTAGCCATTGCACCGCCAGAGCCCCTTAGTGCCACTTTCGTTATTGCTGTGTTAGCTTCCATCAAGTCAGTCTCAACTCATAGTGAACGTATAGGACAGGAGCAGCTGGTGTATTCAAACTACCAATCTTTTGGTTTGCAGGCAAGCTCTTAACCACTACGCCAACAGGGCAGTATAGAGGTTCAAATTTCCAACTTTACTTTTAGTAGCTGAGAGAAGTTTGTGCTACCAAGGGACTTCTGTGATGTGTAAAACATCTAGGTATATGTTGATCTCTTAGGGGTTCTCAGTTATGTTCCTATTTTCATTCATTTATCCTTGTAGAAATGTCACACTTTCTTACTACAGTTTTGAAATGAGTTCTGATATACTGTCAAAGTGCTTAAAAATATTTTCAAGACCAAAGATAGGAACAACTACCTATGTTTGAAAGTCTGTTTCCAATAACAATATGGATATCACTTAGAAACCACATATACCTACTTTTGTTTGTTTGTTTTAGGTGCCATCAAATTGGTTCTGACACATAGTAAACCTACGTACAACAGAAAGAAATGCTGCCCACTCCTGCACTGTCCTCGGAATCATTGTGATGCACAAGCACATTGTTGTAGCCAATTTGTCAATCCATTTTGTTGAGGGTATTCTCTTTTTTGCTGACTCTCTGCCTTACCAAGCATGATGTTCTCCTCCAGGGATTGGTCCTTCCATATAGCATGCCCAAAGTATGTGAGACATAGTCTCACCATCCTGGATTCTAAGGAGCATTCTGGCAATATTTATTCCTAGACAGATTTGTTCATTCTTTTGGCAGTTTGTTGAAACATCTCAATTGGTATTCCGTCAATTCCTGAAGTCTTATTTTTCACCAGTGCTGCCAGTGCAGCTTGGATCTCTTCATTCATTACCATCAGTTCCTAATCATATACTTCCTCCCAAAATGGCTGAGTATCAATCAATTCTTTTTTAGTGTTGTGACTCTGTATATTCCTTCCATATTCTTTTGATGCTTCCTGTGTTGTTTAATATTTCCCTGGTAGAATCCTTCAATATTGTACCTTGAGGGTTGAATTTTTCTTTCAGTTCTTTCAGCTTCATAAATGCTGAGCACATTCTTCCTTTTCAGTTTTCTAACTCCAGGTCTTCATACATGTCATTATAAAACTTTACTTTGTATTTTCGAGCTGGCTTTTGAAATCTTCTGTACAGCTGTTTTACTTCATCATTTCTTCCATTTGCTTTAGCTACTCAATGTTCAGATGGATGTCAGAGGAGACTCTGAAACTTGCTCTTGAGCGTCGAGCAGCTAAAGCAAAAGGAAGAATTGATGAAGTAAAAGAAATGAACAGAAAATGTCAAAGGACATCTCAAGAAGACAAAGTAAAGTATTATAATGACATGTGCAAAGAGCTGGAGATGGAAAACCAAAAGGGAAGAACACGCTAGGCATTTCTCAAGCTGAAAGAACTGAAGAAAAAATTCAAGCCTCGAGTTGCAATAGTGAAGGATTCCATGGGGAAAATATTAAATGGCGCAGGAAGCATCAAAAGAAGATGGAAGGAATGCACAGAGTCATTATGCCAAAAAGAATTAGTTAATATTCAACCATTTCAAGAGGTGGCATACGAGCAGGAACTGATGGTACTGAAGAAAGAAGTCCAAGCTGCTCTGAAGGCATTGGCAAAAAATAAGGCTCCAGGAATTGACAGAAGATCAACTGAGATGTTTCAACAAACAGATGCAGCGCTGGAGGTGCTCACTCATCTATGCCAAGAAATATGGAAGACAGCTTCCTGGCCAACTGCCTGGAAGAGATCCAGATTTATGCCTATTTCCAAGAATGATCCAGCTGAATGTGGAAATTATAGAACAATATCATTAATATCACACACAAGCAAAATATTGCTGAAGATCATTCAAAAACGGCTGCAGCAGTATATAGAAAGGGAACTGCCAGAAATTCAGGCCGGCTTCAGAAGAGGACATGGAACCAGGGATATCATTGCTGATGTCAGATGGATCCTGGCTGAAAGCAGAGAATACCAGAAGGATGTTTACCTGTGTTTTATTGACTATACAAAGACATTCCACTGTGTGGATCATAACAAACTATGGACAACGCTGGAAAGAATGGCAATTCCAGAACACTTAATTGTGCTCATGAGGAACCTTTACAAGATCAAGAGGCAGTTGTTCGGACAGAACAAGGGGATACAGATTGGTTTAAATTCAGGAAAGGTGTGCATCAGGGTTGTGTTCTTTCACCTTACCTATTTAATCTGTATGCTGAACAAATAACCCAAGAAGCTGGACCATATGAAGAAGAATGGGGCATCAGGATTGGAGGAAGACTCATTAACAACCTGCGTTATGCAGATGACACAACCTTGCTTGCTGAAAGTGAAGAGGACTTGAAGCACTGACCAATGAAGATGAAAGGCCACAGCCTTCAGTAGGGATTACACCTCAACATAAAGAAAACAAAAATTCTCACAAGTGGACCAATGAACAACATCATGATAAATGGAAAAAAGATTGAAGTTGTCAAGGATTTCATTTTACTTCGATCCATAATCAACGGACATGGAAGCAGCAGTCAAGAAATCAAAAGATGCATTGCTTTGGGTAAATCTGCTGCAAAGGACCTCTTCAAAGTGTTGAAGAGCAAAGATGTCACCCTGAAGACTAAGGTGCGCCTCACCCAAGCCATGGTATTTTCAATCACATCATATGCATGTGAAAGCTGGACAACGAATAAGGAAGACTGAAGAAGAGTTGACGCCTTTGAATTATGATGTTGCTGAAGAATATTGAATATACCATGGACTGAGAAAAGAACGAACAAATCTGTCTTGGAAGAAGTGCAGCCAGAATGCTCCTTAGAGGCAAGAATGGCAAGACTGCGTCTTACATACTTTGGACATGTTGTCAGGAGGGATCAGTCCCTGGAGAAGGACATCATGCTTGGGTCAGAGGAAAAGAGGAAGACCCTCAAGGAAGTGGATTGACACAGTGGCTGCAACAATGAGCTCAAGCATAACAACAATTGTAAGGATGGCGCAGGACCAGGCAGTGTTTTGTTCTGTTGTGCTTAGGGTAGCTATGAGTCGGAACCGACTCAACGGCACCTAACAACAACAACAACAACTCAATGTTCATGAGAAAATTTTGGAGTCTCTTCTGACATCAATTTTGGTCTTTTCTTTGTTTCCTATCTTTTTAATGACCTTTTGCTTTCTTCATTTATAAAACATCCTGATGTCATTCCTCAACTCCTCTGGTCTTTGGTCATTAGTGTTTAAAACATCAAAGCTATTCTTGTGGTGGTCTCTAAATTTAGATAGGATATACTCAAGATTGCATTTTGGCTCTTGTGAACTTGTTTTAATTTTCTTCAGTTTCAACTTGAGCTTGCCTGTGAGTAATTGATGATCTGTTCTACAGTCAACCCCTGGCCTTGTTCTGACTGCTGATATTGAGCTTTTCCATCTTCTCTTTCCACAAATGTAGTTGATTTGATTCCTGTGTATTCAGTCTAGCGAGAACCACATATATAGTCACCACTTAAATTGGTAACAAAAGTATTTGCAATGAAGAAGTTGTTGGTCTTGCAAAATTCAATCGTACAATCTCCAGCACTATTCCTCTCACCAAAGTCAAATTTTCCAAATACCAATCATTCATCTTTGTTTCCAACTTTCCCATTCCAATCAGCAGTAATTATCAAGTGCATCCTAATTGCATGTTTGATCAATTTCAGACTGCAGAAGTTGGCAAATATCTTCAATTTCTTCATCTTTTGCCTTAGTGGTTGGTATGTAAATTTGAATAATAGTCCTATTAACTGGTCTTCCTTGTAGGCATGTGGATATTATCCTATCACTGACACTGTTGTACTTCAGGATAGATCTTGGAATGTTCTTTTTGACTACGAATTCAATGCCATTCATCTTCAAGTTGTCATTCCTGGCATAGTAGATCATATAACTGTCTGATTTTAAATGGCCAGCACCAGTCCATTTCAGCTCACTACTGCCAAGAATATTGATGTTTAACATTCCATTTCATTTTTGATGATTTCCAATTTTCCTAGATTCGTACTTTGTACATTCCATGTTCTGATTATTAATGGATGTTTGCAGCTGTTTCTTCTCATTTTGAGTAGTGCCGCATCAGCAAATTAAGGTCCCTAAAGCTTTACTCCATCCACATTATTAAGGTCAACTCTACTTTGAGGAGACACCTCGTCCCCAGTTCTAGTTCTGTCATATTTACCTACAAAATCAAAGAAGAATATTTTCCATAAGGTAATATTTATTTTATGAATTCTTATTTATTTTATGAATTCTAGCCAAACACTGTCTCATACGTGGCCAGTGGATGAGCCCCTCAGGTTGGAATGCACTCAAAATTAAACTGGGAGGAGTCGCATCCTCAAAGTGTAGTCAACCTTTATAAGAACAGAGCAGAGTTTTGTTCTGTTGTGCGTAGGGTCTCTATGAGTCAGAACTGACTAGATGGGATCTAACAATACAACAATAATAATAAAAATATTAAATTGGTAGAACAGAGAAAATTTTTTTATAATGATTGCAAAATATACGGAACAACCTCTGACACACAATATTCATCTTCATTATTTTTTAGAATTATGGGTAAAATATGTGATATTCACAACCATATATGAATTTTGAAAATCAGACTCAATCTTGACAGCCATGGACATTGGGCTCATCTTAGGAATACAACATAGAAAACATCGACTCTATGGACTTGGACAGTAAGTTTCAACTGAGTTTCATTGGGGATACTTTTAGATTCAGACCCATAAATATGTTTTCTCACCACTTTATAGCTGCCCTTGGTTATTATCACAGGCTTGTGCCTGTAGAAAAGATATAGTCCAAAGATCAATTCCTCAGCAGTTCCTCTACTATGGTAATACATAAGGCCTTACCATTACTCAGCTAGATTATGGTCACATGTTCAAGCCAAATGCCTCACCTTTAAAGTATTGTATGTGACATTGCCACAGTAATTTTCCATGATCTCTTTATATTAACAGTCAACGTAACATAACAGTCTTTATGTTTTCATTAGAAATGCATGAATTCTACATTTTTCTGCAGAACTTTCCAACTATCCCAGGTCTATGCATTCAGCGTCATTATGCCTAATTTGTAGTTTTCTGGTCATGGTTAATTTATCCAGCTCCCTTAAACAGAAAATGGTCATTTGATATATTTTATTTTTCCATTTGTTCTCTATCTTGTAATGCTTTATTTTTTCATTTGCTATTATAAGCATTAGAGTTGTTGCTTTGTCTATTTACAAACAGTAATGTTTGAACATCACAATTATCATATGTTGTATCCTATAATTTTCAAATATATTCTTGTCAGCTAATTCTTCACGGATGTCATTTGAAAAATAGGAAGAATAGTGACAAACATTTTGAGGTCTCAGCCTAAATAAGTGTATTTAATGACAGACTTCCACATGTGTTTAGCTCCTAGGAAGATTATTAAAACTCAATATTATCTTCATCATCATTATATAAAATAAAATCAAGTTATTAAGAGGAATCAGAAAGCAACGTTCATGTGATTACCTGAATCTAAGGAGTTGGTTTTGAGGATCAGAGTATGGATTCATTAAAATTTTTTCTGATCTGTTTTCAGCTCTTTTGTATATATCTGAGCTTTTCTTAAGCATGACTACAACCATAGTATGAGCAGTGAATCTGTAATACAGACCTCTTCCACTGAACACTGTAGTGTCCAATGGGAAATGACAAAATATACTTCCTTTCACATTACTTGAAAACAAGGGAATCAGAATGTACCATTTTAGTATTAACACAGAGAAGCTCTAAGTTATGCTGGGAATTATAAACCAAGGGACATGTAATATTAAATTGATTTAGAGCATAATTATATATTTATTTAACAAAATTGAAGAAGCACATATATGCGTATTTATGTCTTAACGATGTATGTATAGTTATATATACACAAAAATTATATTCAGTGAGAAAGGAGTTTGGTGATGATTAACCGCCTGACTGTATTCTTCACACCTTTGTTCCTAAGACTGTAGATTAAGGGGTTCAGCATGGGGATCATGACTGTGAAAAACACAGTGGCCACTTTGACCGGGAGCCAGGAGCTTCAGGAGTTGGGCACATAGTAGAGCAGAAGGATCGTCCCATGGATGATGATGATGGCAGTCAGGTGGGAGGCACAGGTGAAGAAGGCTTTATGGAGTCCACAAGAAGACATCTTGATGGCAGTGACAACAATGAAAATGTAGGAAGTGAGGATAATCAGGAGGCTACTAGTCTCATTGAAAGTAGAAATGGTTAAACACGCCATCTGGCTAAAATAAGGGTCAGAGCAGGAGAGAGATAGGATAGCAGAATACTCACAACCAAAGTGATTTATGATGTTTGAGCCACAGAAGGATAGTTCCACAAGAGAATATGTGAGTGTCAGGGGACAGATCCCACCCCATGTGTAGGACCCAGCTACCAGGAGGGCACAGAGCTTAGGAGACATAGCAACTGTGTAGAGCAAGGGGTTACAAACAGCCACAAATCGGTCATAGGCCATCACCGCTAACATGAACATTTCTGTAATCACAAATGTGCAAACAAAGAAAAACTGTACCATGCAGCCTCTGAAAGTGATACTTCTGGCTTCAACAACCAAGATTTCTAGCAGTTTGGGTGTAAACACACTGGAATAACAAATATCCAAAAAGGATAGATGGCTGAGGAAAAAGTACACGGGTGTGTGGAGTTTGGGATTGCTCCTTATGATCACAATTATACTCAGGTTCCCCACTAGAGTGACTGTGTAGATGGTCAAGAATGCCAGAAAGAGCAGTACTCAGAAGTGTGGGTATTCTGAGAAGCCCAGAAGGATGAATGTTGTCACAGAGCTCCGGTTTTCCCATCCAGTACCAAGGCTCTTGTGGAAAGAAAGAAACAAACAAAACCCAGAAAATTGACTCTGAGCAGCAAACTTGACCAATCAGGCACAGGAACAACTCAGGAGAGGATAGATGTAGACCAGTGAAGACAAAGATTATCTTTTCTGGTCCTTTGGATTTTACTGGCAACCTATCAATTTTTATTATTGTTACTATGAGCAATTAGCTTTGTCTTTCAAAATTGAATGTCTTCATCTGGAAAATAAGAAAAATAGTATTTATTAATATAATTATTTAATATAAATGATGTAAAAATGTATATGATGCTTACAGCATTGTATATCCTATTCAAGCCTGTTGTGGTCAAGTAGATTCTGACTCCTAGTGACCCTATAGGACAGAGTACAACTATCCTATAGAGTTTCCAAGGAGCACCTGGTGGATTTGAACTGCCAAGCTTTTAGTTAGCAGCCATAGCACTTAACCACTACGCCACCAGGTTTTCCATATATCCCATAGTAACATACAATTACATGAGAAAAAAAGAACAAAGCGAAATCAAGAAAACCACTTAATGCGTCACAGTAGTCATATGATCATAGCAAAAGTGGCCTTGGGAAGATTAAAGTTTCAGTAGTAAATTTTTTAAGTGAAGAATATATTTGTGGACACACAATTTTGTATTGATTATTGAACTTTTTACTTTGGTAGGTATATACATCCAATTATCAAGGAGTCAAAAAAACGTACTTCAAAGAATCTTTAAGCGGTCTGGTCAATACAATCCACTGTTAACTGTGTTCACTCCATTTTATCCCCTCCATATGGGTCCAAAATGCTCAATTATTTAAAGCTATTTTCTGACAAAGTGTTTTGGAGATAATCTTAAAAGATTTATTTTGATTATCTCCCTCTGGTTATCCAGTCTGCTTGTAGTGCATAACATATTCAAAACCACTGCCATCGAGTCAATTCTGACTTATAGCGACCCTATAGGACAGAGTAGAACTGCCCCACAGAGTTTCCAAGGAGCACCTGGAGGATTTGAACCACCAACTTCTTGGTTAACAGTTGTAGCACTTAACCACTACACCACCGGGGTTTCCACATATCATATTAAAAAGAAAAAATATATATCATCAATTATAAAGCACAAAAAATGTACAATATAAAAATTATCACTGTCAGTTATTAATGACAATCAAGAAAATCCTCTTCTTATGTGGCAAAAGATGAAATAATATGTAAGATTAATAAATGTGAATTTCTTGGTTTTGGAAGGAAAAGAAGGTTAAATATTGGAAATTTTACATGACTGAACCTACAACTAAAGATTTTATCTAGAAATGGACTTGGAGACACAGAAGACAAGATAATGCCAATTTGAACCTATCTGGGAGCTGGCAAAAGTTTTAGCCTTGCCTGTGAAAATCAACACCTGCATCTCCTTTAGGGACACTAATCCCAGGAACGGAAACCCTGGTGGCGTAGTGGTTAAGTGCTATGGTTGCCAACCAAAGGGTCAGCAGTTCAAATCTGCCAGGTGCTCCTTGGAAACTCTATGGGGCAGTTCTACTCTGTCCTATAGGGTCGCTATGAGTCGGAATCGACTCGACGGCACTGGGTGGGAATCCCACGAACATAGCGTCAGCTATAGAATTGCGCTTTCTATTTCATAGAAGATCGAGCTGATTTTTTTTTTTTTTTATCTTCATGTATTTTATCTCGTGTTGACAAAAAAAAAAAATCAGCCTTTCAATTCAGGATCTTTGCTGTTATTGGGTCAAGTCCACGAAGGTTAAGAATTTGGAGGTGCAATCTGCTATTACTTCATTGTAGGTATATCAAGGCACTGAATCAATTAAAGGCTCTAGAGCTTGGACTGGAGTAAGAAATCTTAGGGATGTTTGAGCAAACTTGGCTAAACAAAAACATAGTGATATTTATTAAAGATCCTATGCCAAGTTTAAGAGTCATGGAAGTTTAAAAATGGAAAAGTCCTGGCTATTTGTACCTGCATTGTTTTCTGTCTTTATCAACAATATTTCTACGGACCTTTTTTTTTTTTGTTTCTTCCTTACATTAAAGCACCTGTCCTCACAATTAATGATCCCTTTTCAAACAGTGTTAGTGACACTTACCAGAGATTAATAATAATAGTCAAATATATAGTTGAATATTTCTCTTAAGTAGTCTTTTTTTTTTTTTTTGCTTGTAATTTCTGGCATGTTGCAAGTCCTGATGAATCTCTTTCTCTGGGGTTCACAGAAATTAAGACTAATTCCTCTTTCACATTATACTTCTTCAAATATTTGACTAGAACTTCTGTAGGCCCTTTATGCTCTTCTCTTTCTAGGTAAATGTCCTTAGTGTTGTTTGTTTGTGTTTGCATTTACTTCCTTATGTTGGTTATTAAATGTTTCAGAAGAGCTTCTCGATATTGTTGATATAGCATTAACCCTCCCGGGTTGAAATTGGCACTAAGAACTAAATGTAAGCTTCCCAGGGACGTCTTGCCAAGCCAAGAGAGAATCCACTCAGTAACCTGCTTTTCTTTGCTATACTTTTAATGAGGACATCTGACTGAGCACTCACAGTCAAATATTTGAACTGCAAAGTTTTGCTAATGGTTTACCAATAAGCCACAAACCCTGTACTTATGTATTTGGAATTTTTGGACAAAGTTGAGGATTTTGAGTTCATTATTACATTTCATGCACCTAAATTTCCATTGTTGTCTGCATGATTCTTCATTCTAATTGTATTAGAATTAGATCATGCTGATTAGCCCCTGATAATGCTGCGTCTTGCCTTTATGGAACGCTTTCACCTTACCTTCAGTTTCCATTAATATTACCAATCATCAGTGCCCATTCCATTCTTATATGATTTGGGAAATTTGTTAAACCTTTCAGAAAGTCTTTCATCTCAACCCCTGGAAAATATGTGTTGTACTCAACATGTACTTTAAGTTAAATAAATACAGGGAGTCGTAGCAACCTGGAAGAGTTCTGAAAGATTTAAAGTAAATGTGATACTCCCTCACTCATCTCACAATCATTTTGAGGGCATCTTTATTAGTTTACAAGTTACTGAAGAATGCATAAAAGACACCGAACATGTAATAATAATGTTATGGGGATAGTTTTGTTAAAGTAATTTTGGGTTATTTTAAATTCAATTAAGTATCCGGGAGGACAAGTGGGGTTGAATGGATCAACTACATCCTTGCCTGTGGCATTAAAAATAAAATTAAGAAATGACAGTCCAGGGAAGTGTCGTATTAGAAACTCTACTCTCAACAGTTTTATCTTCTTATTCAGAGAGGGGGCTGATTTGAACGGATGGAGAAAAGACAGCGTCACATCATGCCATTTGTAGAAACCATGGGCTGAGGAATCATATTTAACTAGTTCTGAATCAGTCTCAGAAACTTATTCCATACATAACTTTATCAAATTCTTTCATTTATGTGAGCCTTAATTTCATCTTGTATTAAATATGGGTAACAATACTAGGCAAGGTACCTTAAAGCTCAGCATAAGAGTCTTAAATAAGGCTATGATTTTAAAATATTTAAGAAATCCTACACTTAGTTAAACATCTTCCAATATTAGCTCATTCAACCTTAAGTTTCTAATGCTTTTAGTTCCAAGAAAATATCACTAATTCTATGATTTAAAAATGACCAAACACAAAAAAAAAAAAAACCAAAGCTGTTACTGTCAAGTCAATTCTGACTCAGAATAGCAATGTGAATATTGAAAATAATTTAAAAAGGAGTTATGTATACTGGGCTCCGTTTATACTAAAGGATTTTATGTTTTTCACTCAGTCCTGTATTCAAACTTCTGTCCGTTTTTCAACCCGCCAATATATAATCTTCATTTTCCTATTGCTTTCCCATCACTCTCTGGTACTTGATTCTCCTTCAGCCATCTCAGGTTGGTGGATGTTGAAAAGACAGGCAGGGAAAAATGAACAAAGAGAAATCTTCCACATACCCCTCCCTCTTCATTCCCACTATGAACGTCTACTCATCTAGATACAAGATTTCCCAGGCTAACCTATCTAAATGCAGTCCAATCCATAAATTTCACACTTAATGAACTCTAGGTTAGGCTGGGATACCACAGGGTAAGTGTTTTAATTACGTTATTACAAAAATGTGTTAAAATTGAAACTATTTGACTTAAATTCCTGTAATATTTTTTTTTTCTCCTGGAAGTATATAACCAAATACTTTTGTCACCCTATTGATAGAAATATTTTAAACCTTTGTTGTTCAAAAATGAATTGTTAATACCTTCTAATCTTCCACTGTCTTTTCTTCTGAAGTGGGTCTTATCCTTCTTTAGTATTTATCCCTCATCATCTTTCAGTGATAAGATCCCTACATAACTCTTGCAAGAACAATTTGCTGATTAATTCAGATCTCTTTTTTTTTTTTTTATATTGCTCTATTTTCTTTCTACCAGTATCTTCCATCTATGTGCAATGACTGGCATATTTTGTTGTTTTTTATGCATGTATGTATGCCTCTGTATATTTTACTTTTTTTTTCCTTGAAGGTTTCACATGTTTTAAGGACAAGAATTACATGTAACATCTCTTCCATAACCTCTAATGTATGTAAGATGGAAATTAGGTACACAGTTTCAAATTCAGTACAATGGTCCTAGGGATGGAGAAAGTAGAATTCTGCACCTTGAATACACGCCATCAGCTGAACTAGGTTGAAATGACTCTAACACAACTCACTTAGGTTTTCCCTGCCAGATTTTTGCTGGATTTCAGTATTCCTCACATGAGATGGAGAAGAAAACCCAACGTTGAATCAGCTCACCAAAAGATAGATTTTCCTGATGTATTTTTTTATTGAAGGCTTCTTTGCTGTTATTAACAAACTGCATACTCTTTCTTTCTAAAATTGAAATTTTCTTATAAATTTTCATTCCTTTGCAGGCAACGAATGCCTCTTTCAAAATGCAACTCAATGAAACAGCCAATTAATGACTTTTTTCCAATTGTAAAGAAATTTTAGAATGAGTGTAGAGATATTCTGGGGAGAAAGGGAGACCTGGAAACTAAATCTCATGATCACATTGTTTGTTTTTCACTGAACTGTTTGACCTTAGGGACCCAGACTCCTGAGAACCGTGACTGGGGCTTTTTTTCGTGAGCTACAAACCAAATAATTAGAAGGAATTTTCTCTTCCATAATTTAAGTTATACTTTCTTCTAAATAATTAACATTGATATTCATATCTTAAAAATAAATAAATAAAGTTTATCTGGGTACAGAGGCTATACTTCTGAAACTCCCCAAAAGAAAACCAGTCATATCTATTTCAATAATCCCAATATAATTATGTTTTTATAATGAATTTTTCAGTATTTTCACATTGCATTTATATTTTTGCACATATATTATGTAGAAACACATTACATGGTAAATAGTTTTACATTCTACTTAGCAGTACTGTGTTCTGAATATGTTTTCATCTGGGGCCCAGGACAGTGGAGATCTGTTAGGTATCTTGACTGTGGTTGTAATTCTAGCTGTATTTTTCAGTACAGTCATAAAGATCACAGTGATAATAGTTTAAATCCATTTATGTGATTCCTGTATCTACCCCTCAAATGGATAAAAATCAGGAAAGAAAAAAAAGTGGTGTTAAATATTGACCCAATAAAAGGCCAGTAAATTTGTTCCTTGACAAGGGAATCTTAAGACATGGGCGTATTGCAGTGGCATTTGAAAAAAAAAAATACCAAAATTATTCAAAGGGATTGAAGATTCTGGTGCAACTAATATTGGTGGATTTAGCCAAATTAGTGGTCTACATATAAGGAGCTAATTCAGGTTCGTGTTTACAAGTTTCATTGTTGACTGCCACTCAGTCACTCCGATTCGTTGTGACTCAAGTACAGCTGAACAAAAAATGCTGGCCTGTTTGGCACGGGCCACATGATCAGTTGCAGATCAGGCAATGTCCTATTGTGATCTATAGGGTTTTCATTGGCTGAATTTCAGAGGTTCCAGGTCTTTCTTCCTAGTTCATTTTTAATCTGGGAGCTCCACTGAAATTTGGTCAGCTTCACAGCAACATGTAAGCCACAACTGACAAATGAGTGGTGGCTGTGCATGTATAAGCTATTTGTTAAAAGTGGATGGCTACCAAAATTTGCCTACTGGTTTTAAGGGAGCAAGCTATGTGAGTTTCTTTGAGTGACCCACATTAGCACAGTTAGCTTGATTTTTCTATTGAAGTTAAGTCAGGAATTAAGTCATCAAAATTAGACTTTTAAAATCTAAGCAAAGAACCACTTTAAAACAGACTAAAGAAAGGCAAAACCTATTTTTCTCCCATTTTTCAAGTTTCTGACTTTGGTTCCTAAGCCAAAATTTAAAGGCTAAATATAGCTCAAGTTCATATGGGTCCAATAGCATTTGTGTAACAAGTTCTACTTTTTAAAGTATTGATGAAATGTATCACTACATTGTAATTTTAAATTCAGTGTTCCTTATTTTGTTTGGGATTGTATATAGGTTTTGTTCAAAGAAAGGAGCGGTCTTAATTATCTAGTGATGTTATAACAGAAATACCACAAGTGGGTGGCTTTAACAAAGGAAAATTCATTCTCTCACAGTCTAGGAGACTAGAAGTTTGAATTCTGGGTGCCAACTCCAGAAAAATCTTTCTCTTTCTGTCAGCTCGGGGGAAGGTCCTTGTCATCAATCTTCCCCAGTCCAAGAGCTTCTCAGCAGCAGAGACCCAGGGTCCAAAGGATGCACTCCCCTCCTGGTTCTTCATTCTTTGTGGTAGGAGGTCCCTCTGTCTCTGCTCACTTATCTCTTTTATATCTCAAGAGATTGACTCAAGATACAACCTAATCTTATAGATTGAGTCCTGACTCATTAACATAACTGCTTCTAATCCTGCCTCATTAATATCATACAAGTAGGATTTACAACACATAGGAAAATCCCATCAGATGACAAAATGGTGGACAATCACACACTACTGGGAATCATGGCCTAGACAAATTGATACACATTTTTCGGGGGCACAATTCAATCCATAAGAAGAGCTAACTGGTTTTCATGCCCCATCTTCATATGTGTTTTCCTCATAATTTTAAATTGTTGATTTCAGAAGCTCTGAACATAGATTTAGATCAGAAACCCAGATTGTGACTACTCCAACAGAGCAGTGGAGGATTTCATTACATGCAGAAATACATAAAGAAATAAAAGAAATGGGGATACTTATTATGGGTAATACACCATCATCTTGAATTAAAGTATAGAGTATTTCAACAAGTATTGCAAGTTCAAAGGTTAAAAATGTATTTAAAATGTAGATGTTAATCACTCAAATATATGTCATCATGGCCTATGTGATGTGGGCCAGAGAGAATGTCATGGAAGTATTGCCTTGGAGGCTACAATTTGAACAATTAGATGAAACATTGTCACCTGTGATATCTTGTTGTGAATTATTTTTTTTAAAGCCCTGGGGACATTTGTATCATTAGCTTTACCCCATTCATCTTTAAAAAGAGAAAAAAGTTAACCAGACTGAATACATCTTGATTTTATACACATATAAATTACAGAAAAGTGCAAGGGAAAAGTTCATTTGTAAAACATCAGTCAAGTTGTTTATTTTCTTTATTACTAATCATTTTATTTTATTTTTATTTGCTATTAAAGTGTATATTCTTAATTCCATAACTGATTGTATTGCAAGATTACACATAAATGTAATTGATTTTCAACTTACAAATTCTAGCACTTTCATAGAAACCTTCAGATTTTGTGCAAGTTATCATGATGTCTATGAATAGAAATAGGTTTAATGTTTTCCTTCCTAGCATCATGGTTATATTTTTCTTGTTTAACTGCGGTGGCTAAGACTGCCAATAAAATGTACAAAAGAAATTATGAGCATGGACACCTTTACCTTACTCTCAATATTAAGGGAAAAGCATTCAATATTTCACCTAACAGCACTGTGTCAGATACAGGCATTTTTATAGAAACTCTTCATGAGTTTTAAGAAGCCTCTACTGCTAGTGTTATCAAAATGTTAGTACATTAGGAAGGAAAAAGCATGCAATCGTCTCATTAGGTGCAGGAAAAAAATCACAAAATGCAACATCTGCTTTTTATGAAAAGAATCTGAAAAACAAGGAATAAAAGGAAACTGCCTCAATCTGATAAATAACATCTATAAAACACACTACAGCAACACATCACATCTAGTGTAGAAAGCTGAATGTTATCTTCCCAGGATCAGAAAAAATGTGTCAGCTCTCACCACTTCCATTCAGCACTGTACTGAAGGTTTTAAACAATGAAATAATGCAAAAAGGAAAAGAATAAATTCATCCACACAATATGATCGTTTATAAATAAAATCATATGGCATCTACATAAAAAGATATTATATTAGATCTCAAAACTAAGTTTAGTGTGAAACCAAAATAAACAAAATTCAATTTTATTCTTATATATTAGCAAAATTGAATAAGAATTTATACTAAAACATGGTTTTAATAAAATCTCATACATATTCAAAACTTACAAATGAATCTAACAAAAATGTGCAGAGTTTGTACCTACAAAACAACAAAACATTAAAGAAGACCAAAATCATAATTTGGAAAACTCAATACTGTAAAAATATTATTTCTCTTCTAATTAAAACACAAATTTCATGAAATCACAAAAATATTCCAACAGCCTCTTGTATTCATTGTCATTCTCATTCTAAAATTCCTGGCCTATAATCTAGAAAAATTCCAAAAACACATATTGAAACTATGTTGGACAACCAGTACTTTTAACAAGTGGTACTGAAACAATTGGATATCCAAATATTTAAAAAAAAAAAACTTCAATTGATAAATTAGACCATAAAAAAAGAACTCAATATGGACAATAGACATAGAAAAATAACACACAATTATAAAATGTCTAGAAAAAAATAGAAGAAAATTTTTGTCACCTTGAGGAAGACCAATGATTTTTGTATTCCTGTATCAAAAACCAATTTATATGTATTTTTAAATCGATAAATTGAATTTCATCCATATTGATGAAAGACACTGTAAGAAAAAAAAAAAAAGCAAGGGAATAGTAAGAAAGATTTGCAAACAACACATTTTGCAATAAAGAATAGTAATTGTATCAAATTAAATACCTTAAAATCCAATAATAATAAAATAAATGCAATTGAAAACGAGAAAAGAATATACACAGGCACTTTAACCAAAAATAAACAGGCTACAAAAGATTACATGAAATGATATTCAACTTAATTATTCATTTGTCGTTAATGTTGTTGTTTATGCTAGGTGCCCTCAAGTCAGTTCCCCCTCATATAGGGACCCTACGTACAACAGAACGAAACATTGACTGGTCTGCAATCCTCACAATCTTTGTTATGTTTGACCATATCGTTGCAGCCACTGTGTCATTCCACCTTGTTAAAGGTCTTCCGCTTTTGTGACGACCATCTACTTTAACAAGCATGATATCATTCTCCAAGGACTGGTCCCTCCTGATAATATATCAAAAGTACAGGAGAGGAAGCCTCCCATCCTCACCTACAAGAAGCATGCTGGCAGTATTTCTTCCAAAACTGATTTGTTCGTTCTTCTGGAAATCCATGGTATATTCAATATGCTTTTCCAACACCATAATTCAAAGGCATCAATTTTTCTTCTGTCTTCCTTATTTATGAGGCAATTGAAATTATCACGACTTGGGTCGGGTGCACCTTAGTCCTCAAATTAACATCTTTGTTTTTTAACACTTTAAGGAGCTCTTTTGCAGCAAATTTACCCAATGCAATTCGTCCTTTGATTTCATAATGTTGCTTCTATGTGTTTCAATTGTTGATCCAGTAAAATGAAATCCTTGACAGCCTCAATCTTTTCTCCGTTTATTATGATGTTCCGTATTGGTCCAATCGTGAGGTTTTTTTTTTTTTTTTTTTTTTTACGTTAAGGTAAAATCCATAATGAAGGCTGAAGTCTTTGATCTTCATCAGTGTTTCAAGTTCTCTTCACTTTCGGAAACCATACTGCAGGTTGTTAATGAGTATTCCTCCAATCCTGATGCCTTGTTCTTCTTCATATAGTCCAACTTCTTGGATTATTTGCTCAGCAAACAGATTGAATAGGTATGGTGAAAGCATACAGTCTTCAGGCATACCTTTCCTGACCTCAACCCATGAAGTATCCTGTTGTTCTGTTCGAAGGACTGCCTCTTGATCTATGTGTAGTTTCCTCATGAGCACAATTAAGTGTTCTGGAATTCCCATTCTCCCCAAAGTTATCCATAATCCGTTATGATCCACACAGTCAAATGCCTTTGCATAGTCAATAAAACACAGGTAAACAGCTCTCTGGCATTCTCTGCTTTCAGCCATGATACCCCTGGTTTCACATCCTCCTGAATCCGGCTTGAATTTCTGGCAGTTCTCTATCAATATACTGCTGTAGCCAATTTTAAATGATCTTTAGCAAAATTTTACTTGCATGTGATATTAATCATATTGTTCAATAATTTCTGCATTTTTTTTATTCACCTGTCTTTGGAAAGGGCACAAATATGGATCTCTTACAGCCAGTTGACCAGATAACTTTCTTCCAAATTTCTTGGCATAGACAAGTGAGCACTCCAGCGCTGCATTCACTTTTTGAAACATCTCAGTTGGGATTTACTCAAATCTTGAAGTCCCTTTTTTTTGGCCAATGTCTCCATTGCAGCTTGGACTTCTTCCTTCAGTAACACTAGTTCTTGATCATGTGCTACCTCCTGAAATGGCTGAAAGTCCACCAACTCTTCGGTACAATGACTCTGTGTATTCTTTCCATCTGCTTTTTTATGCTTCCTGCATATTTTAATATTTTCCCCTTAGAATCCTTCAATATTACAGCTCAAGGCTTGAATTTTTTTCTTCAGTTCTTTCAGCTTGAGAAACGCTGAGTGTGTTCCTTCCTTTTAATTTTCTAATTATAGAGCCTCTTCTGACATCCATTCTGATCTTTTCTTTCTTTCCTGTCTTTTTTATGATCTTTTGCTTTCCTCATGTATGATCTCCTTGATGTCTTCCCACAACTTGTCTGGACTTCAGTCATCAGTGTTCAATCGATCAAATATATCCTTGAGATTGTGTCCAAATTCAGTTGAGATATACCAAAGGTCATATTTTGACTCTCATGGACTTGTTCGAATTTTCTTTAGGTTCAACTTGAACTTGTATACAAACAATTGATGGTCTGTTCCTCAATCATCCCTTAGCCTTATTCTGACAGATGATATTGAGGTTTTCCATAGTCTCTTTCTAAAGATGTAGTCAAATTAATTCCTGTGATTTCCATCTGGTGAGGTCCACAAGTATAGTCACCGTTTATGTTCTTAGAAAGGGGTATTTACAATGAATAAGTCATTGGTCTTATAAAATTCTACCATGTAATCTCCGGCGTCATTTCTATCACCAGGGCAGTATTTTCCAACTACATATCCTATGTCTTTGCTTCCAAATTTCGTGCTCCAACCACCAGTAATTATTAATATATCTTGATTTGGTTTTTGATCAATTTCAGACTGCAGAAGTTGGTAAACATCTTCAAATTCCTCATCTTTGGTATTAGTGGTTGTTGTGAACATTTGAATAATAGTCCTATTAATTGGTCTTCCTTGTAGGTTTATTGTATTATTCTATCACTAACAATGTTGCACTACAGGATAGATCTTGAAATGGTCTTTTTGATAGTGAATGTTATGTCATTCCTCTTTAATTTGTCATTCCAGGCATAGCAGACCATATGATTTTCTGATTCAAAACGGTCAATTTGAGTCCATTTCAGCTCATTCATGCCTAGGATATTGAACTTTATACGTTCCATTTCACTTTTGATGACTTCTAATTTTCCTAGATTCATGCCTTGTACACTTCAAGTTCTGATTATTAATGGATATTTGGAGCTGTTTCTTCTCATTTTAAGTGGTGCCACATCAGTAAATGAAGGTCCTGAAAGCTTGATGCCATTCATGTCATTAAGGTCGACTTTACTTTGAGAAAGCAGCTCTTCCTTAGTTGTATTTTGAGGACCTTTCAATCTGAAGTCCTCATCTTCCAGCACTATTTTATGAACGTTCCACTGCTATTCATAAGGTTTTCATTTGTCGATTTTTTTTTTTTCAAGTCTTCTTCACTTTCCAGAATAGACTGCCAGGTCCTTCCTCCTAGTCTGTCTTAGTCTGGAAGCTCCAATGAAACCTGTCCACCAATGGTGACCCAGATGGTATTTGAAATACCAGTGGCAAACCTTCCAGTATCACAGCAACACGCAAGCCACCACAATAAGACAAAATGACAGATGCGTGATAGAAATAAAAGTCACAAAGAACAAATTCAGCTGTGTGTAATAAAGTACCTAAAAGAGAGATATGAAATAACATGAAGTCTGGAGGGGTAGATAATATTGGAAGAGGTAAACTTTTCCTTTAAAATGAAAAAATCTGCATTTTTGTTATATATATATATACATATATATATGACACAACCCTGCTTGCCGAAAGTGAAGAAGACTTGAAGCACTTCCTGATGAACATCAAATACCACAGCCTTCAGTATGAATTACACCTCAACATAACAGAAACAAAAACATGAACTGCCAAAAGAGTTAACAAATCTGTCTCGGAAGAAGTAAAACCAGAATGCTGTTTAGAAGTAAAAATGGCAAGACTACCTCTCATATTATTTGGACATATTATCAGGAGGGATCAGATCAGTCCCTAGAGAAAGACATCATGCTTGGTAAAGTACAGGGTCAGCAAAAAAGTGGAAGACTGTCAAAGAGATGGGCTGACACAGTGGCTGCAACAATGAGCTCCAGCATTACAGTGATCGTGAGGATGACACAGGACCTGGCAGTGTTTTGTTCTGTTGTACTTAGGGTCTCTATGAGTCAGAACCTATTGGAGGCACCTAAAAACAATGTACATATATATATATTTGTCATTTCAACATGTTTTACATGTAAAATTCAGTGATATTAATTACATTCATCATGTAGGACAACCATCACCACTACCCAATGCCAAAATTTTCCATCACCTTTAACTGACGCTCAGTGCCACCTAAGCAATTTTAGCAATTCTCTTGAGGGTAGATGATGTTTCATTTTCTTTTCCATTAAGACATATGATGTGGACACATTTTTGTGAGATTATTCTCTACCTAGAAACTCTACGGGGCAGTTCTACTCTGCCCTATAGGATTGCTATGAGTCGGAATCGACTTGACGGCACTGGGTTATATAGTTCTTATGGAATTACCATACATTAGTCCATTTTAATTTGGTTGATTGTCTTGTTATTAATAGTTTGAGAGGGTTCTTTATATACTGTGAGCAATTAACAGCCATATATATTGTGAATATTTACTCCCAGTATTTTCCACTTACTCCTAATCTGAGGACTGCCTATTCATGTTCTTAATGATATCTTTTGGTGATGGGATGTTTTGATTTTTCATGAAGTCATATTTACCAATTACCACAAAGACATCTTGTTTGCCTTCTTCTAGTAGCTGGAGATGTTTGCTGAAGTATTTAAAGCATTTAAAATTATTTTTTATGGACTGAAGTAAAGGATAATATTATTTTCTCCCATTCAGTTGCCCTATTTTTCATGGCACATTTTAAAAACCAGTTATATATTTTTTTATATCTGAACTTTATTTTAGTTACACTTTATCTGTTTTTTGCTAAGACCACACTGCCCTGTTTACTGTTGCTTTGTGTAAATCCTCCAGCCCTTCGACCATGTTCTTTTTTAAAATAGCTTTGGATGTTTTAGATATTTTTGTATTTCCATACATATTTAGTACCAGTATGTCAATTGTTTCAAATAAATTTTGATATTGATTGGGGTTGTATTAAATCAGTAATTTGGGGAAAATTTACATCTTAATAGTGAATTTTGATCAGTGTATGTGTTATAGCTATCCATTTATTCCCTCTTAAATTTTTCTCAGGAATGTTTTAAAGTTTCCACTCTAAGGTCTTGACAAGGTTTGGTAATTTTATTCTGTAGATGTTGTTAGTTTCACAACTAGTTTATTTTGTTTACATTTGATATTTCTATATAAGTGATAGCTTAACTTTAAATTTTTATGCTCTTAAAACTAGATTAGCATCAATTTAAATTATATTACTGTAAATTTAGGATCTAAACTGTAATAGCGAAGGTAATCACTAATAAAATAATTTTGAAAATATACAGAAAATAAAATTAAGATGAAATAAAATGAGACAGTAGAAAAAATTAATAAACACAAAAAGAGAGAGATTAGAAGCTTGGAAAAAAAATGATCCAACTATATACTACCTTCCAGAGACTTACTTTAGATCCAAAGATCCAAATAGATTGAATATTAAAGGATGGAAAAAGATATTCCATGTAAATTGTAATCAAGAGAGAGCTGTGATGCCTAAACTAATATTAGACAAAGTATTAAAGTACTTCCTTGGACCATTTGGTTGTGCATGACGTATGGTGACAATTAAAAGTTAAATAAAGAACATAATGATATACTTAAAAATATACCATAATATGTTGAAAACAGTATTATATATTACTAAGTAATCAGAATAGAATACAGAAATCACTAATGGCTCTTTATAGTGAGGTAAAATGTAATTTTTTTACATAGATATAAAATGCTAATGCTTTAGACAAGACAAGTAATATTTCACAGTTGGCAGTTAGATTAGGATCATGACACCTGTAAACTTACCAAGATATCATCTATCGTCAATCATGATAAGCAGTGTCAGACAGACATTTCATTAAGTGAATCATATAATTCATTAATTTATAAAAACTTCTGTCAAACCAGTTATAATTATGTTACATTTGTCTGAAATACCAGGGAAGAATATTTTCTATCATAAACTTATGTAGATTGAAATATTTGATCCAATTATTCATTCCTTTCTGTATCTATGCTCCTTGCCTTGTAACTCTTAAGTTCTACAAGAGACAGATATACTTCTTCAGCCCTTGACTTTGGTCTCAGCTCTGTGATTGACATTGCATTATAAAATATAACAAAAACAGTTGCTTGGAGAGCTTTTGTTAATGCATGTTTCCTTTTGTGACTCAGTCACTGACATTGGAAGAACATACTCTAGCTACCCAGGTGGTCCAAGAAGGATCACAGATACATGAAACAGAGCTGCCCAATCAATGTACATACCTATTGCCCTGAGGTGAGTTCATCAGCCAAGTTCAGGCCAGATCGGATGACCCCAAATATTAGCCAGTGATATTTTTTTATTGTCTTAGTATACAGAAATGAAATAAAATTTACATTACCAAATAAATTTATCCTACCCATATTCTGATAGAAGTATGTCCTATGCACACTTTAAAAGGTAAAAAGAAATTCATGCTTTTGAGTATATTTCATGCTTGAGTGTTGAGCAGATCTTTGTTTACTCTGTTGGCTATATTGCACTATGATGTATCCTCTGGCCTGCTAAGCTATACATTTTCAGAACATCTCTACAAACCCATTCTCAGAATGACTTCATTTACATGGGCAACTACATGGTCATGTGTACAAACTCAGAAATCTTCAATTGAAAACTTTAATTCAAGAGCCTTAATTTAAATAAACTGCACTCTAAATACTGTGCTACTTATCATTTTTCAACTAATTTACTAAGCTTTAAAGAACATTACTATCGGATGATTGATCAAATGGGGAGTTACATTAGACATTGCTTTGCTAATTTAATAAGGATTCTGAAACAACACATCACCTAGAACACTTAAACAATTCTTCACGATTATCTGGAAAAGGAATAAATAAATCTTTACCAAATTTACAGTTTGTGACAGGGTAACTTGGTATTCACTATCTTCCTAGCTGCCTCCTTCACATCTTTGTTCCTGAGGCTGTAGATCAGGGGGTTCAGCATGGGGATGACCACTGTGTAAAACACAGAGGCCACCCTGACCATGAGCCATGAGCCCTTGGAGTTAGGCACACAGTAGAGAAAAAGGATGGTTCCGTGGAAGATAGAAATGGCAGTTAGGTGGGAGGCACAGGTGGAGATGGCTTTGTGTCGCCTCCCAGTTGAAGGCATCTTCATGATAGTGATGAATACGAAAACATAGGAAGTAAGAATGATAATAAGGCTGCTTATTTCATTGAATGTGGCCGACACTAAAATGACCTTCTGACTAATGTAGGGGTCAGAGCAGGACACAGCAACAATGGCAGCATGCTCACAGACAAAGTTGTTTATGAAGTTAGTCCCACAAAAGGATAATGTTAACAGAAAATAGGTGAATGTCAAGGAACAGACTATGCTCCAAGAGTAGGAGGCAGCCACCAACAAGAAACAAAGCTTTGGGGACATTGCAACCGTATAGAGCAAGGGGTTACAAACTGCCACAAATCGATCATAAGCCATCACTGCCAACGTGAATGTCTCTGTCACCACAAATATGCAAGCCAAGAAGAACTGTGTGATACACCCTGTGAAGGAGATGGTTCTGTCTTCCACAACCAGGTTTTCTAACAGTTTGGGTGTAACTACTGAAGAGTAACAGAAATCAACAAACGACAAGTGGCTGAGGAAAAAGTACATGGTGGTGTGGAGTTTCGGGTTGATCCTGATGATTAAGATCATGCCCAGATTCCCAACACCGGTGACCATGTAGATGGTCAGGAAGACCATGAAGAGGGGCACCTGGAGGTCTGGGTATTCTGAGAAGCCCAAGAGGATGAACATGGCTCCAGCACTCCGATTTTCTTGTTTCCTGTTGAGAAAATAAGAAATCTGATTATCTTGAGAAAGGAAATAATTAAATTAGGCAGTATAAATTAACAACAAGAAAAAAAGACTTATTGAGTGTCTATGTAGATTTTGTGGGAAATTACATGTTTGCCACTGTTACTTTATTTGAACAGTTAGAACTTACTAATATCACATTACACAGTGAATATTAATTTTGTGCAAGAGGGATATTAAAGAACAAATTTGGAAGAGGAATAACAAAGAGAGTAGACTCGACTATATTACAATCAAGATCATTATCAAAGGCAGCTGGCTTCATAGGAAAAACCACTTTATCTCTTAGCATGAATCTGAATTTCTTGACAAAAATTGTTTTATAGAAAACTACAGCTTAAGAATTTCTATAGGCTCTTCTGGTCCCTCCTTTTTAGCTATCAGCAATTAACTTAGAACTGAATTTTTTTTTTTTTTAATTTTAACAACACGAAAATGATCAAGGCAAAATTTTGTTGGTTGGGCTATGTTCCTTTTCTGAATCTTCATTATCCTACTAATCCAATAATCTCAACATATTCTATCACTCTGGAATAGAAGTCTACTGAAATTTTTCACTCATCACAAAATACATTTATAAATGTTATTCTTCAATGCATATCATATCATTCTTTGGCAGGCACTCACCATCAAATACATATTGTGTCATCTTTGATAAAAATAGTTGAAGCAATAGTTCCTATAAATCTCTTCCCTTCCAATGTGGCATTTGGGAAAGATGGGCAAGTGACAAACAGTTAAAACTGTGAAAGTACTGGACACTGCTCTTAAATGCTATCCTGCAGCACAAATGAGTATTGTTATCTTGAATCAAGTTTTACGCTATAGAAAGAACAAATATCAGGCTAGAGACCAAACTCAAATACATACCATGATATCTTTGATGCCACTGGGATAGAGGAAACCCTGGTGGCATAGTGGTTAAGCGTCACAGCTGTTAACCAAAATGTTGGCAGTTCGAATCTACCAGCCGCTCCTTGGAAACTCTACTCTGTCCTATAGGGTCGCTATGAGTCAGAATTGACTTGATGGAATGGGTATTGGGATAGAACTTCAGAAATGAAAAGTTGGTTTTCAGTATCAAGTACAGTTGGCTAGGGCCATTTTATATTTCCTTTGTAGTTCACAATGCCTACTTACTGGTTTTCTTTCTAAATGAGTGCCAAATGTCTACTCATATGGAGTTGGGACATACCTGAAGAGTATGAGAAAACCCTGCAGGACAATATAGAGCAGAGAAGGCAAGGGACTCCCTGTATTCTCAGAGAAGCCCTGCACTCCGTAACCCTATGACAAGAACAGAAGGGAAACTTGAACTCTTTCTGAACCTGGCAGCATAACCCGCAAGCCCATCATCCCCTTGGCACTCCCAGGCTCTTTCCTGTTGCATTGGAGTAATAAGAATTAAACGTATTATATCCTTATATTTATTGCTTAGTTATTTACTGATGCCAAGAGATTCATAAGACTTCTCTCATCACTCTTTGCTGATCTGCGTATGAATCTGCCCCTCCTCTATTCTCACACATCTCCTATCTCTTCCCATCCACTGATACTATTGAATCATATTCTCTGGAAATAAATATCAGTTACCAAGTAAGGAGTATAATAGAAGTGCTTCCTTTATGTCTTTCATAGGTTGAAGATTGGTCATTCGCAAAATAATCACCAGGTGTAACATTGTCCATGAAGGTGGAGTTATTTAAATAAACCCATGATATTGAGGACTACTGTCACTTTTTTCCTCATTGGAATCATTCTCATGATGGTGTTGATTGTGATGATTAGGATATGGAAGCATTTACTGGCAGTTTGATTATTTTCACTTAGGCACTAGCTTCTCTAAGATCTGAACATGCCTGACAGAAATACAGCTGGGTTTTATTTAGTCACTCCTATTTTTTTTTTTTTTTTAACTTAAGATACCCAGTGACAGTGGCTTTAACCTAAGTATATAATTTCATTTTCCCCATTATCCTTTCTGAATTCCCATCACTTTGTATCTCTCTCTAGTTTTATCAGGTTTGGGCATGCAGGAAAAATATCTCTCAAAGTCTAATTCAGCAACAATTCCTTTACTACCATTCTATATAAGGCACTACTCAGCTAGATTTTGGCCACATATTTTCAACCAAGGAAAATCTGGTTGTGTGGTGGCTAAGTGCTATGGCTGCTAATCAAAAAGCTGGCAGTTCGAATCTACCAGATGTTCCTTGGAAACTCTATGGGGCAGTTCTACTCTGTCCTATTAGCATCACTATGAGTCAGAATCCACTCGACGACAACAGGTTTTTTTTTCCTTTTTTTCAACAAAGTCTCTCAATTTTATTTTTAGAATTATTTTTAATAATTTTATGCAACATACCAAAATAATTTTCCATGATCACTTTATCCTGACAGTGAATGTCTTTTAAGATCCAAATACTTTTATATAGTTAATGCATGTTGCCAGTTTGGCTTTTCCAAAACTGCCTGAGGTCTGTGTATCATTACTACTAACTTCTGCTTGTCTTACCATGCTGAATTTATCGGACTCTGTTAAGCAGCACACGCTTATTTGCATAAAGTATATTTTCCCATTTTGTTCTCTCTCGTAATGTTTTATTTTTCCCTCTACTACTATAGATATTATGTATTTTGTCTTATCATCTCTATACTTACATATTTTAAGGTTTTTTTTTTTAGATCACAAGTAATATGTATTGTATCCTATAATTTGTAAATTTGTTGGTTATTGTTACCTTCTTTCTCAGGCATTGTACAAACTTTTAGAACAAAACTCACATTTGATTATTCTCTATTAACTAAGTGCCTCTTTCATTGCTGGGCACCTGATGAGAAAGCCAGGAAATCATTTGAAAGTAAGAATGTGTAATGGCATAACACCCTGAGGCTTCTCCAAGCCAAACTGACTAAATTTTAATAGACATGTTTTCATTTCTTGCAATGATTATCATAACTAAATATTTTACATCTTAAGTGAAATAAAACAAGTATTGAATAAACTCACCTAAATACTGAAGCACTTAGGTGATTCATTGACTGAAGATTCCTTTACTAAGATGGATGAACTCTGAGAATTTGCCTGATTAGTATTCTATTTAAATAGAAACAAACCTAAAAAGAAAGAGTCCATAGTATGTAAACATTTCATTTAATATTTCATATAAACAACGTTTCTCCAACCTATTGGGAAAATCCAGTGTTAGCAGAGAGTGAAAAGCACTTCAAGCAGCTAATTTCTGGCACCAAACTGTGTCAGATATGTGTCATCATGGCCACTGGGATGTGGGCCAAAGAGAATATCATGGAAGCACTGCCTCGGAGGCCACAATTTGAACAATTAGATGAAACACTGTCCCATGTGATTTCTTGCTGTGGATTATTTTTTTTAAGCTCTAGGGACATTTGTGTCCTTAGCTTTAGCCCATTCACATTTAAAATAAATAAATAAATAAATGAACCACACTGAATGCATACTGATTTTATACA
This sequence comes from Loxodonta africana, assembly GCF_030014295.1. Classification (NCBI taxonomy): domain Eukaryota; kingdom Metazoa; phylum Chordata; class Mammalia; order Proboscidea; family Elephantidae; genus Loxodonta; species Loxodonta africana. The sequence goes on from NC_087363.1 coordinate 1,408,318, forward strand.
CTGTAAGTTACACAAAAGTGCAATGAAAAAAATCATTTGTAAAACATCAGTCAGGTTGTTTATTTTCTTTATTACTAATCATTTTATTTTCTTATTATTGTAAAATTTATATTTTTTATTTCCATAACGAATTATATTGCAGGAATATACACAAATATAATGGATTTTAAACTTCAAAATTCTAGTATTTTTTAGATACCCTTAGATTTTAGGCAAGTTTCCTGATACCTGTGAATAGAAACAGTTTTAATGCTTACCCTCCTTGCATCATGGCTACATTTTTCTTGTTTAAATGCAGCAGCTGAGATTGAGAGGAAAATGTGGAATAAAAATTATGGGAGTGGACATCTTTGCTTTACTCTCAATATTAAGGGAAAAGCAATCAGTATTTAACATTGAAGTATGTCAAGTATAGGCTTTTGTATAGAAATTCTATCATTTTTAGGAAGGCTGTATTTCTGGTTTTAGCACAATATCGTTGTTGTTGTTAGGTGCTGTCAAGTCTGCTCTGACTCATAGCGACCCTATGTACCACAGAACGAAATACTGCCCGGTCCTGCGCCATCCTTACAGTTTGTCGTTATGCTCAAGTCCATTGTTGCAGTCACTGTGTCAATCCGTCTCATTAAGAGTCTTCCTTTTTCCCAACGACTCTGTACTTACCAAGCATGATGTCCTTCTCCAGGGGCTGATCTCTCCTGACAACGGGTCCTAAGTAAGGAAGACACAGTCTCGCAATCCTTGCTTCTAAGGAGCATTATGGTTGTACTTCTTCCAAAATAAGCACAAAATCAGTACACTAAGAAGGAAAAGCTCATGTTTTTCTCAATAGACACGGAAACAGTATTATCCCAAAATTCAACATTCACTTTTTATAAAAAGACTGTGAAAACTGGGAACAAAAGGAAACTTCCTCACCTTGATAAATAGCATCTATGAAACATAACACAGCTAACATCGTATTCAGTGTAGAAGACGGAATATTATCTTCCTAGGATCAGGAAAATGTGTCAGCTCTCACCGCTTCCATTCGGCATTGTCCTGGAGGTTTTAAACAATGGAATAATGTACATCTATAAATAAATAAAAGTCAACCACACAACATGATCTTTTCTGAATAAAATCCTATGAAATCTACATAAAAAGTCATTCAGAATCAAACTATGTTTAACATGAAACCTGAATAGACAAAATTCAATTTTATTTTCATATATTACCAAAAATTAATAAAAATTTATATTAAAATATACTTCCAATAAAATCTCATAAATATTTGACATTATAGATAAATCTGACAAAAATGTGCAGGATTTGTGCAAGTAAAACAACAAAACATTAAAGAAGACCAAAATCAATGAAGAGATACATGACATTCATGAATTGGAAAATTCAATACTGTTAAGATGTCATTTCTTTTTAATTAACATAAAAACTTCATGCAATCACAATAATAATCCCAACAGACTTTTTGTATACGTAGTCAATGTAATTCTAAAATTTCTGGCCTATAACCTAGAAATAATTCCAAGAACATATAGAAAAATGATGTTTGGCAACTGCACAAATGCAATTCAGTGGAGAAGGAGTGGTACCTTTAACAAATAGTACAGAATCAGTTGGATATCCACATGCAAAAAGCAAAACAAAAAACAAACTTCAATCCATAACTTACACCATTGTCTTAGTTGGATAATACAAAAGGAAAACAGAAGAATTGATGCATTTGAACTGTGATGCTGGCAAAGACTGCCAAAAGAGGAAACGCTCTTAGAAGAAATGCAACAAGAGTGCCCCTTGGAAGGGAGAATGGCAAGACCGAATTGCAAACTTAGATATGTCATCATGAAAGCAAAGGGTATCAGTCATCTAGTGCTGCTATAACAAAAATACAAGTGGATGGTATTAACAAAGAGAAATTTCCTCTCGTAAAGTAGGCTAAAAGTTCAAATTCAGGACATCACCTCCAGGGGAAGTCTTTTTCTCTCTTTTGGCCTTCTCATCAATCTTCCCCTGAACTAGGAGCTTCTCCTTGCAGGGACCACAGGTCCAAAGGAAGCACTGTGCTCCCAGCACTGCTTTCTTGGTGATAGGAGGTCTCCCCTTCTCTGTTTGCTTCCCTTTCCTTTTATGCCTTATAAGGAAAATGGTGGTGCAGCCTGCATCCCACAGAAACTCCATTCACATTGGATCAGGGATATGACCTGAGCAAGGGTGTTACAATACAAACCTAATCCTCTTTAACATAAAATTACAATCACAAAATGGAGGACAACCACACAATACTGGGAATCATAGCCCAGACAAATTGATACACATTTTTGGGGGGACATAATTCAATCCATGACAACCACAAAAAATTAACTCAATATGAGTCATAGACATAGATGTATAACCTAAAATTACTAAACATCTGGAAGAAAATGCTTGTCACCTAAGGAAGAAAAATGATTTTTTTTTTATTCCTGTACCAAAAACAATTCATAATTTTTTTTAATTGATAAATTGGACTTCATCCATATTGGGAATTTCTGTTTGTTGAAAAACACTGTAAGAAAATAAGAGACAAGCCACAGAATAGTAGAAAAGATTTTTAAATAGCACGTTTTCCAAAAAAAAAGGTTTTATTCAAAAATATATAAGTAACCCCTAAAAACCCATTAATAATAAAATAAATGCAATTTAAAATAGAAAAAGATTTAAACACATATTCGAAGCTTCATTTTGAGATTTTTGTTTGAGAGCTCCATCTGGAGGTTTTTTGATAAAACTGCATTTCTTGATTGTATTAATGTGTTTGTTTCTCCTTTTTGTCTCCTGTTCTTTTCTGTGTTAACCAACAGAAGAAAATGAGAATAATAATAACAAGAATGACAAATACTGTCCCACACCCCGAGTCGGGAACCTGCTCCATACTTGGTCCCAATATTGGTCAGTATTTAGAAAAATGGCACAATCTCACAAAGGGCTGTAAGACTCAACAATGGACACTATGGGGAATTTTTCCCTTACAGGGAAATTTTTCCCCTATGGGAAAGTTTTGATCTGGCTAAAATATTATATTTGAGATGTAAACTAGAAACTCAAGGGTCTCGTGTAAAGCAACCACAATGGGATTTTTGATATTTTGAGATGTCTCAATGACAACATCATCACATATTTGCCTCCAAACAGGAAGTAGTGTCTAAGCAAGTCAAACAAATATAAACATCGCAAAAAGCATTGGAAGACAGTACAAAATTAGACTCAGTCAAATCACTGGCTTCCAATCTCTAGCCAGACTTAGAGAATACAATTTTGTCTGAAATGCCATTTGGTAGCTCAGAAAATATTGGATCCACCAGGCCCTTGGTGATTAAAAAAAGAGCCAAGGCAAGAACCCTGAGGTCTCCTTCCACTCATGGTCTAAGGCTGAGCTTAGGGCCATTGTAAAAGAGTACCTTGATCCAAGTGAAAATCTTCACAAACTTATCCATGACTTTAGGATATAAGCGGAAATATATGAGCCTGGTGCCCCGGATATCTATAATAAACATGTTGTTAGGTCCTGGTGATATCCATCGGTGGATGGAAGCAGCAAAATGAGTAGATTCTGAAAAAGTTTTAAGCATCTCAGAAAACCTGTTGGCACAGTGGTTAGGAGCTCAACAGCTAACCAAAAGGTCAGCAGTTTGAATCCACAAGCTGCTCCTTGGAAACCTTATGGGCAGTTCTGCTTTGTCCTATAAATTGCTATGTGTTGGAATGAACTCTATGGAAATGGGTTTAAAGGTGCCTTGAGTAAAACTGTTAAAACGAAAACCATGAAATTAATAGGAGATCTGACAGACTGATTCTTCAAAGTGTTCCCTCCAAAAATCAATTATGGAAAATTTAAAGCTTACAATCAAGAAAAAGATGAAACTATTTAAAATTATAAAAATAAGCTAACTAAAAAGTATATAGAACTTTGAGAGTTAAAAAAAAAATTACTAGCTCACAGGCTACAAGAAAAGAAACATTCTTTTTTTTTTTACAGGCTACAACAGAGGCTGACAAATCCCAAGATCTGCAGGTAAGTTGGCAGGCCACTGGCCCTGCATATTTCATGTCCTTGATGAAGGCAGTAAACTCTGCAATCCCTTCAGGAATGCAGTATTGCTTTTGCTTTACTATTTTCCTACGTAGGGCCAGTTCTAATGGCTTTCACTTGGTTCTTCCTACCATAATAGCCCTTATTCCACTAGTCAGCAATCCAGTGCTAGGGTTCTGCCAGGAGCTGAGTATGTCTATTCCAATTATGCACCCTGGAACTGGGGAAATCACTACAGGATGGGTTCAAGGAACCACTAGACATACTGTGAGACAAACATGAGCTAAGATTCCATTAATAACTTGGCCTCCATGTGTCCTTTGTCATGGATTGAATTGTGTCCCCTAAAAATGTGTGTCAACTTGGTTAGGCTAAATTGTATGGTTGTCTTCCATTTTGTGAGTGTAATTTTATGTTAAAGAGCATTCTGGTGGGATTGTAACACCCTTGTTAAGGTCACATCCCTGATCCAATGTAAAAGGAGTTTCTCTGGGGTGTGGTCCGCACCACCTTTTATCTTACAAGAGATAAAAGGAAAGGGAAACAAGCAGAGAGTTGGGAACTTCATACCACCAAGAAAACAACACAAGAAGCAAAGCACACCCTTTGGACCTGGGGTCCGTGCACCTGAGAAGTTCCTCAACCAGGGGAAGATTGAGGACAAGGATCTTCCTCCAGGACCGACTGAGAGAGAAAGCCTTCCCTCTGGAGCTGACGCCCTGAATTTGAACTTTTAGCCTACTTTACTGTGAAGAAATAAATTTCTCTTTGTTAAAGCCATCTATTTGTGGTATTTCTGTTATGGCACCACTAGATGACTAAGACATCCTTACTATGACTGGTGGACCACAGTGACATTTTGAGTCTCCTGCAATTAGTATCAGTTTAGAGCCAGTATCCAGTAATTCCCCCAAAATTCTGATTACTTCCTTTTCCCCAGTGAACAATCTCTCTTGTAAAAGGCCATAGATTCCATTGGGGAAGTTTATCAGAAAGATTAGCAATATAAATTTTTGCCATTGTAGTGGGATCATTCCTGAAGGGGATCTGACCTCCCCTTCATTAAAGGGCTGCGGGTCTGTAAACTTGCTCGAGTCTGGAATTGATTGAGGGGCCTTGACTCTCTATTCTGACAAATCAAGTTAGATGCTGTTCACTTGACCTAGATTTCTTCCAGTTGTACAGAATATCAAGGAAATATTTACTAGATTTCCTTTCTATTCCATTCCTAGGAACACCATGACTGGGTACCCAAGACCATAAATCCATACGAGTCAGGCTATTCTGATTACTGCTTTGACTCTGTTATCCATTACAGCGGAAACCCTGGTGGAGTAGTGGTTAAGTGCTACAGCTGCCAACCAAAAGGCCAGCAATTCAAATCCACCAGGTGCTCCTTGGAAACTCTATGGAGCAGATCTACTCTGCCCTATAGGGTCACTATGAGTTGGAATCAACTCGACAGCAGTGGGTTTTTTTTTTTTTTTTTTTATCCATTATGGTAATCACATCCAACTTGTCTTTGTCATTTGAGTGCTACTACTTAGCCCCTACCACCAATTAGGTTTAGGACTTAGTCCCTACCACCACAGGGTCAAATCAGCCCCATTGCAGTTAGGTGTCTTACTCAGTTAGGGCAGTTTCCACTGTCAAATCTGACTTACATAAAATTGCAATCACAGCAGTCTTCAGGGATGCTGGGGTTCCCTTCACAAATTTGTTCCTCACTGTTTTGATAAAAGGCATGTCCTCTGTGTACTCCATGTGTGGATCTCTAGGTCTAACCTGATAAATCCATTCTAACATGCCCATTCTTCTAAGCTCTGGATACCATCTTCTACAGTATACCAAGGCAGGTCTGATACTTCGGCTTGATTTAGTGTAGGCCATTGCATATTCCATGCTTCAGTGAACCAACCAAATAAACTATTAAGTTCTTTCCTAACCTCTCGGGCTGAAACACTGAATGAAGAATCTGTGCTTAGTGGCCACAGATCCATCTTTATGTTCCTTGCACTATTATCCCACACCCTTAATAGCCATTCCCACATATATTCTCCAGATTTCTCTTTGTATATATTGGAAAATTCAAGCGGTTCTTTTGGGATGTAGCATACCTGCTCCTGGGTCAGATGTTGTACTTTACCTTTTGGGATTTGCTGGGATTTAAGTCTAGTTATATATTTTTTATAGGTCTAGAAGCCAAAATGGGTGGTAGGGATGGGTTTTGAGAACATTCAGCATTGTCTTGTAAGGCATCTGCCTCAAGAGATGCCCCAGGAAATGACTCAGACAAAACCTCTTCAGACACAGCTGGCTTAATCTCAACAGAAGGGGGTGAAAACGCAAGTAGTTTTACCGGAGAGGGCAGCTTAGCAGGCAAAGATGGAGTAATTTCAAGTTTCAGGATCCCATTGGTTCCCAATCAATGCCTCATTTTAATTTCAGACACCTCTCAAGGTTGGGAATTCAGTTGGTGTTGTAATTCAACCACCCATAAGATAAGACTCTGGGTTTGATTTTCAGCAATAACAGCTCTGTTGCTATAAGAAATAAGGCTTTCTTTCAAGGCACAAGTGGAAACTTTGAAGCCATTTATGCAGTGCTTGAGCTTTGACTCTGATGCCCCTAACTGATCTCTTTCTTTCAATTCTTTTTCCAGTGAAAGTAGGACCAACCAATCTAGTTCCTTATAATTCTCATTCTGACAAAATTGTAGTAAGGCATCAAGCATGTGATCACCCAGAGCCTCGCCACTCACCAACACCTGATCTATTGGTGGTGACAGTTAGTGTATTTCTTTTACCACTTCATGCCATGTATTAGCAGTGCCTTTTTTACTATTGGAAGCAAAGTTATTAACATCTTTAAGACTATCCAGTCTTGAAAATCAATTTAGAAAACCATACTTAATTTAGTTTCTCTAGAACCACTCTCAGAACCAAATGTCTTAGGCTAGGTTCTCTAGAGAAGCAAAATCAGTGAAGCATCTATATATACATATTGAGAAATTTATACCAAGGAAATGGCACACGCTGTTGTAGAACCTGGAAAGTCCCAAGTCCATAGGTCAGGCTGGAGGCTTCTCATGACTCATGTAGCTGCAGGGGCTGGTGAACAATAGATAAGCATGTCAGATAAAAGGCTTCTGACTCACAGGTTGTAGCGGTAAACAAAATCCCAAGATCAGCAAATAAGTTGGCAGACCCCTGGCTCACAGACTGCAGAGGCTGATATACCCCGAGATCAATAGATATATTACTAGCTCAAGTCCCAGGAACCAGAGGTCAGATGAACAGGAGCCAGCTACAGAATCCAGAGCAAGCAAAACCCCACGAGAATTGCCAGAAAGCCCACCTATATTGGATGCAGGACACACTCCCAGGAAAACTCCTTTTCAACTGATTGGCTACACATAGCAGGTCCAATCATGGAGGTGATCACATTATTATATGACTGCTAAACTGCATCATAACTGCCAAACCACTGAAAATTATGGCCAAGCCAAGTTGACACACAACCTTAATGATCACACTTTGGAACAGCAAAAGAAAGAGACTGAAGAAAGAAAAAATAAAACAAAGAAAAATGAATGGCTGTCCAATTGCAGCAGTTACAGAAATCTGTGGGAGCAAAGACAAAGCAAAGGAATTCTCCTACCAATAACGATGCTCCCATGTCGTTGTTGTTGTTAGGTGCCGTCGAGTTGGTTCCGTCTAATAGCGACCCTATGCACAACAGAACAAAACATCCTTACACTCGTTGTTGTGCTTGAGCTCATTTTTGTAGCCACTGTGTCAATCCACCTCATTGAGGGTCTTCCTTTTTTCTGCTGACCCTGTACTTTTCCAAACATTAAGTCCTTCTCTAGGGACTGATCCCTCCTGACAACATGTCCAAAGTATGTAAGATGCAGTCTCACCACCCTTGTTTCTAAGGAGCATTTTGGTTGCACTCCTTCCAAGACAGGTTTGTTCGTTCTTTTGGCAGTCCATGGTATATTCAATATTCTTTGCCAACACCACAATCCAAAGATGTCAATTCTTCGGTCTTCCTTATTCATTGTCCAGCTTTCACATGCATATGATACAATTGAAAATACCATGGCTTGGATCAGGTGCACCTTAGTCTTCAAGGTGATATCCTTGCTCTTCAACACTTTAAAGAGGTCCTTTGGAGCAGATTTACCCAATGCAATGCATTGTTCGATTTCTCGACTGCTGCTTCCGTGGCTGTTGATTGTAGATCCCATGATCTGCAACTATTGCAAGAAACCTGGTCACTTTAAAATGGATTGTTTTAAGCTTTAGAATAAACAAAATGTGACTCCAGTGCCACTTTCAGAAAAAATCAGTGGATGATGCTCCAGGAAGCTTACAGAGGCTTTGACAATAGTCCCCTTGTCCAAACCAGGGGTGGGGGGAGGGTAAGATACCTCTCCAAGTCCTTGGGGTGACTTTTACTTTTACATTCCTTGTGGACATGGGTATGACACTGTCAGCAATCAACCCTAAGTGTTTGCAAAGGCCTCTTCCTGGAACACTCAGACTTCTTCTGTCATAGTTGTTTTCAATGAGAAAAGATTTAACCCATTTTTTACCCATACCAGTTTATATAGTGCCAATAGAAAACTAGTACCTATTTTTTGCTAAGCAATCGTACACATCGTTATTTGAAAAAGACCTATATGGAGTTTCTAGAAATGAAAAACAAATCAAAAATAAATGAAATTATCAAAAGCAAATGTAATCAATGAGCGACCATATTATGATGAGGTAGTATGCGGAAAAAGGAAGCATCTTGTTTTTCACTGAAGTCTAAGTGAAATTTAGTGAGTCTTTCAATTATGAAGGTACGTAACAAACCAGAGTACTATTAACAGCACCTCTGAGGATAGTAATCGCAGATATTTTTATACAACATATAGATTATAAAATATCTAGAGATATTTGCATGCTTATTCCTGTTTCCAAATTACAATAACTTGTAGACATGTATGTAGAAATCGTTATCTAATACATTAATGAGGAAGTACAACTATTATTGTATCACGATTTTGTATTTTTAATACCCTTACTTTTGTATCAGTACAATGCATTGAATATAAATTTCAAAATATTACATACTATTTATTTTAAAACGCGTTTCTAAGATGGGTTCATAGACTCAACCAAGTTACTGAAGGGGTTCATGGCTTCTGCCCCAAAAAATGTTATTACAGAAACTTACTATTTCATGACAACTACAAGGAAATTATAAAATATACAGCAAGGAAAGATAGAGAAGTGAAGGAAAAGTTAAGAGTTAGCAAGAATAAATCCACTTATGTTGTAATAAAGTACCTGAAGAAGAGCTATGAAAGAGTATGAACTCTGGAGGTGGAGACAATATTGGAAGAGGCAAGATTTTTGCCTTGTAAAAAAATTTACCTTTTTTGATATATGTATAAATGTACATTTACCATTTCAACATTTTTTACATGTAAAATTCAGTGACATTGATTATGTTCATCCTGTGCAACCATCATCACTCTCCACTACCACAGTTTTTCATTGCCTTTAACCAATGCTCAATGCCATCTAATCAATTTTTGCAATTCTCTTGAGTGTAAATTGATTTTTCATTTACTTTTCCATTAAGACATACGACATTAGAACATTTTTGTGTGATTATTCTCAGTCTACACAGTTTTTGTGAAGTCACCGTACATTGGTCCATTTTGATTTGGTCAATTGTCTTGTTATTAATGATTTGGGGGGATTCTTTATTCTAAGTAACTAACAGCCATATGTGTTGTCAACATTTACTCCCAGTCTGTTTATACTTGCTCCTAATCTGTGGGCTTCCTATTCATGTTCTTAATGACATATTTTGGTGATGACAAATTTTGATTTTAGATTAAGTCACATTTATCAATTATCACAGAGATAGACCCGTATGCTTTCTTCCAGTCTCTGGAGATGTTTGCTAAAGTATGTGATGCATTTAAAATTATTTTGTACGGAGTGAAGTAAAGGATAAGATTATTTTCTTCCGTTCAATTACCCTGTTTTTCCTGGCACATTTTAAAAACCTATTATGTACTTGTTTATAGCTGAACTATATTTTATTTACAAATTTTCTGTCTTTTTTCTAAAATCGTACTTCCTGTGTTTACTGCTACTGCTGTTCTTGTTAGGTGCCATCCAGTCAGTTCTGACTCATAGCAACCCTATATACAACAGAACCAAATGCTACCGGGTCCAGTGCCACCTTCGTGACCTTGGTTATGTTTGAGCCTATTGTTGCAGCCACTGTGCCAATCCATCTTGTTAAGGGTCTTCCTCTTTTTCACTTTTTTTTTTTTTTTTACCAAGCATGATGCCCTTCTCCAGGGACTGATCCCTTCCGATTACATGTACAAAGTATATGAGACGCAGTCTTGCCATCCTTGCTTCTAAGGAGCACTCTGGCTTTGCTTCTTCCGAGTCGGTTTTATTTGTTGTCTTGGCAGTCCGTGGTATATATTCAATATTTTTCACCAACACCATAATTCAAAGGCATCAATTCTTTGATGTTCTTTATTCATTGCCCAGCTTTCACATGAATATGAGGCAATTGAAAACACCATAGCTTGGGTCAGATGCACCTTAGTCTTCAAGGTGACATCCTTGCTTTTTAACTCTTTAAAGAGGTCTTTTGCAGCAGATTTGCTCAATGCAATGCGTCTTTTGATTTCTTGACTACTGCTTACATGGGTGTTGATTATTGATCCAAGTAAAATGAATTCCTTGGCAATTTCAATCTTTTCTCCGTTCATCATGGTGTTGCTTATTGGTCAGTTGTGAGGATTTTTGACTTCTTTATGTTGAGGTGTAATCCATACTGAAGGCTGTAGTATTAGATTTTCATCAGTAAGTGCTTCAAGTCCACTTCACTTTTAGCAAGCAAGGTTCTGTCATCTGCATTATGCATGTTGTTAGTCTTCCTCCAATGCTGATGCCCTGATCTTCTTCATATAGTCCATTTGCTCCAATTATTTGCTCTGCGTACCGATTAAATAAATATGGTGAAAGGATAAAACCCTGACACACACTTTTCCTGACTTTAAACCACGCAGTATACCATTGTTCTATTTTAACAACTGTCTCTTGATCTATGTAGAGGTTCCTCATGAGCATAATTAACTGTTCTGGAATTCCTGTTCTTACCAATGTTATCCATAATTTGTTATGATCCACACAGTCGAATGCCTTTGCATAGTCAATAAGACACAGGTAAACATCCTTCTGGTATTCTCTGCTTTCAGCCAGGATCCATCTGACATCAGCAATGATATCAGTGGTTCCACATCCTTTTCTGAATCTGGCTTGAATTTCTGGCAGTTCCCTATTGATATACTGCTGCAGCGGCTTTTGAATGATCTTCTGGAATATTTTGTTCACATGAGATAATGATACTGTTCAGTAACACAGGTAAACATCTTTCTGATATTCTCTGCTTTTAGCCAGCATCCATCTGATATCAGATGCACATCATTATAATACTTTACTTTGTCTTCTCGAGCTGCCCTTTGAAATCTACTGTTCAGCTCTTTCACTTCATCATTTCTTCCATTTGCTTCAGCTACTCGATGTTCAAGAACAAGTTTCAGAGTCTCCTCTGACACACATTTTGATATTTTCTTTCTTTTTAATGACCTCTTGCTCTCTTCATGTGTGGTGTCCTTGATGTCGTTCCACAACTTGTCTGGTCTTCTTTCATGAGTGTTCAACACATCAAATCTATTCTTGAGATGGTCTCTAAATTCAGGTGGGATATAGTCAAGGTCATACTTCTAATTTTCTTCAGCTTCATCTTGAACCTACATATGAGCATTTGATGGTCTGTTCTGCAGTGGGTCACTGGCATTTTTCTGACTGATGATATTGAGCTCTTGCAATGTCTCTTTCCACAGATGTAGTCAACTTGTTTCCTGTGTATTCCATCTGGTGAGGTCCATGTGTAGCATCACCATTTATGTTGGTGAAAAACAGTATTTGCAATTAAGAAGTCATTGCTCTTGCAAAATTCTATCATACAATCTCCAGCATTGTTTCTATCACCAAGGCCATATTTTCCAACTACCAGTCCTTCTTCTTTGTTTTCAACTTTCACATTCCAATCACTAGTAATTATGAATGAATCCTGATTGCATGTTCGATCAATTTCAGAATTCAGAAGTTGGTAAAATCTTCAATTTCTTCATCTTTGGCCTTAGTGGTTGGTGAATAAATTTGAATAAAAGTCATATTAACTGGTCGTCCTGGTAGGCAGTGTGGTACTTCAGGATAAATCTTGAAATGTTCTTTTAGATGATGAATGCAATGTCATTCCTCTTCAAGATGTCATTCCCGGCATAGTATACCATATGATAGTCCTATTGAAAATGGCCAGTATCTGTCCATTTCAGCTCACGAATGCCTAGGATATCAATGTTTATGTGTTTCATTTCCTTTTTGATGATTTCCAATTTTCCTAGATTCATATTTCCTACATTACACATTCTGATTATTAATGGATATTTGCTGTTTCTTCTCATTTTGAGTCATGCCACCTCAGCAATTAAAGCAACAATAAACACCCCCATCCATCTGACCATTTCTTGCAAGATGGGGGCTTGCGTGTTGCTGTGATGCTGGAAGCTATGCCACCGGTATTGTTTTGCAGTAAATCTTCCAACCCTCCAGCCATGTTCTTTTTTAAAATAGCTTTGGGTATTTTAGAATTTTTCATCTTTATACATATTTAGAGCCAGCATGTCAATTTTTTCAACTATCTTTTGATTTTGATTGAGACTGTATTCAATCAATAATTTGGAGAGAATTTACATCTTAATATTTTGATCAGTGTATATGCTGTATCTCTCCATTTAGTTCCACTTAAATTTTTTCTCATTGATGTTTTCAAGTTTCCATGCTATGATACTGACAAGGTTTAGTAATTTTATTATTTAAACTTAGTATGTTTTACAACTATTTTTTGTTTATATTTGATATTTCTATAAAAGTGATATTTTAACTTAATTTTTTTTCTGTTCATGAACTAAGTTGTATCATTCATGATGTTAATTATAATCCCCAAGGTAACTACTAATAAAATAACTAAAAAATATACAGAAAAAAGATGAAGATGAAATCAAAATAACACACTAGAAAACAATGAATAAACAAAAAGGAGAGAGATGAGAAGAATGGAAAAAAAAAAAAGCCAACTATATGTTACCATCAAGAGACTTACTTTAGATCCAAACATACAAATCAATTGAATATGAAAGGATGGAAAAGATATTTCATACAAATTGTAATCAAGAGAGATCTGTGGTACCTATACTTATATTCCACAAACTATTAATGTATTTCTCTGGAACATTTACTTGATTATGTATGGCATCTGGTGACAATTAAAAGTTAAATAAGAAGCATGATACTATATTTATAGATCATAGTATGTTAAAAACAGTATTATAAGTTGCTAAACAAACAGAATAGAATACAAAATATTCTAGTAATGCTTCACTGTGACAGAAAATACAATTTTTTTCACATAGGATAAAATGCTCATGCTTTACACAAATCAAGTTACATTTCACACTTTGTAGTTAGATTAAGATCATAAAAAAAAAATCATGGCATCTGAAAATTTATCAAGATATCATTTATTTTCAATCACAATAAACAGTGTCACTCAGCAAAGACAATCATTTCATAAAATGAATAATATGATCCATTACTTTATAAAGACTTGTATAATACCAATTACAGTTATATTTATCTGAAATATCAAGGATGGATATTTTCCATGAGCTAGTATTTACCTTAAATTTATGTAGATTGAAATATTGGATCCAATTATTCATTCCTCTGTGTATCTATGCTTCTTGCCATGTAAATTTTAAGCTCTACAAGAGGAAGATATACTTCTTCAATCCTTGACTTTCGTCTCAGCTATGTGATTCATAATGCCTAATAGAATATACAAAAACAGTTGCTTGAAAAGCGTTTGTTTAGGCATGTTTCCTTTTGTGACTCAGTCACTGACATTGGATGAACATACTATGGTCCAAGAAAAATCACAGATACATGAAATGGACCTGCTCAATCAATGTACACACCTATTTCCCTGAGATAAGTTCATTAGCCAAGATCAGGCTAGATCTGAGGACCACAAATAATAGCAGATCATAGTATGTTTGACTCTCTTACTATACAGAAAGAAAGTAAAATTTATATTACCAAATAAAACTTAAGTCATCCATATTTTGGACTATGTTGAGGCAGAGATATGCCTTATGTGCATATTAAAATATGAAATCAATATTTTCAACATATTTCATGTCTGAGTATTGAACAGATAGATCTTTGTTTACTGTGTTTACTATGTTATGCTATAAAGTATCCTCTCTCCCGCTAAGCTATACATTTTCAGAATATCTCAATAAACCCATTCTCAAAATGACTTAATTTACATGGGTAACCACATTGCCATGTGTACTAACTCAGAAACCTTTAATTGCCAAACTCTGATTCAAGAGCCTTAATTTAAATGAACTGAGCTTTAATTACTATGTTACTAATTATATTTCAACTGATTTCCTAAGCTGTAAGGAACAACGTTATTGAAGAGCAATCAAATGGGGAGTTACATTAGACACATGCACTGCTTTGATATTTGAAGAGGAATCTGAATCAATATAACAGCTAAACACTTGGACAATTCCTCACAATTCTCTGGAAAATGAATAAGTAAATCTATACTGACTTTACAGTTTGTGACAGGGTAGCTTGGTATTGGCTAACTTCCTAACTGCCTCTTTGAAATCTTTGTTCCTGAGACTATGGATCAGGGGGTTCAGCATGGGGATGACCACTGTGTAAAACACAGAGGCCACCTTGACCATGAGCCATGAGCCCTTGGGATTAGGCACACAGTAGAGAAAAAGGGTGGTTCCATGGAAGATGGCAATGGTAGTTAGGTGGGAGGCACAGATGGAGAAGGCCTTGGGTCACCTCCTAGTTGATGCCATCTTCATGATAGTGATAAAAATGAAAATATAGGAAGTAAGAATCATCATGAGGCTGCTTATTTCATTGAATGTGGCCGACACTAAAATGATCTTTTGACTAATGTAGGGGTCAGAACAGGATACAACAACAATGGCAGCATGCTCACAGACAAAGTTGTTTATGAAGTTAGTCCCACAAAAGGATAATGTTAACAGAAAATAGGTGAATGTCAAGGAAGAGACTATACTCCAAGAGTATGAGGCAGCTACCAAAAAGAGACAAAGTTTTGGGGACATTGCAACCGTATAGAACAAGGAGTTACAAACTGCTACAAATCCATCATAAGCCATCACGGCCAACATGAATGTCTCTGTCACCACAAATATGCAAAGAAAGAAGAATTGTATGACGCACCCTGTGAAGGAAATGGTTCTGTCTTCCACAACCAAGTTTTCTAATAGTTTGGGTGTAACTACTGAAGAGTAACAGAAATCAACAAAGGACAAGTGGCTGAGGAAAAAGTACATGGTGGTGTGGAGTTTGGGGTTGATCCTGATGATCATGATCATGCACAGATTCCCGATGATGGTGACCATGTAGATGGTCAGGAAGACCATGAAGAGGGGCACCTGGAGGTCCAGGTATTCTGAGAAGCCCAAGAGGATGAAAGTGGCTCCAGTACTCTTATTTTTTTGGTTTCTGCTGAGAAAATAAGAAATTTGATTATCGTGAGAAACAATACTTGAATTAGACAGTAGAAAATGAAAAAAAAATTTAAAAAAGAGAGGTTTATTGAATGTCTATAAATATTTTGTGGAAAATACTTGTTTGCTCCTCTTAAATTATTTGAATATTTGAAACTTACTAATGTCACACTTATACAGTAAATATTAATTTTGTGCAAGTGGAATATTAAAGAACAAATTTGAAAATAACAAAAAGAGACTAGATCCTGCTATATTCAAACAATCAAAATCAGTATCATCAGAGGCAGCTCCTTCACAGGAAGGGCCACTTTGTTAGCATGAATCTAAATTTCTTGAAAATAATTGTTTTATAAAAAATACAGCTTAAGAATTTCTATAGTTTCTTCCATTTTCCCCTTTTCATTTATCAGCAATTAACTTAGAAACCTTAATTTAAAAAAAAAAAATGTTAACAACACTGGAAAAGAGTCAAGATTAAATTGTATTGCTTGGGCTATTTTCCTTTTCAGAATCTTCGTTAACCTACTAACGCAATACTTTAAACATGCTATAGATCTGCAGTACAGCTCTACTAATTTTTTTTCACTGATCACAAAATTTTTTTTAATGTTATTCTTTAGTAGATAGCATAACATTCTTCAGCAGGTGCTCGCCACCAAAATTTGTACTATGTCATCGTTAATAAAAATAGTTGAAGCAATAGTTCATATAAACCACTTCCTTTCCAAAGTGGCATTTGGGAAAGATGGGTAAGTGACCAATAGTTAAAACTGTGAAAGCACTGTACACAGCTCTTAAATATTATTCTGCAGAAAAAATAAGTTTTCCTGAAACAAGTTTTAAGCTATGCAAAGACCAAATTTCAGGCTAGAGACCAAACTCAAACACGTACCATCGTATGCTTGATGCCATTGGGACAGATCCTCAGAAATGAGAAATTGGTTTTCAGTATCAAGTACAATTGGCGGGGGTCATTTTATATTTCCTTTGTAGTTCACAATGCCTAGTCACTGGTTTTCTTTCTAAATGGAGGTCAAATGTCTATACACATGGAGTTGGAAAATACCTAAAGAGACTTGGACTATGAGAAAAGCCTACAGGCCACTAAGGAGCAGAAGTCAAGAGTATCCCTGTATTCTCAGAGAAGTCCTGCACTCTAAACTCCAGGACAAGAACAGAAGGGAAAAAAGCTCTTTCTGGACCTGACAGCATAGCCTTCAGGCCCATCTTCCCCCAAGTACTACCAGCCTCTTTCCTGTTGCATTGGACAAATAAGAATTAATCCTATTATATCCTTAATATCTATTGCTTAGTTATTTACTGATGCCAAGAGAGGCATAGGACATTTTTCATCGACCCTTGCTAATTTTCCTGTGAAGCTTTCCCTCATGGTTTCTCACACATATCTTATCTCTTCCCATTCACTGATATCATTTAACCATGATCTCTGGAAATAAATGATATATCAGTTACCAAGTAAGGAGTATAATATAAATGCTTCCTTATCTATATTTCACAAGTTGAAGACTGGTAATTTGCAAAATTATCACCAAGTCTAATGCCATCCATGAAGGTGAAATTAAATAAACCCATGATATTGATGACTACCGTCACTTTTTTTCCTCGTGGAAATCATTCTCGTGGTGGTATTGAAAGTGGTGATTACAATATGGAAACATTCACTTTCAATTTGATTATTTTCACTCAGGCACTGACTTCTCTACTGTGTGAACATGCCTCATAGAAATACAACTGGTTTTATTTAGTCACTCCTAGTCTAAGGGAACCCTGGTGGTGTAGTGGTTAAGAGCTACGGCTGCTAATCAAAAGGTCGGGAGTTCAAATCTACCAGACACTACTTGGAAACTCTGTGAAGCAATTCTACTCTGTCCTTTAGAGTTGCTAGGAGTTAGAATTGACTCCACAGCAATGGTTTTGGAAACCCTGAGTGGCGCAGTGGTTAAGAGCTACAGCAGCTAACCAAAAGGTCGGCAGTTCGAATCCACCAGGAGCTCCTTGGAAACACTTGGGGTTTCCTTTGTCCTATAGGGTTGCTATGAGTCGGAATAGATTCGGTGGCAATTTTTTTTCCTAGCCTAAGATGTGTAATTACATTTTCCCCATTCTCCTTTCTGAATCCCCATCACTTTGCATCTCTCTCTAGTTTCATCAGGTTTGAACACGTAGGAAAAATATTTCTCAAAGACTAATTCAACAACCATTCCTTTACTACCATTTTATATAAGGTTTCAGCACTACTCAGCTAGATTATGGCTGCATATTTTCAACAAAACTTGTCAATTTTATTTTTAGAATTATTTGCAATAATTCTATGCAACATGTCAAAATAATTTTCCATGATCACTTTATCCTGACAGTCAATGTTGTTTTAAGACCCAAATGCTTTTATTTAGTAAATTCATGTTGTGAGGCTGGCTTTCCCAAAATTGTCCGAGGTCTCTGTGTTCTGTCTTAGCTTCATTACCACTAACTTCTGCTTCCCTTAGCATGGTGAATTTATTCAACTCTGTTAAGCAGCACATGATCATTTGGATTATGTGTATTTTCCCATTTTTTCTGTCTCTTGTAATCCTTTATTTTTCCCTCTCCTGTTATGGGTATTATGTATTTTTTCTTGTCTCTATACATACAGATCTTAAGGTTTATAGCTTACTATTACTATATGCTATATTCTATAATGCATTACTCATATGCATGTTCAAGTTGAAACTGAAAAAAATTAGAACAAGCCCACAAGAAGCAAAGTACAACCTTGAGTGTATCTCACCTGAACTTAGAGACTGTCTCAAGAATAGATTTGGCACGTTGAACACTAATAAAAGAAGACCAGATGAATTGTGGAATGACTTCAAGGGCATGAAGAAAGCAAGAGGACATTAAAAAGACAGGAGAGAAAGAAAAGACCTAAATGGATGTTAGAAGAGACTCTGGAACTTGCTCTTGAATGTTGAGTAGCTAAAGCAAAAGAAAAAATGATGAAGTGGAAGAGTTGAACAGAAGATTTCAAAGGGCAGCTTGAGAAGACAAAGTAAAGTATTATGAGACATGCGCAAAGACCTGGAGTTAGAAAACCAAAAGAGAAGAACACACTTAGCATTTCTCAAGCTGAAAAAACTGAAGAAAAAAATCAAGCCTCAAGTTGCAATAGAGGAGGATTCTACAGGGAAAATATTAGACAATGCAGGAAGCATCAAAAGAAGATGGAAGGAATACACAGAGTCACTATATCAAAAACAACTGGTTGACATTCAACCATTTCAGGAGATAACATATGATCAGGAACCAACAGTACTGAAGGAAGAAGTCCAAGCTGCATGGAAGGCGTTGGTGAAAAACAAGGCTCTGGGAATTGATGCAATACCAGTTGAAATGTTTCAACAAAGGAATGAAGCACTGGAAGTGATCACTAGTCTATGCCAAGAAATTTGGAAGACAGCTGCCTGGCCAACCGACTAGAAGTGTATCCACAGGAATGGTGCAGGGAAATTCAGAAATTATTGAATAATATCATTAATATCACAAGCAAGCAAAATTTTGCTGATCATTCGAGTGGCTGCAACAATATATTGACAGGGAACTGCCAGAAATTCAATCCAGATTTAGAAGAGGGCTTGGAACCAGGGATATCATTGCTGATGTCAGATAAATCCTGGCTGAAAGCAAAGAATAACAGAAAGATGTTTACCTGTGATTAATCTACTATGCAAAGGCATTTGACTATGTGGATCATAACTAATTATGGATAACATTGAGGAGAATGAGATTTCTGGAACACTTAATTGTGCTCATGAGGAATCTGTACATGGATCAAGAGGAAGTCTTTCCAGCAAAACAAGGGAATACTGCATGGTTTAAAGTCAGTAAAGGTGTGTGTCAGGGCTGTATCCTTTCACCATACCTATTTAGTCTGTATACTGAGCAAATAATCAGAGAAGCTAGAGTATATGAAGAACGAGGCATCAGGATTGGAGGAAGACTTATTAACAACCTGCGTTAAACAGATGATACAACCTTGCTTGTTGAAAGTGAAGAGGACTTGAAGCACTTACTGATGAAGATCAAAGACTACAGCCTTCAGTAGGGATTATATCTCAATATAAATAAAACAAAAATCCTCACAACTGGACCAATAAGCAGCATCATGATAAACGGAGAAAAGATTGAGGGTGTCAAAGATTTAATTTTACTTGGGTTCACAATCAACAGCCATGGAAGCAGCAGTCAAGAAATCAAAAGACGCATTGCATTGGGCAAATCGGTTGCAAAAGACCTCCTTAAAGTTTTGAAAACATTCTGCATCCCACTTTGAAGTGTGGCGTCTGGGGTCTTAAATGCTAACAAGTGGCCATCTAAGATGCATCAATTGGTCTCAGCCCACCTGTATCAAAGGAGAATGAAGAATACCAAGGCCACAAAATAACTAAGAGCCCAAGAGACAGAAAGGGTCACATGAATTAGAGACTTACATCATCCTGAGACCAGAAGAACTAGTTGGTGCCCGGCCACAACCGATGACTGCCCTGACAGGGAGCACAGCAGAGAACCCCTGAGGGAGCAGGAGATCAGTGGGATGCAGACCCCAAATTCTCACAAAAAGACCATACTTAAAGGTCTGATTGAGACTAGAGGAATCCCGGTAGTCATGGTCCCCAAACCTTCTGTTGGCCCAGGACAGGAACCATCCCCGAAGACAACTCATCAGACGTGAAAGGAACTGGACAGTGGGTAGGACAGAGATGCTGATGAAGAGTGAGCTAATGATATCAGGTGGACACTTGAGACTGTGTTGGCATCTCCTGTCTGGAGGAGGAATGGGAGGATAGAAAGAGTTGGAAGCTGGCAAAATTGTCACGAAAGGAGAGACTGGAAGGGCTGACTCATTAGGGGGAGAGCAAGTGGGAGAACGGAGTAAGGTGTATATAAACTTATATGTGACAGTCTGACTTGATTTGTAAACGTTCACTTGAAGCTCAATAAAAATTAATTAAAAAAAAAAAGTTTTGAAAAGCAAACATGTCACCCTGAGGACTAAGGTGCTCCTGACCCAAGCCATGGTGTTTTCAGTTGCCTCATATGCATGCGAAAGCTGGACAATGAATAAAGAAGACCACAGAAGAACTGAAGCCTTTGAATTGTGGTGTTGGTGAAGAATATCGAATATATTATGAACTCCCAAAAGAATGAACAAGTCTGTCTTGGAAGAAGTACAATCAGAATGCTCCTTAGAAGCAAGGATGGTGAGACTGTATCACATACTTTAGACCTGTTGTCAAAAGGGATCAGTCTCTGGAGAAGGACATCATGCTTGGTAAAATAGAGAGTCAGCACAACAACCATTGTGAGGATGGCGCAGGACCAGGCAGTGTTTCATTCTGTTGTGCGCAAGGCCACTATGAGTGGGAGCCAACTTGACGTCATCTAAAACAACAACAAATAATTTATAAATTTGTCTGTTATTGCCACCTTCTTTATCAGGCATTATAGGAATTTTGGAAGGAGGCCCATATTTGACTATTTCTTATTTACCAAAATGCCTTTTTCACTGCTGGGTACCTGATGAGAAAGCCGGGAAATATCATTTGAAAGTAAGGATGTGTAACGGCATAACACCTTGAGGCCTGTCCAAGCCAAACTGACTAGATTTTAATGGACTAATGTGTTTGTCTATTCAATGGACATGTGTGTTCGTTTCCTGCAAAGATTATCATAACTCAATATTTTATTTCTAAAGTGAAATAAAACATGTTTTGAATAAACTCTCCTAAATACAGATGGACTTGGGTGATTCATTGACTGGAGATTCCTTTGCTAAGATTGATGAACTCCAAGAATTCTCCTTGTTAGTATTCCATTAGAATATAAGTCAACCTAAAAATATTGGCATGGGTCTACAGTACGTAAACATATACTTTAATATTTCATATAAACAACTTTTCTCCAACCCATTAAGAAAATCCAGTGTTAGCAGAGAGAAGCAGACTGAACAGCTAATTTCTGGCACCAAACTGTGTCACATATATGTCATCATATCCACTGGGATGCGGACCAAAGAGAATATCATGAAGCATCACCTGGGAGGCACAATTTGAGCAATTAGATAAACTTTGTCCTATGTCATATGTTGTTGTAGATTGTTTTTTTAAAGCTTTGGAGACATGTATCATTAACTTTTCCCCATTCATCTTAAAAAAAAAAAAATTAACCAGAATGAATACACGTTTATTTTATACACATGTAAATTACACAAATGTGCAATGAAAAAAATCCATTTATAAAACGTCTATCGTTTATTTTCTTCATTAGTAATCATTTTTATTTCTGTTTGTTATTTTTATAAAATTTATATTTTTAATCCATAACCAGTTGTAGTGCAAGGATCTACATAAATGGAATTGATTTGAAACTTATCAATTCTAGTATTATTGTAGATGTCCTTAGATTTTATGCAAGTTATCATGACATCTGTGAATAGAAATAGTTTTAATGTATTCCTTCCTAGCATAATGGCTACATTTTTCTTGCTTAATTGCAGTGGCTGTGACAGCCAGTAAAATGTGGATTAAAAATTATGAGGGTGGACATCTTTGCCTTACTCTCAATATTAAGGGAAAAGCAATAATATTTCACCTTACAGTACTATGTCAGATATAGGTATTTTTATAGAAAATCTTTTTCAGTTTTTAGAAGCTTCCACTGCTGGTTTTAGCACAATATTAATAAACTAAAAAGGAAAAAGCTTATGATCTTCTCAACAGATGCAGAAAAACCATATCACAAAATGCAACACCAACTTTTCATAAAAAGACTGAAAACTAGGAATAAAAAAAAAAATTCTTGATCTATAAATAGCATCTATGAAACATACCACAGCTAACATTGTATTTAGTGTAGAAGACTAAATGTTATCTTCCTAGGATCAGGAAAATGTGTCAAATCTCAGTACTTTGATACAGCATTGTCTGGGGGTTTTAAACACTGCAATAATGCAAATAAATAAATTAATAAAAGCTATATGACATGATCATTTATGAATAAAATCATATGAAATCTACATAAAAAGTCATTAGAAATAAAGCTAGCATGAAACCTGAATAGACAAAATTCAATTTTATTTTTATATATTAGCTAAAATGAATAAGAATTTATATTAAAATATAGTTCCAATAAAATATCATAAATATTCAAAATTTTTAGATGAATCTGGTGAAAATGTGCAGGATCTGTGCACACAAAACATTAAAGAAGACCAAATCAATGAAGAGATATAATACTTTCATGATTTGGAAAACTCAATACTGTTAAGATATCATCTCTCCTAGTTAATATATAAATTTCATGCAATCACAATAATAATCCCAACAGGCCTTTTGTATCCATTGTCAACCTAATTCTAAAATTCTTGGGCTATAATATAGAAATAATTCCAAGAATATATAGCAAAATGATGTTTGACAAGAGCACAAATGTAACTCGATGAAGTAAGAGTGGTAATTTTAAAAAATGGTACTGAAAAAATTGAATATCCAGATTAAAAAAATAATGAACTTCAATAGATAACTTGGACCATAAAAAAAAAAAAAACAAATAACTTGATATGGACAATAGACATAGATGTGTAACCTAAAATTATAGAATGTCAAAAAAAGAAAATCTTTGTTATCTTGAGGAAGTAAAAGGTTTTTTTTTTTTTTTTTTTTTTTAATTCCACTGCTAAAAACACAATTGACATATGAGACTTTACTCACACTGGGAATATCTGTTTTTTGAAAGACACTAAGAAAATAAGAGACCAACCACAGAATAGTAGAAAATATTTGCAAATAACACATTTTACAAATATATATATATAGACAGAATCTAAAGATACAAAAATAACCCCTAAAAATCCAATAAAAATAAAATAAATGCTATTAAAATTGAGAAAAGGATATAAACAGACACTTTACCAAAGAAAAGAAACAGGCATCAAAAGATCACATGAAAGATATTCAACTTAATTATTCATTTGTTGTTATTAAACCGGCTCCAACTCATGTTGACCTTATGCATAATAGAACAAAACATTGCCAGGTCCAGCACCACATTCATGATCCTTGGTGTGTTTGAGTCTGTTGTTGCAAATATTGTGTCAATAAAACTCATTGAAGGTTTCCCTCATTTCCACTGACCCTCTACTTTTTTTTTTTTTTCCTACTTTACCAAACATGATGTCCTTTTCTAACAATTGGTATTTCATGATGACATGTCTAAGTAAGCAAGCTGGCCTCAGCATTCTCTGTTCCAAACAGCGTTCTGGTTGTATTTCTTCTAAGACTGTTCTTTTGTCAGTCTTTGTGAACATCACATTATCCATTATCCAACTTTCACATGCTATGAAATAATTGAAAAGACATGATTTGGATTAAAAGCACCTAATTCATCAAAGTGACACCTTTGCTTTATAAACTTTAAAGAGCTCTTTTGTTCCAGATTTACTCAGTGTAATAAGTCATTTCTTTCTCTTCAGCTGCCTCCATAAAGACTGATTCTTGACCCAAGTAGAATAAAATTGCCGACTTCAATTTGTTCTCCATTTATCATGTTTTGGTTTATTTGTCCATTTATGAGAATTTTAGTTTTCTTCATGTGCAGAAGTGATAAAAGGTTAACCTAACCACAGCAGGCAATAACTACAAAAGGCCAATATGTTTGTCAGAATCTGCAGGACTTCAAACAATAGGAAACTACATCAAAGGGGTAGGATAGAGTGCTCTAAACTGTTCAATAGACTATGGACATGCATACCAAAACTAAATAACAATTTACCCCAGGAAGCGAGTTAAAGACCTACCCAATATCATGCATAGCCCTCATAACAAAAAACAACCATCACATGACAGACTCAGGACCCCTGAACCAAAAGACCAAATTGTGAGAAAAGAAAAACATGAAAAAGTCACCCAATCTTGATGTTAGTTCCTTGTCTTTAAGAAATCATAGTCTGTAAGTAATTTATTCATTGGTAATTTTCCAATAATTATAAAGGCCATGGTGAAAGATGCTTACTCCTAATTAATCAGCCCCTGTCAGAATTGTATAAAAAGCACCTGTACACATCTCCTTAAAGCATACATAATCTCTTATTAAAGACAATTATAAGGTCATATTTGGGCCTAACATGATACAAATAACACTCATACAACCAAAAATGCAACTAGCCTCATTTGCATCTTATATTTTATAAGTGAAGAAAACAAAAATGTTAGATACACACTTCCAAGGGAGAAATACTTATAATAGTTGCAGTTCTTGTTTCTGCAACTGGTCATGTAGTCGTAACTGAAATTTAAAACTACCTCCCATTCTGTATTCCCTTTGCCCTCCGCATGCACCTCAGCTGGCCGTGCTTCTTTGCCTGGAGGGGTAACCCAAATCTTCATTCTTGAAGGGTCCAGGCCATTCATAATCCTGTTAGAATTCAGTTGTAGTTTTCAATTGACTTTAATCACCGGGCATGGTAGTACTAAGGGACTCCCTAAGGTATCTCTTGCATTCCAGACACACTCTTCTTTACCTCCATTATGTAGTATCAATCCAATTTCCTCTTGGTGATCACGATGGATCACGCCATCCAATATGGTAACTCCCTTCTTTGCCTATTGATCCAGAGGCAGAAGGATCCCAAAGTGGCCAGGTGGCATTCTTAACTTCCAGGTCTATGCAATCAGTGATGTATCTCCAGTTGGGAACATTCCTACTTTTGAATCTAAGACCTCTAGACCCACAGAGCATAGGGTCATGGGGACAGGAAGCAAAAATTTTACAAGTGACTCACTAGGGGTAATAGTGAGTTGTGCCATTTCCATTTCTACCACCTGATTCCTGGATCCATAAGT
This sequence comes from Loxodonta africana, assembly GCF_030014295.1. Classification (NCBI taxonomy): domain Eukaryota; kingdom Metazoa; phylum Chordata; class Mammalia; order Proboscidea; family Elephantidae; genus Loxodonta; species Loxodonta africana. Next base: position 1,434,014 of record NC_087363.1, read on the forward strand.
CCTGGCTCTGTGAGAAACTGCACCACATATTGGATGCTGGTTTAAAGCATATCTGCCTCCTAGAGGACATTACCCCAAGGCCTTACCACATAGCTGGTGCCATTAATTGTGTCTTTAGAAGGCCATTCCATTGTTCCATCAAGGCAGCTGCTTCAGGATGATGGGGAACTGGTTAAGACTAGTGAATTCCATGAGCATGGACCCATTGCTGCTCTTCATTTGCTGTGAAATGAGTCCATTGATCTGAGGCCATGCTGTGTAGGGTACTGTCTTAGTTATCTGGTTCTGCTATAATAGAAATACCACAAGTGGATGGCTTTAACAAACAAAAATTTATTCTCTCATAGTCTAGGGGAAACCCTGGTGGCGTAGTGGTTAAGTGCTATGGCTGCTAACAAAAGGGTAGACAGTTTGAATCCTCCAGGTGCTCCTTGGAAACTCTATGGGGCAGTTCTACTCTGTCCTACAGGGTCTCTATGATTCAGAATCGACTCAACGGCAATGGGTTTTTTTTTTTTTTCCATAGTCTAGGAGGCTAGAAGTCCAAATTCAGGGTACCAGCTCCAGGGCAAGGCTTTCTCTCTCTGTTGGTTCTGGAGAAAGGTCCTTGTCATCAATCTTTCCCCGGTCTAGAAAATTTTCAGAGCACGACTCCAGGTCCAAAGGACACCCACTCCTACCTCTTCTTGCTTGGTGGTAATGAGGTTCTTCTGTTTCTCTGCTTGCTTCTCTCTTTTACGTCTCAAAAGACACCGACTCAAGACACAACCTAATCTTGGAGATTGTGTCCTGACTCATTAACATAACTGCCCCAAGCCTGCTCATTAACATATTAGATGTAGGATTTACAACACACAGGAAAATCACATCAGATAAAAAAAATGGTGGACAATCACACAATTCTGGAAATCACAGCCCAGCCAAGTTGACACATATTTTTAGGAAACACAATTCAATCCATAACAGCTACCAAGATGGTAGGTAAGGTATTCTGTAGGTCCATGGATGGCAGTTTTGGCAGAAGCATTGCATGCAGGGAAGGCAAATCTGTATCCAGAGTAATTGTCTATCTCACTAAGAACAAAAATGCTGCCCCTTTCCAAGATGGAAGCAGTCTAACGTAATAAACCCACCATCAGGTTGCTAGCTGATCACCTCAGGGAGTGATGCCCTATTGGGGACACAGTGTTGGTCTCTGTTGCTGTAAGATTGGGCACTCAGCAGTTGTTGTAGCCAAGTTGGCCTTGGTGAGTGGAAGCTCATGTTGCTGAGCCCATGCATAACCTCCAACCTCCCACCATGGCCACTTTGTTCATGGGCCATTGGGCAATAACAGTAGTAGCTGGGGAAAGAGGATGCCTGGTTTTCACAGAAGGCATCATCCTATTTACTCGATTGTTAAAATTCTCCTCTGCTGAGGTCATCCTTTTGATGAGCATTCACATGAGACACAAATACTTTCACTTTTTGGGCCATTCAGAGAGGTCTATCCACATACCTCTTTCCTATACCTCCTTGTCTCCAATTTTCCAATCAAGTTCATTTTAAGTCCCTGATCATCCAGCCAAATCATTCACCACAGCTCATGAGTCAGTAAACAATTGCACATCTGGCCATTTCTCCTTTCAAGCAAAGTTAGCAACCAGTGCACAGCTCAAAGTCCTGCCCATTGGAAGGATTTCCCTTTCATTACTGTCCTTCAGGAAGGTCCCAGAAAGAGACTGTAGTGCTACCACTATCCACTTTTGAGTGGTGCCTGCATATTACACAGAACCATCTGGAAACCAGGCACCAGTTTTCACTTCCTCAGTCAAAAGATCATAAGGACTCTCCATGACGACATAGGTGCAGACTGGGAGATGGAAGGTAATGTGACAGCAGTTGACACCACCGGCTTTTGGGCAACTTCCTCACGGATCTTTCTTGTGTCTTCAGGTCCTGCTCAGGCCACATGTTGTATATACCACTTCCATTTAATGATGGAGTATTTCTGTGCACATCTAACTTTATGGCTCTGTGAGTCAGACAATGCCCAGTTCATGATGGGAAGCTCTGGCCACATGGTGACTTGTTGGACTATGTTTGAGTATTCAGTCTCTACTAAGGCCTAGCAGAAAATCAAAAGATGTTTCTCAAAAGGAATGCAGTCTGCAGAAAATGTCAGGGCTTTGCTCAAAAATCTTAAGGATGTGTGCTATGATTCACCAATAGGGACCTGCCAAAGACTCCAAACAGCATCTCTATCTGCCACTGACACTTCAAGCACCATTGGATCAGCTGGATCATACAGCCTAACTGTCAGAACCACTTGTACCACAGCTGCAACCTGTTCCTGAGCCATCTTTTGGTCTGGGCAGCTCTCAAAACTAACAGCTTTTCGAGTCACTTGATAAATAAACTGGAGAAGCACACCCAAATGAGGAATACGTTGCCTCCAAAATTCAAGGAGGCCTACAAGGTATGATGTCACATTTTTAGTTGTGTGTGTGTGGGGGTGGAGGGGCAGATACAATAACTTATTTACTTTAGAAGGAATATCTCAACATGCACCTCACCACTGAACCCCAAGATATTTCACTGAGGTGGAAGATACCTGAATTTTTGTCACATTAATTTTCTAGCCTTTAGCATGCAAATGTTTTAGCAATAAGTCTGGAGTCATTGACACTTCTCACTTACTAGGTCCAATCAGCATAATGTCATCAGTGTAATGGACCACTGTCTTAGTCATCTAGTGATGCTCTAACAGAAATACCATGAGTGGATGGCTTTAACAGAGAGAAATTTATTTTCTCACAGTCTGGTAGGCTAGATGTCCAAATTCAGGGCAACAGCTCTAGGGGAAGACTTTCTCTCTCTGTATGCTCTGGAAGAAGATCTTTCACATCAATCTTCCCCTGAACTAGTAGCTTCTCTGCATAGGAACCCTGGGTCTAAAGGACACATTCTGCTCCCAGGGCTTCTTTCTTGTGGTATGGGGTCCCCAGGTCTCTCGTCTCACTTCTCTTTTATATCTCAAAAGGGATTGGCTCAAGACAATACGCAATCTTGTAGACCTCATCAGTATAACTGCCACTTATCTGACTTATTACATCATAGTGATAGGATTAACAACACATAGGGAAATCATATCAGAAGATAAAACTGTAGACAATCATACAATCATATGAGGGAATCATGACTACCCAAGTTGACAGATATTTTGGGGGGACACAATTCAATCCATGACTTTCCACCCTTTGGCCCCCCAAAATTCATTCCCTTGACACACATAAAACATATTCAACTCATCATATCATAACAAAAACCTTAAAACAAGACCAAGTCCAAAATCCAAAAATTCCTCTTCATCTGTGAAATCCAGAACACAAGTTATCTGCTTCCAAAGTACAGAATAAGCACAAGCTAGACATTTCTATTACAAATGGAAGAAATTGGAGAGAAAGAAGGCATAACAGGCACCAAGCAAGTCAGCAGAACACATTACATTAGCCCTCAAGGCTTGAAAATAATCCTTTGTTCTCTGAGGCAATTTACACAATATCCCTGCCCTCCAGACCCTAGGCACGGGCCACACTCTGGATTCTGAGTGGAGGCCCACCTGTTCTGGGCTTCAGCAATGTCTTCCAGGCCCATTAGGATGGCAACCCTGCTCCCTTGGCTTTAGGTGTAACACCCTCCTAGTCCATCTGAGTGGCACCTCCACCCTTGGAAACACCAGAGGCCATGACTCCACCCTTTGAAACCCTTGAGGTCATGGCCATAGCTTTTGAGAATGAGGCAACTTGGCTTCTTGTGTTCCTGTCTCTGTAGCTCCTGTTTCCTGGATTCTTGGCCTCTTGGCTCTTCAGGCCTCACGCCTGCACCTGCTCTGATGGGGCAAGTGTTCCAAAGTTCTGTAGCTCCACGAGTAAGTGCCTGGAGGCACTCTACTCCACCAAGAAGTCTCCTGTACACAGGCATTCAACTTTCTCACTCCTTGAGTTTGCTCAAATGCTGTCTGGCACTGGTCTCCTGGCTCTGATTCTCTGTGGCTGGCACTTCTCTGTGGCTGCAGGTTCTCTGCTGTTGCCAGTTCTCTGCTGCTGCTGGCCCTCTGTTGTTGCTGTTCCTCTATCCATTCACTGTTTCAAAACCTCTTCCACATTTAGGAATCTGTTAGAGCAGCACCCCACTCTCGGTACCAAGTTCTGTCTTAGTCGTCTAGTGCTGCTGTCACAGAAATACTACAAGTGGGTGGCTTTAACAAAGAGAAATTTATTTTCTCACAGTCTGGTAGGCTAGAAGTCCAAATTCAGGGCGTCAGCTCCAGGCAAAGGCTTTCTCTCTATATATGCTCTGGAGGAAGGTCTTTTTGCATCAGTCTTTTCCTGGACTAGGAGATTCTCTGTGCAGGAACCCCAGGTCTAAAGCACACGCTCTAGTCCTGATGCTTCTTTCTTGGTGGTATGAGGTCTCCAAATATCTCTGCTCACTTCTGCCTTTTATATCTCAAAAGAGATTGGCTTAAGACACTACCTAATCTTTTAGGCCTCATCAATATAACTGCCACTAGTCCATCTTATTACATCATAGTGATAGGATTTACAACAGATAGGGAAATCACACCAGAAGGGAAAATGGTAGACAATCATACAATCATACAAGGGAAGCGTGATCTAGCCAAGATAATGGAGATTTTGGGGGAACACAATTCAGTTCATGACAACCAGTGTGATATCTTGTGGAAGGGAAAGGCAATCAAGGTACCTGTGGACTAAATTATAACATAGGACTTGAGAGTTGATATATCACAGAGATAGGACACTGAGGGTATATTGCTGGCTTTGCCAGCTGAAGACACACTGCTTTTAGTGGTCCTTTAAAAACGGTATGGAGAAAAGGTATTAAGCAGATCAATATCTGCATACCAGGTACCAGATGTATTAATTTGCTCAAGCAATGAAGCCACATCTGGAACTGCAGCTCCAATTGGAGTCACCACCTGGTGAAGTTTTTAATAATCCATTTTCATTTTCCAAGTTCCATCTGTTTTGTTGTTGTTGTTGTTTTGTTTTTTGCACAGTCCAAATAAGTGAGTTGGTTGGGGATGTGGTGGGAATCACCACCCCTTCATCTTTTAAGTCCTTGATGGTGGCAGTAATCTTTGCAATCCCTCCAGGAATGTGGTATTGTTTTTGGTTCACTATTTACCAGGTAGGGGAGTTCTAATGGCTTCTACTTGGCTTTTTCTAATAATGGTCCTTATTCCACTAGTCAGGAATCCAATGTGAGTATTCTGCCAGTAGCTGAGTATATCTATTTCAATTATGCATATCTATTTCAATTATGCATTCTAGAACTGGAGAAATCAATACATGATGGATTCGTGGGCCCACTGAACCTACTGTGAGATGGACATGAGCTAAGATTCCATTAATAACCTGACTTCCGTTTGCCCCTACTCTGACTGGTAAGCCACAGTGACATTTTGGGCCTCCTGGAATTAGTGTCAGTTCAGAACCAGTATCCAGTAATTCCAAAAAATTTTGATTATTTCCTTTTCCCCACTGAACAGTATCTCTTGTGAAAGGTTGTAGATTCCTTTGGGGAGGCTGGTAGAAAGATTAACAGTGTAAATTTTACCAGTGTAATGAAGTACTTCCTCAAGGGAACGAGGCCTAGCCTTCCTTCATTCAAGGAGTTGTGGGTCCATAAACTCGCTCAAGAATGGGAATTGATTGATGTGCTGTGACTCTCAATTTTGAGGATTCAGGTTAGACTGCTGTTCACTTGACCTAAAATTCTTCTGCTTGTACAGGTCAAGTAAATATCTATTTCATTCCTAGGGACATCATGACAAGTAGACAACACCACAATTCCATACAAATCAGACTATTCTGATTACTGCTTTGACTCTGCAGTTCATTGTGGTAACTACATCTTCCTTGTCTTTGTTTATTCAATGCCACCACTTGGCTCCTACCACCACAGGGTCCATTCAGCCCTATTGTAGTTAGGTGTCTTAATTCAGTCTGGGTAGTTCCCACTGTGAAATCTGATTTACATAAAATAGCAATTACTTCAGGTTTTTGTACGTGTTATGCATTGAACTGTGTCTCCCAAAAATGTGTGTCAACTTGGCTAGGCTGTGATTCCCAGGGTAATGAATTGAATAGTGTCCCCTAAAAATATGTGTCAACTTGTTTAGGCCATGATTCCCAGTATTGTGTGATTTTCTTCCATTTTGTGATTGTAATTTTATGTTAAATAGGATTAGGGTGGGATTGTAACATCCTTACCCAGGTCATGTCCCTGATCCAATGTAAAGGGAGTTTCCCTGGGATGTGGCCTCCACTACCTTTTATCTCTCAAGAGATAAAAAGGAAAGGGAAGCAAAGGGGGCGTGGGGAAGGGCCTCATACCACCAAGAAAGCAGCGCAGGGAGCAGAGCTCATCCTTTGCACCTGGGATTCCTGCGCAGAGAAGCTTCTAGTCCAGGGAAAGATTGATGACAAGGACCTTCCTCCAGAGCCAGCAGAGACAAACAGCCTTTCCCTGGAGCTGATACCCTGAATTTGGACTTCTAGCCTACTAGACTATGGGAAAATAAATTTCTCTTTGTATTTCTATTATGGCAACATTAGATGATTAAAAACAAACAACAACAACAAAAAAAAACCTTTGCTTTTGAGTCTATTCTAACTTGTAGTGACTCTATAGGACAGAGTAGAACTGCCACATAGAGTTTCCAATAAGCAACTTATAGATTCAAACTGCCAACCTTTTGATTAGTAGCCATAGCACTTAACCACTATGCCACCAGGTTTTCCAAAACCAAACCCATTGCCTTTAAGTCGATACTGACATAAAGTGATCCTATAAGACAGAGTAGAACTGCCCCACAGGGTTTCCAAGGAGTGGCTGATGGACTTGAACTGCCGGCCTTTTGGTTAGAGCCGAATGCTTAACCACTGCGCCACAAGGGCTAAGACAGCCCATATTGTGTTATTCTCCACCATTTTGTCATTTGATATGATTTTCAAATGTGTTGTGAATCCTACCTCTATGATGTTAATGAGGCAGGATTAGAGGCACTTATGTTAATGAGGCAGGACTCAATCTACAAAATTCAGTTGTGCCTTAAGTCAATCTCTTTTGAGATATTAAAGACAGAAGTGGGCAGGGAGACAGGGGAGTCTCATACCACAAAGGTACAAGAGCCAGGAGAATAGCACATCCTCTGGACCCGGGGTTCCTCTGCAAAAATGCTCCTTGACCAGTGAAGATTTATGACAAGGAACTCCCCCAGACCTGACACAGAGAGAAAGCTTTTCCCCTGGAGCAGCTGCCCTGAATTCGGACTTCTAGAGTACTAGACCATGAAAGAATAAATTTATGTTTGTTAAAGCCATCCACTTGTGGTATTTCTATTATAGCCACAGTAGGTAGCTAAGACACAATTTGGTACAAGGAGTGGGTTGTTGTCTAACAGATACCTGAAACATAGAAGCTGTTTGAAACTGTAAGTGGTTAGAGGCTGGAAACTTTTTAAAGTGCCTAATACTGAAAGCCTGGATTGCTTTGAAGGGAATACTGGTGGAATTATGGACATCAAAGAAAATTCTGGTCAGGTCTCAGAAGGAAATAAGGGGAACTATTACACTGGAGATGGTACCGAAGTTGAGAAGCAGCAGAGGTATGGTAGCTGCCGAGAGACAGAGGCTGCCAAGAGTCAGTAGCTGCTCTGAGACGGTGACAACACCAGGAAACCAATGTGATACAGCACTAGTGTCGACCCACGTATGGAGAGAAATGAGTGCCTTTGGCAGGAAGCTTCGTGGCAGAGTGGGGTGTCTCCGAGCACTTACAGGTGGAGGTAGGCTTGCTGACCCAAGGATCAAGAAAGCTGAGTGCCTTCCAGCTGAAGTTTACAGGAGGAGTGGAGCACCTCCAGGAACTTATCAGTGGACCTAAAGAGCTTTGAAACACTTGCCCCAGCAGGGCAGATGTGGGCAGTGAGGCTGGAGGGACCAAGAGGCCAAGGAATTAAGAAGCAGAAGATGAAAAGACAAGAACACAGAAAGCACAGCTGCCTCAGTCTCTGCCATGACTTCTGGGGTCCCTAAGGGTGGAGTTGCCTCTCAGATAGACTAGGAGAATGGGGCCGCCCAAATTTGAGGGAGCAGAGTTACTGTTTCACTGGCCCTAGAAAAAGGAACTGAAGCCTAGAGCTGAGGGGCCTCCACCCAAAACCTGAAAAGCGTGGCCAATATCTAGGGTGTGGACAGCAAGACCATTGCCTAAATGGTCTCAGAGAACAGAGAATTATTTTCAAGTCTTGGGGGCTAATATAATGTGTTCTGTTGACCTGCTTGGTGCCTATTGTCTCTTATTTTCCTCCAATTTCTTCTATTTGTAATATAAATGTCTAGCTTGTCCTGTTCCTCCATTGTACATTGGAAGCAGAAAACTTGTATTCTAGATTTCACAGATGAAGAGGAATTTTTATATTTTGGATTTGGAGTCGATTTAAGACATTTGCTGTTATATGATGGGTGAATGTGTTTTTTATGTGGCAAATACATCAATTTTGGGGGGACTAAAGTTTTTTTTTTAAAGGGTAGAACCCCCACAGGTCTGTCAGTTTGTTGTACTGTGCAGCTTGTGTGTTGCTGCGATGCTAGAAGTTATACCACTGAAATTCAAACACCAGCAGGGTCCCCAGTGGTGGACACGTTTTGGCTGAGCTTCTAGACTAAGAATGAGAAGAAGGACCTGGTGATCTACTTCTGAAAAGAATGAACCAGTGAAAACCTTATGAATACCAGCAAAACATTGGTATAGTACCAGAAGATGAGCCAGCCCCTCGGGGGGAAGGCACTCAAAAGAGGACTGGGGAAGAGCTGTCTCCTGAAAGTTGGGTCGGCCTTAATGACGTGAATGTTTACTCAATTCAAGACCTTCAGTTGCTGATGTGGCAAGACTCAAATGAAAAGAAGCAGCTGCAAACATCCATTAGTAGTCTGGATGTGGAATGTACGAAGTATGAATCTAGGAAAATTGGGAATCATCAAAAATGAAATGGAACACATAAACATAGATATCCTAGGCATTAATGAGCTGAAATGGACTGATATTGCCCATTTTGAATAGGACAATCATACAGTCTACTATGCCAGGAATGACATTGCATTCATTGTTACAAAGAACATTTCCAGATCTATCCTGAAGTACAATACTGTCAGTGATAGGACAATATATACACCTCTACAAGGAAGACCAGTTAATACAACTATTTTTCAAATTTATGCACCAACCACTAATCCCAAAGATGAAGAAATTGAAGATTTTTTCCAACTTCTGCAGTCTGATGTAATTTGTAATCAACTGGGGTCACAATAGATGGTCCAGGATAGAATGGTCTTTGGTTATTAGTGTTAAACTCGTCAAATCTATTCTTGAGATTGTCTCTAAATTCAGATAGGATATACTCAAGGTCATACTTTGGCTCTTGTGGATTGTTCCAATTTTCTTCAGCTTCTACTTGAACTTGCATATGAGCAATTGATGGTCTGTTCCAAAGTTAACCCCTGGCCTCGTTCTGACTGATGATATTGAGCTTTTCCACAGATGTAGTCTATTTGATTCCTATGCATTCAATTTGGTGAGGTCCAAGTGTATAGTCGCTGTTTATGTTGTTGCAAAAAGGTATTTGCAATGAAGAAGTTGTTCGTCTTGTACAATTCTGTCATGTGATCTCTGGCATTTTTTTCTATCATCAAGGCCATATTTTCCAACTACTGATGCCTTTTCTTTGTTTCCAACTTTCATATTCCAATCACCAGTAATTATCAATGCATCCTGATGGCATGTTTGATCAATTTCAGACTGCAGAAGGTGGCAAAAGTCCTAAGTTCCTCATCTTTGGTCTTAGTGGTTGGTGTGTAAATTTGAATAATGGTCTGATAAATTTGTCTCCCTTGTGGGCATACAGATGTTATCCTTTCACTGACAGCATTGTACTTCAGGATAGATCTTGAGAAGTTCTTTTTGATGATGAATGCAAAACCATTCCTCTTCAATTTGTCATTCCTGACATAGTAGACCATACAATTGTCTGATTCAAAGTAGCTAATACCAGTCAATTTCAGCCCACAAATGCACAATATAACCCCATGCAAATTGTGAGACTTTAGAATTTCCTTTTAGCTTAGTGACTTCTGGGATGTGCCCCTACTGTAGTTCAGGCCTACCTGTCATTTCACCCTATTGTTGTGCTCTGCCACACTTGATTCCCATGGAAGGTCTTTCTCACCACCCACTCTTCACTCACCTTCCATGTTTTAAAGGTCACAGTTCCAGATACCTCTCAATTAACTTCTCTAATCAATCTCTGATATTATAATATTATAGGATTTCTCCTTCTGGGAGATATAAAGATAAATATGCAGATAGATAGATAGATATAGACTTTATACAACCTTTAGTTTAGTGGTGAAATACATACATATTCCACTATAGATAGACAGATACTTTATACAACCTATACATTAATTATGAAAGTATATATACATTCCACTAACCTTGAAGTTGGAAGTAATTAAACACTTAGAAATCACTATTTACTAAATTATAGGAAGTAACATATTTTCACAAGGAGAAATACGGTTTCAAACCAATATTCTTAAACTACCTGACTCAGGCTACGTTCTATAGAGAAGCAAAGCCAGAGAAGCATATATACTATATATATAATGTCCTTGAGATAAATTTCTCTTTCTATATATAATATATAGGAAATTTTTTACACAGTTGTAGAAGCTAGCAAACCCCAAGTCCCTGGGTCAGGAGTCAGGGGCTGATGATCCCAAGAACCACATATCAGAGGGCAGGCTGATTGCTCACTGCTAGGAAGGCTGATGAATCCAAAATCAGCAGGTAAGTTGGTAGGCTGCTGACCCAAGTCAAAAGAACTGGAGGTTAGATTCTGATGAACTGAATGCTGGATCCGGGGCAGTGGAAATTCAGGGAGCTTTGGCAGAATGTCCACAGATATTGGATGCAGGCCTCACCTCCAAAGAAACTCCTATTTAACTGATTGGTGACTCACAGCAGATCCCATCATGGAGGTGATCACGTTAAAACAGATCTGGTCATGAAAGTGATTACAACATTATACAACTGCCAAACTACATCATAACTGCCAAACCACTGAGAATCATGGCCCAGCCAAGTTGACTTATGATCTTAAAGATCATACTACCTAAATGTCACTCTTATTTGAAGACTTGAAGGGGAAGAATTTTATAACAATAGACTGACTATTGTCCTGCAATCTTGCCTCTCATCTCAGCTGGAATTAGATCAGAAGCTTATTTTCTCCTAAGTGAAGTTTAATATGATTCACACCTTAAAAGTGGGTTCACAGAAGGAATGAAGTTGGGGAAAGATAGTAGAATACTGCAAGGAAAGAAAAAAGTCTCCCTGTTGAATTAATCTTGGGGAAAAAAATACTTTTAAACTAGATTTAATATATCCAACAACAACTTCTCAGTTTGCCAGGAAGTCTTGAAGAAATAAATTATGTATTATATGGTTTGTAGGTAAAAATGCTCTTTGCTGTCAGAACTTTTATTACTACACTTACAGAGGCTACTCTCTGAATTTTGATCAAGGCTCCCATTTCAGAGGAGAAAATAAGCAAAATAACTTGAGGAAAATGTGACAGGAGCTCAGTTTAACAGGAACAGAGGGCCAATGCGAAGCAGTCATAATAGATAGGGTGAGAATTGGATTTGTGTCAGTTTTGGATGGCCTCCAATGTATTGCTCCGTTAAGGGCACTCCAGGACCCTATTCAAGTCTATGAAATAAAACTTTCTGCACACTCTATTCCATTGAGAGGCTGCAGAGGAAGAGTAATCTGGTTAGAGAGAGAGCTATCTGAGAAAATAAATAAATAAACTAAACCAGAGAGTGCCAAAGAGATTCATTTAATTGGAAATTTAACTGTGTTAGGTAGAAGAGGTCCCAAAGGGCAGAGATAACTATTTCGTTTTTAAAGAGCATTGCAGGTTCAAACTAAATGGACTGTTTTAAAGGGGGATTGAATACCACTGACAAAACAAGTTGTTTCAGCCGAAATAATTTAAATACTTAAATATGTAAACCCTCTTCAGTGAGGAAGGAACAAGATTATCACAAATAGACCAAAACTCAGACCCACTGCCACCAAGTTTGATTCCTACCCATATCAACCCTGCAGGACAGAGGAGAATTGCCCCATAGGGTTTCCAAGGTTATAACTCTTTACAGAAGCTGACTGCTGCAACTTTCGTCCATAGAGCAGCAGGTGGGTTCTAACTCCAAATTTTTTTGAATAGGAACTGAGAACTTTAATCACTGCACCACCAGGGCTGCTATAATCCCAAATAATAAAGGTAAATATTAACTTTTTATTAATACTCAACTTCAGTTTAAAATATTATTAAAACTAACAATATAGAGTAACAAATGTGCCATTTTGTTAAAGCAACTCCTTTATATTTCTGACTCTATAAAATATAATTGAACACAAATACTTATTTTAAATAGTGGTATTAAATTACTTTGAAACACTGAAAATTCAAAAAACTGCTATGTTTTTGTTAGAAAACTTCATTTCTTGCAAAGACTTTGTAGCAAAATACAATTATATTTATGTATTTTAGTTCTGATGATATTTTTAAAAAACTATTTAAAGTAAAACAATTCATGGAATAAATTTATAATCATTGAAGAATTCAAGAAAAATTTATTTTAAAGAAAATGATATTTTTAAGTTAAAGAATTTATAAAATAATAAAGTTTTAAGATCATATTGTTTTTCAAATTAATTTCAGAGTTTAAGTTGCTAATTGATATCAAAAATACAAACATAGCTGAGATTTAGGTAGATTGGGGACATTGACAGTGAGTAATATCTAACTGAGTCAGGATGTTGTTAACCAAATCCAGATCCATTGCCTTTGAGTGGATTCCAACTCCTTATGACTCTATAGGGTAGAGTAGAACCGCCTCACAGGGATTCTAAGGCTCTAAATCTTTATGAAAGCAGACTGCCACATCTTTCTCTCACAGAGTGACTAATGGGTTTGAATCACCGACCTTTGGTTAGCAACCAAGCACTTAAGCACTGTGCCACCACGACATAGTCAGAATATTGTTATGCATTCCTTAATCATTTGGATTTTTCCCAGGGAATGGATGCTTAGATTTCAAATAAAAATATGATAACATTGCTTTATTTCCTTTAAGTAATATGAACTTAAAATTTTTCAAGAAAGAAGAATAATACAGTTTTGGGAGAATACACAGGGTAAATCTCTGTTCTTTCTACCCTGTTCTCTTGAGAATAACATAGTCAAATCTTAATGTATTTGATGTTATACGTGTTCTTGGGAAACATCTAGCTCAATTGGCATAACATAATTTATAAAGTAAATGTTCTACATTCTACTTTAGTGAGTAGTATCTGGGGTCTTAAAAGCTTGTGAGCTGCCGTCTAGGATATTCCACTGGTCTCACCCCTTCTGGAGAAAGGGAGAATGAAGAAAACCAAAGACACAAGGGAAAAGTAGTCCAAAGGACTAACGGACCACAACTACCACAGCCTCCACCAGACTGAGTCCAGCACAACTAGATGGTGCCTGGCTACCTCCACCAACTGCTCTGACTGCGATCACAATAGAAGGTCCTGGACAGAGCTGGATAAAAATGTAGAACAAAATTCCAGCTCACAAAAAAAAAAAAAAAAACGGATTTACTGGTCTGACAGAACCTGGAGAAAACCTGAGAGTACGCAGTCTGACACTCTTATAGCTCAGTAATGAAGTCACTCCTGAGGTTCACCCTTCAGCCAAAGATTAGACAGACCCACAAAACAAAATGAGACTAAATGGACACACAAGCCCAGGGGCAAGGACGAGAAGGCCGAAGGGGACAGGGAAGCTTATAGTGAGGAATCCAAGGTCAAGAAGGGGAGAGTGCTGACATACCCTGGGGTTGGCAACCAATGTCAAAAAACGGTATGTGTATTAATTGTTTAATGAGAAACTAGTTTGCTCTGTAAACATTCATTTAAAGTACAATAAAAAAAATTTACAAAATAATACAAAGTTTTAAGCTCGTACTGTTTTTCAAATTTACTTTCAGGGTTTATGTTCTTCATTTATATCAAAACTACAGACATAGACGAGGTTTAGGTAGATTGAGGACATTGACAGTGGCTAATAGCTAACTGAATCAGCATACTGTTAAACAAAGCCAAACCCATTGCCTCTGAGTAAATTCGGACTCATGATGACCGTATCAGGTAGAGCAGAACTGCCTCATAGGGTTTCTAAGGCTGTAAATCTTTGTGGGCGCAGACTGCCACATTTTCCTTCCACGGAGCAGCAGGTGAGTTTGAATCACTGAAGTTTTGGTTTGCAGCTGAGCACTTAACCGCTGTATCACCAGGACTCCTTCAGAATATTGTTACACATTCCTTAATCATTTGGGTTTTTTCCAGGGAATGGATGCTTAGATTTGAATTAAAAATATGATAACATTAAGTTTTATTTCCCTTTAAGTAATAAGAACTTAAACATCTTTAATAAAGAAGAGTAATATAGATATTTTTGGGAGAATACACAGGGTAAATCTCTGCTCTTTCTACCCTGTTCTCTTGAGAAAAACACAGACAAATCTACATATTTAATGTTATACATGGATAAGTTCATCTCGCCAAAGAGTTGAGTTAGTATAATTAGAAATGCTATCTCACTTATCACTCAAAGTCATTTTATTCAATTAACATGAATTTAATTATTTTTTAGTAAATGCTGTCGTTCTTAAAGTAATACATAAAGATTCGATTCTTTTGTCCTTTTGCGAGTCTTAATCTTTTCCCTCTTAAGGGTGATGCTTTCATTTTGATAATGTGTGTCCCTTTATTTCAGTTCAGAATCAAATCCTGAGCACTATATTAGGTGAACGCCTATTTTCTAGGATCCATGTTGCTTTCGAGTAGGAAAACAGTCACAGCATTTACCTCTCAGATCATTTGTTATCAGTAAAAGAAAATGCATACAAAAGCTATTAACCTGATTGCAATTCTAAGTGCTGTACAGTGATGGGTACTATAGGTATTATAGTCCACAAAGTAGAGATAATGGTATAAACTCTAATATTAGCAGAGAATTCATGGAGAAATTGCAACTTGAGACTTGAATGGTTTTGCTTTTCAGGTCTCACTTCATGCCAACAATAATGCTGTGATATAAAAGGAAAATAAATTGGAGAGTATTGTTCATGTTGTATTGCATACTGAGTAAAACAATCTGAAAAATAAATTAAAATTAGTTTTAATAAAAATAATTATAAATGGATGGTCATAATAATAAGTAACGGTTAATAACAACAATAATAATAGATAATAATATTAGCCTTTTATAAATGCCAGGACATCTTCAAGGTGCTTTACTTACATTAAAAGTTTTAATTCCCATAACAACTCTAAATGTTGGTGTAGTTGCTAGCCATTTAACAGCTCAGCAAACTGTGACACAGGAAGATTAACTTGCACCAAGTCATCACACAGCTAGGTGCTGGAGCTGTAATTCAATCCCAGTCCATCTGGGAAATCCTGTTATATAACCATGGCACAGTGCCCTAGTGGCACAGTAGTTAAGTGCTCAGCTGCTAGTCAAAAAGTCAATGGTTTAAAATCTCTAGCTGCTCCATGGAATAAAGGCATAGCAGCTGGTTTTCCTAAAGGTTTACAGCCTCAAAAACCCTATGGGATAGATCTATTCTATCCTGTATTGTCACTATGAGTTGGAATCGACTCCTCAGCATTTTTTTTTTTTTTTTTTACCATGATGCGATAATTCTACTATCCTTTTTTTTTAGCGGACAAGGTGCAAACCCATTAGGATGGACAGATGAAAAACAGGGTAAGGCAAGAGGCACTTTGTCCATTGCAAAATTTAAGGAGGCACTCACCTTCAGGATTGTGCAAGTGCAAGGATGGCCCAGAATGCCTCTTTAATTTTGCACCTTAGGAGCTTCACTGACTAGTCCTTGTCCTGTCCCTGATGCAAGGGAATGGTGGGAAAAATACTTGCTCACAAAGGAAATCGAAACCACTTTATCAAATACCTACTTAACCAGACAATCTATTAAATTCTAGGGCTACAGACTTAAAGAAAATACTATCATAATCATAGTTACAGAAACATAACTAAAAAGTCAACAATTTAAAATTGGTAAGTAGGTGTTGTATTTTACCAGTATTATCTCATTTAAGTCTCAGAAACAAAGAACTAAACATTAGAAACTTCAAATAATTGCTTCATGTTACAGATAATAAATCACAGAGACAGACGTCAAATTCAGGTCCATTAAAAAAAAAAGTGGATGCTGAGTCACAATAAAAAAAAAGTATATACAATTGGAAGAATGACCCACACTTAGTGAGTCTCAATACCCTTACAGTTAAAGAAAAGTAAGTTTAGAAACAGCTTTCTCAAGTGTTGCTTTTTTGAGGAACAACAAAAATAATGGTGGGTGTACACAGCACAGTGAGTATAACATAACAGCCCATATCTTTCCTTCTCCTGTCCCAAACACATACACACAGGTAGCAAATATTCTCCATGCTGCCTTTGCTTTTCCAGAGTGACCGCCATTTATTATTTGTATCTGGATCAATGTTCCCAGGCCAATTTCCCTGAATAAAATCCTCATGTCCACTTAATATCCTATCAAAAGTTGTTTGTTTTATTCACCTATGAAAAATAAAATACTCTCAAAATTTTCATTCTAAACTATCTAATAATAGTTGTATTCTAAGAACCTATATATTTAAAGGAGCCCTGGTGGCACAGCGGTTAAGAGCTCGGCTGCCATCCAAAATGTTGGTGGTTCAAATCTACCAGCTGCTACTTGGAAACCCTATGGGGCAGTTCTGCTAGACTCCATAGGGTTGCCATGAGTTGAAATCAACTCCGTGGCAATGGGTACAGGCATAGGCTTAAAATCATCAATGGATAGGAAAAGGAAATATCAAACCAGGCAGTTGAAAATATGTTAGAAGACAGTTTATGATACAGTGTTAGACAAGTTTGACTGAGAAAATGCATACAGAAGTACAATGGGATTGTCAAGGAGTGCAATTAATTTAAAGTGAGATTAGATGGCAAAGCTGAGGGTCAGTCTCCAGCAGTTAACCAATTGCTGCAGTGCTGTGTTGAGTAAGGTATAGCTTATCTACCCGGGGCTGTGATCCAAAAGCATAGTGAAATGATCTTAAAATAAACGTGAGGGGGCAGTTTAGTGTGATTTAACAGGAGGACATGGGATATACATAACTGCTATCATTCTTCAAGTGCCATCAATTACAGTGATCATGAAATCCAACCCGGATACCTCAATACAATTTAGAGAAGAGGCAAAGAGATACAGGAAGGTAAAGGAAATGCACATGTAAATTTACATTTTCCACAGATGAATCATCAAGAAATACCACCAGAAAGTAATCTAACTGAAGTGATGGAATTTGTTCTCTTGGGCTTTGCTGACATACCCCATCTCCAGTGGCTTCTTTTTGGATTATTTTTAATCATCTATATCATTATCCTGATGAGCAATGGCACCATATTTCTAATAACAAAAATGGATCCTGCTCTCCAGAGCCCTATGTATTTTTTCCTGGCAAATTTTTCCTTCTTGGAAATCTGCTATGTATCAGCTACCCTCCCCAGAATGTTGATGAATCTAGGAACCCAGAGAAGAAGTATTTCCTTAGTTGCCTGTGCTACACAGATGTGCTTTGTCCTTATGTTTGGAGCCACCGAGTGTTTCCTCCTGGCAGTGATGGCCTATGACCGCTATGTGGCCATTTGTAACCCTCTGAACTATCTTTTAGTCATGAACCACAGGGTCTGTACCCAGTTGGTGACTGGGTCCTGGACCATTGGAATCCCAGTTCAGATAGGGCAGACATATCAGATTTTCTCTCTGCCTTTTTGTGGATCTAAGGAAATTAATCACTTCTTCTGTGACATTCCCCCAATACTCAAGCTAGCTTGTGGGGACACTTTTGTAAATGAGGTGTTGGTCTACATAGTTGTGTTGTTTATCACAGTTCCATTTCTTTTGATACTGGGCTCCTACAGTAAAATCATCTCCATCATCCTGAAGTTGCCATCAGCCACAAGTCAAGCCAAAGCCTTCTCCACCTGCTCGTCTCATCTTATGGTTGTGGTGTTATTCTTTGGAACAGGAATTACTGCCTACTTAAGACCCAACACTAGATCCTCAGAGGGAACTGACAAAGTGCTTTCTCTTTTTTACACTATCCTAACTCCTATGTTTAATCCCATGATATACAGTCTAAGGAACAAAGATGTCATAACGGCATTGAGAAAATTGCTATGTAAATAATTCACTTCAGTAAAAAATGAGTCAAATGTATAAGAATTGCTTTCTCACATATTTTAATCCAATTTAAATGGTGTATGCCTTGTCTTTCTATAAAATGGCAATTATTTCCAAATTAAAAGTTACATATAATGTTGTCAGAACTTTCTGCTCAACTTATATAAGTAGTACATGTATCAGCTGATAGCAGATTGTTCCATTAGTAATTCTGTAATTCCATTGTGCAATGTCCTCCCTCAATAAGAACTTTTGCAGGGGCTGATTTAATTTAATCTGTTGTAATGTATAATTTGTTATATCACTTATTAGGAAGCATTTAATTCATTTCCAAAAATGTCCATGTAGTTGTGACATCCATTTTAAATTATGTTGGTATATCAATGCATTGAACATTTGGCATGATTTATGTTTATATCAGATTAAAGTTTTCTATATAGCACAATCATATAGTTTGAGAAAATAGATATTAAAATATGTATATATGATTAGAAAAGTATGAGGTTATTCACAAGTTTTTGATTTTACTTTGTTTTGTTTTAGTTTTCTGGAGATGATAAGAGGGATGAGAAAATAACAAAAAAGGGAATTCATTGAAAAAAAATAGTACCTGCTATAAAAACAGTAGATATCACACACATACCTTGTACACAGCATACACACACACACAGGTACACATTGAAAATGATGAATGGAAATATATCATCAAATGTCAATTACGAATATTCCAGAGTAAATTTTCTATTATTTTTCTTTAGTTTTTTTTTTTTTCCCCCTGAATTACAATTAACCTGTGTTTTCCATGAAATCAAGAAAATGGAGCAATAAATCTGTGTTCACGTGGATAACAAAAATGATAGTAGTTGCTCGTGCTGTTTCCCTACTTCTGTTTTATAATTGGCCTTACTCCATTCCAGTATTTTAAATTTACCTAATGAATCTTTCATATATGAAGGCAACAGATCCCCCCAAAAAACCATGAACTGTCTCCATGAGTTACAGTTTAAAAAGAATGTGCTGAAGATTTCATCTGCTTTGAAAGCTTTTACTGAGAAGTAAAAGAAGTCAGTTATATCCACATTTACACGGACATACCTAGCTCAAGTGGGGAGGGAAGTGAGGGACTACTCCTTACTCAGAACAAAATAGAGAGAATATGTAACATCTTGGATGACAAGCCCAAAAGGAAAAAGTGTACCCTGATTAAGAGCAAGGAACAAGAAATAAATCACCAAGTTTCTCCTGTAATAGGACTATCAAATACTGTAAAAAAATCTAATGGAAATTATTAAAGACAGGGAAGTATAAAAGAAATGAGAATATAATAACAAAAAATAATTCCATGAAAATTTCCAAGCAGAAAGTGGGTCACTCCTGAAGCTATTAGAAGCGGAATACGGTGAGAGAGAAACTGTGAGGTCCTTTTGATCTCACTGTCTCATGTAGGGAGAAGAAAGTTTGGGAGATGAAATACTTTACCAAGCACTATGTCCTTCTCCAGGGATTGGTCCCTCCTGATAGCATGCCCAAAGTAAGCAAGACAAAGTCTCGCCATCCTCATTTCTGAGGAGCATTCTAGCTGTACTTACTCCAAGGCAGACTTGTTCTTTTCGCAGTCCATGCTGTATTCAGTATTATTCACTTACACCACGATTTAAATGTGTCAATTCTTCTTCTGCCTTTCATTCTCATTGTCCAGCTTTCACATGGATATGACCCTATATGACAGAATAGAACTGCCCCATAGGGTTCTCTAGGCTGCAATCAGTATATGAACAAAAACTCTTTTCTCCTAGGGAGACACTGGTGGGTTTGAATCCTCGGCCTTTTGGTTAGCAGCCAAGTACTTAACACTTGTGCTAACAGGGTCCCTTAGAATATATTTACAGAACTTCCAAAACTCAATAATAAGAACATCAACAACAAAAACAAGAAGCATTTTTTAATATTGGTAAAATGTTTGAACAGGAACTTCTCAAAGAAAATATACAGATGGAAAATAAGGCCATGAACAGTGATCACATCAATTCTGATTAAGGAATAGAAAATGAAAAATAAAATGATACCAGTAGACAGTTACTAAGATTCCCTAGGTGGTGCAAATGATTCGTGTTTGACTACTAGCCCAAAGATTGGTGGTTCAAAACCCACTCATCAGGGTCAGGAAAGAAAGGCCTGACAATCTCCTTCTGTAAAAAGTACAGCCAAGAAAACCCTCTAGAACGGCAGTTCTACTCTGTAATATATGGGGTTGCCATAAATTGGATCAACTTGACAGCAATTTTTTTTTTTAGACCTTTATTAGAATAACATTTTTAAACAAATCTGATAACATAAAATGATGGCAAGAATTCAGAGCAATTAGAACACTCATATTTCTGGTGTGAATGCAATTTTGGAAATTTCTATTTTGGAAAATTTGTTGGTAGTTTCCTATAACGTTAATTGTATACTTACTATATGATCCAGTAGTCTCACTGTGGCTATTCGCCATAGAGAAATGAAAACCTGTACACACAAAATCCTCTAAAGAAATATTCATAGCAACTTTATTTGTTAAAGGTGGCTAACCTCTGTTTCAATAACCATTATAAAAACTTATATTTTTCGTTTTTTATCTGACTTTTAACTCAGTCAATAAAGATAAGCAAGAAATTAATCTTAATCAAAAGTAAGTGTGAACTATTTCTGTCCAATATCAAATTTATTTTTATAGAATCTTTATGTCTTAAATATCATCGCAGAACATTCGCTTTCAGAAAACGACAAAAAAGGAAATTTTTTTTCAATTTCAAACACTGTCTCAGATAAAAAATGAACATACAAAAAGAAATGTTTCTGTAGTGTTGATTTACAACTCATCGCGGCCCAACAGGACAGAGTAGAGCTGCCTCACGGGGTTCCCAAGGAGTGGCTGGTGGATTTGAACTGCCAAGCTTTCGGTTAGCAGCTGAGTTCTTAACCACTGTGCTACTAGGGCTCCACTGTTTCAGATAGTCTTTGCATTTTTCTGAGTTTGATGATTATAAGATAAAACACCGTTTTTTGTTGACGTTGTTTTTTCAACTATCTTTGGACACCTTTGTTTCAGATTTCTGTTTTAAATGGACTACCCTGCTTTAAGAGCAGGGATAAATGCAGAGTGAGGATGTAAGGTGAGAGACGAGCTTACGAAAAGATCAGACACGATAAAGAGGATGCAGTTCCTGAGGACGAGTGTCAGGTCAATTGTGGAGTGAATGATACATGGTAGGTGGCAGGTAAGAAAATGTACTGATTTATTCAACAAGGATCTTGATCATCTTCCATGTATTAGGTTCCAGACTGAGTTGTAAAGGTGAATAAAACACAGTTACGGTTTTGTAGAATGATGACGTGAAAGAAAGCAAGCATTGTGCAGTCTTATAGAATTAAAATCATGTCTTAGCAATATTGCATGGTTAGCTACTAGTTCCTGACTGTCCTTGAGACTCAGAGCATTTTTATCATTCTCCATGATCAGATTTTAATTAGAAGCAATTTGTCAGATAATGACTGTGGAAATACCAGTAGTGCTTTAATATTTAGTCTAGAACTTTATGGGCACTGCGGTAAGCAGTTATTTGACTTTACTCAGTTACAGAAAATCCATGGATTGTGTAAAAATCGAATAGATTGTTGCTCCTGACACAATTGTGTTACTTCTAGGATGCTGTCCACGATTAACACCCTTAAAGTATGATAAAAAATGAGCCCCCACTTTTCAGTGACTTTAAAATTGTTGTTGTTAGGTGCTATTGAGTGGGGTTCTCACTCATACTGACCCTACGTACAACACAATGAAACACTGACCAATCCTGCACAATTCTCACAATCTTCGCTATGTTTGAGCCCATTGTTGCAGTCATTGCATGCCAATTCCTCTAGTTGAGAATCTTCTTCTTTCTTGTTGACTCTCTGCTTTACCAAGCATGATGTCCCTCTCCAGGCAATGGTCTTTCCTGATCTCATGTCCAAAGTACATAAGACAAAGTCTCTCCATCCTCACTTCTAGGGGGCATTCTGGCTGTACTTCTTCCAAGACAGATTTGTTCATTCTTCTGGTGTATTTATGGTATATCCAATATTCTTCACCAACACCATAATTCAAAGGCATCAATTCTTCTGCTATCTTCATTATCCATTGGCTAGGTTTCACATTCTTGAGACGACTGAAAATACCGTGACTTGGATCAGGCACACCTTAGTCCTCAAAGGGACATCTTTACTTTTTAATCAGGTCTTTTGCAGTAGATTTGCCCAATGAAATACATTGTTTGATTTATTGACTGCTGCTTCCATGGATGTTGATTGTGGATCCAAGTAAAATGACATACTTGACAACTTCAATATTTTTTCTGCTTGTTGTAATGTTGCTTATTGGTCCAGTTGTGAGGATTTTTGTTATCTTTATGTTGTAGCATAATCCATACTGAAGGCTGTGGTCTTTGATCTTCATCAGTAAGTGCTTCAAGTCCTCTTCTCTTTCTTCAGGCAAAGTAGTGTCATCTGCTTATCACAGGTTGTTAATTAGTCTTCCTTCAAACCTGATGCCCAGTTATTCTTCATATTGTCCACTTTCTTGGATTATTTGCTCAGCATACAGATTGAATAAGTATGGTGAACTGATGCAGCCCTGACACACACATTTCCTGATTTTAAACCATGTAATATCCCCTTGTTCTGTTCAAACAACTGCCTTCTGGTCTATGTACAGGTTCCACATGAGTACAATTAAGTGCTCTGGAAGTCTCATTTTTTGAAAAATAATTCATAATTTGTTATGATCCACACATTCAAATGCCTCTGTATAATGAACAAAATACAGGTAAATATCTTTCTGGTCTCCTCTGTGTTCAGCCAATATCCATCTGACATCAGCAATTAATTCATTGATTTCAATTATTTCATGGTTCCCTAAGTCCACACCATTGCGTTTACATTAGTGTGTCTAATCTTTGCCACCTTTAGCTCTTTCTAAACTGAAATTAACCCTTTGAACTGATATTATCAAGAAAAGTGAGCTTTTGTCAACATAACCATTAATGCCCAACCCCCCAATTCCAGATTCTCAAATTGACAACTCACGTACAGAGATTATTTAGTTCATTTCTCCCTAAAAACTTCCATTGGCAGTTCTTTTGATATTTATGTCATTGTATAGTTTTAGTTACAACAATACCCATGTGTAAAAACAATTTTAGTTCCTTTTTTGTGTTTGTATTTCTGTATCATAAAGCCATTTACATCTTCTATTATCTGACATGATGTTCTACATTCATCAATTTACATTTTTGTTCATGGAAGTAGATACGTGTATATCCCTTCTCATTTAATATTTTATATGCTTCGAGAATTTGATACACAGTTCATAATGGTTATGATAGTAATGATAAAGATGAAGATTATGGTAGTGATGGTGGTGGTGGTGGCATTTTTCTTTTCTGAAATTTATCAAAGCAGGAATCAGAATGTCATGGGACAGTCAATGTCTTAAAAGTTCAGATATCTGACTTTTAATCTTCCCTTAACCAAAATCTTGAGAAAGTCAATTCACTATCTTTCTCATCACATTCACGATTAGTAAAATGGGAATAATGATAATATATCCTAATAACTCACAGGATTATTATAAGCCTCAAATATCTACCTAGGATGGAAAAGCATTTGGAAAAAATTAAAGTATCACAAAACTGAGACTTTGCTGTATTTACATACAAGTCATGGTGAAATCACTAGCTTTCTTATGTTTTATATTCAACTTCTCAGAGGTAATCATTCCAATTTTTTTTTTTTTTTTGAGGGATGAAACGTTGCATAGTATCAATTACCTGGAGGAAAACCTACTTGTCTGAACATTGGAATTACTGTTTCTTCAAAAATGTAATAAATCATTTTTTCCTGAAATGTGTTGCTCATATATTAGCCCACTGAACACATAATATGAAAGATAGTTAAATCTTCCTTAATATTCAAAGAAGATATTAAATAACCATTAAATTATTTATTCAGGACCAATCAGTAAGTATAGAATAATACAGTATAGGCTTCTTTTACACTTTTTCAAAATTTGTTCAAAGCTTTGCATTTTTTTTTTCATATATTTCTCTACTCCCTATATTTCCCAATGTGTTAATTCTTACTAAGGTAACCTTTAGAACTTATTCTCTTGACCCAATTATTTATATGATACCTATTATCAGCTAGGAGCCATGGTGGAGTAGCGGTTAAGAGCTCAGGCTGCTAACCAAAATGTGGCAGTTTGAATCAACCAATCACTCCTTGGAATCTCTATGGGGCAGTTCTACTCTGTCCTACAGGGTTGCTATGAGTTGGAATTTGACTCAACGGCAATGGGTTTGGTTGTTTTTTGGTTTATTATCAGCTAATATAATTGAGACTGGCTGGAAAAAAAAATCTGATGACATACTTTACAACAGTAGGCATCTGATTATACATATAATTCATTGACTGTACATGAATACCAGAAAGAGCTCCATACATTTCTTGAGGTAAAGACCAATTTTTTATTCTAGTGTTTTTTATGTTTTTTTTTTTTTTTTATATATTGCACTGATTTTGTAGGTGGTGGCATTTACTGAACCCTGGCCAACAAACATAACCCCCCCTAGAAAAAAAAAATAAGGGGGATCTGAAAGATGATTTGGTGGACCATTTGCTAAAGGTTTAGACTGTCTGTTTTATCATACGCCCTCAGGAACATTTATTTAACAATAAAGAAAATATGTGTGCATTCCTATCTAAACCATTTTGAATGATTTTATGTGTGTGCGTGTATTTAGACTGTGACAGGAATGCACTTTCAGTAAGCTGTGGTGAGTTGGTGGGAAATAGACCCAGCCCGTTTCAGTCACACCTTTGTCTCTGGGCAGTAACTGGTACCAGCTCCGTTTTCTAGTTGACACAGGGAAAAGGCACTGGGAAAACGACCCGAAGTTCAGCGGGGCAGGATTATCCAATAAGCAATAATCTAGGATGTGATGAAACCCATATGAAATTGTTCACTACAAATTAGTAAGTAAACACAAGTAAGCCCATGCATACCTTGCTTAATGTAAAAGTGGTACATACCTTGATTACTGGTTAATCCATCCCTGCTCAGTTAGCACGGAGGATGGAGGACTCAAAGCCTTTCCGCTTATGGTGGCTGAAAACTCATCATCCCTTGCCATGACCAAATGGCATCTGTTGAACATGCCCTGTGCACCCATGAGCCTGGCCCAGATGAGGAAGTGGGTCCATTCTGGGGACCGAGACTTCTTCCACAAACTGTCTCTATGAGGCTGGTTAGAAGGCTGGAAAAACGGAGATAGGGCAGGCTGTAGGCCAGGCCTGTTACTGTTAAGAGACAGGTATCCAGGCCCTGAGGAAAAGAAAAAGTGAGCCTCCTGGCCTCTAGAACTTTCTGTTGAATGAGTAGTATGGTGAACAGAAGCTGAGAACAGACGTGACTGAAGCCCTGTTAGTAAGAAAAGTTATCACTCTCAGGGACCATGGGGAACTATTTCTGACGTGTGCACAGACTTCACAGTGTGTTGTTTGTGATAATGGTGGCTTCTGTTCACTGCACCCCAGCCAGAGACTCCTCAGAGAGTGTCCTTGCTCCCCATAGCAACTCTGGGAGGCCAGGGTTATAATCCCAATCTCACTCAACATTTTTTACATATAAAATTCAGTGACATTAATTTTGTTCATCATGTTGTACGACCATCACCATTATCCATTGCCAAAGTTTTTCTTCACCTTTAACAGAAGCTAAATGAAGTGCCATCTAAGCAATTTTAGCAATTCACTTAAGTGTGAATTGATGTTCCATTTACTTTTTCATTAAGACATATGATGTTGGCACATTTTTTGTGAGTTATTCTCTGCCTATATTAAAAAAAAAAAATCCTTTCTTGTCCGGTCGATTTCAATTCATAGCACCCTATAGGGCAGACTAGAACTGCCCATAGGGTTTCCAAAGAGCAGATAATGATGGATTTGAACTGCTGACCTTTTGGTTAGCAGCCAGGCTCTTGACTGCTGTGCCACAAGGTCTCCAAGTTCTTGTGAAATGACTATACATTAACCAATTTTAATTTGGTTGATTGTCTTGTTATTAATGATTTCATGAGCTCCTTTATATATTCTGTGTAATTAACAGCATATGTATTGTGAATATTACTCCCAGTCTGCAGATATTTACTTCTAATCTGTGGACTTCTGATTCCTGTTCTTAATGATCTCTTTTGGTGATAGGAAGTTTTTATTTTTGATGAAGTCACATTTATCAGTTGTCACAAGGATAGTCTTCTATACTTTCTTCCAGTAGCTGCAGATGTTTGTTGACGTATGTAACACGTTTACAAATTTTTTTTCTTTATGGAGTGACTAAAGAGCAAGATTATTTTCTTCCATTCAATTACCTTGTTTTTCAGGACATGTTTTAAAAATCAGTTATTTACTGGTTTATATCTGAACTCTATTTTATTTACACTTTTCTCTTTTTGCTAAAACCACACAACCTTGTTTACGGTTGTTTTCAATAAATCTTCAAATCCTCCAACTATGTTCTTCCTTTTTAAAATACCTTTGGGTTTTTTGGACATTTTTCATTTCGAAACAAAGCTCAAACCCTGGTGGCACAGTGGCTAAGAGTTCAGCTGCTAACCAGAAGGTCAGCAGTTTGCATCCACCAAGCACTCCTTTGAAACCAATGGGATAGTTCTACTGTGTCCTACAGGGTCACTATAAGTCAGAATCAATTGGATGGCACTGGGTTTGGTTTTGGTTTATGTCAGTTGTTTCAAATAACTTTCATTTTGATTGGGGTTGTATTAAATGAGTAATTTGGGGAGAATTTTCATCTTAGTAATATTGAATTTTGATCAGTGCATATGCTACATCTCTCCACTTAGTTTGTCTTAAATTTTTCTCAGTGATATTTTGAAGTTTGCACTCTAAGGTCTTAAAAAAGTTGGCAATTTTATTCTTTATATTTAGTTTTTTACAACTGACTGTTTTTTTTTTTGATATTTCTATTAAAATGATATTTTAATTTAAAAGTTTTCTGTTTGTGAAACTGAATTGGGATGAATTCAAACTAGATTGCTGTAAATTGAGGATATTTATTTTAATCCCTAAGGTAATCACTAATAAAACAATTTTAAAAAATACAGAAAAATAGTGAAGATGAAATCAAAATGGTACACTAGAAAAAAATCAATAAACACAAAAGGAAAGAGATTAGAAGAAAGGAAAAAAAATGATCCAACTATACGCTATCTTTATGATACTTACTTTAGACCCAAAGATAAAAAAGGGGTTGAATATGAAAGGATGGAAAAAGACATTCTATGCAAATTATAATCAAGAGAGCTGTGGTGCTTATAGTAATGCTGGACAAAGTATTAAAATATTCCCCTGGAACATTTAGTTGAGTATGTATGGCACCTGATGACAATTCAAAATTAACTAAAAAATGTAATACTATATTTACATATTATAGCATGTTGAAAACAGTATTATATATTGCTAAGCAATCAGAATAGAATACGGAAATTGCTTCCCGTTGCTGTTGAGTCAATTCTGACTTGTATCAATCCAGTAGGACTGAATAGAACTGCCCCATAAGTTTCCAAGAAGCTAGCAGCTGGTGGATTCAAACTGTCAATATATTGGTTAGTAGCCAAGCTCTTAACCACTATTGCTAGTAACAATTTCTATAAAGAGAAAATACAAATTTTTAAGTAGAAAAAAAAATGCTCACGCTTTAGACAAAGCAAGCAACATTTCTGTTTGCGGATAGATTATGGTCATGATACCTGGAAATTTATCAAGACATCGTTTATCTTCAATCACGATACAGTATCACTCACCAAAGACAGTCATTTCAATAAGTGAATCAAATGATCCATTAATTCATAAAGACTGTGTCAAACCAATTACAGTTATGTCATATTTATCTGGAATATCAAAGAAGGATATTTTCCATGAGATAATATTTACCATAAACTTAAGTAGATTGAGATATTGGATGCTATTTTTCATTCCTCTCTGAATCTGTGCTCCTTGCCATGTAATTTTTAAGCTCTGCAAGAGGCAGATATCCTTCCTCAAACCTTTGACTTTGGTCTCAGCTCTGTGATTCACATTGACTATAGAATATAACAAAAACAGTTGCTTGAAAAGCTTTTGTTAATGCATGTTTCCTTTTGTGACTCAGGCACTGACATTGGAAGAATATACTCTAGCTACCCCAGTGGTCCAAGAAGGATCATAGATACATGAAACAGCTGCCCAATGAACATATACACTTGTTGTCCTGAGTCAAATTCATCAGGCTAGATCAGATGAACTCAGATATTAGCAGATCATAATATGTTTTACTGTCTTTGTATACAGAGATAAAATAAAATTTACATGACCAAATAAAATTTAACCAATCCATATTTTGGACTGTTCAGGCAGAGATATGTCTTATGTGCACTTTAAAATGTGAAATGAAATTCATATTTTCAATATATTTCATGCCTAAGGCTTGAACAGACCTTTGTTTATTATGTTTACTATATTATGCTATGATATATCCTCTCTCCTGCTAAGCTATTCATTTTCAGGACATCTCTATAAACCCATATTCAGAAAGACTTCATTTACATGGGTAACCACATTGCCATTTGTACTAACTCAGAAATCTTCATTTGCCTAACTCTGATTCAGAAACCTTAATTGAAATAGACTGAGCTTTAATAACTGTGTTACTAATTATTTTTCAACTAATTTACTAAGCTTTAAAGAACATTGGTATTGGATGATCAATCAAATGGGGAGTTACATTAGACACGTGCACTGTTTTGCTATTTGAAAAGGAATGTGAATAAATAAATCAGCTAGAATACTTGGACAATTATCTACATTCTCTGAAAATTAACAAATAAATCTTTACAGACTTTGCAGTTTGTGACAGGGTAACTTTGTACTAACTTTCTTACTGCCTCCTTCACATCTTTGTTCCTGAGGTTGTAGATCAGGGGGTTCAGCATGGGGATGACTACTGTGTAAAACACAGAGGCCACCTTGACCATGAGCCATGAACCCTTGGAATTAGGCACACAGTAGAGAAAAAGGGTGGTTCCATGGAAGATGGTAATGGTAGTTAGGTGGTAGGCACAGGTGGAGATGGCTTTGTGGCCCCTCCCAGTTGAAGGCATCTTCATGATAGTGATAAAAATGAAAATATAAAATGTAAGAACGATCATGAGGGTGCTTATTTCATTGAATGTGGCTGACACTAAAATGATCTTCTGACTAATGTAGGGGTCAGAGCAGGACAGAGCAACAATGGCAGCATGTTCACAGAGAAAGTTGTTTATGAGGTTGGTCTCACAGAAGGATAATGTCAACAGAAAGTAGGTAAATATCAAGGAACAGACTATACCCCAAGCATATGAGGCAGTCACCAACAGGAAACAAAACTTCGGGGACATTGCAACCTTATAGAGCAAAGGGTTAAAAACTGCTACAAATCAATCATAAGCCATTGCTGCCAACATGAATGTTTCAGTCACCACAAATATGCAAGCCAAGAAGAATTGCATGATGCACCCTGTGAAGGAGATGGTTCTGTCTTCCACAACCAAGTTTTCTAATAGTTTGGGTGTAACTACCGAAAAGTAACAGAAATCAATGAAGGACAAGTGGCTGAGGAAAAAGTACACGGGGGTGTGGAGTTTGGGGTTGATCCTGATGATCACAATCATGCCCAGGTTCCCAACAACAGTGACTGTGTAGATGGTCAGGAAGACCATGTAGAGGGGCACCTGGTGAAGGGAAAGACAGCACACAGTACAGAAGGGGTCAGCATAACTGGACTAAACCAAAAGCAAAGATGTTTCCTGAATAAACTGAATGCTTCGAAGGCCAGCATAGCAGGAACAGGGATTTGGGGACCATGGTCTCAGGGGACATCTAAGTCAATTGGCATAGTAAAATCTATTAAGAAAACATTCTGCATCCCACTTTGGAGAGTGGCATCTGGGGTCTTAAACTCTAGTAAGTGGCCATCTAAGATTCATCAATTGGTCTCAACCCACCTGGAGCAAGGGAGAATGAAGAACACCAAAGACACAAGGTAATTATGAGCCCAAGAGACAGAAAGGGCCACATAAACCAGAGACTACATCAGCCTGAGACCAGAAGAACTAGATGGTTCCCAGCTACAACCGAGGACTGCCCTGACAGGGAACACAACAGAGAAACCCTGCAGGAGCAGGAGAGTAGTGGGGTGCAGACCCCAAATTCTCGTAATAAGACCAGACTTACTGGTCTGACTGAGACTAGAAGGACCCTGGTTTTCATGGTCCCCAGAGGTTCTGTAAGCCCAAGACAGGAACCATTCCCAAAGCCAACTCTTCAGACAGGGATTGGACTGGACAATGGGATAGAAAAAGACGCTGGTGAAGAAGGAGCTTCTTGGATCAAGTAGACACATGGGATTATGTTGGCATCTCCTGTCTGGAGGGGAGATGAGAGGGGGGCAGAAGCTGGTGGAATGGACATGAAAAGAGAGAGTGGAGGGAAGGAGTTTGCTATCTCATTACAGGGAGAGCAATTAAGAGTATATAGCAAGGTGTATATAAATTTTTGTATCAGATACTGACTTGATTTGTAAACTTTCACGTAAAGCACAATAAAAATTGAAAAAAAAAAAAAAGTTGCACCTGGAGTTCCGGATATTCTGAGAAGCCCAAGAGCATGAATATGGCTCTAGCACTCTGGTTTTCTTGGTTCCTGTTGAGAAAATAGGATAGTTGATCCTCAAAAACAAAACTTGAATTAGATAGAAGACAATGAAGAAACACTGAGAAACTGAGTGTCAACAAAGACAGTTATTAAAAATGCTTAATATCTACTGTTACATTATTTCAAGTTAGGACTTACTAATATCCCAGATGTACACTGAATGTTCATTTTTTAGAGTAATAATTTAAAGAAGAAAGTTGAGAGAGAAAGAACAAAAATAGAATTGACCCTTTTATATTTCAAATGACCATATTCAGTATCGTCAGAAGCATCTGGCTTTCTGAGAGGGCCATCCTGGCTCTTCCCATGAACCTGAGTTTAGTGAAAATGTTTGCGTTGAAGAAAATACACATCATGAGGTTCAGCAGTATCTTTTCTGGCTCACCTGTTCAACTATGGGAACCTAGAACTCAACTGTCAACATAAATATAACACGTGTAACATGGTACGCATTTTACTTATTTTTAGCACATATTTTATCATTTTCTGTTTCACAATAAAGGTCACTAGACCAAGAATTATTGTTTGTTTTGTTTGCTTCTGCATCGCAAATGGGACACTAAGACATAATATATACTCACTGATATTTATTCAATAAACGAATTTATGAGTGTATGAGTCAATAAGGTCTGGACATCATTTCCACCTGGTTTCCTTTTCCCTCAGTGTTGTTTATGCTTTCCTATCACTCTCTAGTCTTCTTAGGTTTATTACTGTAAGAAAGATGCCTTCCAAAGTCTAATTCCTCAACAGTCTCTCTGCTACCATTCTAAACTATCTTGATTGCTACTTAGGTAAATTATGACCACTTATTTATAGGCTGAGAGAGCCTTGGTGTCACAGTGGGTAAGTACTTGGCTGCTATCTGGAAAGTCAGTGGTTTGAAATCACAGCCGCTTCACAGGAGAAAAATGTGGAAGTCTGTTACTGTAAAGATTTACAGCCTTGGGTCCTATGGGGTAGTTGTTGTCTGCCCTGTGGGGTCACTATGAGTTGGAATTGGCTCCACAGCAATGTTTTTGGATTTGGGTTCACAGTCTGAGTCCTCCACTTTAAAATATTCTGCACAGCATTGCCAGAATAATTTTCCATTGTGATTTTATCCTGATAGTAAGCGGCTTTTAATTTTCCAACTGTTTCTTACTAATGAATGCACGAAATCTACATTGTTCAGCCTACCTTTTCCAGAGCTTTCCCTGGTCTATACATGCACACTTGTTACCACTTTTTTTTTTGTTACCACCAAATCATTCTTCTCCAGCAATGTATAATTTATCCAGCTCTGTTCAACAGCACGTGCTCATTTATATAAAGCTGAAATATCCAATTTATTCCCTCTTGTGTAATGCTTTATTTTCCCACTTACAACTGAAAACATTAGGCATTGTTTCTGTCACAAACCTGTAATACTAGGAAACACGTTATTCATTTTATTATAAAATTTCTCTCCGCTTTATAGACACAAGCTTTAATTTTAATAACAGGAATTGAATGTTGTATCGTATCGTTTCCAATTATGTATGTTACTGCCAAATTCTTCCTAAAATTGATTTTTTTTAAGGACAATGCCCATATTTTATAATTTTCTAGATTCTAAAATGTCCATTAGGGTGCTGAGTACACCATGGATGTGCAATTAGAAAACCAGGATGAACGTCACTGGAAAAGAAGGACGATCTATACACAACCTCTAAAGCCCTCAACCACCTGCATTAAGGAACAAAGTGCACATCATCCAGCTGGATTTATACATGTTTTTGCCTCCTGCAAAGCTTACTTGGAATGCATTATTATCCTTCTAACGTGAAATACAATAAAAATTGAATCAACTTACCTAAGTGGAGTATTTAACTTATTCATTTATTGAAGCTTCTATGTTACGATTAATGGACTTCAGGGAAGTTCCTGCAGAGAATTCAACTAATCTTGTTGAGAATAGTATCAACCTGAATAAAGTAGCAAGAGTTTATAGTATATTTAAAACAATATTTTGTGTAAAGGGCTACTATCCTTCAATCTATTAAGTATACTCAGAGATAGCAGGGAGAAAGGCAGACCTAAGAACTGAATGCTGGCACCATGCTGTGCCACCAGGGCTGTGGGGATATGGACCCTAGAGAATATCATTGACGTTTTGCATTGGAGGCCACAAATTGGGCAATTAGATGACATGATACTCCCATGTGATTTTTCGGTTGTGTACCATTGCTTCTAAAGATTGAGGAATAACTTCATCACCAAGTTTAACCCATAGATGTTTATTTTATTTTTTTTTTTAGTTAAGTCAGATTAGTACCTGTTTGTTTTTGATACCAGCCAAATAATAGAAACACAAAGGAAAGAAAAAATCAGCTGTTGTGCAACAATACAGAGATAACTACTATCAATTATTATTATTTTTTTCCAGTCCAGAGATAACTACCACCAATCTTAGTTGTATTTTTGGTTTTCCATCTCCTATATGGGAATAGGAAACCCTGGTGGTGTAGTGGTTAAGAGCTATGTTTGCTAACCAAAAGGTCGGCAGTCGAATCTACCAGGTGTTCCTTGGAAACTCTATGTGACAGTTCTACCCTGTCCTATAGGGTCGCTATGAATTGGAATCGACTCAACGGCAATGGGTTTGGTTTTAGTTTTATACGGGCACAGGAGCCCTGGTAATGCAGTGGTTAAGAGCCTGGCTGCTAACCAGATGACTGGGAGTTCGAATTCACCAGTGACTTCTTGGAAACTCTGTAGGCCAGTTCCACTCTGTGCTACAGGGTCTCTATGAGTTGAAATCAACTTGACTGCAACAGGTTTTTTTGTTTTTGTTTTTCTTTTTTTTTGTATATGTGCATATATTTATGAGCATATGTTCACACAATAAGTATTGTAGTTTATATGGTTTATTGTCCTCCCTTTTCATTTAACATTATATTGTGAGTTCATTTTCTACTCGTACCATTCTTTAGAGAATACCATTTACATTTCTCTTCCAAATATGGGCACAATGCTATTCAATGCTCATATTTACCGTTGAATTTGAGAATATTCTTGAGGTTATATTTTTCATGTCTATAATACAGGTTTATAGGAAAGATAGTACATTCATTATTTAATTTTTCATCATGCGTTAAGGCACAAACATCACAATCTCAGTGGCTTGATGAAGTAGAACAAATGTTAGCAATTTTTTTTTTCTTTTTTCTGTCAACAGCCATGTAGTAACTATTTTAGGCTTTGTGGACCATACAGTTTGATCACACAGTCAACTCAGCTGTTGCAGTATGGAAGCAGCCACAGGCAATATGTAAATCAATAGGCGTAACTCTGTTCCAATAAAACTTTACAAGAATAAGCCATAGGCTAGACTTGCTTTGCAGATGGTAGTTTGCCAGCCTCTGTGATAGAAGTTTATTTCTTCACTGTTCGAAGTCCAAATTTTTTTCTACATCAGTGGGTAGACACCATCTAAGTAGTGGTACAGGGGTCCTGGCTCTTTCCAGAATGTGACTTCACTATTATCACGAGGTTTCTGAGGTTTTGCTTCTCTTCTCCAAGATACCTGAAGCTGCTATCTTGGATTCTGAAGATTTCGAGAGGCTGCAGAAGAGGAAAGCTTAGAATGCATATTGAAAGTTTTATGGGCCAGACCTGAAGGTGTCACACATCTATCCCCCTCATATTCCATTGGCTGGAAATCAAACAAGACTAACTGCAGGGAGTCTAAGAAATGTAGTCTAGCTTGACTGGAAGAAGAGGAAATGGGTTTGGTAAGCAAATATCCAGTCCTTTCTCATGCTTTGGGCATCACATTCAATCTTTTGATAGCCCTCTCCCTAAAATATCTCCGTATCATCACAACTTACATCTTCTTTTTGCTTGTGACAATTCAACCAGCTTTACCAGTAATTCCTTAAGACTTAATGTTTTCCTGCCCCAGATATCTCTGGGTCAGACTTTGATCATTCTCCAAAATTGAAGGCCCAACAACTACCTGAAAATTATTTTTTTTCAGGCTTTTCAAATTTGAATCCTTTTAGAGTCAAACTGGATTGCCTTAGATATCTACAGTAGGATGAAACGAGTTAAGTGAAGACAATGTATTCAACATTTATTTTCAGTTCGGAGATCATCTCTGATATCTCTGGATAACTGAACTTCCTCCTTTATTTCAGGACTTCTCCTCCCATGGCTTTTACCCCTTCAGCAACAGTACACCTCTGAGATTCTAACATTAAGTGAAAAATCATGTTCTGTGTTTATAATGTCTTACCTCATGAAAGCTATATCTACATTTATCTATTTCAAGAATAAAAATTCCAAAGATTAAAACATTTTTCACATTGTTTTTTATCTGCACTTTCATAAATTTGATGTGCTGGAGTCTGATAATTATTTTGTCCTCAGTTTCCTTTAAGTGCTATCTGAGGTCATCTTCAAGGGAATTTACTGTTGTAAGGGCTTATTTACAGAATCATTTCATGATTACTTGATTCAGGATGGTATGTGGTTTTTCAGCTCTAGAGAAATTTTTACCTTGGTTTTTCAGACTTAAGATTTTCAGTTTATTAAAACATTGTGGATATTTCTATCTTCCACTCAAGCAAGAGTTTCTGATTCCAAAAGGTTGGTTCTGTTTATGTTCCAGTTCACTTACATAAACACTGGAGTTAAGCAATATGCTTGGAACCAAATTCCAGCACGCAGCTTCAAACAGGGATAGAGGCCCCTAGACAACTCCCGTCTATTAAAGGAAATTAGGTGAAAGTTATCACTATAACTTTTACTCATCCACGAGCCATACAGGAGTAACAAGGTTCTTTAATATCATATTTCAAGATCGGTAACTAATTTCACAGTTACCATTTTAAGTTATGCAAGATTAGATGTTTAAGAAGACAAGGAAATACAAGAATTCCGGGAACCAGTAATGACCCTGATGTCTTCCAATTTTACTGCATAAAGGCCAAAGTCCTTATAACAGCATGCATGACCACTACATGACACAGCCCATTTCCTCTCAGACTTCTTTTAATAATATCTGTTCCTTATTGTACTTGGTTCAACAACACTGGCCAATTTGCTGTTCCTATAATTCTCCAGGCGTGCTCTTGCCTCAATACCTTTGCGATGGTTGTTCTCTATGCCTCGGGTGTTCTTGCCCTTAATATTCGTGTGGTTCATTCTCTCATTTCCAGCATGTCTTGATTGAAATATCAGCTCGGTGAGGCCTATTCCGGCCACCCAATATAAAGGTGGAGTTCCATTCCTCATCCACCAATCATCCTTGTGGTGGCGGTTGTTAGATGCCATGGCGTCGGTTCTGACTCACAGAGGCCCTGTGTTCAACATAACAAAACACTGCCTGGTCCTGTACCAAATCATTCTTACCCTACTGTAAATTTTATCTGTAACGCTTATTACTGTCTCACATATACCACATATTTTAATCTTAATTTTTATTGTACAATATCCTTTCATTAGAATTCATGAGAAGAGGTATTTTGTTTTGTTTTATTTTGTTCACTGAAGTAACCACAGTGGTTGGAATAAAACCTAAAAAACAGAAAGCAGGTAATAAATATCTAGTCAATGAATGTTTAATTTTTAGTGGTACAAATCCAAATATGATTTCTGTAGAGATTACTATTTTATAAAATCTTGTGTGGAACCAGAGAAAAGCCTAGAATGGCACATAGTACATTAAATGTAATCATCGCTGTGATGTTGGAATAATTTCCTTCAATGAGTTTTTTTCATGTTTTCAATAATAAGCATGATTGACTTGACAGCAACTAACAACAAAAATCCTTTAATGAGATTAGTTATTGTTTTGTTAAAGGTCTGAAGAACAGCAGGATACACAGAATGCCCATACTTTCCTAGTGAGTCAGTGAGCATTACCAAAATGGCACAGAGAAAAGGGAGTTTTCTTGTTTCCTTTAGTTGCTTGTTTGATCCCATGAGTAAGAAGTACAGTAGGAATTCTCTAGAGTCTGTGTCCTCAAAGCCATAAAACTATGTGTAAAACCCATAATCCCAGCTATTTAAAATTCATATCTGGCTTTTCTCTCAAAGTTAATGGATAAAGTAGGCTTATTCAAACTTAAAAACCTTTGCTCTGCAAAAAACACTGATATGAGAATGAAAAGACAAATTATAGGCTGAGGGAAAATATTTTCAAATTTCATATCCAACAAAGGATTCCTACCTAGAATATGTAACAACTCTCAAACTTTAACAATAAGAAAAAAAAACAAATTCTTAAAAAATGGACAAAAACTTGACCAGACACCAAAAAGAATACAAAGCATAGAGGAAAAAAAATTCAAGATCATTAGACTTTGGAAAATGCAAATTAGAATAACGATGAGGTACCACTACACACCTAATTATTGTTGTTAGTTGCCTTTAAGTTGGTTTTCGACTCATAACAACCTCATATGACAAAGTAGAACTGCCCCATAGGATTTTCTAGGCTGTAATCTTTATGGGAGCAGATTACTAAATCTTTCTTCAGTGTATTGACAATACAAGTACTAACAAAGATGCAGAATGACTGGAATTGTTATACATTGCTAGTAGAAATGTAAAACAGCATTTAACTAATCTAGAAAATAGTTTGTCAATTTTTTATAAAGTTAAACACACGCCTACCATGTGACCAAGTAATCCGACTTTAGAGATATGAAGACTTAGGGTCACACAAAAACCTATACATGAATGTTTATTATAATGGATCAGTTTATAGCTAACTTTCAATAGTTGTCTTTGGACACTATTTATTCTTTGTTTCTTCTTGCTATCATTTGTTGCCCTCGAGTTGATTCTGACTCATGGAGTACAACAGCTCCATAGGGTTTCCAAGGCTGTAACATTTTAGTAGCAGGTCTCCAGGCTTGTCTTCCAAGGGTCCTCTTGTGGGTTTGAACTATCAACCTTTTGTCTAACAGTTGAGCACTTAACCATTTGCACCACCCAGGGACTCTGTTTTTTGTTTAGATCTTTAGGTGCAATTATCTTTGGACTGGGAACACCTCACATGTTCTTCAGAGGTGGATGAACAAATTATGTTACAATGGAATACTATTCTAGAGTAAAAAGTAACAATTTCATCTTAGACTTCATTTGATAATATCCATTCCTTGTTGTATTTGGTTCAACAACACTGGTCAATTTGCAACATTTCAGATGAACCTCTAAAGTATTATCTTTATAAGTGAAAAAAAAAAAAAAAACTAGTCTCAAAAGGTTACATACTGTATGATTCCATTAATATGACCCTCTTGAAAAGAGCCCTGGTGGCACAGTGGTTAAGTGCTGGGCTCCTAAACGAAAGGTTGGCAATTTGAACCCACCAACCGCTCCAAGGGAGAAAGATGTAGCAGTGTGCTTCCATGAAGAATGCAGTCTTAGAAAACTTATGGGGTGGATCTATGCTGTTCTATAGTAGGGATCGACTCCATGGCAATGGGTTTGGTCTTTGGTTTTGATTTTATAATGATGTAAAATGGATCAGAGATTACCAGGGTTAAAGATGGTAGAGGATGTGATTATAAAGTAATAACCGGAGGGGTTTCTTTGAGTGGGGAAGCTGTACTCTAATTATGGTGGTGGTTTTGGTTTCTGTACCAAAAATGGTCAGTTTTACTGGATGATAATTTTAAAAACAAAATTTGAAAAAATGAAAAGGCAAGATTAATTTATACTTTTTTTTTTATGTGTGTGCATGTGTGTGACAAAATATTTGTATCAAGAATATGTAATGAAATTTCATAACTCTATGTTGTTGTTGTTAGGTGCCCTCAAGTCATTTAAAACTCATAGCAACCCTATGCACAACACAACGAAACACTCCCCGGCCCTGAGCCATCCTTACAATCCTTGTTATGCTTGAGCTCATTGTTGCAGCTACTGTGTCAATTCACCTCCTTGAGGGTCTTTCTCCTTTCTGCTGACCCTGTACTCTGCCAAGCATGATGTCCTTCTCCAGGGACTGATCTCTTCTGGCAACATGTTCAAAGTATGTAAGATGCAGTCTTGCCATCCTTGCCTCTAAGGAGCATTCTAGCTGTACTTCTTCTAAGACAGATTTGTTCATTCTTTTGGCAGTCCATGGTATATTCAATATTTTTCACCAACACCACAATTCAAAGGCGTCAATTCTCCTTTGGTCTTCCTTATTCATTGCCCAGCTTTCACATGCATATGAGGTGATTGAAAATACCATGGCTTGGGTCAGGCACACCTTAGTGTTCAGGGTGACATCTTTGCTCTTCAACACTTTGAAGAGGTCTTTTGCAGCAGATTTACCTAATGTAATGTGTCTTTTAATTTCTTGACTGCTGCTTCCATGGTTGTTGATTGTGGAACCAAGTAAAATGAAATCCTTGACAACTTCAATCTTTTCTCCATTTATCATGATGTTGCTCATTGGTCCAGTTGTGAGGATTTTTGTTTTCTTTATGTTGAGGTGCAATCCATAATAAAGGCTTTGGTCTTTGATCTTCATTAGTAAGTGCTTCAAGTCCTCTTCACTTTCACCAAGCAAGGTTGTGTCATCTGCATAACACAGGTTGTTAATGAGCCTCCCTCCAATCCTGATGCCCCATTCTGCTTCATATAGTCCAGCTTCTCTGATTATTTGCTCAGCATACAGATTAAATCAGTATGGTGAAAGAATACAACCCTGACACACACCTTTCCTGACTTTAAACCAATCAGTATCCCTTTGTTCTGTCCGAACAACTGCCTCTTGATGTATGTAGAGATTCCTCATGAGCACAATTAACTGTTCTGAAATTCCCATTCTTCACAATGTTATCCATAATTGTTATGATCCACACAGTCGAACGCCTTTGCATAGTCAATAAAACACAGGTAAACATCCTTCTGGTATTCTCTGCTTTCAGCCAGGATCCATCTGACATCAGCAATGATATCCCTGGTTCCATGTCCTCTTCTGAAGCTGGCCTGAATTTCTGGCAGTTTCCTGTTGATGTACTGCTGTAGCCATTTTTGAATGATCTTCAGCAGAATTTTGCTTGGGTGTGATATTAATGATATTGTTCTATAATTTCCACCTTCAATTGGATCACCTTTCTTGGGAATAGGCATAAATATGGATCTCTTCCAGTCAGTTGGCCAGGAAGCTCTTCCATATTTCTTGGCATAGATGAGTGAGCACCTCCAGTGCTGCATCTGTTTGTTGAAACATCTCAATTGATATTCCATCAATTCTTGGAGACTTGTTTTTCTCCAATGCCTTCAGAGCAGCTTGGACTTCTTCCTTCAGCACCATCAGTTCCTGATCTTATGCCACCTGTTGAAATGGTTGAACATCTACTAATTCCTTTTGGTATAATGACTCCGTGTATTCCTTCCATCTTCTTTTGATGCTTCCTGCGTCATTTAATATTTTCCCCATGGAACCCTTCACTATTGCAGCTCAAGGCTTGAATTTTTCTTCAATTCTTTCAGCTTGAGAAACACCGAACATGTTCTTCCCTTTTGGTTTTCCATCTCCAGCTCTTTGCACATGTCATTATAATACATTATTTTGTCTTCTCGAGAGGCCCTTTGAAATCTTCTGTTCAGTTCTTTTACTTCATCAATTCTTCCTTTTGCTTTAGCTGCTCAACACTCAAGGGCAAGTTTCAGAGTCTCCTCTGACATCCATTTTGGTCTTTTCTCTTTCTTTTCTGTCTTTTCAATGACCTCTTGCTTTCTTCATGGATGATGTCCTTGATGTCATTCCACGACTCGTCTGGTCTTCAGTCACTAGTGTTTAATGCGCTGAATCTATTCTTCAGATGGTCTCTAAATTCAGGTGGAATGTACTCAAGGTCATATTTTGGCTTTCACGGATTTGCTCTGATTTTCTTCAGTTTCAGCTTGAACTTGCATATGAGCAATTGATGGTCTGTTCCACAGCTGTCCCCTGGCATTGTTCTGATTGATGATATTGAGCTTTTCCATCGTCTGTTTCCACAGGTGTAGTCAATTTAATTTCTGTGTGTTCCATCTGGTGAGGCCCATATGTATATTCACACTTTATGTTGGTTAAAGAAGGTATTTGCAACAAAGAAGTCGTTGGTCTTTAAAAATTCTATCATTCGATCTCTGGCATTGTTTCTACCACCAAAGCCATATTTTCCAGCTACTGATCCTTCTTCTTTGTTTCTAACTTTTGCTTTACAAACACTAGTAATTATCAATGTATTTTGACTGCATGTTCGATCAGTTTCAGACTGAAGCAGCTGATAAAAATCTTCTATTTCTTCATCTTTGGCCTTAGTGGTTGGTGTGTAAATTTGAATAATAGTTGTATTAACTGGTCTTCCTTGTAGGTATATGGATATTATCCTATCACCAACATCCTTGCACTTCAGGATACATCTTGAAATGTTCTTTTTGACAATGAATGTAACACCATTCCTCTTCGAGTTGTCATTCCCAGCATAGTAGACTATATGATTGTCCAATTCAAAATGGTCAATACCAGTCCATTTCAGCTCACTAATGCCTAGGATATTGATGTTTATGTGTTCCATTTCATTTTTGGTGATTTCTGATTTTCCTAGATTCATACTTCGTACATTCCAGGTTCTGATTATTAATGGATGCTTGCAGCTGTTTCTTCTCATTTTGAGTTGTGCCACATCAGCAAATGAAGTTACCGAACCATTATTCCATCCACGTCATTAAGGTCGACTCTACTTTGAGAAGGCAGCTCTTCCCCAGTCATCCTGAGTGCCTTCCAACCTGGGAGGCTCATCTTCCAGCACTATATCAGACAATGTTCTGCTGTTATTCATAAGGTTTTCACTGGCTAATGCTTTTCAGAAGTAGCCTTCCAGGTCCTTCTTCCTAGTCTGTCTTAGTCTGGAAGCTCAGCTGAAACCTGTCGTCCATGGGTGACCCTGCTGGTATCTGAATACTGGTGGCATAGCTTCCAGCATGGGACCAACACGCAAGCTCCCACAGTACGACAAACTGACAGGCAAGTTCATAACTCTATAGTACTATTAAAAAAAAAAGAAAGATAAAAAGACACACGGGCAGACACTTTACCAACAAAAACCCAGTAAGGAAATAAAAAGATATTGGACACCATCAAATCATCAGGGAAATACAAATTAAAACCAAAATTTTATACTACCACACTCCCACTATAATGACTAAAATTACAAAGATTGGCCATACCACATTTTTGCAAGAATATGCAGCATTTAGAACTTTCAAACACTGCTACTCTGAAATTAAAATTGTAAAATAATTTTGGAAAACTATTTGGCAGTCTGTTACATACCCACTATGTGCCCTAACCATTCCATTCCTCTAGAAATGAAAATACATGTCCACAAAAAATCTTGTATATGAAAGTTCATAACAACTTTATTCACAATTGCCAAATATTGGAAACAAAACAAATGCCCACCAACAAGTGAACCGATAATCAGAAATTTGAAATATGAATAGAATAGTAATAACCAGTGAAAATAAGGAACTACTGATATACACAATAATATGGATAAATTTCAAAATTTTTATCCTAAGGGAAAGAAATCAGCCACGATAGAGTACATATTCTATGATTCAATTCATAAACAAATTCTAAAAAGCAAAATTGATTTGTAAGGATGGAAAGCAGATATGAGGTTTCCTAAACCTCAGAGTCCAAAAAAAAAACAAACGTTGCCATCAAGTCAATTCTGACTCATAGCAACCCTGTAGGACAGAATAAAACTGCCCTGTAGGAACAGATGGTGGATTTGAACTGCCAACCTTTTGGTTAGCTGCCGAGCTCTTAACTACTGTGCCACCAGGGCTCCAAGGCTCAGGGTACAGAGAAGGATATACTGAAAACAATAGTAAAAGAAATTTTTCCCCAGAAAAAAATGGGAATGCTTTGTATCATAGTTGTGGAGGTGGTTTCATTAGCTTACAAGTTTGTGGTTGTTATTGTTAGTTGCCCTAATCGATTCCAACTAATGTGTGCAGAGTAGAACTGCTCCATGGTTTTTTTTTTTTTTTTTTTCAGAACCAGATTGCCAGGCCTGTCTTCCCAGGTCTCTCCTGGTAGGTTTGAACCACCAATCTTTTGGCTAATAGTTGAGTATTTAACCTTTGTGCCGCCTGAATACCTTAAGTTTGTCAAAGCTCATCGTCTTAGTCATCTAGTGCTGCTATAACAGAAATACCACAAGTGGATGGCTTTAACAAAGAGAAATTTATTTCCTTACAGTCTAGGAGGCTTGAAGTCCAAATTCAGGGTGTCAGCTCCAGGGGAAGGCTTTCTCTGTCGGCTCTGGAGAAAAGTCCTTGTCATCAATCTTCCCCTGGACTAGGAGCTTCTCCTTGCAGGAACCCCAGGTCCAAAGGACGAGATCTGCTCCTGGCACTGCTTTCTTGGTTTTATGTGGTCCCCACTCTCTGCTGGCTTCCCTTTCCTTTTATCTCTTTTTAGATAAAATGTGGCTCAGGCCACATTCCAGGGAAACTCCCGTTATATTGGATCAGGGATGTGACTTTAGTAAGGGTGTTACAATCCCACCCTAATCCTCTTTAACATAAAATTACAATCACTAAATGGAGGACAACCATGCAATACTGGGAATCATGGCCTAACCAATTTGACACACATTTTTGGAGGACACCCCCCAATCCATGACATCTTCTAAGAGTGATTTGTTCATTCTTCAGGCAGTCCACATTATATTGAATATTCTTTAACAACACAATTAAAATGCATAAATTCTTCTGCCTTCTTTTTGTCTTCTTATATTTAATTTCAAGATTTAGAGCATTCAAGTGAAAGGGGGGTATCGCATCTCAAACTCTCTCTCTTAATCATTGTTGATATAGAAAGGATATCTGGAATAGTGGTACCCAAGTCTTAAAAAAAAAAAAAAGTCTTAGTGCAGAGAAATCCTTTTTACCTCTAATATTTGAGCTAAAAGGGTTAATGAAAATATGGCTGTAGGCCCAGATATATGATATAGATTAGACAGATAGAGATAAATAGAAGAGAGAGAAATATAATAAAAGATTGAGAGATGTCAAAAGATAAAAAGATACACACATATGTACATTTTACATAGATATGTAAATCACACGCTGCTTAAACTTTGCGTTTTCTTTTAGATTTTTTCAAAACCTTGTGCTATTTACAGTCAATTGTAATTTATTTATAGGTTGAATTCTTAAAGCCTGTCTGAACGTATTTTAAAAAATTACCAAAAATTTTGCAAATAAATAAACCAAAGCTGATATGTTTATGATTTTCTCAGGGAAATATAACTAATTATATTGGAAGAAGAAGAATAAAGCCCAGATCTTTTAAATCTTAGTCCAAAATTCATTCTTGCTACCCATGAGTTATTTTCTGTTTATTTTTGTTTAGTTTGACATAATAAAATAGAAATGTTGGTTTTACTTTCTGCTAATATT
Source organism: Loxodonta africana (assembly GCF_030014295.1). NCBI lineage: Eukaryota > Metazoa > Chordata > Mammalia > Proboscidea > Elephantidae > Loxodonta > Loxodonta africana. The sequence continues at coordinate 1,478,719 of NC_087363.1, forward strand.
GCCAAATTAGCCAGCATCTATTAGAGGTCCTATTCTCAGCCAAACTGCGTGATAATTTGTAGGCTTTTTAAAAGATAATCCAGGAGTACAAAAACCCTCCCCAGAATTGAAACTCAGAGTACAAATTTTTCCTCTACAGGTTAGAGAAATAGAGTGGACACTAGATGGCAGAGTTACATCATTATTTAAATCAAGGCACTTGACCATCTCAGTTTATTAAATGCATTAGAGAGTGACAGATTTACAGTTTGGATTTACTTGGAGGATAAGGGAGCAAACGTTCAAAGATGACAAATAACTTGACCACATTCTTGCAGAAACTCATTTATTACTCCCCCCCGCATCTATTAATACTGAACTGGAGTCCTTGGGTGGCCAAAGTCGTTAAGTCCTTGACTACAAGCCTAAAGGTTGGCAGTTCAAACCCGTCCAGCAATGCCTTAGATGAAAGACCTGTCCATCTGCTTCAGAAAGGGCACAGCCTTAAAAATCCTATGAGGCAATTCTGCTCTTCACACACGGTATTGCCATGGGTTGTAATTGGCGTGATGGCAACTAACCACAACAATTTTGAACTAGGACTAATGTATTTGCTTTTGGCCCATTCTACAATTGCCAATTTTAAAAAAGAAAATACGAAAAGAAGAAAAAGAAATTACAGAGTTTCTTGTCAAACACCTAAAAAAACAAACTCTTGTGCCTTGCTGGTGGGAACGTAAAATGGTGCAGCTACTTTGGAAAAACAGTGTGGCAGTTCCTCAAAAAGTTAAACATAAAATTACCATATGACTCAGCAATTACATTCCTACATACATACTCAAAAAGAATTGAAAGCAGGTGCTCAGATACTTGCTCACTAAATTTCATATTAACATTATTCACTACAGCAAAAGGTGGAAACAACCCAAGTGTCTATCAATAGTTGAGTAGATTAACAAAACGTACTTACATACATTGGGATATTACTCATACATAAAATGAAATTAGGTTGTAATACGTGCTGCACATGGATAAATCCTGAAAATTTTATGCTAAGCGAAGATATAAAGTAAGCCAAATATGAAAGGACAAACATTGTATGATTTCTCTCACACGAAATGTCTAAAACAGGAAAATTCTAGAGAGACTAGATTAGAGGTTTTGGAGGGCAGGGAGAATGGGGGATCCTTACTTAATAGGTACATAGTTTTGTTTGGGGTGATGAAAATCTTTTGGAAGTAGTGGTGGTGGTTGCCCAACATAGTGGATGTAATCATTGCCACTGAATTGTACACTTAAAAAATGGCTAAAATGGCAAATTGTATGTTCTATGTAGATTACTACCACGTTTTAGCATATAGTTTTATTGTCAATCTATTTTAAGAGTTATAATTGATCTACTTGAAGGCGTTTTTCCTTTGGATTAATCAGTAATTTATTGGGTTTCATCACAGCAACCCTATAGGGTCACTATGAGTTGGAATCAACTCGACGGCATTGGGTTTGGTTTTTGGTTTCTGTTAGGTTTAATCTTATTTCTTAACATGTACAATTTATGTTTTTTTTTTTTATCTTTTTGTTTTGCTGTCTGATGTAATTTCATTGCAGTGTGAGAAAATAGTTACATAATGATTGTTACTGTGGTTCTCAGGTGTCTTCAAGTCAGTTCAGACTCACAGCAACTATGTATGACAGAATGAAATATTGCCCGGTCCTACGCCACTCTCACAATCTTTACTATTCTTGAGCCCATTGTTGTGGCCACTGTGTCAATCCATCTTCTTGAGGGTCTTCCTGTTTTTCATTGACCCTCCACTTTACCCAGCATGATGTCCGTCTCCTGAGACAGGACCTTCCTGATAATGTGTCCAAAGTATGTGAGAGGAAGTCTCACCATCTTGGCTTTTAAAGAGCATTCTGGCTGTACTTCTTCCAAGAGAGAGATTTGTTTGTTCTTCTGGCAGGCCATGGTATATTCTATATTCTTTGCCAACATCATAATTCAAAGCTGTCAATTTTTCTTCAGTCTTTCTTATTCATTGTCTAGCTTCTGTATGCATACAAGACAATTGAAATTACCAAGGCTTGGTTCAGGAGCACCTTAGTTCTCACAGTGACATCCTTGCTTTGCAACATCTTAAAGAGGTCTTTTGTAGCAGATTTGCCCAACAACATACACCCTCTGCTTTTTTAACTGCTGCTGCTATGGGTATTGATTGTGGATCCAAGTAAAAGGAAATCCTTGATAACTTCAATATTTTCTCCATTTACCAAGATTTTGCTTTTTGGTCCAGTTGTGAGGATTTTTGTTTTATGTTGAGGTGTAATCCATACTGAAGGCTGTGGTCTTTGATATTCCTCAGGAAGTGCTTCAAGTCCTCTTCACTTTCAGCAAACAATGTTGTATCATCTGCATAACACAGGTTGTTACTGAGTCTTCCTCTCACCCTGATGCTGCATTCTTCTCCACAGAGCCCAGCTTTGGGATTATTTGCTCAGTATACAGATTGTTATACAGATTGAATAAATATGGTGAAAGGATATAACCTTGACAGACACCTTTCCTGACTTTAAACCATGCAATATCCCCTTGCTCTGCTTGAACGACTGCTTCTTGGTCTATGTATAGGTTACTCATGAGCGCAATTAAGATCTTTAGAATTCCTATTATTTGCAATATTGTTCATAATTTATTATGACTCATACAGTCAAATGCCTTTGCATAGTCAATAAAATACAGGTAAACATGTTTCTGGGATTCTCTGCTTTAAGCCGAGATTGACCTGACATCAGTAGTGATACCCTCCTTCCACATCCTTTTCTGAATCCAGCTTGACTTTCTGGCAGTTCCTTTTTGAAGCACTCCTGCATCTGCCTCTGAATGATTTTCAGCAAAATTTCACTTATGTGTAATATTAATGACATTGTTCCATAATTTCACTTTCTCCTGAATCACCTGTCTTTGGAATAGACACAAACATGGATCTCTTCCAGTCAGTTAACCAGGGAGCTGTCTTCCAAATTTCTTGTTTTTTTTAGACCAGTGAGCATCTCCAGCGCTGCATCTGCTTGCTGAAAAACCTCAATCAGTATTCTATCAATTCCTGGAGGCTTGTTTTTCACATTCCCTTCAGTGAAGCTTGGACTTCTTCCTTCAGTATCATTGGTTCTTTATTTCTTTTTTTTTTTTTAATTGTGATTTAGGTGAAAGTTTATAGCTCATATTAGTTTCTCATAAAAAGTTTATACACACATAGTTACGTGACCCTAGTTGCAATCCCTATAATGTGACAGCACACACCCCCTTTCACCCCAAATTTCCCTTGTCCATTCAATCAGCTACTATCCCTTTCTGCCTTCTCATCCTGCCTTTGGACATGAGATGCCCATTTAGTCTCGTGTATCTACCTGAACTAATAAGCACACTCTTCATGAGTGTCATTTTATGTCTCATAGTCCAGTCTATTCTTTGTTTGAAGAGTTGGCTTCAGGGATGGTTTTAGTTCTGGGTTAACAGAGAGTCCAGGGGCCATGTCTTCCGAGGTTCCTCCATGCTCACTCAGACCATTAACACTAGAATTTCAGTTCTGCACCCATCTCCTACTCCATCAGGGACTCTCTGTTGTGTTCCCTACCAGGACAGTCATTTGTGGTAGCTGGGAACCATCTAGTTCTTCTGGTCTCAGGCTGACGGAGTCTCTGGTTTATGTGGCCCTTTTTGTCTCTTGTGCTAAGATTTTCCTTGTGTCTTTAGTGTTCTTCATTCACCTTTGCTCCAGGTGGGTTGGAACCAATTGATGCCTCTTAGGTGGCCTCTTGCTAGCTTTTAAGACCCAAGAAAACACTTGTTAAAGTGGGATGCAGAACATTTTCTTAATAAATTTGGTTATGCTAATTGACTTAGATGTCCCCCGAAACCGTAGCCCCAAGAGCCCTGCCTCTGCTACTCTGTCCCACGAAACGTTTGGTAGTGTTCAGGAAACTTCTTAGCTTTTGGTTTAATCCAGTTGTGCTGACTTTCTCTGTATTGTGTGCTGTCCTTCCTTTCGCCTAAGATAATTCTTGTCTACTATCTAGTAGGAAATCCTGGTGGCATAGCAGTTAAGTGCTGTGGCTGCTAACAGATGGGTCAGCAGTTTGAATCCACCAGGTCCTCCTTAGAAACTCTATGGGGCAGTTCTACTTTGTCCTATAAGGTCACTATGAGTCAGAATGGACTTGATGGAAGTGGATTTTTTTTGGTTTTTATTTAGTTAGTGAATTCCCCTCCCTCCCTCCCCAACCTTGTAACCATCAAAGAATGTTTTCTTCTGTGTTTGAAAATTTTCTTGATATTTGTCCTTTTGCAACTGACTAATTTCACTAAGCTTAATGCTTTCAAGATTCATCCATGTTATGAGATGTTTCCAGGAATTGTCATTGTTTTTTTATGGTTGCATGGTAGTCCATTGTGTAAGTATACCATAATTTGTCCATACCTTCATCCATTGACGGGCATCTAGTTTGTTTCCACTTTTTTTACTGTTGTGAACAGTTCTACAATGAGCACCAGTGTACATATTTCTATTCCTGTGATGGCCCTTATTTCTCTAGGATATATTCCAAGGAGTGGAATTGCTAGGTCGTACAAACAGAAGATTTCAAAGGCAGCTTAAGAAGACAAAGTATTATAATGACATGTAGCTGGAGATAGAAAACCATAAGGGAAGAACATGCTCAGTGTTTCTCAAGCTGAAGGAACTGAGAAAAAATTCAAGCTTCGAGTTGCAAATGTGTAAGATTCTATGGTGAAAATATTAAATGATGTACGAAGAATCAAATGCAGATGGAAAGAATAAACAGAGTCATTATACCAAAAAGAATTAGTCGACATTCCACCATTTCAGGAGGTAATATATGATCAGGAACCGATAGTATTGAAAGAAGAAATCCAAGCTGCTCTGAAGGCATTGGTGAAAAACAAGGCTCCAGGAATTGATAGAATATCAACTGAGAAGTTTCAACAAACGGATGCAATGCTGGAGGTGCTCACTCATCTTTGCCAAGAAATATGGAAGACAGCTTCCTGGCCAAATGACTGGAAAAGATCCATATTTATGCCTATTCCCAAGAAAGGTGATCCAACTGTATGCAGAAATTATAGAACAATATCATTAATATCACAAGCAAGCAAAATTCTGATGAAGAGCATTCAAAAACAGCTGCAGCAGTTTATCGACAGGGAACTGCCAGTAATTCAGGCTGATTTCAGAAGAGGACATAGAATCAGGAATATCATTGCTGATGTCACACAGATCCTGGCTGAAAACAGAGAATACCAAAAGGATGTTTACCTGTGTAGTATTGACTATGCTAAGGCATTTGACTGTGTGGATCATGACAAATTATGGATAACATTGTGAAGACTGGGAATTCCAGAACACTTAATTGTGCTCATGAGGAAACTTTACATAGATCAAGAGGCAGTTGTTCAGACAGAACAAGGGGATACTGATTGGTTTAAAGCCAGGAAAGGCATGCATCACGGTTGTATCCTTTCACCATACCTATTCAATCTGTATCCTGAGGAAAAATCCAAGAAGCTGGACTATATGAAGAAGGATGGGGTATCAGCGTTGGAGGAAGACTCATTAACAACCTGTGTTATGCAAATGACACAAACTTGCTTGCTGAAAATGAAAAGGATTTGAAACACTTGCTAATGAAGATCAAAGACCACACCCTTCAGTACGGATTGCACCTCAACATAAAGAAAACAAAAATCCTCGCAACTGTACCAATGAGCAACATCATGATAAACGGAGAAAAGATTGAAGTTGTCGAGGATTTCATTTTACTTGGGTCCACAATCAACAGCCACGGAAGCAGCAGCCAAGAAATCAAAAGACACATTGCATTGGGCAAATCTGCTGCAAAGGACCTCTTAAAAGTATTGAAAAGCAAAGTTGTCACCTTGAAGACTAAGGTGTACCTGACCCAAGCCATGGTATTTTCAATTGCATCATATGCATGTGAAAGCTAGATAATGAATAAGAGGACCGAAAAAGAATTGATGCCTCTGAATTGTGGTGTTGGTGAAGGATATTGAATATACCGCTGACTGCCAAAAGAACCAACAAATCTGTCTTGGAAGAAGTACAACCAGAATGCTTTTAGAAGCAAGGATAGTGAGACTACGTCTTACATACTTTGGACGTGTTGTCAGGAGGGATCAGTCCCTGAAGAAGGACATCATGCTTGGGTCAGTAGAAAAGAGGAAGACCCTCAACAAAGTGGCTTGACATAGTGCCTTCAACAATAAGCTCAAGCTGAACAACGATTGTAAGCATGGTGCAGGACCAAGCAGTGTTTTGTTCTCTTGTACATGGGGTTGCTATGAGTCAGAACTGACTCAATGGCACTTAACAACAACAACATGGTAGTTCTATTTCCAGCTTTTTAAGGAAGTGCCAAATCAATTTCCAAAGTGGTTGTACCGTTTTGCATTCCCACCAGCTGTGTATAAGTGTTCTAGTCTCTCCACAACTTCTGCAACATTTATTATTTTGTGTTTTTCTTGATTAATGCTAACCTTGTTGAGGTGAGATGGTATCTCATTGTAGTTTTGATTTGCATTTCTCTAATGGCTAATGGCAACATGTTTGGTTTTTGGTTTGAATGGCTAATGGTTGTGAGCATTTCCTCATCTATCTGTTAGCCACCTGAATGTCTTGTTTGGTGACGTGCCTGTTCGTATAATTTGCCCACTTTTTGATTGGGTTATTTGTATTTTTGTGGTTGAAGTTTTGCAGTATCTTGTAGAATTGAGAGATTAGACCCTGATCAGATATGCCGTAATCAAATTTTTTTTCCCAGTCTGTATGTTGTCTTTTTACTCTTTTGGTGAAGTCTTTTGACGAGCGTAAGTGTTTGATTTTTAGGAGCTCCCAGTTATGTTGTTTCTTTTCTGGTGTTTGTACATTGTAAGTAATGTTATGTATTCTGTTTATGCCATGTATTAGGGCTCCTATTTTTTCTTCCATGATCTTTATCGTTTCAGATTTTATATTTAGGTCTTTGATCCATTTTGAGCTAGTTTTTTTGCATGGTGTCAGATGCATCTTGTTTCATTTTTTTGCAGATGGATATCCAGCTATGCCAGCACCATTTCTTAAAGAGACTCTCTTTCCCCAATTTAATGGATTTTGTGCCTTTGTCAAATATCAGCTGCTCAAAGGTGGATGAATTTACATTTGGATTTTCAATTTTGTTCAATTGGTCTATATATCTGTTGGTGTACCAGCACCAGGCTGTTTTGACTGCTGATATAATATTGACTCTTTAATCATTATATAGTACCCTTCCTTATCCTTTTTGGTGGATTTTGCTTTAAAGTCTATTTTGTCAGAGATTAATATTGCCACTTCTGCTCTTTTTTTATTGTTGTTTGCTTATTTTTTCAATCCTTTGAGTTTTAGTTGTTTTTGTCTTTGACTCTAAGGTGTGTGTCTTGTAGGAAGCATAGAGAGAGATCATGTTTGTTTATCCATTCTGCCCATCACTGTCTCTTTATTCATGCATTTAGCCCATTTACATTCAGTGTAATTACTGACAGGTATGAGTTTAGTGCTATTATTTTGATGTATTTTTGTGTGTGTTGTTGACAGTTTCTTTGCTCCACTTATTTTTCTGTGCTGATTTGTTTTTCTTTATGTATTGTCTTTTCATCTTTTTTGTTGTTGATTTTATATTTGCTCAAACTTTACGTTTTCTCTTTTTTTTTATTTTGTTGTATAGGACTGTTAGTTTACTTTATGGTTACCTTAGTATTTACCCCTATGTTTCTAAGTTTACTCCAGTATTTTATTTCTTGACATCACCTTGACTTCTTCTCCATATGAATGTTTTATGACCACATTATTTTTTCCGTCTTTTTTGTTTTAATATTGTCATCTTTTACATATCAATGTCTCTGTTTCCCTCTTTTCAGTGTTTTAGTTTTGATTTATTCTGTGACTTCTCTATCTGGGTTGATATCTGGTTGTTCTGTTCTGTGCTCTAGTCTCAAGTTGTTACATGATATTATTGATTTTCTAACTGGAGGACTCCCTTTAGTATTTCATATAGTTTTGGATTGGTTCCTACAAAATCACTAGTCTTCTATTTATACAGAAATGCCCTATTTCACCATCATATTTGAAACACATTTTTACTGGATATATAGTTCTTGGCTGGTATTTTTTTTTTTTTTCTTTAGGGCTTTATATGTGTCATCCTATTACCATCTTGCCTGCATGATTTTTTCTGAGTAGTCGAAGCTTTGTCTTATTGACTATCTTTTGTAGATGATTTTTCATTTATCCTTAGCCACTCTTAAAAATCCCTCTTTATCTTTGGTTTTGGAAAGTTTGATTGTAATATGTCTTGGTGACTTTCTTTTGGGATCTAACATGTGTGGAGTTCAATGAGCTTCTTGGATAGATATCTTCTTATCTTTCACGATATCAGGGAAATTTTATGTCAACAAATCTTCAACAGTTCTCCCTATAGTTTCTGTTATATACTTCCCTGCCTCCCATTTTAGTACTCCAATCACTGATAGGTTTTTCCTCTTGATAGAGTCCCACATAATTCTTAGGTTTTCTTCATTTTTTTTAATTCTTTTATCTGATTTTTCCTTAAATAAGTTCCAGTCAAGTGCTTGATCTTCAATCTCACTAATTCTGACTTCCATTGCCTTAATTCTGCTCCCATGACTTTCTATTGAGTTGTCTAATTCTAAAATTTTGTTGTTACACTTTTGGATTTTTGTTTGCCATCTCTCTATGGATTCTTACAACCTGTTAAATTTGTCATTATGCTTTTGTATAACCTTCTTATGTTCCTCTGTTGCTTTGCCTGTGTGTTCCTTGGATTGTTCACTGTTTTGCCTGATCTCCTTCCTGATCTTTTGAAGAGTTCTGTGTATTAATCTTTTGAATTCTACCTCCAGTAATTCCAAGAAATTATCTTCCTCTGGGAAGTTTCTTGGTAATTTGTTTTCGTCACTTGCTGAAGCCATCACGGCCTGCCTCTTTATAGATTTGATATTGACTGTTGTCTCCAAGCCATCAATAAGTTATTATATTAATTTATTTTACGTTTGTCTATTTTCTTTTGTTTAAGTCCAAATAGGCTGATCGTGTGAGCTAGTTTGATTACTGGAGTCTAAAGCTCTCATGTCCTGTCACTAGGTATGTGAGCCCAGTAGTCTGTTTACTTTTCTTGTGTGGATTCAGCTCAGGTGTCCAAGTAGTCAGTCACTGAGTACGCGGTGCAGCCTCTCACCTATAGTCCTAGCAGGGCAGAGGTGACTGGAGTAGGCACAAGTATCTGGCTGCAGTAGGGGGTTATGTGCTGAGCAATGCAGGGGGCTAAGGGCTGGTCCTGAGTATCTCGGTGGAAGGAGTGTCTCTGTTCCCTAGAACACATAGGTGAGTGGGTTTTGCAGCTGGATTTTGGGCACCCAATGCTGTTGGCTGTAAGGATTGAGAAGCAGCACTTATTCTTAGACCCCTGTTGTGGGTAGCTAGGTGGAGTGGGTGGAGCCACCAGTCCTCAGGCCCCTGATGTGGGTAGGTGAGGACCCTGCCTAATGGGCACAGCAGTGTCAAATATTACAAATATATCACTAGCCCTTATAGCTGTTGCAGTGGAAAATAAGCTTCAGGTATATTCCTGTTGTGTTGTGCTAATGATGGCCTATGCTATTGATATGGGCTCATACAGATTTATACAGGGGTGAAAGGCATTCAAAGTCTGAGTTCCCCTTATGCCTGTGTCTAGGCAAAGGGGCTGTTCCTGCCCTGAGTTCCCAGATTAGGGCAACTGGCAGATTATTTTTTCCTGTTTGTTAATTTGTTCCCTGTCCAAAGCTGGAAGAATGGCTCAGGACACACAACAGGTCCTACTTCCAGCCCAGGAGCTGAACCAATCACTGAAGCTGCACTGGGACCCAGAGCAGAGTGGGAACAGTGCAGATAAATGGGAGAGAGGTACTTCCCAAAGCGGGGAAGGGTTTTTTTTTTTAAATCTGCGTGGTAGGTTAGATGCTTGTACTTATCTTTCACTGATTCAGAGCCACTTCTCCCTGATTCTGGAGGCTTGAGGAGACTCTATGCCTTTTAGTTTCTCCTGATGTGGAAAATGTATACCGAGTGCTCCAGCTTGCTTTAGCCTGTGTGCACCAGCTGATCTAGGCTGCGGGGTGCTGGCCAGGTCAGGTATGGCAAAGCTTTGCTGCTTCTGAACAGTTGCTCCTTCCCCCGCCACTTAGTCTGACTCCTCGACTTTTTTATGTTCAGGGCTCCTAGATTGTCATATATAACCAATTCACTTTTTTTTTTTTTTGGTCTTTGTTGTAAGAGGAACCACAGGAAGTGGTTGACTACTCCACCATCTTGGTCCCACCTCCAGTATCATGGTTTCTTGATCATATTCTATCTCCTTAAATGGTTGAACATTGACCAACCTGTTTTTGTACAGTGACTCTGTGTATTCCTTCTATCTTCTTTTCATGCTTCCTGAATCAGTCAATATTTTCCCCATAGAATGCTTCAGTATCACAACTTGAGGCTTGAATTTTTTCTTCAGTTCTTTCAGCTTGGGAAATGCTGACTGTGTTCTTCCCTTTTGATTTTCTAACTTCAGTTCTCTGCACATTTCATTATAATACTTTGCTTTGTCTTTTCGAGCCTTCCTTTGAAATCCTCTGTTCAGCTCTTTTGCTTCATCATTTCTTCTGTTCCCTTTAGCTACTCTATATTCAAGAGCAAGTTGGACAGTCTCTTCTGGCATCTATTTTTGTTTTACTTTTTTTCCTGTATTTTTAATGACCTTTTGCTTTCTTCATTTTGATGTCCTTCCCCAAATTATCTGGTCTTCATTCATTAGTATTAAATATGTCAAATCTATTCAGGAGACATTCCCTAAATTCAGGTGGAAATAATCGAGGTTGTATTTTGACTCTCGTGGACTTAATTGCGTACGAGAAATTGATGGTCTGTTCCACAGCCAGCCCCTATCCTTGTTCTGACTGATGATATTAAGCTTTTCCATCATCTCTTTCCAGAGATGTAGTCAATTTGATTCCTGTGCATTCCATCTGGCAAGATCCATGTGTGTAGTTGCCATTTCTGTTGTTAAAAAAGGTATTTGTAATGAATAAGTCATTGGTCTTACAAAATTCTATCATGTGCTCTCCAGAGTCCTTTCTAACATGAAGGCCTTATTTTCCAACTATAGATCCTTCTTTGTTTTCAATTTTCACATTCCAATCACCAGTAATTTTCAATGCACTTTATTTGCATGTTTGATTAATTTTAGACTGCAGAAATTGGTAAAAATCTTCAAATTCCTCATCTTTGGCATTAGTGGTTTGTGTGTAAATTTGAATAATAGTCATATTAACTAGTCTTCCTTGTAAGCATAAGGATATTATTCTATCACTGACAGCATTGTACTTCAGGGCAGATGTTGAAGTGTTCTTTTTTTGACAATGAATACAGTGCCATTCCTCTTCATTTTGTCATTCCCAGCATAATAGGCCGTATGATTGACCAATTCAAAATGGCCAATACCAGTCCATTTCAGCTCACCAATGCCTAGTATGCTCATCTTTATGGAATTCATTTGACTTTTAATGACTTCTAATTTTCATAGATTCATGCTTCATACATTCCATGTTCCAATTATTAATGGATATCCACAGCTATTTCTTCTCATTTTGAGTTGTGTCACATCACCAAATGAAGGTTCCAACGGCTTTGTTCCATCCATGTGATTAAGGTCCACTCTACTTTGTGTAGGCAGCTCTTCCCCAGTCATATTTTGAGTGCCTTCCAACCAGAATGGAGGAGCCCTTGAGGCGAGGGGATTGAGAGTTACATCTGCTAAACAAAAGTTCAGATCTACCATCAACTCCTTGGGAACCCTGTGGGGGCAGTTCTACTCTCTCCCATAGGGTCTCTAAAAGCCAGAATTGACTCGACAGCAATGAGTTTGGTTTTTTGTGGCTCAATGATTAATGGCTTGTCTGCTAACCAAAAGATTGGCAATTTGAATTTACCAGCTGCTCCTTGGAAGGCTGATGGGCTAGTTTTACTCTGTCGTGTAGGGTTGCTGTGAGCCAGCAGTGACTTAAAGTCAGCAGGTTTGGTTTGGTTGGCTTCCAACCTGAGGGGGTCATCTAGCACTGTACCAGACAATATTCCATTGCTTTTTCCAAGGTATTCACTGGTCAATTTTTTTCCAAAGCAGACTGCCAGGCCTTTCTTCCTAGTCTGTCTTAATTTGGAAGCTTCACTGAAACCCGTCAACCAAGGGTGAGCCTGCTGGTATTTGAAATACCAGTGGCATAGCTTCCAGCATCACAGCAGCACACAAACCACCACAGTGTGAGAAACTGACAAGTGCATTGCCAATAAGGTGTTTATTCTATCGTGTTTCTTGAGTTTTCACTTGAGATGTATAACCTTGATTTGAATGAATATTCTATGTGTACTCACACTGAATAATCAGTATGTGTTGGGTACATATTAGATCAAGTTCTTAGTTCTATTGTTTAAATCAGTGTATTTCTTGTATACAACATAAACCAATGCCTGGTATGTTTATTTAATCTAATCAATAGTTTAACGAACTTATATTTATTGTGGAAACCTTGGTGATGTAGTGGTTAAGAGCTACAGCTGCTAACCAAAAGTTCAGCAGTTTGAATCCACCAGGCATTCCTTGGCAACCCTCTGGGGCAGTTCTATCTACTCTGTCCTGCAGGGTCTCTATGTATCGGAATTGACTAGATGGCAACAGGTTTGGTTTTGGGTTTTATATTTATTGTAATTAAAATGTTGTAGATTCCAATTTCCCCATGTTTTAGTACTTTCATGCTTCATAGCTTTCGCTGCATAAAACAGAATTTTTTTTCTGGATAAAAAAATCCAGATTAGTTTTATTTATTTTTTAATGACTTTCTCCAGATTAAAAGACTTATATCTTAACACAGCTAATTTTTTCTTCCTTTTAGCAGTGTGCCTCCACCTGAATCTTCTGCTCAGAGATGACTCACAAAAAGTAAACTAACTGAAGAAAGAATTATAATGTTAGCCTCACATTCTGAGGTTCCCTTTTCTCTCTGATCTTGGTCATTCAAATTCTGTTAATTTCAACAGTTGTTGATCGCCTTTAAAGAGGTGTTTTTTTTTTTTTTTAATATTTTAAGTAGCTTTTTTTCTAGTTGTTTTATGCACAAACATTGATCTATTGTAAGCTTCCCCTTCATAGTTGGTTAAGTGTTGTATTTTTTTTTTCGTATCTAAAGTCACTTTATGTATTGCTTTATTTTTATAAATGCTTTCATTCTTTTCCTCATATTCTTCACATTCTTATATAGCTTCATTGCAACATGTTTTCACTTTGTCACCTGATTTGCATTGTTAGCATTCAAAATTTGGTCTTATTTTCATGCATATTTCCAGTTCAGGTAGGTTTAAAAATTTACAGAATGGCCTCCATAAGTAATAGAATTTCTCACCTCCTTGTGTACTCTATCTTACATTAATAAAGTTCTCCAAGTTTGACTTTGTTTTTTTCCCTACAGGCCATGCTGAATTCTAATTGTTATTGTCTAAATAGCAATGGGACATGGTGAACCATGAAGGAAATCATTAGTTTTATCCTACAAATGAGAAATGTTTCAGAACCTTTGGAAACATTGTATATCCACTGTTTTTTCCTACGTGTTGTCATTCCATTTATTAGCTGCACATATTTCTCCAGTCGATAGCTTAGTTTTCATTAAGAGAATGGGAAAAGCCAAAAAATAACCTGCTTAGTTCCACAAGATATGAACCTGATTTTTAAGTTTGGTTCTCAGCCATTCCACTACTTAAAACAACAAACAAAACCTGTTGCGGTTGAGTCAATTCCGACTTACAGTAACCCTATAGGGTGGAGTAGAACTGCCCCATAAGGTTTCCAAGGAGCTGCTGGTGAATTCAAACTGCTGACCTTTTGGTTAGCAGCCAAGTCACTGTGCCACCAGGGCTCCTACTAGTAATAAGAGATTCTTCCAGTATTGTTTCTTATACTTAATATTTATGAATGCTTCACTGAAATCTTAAAATAAAGATTGGATTATACACACCCAATTATCTATCTAATTATGGGTTTGAGCAGATATTCTATATAAAAATTTAAAATGTTTTTGTAGCATAAGCTAAAATTTAAACAGACTAAGAGAAAACACCCACATACACAAGAGAGAACAAAAGAAAGTATTCTTGAGGATTGTGGATTCTGGCAAGTGGTTTTATTTTACAACACTTTTATGGATGTTATATTAAGTAAAAAATAAGAATACACTGAGCATATAATTGCAGTTTTCTTAAATAATATACATATAAAATCTCATTCCTGGTTTTCAGATTTAATGTAATTTTAATTTATAAGTTATTTTTTCTTTTAGTTTCTAAAAGCTCTATGATAAGTACGAACTATATCCATAAGAAGAATAATAAATGTTATTTTCCAAATAACTGAGATAGAGTAGGAAAAAATGAGATTATGTAGTCTGTGGAGTTTGAAGAAAATATTATCAGAGAAGACAAGGTTACTGAGAAAGCAGATCTAAGATACAAAGAAATAATCTGGGAAAAAATGTGAGGATATCTTCCATCACAGGGATGAGGTAAGAGGATTCCTTGGATGAAATGTCGAAGGAAAAATTAAGAGCCAAGAACATCGAGAAGGGAAGGGTAATAGATTCTGTTAACTTTTCATAAAGATTTTATTAGACTATAGGAATGTATACAGGAGTAATTAGCATTCTTTACAAGCTATAAATTGAGGCAACACTAGTGTTTTCCATTTACCTACAACTCAAGACTTAACTACTCTATTTCTGCTCTCTCCTGAGGTGTGGGCATTATACCCTTTCTTTCCAAGTGATTAAAGTTTTCCATAACTTTTCCCATAGCAAAATGGAACCTGGTCTTATCTTAGTTTCCAAATACACATAGGAAAAAAGATGACTTGAATAATGTAAGTATTATTAGAATTTTCAACAAAGTTAAAAAAAAAAAAAAAAGTTCAAATGATTCCTATGGGGAGTTCCAGACTCACAGAGATACTGGAATAAACGTCTCCAAGTTAAATATCTCTCAGGCAAAGCCATGAAAAATCAAATAAGAATTATATATTTTATTTGTTTCCATTTTTTCCAGAGACTGTGATACATATACTATTTGAGAAGAGTTAAAAAATAGTTTACGATGTAAATGCTGAAGGTACTGATTTCTCCTCTTAAACACTGAAATAAAATTACAAAAAGATGCTTTATTTGCTTTAGAAACAAGCAAATTTCAGATTTCTTTATGTAGCGGGTAAGCTTTCTCTTCAGGACTCTTCAGAATTGTTTGCTTAGTGAATTTATTAGTAAATATTTATCAAATTTAATGGTTGATTCTGATTCTATGGTAGATATAGCTCATTGCATGTACTGCAGATTTAAACCAAGTACCTGGCAAGTTGTGCACTTGTTAAGTTGTATTTAAGCAACCCACAATAAATCACTGTCCTTAGATAAATAAGAAATATAATTTTAGAATTAATTATTAAAATAGTAATTTAATGATAATGTGTGCCTTCACTTATATTTATTGGAAAATCTTAGCCACAATTCAGTGCTGTAAATACAGTACATTATTTGAAAGTGCTGTTCATCATACTTGGTAATATAGAGCATATTTTGTGACTATATTTTTTTATGTAATTCACATATGGTAATTTACCCTTTCTGTGAGAGTTACATAAGTGAATTCTGAAAGAAGTAATTATTTTTTTAAATCTTTTTTTTCATGATGTGGGGAAAGCTGACATTAAATATATAAAGCAGGAAATGAGTGATTTGCATCTCAGTGAAGGGAAAACGGGAAAAGAAAAAGTCAGGGAAATGCTAAGTGTGTCAAATAACCATTCCTGCATGTTCCTGTCTGAATGTGTCTGTCATATTCGGAGTTTGGGTTTCCTATTTGTTTTTAAACACCCCTCTTTCTATGAGAGTTCATCAAAATCTGGGCTATCTTTTAAATCTGGAAATTATTGGCTATGATCTGGATATGTCTCCTGGGTGGTGATAAGGGTAGAAAAGAAAGCACTGTCAGGTTTAGGTCCGTACATTTTGTGGTTGCAGATCACCGAGGTGGGAGACCACCAGGACTTCAGGGAAAGTTTCCTGAGTTTTAACATATAAAACTACACTGAAGAGTAAACCAGTGGGCTAAAAAACGGGGGAAGGTGAAGGAAATGGGGGCTTTGTGTGGCCACCAAAGATTCACGGTAAGGACCAGGACACTGGTGGAAATCAACAGGACTGTTTTAAATGGAAGATTCTGCTTCTCTGCCATTCTGAAGTAACTTTGATTATAAACATTGTATTTCTTCCATTCATGACAAAACCATTATTATAACATGTTAAGGTGAACTTCCATTTTATTTTTTCCGATTTTGAAAATAAATCAATTCATTAATTGTGCAAATACATATTGATTATGTACAAAGATTGCGTCCTGTTGATTTTGGGAAAATTCACTTAATGAATTAATAAAGAAATTTCAGGGAACCACCAGGTCATTTCAAGATTTTGCCCTCCACGCCCAATACCTGGCACATAAAAAAAAAAGGTGGTGTTGAGTCGACTCTGACTCATGGAAACCCCATGTATGTCAGAGAAGAACTGTGTTCCACAAGATTTTCAATGACTAATTTTTCAGAAGTAGATTGCAAAGGTTTCTTCCGAGGTCCTTCTGGGTGGACGAGAACCGCCAACCTTTACTTAGCAGCTGAGCACAATAAATGTTGGCATCACCCAGGGACTGCACCTGGCACACAGTAGGCACTAATTAATTCATTAAATACATTTCCCCAAAATCAACAGGAGGCAAGTTTTATTTTCCTTACTTTATGGATAAGAAACAAGGTTAAGAGAATTCACGTTAAGTTGTCATCCAAGATTCAACACAGATCTCAAGGGCATGAGTTTTTTTTTTTTTTTTTTCTTTCCATCACATCCAGGGCAGGAGGAATACTAGGCACTGACCTTAATACTCATCAATTTAATATTTCCTTAGAAAGCTAAGCTGAAGCATTTGACAATTCAGCAAAAATAATCTGTAGCAATGTACTTAATTCTTAGTGTTAAAAGAGATTTGAGTGGACGATTCACGACTAGCTGCAATAGTAAGTGAAATCTCTCTGGAAACAGTGGGGATTGAATTGACTCTGCCGGGATTGAGATGGTGAAGCAGGCTAATGGGAATGAGGAAATGAGAAATGTTTCAGGGCTTTGATTAAACAAGGCCTGATTAGGAATGGTGCAGTGTCCAGCTCCAAAGTAGCAGAAAGCCATAAGGAATACTTTTTGGGCTAAGCGAGGAGAACATGAATGCCTGACAAGATACAGGAGTTTAAACTCTGCTCAAATCACTAGAGATTTCTGAGCACATAGATTGCATAGGCAGCAGTGTTGAAGGATTTTAAGTAGCATGCTATCAAAGGTCCATGAAAAGGAGAGTCTGGCGGTTCTGTTAGCTTCAAAGAGAAAGGCTTTATTTTTGTGATTGTGTGATTAGAAGACCTCAGCATGAGGGATTCTTGAACATATAGGCGATAACAGCATGAGGCTGTAGCTTTGAATTTTCACTGACCTCCACCATCCTTACATCCAACTGGACCTCCACCTAACTTAATTCAGAATCTTACATAGGGTCAGGCCCAGAAAAACAAACAAACATTGCAAAAGTTGATTCCTGACTCGTAGACACCAAGCGCTTAACCACTTCAGGCCCTGAAGAGGCCCTAGAACATCATCTAGTTAAACTCTTTCAATTTACTTGTGTTTAATCTGAAGTACAAGGAGCCTTGGTGGTCCAGTGGTTAAGCACTTAGCTGCTAAACAGAAGATCAGCAGTTGGAACCCACCAGCTGCTCTGCGGGAGAAAGATGTGGCAGTCAGCTTCAGTAGAGATTACAGCCTAGGAAACCCTATGAGGCAGTTCTACTCTGTTCTATAGGGTAGCTATGAGTCAGACTTGACTTCACAGCACAGGGTAATCTGAAGTACAAAGAGGGCAGAAGATGTATTAAAAATCATTGATTTAGGAAGTAGTGTGGCCAGATGAGGGAAATATTTTATTTGTCAAATAGTTCACTGTTTTAAAGGATGGTTGTTGATAAGGCAATAGTACTATGCATGTTTTAAAAATATGAAGATATTCAATGATTCTAGTAGAAAGATAGGGGTCATACCTTCTTGGTTTCTATAACAACACTTGAAAATAAGGAAGATAATATTGGTTAATGATTCAGGAAAATATATTTTTTGAGTAGTGTATATGGAGTCTGTATCGATTCAAAAAGTAAATTAAATGGTAAGGTTTCTTTTAACACATCTTCTTTGCATCTTTCTAGCACAGTGGATTGGGTGCATTCATTTGATTATAATTCTTTAAAAATTTTTTTATGCTTTGTTTGAACTAGATAAGTTTTGTGAAAAAAATTTATCTGCAGTCTTCAAAACACCCTTTATTATTTTTCTGTTAAATTTTGATTATTCCTTTTATTTTCTACTGTTGGTCTGAAAGGACAGTCTTAATGGCATTTATGTTATCTTTTTCAAAAGATGAGTTGATCTGTTACCTGATGTAGAAGCACGCAGAAGCCCAGTGAGTTCTATCAGGCAGTATCATAGGCTATCAGTGAAGAAATGAAGGTGGAGAAATCTTACATTAATTTATCAAGCTCATGCAGCAAGCTGAATGTGAAGTAAAGGCTAGACTGGAATTAAAAATGCTATTTACATTCTTTACACTAAATCACAGGAATATAATTTGGGGGATAAGTTATGACACAACAGCAAATTCTTTTAAAGTATTAGTAATAACTTAAAAGCATAAAATGCAGTTATTAATTAGATTAGAGGGTTTATTTAGCCATTTAGGATATCCTGTCTTCATATTCAGTACAAAGGATACCAAAGGCCATGGTGTGGCAGTTGATGGTGTGGTTAACTCTCATACTCCGTGTAGATTGATACCTTTTTTTTTTTTCCTTCTAAAAACACTACTTGATCTTAAGAGTTTTAGACCACTGAAAGGAAAAAGTGGAGGGAGAGGGGTTGGAGGGGATAGGGGAAAACTTAGAGTTTTGAAAATAATTGATACTTTTCATAAGTTGTTATTAATTATAAGTATCTTGGTACTTAAATTATAAGTAATTGACATAAAATATTTTAAATATTATGGTGCAGTGTTCTATGTAGTTGAAGTAGAATGTAATTTTATGGTGTGATTTAATGGAATGATTAAAAGCTTATTTCCCAATGTCTCATCCTTAGTTTTATCACTGATGCTTGAAGTTCTCTAAGTAGAGAGTTATTTATTTGCCTTAAGCTTTAAAATGTATCACTGTAGAAACAACGGAGTCAGCAGTGTATTACTTTATAATAGTGACACAGAGGAAGAAAAGGTAAAAATAATGAGATTGAAGGAGGGAAAAGTCAGCCTGAGATTCTAAGACTAACAGCACAGGCGCTAAAGAGAATACGTGTTCAGAATGGCTTGTTAGTAAGAGTTGGACAAGTTTTGCACACTAATCAAAAAAAAAAAAAAAAAATCAAAGAGAAGCCAATTTGTCCAGAAGTGTATGGCATGGGGTGGACAAGTTTTGCACGCTAATCAAAGAGAAGCCAATTTGTCCAGATGGGTATGGCATTGGGTAAAACTTCAACAATCCATGTTAAACCTATTATTGCTATTTTCAAATGCCTTGCTGAATGTCAAATACACCAATATTTAGCTTCTAAGTTTGAGATTATCATGTTTTGAAAATAAGGATAACCAAAACAGTACTATCCCTTGGATTAATTTTGAAATACAATCCTTCATTTTAAATTAAAGAGGTTGAACTTTAATCACCATTTCTATCAATTTGAAATATCTTTATGAATCTACTCTCTAAGATTTTCCACTGGAAGCCAGTATTCTAGATATGTGTTCCAGGAAGTAGCACAACAATGAATTGTTCACTCAAGACAAGTTTTCTCATTTCATAGGTGAGGCAATTGTGGCAATAGTTAGGACTTTGAATACACTGTTTCATTTAGGGTTGAAAATCTAACTTGAATAAGAAGGAAAATAGCAAAGGATATGGGTAAAATTTATTACATTAAGTAAAATAATATGAAAAGTTAATAGGACCAGAGGTATGCAAATAATTTTATATCTATTGACTTAGTAAATCTGCATGATCATGCTTTGGGGTAATGCATTCTGGTGCTTAGAACTGAAGATTTAAGCACATATATACCACATACACATGATGTTTGTGTGATTTTTTGGTTAAAAATGATATTTTCACGCTTACTATTTCATTTGTATTTGTATTTTCTCAATTAAAATGATAAGACTAGAAAAAGATCTGATTTTTCTTTTCTCTAGAAGGGTGAATTTTATAAACTTATTGAGGCATAACACCCAGGTGATGTTTGAGAATACATGTTGTTAGAATAGTTGAATAAATGTACCATATTCTATGTTATAAATTTATCGACAACATGCAGCAACATATACCTAAGAATCAGATGGTGCAATAGTTAAGTTCTCAGCTGCCAACCAAAAGGTTGGTTGTTTGAACCCACCAGCAGCTACATAGGAGAAAAGGCTTGGTGATCTGCTCCCATAAAGATTACAGCCTAGGAAATGATATGGGACAGTTCTACTCTGTCATATAGAGTTGCTATAAGTCGGAATCAACTTGAGGGCACACTGCAACAACAAGTGCGTGTATATGTGTATATATATGTAAATTTCATCTCAGAAATCTAATACATTGCCAGTAATTAATGTTTTCAAGAAAAGCACAAGGCGGTCTGCAGAAAAGTGTTCCTAAATAAAAAATCAAATTTTTATTTTCTTCTATCCTTGAGCCATTTTCACTATAACCTCCCCCATGCAAGAAATGATGTGTATCACCACATTTAAATAGATCTCATAAGAATTCATAATTTGTCTACATTGCAGGTGGCTAAAATTGCTCTGGATCATGGAAAATGGAAATAATATCACAGAATTTATTCTCTTAGGACTTTCTCAGCAAAAGGAAGTAGAAATTCTCTGTTTTTTCTTTGTTACATTGCAATTTTGGCAGGAAACCTGCTTATCATGATTTCTATCACCTGCAGCCAACTTATCAACCAGCCCATGTATTTCTTCCTGAGTTTCCTCTCACTCTCAGACCTTTGCTACACCTCAACCGTGACAACCAAGCTAATCATTGACTTACTGGCAGAAAAGAAAACCATTTCCTACAATGGCTGCATGACACAACTCTTTACCACGCACTTCTTCAGGGGGATCGAGGTCTTCATTCTCACAGGGATGGCCTATGATCGCTATGTGGCCATCTGCAAGCCCTTGCACTACACTGTCATCATGAGCAGACGGAAGTGTGATGCCATAGTTGCTGCTTCTTGTGCTGGGGGTTTCCTGCATTCCTTTGGTCAGTTTCTGCTTGCCATCTTGCTCCGCTACTGTGGCCCCAATGAGATAGATCACTACTTCTGTGATGTCCATCCTTTGCTGAAACTGGCCTGCACTGATACAAGCAGAATTGGCCTTTTGGTCATCGCCAATTCCGGTGTGATGGGTCTAGTGACATTTGTGGTCTTGCTGATATCTTATGCTGTGATCTTATACACAATCAAGTCCTACTCCAAGGAGAATCGCAACAAAGCTCTTTCCACATGCAGTTCCCATATCACTGTGGTGGCCCTTTTTTTTGCTCCTTTACTCTTCCTTTACATTTGACCGGCAACTACTTTACCAGAAGACAAAGTGTTTGCTCTTTTTTATACTATGATTGCTCCCATGCTCAACCCTCTGATATACACATTAAGGACATGGAGATGAAGAATGCCATAAAGAAACTATGTTCCCATATTATAGGAAGGAGAGGGAATAGACTGAAAAACATTCCTGCTTCTCAGCACAGAGCTTGTCGAATATACATCTTCTCTACCCTAAGAACTTTAAAATGCATAAAGCTCGTCTATGTCTCTTGTATCTAGCAACATGTATAGGCTCAGATACGAAAAAAAAAATAATATTTCTTGGATTTACACAGACTTTCTCTCTGCTGTGCTTTGTTTTTTATGTTCTTATCTTCTGCATTACTGATTCTTTGGTTCAACCAATAATTTAGATATTTAGCAGCAGGCCACTCAGAGAAGTATGCAACCCAAATCAGAAGAGAGCCCACACATAGCTCATTCTTGTGTTTAGCTCATCATGTTTAGTGAAGACAATTCCAGCCATCAAAAAATAAAGTAAAAAGCAATTCTAATCTTTTACATGCATCACTCAGAGAATACTTTAAAAGATCTCATCTATACCACACAACAACACTTCTCAAAATTTTCACCTTCTCTGGTAAGCATGTAACCAGTGTCATTCTGGAGTTTCTTATATGCCTAACATCAACATGCTCTCTAGGTCTTCTCTTCTAACTTACTTTGTTTCATATGCAAATCAACTGCGCATCTCTGGTGAAGCCTAGCACTACTTAAAAAAAAAAAAAAAAATCTGCTGCTGTTGAGTTGATTCCGACTCATAGCAACCCTACAAGACATAGTAGAACTACCACATAGGGTTTCCAAAGAGCAGCTAGGGGATTAGAACTGCCAACCTTTTGGTTACAGCCTGAGCTCTTAACCACTGCACCACCAGGGCTCCAGCACCATATATTGTACTGGTTAAGGGTATGGACTCTGGAGCCAGATTCTCTAGGTTCAATGTCACACTTGGTAGCTTACTAAATGTGTGCCCTAACTATGTTGGGGGCAACTCTATGTCCCAACAAAGCATCTATGGTACAGAGGTAATAAGAATGGTATACCACTCACAGGTTTGTGAGGATTACATGTGAGGAACTACAACAGTAATTGTCACATAGTGAGTACTCAATATGTATGAGGTATTTTTATTACCTGTAATGGATTGAATTGTGTCCCCCAAATATATGTGTCTACTTGGTTAGGCCATGTGTGGCTGTCCTCCATTTTGTGATTTTCCTATACGTTATACATCATAATCTCTTCCTGTGGTTAAAGATGATTAGGGTGGGATGTAACACCCTTGCTCAGGCCATATCCCTGATCCAATGTAAAGGGAGTTTCCTTGGGCTGTGGTCTGTTCCCCCTTTTATCTCTCAAGAGATAAAAGGAAAGGAAGCAAGTAGAGAGTTGGGGACCTCATACCACCAAGAAAGCAGCACTGGGAGAAAAGCATGTCATTTGGACCTGAGGTACCTGCGCTGAGATGCTCCCAGACCAAGGGAAGACTGATGACAAGGACCTTCCTCCAGAGCCAACAGAAAGAGAATGGCTTCAGGAGGAGCTGACACCATGAATTTCAACTGCTAACTTACTGGACTGTGAGAGAATAAACTTCTCTTTGTTAAAGCCATCCACTTGTTGTATTTCTGTTATAGCAGCACTAGATAACTAAGACATTACCAAATCTTCTATTATTTACCATTCTCATAATGACTTTGCTCTGGATCAGTGGAGGGTGTGACGATGGAAAAAAGAAAGGGAACTCTCATACACAAATACCGTATCTGTGAAACAGGTGGAATACAATTTTTCTTGGTGTGGGAAAATAATATCACCTAAACTCACTGCAAGTCTTTTTGTTTTGTTTTTGTTTTTCACAGCTTTATAAAAACTAAAGGTTTTTTTGTCCAGTGGTAATTTCAAGTCATCCAGGATCAAATTTGCCTCAAATCAGAAAGGATTAGGGACAAAAACAGGTTGCTGGATAATTGCTTAGGATTAGAGAGGAACTCGAAGGCGATAAGAAACTCTATGACAAGAAAAAGTTTTGCATAAAAATATATTTTCAGATTGGTATAGAAAACAAAACAAAACAAAAAAACCAAACCCAGTGCCATCAAGTTGATTCCAACTCATAGCGACCCTATAGAACAGAGTAGAACTGCCTCATAGAGTTTCCAAGGAGCATCCGGCGGATTCAAACTGCTGACCCTTTCGTTAGCAGCCATAGCAGTTAACCACTATGCCACCAGGATTTCTGATTGGTACAGAAGGTGCAATAAATAAAGATGGTTAATATTTTCAAAGGATTCTAAGATGGCTGGAGAATATAAACAAAAGGATAGAGTAGTACTTGAGCTCAGTTTAAACTTCCCAACAACAAAAAAAAATTGGAAACACTACATACTAAAAATTATTGAAAAATATCCTAGCATACTTTCCTGGATGTTCTTTATCTAATTCTTGACATTTATCTAGAAAGTGCCTGAGTGGGGTGTGAGCTGGACACATGTCAGGGAACAGCATCACAACAGAAATGTGGAAGGTCACTTTCTGGAATACGATAAACAATGTCTCTGGTAAGAAAACCTACAAGCCCTTGAATTTTTCTTCTCTTTCCAAAGCTCTATCCTCCAACTCAGAAAGCCTACATTACTGAAAAATAAAACTTAAAAAAAACACTGCAGATGTTTCTTTTATTTTTGCTCTTGGAATAAAAGTTTTGAACATGGATAATTTAAACATCTGTGGCAAAAAAAAAAAGGAAATATCAATAATTAGCAAGGAATCCCTACTTTAATTCCATCTTTTTTGCACTGGCTCTCATTCTTTCTCATCTTCTCATGGGCATCACTTCATGGATTCTCCCCTCTTCCTCTGCATCAGCAGTTTTTTCTCTCTTTGGTAATTGATGTCAACATAAGAGCTGTTGGGGAAAATGGTGAGAGTCTTCTCTGCAATTTAGTGGGTATCCTGGCTAGCTTTTCCATTACAATTACCCAGTGCTAATTGTCTTTGACTAGGATAAATGGAGATAAAATTAAAGTTGTCAAGGATTTCATTTTACTTGGATCCACAATCAACAGCCACGGAAGCAGCAGTCAAGAAATCAAAAGATGCATTGTATTAAGTAAATCTGCTGCAAAGGACCTTTTTAAAGTGTTGAAGAGCGAAGATGTCATCTTGAGGACTAAGGTGCGCTTGACCCAAGCCATGGTATTTTCAGTAGTTTCAATGCATGTGAAAGCTGGGCAATGAATAAGGAAGAATGAAGAAGAGTTGACACCTTTGAATTATGGTATTGGTGAAGAATATTGAATATACCATGGACTGCCAAAAGAGTGAACAAATCTGTCTTAGAAGTACAACCAGAATGCTCCTTAGAAGCAAGGATAGCAAGACTGTGTCTTACATACTTTGGGAATGTTGTCAGGAGGGATCAGTCCCTGGAGAAGGACATCATGCTTGGCAGAGTACAGGGTCAGAGGAAAAGAGGAAGATCCTCAAGGAGGTAGATTGACGCAGTGGCTGCAACAATGAGCTTAAGCATAACAACAGTTGTGAGGATGGCTCAGGACCATGCAGTGTTTCATTCTGTTGCGCATAGGGTCACTGTGAGTCGGAACTGACTCGATGGCACCTAACAACAACAACAGGATATTTTACAACTTTGTAGTTGTAGAAGTTAACTTGTAGGAAATGATAGCAAGGCCAATAATGCCTGTCCATAGAGATGCAAACTGGTTCATGGAATGTGAATATTGATGGGGTTTGTCAGTTTGTCATCTGCTTGTAAATTACCTTCAGCCTTCTTTACCAGACTCTATGTGTGATACTTTGTGTTCTTACCGATGGTAACATCTTAATACCAAAAACCAAACCCATTGCCATCAAGTAGATTCTGATTCATAGTGACCCTACAGGGCAGAAGTGCCTCATGAGTTTCCAGGGAGCTACTGGTAGAGTCGAACTGCCAAATTTTGGTTAGCAACCAACTGTTAACCACTGTGCCACCAGGGTTCCATCTTAGTGGTATCCCATTAAATAATGAGTAAAATCTTTAACATGTGTTTATTTGTATAAGGATCACGATTATATTCTCTTTTAAAATTTATTCTTTAACAAAATAAACTCATTCATGTCATCTAAAACAAAACTAACATCTGTTTTGTGCCTGCTTTCCCTTCCCATTTTCTTTCCCAAATTCTGATTTATCTTCCTGTACTTACTGTATCTAATTTCTCTCCTCCCAGTTTTATTGTGCCCTCTCCCATCAGTTTTTTTTTTTTTTTTTTTTTTTTTTTACCTTTATCATTTTACTTAAGGTTCTCTTATCAAGGTCACCAATGACTTCCATATTGATAAATCCTGGATTTGCTAGTGTTGATCATTTTTTTCATCAAGACATTTTGACTTGGCTTTGAGGTCTCCACACTTTCCTGATTTTCCCCCTATGTTTTCAACAACTATGTGCAGTTTCTTTTCCTGGCTTCTGCTTGTCTCAGTGAACTCTTTATTAGTGTCAAAGGGCTCAGTCCACATTCCATTTATCCATTCAACTACTGATGGACACTTGAGTTGTATCCATCTTTTGGAAAATGTGAATAGTGCTGTTATGAACCTTGGAGAATCCCTGGATGGTGCAGTTTGTTCTCAGCTACTAACCTAAACATTGATGGTTCAAATCCACGGTTGCTCTGTAGAAAAAAGCCCTAGCAATCTGCTTGTGTAAAAATTACAGACAAAATAAAAAACAACAACAACAACAACAAAACTCTAAGGAGCACAGTTATACTCTCTAACACATTGTTTTGTTTTTGTTGTTGTTGTTTAGAATATCCTGAAATCAGCAAAGTATAGTGGTTAGGAATGCGGTATCTGAAACTAGATTGGGTTTTCATCCCAGACCCGCATTTACTGCTTATGTAAACCTGGGAAAGTTTCTCAAGCCCTCTCCTCCAGTCTTCTCCCCCATAAAGGGGAGATAATAATAGTCCCTAACCATAATATAGCCTGAGTACCAAGTGAGTCACAAATTAGAACAGTATTTGGCACATAGTAGTTATTCAATTAATTTTAGGTATTAACACATATTTGGATACCTTCAGTAGGTGATTTTTGAGACAAAACCAAACCCACCACTGTAAAGTTGATTTTGACTCACAACAGAAGAGGCTAATTGATACTTTATCTGAACTGACACTGAAAACAGAGAAATAAATGAACAGAATATGGCAAGTACACTCGGACTTAAGAGTTCAATGAGAGACAGATTTCTCAGTTAAACAAAGCTTCATTGTAAAAACCGGGTAGATAGAGTCACATGATCAAGGAGCTATGAAAGTACATCTAAGTTACTGCTGTAAGTCAGAGAATAGATTTCAACTATACCCTTCAACTATACAAAGGAGAAAGGAGCCCTGGTGGTACAGTGGTTGAACTTTCATCTGCTGACTGAAAGGTTGGCGGTTCAAACTTACCAGTCACTCCGTAGGAGAAAGATGTGACAACCTGCTTCCATAAAGATCACAGCTTTGAAATCCCTAGGAGACAGTTCTACTCTGTCCTGTAGGGTATCTATGAGTTGGAATTGACTCAATGGCAATGGGGATATCCAGGAGGATGGAGAATGTAACTGAAAATAATGCAAATAATTTGTCAGTTGGCAAACATGGATCTAGAGAGATGTTTTCACTTTTTCCACCAAAATTAGTCCAAAAGCAGGATGAAATGGCAGAAAGGGACAGGAACTGGTTGAATGACACTGAGAACCAAGTGTGGAAAGGGGGAGTGTGTTGTCACATTGTAGGGATTGCAACTAATGTCACAAAACAATGTGTATAAACTCTTGGATAAGAAGTTAACTTGAGCTGTAAACTTTTGCCTAAGGCACCAAAAAAAAAAAAAAATTAGAAAAAAGGGCTGTGAAACAATATTACAGAAAAAGGAAAAAAATAAAATTATTAGAAAACATAGATAAAAAGCAGAACTGTGAATATTATTTCTTGTGGGGACAAGTAAAAAAAAAGTTTGCTATCTTCAGTAGGTTGTGAGAAGTTGGCTCTATAAAAATGAGTCAAAAATTTTTAGGGAAAATAGGCTGATGTTAAGAAAAAAAATGTCAGAACAGAAATGGGTTGATTAGGAAAAATCATGAGGAAAGAAAAAATTAAACTGAAAAATTAAAATCAACTCTGATGGTTTTTAAAAAATAAAATTGAAAATATTGACCAGCAAATGCTAGAAACTTGAGAAATTATCTCAATATGAAGGAAAAAGATGAAAACAGTAAGGGAGATTATAATTAATATGGCAGATAAAGAAATTGATATATATTTTCCTATAGTTATAGCCTTAAAACTATGAGATTAAAATGTAACTTTCATGATTTGAAAAACAAAACAAAAAATACAAATAAAAACAAATCTGAACATGAAGATCTAAAGTCTAAAATATCCTGAATTTTTTTCTTTTTTGATCTATAAAAATAGATCCTTTCGTAGGCACTTATTTAATGTTTAAAACAATTTCAATGATAAACAAACAAAAAAATATGACAAGTTTTTTTTTTTTTTTTTTTCTTCAGGCAATAAATACAAAGCAAATTCATCAGATGGTTCCAGGTTTCGGACTAATGTAAGGGTGAGATTGTTTTAGCTATTAAAGGAATGAGGAAATACAATTTCCGGTGGAGTTACTTGAAAACAAATTGACAAAACAACCAGAAGTTAACATCTGTATAATATAAAAGTCAAAGGTTTATTACTGCATAAACCTTTTGCAAATTAATAAGGAAAGACTGAAAGGATCCTGTTGTTTTTTATTTTGTTTTGTTTTTATTTTAGATACACTGTTCATAATTTTATGTTTGTTTGCTTGTTTGTTATCTGTTTCCTCCTTCAGTCTTCAGGTCTCATTCAGGGCAAAGACTATGTCTGTTTTGATCACCATTGTGTACACGCTCCCCACTGGGTTATACTCAACTCAGATTTTGGTATCTAGAGGTATTGTTGTTCTTAGTTGCCTTCAAGTCGATTCCGTTGAAGTGACAGCAATTTTTTTTTTAAATGAATAAGATCATTTTATTTTTTATTATAATTCTCTAGTTTTTTTACAATATGCATATGTGAAGCTCTAATAAAAAATTATGTTTTTAGGAATTAATTTCTTTATATTGATATATTTGTAAGCTATCTGTATACATAGGAAAAGAACCCGTGGGAACAAATGGGCATCCTGAAAGAACAATTGTAAAAAAAAAAAAAAAAGAATCTTTTCCAGGCCAACCAATCAATCAACCCCATCACTGTCCAGTCAATTTTGACTCATAGTGACCTGTAGGACAGAGTAGAACTGACCCATCTGGTGAATTCAAACTGCTGGCGTTTTAGTTAACAGCCCAGTCTCTTAACCGCTGTGCCATCAGTACTCCAATAAGTTTGCTTTTATAGAAAAAAAAAAAATCTTTAACTCTTGGTTCACATTCTCCACTTCTAACAATGACCATAGGGTTACCTGGTACTTCCCCTTTCAGCTCGCCTCTGCCTCACTCCTAACATGTGGGCACTACTCAAAACTTTTCTTTATAGTCCCCATGCCCCATCTCTAATCCCAGTGTCTTAGATAGATGCTGATGCAACAGGGAAAAAATGATTGACTTTGGCATACATATTTCCCAGGGACAAGCTTAAGCTATGGTCTATATCAGCATACTGATGGGAAATTTCTAAACCCTGAGAGATATCAAGATATACTCTATATAACAGATTTTCTCAGAATTCATTTTCAACAACAATATGACATCAAAAAGAAAAGATATATATGTACATGTCTTCTCTAGAGGCAAAGGTAAATACCAGAGAGGTACTTCTTTTCTTTCTCAGAAATAGAAAATAGTATGCTGAAAAACAAACAAACAAAACATCTTGAATTTAATATTTTTGTAAAATCTACATCTTTAGATAGAGTTTACTGGTATTTTCTCATATCTTAAGACTTAATGCAATTTGAGAGTTATTATTGCATATCTCTGTTAATTTTTTTATTCTGATTTTACCCTAGGTGTGAAACCTCAGTTTATAAGAAATCTGGTGAGTTAAGCTGCTAGTAAGCTAAAGCCAGTTCATAAATGCACTAGTCATTTTTCTTAAAAAGAACATTTAAGTTATTTTGACTGTATTAATGATCTAGTCTTTCTAAGAAAACTTTGAATAAAAAAAATTCAGAATCATTAAAAGTTCTACTTTTACTGTTTTGGGAATGCTTCAACTTGCCTTCCGACTATACTAAACAACTACATATGGTGAACTTTGCTGTTAGATTATCAGCACCATATCTTTCAGCAGGTATCAAAATAGCACTAAATCTAATTGTTTTGCTTTATTCTAGAATTTCAGAATTTGAAGCATATCAGTAGTCCTTCAGTTCCATGATGAAGGAAAGTTAAATATAAAGAAAGGTTTATTGGCCCAGTAGGTAAGTGATCAATATTTTGGAGATGATGGATATAAAATTATTAAAAAGCAAAATACCAGTATAGTTCTAAGACCATGAAGAGGCAAAATATGTATGGCAAATTTTTCTATAAATCTAATCAAATGCATGAAAACTGTGGTGCATGTTTCTTTCTTCTAAGCTTTTAATTTCAGGAATGATTTGTTTCTGATGAAGAACATTCTTCAAAGCGGGGAGGACTGAACATCTATCTAACTTGAGTAGGGTTAATGGATTCAAAGGAGAGAAAATTAAAGCGCTAAACAACTAAAATAAGCAAGCAATTACTTTCAATAATACAAGATCAGCTTAGTGTTTTTTTTTTTTTGAGAAATAAGCAAACATTCCTTCTTTTTATTACAGCTTCCCCTTTTTCAAATTTTAATTCATATTTTTATTGAGGTAAAATTTTCATTCAATGAAATGCACAGACCCGAGCTGAAAAGTCCAATCATTTTTGACCAGCGCACACTTCTGTGTAACCCTTGTCCCTGTCAAGACACAGAACATTTGCATTGCATTAGAAAGCTTCCTCATGACTGTTTCCAGTGAACCCCTCCCATTTCTAGTGACTTGGCTTATAATATCTCTGTAATTCTAAAGGGCCAAGATAATAACTTGCATTATTGTTTATAGCAGATAGACAACTTCAGGAAATTCATCATAACTCTCTGAAAGTAACCTGTAAACAACACCTCAATCTTTATGTCTTAAACATATTTCCCAGAATGCATTTATTCTAAAGATATTAGGATTTTTCTCATAATGGATAATTGTTTTTCTATTCCACTAAGTGCAAAGTCTGGATGGAAAATATACAATACATTTTCATAGGAGAGATACCCACTGTACATGCTTATTAAATAAATATGCTGTCTACTTATGTAAAAAGCTATCTTATCCAACCTTACATCGAATCTCACTCTGTAGATAGATGATATGTTAAATGATGTGTTTCTATGCCACTGATGGCTTGATTAAAATTTTATTAATTTGGCTTGTGGTTAACCCTTCTTTGTCTTGGTACTATTTTCTCAAGGACATCTTCAAGAACTTTCTAGCAGAAAGAGTAGACAAAAGTATCCTATAGTTAAAGACTGGCCACCACTTTGAGACGCCTTTTCTCCTTAGGAAAAACTCCTTAATGATTAGAAGGAATGAGTGCATTTTTATTAAAAAATGTTTTCTTAAGCATGACTCTTGAATAATAGTTTTCAGATCTTGAAATATTCATGAGCTATAGATCTAGATTCTAAAATATTCAATCCCATTTCTTTCTCCAACTTTCATCCCATGATACATGTCTTATCAGTATGTAATATTAATCTTCAGGTGAAAAAAATGTGTATCGGTCACTAAAAACCCCTCACCTCAACAGGAAAACAATTGAAGGGGCACTTGTCACCAAGTGAATCCCTAGAAGCACCATCTCCAAAGTGAATAAGCCTCACTGAACTATAAGCCATTCTAGCAATTACAGCTACTTGTTCACTATTGTGCTTCAACAGGAAACCCTGGTGGCGTAGTGGTTAAGTGCTATGGCTGCTAACCAAAAGGTCGGCGGTTTGAATCCCTCAGGCACTCCTTGGAAACTCTATGTGGCAGTTCTAGGTCTCTCTGAGTCAGAATCACCTGGACGGCAATGGGGTTTTTTTGGCTTGGTGCTTCAAGAATCTAAGTCAATGCCTGGTAAAGAGAAGGTGTTCAATACATGTTGAATAAATAAACAGATATTCTGGGGCAGAAACTGGTTCCCATGCAACTTTGTGCTCCTATCACCTAGCACGATGCCTCACACATAAAAGCTACTTGCGACTTATCATTGACTTGAAGTGGCCACACTAAAATGGTAATGGGCTAAAGGGACAAGACAAATGGATCTGAGGTTATTTTTAAAGCTTTGGTTCAAGATGGTCTAAGATAATTTAGTTCAATTATCTGAATCTTTTGCAAACCAGTAAAGGGAGTCAAGATATAGTATGACACATGTTGGAATCGGCTTATTCCTGGCCAGGAAACAACTTTGTTTAATGCGGGAAGCTCCCCAGGAGTGAGAAACCCCAACCTTCAGGTAAAAAAGGGTAGACTGTTCACAGGAAACAAACTGTGCCATGTCTTATATACCTATGTTTATTTATCCATATGGAAAACATTATGTACTTTAATAAGTAATTTAATATTGGTAACAATAATAGCAAAATGACCTATCATGCCACTCAGAATTTGTATTTACATCCATCAGTAGGACAAAGGTATATAATAAACCAAAAAAAAAAAAAAAAACTGTTGCTGTTGAGTCGATTCTGAATCATAGCAACCCTAACCCTATAGGACAGAGTAGAACTGTGCCATAGAGTTTCCAAGGAGCACCTGGTGGATTTGAACTGCTGACCTTTTGGTTAGCAGCTGTAGTGCTTAACCACTATGCAACCAGGGTTTCCAGATGTATAATAGCAATGATAAGTAATTATTAAATGCTTAATCTTAATATAGACCAGGCTCTGTCCCAAGTTCATTACCTAAATAAACATCAAATCCTTATTAAAAAAAAATAAGAGTTATTTATAGTAGCACCCATTTTGTAGATGAGGGAATTGAGGTTATACATTTTACACAAGATCATGCTACAAGTGAATTTTGGAGGCAGAATCCTACCTCAGGATACATAGCTCCAGAATCCATCTTCTTAATGACTAGGATCTACTACCACTCGAATAACTTGAGTACCTCTCGTGTTCATAACATTATGGAGGCACCAGTGGTGAAGCAGGAGGAACTAGAACTTTTTTTTCTCGAACATTGAGGTTCATATTTGATTTTCACAGTAATCCCTGATTTTATGGAAGAAGAAAAGACAAGGTTCAAGGAGGTGAAGGAGCTTACATTTAAATGTAAAAGCTGTGTTCTGAACCAGGGTATACCTCCATAGTCTCTGCTATTTCCAATGTTTTGAAGGCAGAAGTAATACAAGTAACAGTTCCTGACCTAGTGTGCTTATATTTTTTCTTGGGCTTTGAGGCAAAGCATTTAAGAAGTGAAAATTCTTCAAAACCAGACAACTCACAATTTAATGTCCACTGGATGCCAGGAACTGAAACTATTTTAGGGAAAGTGAGAAGTACTAAGAACTGGAGTAGACAGAAGAGTCTTCCTGAGGATTAGGATGTGTGGCACAGCCTTGAAAGCATTGGGAGGACTCTGTTGGGCAAAGCAAGAAGGAGGACATTCCAGTGTGGGGAAATCAACTGGAGCGCAGAGTGGTGAGTGCATAGCATATAGCTGGGAAATGGTGAGCAAGCAAGTCGGCTTGGAGAAGACAGTTCGCTTGAAGGGCAGTGGGAGATAAACCAGTTCCTACATCTTGGGACTGTGTTTGATGTCTCAATACTGAATAGTATGTAAATACTACTATATTTCTCTCTGGAAGAAACAGGCATAAAATAAAGAATATTGTTCATGGGATAAGGCAAGAACAGCTTGCTTTTATGGAGTTTAATTTGGCACACACAAAAGGGTTGTTTTCATTACTGTTTTGATGATGATGATGATGATGTAATTTTAAATTTAGGAATGGTAGAAAGTGACTAACAATTAGTGAATGTATAATATCTTCCAGGCATTGTTCAAAGAACTTCACATTTATTAGTTCATTTAATTCAACCAATAACCCTAGAAGGAGGTATTACAATTATCTCAATTTTACAGAGACGGAAACCGAGGTACAGAGACAATAACGAATTTCAAAATACTATATTTTTCCTGAGCCTCAGTTTTTCTGGGAGGATCAGGGAAAGCATGGAGAAGGAACAGGTACCTAAATATGGTGTTCTCCACAAACTAACAGCTCCAGGAATCACACACTAGCAGTATCTGGGGAGCTGTTCCGAGATCATCCAATGCAACTCCTGCATTTCATCCACAGAGCCTGAACTCCTGTGGAATCAACTGTTAAATGACAGAGAGGAAGGGAAAATTAGATCTGCTGTGTGCTAATACCGTGATTTTACCAGACGAGGTTACTTGGAAAGGAAGCACGTTGTTGTCAGATGCCGTCGAGTCAGGTTTGACTCATAGGGACCCCGAGTAGGACAGAACACAGGCTGCTCCCTCCTGTGCCATCCTCAGTCAGGTTTGACTCCTAGGGACCCCGAGTAGGACAGAACACAGGCTGCTCCCTCCTGTGCCATCCTCAGTCAGGTTTGACTCCTAGGGACCCCAAGTAGGACAGGACACAGGCTGCTCCCTCCTGTGCCGTCGTCAACACAGCAGGTAGGACTGAGCCCGTTGTAGTGGCTGTTGTGTCAGTTCATCTTGTCGAGTGTCTTCCTCCTTTTGTTGACCCTCTACTTTGCCAAGCATGATGTCCTTGGCCAGGAATTTGTCCCTTCTGATCACGTGTCCAAAGTAAGGGAGACAAAGTCTCACCATCCTGGCTTCTAAGGAGCATTCTAGCTGTACTTCCTCCAATAGCTTCTTCTGTTTAAGATAATATGAAGAGAATAAATTCTGTAATGGAATCCTGCAGCTTGTGTGCGTAGAGTCTGTAAAAAGTTAAGGGAGAAAATGGTTGAGCAAAGCAGGCTGCATGACTTGTTTTATGCTGTGCTGGAGGGACCTTTTTTTATATCAGAAAAGTGGTGTTTCCATCTGGGCAAACATATTTGATTGGTAAGATGTAATTCAAATGAGTTTTCTAAAAATCTACCTTTTTTTAAAGTTTAGGTAACTAGGAAAAAAAAGTATATTGCAATAAATTTATGTTGACTATCATATCATTTCTTCATGCCCAGAGCAACATGACAACATTGAAAACTGCATCATGCTTTATGATTTTCTCAGTCCTTATCCATCTATCGTCTTACATTGCAAGACTTTCAGTGATATTGACTCAGTCAAAATATTCACATTTATTTAGGAAATCAGAACAGTATAAGAAGACCATACCAATTTTTCAACTAAAAGGAACTTGACAATGTTAATGTTACTGATTCTTAATGCACTTTTACTTAGGATAAATAATTATCAGTGTGAACTCCTGGTCTTAGTTTCCTATAAGGATCTTAGTTGGGTTCCAGATCCATGTAGTAACAATTCTTAAATATTGTAGACTGTATTTAAAAGAGAAATAGGCAGTCATATTTATAAACACACTTTCAAATTAATTTAACATATATTCATTAATAACATAAAATATATTTATAAAATATTTCCATTTTCTGAATATAAATACAAGTGTATGATAAAACATGTGCATATTAGAGAAGAGCATAAATTGAAAAATTAAATTCAACATAGTCTAACTATCAAGGAATAGCTATTGTTAACAATTTGTTTAAATATTTAATTTCACAGAAGAACAGAAACTGAAGAATTGCTAAACTTTGGATAAATGTTTCTTACAAAAAGAAGCACTGACTCTTAAATAATAACCCCCAAATCAAAAAAGGAAACTATTAAAATGCTTTCAAGCACATGTATCCCAATAAATTTGCTTACAGAACAACACATTCAACTTAATGTAAAAGGCAGAAGACAGCAATGTTGTTTAAAAATGTTTTAATTGCTTAAAAAAAATGTTGAACCAGGAATGAAGTTTAAAAACTGAAGTTGCACTTACTCTAAACCTCCAAGAGAAATAAACTTAAAAAAAAAAAAAAAACAGCTGTAGGTATACAAAAAGCAGAGCTACAAAAAACATCTGGAAAAAAAATGTTGTGGAGAAAAAAAATCACCTTATAAATGCAAAGAGATTACAAGTGAATTCAGAAAAATAATCTGTTCTTCTGTTTAATCCTGAGTTACCTCACAAATGGATGACTGGTTATTTATTTATTTTTTATTAACTTTTATTAAGCTTCAAGTGAACGTTTACAAATCCAATCAGTCTGTCACATATGTTTACATACATCTCACTCCCTACTCCCACTTGCTCTCCCCCTCTTGAGTCAACACTTTCAGTCTCTCGTGACAATTTTGCCAGCTTCCCTCTCTCTCTATCCTCCCATCCCCCCTCCAGACAAGAGCTGCCAACACACTCTCGAGTGTACACCTGATTTAATTAGCTCACTCTTCATCAGCATCTCTCTCCCACCCGCTGACCAGTCCCTTTCATGTCTGATGAGTTGTCTTCGGGAATGGTTCCTGTCCTGGGCCAACAGAAGGTCTGGGGAGCATGGCCGCCGGGATTCCTCTAGTCTCAGTCAGACCATTAAGTTTGGTCTTTCTTTGAGAATTTGGGGTCTGTATCCCACTGATCTCCTGCTCCCTCAGGGGTCCTCTGCTGTGCTCCTGTCAGGGCAGTCATCGATTGTGGCCAGGCACCAACTAGTTCTTCTAGTCTCAGGATGATGTAGGTCTCTGGTTCATGTGGCCCTTTCTGTCTCTTGGGCTCTTAGTTGTCGTGTGACCTTGGTGTTCTTCATTTTCCTTTGCTCCAGGTGGGTTGAGACCAATTGCTGCATCTTAGATGGCCGCTTGTTAGCATTTAAGACCCCAGACGCCACATTTCAAAGTGGGATGCAGAATGATTTCATAATAGAATTATTTTGCCAATTGACTTAGAAGTCCCCTCAAACCATGTTCCCCAGACCCCTGCCCTTGCTCCGCTGACCTTTGAAGCATTCATTTTATCCCGGAAACTTCTTTGCTTTTGGTCCAGTCCAATTGAGCTGACCTTCCATGTATTGAGTGTTGTCTTTCCCTTCACCCAAAGCAGTTCTTATCTACTGATTAATCAATAAAAAACCCTCTCCCACCCTCCCTCCCTCCTCCCCTCCTAACCACAAAAGTATGTGTTCTTCTCAGGCTTATTATTTCTCAAGATCTTATAATAGTGGTCTTATACAATATTTGTCCTTTTGCCTCTGACTCATTTCGCTCAGCATAATGCCTTCCAGGTTCCTCCATGTTATGAAATGTTTCACAGATTCGTCACTGTTCTTTATCGATGCGTAGTATTCCATTGTGTGAATATACCACAATTTATTTACCCATTCATCCGTTGATGGACACCTTGGTTGCTTCCAACTTTTTGGTATTGTAAACAGAGCTGCAATAAACATGGGTGTGCATATATCTGTTTGTGTGAAGGCTCTTGTATCTCTAGGGTATATTCCGAGCAGTGGGATTCTGAGTTGTATGGTAGTTCTATTTCCAACTGTTTAAGATAACGACAGATTTCCAAAGTGGTTGTACCATTTTACATTCCCACCAGCAGTGTATAAAAGTTCCAATCTCTCCGCAGCCCCTCCAACATTTATTATTTTGTGTTTTTTGGATTAATGCCAGCCTTGCTTGTGTGAGATGGAATCTCATCGTAGTTTTAATTTCCATTTCTCTAACGGCTAATGATCGAGAGCATTTTCTCATGTATCTGTTGGCTGCCTGAATATCTTCCTTAGTGAAATGTGTGTTCATATCCTTTGCCCACTTTTTGATTGGGTTGTTTGTCTTTTTGTGGTTGAGTTTTGACAGAATCATGTAGATTTTAGAGATCAGGCGCTGGTCTGAGATGTCATAGCTGAAAATTCTTTCCCAGTCTGTAGGTGGTCTTTTTACTCTTTTGGTGAAGTCTTTAGATGAGCATAGGTGTTTGATTTTTAGGAGCTCCCAGTTATCGGGTTTCTCTTCATCATTTTTGGTAATGTTTTGTATTCTGTTTATGCCTTGTATTAGGGCTCCTAGGGTTGTCCCAATTTTTTCTTCCATGATCTTTATCGTTTTAGTTTTTCTGTTTAGGTCTTTGATCCACTTGGAGTTAGTTTTTGTGCATGGTGTAAGGTATGGGTCCTGTTTCATTTTTTTGCAAATGGATATCCAGTTATGCCAGCACCATTTGTTAAAAAGGCTATCTTTTCCCCAATTAATTGACACTGGTCCTTTGTCAAATATCAGCTGCTCATACGTGGATGGATCTATGTCTGGGTTCTCAATTCTGTTCCATTGGTCTATGTGCCTGTTGTTGTACCAATACCAGGCTGTTTTGACTACTGTGGCTGTATAATAGGTTCTGAAATCAGGTAGAGTGAGGCCTCCCACTTTCTTCTTCTTTTTCAGTAGAGCTTTGCTTATCCGGGGCTTCTTTCCCTTCCATATGAAATCGGTGATTTGTTTCTCTATCCCCTTAAAATATGACATTGGAATTTGGATCGGAAGCGCACTAAATGTATAGATGGCTTTTGGTAGAATAGATGTTTTTACTATGTTAAGTCTTCCTATCCATGAGCAAGGTATGCTTTTCCACTTAAATATGTCCTTTTGAATTTCTTGTAGTAGAGCTTTGTAGTTTTCTTTGTATAGGTCTTTTACATCCTCGGTAAGATTTATTCCTAAGTATCTTATCGTCTTGGGGGCTACTGTGAATGGTATTGATTTGGTTATTTCCTCTTCGGTGTTCTTTTTGTTGGTGTAGAGGAATCCAAGTGATTTTTGTATGTTTATTTTATAACCTGAGCCTCTGCCAAACTCTTCTATTAGTTTCAGTAGTTTTCTGGAGGATTCCTTAGGGTTTTCTGTGTATATAATCATGTCATCTGCAAACAGTGATAACTTTACTTCCTCCTTGCCAATCTGGATACCTTATATTTCTTTGTCTAGCCTAATAGCCCTGGCTAGGACTTCCAGCACGATGTTGAATAAGAGTGGTGATAAAGGGCATCCTTGTCTGGTTCCCGTTCTCAAGGGAAATGCTTTCAAGTTCTCTCCATTTAGAGTGATATTGGCCGTTGGCTTTGTATAGATGCCTTTATTATGTTGAGGAATTTTCCTTCAATTCCTATTTTGGTAAGAGTTTTTATCATGAATGGGTGTTGGACTTTGTCAAATGCCTTTTCTGCATCAATTGATAAGATCATGTGGTTTTTATCTTTTGTTTTATTTATGTGATGGATTACATTAATGGTTTTTCTGATATTAAACCAGCCTTGCATACCTGGTATAAATCCCACTTGATCAGGGTGAATTATTTTTTTGATGTGTTGTTGGATTCTATTGGCTAGAATTTTGTTGAAGATTTTTGCA
Source organism: Loxodonta africana (assembly GCF_030014295.1). Taxonomy (NCBI): domain Eukaryota; kingdom Metazoa; phylum Chordata; class Mammalia; order Proboscidea; family Elephantidae; genus Loxodonta; species Loxodonta africana. Next base: position 1,518,113 of record NC_087363.1, read on the forward strand.
TCTATGTTCATGAGGGATATAGGCCTATAATTTTCTTTTTTTGTAATGTCTTTACCTGGTTTTGGTATCAGGGAGATGGTGGCTTCATAGAATGAATTGGGTAGTATTCCGTCATTTTCTATGTTTTGGAATACCTTCAGAAGTAGTGGTGTTAACTCTTCTCTGAAAGTTTGGTAGAACTCTGCAGTGAAGCCGTCCGGGCCAGGGCTTTTTTTTGTTGGGAGTTTTTTGATTACCGTTTCAATCTCTTTTTTTGTTATGGGTCTATTTAGTTGTTCCACTTCTGAATGTGTTAGTTTAGGTAGGTAGTGTTTTTCCAGGAATTCATCCATTTCTTCTAGGTTTGCAAATTTGTTAGAGTACAATTTTTCATAATAATCTGATATGATTCTTTTAATTTCATTTGGTTCTGTTGTGATGTGGTCCTTCTCGTTTCTTATTTGGGTTATTTGTTTCCTTTCCTGTTTTTCTTTAGTCAGTCTGGCCAATGGTTTATCAATTTTGTTAATTTTTTCAAAGAACCGGGTTTTGGCTTTGTTAATTCTTTCAATTGTTTTTCTGTTCTCTAATTCATTTAGTTCAGCTCTAATTTTTATTATTTGTTTTCTTCTGGTGCCTGATGGGTTCTTTTGTTGCTCACTTTCTATTTGTTCAAGTTGTAGGGACAGTTCTCTGATTTTGGCTCTTTCTTCTTTTTGTATGTGTGCATTTATCGATATAAATTGGCCTCTGAGCACTGCTTTTGCTGTGTCCCAGAGGTTTTGATAGGAAGTATTTTCATTCTCGTTGCTTTCTATGAATTTCCTTATTCCCTCCTTGATGTATTCTATAACCCAGTCTTTTTTCGGGAGGGTATTGTTCATTTTCCAAGTATTTGATTTCTTTTCCCCAGTTTTTCTGTTATTGATCTCTAGTTTTATTGCCTTGTGGTCTGAGAAGATGCTCTGTAATATTTTGATGTTTTGGACTCTGCAAAGGTTTGTTTTATGGCCTAATATGTGGCCTATTCTAGAGAATGTTCCATGTGCGCTAGAAAAAGAAGTATATTTTGCAGCAGTTGGGTGGAGAGTTCTGTATAAGTCAATGAGGTCAAGTTGGTTGATTGTTGTAAGTAGGTCTTCCGTGTCTCTATTGAGCTTCTTACTGGATGTCCTGTCCTTCTCCGAAAGTGGTGTGTTGAAGTCTCCTACTATAATTGTGGAGGTATCTATCTCACTTTTCAATTCTGTTAAAATTTGATTTATGTATCTTGCAGCCCTGTCACTGGGTGCATATATATTTAATATGGTTATGTCTTCCTGATCAATTGTCCCTTTTATCATTATATAGTGTCCTTCTTTATCCTTTGTGGTGGATTTAAGTCTAAAGTCTATTTTGTCAGAAATTGATATTATTACTCCTCTTCTTTTTTGCTTATTGTTTGCTTGATATATTTTTTTCCATCCTTTGAGTTTTAGTTTGTTTGTGTCTCTAAGTCTAAGGTGTGTCTCTTGTAGGCAGCATATAGATGGATCGTGTTTCTTTATCCAGTCTGTGACTCTCTGTCTCTTTATTGGTGCATTTAGTCCATTTACATTTAGCGTAATTATAGATAAACAAGTTTTTAGTGCTGTCATTTTGATGCCTTTCTATGTGTGTTGTTGACAATTTCATTTTTCCACGTATTTTTTTGTGCTGAGACGTTTTTCTTAGTAAATTGTGAGATCCTCATTTTCATAGTGTTTGACTTTATGTTAGTTGAGTCATTACGTTTTTCTTGGCTTTTATCTTGAGTTATAGAGTTGTTATACCTTTTTGTGGTTACCTTATTATTTACCCCGATTTGTCTAAGTAAAAACCTAACTTGTATTGTTCTATATCGCCTTGTATCACTCTCCATATGGCAGTTCAATGCCTCCTGTATTTAGTCCCTCTTTTTGACTATTGTGATCTTTTACCTATTGACTTCCATGATTCCCTGTTATGTGTATTTTTTTTTTATTAATCTTAATTTGTTTGTTTTTGTGATTTCCCTATTTGAGTTGATATCAGGATGTTCTGTTTTGTGACCTTGTGTTGTGCTGGTATCTGATGTTATTGGTTCTCTGACCAAACAATATCCTTTAGTATTTCTTGTAGCTTTGGTTTGGTTTTTGCAAATTCTCTAAACTTGTGTTTATCTGTAAATATCTTAATTTCTCCTTCATATTTCAGAGAGAGTTTTGCTGGATATATGATCCTTGGCTGGCAGTTCTTCTCCTTCAGTGCTCTGTATATGTCGTCCCATTCCCTTCTTGCCTGCATGGTTTCTGCTGAGTAGTCTGAACTTATTCTTATTGATTCTCCCTTGAAGGAAACCTTTCTTTTCTCCCTGGCTGCTTTTAAAATGTTCTGTTTGTCTTTGGTTTTGGCAAGTTTGATGATAATATGTCTTGGTGTTTTTCTTTTTGGATCAATCTTAAATGGGGTTCGATGAGCATCTTAGATAGATATCCTTTCGTCTTTCATGATGTCAGGGAAGTTTTGTGTCAGGAGTTCTTCAACTATTTTCTCTGTGTTTTCTGTCCCCCCTCCCTGTTCTGGGACTCCAATCACCCGCAGGTTATCCTTCTTGATAGAGTCCCACATAATTCTTAGGGTTTCTTCATTTTTTTTTAATTCTTTTATCTGATTTTTTTCCAGCTATGTTGGTGTTGTTTCCCTGGTCCTCCAGATGTCCCAGTCTGCATTCTAATTGCTCGAGTCTGCTCCTCTGACTTCCTATTGCGTTGTCTAATTCTGTTATTTTATTGTTAATCTTTTAGATTTCTACCTGCTGTCTCTCTATGGATTCTTGCAACTGATTAATTTTTCCACTATGTTCTTAAATAATCTTTTTGAGTTCTTCAACAGTTTTATCAGTGCGTTCCTTGGCTTTTTCTGCAGTTAGCCTAATTTCATTTGTGATGTCTTTAAGCATTCTGTAAATTAGTTTTTTATATTCTGTATCTGATAATTCCAGGATTGTATCTTCATTTGGGAAAGATTTTGATTCTTTTGTTTGGGGGGTTGGAGAAGTTGTCATGGTCAGCTTCTTTAAGTGGTTTGATATGGATTGTTGTCTCCGAGCCATCACTGGGAAACTAGTTTTTCCAGGAAATCCACTAAAAAAAAATGCAGTCAGATCCCTATCAGAGTTCTCCCTCTGGCTCAGGCTCTTCGGATGTTAATGAAGCCGCCTGGGGAGGGTGGGGGAGGGAACAGAGAGATAGGAGAGTAGCACCTCAGAATATAGCCAGAGTTGCTTGTCTTGCTTGGAATGACTATTATATCTGAGATTCCCGCGGGGCACGTCGCCTAATTGTGCTGGCTGTGTGGAGATTGCCCCCGGGGGCTCTGGCCCGCTAGAGTCATGGTCAGATCCTCCGCTTCCAGCCCCACGCCCAGCGTCAAGGCTTCCCTGCTGGGACGGTGCACTCTTCACTCCAAAATCAGTCGCTGCCCCCTGGGGACTTCTCGTCCCTCCAGCCGTGTTGCCGTGCCGCCCTCAAGATCCGGTTGGGCCCCCTCCCGGGGTTAGTTCAGGTGGGTGGAGCAGCTCCCCGTGCTTGTGCCGTGACCGAGTGTCCCGGCTGGGATGCTGTTCTCCCCGTTCCAAGACCAGTCACTGCCTCCCGGGGACTTCTCCTACTGGTTGCGTCCCACGCCACCCCCAGAACTGGCTGGTCCCCCTCCCGGGGTTAGTTCAGGGGCGTGGAGCAGCTCTCTGTGCTTGTGCCATACCTGACTTGTACGCTGGCTCCAAGCTCTGAAAACAATCGCTGCTTCCCCGTATTAGTTCGTTCTCCATCTCTAAATCTGTGTTTGTTGTTCAGGGTTCATAGATTGTTATGTATGTGATCGATTCACTTGTTTTTCCGTGTCTTTGTTGCAAGAGGGATCCAAGGTAGCGTCTGCCTAGTCCGCCATCTTGGCTCCGCCAGGGTGTCGGATGACTGGTTATTTTTAATATTGTATTATTTGTTCAAAATTATAGTACATTTTTGTTTAATTCCAAATTTTTTCCTTAGTTAATATCGGTTTAGCAAAAACAATCGACTGATAACTGAAAGGTCGGTGATCCAAAACCACCAACAGCTCCTCAGGAGAAAGATATGGCAGTTTGATTCTGCAGAGATTTACAAACTCAGAAACCCCATGGGGTCACTATGAGTCAGAATTGACTCCATAGTGGTAGGTTTGGTTTGGTTTTTTGGGACGAGCAGAGTCCCAAGTTGGTGAAAACGGTTAATTAATATACTGCTATTCAAAAAGTTGGTAAAAGGTTGGTGGTTTGAGTCCACCTGGAGGCACCTGGGAAAAAAGACTTGGTGATCTACTTTCAAAAAGTCGGCCATTGAAAAGCTATGAAACACATTTCTACTATGACACACATGGGGGCGTCCCATGAGTTGGAAACAACTCAATGGCAACTGGTTTGTTTTTATGTTTTGTTTTTTTCATGTGTCAAGCACAGTATAAATGCCCCCCTACCTGCATTTTTGTGATCTCATTAGGAAAAGCCTAGTCAGGTAAGTAGTATGGTGACCTCCATTTTATACCACCAGAGACCTAATGAGCGTTGGGAGAAAGGAGATAAGCTGCATTGTCCAGATCTTTCTCCAAAAGTAGTTAGTCAGTCAATACCTCCAACTACCCCAGGGCAACATAATAGAGGACTAAAGAGAGTCCAGCATTGTGACTCCCTTGAAAATTCTATATTGAAAGGTGTGGTGAGGAAGAAGGACTCCTCCTAACAATATCTTCTTAACTATTTTTGAAGAAAGTTATAAAGATTTTTTAATAGTTCTTCTTTCTTCCATGGTCAGTTGTTTTTTTGTTTGCTTACATCATTCTTTTGTATACTTTAGGATTTCTACAAATTCTGCTGATTCTCAATTGTCCAATCATATTAACAGAATAACCATAAATCAGTCTAGAAAGTAGGCACAGGGTTCTCTACTTTATGTAGGTCACGTCTCTAAATATTGGGGTTAAGTCTACAGTTTTTCACTTAAGTGTGTGGAATATGCCTATTAAGATATATGGCAAGAGATAAAGCTGGCTAGGTGGTGACCTCCTAAAAAAAACCCAAGATGGTCAATATCAAGAAGCCTTTAATCTTGGGTAGAATAACTGCATTTTATTCTTCTGTGCTGAGATCCTTTTTCTTTCTTTATTTATTTTCCTTTCAAGTTAAAAACACTTTAGCCTTCTTTTTGGCTATATGACCTATGTTAGTACTTGACAGCTCAACTCCTATTCTTTATCTAAAATTATTTCTTCTGGTTTGGAACTGGGCATGTATGCTACAAATACTTACTTGGTGCATACTTTCTCAACAGTTCTACAATAAATTGCTTAGATAACATACTTTGAAAGTCTCCCTATTTCTAGAAGGTACCATAGCATAGGGTTTTAGAGCACAAGCCACAACCTAGTCTAAAAAAAACAGCCTGTTGCCATTGAGTCGATTCCAACTCATAACAACCCTATAGGACAGAGTAAAAGTAACCCACAGGGTTTCCAAGGGGTGGCTGGTGGATTCGAACTGCTGACCTTTTTGGTTAGCAGCCAAACGCTTAACCACTGTGCCACCAGGGCCTCAAAGCTAGTCTACGTAGTTTCAAAACCAATATTGGTTGCTTAATAGATTTGTGAGCTAGTATCCATTCCTTAACCACTCAAGGTTTCACTTTCCTCATCTGAAAATGGAAATGGAAAAAGTAATACCTGTTTAGTGAGAGAAACTGAACACATAATATTTCATACATGTAAAAATATAACAACACCTGATTTTTTTTCTGAGTAAAATCTTAGTAATCGTTATTTATTTTTTGTTTTGTTTTGTGTTTTTCCTAGAAGTTAACATTACAAGATTCTGATTGTGTATTAAGGAGCTGTTTTACAAATACCTAAATATTTGGGCAGTTGCAATATCTTATATTCAAGTAATTCTTCTCGGATTATTAAATTATCCCATACCCCATTTTTCTAGTAAATTATGAAAAATAATGTTGTGAGGTACAAAAAGCAGTTTTCTATGAGGATCCCAGAGGTTAGAGGGCCCATCATTACTATGAAACTCATCTTGGTTCTCCCTAGAAAGTTCTGTTATATGCCTGTTCTCACAGTGTACTTATTATTAGTGCCCGGTTTCACTCTCAAAAGTCTCCAGTTCAGAATACATTACATGGTCACCTACATAAAATTATTACTGATTATTTTGTTAATTTATTCTTGATCATAAAAATTTTGTTTCCTAAGCAAAACATTCAAATTGCACAAAATCTTGGATTGTGCCTGATCTGTCACTGTATCCTCAGTTCTTAGAACAGTAGTGCCACTAAGTGTTCAAAATAATTTTTTTGAATGAATAAATGATTTCTATGAACCTCAAGATAGCGTGGGTCTAAGAAAATGCATTTGTGTCATTTCAATTAGATAATAGATTTCCTTTTCCTTATCAATAATTTGTCTCATTAACTTTGTCATTTCAGGTAGCCTTCATTTTTTTTTTTTTTTCCAGAGCTATCTGTAATTTCATCAAACCATGGAAAATAGAAATAATGTTACTGAATTTATTCTGCTGGGACTTTCTCAGAATAAGAAAGTCCGAATGCTCTGCTTTTTATTTTTCTTACTTTGTTACCTGGCTATATGGTTGGGAAATCTGGTTATTATGAATTCTATCACATGCAGCCAGCTTACTAACCAGCCCATGTACTTCTTCCTTAGTTACCTTGCTCTCTCAGACCTTTTCTACACTTCCACTGTGATACTCAAACTAATGACTCACTTACTGACAGGAAGGAAGTTCATTTCTTATAAAAACTGCATGACACAACTTTTTACCACACACTTCTTCGGCGGTATTGAGGTTTTCATCCTCACAGGGATGGCCTATGACCGATACGTTGCCATCTGCAAACCACTGCACTACGCCATCATCATGAACAGGCAAAGATGTAACTCAATTCTCTTAGCGTCATGTGCTGGGGAGCTTCTACATTCGCTTGGTCTGTTTCTTCTTACAATTTTTTTGCCTTTCTGTGCCCCAACAAAATAGATCACTACTTCTGTGATGTCTATCCTTTGCTGAAACTAGCCTGCACCAAAACAGACAAAATCGGTTTCTTAGTGATTGCCAATTCTGGCCTCATGGGAATGGTGATCTTCGTGGTTTTGATGGCATCCTATGTTATGATAATGTATAATTTGAGAGCATACTCTGCAGGGAGCCGCCACAAAGCACTTTCCACTTGCAGTTCTCACATCACTGTTGTGATTCTGTTTTTTTGTACCTGTCATCTTTCTTTATATTAGACCCACAACAACTTTACCAGAAGATAAAGTGTTTACACTTTTTTACACAATTCTCATCCCCATGCTCAACCCTCTTATCTATACACTTAGAAACACAGAGATGAAAAATACCATAAGTAAAGTGTGTTGTAATCAAATGTTTGTGGAAGGGAAGCAAATTATTTGAAGAGCACTTTGAGATGCAAATAAATATCATCTCATGACAACTCCAGACCATGTAAAAGCCAAGCCTTGAACTACAGCTCATCATCGGTGGAGTTCTTCTTTCAGTTCCTTTCCTGACGTGCTTTCCTTCTTTTAATTCTTCACTAGATTGTAAGCTCCATGAAGGTAGGGGTCATGTCATGTTTATTTCGCTGCTCTTTTCCTAGTAACAAGCAAACTTTCTACCATATACAAGAAACTCAATAAATATTTATTGAATTAATATATAAATATCTTATGGAATAGCTCTTGTTCTCATACACTATTGTAATCATCTCCATGTATTAGTAATCCATTTGAACATTAAACATTACCATATTGCTGATATTTATTCCTCTTCACTTATTTTTCTGCTTCTATGTATATGTTGGCTTCTTACGGCTACGATAGTGGGCAAGAGAGGCTTCTATGTGGGTCCAATCAGCCAATGGCTAAATCAGCCAGCCCAGACACTGAAGAATCAGGAAACATAGTATTGGGTCAACGCTTTTGGAGTGATTTAGGTTTATTTACACATTCTTTTCCCAATATTACGACAGAATCTTCATATATGATAAGCTTGTTATTCATAGGATCTCTTCTTACAAGAAAAATAGCCAATTTATGTATTAAAAAGGGTCACACACCCTCCAAATTAAAACGGTCTAACTAGAAGTCTCTCTTTTTTTTTTGGTCTAATAGTTCTTCTGGTGATGTTGAAAAAGTCAGGATGGCAAAATACACTGACAGAATATACCCCTTTATATAGTTAAAAATCTATTTTAAAGCCTTCTATCTCTAAACTATTTATCATGTTTCCATAACATTAATCTCTACAAAATTTTATAAGATACAAAGATAATACAAAATATCGAATAGTCACAATAAAAGGAATTCGAACCTCACAAATCATAAGCCAGTGAATCCCTGTCGTACAGGGTATCTCTATATAACCCTATATGACCTAGATATATGTACACACTTTATGAATATGTCTCCTTGTTAGTTTGGATGCTATTTTCAATGTAGATATGTTATAGTAAAGACACATCATATATACTTAAGATGTGAATTGAATGTGGTTTAAGTTACCTAAGGTCACAAATATTCCTCAATTTGTCTGTCAGTTTGTGATACTGTGGGGGCTTGAGTGTTGCTGTGATGCTGGAAGCTATGCCACCAGTATTCAAATTCCAGCAGGTCACCCACGGTCAACAGTTTTCAGCTGAGATTACAGGTTAAGACAGGCTAGGAAGAAGGATCTGGTGATTTACTTCTAAAAAATTAGCCAGTGAAAACCTTATGAACTTGAGGGGAATGTTGTCTGATATAGTGCTTGAAGATGAGCCCCTCAAGTTGAAAGGCACTCAAAAAACAGAATGCAGAAATTATTGAACAATGTTATTAGTATCACATGCAAGTACAATTTTGCTGACCATCATTTAAAAGCAGTTGCAGCAGTACATCAACAGGGAACTGCCAGAAATTAAAGGTGGATTCAGAAAAGGACTCAGAATGAGGGATATCATTGCTGATGTCCAATGGATCCTGGCTGAAAGCAGAGAATACAAGAAAGATATTTACCTATGTTTTATTGACTACGCAAAGGCATTTGACTGCGTGGATCATAACAAATTATGGATAACATTTCAAAGAATGGGAATTTCTGAACGCTTAATTGGGCTCATGAGGAAACTACATAGACCAAAAGGCAGCCCTTAGAAGATAACAAAGGGCTACTGAGTGGTTTAAAGTCAGGAAGGGTGTGTGTCAGGGATGTATCCTTTCACCATACCTATTCAACCTGTATGCTGAGCAAATAATCCAAGGAGCTGGACTATATGAAGAAGAACATGACACCAGGTTTGGAGGAAGACTCATTAACAAGCTGTGTTATGCAGATGACACAACCTTGCTTGCTGAAAGTGAAGAGGACTTGAAGCATTTACTGATGAAGATGAAGGACTACAGCCTTCAGTATGGTTTCCACCTCAACATAAAGAAAAAAAAAATCCTAACACCAACAAGCAACATTATGACGTACAGAGAAAAGATTGAAGTTGTCGAGGATTTTATTTTTCTTGGATTATTTACAATCAACTCCCATGGAAGCAGCAGTCAAGAAATCAAATGACACATTGCATCAGGGAAATCTGCTGCAAAAGACCTCTTTAAAGTGTTAAAAAGCAAAGATGTCACTTTAAAGGCTAAGGTGCTCCTGATCCAAGCCTTGGTGTTTTCAGTCGCCTCATATGCATTCCAAGGCTAGACAATGAATAAGGAAGACAAAGAAGAATCTATGCCTTTGAATTACTGTGTTAGGGAAGAATATTTAATACACCATGGACTGCCAAAAGAATGAACAAATCTGTCTTGGAAGAAGTGCAGCCAGAATGCTCCTTAGAAGCAAGAATGGTGAGACTTCGCCTCACGTACTTTGGACATTTTGTCAGGAGCGATAGATCCCTGGAGAAGGACATCATGCTTGGTAAAATAGAGGGTGAATGAAAAAGAGGAAGACCCTCAAAGAGATGGATTGACACAGTGGTTGCAACAATGGGCTCAAGAGTAACAAAGATCATGAGGATCGTGTAGGACCAGGCAGTGTTTCCTCCTGTTGTACACAGGGCTGCTAGGAGTCGGAAGTGACTCGAAGACAACTAATAGTAACAATGACAAGGTCACAAAACTATTGAATGACAAAGATGGGATTCAACTATCCAGACTGCAAGATACTTAGTCTATTAGAGGTGTCTGACAGCTGAAACTCTCAGAGGAAAGAGTAAAAAACATCTCATATCTTGTATGTACTACAGCATTGGGTGGGATATTGGGCAGGGCATAATTCCCTATACCAATTAAATCATTTCCCCTTTATGTCTTTTGCCCACTGTTTTTTCCCAATACCCATACTTATTTCTCACAAGTTCAATATGCCTAGAAAGTGACTCCAGTGTCCTGCTTGATATGTCATGGATGCTGCTACTTTGACTATTTTAACATTCAATATATAAGACCAATAAGGAAAACACACTGGCTTTGCCACCAAAAGAAAGAAAACAAGCCCGTCAAAACGCATGATATTTTTAAGTAAAATATTTTTACATAATTTATAGTAATTTTGTTGTTTTGTTACTGAGAATATACACAGTAGAACATACACCAATTCAACAATTTCTACACGTACAGTTCAGTGACACTAATTGCCTTCTTCAAGTTGTGCAACTATTCTCACTCTCCTTTTCTGAGTTGTTGTTCCTTCATTAACATAAACTCACTGCCCCCTAAGTTTCCTAGCTAATATTTCACGTTGATGTCGTCAATTTCATCCCATATAGATAGATCTTAGAAGAGCACAATGCTCAAGACAATTAAATTAAAAATTTTAAGTGAAATATTTTATACTTATTATCTAAATTCATGTTGAAAAAAATAGTAAAATAATATTTGACGAGATATAGAGACTACATTTTGTAATGGGGACCTATGAGCTATACTTCCTCATATAGAAATATAAGATGGGCATTTTGTCTGTTTTTTGTTGTTTTTCTTTACTTGACTATTTAACTGCCTCTCTAGTTTTCAGTTTGATGTTAAAATTTTTCATCCTCCAAGTTTCAGTTTACTCATCCGTAAAATAAAGCAGATAATTAAGTCATTATTTCAAAACTAGAGTTTACGTGGCTTTTCTTTAAAAGGAAATGATTCTCACAAACCTTTTGCTGACTGAAATAAGTTATAATGCTACAAGATTACTTAAACGTGTGAATATAAGGACTTTTATTTCTTATAATATGAGAAAATATTTTTATAGTATAAAGTAAATGAAATAAAAATGTTAAAATCTTTAAATACTGTTTTACCAAAGTTAATAACAAAAATAATAAAACAATTTTAAAAGATTCTTTTCAAAGCACAGTACTTATTTTTTCACTACAGTTATTTTACAGAAACACTTCCAATTTTTCTACAACTTATTTTTTCTTACATAAATGATATTTTATTGTTTAGACCCCACATAAAGTTTTTTTTCTTCTTATTTAGAATTTTCAATGAATATTGGAAAAGCATGGGCTGAGTGGAAAAAATAGTTCTTAATTTCTGATTCTCCTCTTTTGATGTGAAATGCAGAAAAAATAATAGGCCACATATCCGCAACCAAGCCCTGTGCCCTTGAGTTGATTCTGACTCATTGTGACCCTACAGAACAAAGTAGAACTGCCACATAGAGTTTCCAACGCTGTGATATTTATAGAAGTGGACGGCCACTTTTTTTGTCCCATGGAGTGTCTGGTGGGTTTGAACCACTGACAGTTTGGATAGCAGACAAGTACTTAACCACTATGCCAACAGTCCATACAGCCCTTCAAATGTGGGATGATAGATACCAATGGAGCTTATGTAAATTTGGAGATTCTTCATGGAACCAAAGCATTCAGGAGATAGAAATGTGGACTCTGATTATGGACAAAACCCAAAGAAAAAAGTACCAAATAAAAGTACAACAGTTGAACAAGGAAATAATAACTCAAAGTAGCAGGGAATAATGTAAATAAGAAATACAGATCAATAAAGAAAGACCAAGGTCTTTTAAAGTAAATTATAATATTAATGAACTGATATCAGTGCCTATGCTTATGTTTCTTACCGTCATTTCTTGCTTTAACAAACTTAAGATGGAGCAAACTCACTTGGATAGGGTGTGGAATGAGGAGTAGATGTGCCTTCCAGATCATTTGCCTTCCAACCAAAAATGGATTCTGGCACCAACTTTCCTCATCGCAGTCTTCATCTCCATGTTTCTCAAAGTGTAGATCAGAGGGTTGAACATGGGGGCAATGATGGTGTAGAAAAGAGCAAACACTTTATCTTCTGGAAAAGTTATAGCTGGTCTAATGTAAATGTATAGGATAGGCACAAAGAAAAGAACCACAACTGTTATGTGGGAACTGCAAGTAGAAAGAGCTTTGTTGCGGCTTTTGGCAGGGTAAACCCTGACGGTGTGTAATATCAAGAAGTAAGACAGCATCAAGACAACAAAATTCACCAAACTAATTATGCCTGAATTGGCAACAACCAGGATCCCGAAGATGTACGTGTCTGTGCAGGCCAGTTTTATCAAAGGATAGACATCGCAGAAGTAGTGATCTATCTCATTGGGGCCACAGAAAGGTAAGTTGATAGTGAGGAGACACTGCACAAAGGCATGCAGAAATGCCCCAGTACAGCAAGCAAAGACCAATACATAACACTTCCTTCTGCTCATGATGACAGTGTAGTGCAAGGGCTTGCAGATAGCCAAGTAGCGGTCATAGGCCATCACTGTGAGGATGAAAATTCCTATCCCCGAACAGAAGTGCATAGCAAAAAGCTGTGCCATGCAGCTAGCGTAAGAAATCGTGTTTGTTTCTTCCAGTAAATCAGTGAGAAGCTTGGGTGTCACTGTTGAGGTATAACACAGGTCTGAGAAAGCAAGGTATTTAAGAAAGAAATACATGGGTTGGTCTATTAGCTGACTGTATGTAATGAAAATGATTATGAGCAAGTTTCCCGTCCAAATAGCTATGCAACAAAGTAAGAATAATAGAAAGCAGAAAGTTTTAATTGTCTTGTTCTGGGAAAGTCCCAAAAGAATAAATTCTGTGACATTATTGATATTTTCCATGGTCTGATGCAGTTAATTCTCAGAAGGTATAACTGGGAAAAAAAGCTACAAGTTAGCATCAGAAAAATTAATTAAGCATGTGTGAATCAGAGTGAGCATTGCAGAAACAAATTTAGTTAATTGATCAGCTATCCTATAACATACACACATTTACCATTCTGATCAGGCTATTTTTGAGAGTGAGAAGGAGAGATAATAATAGTTATAACAGCTCAAGTTACAAGTTAAGAAGTACAGTCACCTTATGGATGGGATGCAAAAGTGAGCTTACAGAAGATGCATTTCTTGTCCTGTAGTAGCTCATCCTGTTCATAGGTTGAAAGAGGACCAGAATGAAGTGTTCAAGTGTAGGTTCAAATCCCGTCTTTATTTAAAATTTTGATATTCCGTTTATTGTGCACTTTTGCATTATTGAAAAAAATATTTCAATGAAATATTATTTATCTTGATTATCAAGTTGTTTATATCCAAGGTATGTACCTCATTGATTCATGCTAACCTGTGTTAAGAGCTAAATATATGTTAACAACGTTATGAAGAGCAATAAAAATGTTACAATGGCATTGGAAGCCTAAGTGGCCGTGATAGTTCTTCTAGTCTTGGAATTATTGTAGGAATTTTTAGGTTAGTGCCAGCTACTACCTATGGTTTCTCGCCCAAAAAGTCAAAGCAGAGATGTATTTTTCTCAACATCTTCTATGCTCTCTCCTGTTACTAGTACCAATTATTTATTGAAGTAAGCCTTTCTTTTTCTCTTACAATTAACCTATTCTCTCCCCCACTCATTAAGCTTATTCCACATTGGTGCTCAGGAGACTCTGACATTAAGTTGTCTAAACCCATAGCATTTCATGCTCTTAACTACCCACTGTACGCTTCTCCCACAAAGAGTAACGAAGGAGAAAGGGAGTAATGTATCTCCATTTTAGTGCACCCCTTAATTTCTTTGACTTGTGCTTCTTCTTCTCTATAGCTGTCTTTTCTCCTTTACCTAAAATGCAAGTTACTCACTTCATTAATCTATCAACTCCTTTGATTTCTCCTCTAATAAGAGCCAGATATGACGATGAATACTTTTATTATTTCCATCATGAAATTCTCAATATTATACTAAAAAAATTTTGCTTTATTTTAACATCTGACCAGGGATAGTACACGAATCATTCAATTCATTTTACTTGGAAAACGAGAAGTTATTTTTTAAATGTTTGCAAACGCTTGAAGGAAGGGGGACAAACATTTCAAAAGGATTAAAATCAGTATATTTACAGAGAAAAATGTAATTTATATTACCTAGATATACATACATGTATGTATAATATGCAAACTTAACTTTCTTCTGTTTGGATAAAATACTTACTTCATATAGGTTGGTCACATTTTCACTTAGCAGGTGAATAGCTCATGAATAAATTTGTTTAGCTCTGAGTCAAAGGCAATATTTAGAGCTTACAATGCAGTCAGAATAAATGCTTACCATCTATGCTATCCTTGCTAAAGATTAATAAATTTCAGCATCCAATCAGTGTCTGTTGGTCCTGGGTGTAGTCCTTCACTACATTCCCTGAAGAGAGGAATAGTCTCTCCCGATTTCTGTGACTAATAGGAAATAAAAGTCGTCATCAACATTTACATTGAAAATGCTTTTTATCTTTATTTTTTTATATCCAAAAGTTGTATCCACTGTGGTCTCAGGGGTGGAAATTACAAATAAGTTTGGTAATTAATTTCCCTATGGAATTTAAAGTGCATTAACTGAGATATAATTATCCCATTGCACACTCTCACTATTTTTATTGACTTTTATCTATCAGATCCCGTTGTCCTTACAGGTCAAGTGTGGTTCAGTAGGCTCTAACTTCTACATACTTCCTGATTGTACTTCTGGAGATGTCCTGTGGGTGCCTGCTGTATCCCAAGCTGCTGTCAGACCAGCCCAAGGACATCAGCAAGAGTTTCCTGCTGAGATCTACCAAAAAAATGTTGGCCAAATGTGCCACTGAAAATGGTTTCATGACTCTCAAGTTCCAAACACACAGGTATGTCAGGGTTAATAATTCTTTATACCTTGTATATTCTGATCACAATCCAATGGCCCATATTCATTCAATA
The DNA here is from genome assembly GCF_030014295.1 of Loxodonta africana. NCBI lineage: Eukaryota > Metazoa > Chordata > Mammalia > Proboscidea > Elephantidae > Loxodonta > Loxodonta africana. Next base: position 1,533,396 of record NC_087363.1, read on the forward strand.
TTGATAGGCCATAAAGCAAGTGCTTTATGTCGTAACTAATTCTGAGGAACCAGTTGGTGGTAAGGTGTGAGCAGAGACAAAATGGAAAATGCCAAAGAAATCTTAGGGCAGGGAAATTTGACCCAGGATTTGAATTTTAGTTTACCCCACAATAAGTTGTTTGAAAAGTGGATGGAATACTTCCTGTATTTTTTTCAAGTCCAAATGGCTACTCCAGGCCCTGCTATGACAACCAGTTCCATGTAGGTGCAAAATTACAGCCCTCCTACTTGTTCATCCCTGACCAAGAAAGTCTTGCTGATGTCCTTGGGCTGGTCTGACAACAGCTTGGGATGCTGCAGGCACCCACAGGACATCTCCAGAAGTACAATCAGGAAGTATGTAGAAGTTAAAGCCTGCTGAGCCACACTTGACCTGTAAGGACAATGGGATCTGATAGATAAATGTGTTTCCTCTTTGTCCTCAGGCAGACATTCTGAGATGAGTTTCATAAGGTCCCCGGCAGGTCTTTCAGAAGAGATGTCAGTCATCAAAAGAATGGCCAACAATATGATTCATCTTCATATTGGCTCTCTTTTTTTCCCTGCTTTATTCCTCCTGTCCCACATTCCTGCCACCTGGGATCATTTCCCAAAGAAACCACTTGTATGTAAGCATTGCCTCAGGCTCTGATTGTCAGGAAACCAAGGCTACTACAAAAGGAATTCCTGTTTAATTCAGCCCAGTGCTTCGGCCCTCACAAATTTTATTTAGGATTGACGGGTTGATTGTCTTTTTCTCCCAGAAGTTTTCTGTGCTTTGTATTAAGTGGCAGCAAAGCAACTCCCCATAGCAACTGGAGTCGGAGTCAACTCTGACAATGAGTTTGCTTTGCTTAATCAATTCCTCATCTTACCCGTCTTGGAGTTTCTGGCTGAGGTCACGTGAATCCCTCATCGTCTGTCATTTTATATGCGCTCTCTTTGGCTAGGCACACTTTGCTTTTATACTAATAGTATACTCTTTTTAGAAAAAAATTGTTTCTTCCCATGGATTCTGTATACCTGCAGTGAAATTAAAAAAATACATAGTTTATTTAAATTTTCTTTTAGTATAAAATACCTGTCAGTAAAAATAATACACACTGCAGACATTTTAGAAAATTCAGGTCTTTATAGAGGAAAACTTGTTACCTAAGATATTCCAAACTAAAGGTAACATTTTTGACAATTTATATTTTTGGGGAATTTTTTTCTTAAACTTGGATTTTAATTTTAATACAGTTTTTAATACACAAAGATGTATATGTACATACTTGTTATTCATCGGCACCAGTTGAGTTCAACTCATGGCAACCTTATGTATAACAAGTGAAATGATCCCTTCATGATCTTTAGTATGTTTGAGCCCAATGTCGTGGCTATGTGTCAGTCCATTTATTGAGGGCTTTCGATCTTTTTCACTGACACTGTATCAAACTTGATGTTCTTTTTTAGTGATTTTTCTTTCTTGATAAAGTGCCCAACGTAATAAACAAAGTTTTTTCATCTTCACTTGTAAGGAGTATTCTAATTGTATTTCTTCTAAGACTGATTTGTTTGCAGTCCATGGTATATTAAACAGTCTTTGCCAACACAGTTCAAACTTAACATATCTTCTGTCTTCCTTTTTCATTGTCAAGATTTCTCATGTATATGAGGCACTTGAAAATACTGGATTTGGGTCAGGTACACCTTGGTCATCAAAGTAACGTATTTGTTTTTTAATACTTTAAAAAAGGCCCTGGAGGCACAGTGGTTAAGAGCTCGGCTGCTAACCAAAGATCAGCAGTTCAAAGCCACCAGCAGCTCTTCAGAAACTATGGGGCGCTTCTGCTTTGTCCTATAGGGTTGATAGGAGTCAGAATCCACTGGATGGCAACAGGTTTGTTTTTGTGTGACTGATGTGCCCAAAGCAATACATCACTGGTTTTTTGAATGTTGCTTCCATGGAGCTCCTGGGTGGCACAATTGTTCAACATTTGACTACTGTTAAAAATAATCAAAACTCACCAAAATTTGAACATAAGGTTTATTCTGAGCAGTTATTCTGTATTCATATCAGGAGGCCATATGGATTCCAGAAAAAGCAAATGGCTCCAAGAAGCTAGGTACAATGGAGCTTATAAAGAGAACAGGAAGGAGAAATGCAGAAGACTAACCATTTTTTTTTAACCATTAGCTAATCTTAACATGATTGATTGAAGCCTACCTCCTCCGCTTTACTAGATCAACTGCTATCAGTTTATTTTTGGCCTGGCTGCTAATAGTTTTGTCTTCCATCCACCTGCAGGCAAGAGACTTTTTGAGATTTATATTAGGAGGTAATGGTTTGTTGACTATTCTAGCAGGTTAAGGCAAATTTACATTGCTGTAGAGAAGTTTCTAATAGGTTTTTATGGTTAATATTTGGTTTTGTGGAAAAGAAAAAACTTAAAATCATAGTAAGATGTCTGTTATTACTTTTCCTCTTTAATACCACTAATGGAAAAGTTGACAGTTTGAACTCACCCAGGGAAACCTTGGAAGAAAGGCCTAGTGATCTGACCTTGAAAGAGCACAGACTAGTGTAATTCTATTCTGCAACACCTGGGGCCCCCAAGAGTAAGAAATGCCTCTATGGCAACAAGTTTGGTTTTTGGTTTTGGCTTCCATGTACATAGATTTTTCAGCAAGTGGAATGAAATTATTGACAAGTTCAAATTCTTCTTCATTTTTCATGATGTTTACTGATCCACTTGTGAGAATTTTTGTTTTCCTCACATTCATGAATATATATATAAAGTATATATAATCCTGTTATCATCCTGGTACCTTTCCTTCAAACCTTTTTCTATATATTTATAAATGGTTGTGATGGTCACCTCGTAACAGCAGTGGGGTCTATACACTCAGACTTCTGTAAAATCCAAACGCAAATTTTTTTCACGAGGGTCTGCTTTCTAGGGCCATTTCTGAAACCAAATATCTTAACTTGGGTTTCCTAAGAATCAGACACTAAGCAAAATATTATTAGCTAAAAGTCAGTCACGAAGAAATGGAAATAAGACAGGAAAATGAGAAAGTGAATTTTCTAGCTAGTCACTGTTCAACATCAAAAGCAAATGTTTTTACCACCTACCGGATTTTCTTCCCAGAAAGCTGTATAAAATATTGTGTCTCAGGCATTCCACTTGGAAGGAGGAAGAGAGAATATTCCACAGCTCCATGTCCATTCATTAGCATTGTCTCTACAGTCCTTAAATCCCTTCACAACTGAATTGCACATGCAGGGAACTGAGCAGAGCACCTTACCTGTGTTAAAAGACGCAATGCAGTGACAGGTGAGGTGCTGGGATTTTTAGGTGTTTTGCATTTTTATATATTGAGCTGGAACTCACCTAACCTAAAATTAACCATATTAAAACATACAAATCAGTGGTTATCTCAGTTATCTGGTGCTGTTATAACAGAAATACCTCAAGTGGATGGCTTTAACAAAGAGAAGTTTATTTTCTCTCAGTAAAGTAGGCTAAAAGTCCAAATTCAGGATGTCAGTTCCAGAAGAAGACTTTCTCTCTCTCTCTACCTTCTTACAAAATCCCCCAGACTAGGAGTTTTCCTAGCAGGGAACCCAGGCCCAAAGGATATGCTCTGCTTCCAGCTGTGATTCCTTGTTGGTACGAGGTCCCCCCACCGCTCCCCCCCCCCCCCCCCGGCTCTCTGCTGGCTTCTTTCTTCTATATCTCAAGAGATTGCCTCAGGACACAATCCAATCTTGTAGAATGAGTCCTTTGGCTCTAACACAACTGCTACCCATTCTCCCTTATTAGCATCAGAATGGAAGGATTTACAACATTTAGGAAAATCCCACAATACCAGGAGTCATGGCCCAGCCAAACTGATACACACAGTTTGGGGGGACATAATTCAATCCGCAACAGTGGTATTTAATATATTCACATTGTTGGGCAACTATAAATTTATTTATAATATATTTGTATAATTTTTCCTTTCTTCTTTCCTTTTATTTTTATATTATTTCAAATAAGGCTTTTTTTTTTTTTTTTGTAATGTCTTTTACTATCATGAAACACTGGTGGCATAGTGGTTAAGTGCTATGGCTGCTAACCAACAAGTCGGCAGTTTGAATCCACCAGGCACTCCTTGGAAACCATATGGGGCAGCTCTACTCTGTTCTATAGGGTCCCTATGAGTCGGAATCAACTCGATGGCAATGGGTTTGGGTTTTTTTGAATCTTTATGTTACAGATTTTTCAGATAGAATTATAACCTGAACTTAACTAACATTGAAATTAACGTCATCCAGATATGTCTGCCAAGGTTTTTGGGATATCGTATCTCCCGTTATGTGGGAGAGGATGAGAATAGCTAGGTAGAAGCATCTTGTCCAGTGAAAGCAGAAAGGTGTTGCTTCTTTTTTTTTCTTTAAGTGTTTTCAGTCATGCTTATGAAGGCTGAGTATGTAAAGGTGTTAAATGTTCCACTAATTTACCTATAGGCCTAAACTAGAAAATCCATCCTCCTATCGTCTTTTCTTAAATGCTGGGACAGGGAGTATAAAAACTACATCTCTCCTCTACTAGGTGGCTCCCTGTTTCTATAAATAGGGGCCCACTAGAATGAGATTAAAAATCTAGAGAAGGGGAGAAAAGAGACTTCATTATATTGTCAAAATAAAATGTCAAAGTATGGAGAACTTGAAGCAGATATCTGAGGAGAACAGAGTAAAAATGAACACAAAATATATGATAAAATTTTCCAAACAGGAAGTGGTTTGAGCAAATACTAAAGATATTGAGCTTTGACCTTGTACTCTTGCATACGTTCACATACTCCTGTACACATTTTGTATAACATTCTACTTCAATTTTATGGCTCACTGTTGAGCTTTAAGTGAAATTCAAAATGCCTTTCATGCAATTTACTTTCCTTCCAAAATAATTGATAGTACCACATCTTCGTGGCGGTCTTCATCTCCATGTTTCTCAGCGTGAAGATCAGAGGGTCAAACGTGGGAACAACGATGGTGTAGAAAAGGGCGAGCACTTCGTCTTCTGGAAAATTTACAGCTGGTCTAATGGGTATGAGGAGGACTGGCACAAAGAACAGGACTATAACTGTTATGTGAGAACTGCAAGTTGAAAGAGCTTTGGTACGACTTTTGGCAGGGTAAGCCCTAATGGTAAATAATATCAGAATATAAGACACCATCAAAATCACAAAGGTCACAGTCTTAGTTATCTAGTGCTGCCATAACAGAAATACCACAAGTGGATGGCTTTAACAAAGAGAAATTTATTTTCTCAAAGTCTAGTGGGTTACAAGTTCAAATTCAGGGCATCATCTCCAGGGGAAGGCTTTCTCTTTCTTTTGGTTCAGGAGGAAGGTCCTTGTCCTTAATCATCCCCTGGTCAAGGAGCTTCTCAGGCACAGGGACCCCATGTCCAAAGGACACGCTCTGCTCCTGGTGCTGCTTTCTTGGTGGTATGAGGTCCCTCACTCTCTGATTGCTTCCCTTTCCTTTTGTTTCTTGAGAGATAAAAGGTGGTGCAGGCCCCACCCCAGGGAAACTCCCTTTACACTGGAGCAGGGAGGTGACCTGAGTAAGGGTGATGTTATAATCCCACCCTAATCCTCTTTAGCATAAAATTACAATCACAAAATGGAGGACAACCACACAATACTGGGAATCATGGTCTAACCAACCTAACACATATTTTGCGGGGGGGGGGGCACAATTCAATCCATGACAATCACCTAACAATTCAGACCCTAACTGACAATTTCCAATAAACCAATTTTGTGTTTATTGGTGGAAGCCGATTTCAGGAAAGGATACACATCACAGGAGTAGTGATCATCTCATTGGGGCCACAGAAGGGTAAGAAGATAGTGAGAAGAAACTGGCAGAGTACATAAATCCCCTAGTACAACAATGTATGACAATTATGTTACACCTCTGCCTGCTCATGACGACAGTTTAGTGAAGTGGCTTGCAGATGACCACATAGTGGTCATAGGCCATCCAAGCGAGGATGAAGATCTATATGTGTCCGAGGAAATGAATGATAAAAAGTTGTGCCATGCAATTATTATAGGCAATGGCCTTCCTTTCTGCCAGTAAGTCAGACATTAAATTTGGTGTCACTGTGGATGTGTAGCAAAGGTCGGAGAGAGAGAGGTAAGTAAGGAGGAAATACATGGGTTGGTCATTTAGCTGACTGCGAGTGATAGAAATCATTAGGAGCAAGTTTCCCACCCAAATAGCAATGTAACAAAATAAGAATAATACAAAGCAGAGAATTTTGATATTCTTGTTTTGAGTAAGGCCCAAACACAGGGAAGTTATTCCTATTTTTCCTGGTCTAATGCAGTTAAAATGCAGAGAGTCACCTGAAAAGACAATTTATAAGTCATTGTTAGAAATGTTTTTGGATAATATTGCTGATACAACACATATTATAAAAAGTATGTCTAATTGAACTGATTGCAGTGTTTTACAAATTAAAAATCTGTTATTTAACAAGAGTATTTTTTCTAGTTATCTCATGATGATTTCCTTAAATATTTCAGGACATTATGTTAAGTATTTATATTAGTAGGAATGAATGTACTCAATCAATACTTAAAAAAAAATAGGCACTGGTCATTTTACAATTTCTGTGGAATATACAGCTAAGTCTTGAAAAAGATGTAGCTCTGAATCCTTATTAACTCAAAATTTGTTAATGATGCAAGTTTTTGTTTAATGAGGTAGGAGCAAATTTAAAGTTTTAACTGATTACTAGTTGTAACTATTGTTGTTGTTAGCTACCAACAAGCTATGAGTAGCTTGACTCATAGTGACCCCATGCACAACTGAAGAAAACTCTGCCCAGTTGTCTGACATCCACATTATTGGCCAGCGTATCAGTTCCATTGTGATCCATAGGAGTTTTGGAAGTAGACAGCCAGGCTTTTCTTCCTAGTCCGTCTTAGCCTGGACGCTCCACTGAAACCTGTTAGCCATCATAGCAACACTCAAGCCTCCCCGAGAGGAAGCTGGTAGCTGTGCATGAGATGCTTTGGTTGAAACTCAAACCAAATCTTCTGCATGAGAGGCAAGGATTCTAACACTGACCCGCCAGTGCCTCACAGTGGAATGTATGCTACCTTAAAATTATTTAAAAATGAAGCATAAAATAAAATGCAAAATTAATATGATAAATATATATTTTAGGATTGGAAGACAAACGTTCTCTGCAAGAGGCCCATGTAATTGGTTTGGCTATCTTTTTGATTGCTTGTTGCTATTGTTGTTGGTTACCCTGGAGCCCATTCCTAACCATTTTGATCCCATCTGTGCAGAGTAAAACTGCTCCATAGGGCTTTCAACGGCTGTGACCTTTTAGAAGCAGATTGCCAGATTTGTCTCCTGCGGCTCTTCTGTTGAGGTTATGTGGCGTCAAGTCAATTCCAGCACTTACTGACCCTGTAGGACAGAGTAGAATTGCCCCATAGGGTTTTCTAGGTTGTAATCTTTACAGAAGCAGATCGCCAGGTCTTTTCTCCTGTGGAGATGCTGGTGGGTTCAAATTGCCAGTCATTAGGTTAGCAGCTGAACACTTAACCATTGCCCTACCAGGGCTCTGAGGTACTACTGGGTGGGTTCAAATCTTTTGGGCCAGTAGTCCAGCATGTGAAGGGTGAAAGTTTCTGTCACTTAGGCCCTCCTATTTCTAGAGGTCAGAAACCAAAACCAAACGCATTGCGGTCGAGTCTGTTCTGACTCATAGCGACCCTATAGGACAGAGTAGAACTGGCCCCATAGAGTTTCCAAGGAGTGTCTGGTGGGTCCGGAGTGCTGACCTTTTGATTAGTAGCCTAGCACTTAACAACTACTCCACCAGGGTTTCCATATTTCTACAGGTAGTTCACCTAAAACTATAAACTTAAAAGAACAACAGAATAAAGTAGTAGTTTAAAAAGTGGAGCAAAAGGCAGTTTTATGTGTTTTCCTTTTTTTTCTCTTGACTCAGCTTATCATATTTTCAAGTCAATTTCCTCACAGTGGAATTGGAAACTGCTTCTGTTTCCATATTTTTACAACTTAGCAATTTTGCCATAAAACCCTAAAGAGTCCTAACACTGCCTAATTCAGAGAGAAAGTTTAGGGAGGTTCATAGGGAAATGTTTATGGGAAGACAAATAATTAGGACCTGGACTCAATTACTGACCTACCCCACAGTGTGCAAATTTGGATGCTTCTCATTTTATCACTCTGAATTTACCTTATTTGTAAAACGGGGTAATCTGCTCAGACTTGGCCAAAAATGGTTCTTGTGAAGCTCAAACAAGTCAACAAATGACAATTATTTTATAAACTATGGAAGCATTAATGTTTGAATTTATTATCTAAATGTTACTGTTACTAAATTAATATTCTAACAGTTGTCAATAGGACAGCCCAATAAAATTAACTACCATATAGAAAATAAAATTGCATAATCACAAAATCATTTCGGCTAGGAAGTAAACTTTGAGATCTTCTAGTCAAATCCCTTCATTCTAAATAGAATGGATTTTTGTCCAAATAAACATATAGAATAGATAAAGGCAGTTTGAATCTCTTCATCGATCAGTAAATATTACATTAACCCAAAACCAAACTATATTAAACTTAACGGGATCAACTTAGGAAAATTAAGCCATTGCAGATGGTGTTGACCAAAGCTTCTGATAATTTGGATAATTAACATAAAATTCATGACCACATCATCCAGTTGTCTATATAATTTTAGTCCCCAAAATACATCATCAGCTTCTTACCCCTTTTCCTTAAAAGTTGTAATATATATTGTCCTAACTTTTTTTAAATTTTGTAGCTGTATTTTCTTATCAATTTAATTTTAAATCCCATCCTTACCCCTGTATTTTATAGATTAAGTTAACTATGTTTTCCTCTAAATTAAAGAATTCCATTGCAATGAAAATGGAACCATAAAAGTGTTAAACATACATATATATGCATACATACATATACATACAAGGTTAATTTTATAGTCTATCAGATTTCAGAAAAAGATCCAGGGGTAGAAGGATACCTCTTGGCAAAACCTAGGAGATACTTCCCTGAACAAAACCAAGCTGAGTGTTTTTATAGAAAGCAAAAGGCAGGGAGAGAGAAAGAACAAAAATAGAAAAAAAAAAAAAAAAAGAGCAAAACAAACCACTGTTCTTATGTTGTGACATACCATTAGGTCACACAGAGCAAAATGTACAAAACCCTAAACATTTCAATTTATCTATTCAGCAAAGCCTGTTTAATGTCTGAACTAAAACTTGTGAGCAAGCAGACAAATCAAAACATGTATGCCAGCAGAAATATTTTTGTGCTTAACAAAGTGTGATAGGATTTTCAAATAGGAGGCTTGAGGTAGAAGCATCCTAGCTTCTTTAAGGCTTTCACTCTCTACAGACTTTTTAACTCCAGCAAGTCTGGAGGTTGAGATACAAATTTAACAAATTAATTTATTCTGGGGTTATGCTGAAATATTATGATTTAGAATTAGCTATTTATAGGCAAGCCATTGAGAAAGGAGGCTTCTTAGCATACCTCCAATTTTACTGTAAAATATTTCCTCACCTATAGTCTACTTTTAATTTTTAAAATAATAGTTAAAATATGGTTTATGCAACTATTAATGTAATGGCTTCGTCGTTTGAAAGAACGTCAAACCATTATTTTAGTCATGTGTGCAGAAAAGAAAAAAATACCTGAATTATTTTCTCCCACCCATCTCCTGATAATAAAACAAGAGAATTATGGTTCAAACATGAAATTTAGCCTCTGCAGAAACTAAGTTGCTAGGGAACTCATGGAAAACTGATCATCCTGTTTGTATTTATTGATGGGAAATTAATGTACCTGCTAATTAAATGTTTTCTGATATTCTAGCCAAAAAATGTCACTAAGCAATTACATGAATCTCCAATTTTCTCAATTTCCAGAGCCACAGATGAGGCTTAATTTCTGTTCTCGACAATCCTTCCCTTTCATATCACCTTCCCAGTAGACCAATGAATGATTTATCACCTATAAACTCCCACCTATCTATCTAGCTCCCTAATAACAACAACAATTTCAGGCTAAGGAGCCCTGGTGGCACTATGTTACCTCACTATATGCTTGGGAAATGTGGTTATTATGATTTCTATCAAAAAAAAAATTTTTTTTTTCATATGCCACCTGCTAACTAACCAGCCCATGTACTTCTTCCTTAGTTACCTTGCTCTCTCAGACCTTTTCTACACTTCACTGTGTTGCCCAAACTAATGACCCACTTACTGACAGAAAGGAAGATCATTTCCTATAAAAACTGCATGACACAACTTCTTACCAAGTATTGTTTTCACGGGTTCTGAGTGAGTCTTTCATCCTCACAGGAATAGCCGATGACTGGTCCATCACTAGCTGTAAACCATTGCACTACACCATCATGATGAACAGGCAAAGATGTAACTCAATTCTCATAGCAGCCTGTCCAAGGGGGCTTCTGCATTCCCTTGGTCTATTTCTTCTTAACAAATGTTTTACCTATCTGTGGCTTCAATGAATTAGATAACTATTTCTGTGATGTCTATCCTTTGTTGAAACTGACCTGTACTGACACAGAAAAAATTGTTTCCTTAGTCATTGCCAATTCTGGTCTAATGGGACTGGTGATTTTCCTATTTTTGATGGCCTCCTATGTTATGATAATGTATAATTTGAGAGAACACTCTGTAGAGAGCCACTGCAAAGCACTTTCCACTTGCAGTTCCCACATCACTGTTATGATTCTGTTTTTTGCATCTGTTATTTTTGATTGTAAAACCTGCAACAACTTTTCCAGGAGATAATGTGTTTACACTTTTTTGCACAATTATCATCCCCATGCTCAACCCTCTTGTCTACCCCTTAGAAACATGGAGATGAAAATGCCATACGGAAAGGGTCATGCAATCAGATGTTTGTGGAAGGGAAGCAAATGATTTGAAGGACATTTGAGGGCTAAACGAGATGCAAATGGATTATCATTTCATGGTAACTCCAGACCATGTAAAAACAAAAAAGCCAAGCCTTGAACTATAGCTTGCCATCAGTGGAGTTCCTCTTTCGGTTCCTTTCCTAGTTTTTATGTTTTACTAGATTTTAAATTCCATGAGGATAGGGGTCACGTCTTTTTTTATTTCACTGCTCTTTTCCTAGTAACAAGAAAACTTTATTACATATGTTAGAAACTCAATAATTATATATTGAATTAAAATATGAATATTTTATTGCATAACTCTGGTTTTCATATACTACTATAATCATCCACATATTTTAGTAACACATTGGGACATTAAACATCACCATAGTGTTGATATTTATTCCTCTTCACTTATTTTTCCACTTCTCTATATGCTGGCTTTATATGGCTACAAAAAAAAAATTATATGGCTACAACTGTGGGCAAAAAAGACTTCTCCCACGGTCTAATTAGCCAGTGGCCAAATCAGCCAGCCCAGGCACTGAAGAATCAGGAAACCCAGCACTGGTCCAAGGCTTTTGGAGTGACTTAGTTTTATTTACATATTCTTTTCCGAGTGTTACAACAGAATCTGCATATATGATAAGCCTGTTATTCATAAGGTCTGTTCTTAAAGGAAAAATAGTCAACCGACATTAAAAATAGTCTAATCATGCATACACACACACAAACACGCACCCCAAGATAAAATTTCTTACTGAAATTCCCTTTTTTTTTCTCTTTTTCTAAATGTTCTTTAGGTGATTTTGAAAAAAGCTGAATGGCAAAATGTCCTGACACTCTATACCGCTTTATACATTTAAAAATCTATTTTAAAGCCTTCCATCTTAAGCCACTTTTACATGTTTTCATAACATTAATCACTATGTAATTTTATAGCAAACAAAGATAACTCAAAATACTGAATAGTTGCAATAACAGGAATTCAAGTCTCACAAATCACAGGCTAATGAATCCTCTGTTCCCCAGGATCTCTCTATATAACCCCAGGACCAAGACATATGTACCCAATTTATAAATATGTCTCTTTGTTAGCTTGGGTGATTTTTACAATATAGTTATGTTGTTATAGCAAAGTCACATCTTACAGTTAATTACAATTATCCATGGTCACAAAGCTAGTAAATGGCTAAGATGTGATTCAACTGTCGAGCCTGCAAGATACTTAATCTATCAGAGGTGTCTGACAGCTGAAATTCACAAAGAGCAGAAAAATATCTCACATCTCATGCATACTACAGCACTGGGCGGGATGTTGTATAGAACATAATTCCCCATGCCATCTAAATCATTTCCCCTTTTTCTATTACCTACTACTTTTCCACAGATTCATAGTTATTTCTCACAAGTTCGATATACCTAAAAATTGCCTCCATTGTCCTGCTTGATGTGTTGTGGATGCTGCTACTCTGACTGGTTTGACTTTCAGTCTATATGATTAATGAGGACAGCGCACTGGAAACAAACCCATCAAAATAAATAATATTTTTAAGTAAAATATTTTATATAGCTTATAGTATTTTTGTTGTTATTGAGAATATACATAGCAGAACATATACCAATTAAACAATTTCTACATGTACAGTTCAGTGACACTGATTGCCTTCTTCGCATGGTACAGCCATTCTCCCTCTCCTTTTCTGAGTTGTTGCTCCTCTGTTAACCTAAACTCACTGCCCCTAAGTTTCGTAGCTAATATTGCAAGTTGACGCTGCCAATTTCATCCAACATATATAGATCTTAAAAAGCAGAATGCTCAAGGCAAATAAATGAAAAAAATTAAGTAAAATATTTTCACTTATGATCTAAATTCAAGTTGAAAAACTTGTGGAATAATGTTTGACAAAATATATGGAGTACACTTGGTAATGTGGATCTGTGAGCTACAGTTTCTCATACAGAAATATAAGATGGGCTTTTTGTTTGCTTGTTTCTATTTTGTTTTTGTTCTTTTTTCTTTATTTGATTACTTAACTGCCTCTCAAGTTCTTAGTTGGATTTTAACAAAAGTTTTAATCCTCTGAGTTTCAGTTTATTCATCATTGAAATAAAGCAGATCATTAAGCTACCGTTTCAAAACTAGGCTTTCTGTAGTTTTAGGAGAAAAATGTTCTCATAAATACATTGTGCTGATTGAAATAAGTCATTATGATGCTATATTATACGGTTACTTAAACATGAATGAAGATAAGTGGCGAAATTTTTGTGTTTGTAGCTCTTAGATTATAAAAATATTTTTAAAGTATGAAGGAAATTCAAATAAAATATTTTTATGTTCAAATCTTTAAATATCATTTTCCAAAGGTTCATTTACAGATGCTAGTAATGATAACAACAGTAAGAAAACAATGTTAAGCAGTTTCCTTTGCAAACAAGATACTTATTTTCATCATTATTTAGTAAAAATACTTTTGAATTTTCTACATAGCCATTTTTTCTTACAAAAACAATATTTTATTGTTCTAACACTACATAAATATATATATATATTTGTTTTTAGCATTTCTTCAGCAAATTGGAAAATCATGAGCTAAGTGAAAAAAGTGGTTCTAAATTTTTGATCCTCTTTTTTGGATGGGAAGTGCAGAGAAAATAATGGGCAATATATCCACAACCAAACCAGTGCTGTCGTGTAGAAACCCACTCTTAGTGACCCTACTGGCCAGAGTAGAATAGCCTTATACGTTTTCCAGGGCTGCAATCTTCACAAAAGTAGACAGCCTCATCTTTCACCAAAGGAGTGGCACTGGGTTCGAAAAACTGACCTTTGGTTAGCAGCTGAACGCTTAACCAGTGGGCCAATATGGGCCCTTTAAATCTGGGATGGAAGATACCAATGGAGCATAGGTAAATTTGGAGATTCATTGGAACCAAAGCAAAGAGAGGTTAGAAATGTGGGCCCTGAAAAGCAACCTATGGACAAAATCCAAAGAAAATAATACCAAAGAAAAGAATAAAAGTTGAACTCAATTTCGCAGGAACAATGTCAATAAGAAACAGATTAGTAAAGAAAGAAGAAGGTAGTTCAAGGTAAATTATAGTAATAATGAACTGATTGATGTCGATGCCTAAGCTTATGTCTCTCAGGGTCAGTTCCTACTTTAACAAACTTAAGATGGTGCAAACTCACTTGGATAGAGTGTGCAGTGAGGAGTAGACGTGCCTTTCAGTCCTTTCTCCTTCCAGTAAAAAGTGGATTCTGGCACCACACTTTCCTCATGGCAGTCTTCATCTCCAAGTTTCTCAAAGTGTAGATCAGAGGGTTGAACATGGGGACAATGATGGTGTAGAAAAGAGCAAATACTTTATCTTCTGGAAAAGTTGCAGCTGGTCTAATATAAATGTACATGATAGGCACAAAGAAGAGAACCACAACTGTTATGTGGGAACTACAAGTGGAAAGAGCTTTACTGAGGCTTTTGGCAGGGTAGACCCTGACGGTGTACAATATCAAGAAGTAAGACAGCATCAGGACAACAAAATTCACCAAACCCACCATGCCTGAATTGGCGACAACCAGGATCCCGACGCTGTATGTGTCAGCGCAGGCCAGTTTCAGCAAAGGATAGACATCACAGAAGTAGTGATCTATCTCATTGGGGCCACAGAAAGGTAAGTTCATAGTGAGGAGGGACTGCACAAAGGAATGCAGAAATGCCCCAGTACAGCAAGCAAAGACCAATACATAACACTTCCTCCTGCTCATGATGACCGTGTAGTGCAGGGGTTTGCAGATGGCCACGTAGCGGTCATAGGCCATCACTGTGAGGATGAAGATTTCAATTCCCCCAAACAAGTGCAGAGCAAAAAGCTGTGCCATGCAACTAGTATAAAAAATTCTGTTCCTTTCTTCCAGTAAGTCAGTGAGTAGCTTGGGCATCACCGTTGAGGTATAACACAGCTCTGAGAGAGCAAGATGATTAAGAAAGAAATACATGGGTTGATCTATTAGCTGACTGTAAGTGATGGAAATGATAATGAGCAAGCTTCCCATCCAAATAGCTATGTAACAAAATAAGAATAATAGAAAGCACAAGCTTTTAATTTTCTTATTCTGGGAAAGTCCCAAAAGTAAAAATTCAGTGACATTATTGATATTTTCCATGGTCTGATGCAGTGTATTCTCAGAGAGTGTAATTGGAAAAAAGTGACAAGTTAGCATCAGAAATATTCACTAAGCATAGTGTGAATCAGAGTACAGTAGTAACAAATTAAGTTATTCAATCAGCTTTCCTGTACTGATTCATGCTAAGCCTGTACTTGCAGGTTTACCCTGTAGCTTACCATTCTAATCAGGTTACTTTAGAGAGTGAAATGGAGTGATAGCAATAGTTATAATAGTTCAAGACATAAATTAAGATTTACACTCACCCTATGTATGGGATACAAAAGTGAGCTTAGAGAGGATGCGTTTCTTGTCCTGAAGCAGCTTGCCTTCTTGATAAGTTGAAAAAGAGCCAGGGTGAAGTGTGCTATTGTAGGTTCAAATCCTGTTTTTATTTAAAATTTTGATATTCCACTTATTGTGCATTTTTGCATCATTTTTAAATATTTCATACACCCTTTTAGCTCTTTTTTTTTTTTTTAGCTCAGTAACGAAGACACACCACAACTGTTATGTGGGAACTACACATGGAAAGAGCTTTGCTGTGATTTTTGGCAGGGTAGACCTTGATGGTGTACTGTATCAGGAAGTAAGACAGCATCAAGACAACAAAATTCACCAAATCCATCATGCCTGAATTGGCAACAACCAGGGTCCCAACACTATGTGTCAGTGCAGGCCAGTTTCAGCAAAGGATAGACATCACAGAAGTAGTGATCTATCTCACTGGAGCCACAGGAAGGTCAGTTGATAGTGAGGAGACACTGCACTAAGAAATGCCCCAGTACAGCAAGCAAAGATCAATACACGACACTTCCTTCTGCTCATGGTGACAGTGTAGTGCAGGGTTAGACAGTCTCATAAAAGAAAATAAAACTAAAGGGGCAAGTACTAGGAGGCAGGAGGGGACAGCATAGCTGCTAAAAGGGAACTCAGTGTCGAGAAGAGAGTGTTGACATGTAGAGGGGTTGGTAGACAATGTGGTAAAACAGTATGTATACTGTTTAATGAGAATCTAGTCTCTTCATTAAAAGAAAAAATCATTAAAGTATTATTTGTCTTGATTATTAAATTGTTTGCATCTAGGGTAAGCACCACCTTCGACTCATGCTAAGCTTAATCTTTATTTACTACATTATGAAGGACAATAAAAAAAGATATGATAGCTTTTGAAGCCTAAGTGACTATGATAGTTCTTCTATTCTTGGAGTTATTCTAAGAACTTTCATGTTAGTTCTTCCTGCAATCCGTGTTTTTTCACCCAAAAAGCCAAAGCAGAGATAAATTTTTCCCAACAGCTTCCAAGTTGTCCCCTTTTACTAGTACTAATTCTCCGCTGAAGCAAGCCCTTCTTTTTTCAGTACAATTCACCTGTTCTCTCTAGCACTCCTTAAACGTATTCCACATTGGTGCCCAGGAGGCTCTGACAATAAAATGTCTAAACCCACAACATCATGCTATTAATTACGTACCGTATGCTTCTCACACAAGTAGTAGCAAAACAGGAAGGGAGCAATCAGTCTCCACTTTAGCGAGTCCCTCAATTTCTTTGACTTGTGCCTCTTTTTCTCTACAGTTATCTTTCCTCGTTTACCTAAAATGCAAAATGCAAGCCACTCACTTCGTTCATCTATCAACTCCAGTATCTCCTCTAATAATCCCCCTATATGCACTGAATACAACCATTATTTCCTTCACGATTTTCTCAGAATTATACAAAAAAAAAAAAAAAAAAAGCTTTATTTTGACATCTGCCCCAGGACAGGACAGGAATCATTCAATAAATTTTACTTAAATAATGAGAAGTTATTTTTTGAATGTTTATAAAACTTGTAAAAAAGACAGCAAATCACAGTTTAAAAGGATTAAAATCAATATATTTATAAAGAAAAAATTAAATTGGTGTTATCTAGATATACTTATATGTGTATGTATATTTCTTCTGTTTGATGCAATGTTTATTCCCTATAGGTTGGTTGAATTTTCACTTACCAGGCGATTAGCTCATAAATAAATTATTTTAGCTCTGAGTCAAAGGCAGTGTTCAGAGCTTACAGTGCAGTCAGAATAAATGCTTACCATCCACACTATCCACACTAAACGTTAATAAATTTCACCATCCAATCAGCTTTGGTTGGTCCTGGGTATAGTACTTCACTGTATTCCCTGAAGACAGGAATATTCTCTCCAGATTTGTATAATAATGGGAAATAAACATCATCACCAACATTTACATTGAAAATCCTTTTTTTTTTTCTATCCAAAAGTTGTATCCTCTGTGGTCTCGGAGGTGGAAATTACATATAAGTTTGTTGTTTAATTTTCCATGGAATTTGAAGTGAAATAACTGAGATAAAGTTATCTCCTTCCTTGTTTTCACTTTTTTTTTGTGGGAGGAGAGATATCCCAAAGGAAATGGCGGCCAGATGTGCCACTGAAACTGGTTTTATGCTTCTCAAGTTCTGAGCACATAGGTATGTCATGGTTAATAATTCCTTATACCGTGTGGATTTTGATCACAATCCAATGTTCCATATTCATTCAGTATTGATAGGCCATAAAGCAAGTGCTTTATGTTGTAACTAATTCTGAGGAACCAGTGGGGTGTAAGGTCTGAGCAGAGACAAAATGGAATGCCAAAGAAAACTTAGGGCAGGGAAATTGAACCCAGGATTTGAATTTTGGTTTACCCCACAATAAGTTGTTTGAAAAGTGAGTGGAATACTTCCTGTGTGTTATTTCAAGTACAAATGGCCGCATTTTGCTCCAGGCCCTGCAGTGGCAACCAGTTCCATGTAGGTACAAACTTACAGCCCTTCTGCTTGCTCACCCCTGATCAAGAAACTCCTGCTGATGTCCTTGGGCTTATCTGACAGCAGCTTGGGATACTGCAGGCACCCACAGGACATCTGTGGAAGAACAATCCGGAAGTATGTGGAAGTTACAGCCTGATGAGGCACACTTGACCTGTAAGGACAATGGGATCTGATACATAAATGTGTCCCCTCTTTGTCCTCAGGCAGACATTCTGAGATAAGTTTCATAAGGTTTCCAAAGGTCTCTCAGAAGAGATGTCTGTCACCTACAGCATGGCCAACGATATGATTCATCTTCATTTTGGCCCTCTTTCCTTTCCTCCTTTATTCCATATGTCCCGTATTCCTGCCACCTGGGATCATTTCCCAAATAAACCACTTGTAGGTAAGTATTGCCTCAGGCTCTGATTGTAGGGAAACCAAATCCACTTTAAAAAAAATTTTCTTTTTGTTTTAGCCCACCCTCTCAGTCCACTCAATTTTTGTTTAGAATTGACAGAGTTGATCACCTTTTTCTCCTAGATGTCTTCTGTGCCTTGAATTAAGTGGTAGTAAATCAACTCCTCATAGCGACTGGTCAGAATCAATTCAACAGCAAGGGGTTTGTTTTTTTTAATCAACTCCCCATCTTACCTCCCTTGGAGTTTCTGGCTGAGGTCACACGGATCTCTTATTGTCTATTATCTTAGATGCCCTCTCCTTGCCCAGGCACACTTTGCCTTTATACTAACAGTCTACTCTTTTTTTTTAAATTCATTTCTTCCCATGGATTCTGTACACCTGCAGTGACAATTAAAAAAATACAATTTATTCCAATTTTGTTTTAATATAAATACCTTTCAATAAAAATAATACACATTGTAGACATTTTAGAAAATTCAGATATTTATAGAGGAAAACATGTTACCTAAAATATTCCAAATTGAAGGTAACATTTTTTTTTTTTTAATTTTTATTAAGCTTCAAGTGAACATTTACCACTCCAATCAGTCTGTCACATGTAGGTTTACATACATCTTACTCCCTTCACCCACTTGCTCTCCCCCTATTGAGTCAGCCCTTACAGTCTCTCGTTTCGTGCCAATTTTGCCATCTTCCCTCTCTCTCTATCTTCCCATCCCCTCTCCAGTCAAGAGTTGCCAACACACTCTCCCGAGTCCACCTGATTTAATTAGCTCACTCTTCATCAGCATCTCTCTCCCCCCCACTGACCAGTCCGTTTCATGTCTGATGAGTTGTCTTCGGGAATGGTTCCTGTCCTGTGCCATCAGAAGTTCTGGGGAGCATTGTCTCTGGGATTCCTCTAGTCGCAATCATACCATTAGGTGTGGTCTTTTAATGAGAATTTGGGGTCTGTATCCCATTGGTCTCCTGCTCCCTCAGGAGTTGTCTGTTGTGCTCCCTGACAGGGCAGACATCGATTGTGGCCGGGCACCAACTAGTTCTTCTGGTCTCATGATAACGTAGGTCTCTGGTTCATGTGGCCCTTTCTGTCTCTTGGGTTCTTAGTTGTCGTGTGACCTTGGTGTTCTTCCTTTGCCTTTGCTCCAGGTGGGTTGAGACCAATTGATGTATCTTAGGTGGCCGCTTGTTGGCATTTAGGACCCCAGGCGCCACAATTCAAAGTGGGACACAGAGTGTTTTCATAATAGAATTATTTTGCCCATTGACTTAGAAGTCCCCTCAAACCAAGCTCCCCAGACCCCAGCCCCTGCTCCGCTGATCTTTGAAGCTTTCATTTTATCCCAGAAACCTCTTTGCTTTTAATCCAGTCCAATTAGGCTGACCTTCCTTGTATTGAGTGTTGTCTTTTCCTTCACCCAAAGCAGTTCCCATCCACAGATTGATCAATAAAAAGCCCTCTCCCTCCCTCCCTCCCCCCTTTGTAACCACTTAAGTATGTGTTCTCCGTTTTTTCTATTTCTCAAGATCTTATAATAGTGGTCTTAAACAATATTTGTCCTTTTGCAACTGACTCATTTCGCTCAGCATAATGCCTTCCATGTTGCTCCATGTTATGAAATGTTTCAGAGATTTGTCACTGTTCTTTATCGATGCGTAGTATTCCATTGTGTGAATATACCACAATTTATTTACCCATTCATCCGTTTACGGACATCTTGGTTGCTTCCAGCTTTTTGCTATTGTAAACAGAGCTGCAATAAACATGGGTGTGCATATATCTGTTTGTGTGAAGGCTCTTGTATCTTTAGGGTATATTCCGAGGAGTGGGATTTCTGGGTTGTATGGTAGTTCCATTTCTAACTGTTTAAGATAACGCCAGATGGATTTCCAAAGTGGTTGTACCATTTTACAATCCCACCAGCAGTGTATGAGAGTTCCAATCTCTCCGCAGCCTCTCCAACATTTATTATTTTGTGTTTTTGGATTAATGCCAGTCTCGTTGGTGTGAGATGGAATCTCATCATAGTTTTAATTTGCATTTCTTTAATGGCTAATGATTGAGAGCATTTTCTCATGTATCTGTTGGCTGCCTGAATATCTTCCTTAGTGAAATGTGTGTTCATATCCTTTGCCCACTTCTTGATTGGGTTGTTTGTCTTTTTGTGGTTGAGTTTTGACAGAATCATGTAGATTTTAGAGATCAGGCACTGGTCTGAGATGTCATAGCTGAATATTCTTTCCCAGTCTGTAGGTGGTCTTTTTACTCTTTTGGTGAAGTCTTTAGATGAGCATAGGTGTTTGATTTTTAGGAGCTCCCAGTTATCGGGTTTCTCTTCATCATTTTTGGTAATGTTTTGTATTCTGTTTATGCCCTGTATTAGGGCTCCTAGGGTAGATCCTATTTTTTCTTCCATGATTTTTATCGTTTTAGTCTTTATGTTTAGGTCTTTGATCCACTTGGAGTTAGTTTTTGTGCATGGTGTGAGGTATGGGTCCTGTTTCATTCTTTTGCAAATGGATATCCAGTTATGCCAGCACCATTTGTTAAAAAGACTATTATTTCCCCAATTGACTGACACTGGTCCTTTGTCAAATATCAGCTGCTCATACGTGAATGGATTTATATCTGGGTTCTCAATTCTGTTCCATTGGTCTATGTGCCTGTTGTTGTACCAGTACCAGGCTGTTTTGACTACTGTAGCTATATAATAGGTTCTGAAGTCAGGTAGGGTGAGACCTCCCACTTTCTTCTTCTTTTTCAGTAATGTTTTGCTTATCCGGGGGTTCTTTCCTTTCCATATGAAATTAGTGATTTGTTTCTCTATCCCCTTAAAGTATGACATTGGTATTTGGATTGGAAGTGCGTTATATGTATAAATGGCTTTTGGTAGAATACACATTTTTACTATGTTAAGTCTTCCTATCCATGAGCAGGGTATGTTTTTCCACTTAAGTATGTCCTTTTGAATTTCTTGTAGCAGAGTTTTATAGTTTTCTTTGTATAGGTCTTTTACATCCTTGGTAAGATTTATTCCTAAGTATTTTATCTTCTTGGGGGCTACTGTGAATGGTATTGATTTCGTGATTTCCTCTTCGGTGTTCTTTTTGTTGATGTAGAGGAATCCAAGTGATTTTTGTATGTTTATTTTATGACCTGAGACTCTTCCAAACTCTTCTATTAGTTTCAGTAGTTTTCTGGAGGATTCCTTAGGGTTTTCCATGTATACGATCATGTCATCTGCAAATAGTGATAGCTTTACTTCCTCCTTACCAATCTGGATACCCTTTATTTCTTTGTCTAGCCTAATTGCCCTGGCTAGGACTTCCAGCACGATGTTGAATAAGAGTGGTGATAAAGGGCATCCTTGTCTGGTTCCCGTTCTCAAGGGAAATGCTTTCAGGTTCTCTCCATTTAGAGTGATATTGGCCGTTGGCTTTGCATAGATGCCCTTTATTACGTTGAGGAATTTTCCTTCAATTCCTATTTTGGTAAGAGTTTTTATCATAAATGGGTGTTGGACTTTGTCAAATGCCTTTTCTGCATCAATTGATAAGATCATGTGGTTTTTATCTTTTGTTTTATATATGTGACGGATTACATTAATGGTTTTTCTGATATTAAACCAGCCTTGCATACCTGGTATAAATCCCACTTGATCAGGGTGAGTTATTTTTTTGATGTGTTGTTGGATTCTATTGGCTAGAATTTTGTTGAGGATTTTTGCATCTATGTTCATGAGGGATATAGGTCTAAAATTTTCTTTTTTTGTAATGTCTTTACCTGGTTTTGGTATCAGGGAGATGGTAGCTTCATAGAATGAGTTGGGTAGTATTCCGTCTTTTTCTATGCTTTGAAATACCTTCAATAGTAATGGTGTTAAGTCTTCTCTGAAGGTTTGGTAGAACTCTGCAGTGAAGCCGTCTGGGCCAGGACTTTTTTGTGTTGGAAGTTTTTTGATTACCGTTTCAATCTCTTTTTTTGTTATGGGTCTATTTAGTTGTTCTACTTCTGAATGTGTTAGTTTAGGTAGGTAGTATTGTTCCAAGAATTTATCCATTTCTTCTAGGTTTTCAAATTTGTTAGAGTACAATTTTATATAGTAATCTGATATGATTCTTTTGTTTTCATTTGGTTCTGCTGTGATGTGGTCCTTCTCGTTTCTTATTCAGGTTATTTGTTTCCTTTCCTGTATTTCTTTAGTCAGTCTGGCCAATGGTTTATCAATTTTGTTAATTTTTTCAAAGAACCAGCTTTTGGCTTTGTTAATTCTTTCAATTGTTTTTCTGTTCTCTAATTCATTTAGTTCAGCTCTAATTTTTATTATTTGTTTTCTTCTGGTGCCTGATGGGTTCTTTTGTTGCTCACTTTCTATTTGTTCAAGTTGTAGGGACAGTTCTCTGATTTTGGTTCTTTCTTCTTTTTGTATGTGTGCATTTATCGATATAAATTGGCCTCTGAGCACTGCTTTTGCTGTGTCCCAGAGGTTTTGATAGGAAGTATTTTCATTCTCGTTGCTTCCTAAGAATTTCCTTATTCCCTCCTTGATGTCTTCTATAACCCAGTCTTTTTTCAGGAGGGTATTGTTCATTTTCCAAGTATTTGATTTCTTTTCCCTAGTTTTTCTGTTATTGATTTCTAGTTTCATTGCCTTGTGATCTGAGAAGATGCTTTGTAATATTTCGATGTTTTGGATTCTGGAAAGATTTGTTTTATGGCCTAATATGTGGTCTATTCTAGAGAATGTTCCATGTGCACTAAAAAAAAAAGTATATTTTGGAGCAGTTGGGTGGAGAGTTCTGTATAAGTCAATGAGGTCAAGTTGGTTGATTGTTGTAAGTAGGTCTTCCGTGTCTCTATTGAACTTCTTACTGGATGTCCTGTCCTTCTCTGAAAGTGGTGTGTTGAAGTCTCCTACTATAAATGTGGAGGTGTCTATCTCACTTTTCAATTCTGTTAAAATTTGATTAATGTGTCTTGCAGCCCTGTCATTAGGTGCGTGAATATTTAATATGGTTATGTCTTCCTGATCAATTGTCCCTTTTATCATTATATAGTGTCCTTCTTTATCCTTTGTGGTGGATTTAAGTCTAAAGTCTATTTTGTCAGAAATTAATATTGCTACTCCTCTTCTTTTTTGCTTATTGTTTGCTTGATATATTTTTTCCATCCTTTGAGTTTTAGTTTGTTTGTGTCTCTAAGTCTGAGGTGTGTCTCTTGTAGGCAGCATATAGATGGATCGTGTTTTTTTTTTATCCAGTCCATGACTCTCTGTCTTTATTGGTGCATTTAGTCCATTTACATTCAGCGTAATTATCGATAAATAAGTCTTTAGTGCTGTCATTTCAATGCCTTTTCATGTGTGTTGTTGGCCATTTCATTTTTCCACATGCTTTTTTGTGCTGAAACGATTTTCTTAGTAGCTTGTGAGATCCTCATTTTCATAATGTTTAACTTTGTGTTTATTGAGTCGTTACGTTTTGCTTGGCTTTTTTCTTGAGTTATGGAATTGATATTCCTTTTTGTGGTTACTTTTTTATTTACCCCTATTTTTCTAAGTAAAAACCTAACTTGTATCGTTCTATATCGCCTTGTATCACTCTCCATCTGGCAGTTCAATGCCTCCTATATTTAGTCCCTCTTTTTGATTATTGTGATCATTTATCTATTGATTTCCGTGATTTCCTGTTATGTGTATTATTTTGTTTATTTGTTTATTTTTTAGAATTAGTCTTAATTTGTTTGTTTTTGTGCTTTCTGTATTTGAGTTGCGTTGATATCAGGACGTTCTGTTTTGTGACCTTGTATTTTGCTGGTACCTGATATTATTGGTCATCCGGCCAAACAATCTCCTTTAGCATTTCTTGCAGTCTTGGTTTAGTTTTTGCAAATTCTCTAAACTTGTGTTTATCTGTAAATATCTTAATTTCTCCTTCATATTTCAGGGAGGGTTTTGCTGGATATATGATTCTTGGTTGGCAGTTTTTCTCCTTCAGTGCTCTGTATACGTCGTCCCATTCCCTTCTTGCCTGCATGGTTTCTGCTGAGTAGTCTGAACTTATTCTTATTGATTCTCCCTTGAAGGAAACCTTTCTTTTCTCCCTGGCTGCTTTTAAAATTTTCTGTTTGTCCTTGGTTTTGGCAAGTTTGATGATAATATGTCTTGGTGTTTTTCTTTTTGGATCAATCTTAAATGGGGTTCGATGAGCATCTTGGATAGATATCCTTTTGTCTTTCATGATGTCAGGGAAGTTTTGTGTCAGGATTTCTTCAACTATCTTCTCTGTGTTTTCTGTCCCCCTTCCCTGTTCTGGGACTCCAATCACTCGCAAGTTATCCTTCTTGATAGAGTCCCACATGAGTCTTAGGGTTTCTTCATTTTTTTAAATTCTTTTATCTGATTTTTTTTCAGCTATGTTGGTGTTGTTTCCCTGGTCCTCCAGAAGTCCCAGTCTACATTCTAATTGCTCGAGTCTGCTCCTCTGACTTTCTATTGCGTTGTCAAATTCTGTAATTTTATTGTTAATCTTTTGGATTTCTACATGCTGTCTCTCTATGGATTCTTGCAACTTGTTAATTTTTCCACTATGTTCTTGAATAATCTTTTTGAGTTCTTCAACAGTTTTATCAGTGTGTTCCTTGGCTTTTTCTGCATTTATCCTAATTTCATTTGTGATATCTTTAAGCATTCTGTAAATTAGTTTTTTATATTCTGTATCTGATAATTCCAGGATTGTACCTTCATTTGGGAAAGATTTTGATTCTTTTGTTTGGGGGGTTGGAGAAGCTGTCATGGTCTGTTTCTTTATGTGGTTTGATATGGACTGCTGTCTCCGAGCCATCGCTGGGAAACTAGATTTTCCAGGTAGTCAGCTTAAAAAAAATGCAGTCAGATCCCTATCTGAATTCTCCCTCTGGCTCCGGGTATTCGGATGTTAATGGGGCCGCCTGGGGAGGGTGGGGGAGGGATCAGAGAGCTAGGAGTGTAGCACCACAGAATATAGAGCTGAACACCGTGTTCACGCTCCGCCCCTGTTCGCCAAAATCCGGGCGGGACGGGTCCCCGGCTAGGATGCTGCTTTCCTTGCTTGAAGACCAGTCACTTCCTCCCGGGGACTTCTCCCTCCAGTGCGCGGCACTGCTCGCGCGCACTGGGTGGGCGTTTCCCGCACGAACGGGTGGGCCCGCCCCCAGGGTCTATTCAGGCGAATATAATTGGGCCCCGCGGTCACACCCCACCCGTGCACGTGCCCAAATTCCAGAGGGACGACTTCCGTGCTGGGATGCTGCTTTCCCTGTTCCGGGACCAGTCAATTCCTCCCGGGGACTTCTCCTTCCGGTGCGCCACACCTCTCGCATGAACTGGGTGGGCGTCAGCAGCACGGCCAGGTGGGCCTGCCCCCTGGGTCAATTCAGGGTAATAAAAATGGACCCCGCGCTCACACCCCGCCCGCGCATGCCCAAATCCCAGCGGAATGGCTCCCCCTCTGGGACGCTGCTTTCCCCGCTCCGAGACCAGTCACTTCTGGGGATTTCTCCCTCTGGTGTGCCGCGCCACACGCGCGGACTGGGTGTGCGTCCTCCCACACGAACGTGTGGGCCCCGCCCCAGGGTCACTTTAGGGAAATATAGCTGACCCACCCCCCCGCGCCCCATCCGCTTCTCGCCTATCTCCCGGGGGGATGGCTCCCCAGCTGGGACGCTGTTCTCCCCACTCCCAGATCAGTCACTGCCTCCCGGGTGCTTCTCCCTCCGGCTGCGCCTCTACGCCACCCGCACCAACCAACTAGACTTCCTCCCGGGATGGGTTCGGGGGGGAAGGGGTGGGCCCCCCTTCTGTGCCATCTGCCCCCCTGGGCTCTGCCCCAGATCGGGCTCCGAAGGTCACCTGCCTGGTACGCTGGCTCCTGGTTCTGAAAACGGTCGCTGTCTGCCCATATTTGTTCGTTTTCCGTCTCTAAGTCTGTGCTTGTTGTTCAGAGTTTGTAGATTGTCATGTATGTGATCGATTGCCTTGTTTTTCCGAGTCTTTGTTGCAAGAGGGATCCGCGGTAGGGTCCACCTAGTCCGCCATCTTGGCCCCGCCTCTCGAAGGTAACATTTTTGACAATTTATATTTCAGGGAATTTTTTTCTTAACTTGGATTTTAATTTTAACATACTTTATAATATACAAAGTTACGTATGTCCATAGTTGTTATTAGTTGGTGCCAGTTGACTTCAACTCATGACAACCTTTTGCATAACAAAATGAAATGATCCTTCATGATCTTTAATATGTATGAGCCCAATGTTGTGGCTATGTGTCAGTCCATCTTATTGAGGTTTTTCCCTCGATTTCATTCGCACTTTATCAAACTCGATGTTCTTTTTCAGTGCTTTGTCTTTATTGGTAAAGCGTCCAAAGTAATAAACAAAGTTTTTTCATTTTCACTTGTAAGGAGCATTCTAGTTGTATTTCTCCTAAGACTGATTTGTTTTCAGTCCACGGTATATTCAGTAGTCTTCACCGACACAATTCAAACTCATCAACATGTCTCCTGTCTTACTTTTTCATTGTCAAGCTTTCTCATGTATATGAAAAGCACTTGAAAATACCAAGGGTGGGTCAGGTACACCTTGGTCATCAGAGTGACATCTTTGCTTTTTAATACTTTTTTAAAAGGCCCTTGTTGCACAGTGGTTAAGAGCTTGGCTGCTAACAGAAGGACAGCAGTTTTAATCCACCAGCAGTTCTTTGGAAACTGTGGGATAGTACTGCTCTCTCCTGTAGGGTTTTTATGAGTCGGAATCTACTGGATGGCAATAGGTTTGGTTTTTGTGACTGCTATGCTCAATACAGTACATAAGTGGTTTTTTGAATGCTGCTTCCATGGAGCTCCTGGGTGGCACAAATGGTTAAACATTTGACTACTGTGAAAAATAATCAAAGCTCACCAAAATATGAACATAATATTTATTCTGAGCAATTATTCTGTATTCATAGCTGTAGGCTGTATGGATTCCAGAAGAAGCAAATGGCTCCAAGAAGCTAGCTACTGTGGAGCTTATAAAGAGAACAGGAGGGAGACATGCAGAAGATTAATTATTGACTAATCTTAACATGATTGATTGAAGCCTACCCCGCACCCCCTTTACTGAGATCAACTGCTATCAGTTTACTTCTGCCTGTCTGCTAATATTTTTGCCTTCATCCATCTGCAGGCAAGAGATTTTGATATTTATATTAAGAGGTAATTGTTTGTTGACTATTCTTTTCTAGCAGCTTAAGACAAATATACATTGCTCTAGAGCAGTTTCTGGCAGGATTTTTATGGTGTTTGATTTTGTGGATAAGAAAAAGCTTAAAATCAAAGTAAGATTCCTGTTATTAATT
Source organism: Loxodonta africana (assembly GCF_030014295.1). Taxonomy (NCBI): domain Eukaryota; kingdom Metazoa; phylum Chordata; class Mammalia; order Proboscidea; family Elephantidae; genus Loxodonta; species Loxodonta africana. The sequence continues at coordinate 1,561,169 of NC_087363.1, forward strand.
TTCCTCTTCAATACTACTAATGGAAATGTTGCCCTTTTGAACTCGCACAGAGAGACCTTGGAAGAAAGGCCCAGTGATCTGACTTTGAAAGGTCACAGCCTTGAAAATCCTATGGAGTGTAATCCTATTCTGCAACACTAGGGGCCCCCAAGAGTAAGAAATGACTCAATGGCAACAAGTTTGGGTTTTGGTTTTGGCTTCCATGTACATTGATTTGTCAAGTAAGTAGAATGAAATCACTGACAAGTTCAAATTCTTCATTTATTATTATGCTGTTTATAGATATACTTGTGCAGATTTTTGTTTTCTCACATTCATGAATATATACGTAACATATGTATAATCCTGTTATCTGGTACATTCTGGTACATTTCCTTCCAACCTTTTTCTATATATTTATAAATGGTTGTGATCGTCACTTCCTAACAGTAGTGGGGTCCCCATACTCTCAGACTTCTATAAAATCCAGATGTAAAGTTTGTTCATGAAGCTCTGCTTTCTAGGGCTTTTTATGAAACCAAATATCTTAACTTGGGTTTCCTAAGAAACAGAGACTAAGGAAAATCTTATTAGCTAAAAGTCAGGCATGAGGTAAAATGGAAATAAGACAGGTAAGATGAGAATGTGAATTTTCTACTCTTCACAGTTTGGCATCAAAAGAAAATGTTTCTTCCACCCACCGGATTATCTTCCCAGAAAGCTATTTTATCTCAGACGTTCCACTTGAAGGAGGAGGAGAGAATGTTCCACTGTCCAATGTCCATTGGTCAACAGTGTCTCTACAGTCCTTAAATCCCCTCAAACCTGAATCACACGTGCGGGAGCCTGAACAGGGCAACCTTAACCTGTGTTAAAAGATGAAGTGCAAGGGACAGGTGAGGTGCTGGGATTTTTAAGTTTTTGCATTTTTATTTATTGAGCTGAAATTTAACCTAAAATTAACTGTATTAAAACATACAAATCAGTGATATTTAGTATATTCACATTGTTGTGGAGTTATAAATTTATTTATTTATATTTTATATTTACCAAAACCAAACTCATTGCCGTCCAGTCGATTCCAACTTACAGCGGCCCTATAGGACAGAGTAGAACTGCCCCATAGAGTTTCAAGGAGCAACTGGTGGATTCAAACTGCTGACCTTTTGTTTAGTAGCCATAGCACTTAACCATTATGTCACCAGGGAGTACATATTTTATATTTAGTTATTATATATTTATATATTATTTTTCTTTTCTTTCCTGTTATTTTTATTTTATTTTCAATAAGTTTTTTTATATATAATGTATTTTACTATCTTATCTTTATAAATCTTTGTATTACAGATTATTCAGAGATATTAGGGCCTGAATACCACTAACGCTGAAATTAACATTGGCCAGACATGTCTGCCAAGGTTTTTGGGATATTATATATCCCATTGTTGGGGAGAGGATGAAAATAGGTAGGCAGAAGCATCTTGTCCAGTGAAAGCAGAAACATGTTGCTGCTTTTTTATATATTCTTTTTTAAGTGCTTTCAACCTTGTTTATGAAAACTGAGTATCTAAAGGTGGTAAATGTTTCACTAATTTACCTATTTGCCTGAACTAGAAAATCCACCCTCCTATCTTCCGCTCTTTGATGCTGGGACAGGAAGTATAAAACTATCTCTCTCCTCTGCGAGGTGGCTTCCTGGTCCTATAAAGAGGGGTTCACTAGAATGAGATTAAAAATCAAGAGACGGGGAGAAGAGACTGCATTATAGTGTCAAAGCATGGAGAACTTGAAGCAGGTATCTGAGGAGAATAGAGTAAAAATGAATGCAAAGTGTATATCAAAATTTTCCTAAAAGCAAGAGGTTTGGGCAAATGCTAAATATATTGAGCTCTGACCTGTGGTTGTCTTTCACATAATCTCATATACATTTTGTTACCATTCTACATCAATTTTAAGGCTCAGTGTTGATCTTTAAAGTGAAATTTAAAATGCCCTTCATGCAAACTACTTTCCTTCCAAAAATAATGGAAAGTACCACATCTTCTTTATGGCATTCTTCATCTCTGCATTTCTCAGTGAGTAGATCAGAGGGTTGAACATGGGAGCAAGGATGGTGTAGAAAATAGAAAGCACTTTATCTTCTGGAAATATTCTACTTGGTCTAAGTTAAATGAAGGGAACAGGCACAAAGAAGAGGACTACAACTGTTAATGTTAGACCTACAAGTTGAAAGATGCTTGGTACAGCTTTCGGCAGGGTACACCCTGGTGATATATGATATGGGAACATAAGACATCATCAAAATCATAAACGTCACCAATGAAATCAGATCTGAGTTGACAATTACCAGTAAACCAATTTTGTGTGTATTGGTGCAAGCCAGTTTCAGCAAAGGATACACATCACAGAAGTAGTGATCTACCTCAGTGGAGCCACAGAAGGGTAAGAAGGTAGTGAGAAGAAATTGACTGGCAGAGCATATAAATGCCCCAGTACAACAAGCTATGACGATTGTGTTACACCTCTGCCTGGTCATGATGACAGTGTAGTGCAAGGGCTTACAGATGGCCACGTAGTGGTCATAGGCCATCCCTGTGAGGATGAAGATCTCGATGCCTCCAAGGAAGTGAATGATAAAAAGTTGTGCCATGCAATTATTATACAAATAAATGGTCTTCCTTTTTGCTAGAAAGTCAGTCATCAGTTTGGGTGTCACTGTGGATGTGTAGCAAAGGTTGGAGAGAGAGAGGTAATTAAAGAAGAAACACATGGGTTGGTCAATTAGCTGACTGCATGTGATAGAAATCATTAGGGGCAAGTTTCCCATCCAAGTAGCAATGTAACAAAATAAGAGTAATACAAAGCAGAGAATTCAAAGTTCTTGTTTTGGGTAAGGCCCAACAGAATAAACAGTGACCTTATTCCTATTTTCCTTGATCTAATGCAGTAACTGCAGTTTTTTTTTTAATGCAGTTAAAATAAATAGCAGTCATCTGAAAAGACGTAATTTATAAGTCATTGTAAGAAATGTTTTTGTATAATATTGATGATACAACACATATTATAAAAAGTATGTTTAATTGAATTGATGGCCATGTTTCAGAAACTGAAAATCTTTATTTAATAAGAGTATTTTTTCTGGTTAGTCTCATGATGATTTCCTTAAATATTTCAGGATATCATGTTAAATATTGATATTCATATGAATGAATGCATTCATTCAATCATATTAAAAAAAAATACTAGGCACTAATCGTTTTCCAAGTCCAGTGGAACATACATCTAAGTTTTAGAAAAGATGTAGCTCTGAATTCTTACTAACTCAAAATTTGTTAAAGATGCAAGTTTTTGTTTAATGATGTAGAAGCAAATTCAAAGTTTTAGCAGCTCTCACTAGTTGAAAATATTGTGGTTGTTAGTCAGGATTGACTCCTGGTGACCCCATGAACAACGGAACAAAACTCTGCCCAGTCGTGCGACATCCTTACGATTTGTTGGGGTGTCAGTTCCATTGTGATTCGTAGAATTTTCGTTGGTAATTTTTGGAAGCAGACAGCCAGGCCTTTCTTCCTAATCTGTCTTAGCCTGGAAGCTCAGCTGAAACCTGTTAGCCATCATAGCAACACTCAAGCCTCCCCTGAGAGAAAGCTGGTAGCTGTGCATGAGATGCACAGGTTGAAACTCAAATCAAATCTTCAGCATGAAAGGCAAGGATTCTACCACTGAACCACCAGTGCCTCACAGTGGAATGTATGCTACCTTAAAATTATTTTATTGTAAAATAAAATGAAAAATTTACTTGATGATAAATACATATTTAAAAAGTATACGATAAAAGCTGTCTGTAAGGGGTCCATATGATTGGTTTGGCTATTTTTTTGATTGCTCGTTTGACATTTTCACAGCGATTTGTGAGGGTAAAATGCCGAGATTTTAAAACCGAAATTTCTTTCTTTCTACAGGCTGTTGCTACTGTTGTTAGTTGCCCTGGAACCCATACCTACTCATTTTGTCCCCATATGTGCAGAGTAGAACTGCTCCACTGAGTCTTCGAGGCTGTGGCCTTTCAGAAGCAGATTGCCAGGCTTGTCTCCTGAGGCACTTCTGTTGTGGTTTTGTGACCACAAGTCAATTCCAACACATAGTGACCATGTAGGACAGAATAGAATTGCTCCATAGGGTTTTCTAGGCTGTAATCTTTTTTTTTAATCTTTACAGGAGCAGTTCCTCAGGTCTTTTCTCCCTTGGTGACTCTGAAGGCTTTGAATCTCCCTCCAACCATTAGGTTAGCAGATGAACACTTAACCTTTGCCCCACCAGGGATCCAAGGCTCTACTGGGTGGTTCAGAACTTTTGGGCTAGTAGTCCAACACAAGGAGGTTTCTGCTGCCCAGGAGCTCCTATTTCTACAGGTAGTTCAATTAAAATTATATACTTAACAACAAAATAAAGTGATAGTTAAAAAGTGGAGCAGAAGACAGTTTTACATTTTTTTGCCTCTTGACTCAGCATATCCTATTTTTCAAGTGAATTTTCTCACAGTTTTTGAAATTGGAAGTGCATTTCTGTTTCCATATTTTTGTAACAATTTATCGATTTGCCATAAAACCCTAAAGAATCCTAATACTGCCTAAAACAGAGAGAAAGTTCATAGATAGTTTACGGGGAAATGTTTATGGGTAGACAAATAATTGGGACCTGGACAAAATTACTGAGTTATACCACAGTGTGCGAATTTGGATACTACTCATTTTATCTCCCTGAATTTACCTTATTTGTAAAATGGTGTAACCTGCTCAGACTTTGCAAAAATGGTTGTGAAGCTCAAACAAATTGACGAATGACCATTATTTTATAAACTATGGAAGCATTAATGTTTGAATTTATTATCTAAATGTTACTGTTACTAAATTAATGTTCTAACAGTTGTCAATAGCACAGCACAATAAAATTTACTGCCATATAGAAAATAAAATTGCATAATCCTAAATTCATTTTGACTAGGAAGTGAACTTTGAGATCCACTAGTCAAATCCCTTCATTTTAAATAGAATGGATTTTTGTCAAAATACACATATAGAATAGATAAAGGCAGTTTGAATCTCCGCATCAATCAGTAAATATTACATTAAATTAACAGGAACTATTTATGAAAACTTAGCCATTGCAGTTGGTGTTGACCAAAGCTTCTGATAATTTGGAAACATAACATAAAATTGATGACATCATCCAATTAGCTGTATAATTTTAGGCCTCAGAATACATCATCAGCTTTTTACCCCTTTCCTTAAAATTTATAGTACATATTCTGTCCTAATTTTGTAGCTATATTTTCTTATCAATTTAATTTTAAATCCCATCCTTACCTCTCTATTTATAGATTAAGTTAACTATGTTTTCCTCCAAATTAAAAATTCCATTGCACTGAAAATGGAAACATAAACTGTTAAATACGTATATGTGTATATATATATATATATTTTTTTTTACAAGATGATTTTATACAGTTTATCTGGTTTCAGAAAAAATCCATGGATGGAAGTATACTTCCCAGCAAGAACTAGGAGGTACTTCTCTGAACAAAAGCAAGCTGGGTGTTTTTATAGAAAACAAAGGGCAGGGAGAGAGAAAGAAAAAAAAAAAAAGGAGCAAAAGAAACCACTGTTCATAATTAGGTCATGCAGAGCAAAATGTACAAAATCCTAAACGTTTAATTTGTCTCTTCAGCAAAGTCTGTTTAATGTCTGAACTAAAACTTGTGAGTAAGCACACAAATCAAAACACCTATGCTAGCGGAAATGTTTTTTGTGTATAACAAAGAGTGATAGGACATTCAAAACGGGGCTTGAGGTAGAAGCATCTAAGCTGCTTTAAGGCTTTCACTCTTTACAGAGCCTTTTTGACTCCAGCAGGTCAAGAGGTTTAAATACAAATTTAACAAAACAAATGAATTTATTTCTGTGGTAAAATTTTATGATTTAGAATTAGCTATTTTTTTTTTTATAGGCAAGCCATTCAGAAGGAAGGGTTCTTAGCACACCTCCAATTTTACTGTATAAATAATTCCTCACCTATAAATAAAATGTCTATTTTTAATTTTTTAAATAATAATTAAAATACAGTTTGTACAGCTGCTAAAGTAACGGCATCTTAATTTGAAAGGACATAAAACCATTATTTTAATCATGTGCACAGGAAAAAAAAAATCTGAATTATTTCCCCCGTATCCTTCCCCGGACAATAAAACAAGATATTATGTCTCAAACATGAAATTTAGCCTCTGCAGAAACTAAGGTTATTGGAGAACTCAGAAAAAGCCAATCAGTTTGCATTTATTGATAGAAAATTAATATCCCTGCTAGTTCAATGCTTTCTGATATTCTAACCAAAAAAGTCACTAAATAATTGTATGAATCTCCAATTTTCTCCATTTCCAAAGCCACAGAAGAGGCTTTATTTCCTTCTTGGCAATTCTTCCTTTTCATGTCACCTTCCTAGTAGACCAATGAATGATTCATCATGTATAAACTCCCACCTATATTTCTAGCTCCCTAATAATAATGACAATTTCAGGCTAAGGAGCCCTCGTGGCACTATGTTACCTTTCTACATGGTGGGGAAATCTGCTTATTATGATTTCTATCCCAAGCAGCTGACTAACTAACCAGCCCATGTAGTTCTTCCTTAGTTGCCTTGCTCTCTCAGACTTTTTCTACACCTCCACTGTGACACCCAAATTACTGACCAATTTACTGACAGAAAGGAAGATCATTTCCTGTAAAAACTTCATGACAACTTTTTACCATGTGTTTTTTCACAGGTGCCCTGTGAGGCTTCCATCCTCACAGGAATGGCCTATGACTGGTCCATCACCATCTGCAAACCACTGCACTATGTCATCATGAGAACAGGCAAAAATGTAACTCAGTTGTCATAGTGTCATGTGTGCTAGGGGGTTTCTGCATTCCCTTGGTCTATTTCTTCTTAACAATTGCTTTACCTTTCTGTGGCCTCAGTGAATTAGATAACTATTTCTATGATGTCTACCCTTTGTTGAAACAGGCCTGCACTGAGCAGATAAAATTGTTTTCTTAGTCATTGCCAACTCTGGTCTAATGGGACTGGTGATCTTCCCATTTTTGATGGCCTCCTATGTTATGATAATGTATAATTTGAAAGCACACTCTGCAGAGAGCCACTGCAAAGCACTTTCCACTTGCAGTTCCCACATCACTGTTGCAATCTGCTTTTTTTGCATCTGTCATTTGTAATTATAAGACCTGCAACAACCTCTCCAGAAGATAATGTGTTTACATTTTTTTACACAATTATCGTCCCCATGCTCAACCCTCTTGTCTACACACTTAGAAACATGGAGATGAAAATGCTATAAGGCAAGTGTGGTGCAATCAGGTGTTTGTGGAAAGAAAGCAAATGATTTGAAGGGCAAAATAAGACTCACATGAATTATCATCTCGTGGTAACTCCAGACCATGTAAAAAAAGCCAAGCCTTGATCTACAGCTTGCCATCACTGAAGTTCCTCTTTCAGTTCCTTTCCTGACTTGCTTCCCTAATTTTTATTCTTTACTAGATTTTAAATTCCATGAAGGTAGGGGTCATGTTATGTTTATTTCACTGCTTTTTTCCTAGTAACAAGCAAACTTTATTACATATATTAGAAACTCAATAATTATGTATTGAATTAAGATATGAATTTTTTTGCATAATTCTGATTCTCATACACTAATGTAATCATCCACATATTTCAGTAACACATTTGGACATTAAACATCACCACAGTGTTGTCATTGATTCCACTTCACTGATTTTTCTACTTCTGTACACGCTGGCTTCATACCTGTGACTGTGGGCAAGAAAGGCTTCTCCCACGGTTCAATCAGCCAATGGCCAAGTCAGCCAGCCCAGACACTGAAGAATCAGGAAACATAGTACTGGCCCAAGGCTTTTGGAGTGATTTGGGTTTATTTACGTATTCTTCTCCTGGTATTATAACAGAATCTGCATATATGATAACGGACCTCTGTTATTCATGAGGTCTGTTCTTACAGGAAAAATAGTCAACCTACATTAAAAATAGTCAAATCATGCAGACAAACACACACACAGACACATCAAGTTAAAATTTCTTACAGAAATTCTCTTTTTTTTCTAAAGGTTCTTTAGATGATTTTGGAAAAAGCTGGATGACAAAATGCCCTGACAGTGTATACCCCTTTATACATTTAAAAATCTATTTTAAAGCCTTCCATCTTAAACTGCTTTTACATGTTTTCATAACACTAATCACTGTGTAACTTTATAGGAAACAAAATATTGAATAGTTGCAATAAAAGGAATTCAAGTCTCGCAAATCATAGGCTAATGAATCCTCCGTCCCCCAGGATCTCTCTATATAACCCCATGACCTAGAAATATGTACCCCTTTTATAAATATGTCTCTTTGTTAGTTTGGGTGATTTTTTTAGTACAGTTATGTTGTTATGGTAAAGTCACATCTTGCAAATAATATCAATTATTCATGGTCACAAAGCTAATAAATAGTTAAGATGTGCTTCAACTGTCCAGCCTGCAAGATACTTAATCTATCAGAGGCGATTGACAGCTGAAATTCACAAAGAGCGGAAAAACATCTCACGTGCATACTACAGCACTGGGTGGGATGCTGTGTAGAACATAATTCCCCATGCCATCTAAATCATTTCCCCTTTTCCTCTTACCTACTACTTTTCCCAAGATTCATACTTCTTTCTCACAAGTTCAATATGCCTAAAAATTGCCTCCATTGTCCTGCTTGATATGCCATGGATGCTGCTACCCTGGCTGGTTTGACTTTCAATCTATATGATTAATGAGGACAGCGCACTGGAAACAAACTTATCAAAATACATAATATTTTTAAGTAAATATTTTATACAGTTTATAGAATTTTTGTTGTTGAGAATATACACAGCAGAATATACATCAATTCAACAACTTCTCCATGTACAGTTCAGTGACACTGATTGCCTTCTTCGTGTAGTACAACCATTCTCCCTCTCCTTTTCTAAGTTGTTGCTCCTCTGTTAACATAAACTCACTGCCCCCTAAGTTTCCTAGCTAATATTGCAAGTTGATGTCAGTTTCATCCCATATAGATAGATCTTAAAACAGCACAAAGCTCAAGGCAGAAAAATAAAAAGTTTTAAGTAAAATATTTTCATTTATCTAAATTCAAGTTGAAAAAAATTGTAGAATAATATTGACAAAATATAGAGCCCATTTGGTAATGTGGATCTGTGAGCTACACTTTCTCATACAGAAATATAAGATGGACTTTTTGTTTGTTTCTTTTTTGTTTTTGTTGTTTTTTTCTTTACTTGACTACTTAACTGCCTCTAGAGTTTTTAGTTTGATGTTCGGAAAAGTTCTAATCCTCTGAGTTTCTGTTAACTCATCAGTAAAATAAAGTAGATAATTAAGTCATCATTTCAAAACTAGACTTTCTGTAGCTTTTCTTTAGGAGAAAAATATTTTCATAAATACCTTGTGCTGACTAAAATAAGTTATTATGATGTTACATTATAAGGTTATTTACACATGTATGAAGATAAGTGGCAAAATTGTTATGCTTATAGTTCTTAGATTATAAAAATATTTTTAGAGTACAAAGGGAATTCAAATAAAATATTTACGTTAAAATCTTTATTTAAATATCATTTTCCAAAAGTTCATTTACAGATACTAGTAATAATTACAACAATAATAAAACAAGGTTAAGAAGTTTCCTTTGTAAGCACAATACTTAATTTCATCACTATTATTTAGGAAAAATACTTTTGAATTTTCTATATAGTTATTATTTCTTACATAAATGGTATTTGATTGTTTAAACACTACATAAATATATATATATTTCTGGTTTTAGCATTTTTTCAATGACTTTAGAAAATCAGGAACTAAGTGAAAAAAGTGGTTCTAAACTTCCAATGCTCCCTTTTTGATGGGGTATGCAGAGAGAATAATAGACAATACATCCACAACCAAACAAAATGCCGTCAAGTAGAATTCTACTCTTAGTGACCTTACAGGCCACAATCGAAAAGCCTTATAAGTTTTCAAGGCTGTAATCTTCACAAAAGTAGACTATCACATCTTTTTCCCATGGAGGGGCTAGTGGATTCAAAAAACTGACCTTTGGTTAGCAGCTGAGCACTTAACCCCTGGGCCAATAGACCCTATGGGCCGTTTAAACCTGGGTGGAAGATACCAATGGAGCATACGTAATTTTGGATATTCATTGGAACCAAAGCAGAGAGGTTAGAAATGTGGGCTCTGACTAGCAACCTATGAACAAAACCCAAAGAAAAAAATACCAAAGAAAAGTTTAAAAGTTGAACTCAAATTACCAGGAACAATTTAAATAAGAGACACAGATCAATAAAGAAACAAGAAAGTAGTTCAAGGTAAATTATAATATTAATGAACTGATGTCAGTGGCTATGCTTATGTTTCTTATGGTCAGTTCCTGCTTTAATAAACTTAAGATGGGGCAAACTAACTTGAATAGGGTGTGCAGTGTGGAGTATATGCACCTTTCATTCCATTTGCCTTCCGGTAAAAAGTGGATTGTGGCACCACACTTTCCTCATGGCATTCTTCATCTCCATGTTTCTCAAAGTGTAGATCAGAGGGTTGAACATGGGAGCAAAGATGGTGTAGAAAAGAGCAAATACTTTATCTTCTGGAGAAGTTGCAGCTGGTCTAATATAAATGTACAGGATAGGCACAAAGAAGAGAACCACAACTGTTATGTGGGAACTGCAAGTGGAAAGAACTTTGCTGCGGCTTTTGGCAGGGTAAACCCTGACGGTGTACAAAATCAAGAAGTAAGACAGCATCAAGACAACAAAATTCACCAAACCCATCATGCCTGAAGTGGTGACAGCCAGGATCCTGACACTGTATGTGTCAGCGCAGGCCAGTTTCAGCAAAGGATAGACATTGCAGAAGTAGTGATCTATCTCATTGGGGCCACAGAAGGGTAAGTTGATAGTGAGGAGGGACTGCGCAAAGGAATGCAGAAATGCCCCAGTACAGCAAGCAAAGACCAATACATGACACCTCCTCCTGCTCATGATGACTGTGTAGTGCAGGGGTTTGCAGATGGCCACATAGCGATCATAGGCCATGATTGTAAGGATGAAGATTTCACCCCCCACAAAGACGTGCATAGCAAAAAGCTGTGCCATGCAGCTAGCATAAGAAATTCTGTTCCTTTCTTTCAGTAAGTCAGTGAGTAGCTTGGGTGTCACCATTGAGGTATAACACAGGTCTGAGAAAGCAAGGTAATTAAGAAAGAAATACATGGGTTGACCTGTTAGCTGACTGCAACTGATGGAAATGATTATGAGCAAGTTTCCCATCCAAATAGCTATGCAATAAAATAAGAATATTAGGAAGCACAAACTTTTATTTGTCTTGTTCTGGGAAAGTCCCAAAAGTATGAATTCAGTGACATTATTGATATTTTCCATGGTCTGATGCAGTGAATTCTCAGAGAGTATAACTGGAAAAAAGTGACAAGTTAGCATCAGAAATATTCACTAGCATAGTGTGAATCAGAGTGAGTATAGTAATAACAAGTTATTCAAGCAGCTCTTCTACGCTATATTTAAAGTCATTAATTCTAAACCCTGTACTGGTAGGTTTATTACCATATAACTTACCGTTCTAATCAGGTTGTTTGGAAAGTGAATTGGAGTGACAGTAATAGTTACAATAGCTCAAGGCAAAAATTAAGATTTACAGTCAGCCTATGGATGATATGCAAATATGAGCTTACAGAGAACGCATTTCTTTTCCTGGAGTAGCTTGTCATCTTGATAGGTTGAAGAAAGACCAGGACCAGGTGTCCTATTGTAGGTTCAAATCCTGTCTTTATTTAAATTTTGGTATACCATTTATTGTGCATTTTTGCATCATTAAAAAAAAAATATTTCATACACCCTTTTAGTTCAGTAATGAAGTCCCTCCTGAGACTCAGTCTTCAGCCAAAGCGTAGACAGCCCCGTAAAAGAAAACAAGGCTAAAAGGGCACAGTAGCCCAGGGGCAAGTACTAGAATATAGGAGGGGACAGGAGAGCTGGCAACAGGGACCTCAAGGTTGAGAAGGGAGAGTGTTGACAAGTTGTGGGGTTGGCAAGCAATGTCTTAAACAATATGTGTACTAACTGTTTAATGAGAAGTTGGTAAGCACACTAATCATTAAATATTTCATTAAAATATTATTTATCTTGATTATTTAGTTGTTTACATCCAGGGTAAGTATCACTTTTGACTCATGCTAACCCCGACACTGTTAAAAGCTTAATCTATATTAACATTATAAACCCAGTGTACAAAAAAAAAACAACATTATGGAGAGCAATAGAAGAGACAGGATAACATTTGAAGCCTAAGTGACTGACAGTTCTTCTATTCTCGGAATTATTCTAGGAACTTTTATGTTAGTTCTTCCTGCGATCCATGTTTTTTCATCCAAAAAGTGAGAGCAGAGATGAAATTTTGCCAACAGCTTCCAAGCTGTATTCTCTTAATAGTCGTAATTCTGCACCTTAACAACAACAACAAAAAACCCAGCAAGCCTTTCTTTTTTCTGTACAATTCACCCATTCCCTCTAGCACTCATTAAATGCACTCCATGTGGGTGTCCCGGAGACTCTGATACTAAAATGTCTAAACCCATAACATCGTGCTATTAATTACCTACTGTATGCTTCTCACACAAGTAGTAGCAAAGTAGAAAGGGAGCAATGAATTCCACTTTAGAGCATCCCTTGATTTCTTTGACTTGTGCCTCTTTTTCTCTATAGCTATCCTTTCTCCTTTACATAAAATGCAAGTCAGTCGTTTTATTCAGCTATCAGCTTCTTCAATATCTCCATTAATAAGCCCCATATATGCACCGAATACAATCATTATTTCCTTCATGAATTTCCCGATACTATATAAAAAAAAAAAAAAAAAAAAAGCTTTATTTTGACATCTGCCCCAGGATAGGACAGGAATCATTCAATGGATTTTACTTAAATAGTGGAAAGTTATTTTTTTAAATGTTTGCAAAAGCTTGTAAAAAAGAGGACAAATCACATTTCAGAAGGATTAAAATCAGCATATTTTGAGAGAAAAAATTTAATTTATATTATCTAGATATATGTGCACGTATAGATACACAAAGTTAATTTCTTCTGTTTGATGCAATGTTTTTATTACTATAAAAAAAAAAAACTATAAGTTGGTTGAATTTTCACTTACCAAGCGATTTCCTCGTAAATAAATTCTTTTAGCTCTGAGTCAAAGACAGCATTCTGAACTTACAGTGCAGTCAGAATAAATGCTTACCATCCATGCTATCCACACTAAACATTAATAAATTTCACCATCCAATCAGCCTTGGTTGGTCCTGGGTGTAGTACTTCACTATTCCCTGAAGACAGGAATATTCTCTCCAGATTTCTGTAACTAATAGGAAATAAATGTCATCACCAACATTTATGTTGAAAATGCTTCTTTTTTTTTTTTTTTTTTCCTATCCAAAATTTGTATCTGCTGCGGGTCTCAGGGATGGAAATTACATGTAAGTTTGGTGTTTAATTTTCCATGGAATTTAAAGTGACTTAACTGAGATATAATTACCCCATTCTTCATGCTTCCTTTTTTTGTGGGAAGAAAAATCTCCCAAAAGAAATGTTGGCCAAATGTGCTGCTGAAATTGGTCTCATTCTTCTCAAGTTCTGAACGCACAGGTATGTCAAGGTTGATAAATCTTTATATCTTGTGTATTTGGATCATAAACCAATGGTGCATATTCATTCGATGTTGATAGGCCATAAAGCAAATGCTTTACATTGTGACTAATTCTGAGGAACCAGTTGGTGGTGAGGTCTGAGCAGAGGCAAAATGGAAAATGCCAAAGCAACGTTAGGGCAGGGACATCGGACCCAGGATGTGAATTTTGGTTTATCCCATAATAAGTTGTTTGTTCGGGTTTAAGTTGTTTGAAAAGTGGCTGGAGCGCTTCCTGTGTATTATTTCAAGTCCAAACGGCTCCACATCTTACTCCAGTCCTGGCAGAGGCCAGAGGTTCTCTGCAGGTGCGAACTACAGCCTTTCTGCCTGCTCGCCGCTGCTCATCCACATCTTACTCCAGTCCTGGCAGAGGCCAGCGGTTCTCTGCAGGTGCGAACTACAGCCTTTCTGCCTGCTCGCTGCTGCTCATCCACATCTCACTCCAGTCCTGGCAGAAGCCGGAGGTTCTCTGCAGGTGCGAACCACAGCCTTTCTGCCTGCTCGCCGCTGCTCAATACACTCCTGTGGTGGCCTTGGGCTTGTCTGACTGCAGCTTGGGGTGCCGCGGGCACCCGCGGGACATCTGGGGAAGTGCAATCTGGAAATATGTGGAAGTTACAGCCTGCTCAGCCACACTTGACCTGTAAGGACAATGGGACCTGATAGAAAAATAGGTCCCTTCTTTGTCCTCAGGCAGAGACGAGTTTCCTAAGGTTCATGGAAGGTCTCTCAGAAGACACATCAGTCATCAAGGGCGTGGCCAACGATATGATTTATCTTCATATTGCCTCTCTTTCCCTGCTTTATTCTTCCTGTCCCACATTCCTACCACTTGGGACTATTTCCCAAATAAACCACGCTATGTAAGTATTGCTTCAGGCTGTGAATGTAGGGAAACCAAGATTCTTGTTTAGTTCAGTTCAGTGCTTCAACCTACTCAAATTTTATTTAGGATTGGCAGGTTGATTTTCTTTTTCTCCTAGATGTCTTCCGTGTCTTGAAATAAGTGGTAGCAAATCATCTCTTCCGCTAAACTCCCTTAGAGTGTCTGACAGAGTTCACATGGATCCCTCATTTCTGTCATTTTAGATACCTTGTCCTTGGCCAGGCACACTTTGCTTTTATACCAATATTCTACTCTTGTTTTGAAATTCCTTTCTTCTCGTGGATTCTCTCTACACCTGCAGAGATAATTTTGAATAAAATGCTTGATTCAAATTTTGTTTTAATATAAATACCTGTCACGGATTGAATTGTGTCCCTCAAAAATATGTATCAGCTTAGTTAAGCCATGATCCCCAGTATTGTGTGGTTTCCCTCCGTTTTGTGATTTTCCTACGTGTTATAAACCATAACTTCTGCCTGTGGCTAAAGAGGATGAGGGTGACATATAACACCCTTGACCAGGTCACATCCCTGAACCAATGTAAAGGGAGTTTCCCTGGGGTGTAGCCTGTACCACCTTTGATCTTATTGTTGTTCTTGTTAGGTGCCCTCAAGTCAATTCCGACTTGTAGGGACTCTATGCACCACAGGGTGGTCCTGCGCCATCCTTACCATCATTGTTATGCTTGAGCCCATTGTTGCAGCCACTGTGTCAATCCATTTCGTTAAGGGTCTTCCTCTTTTCTGCTGACCCTGTACTTTAACAAGCATGATATCCTTCGCCACGGACTGATCCCTCCTGACAACATGTCCAAATTATGTAAGACACGATCTCGCCATCCTTGCTTCTAAGGAGAATTGGGACTGTACTTCTTCCAAGACAGATTTGTTCATTCTTTTGGCAAACCATGGTACACTCAATATTCTTCATCAACAGCACAATTCAAAGGTGTCAGCTCTTTTTGGGTTTTCCTTATTCACTGTCCAGCTTTCACATGTATATGAGGCAATTGGAAATACCATGGCTTGGGTCAGGCACACCTTAGTCTTCAGGGTGACATCTTTGCTCTTCAACACTTTGAAGAGGTCCTTGCAGCAGATTTGCCCAATGCAATGAGTCTTTTGATTTCTGGACTGCTGCTTCCATGGCTGTTGATTGTGGATCCAAGTAAAATGAAACTCTTGACAACTTCAATCTTTTCTCCTTTTATCATGATGTGGCTTATTGGACCAGTTGTGAGGGTTTTTGTTTTCTTTATGTTGAGGTGCAATCTGTACTGAAGGCTGTGGTCTTTGATCTTCATTAGTAAGTGCTTCAGGTCCTCTTCACTTTCAGCAAGCAAGTTGGTGTCATCTGCACAATGCAGGTTGTTAATGAGTCTTCCTCCAATCCTGATGCCCTGTTCTTCATATAGTCAACATTCTCGGATTATTTGCTCAGCATGAAGAGGTATGGCGAAAGGATATAACCCTGACACACACCTTTCCTGACTTTAAACCAATCAGTATCCCATTGTTCTGTCTGAACAACTGCCTGTCGATATACTGCTGCAGCTGCTTTTGAATGATCTTCAGCAAAATTTTTCTTGCTTGTGATATTAACGATATTGTTCTATAATTTCCACATTCAGTTGGATCACCTTTCCTGGGAATAGGCATAAATATGGATCTCTTCCAGTCGGTTGGCGAGGTAGCTGCCTTCCAAATTTCTTGGCATAGAGGAGTCATCACTTCCAGCCCTACATCCATTTGTTGAAACATCTCGATTGACATTCCGTCAATTCCTGGAGGCTAGTTTTTCACTAATGCTTTCAGGACAGCTTGGGTTTCATCCTTCAGTACCATCGGTTCCTGACCATGTGCTACCTCTTGAAATGGTTCCTCCTTGACTAATTCTTTTTGATATAATGACTCTGTGTATTCCTTAAATCTTCTTTTGATGCTTCCTGTGTCATTTAATATTTTCCCCCATAGAATCCTTCACTATTGCAACTTGAGGCTTGAATTTTTTCTTCAATTCTTTCAGCTTGAGAAACACCTCACATATTCTTCCCTTTTGGTTTTCTATCTCCAGCTGTTTGCAGATGTCATTGCAATACTTTATCTTGTCTTCTCGAGCTGCTCTTTGAAATCTTCTGTTCAGTTCTTTTACTTCATCATTTCTTCCTTTTGCTTTAGCTGTTCAACATTCGAGAGCAAGTTTCAGAGTCTCCTCTGACATCTATCTTGGTCTTTTCTTTCTTTTCTGTCTTTTCAATGTCCTTTTGCTTTCTTTTTTATGATGTCCTTAATGTCATTCCACAACTTGTCTAGTCTTTAGTCATTGGTTTTAGATGTGTCAAATCTGTTCTTGAGACGATGTCTAAATTCAGGTGGGATATACTCAAGGTCATATTTTGGCTCTCGTGGAATTGCTCTGATTTTCTTCAGTTTCACCTTGAATTTCTTCACCTTTGGCCTTAGTGGTTGGTGCATAAATTTGAATAATAGTCATATTAACTACTCTTCCTTGTAAGAGTATGGATATTATCCTATCACTGACAGCATTGTACTTCAGGATACATCTTGAAACGTTCTTTTTGATGATGAATGCAACACCATTCCTCTTTAAGTTGTCATTCCTGGCATAGCGGACTATGTGATTGTCCAATTTAAAATGGCCAATACCAATCCATTTCAGCTCACTAATGCCTAGGATATTGATGTTTATGCATTCCATTTCATTTTTGATGATTTCCAATTTTCCTAGATTTATACTTTGTACCTTCCAGGTTCTAATTATTAATGGATGTTTACATCTGTTTCTTCTCATTTAGAATCATGCCACTTCAGCAAATGAAGGTCCCAAAAGCTTTAATCCATCCATGTCATTAAGGTTGATTCTACTTTGAGGAGGCAACTCTTCCCTGGTCGTCTTTTGGGTGCCTTTCAACTTGTGATGCTCATTTTCTGGTACTATATCAGACAGTGTTCTGCTGCTATTCATAAGGTTTTCACTGGATAACTCTTTTCAGAAATAGACTCCTGGGTCCTTCTTCCCAATCTTTCTAAGTCTGGAACCTCAGCTCCATGGGTGACCCTCCTGGTATCTGAAAACTGATGGGATAGCTTTCAGCATCACAGCAACAAGCAAGCCCCTACAGTACAATGAACTGACAGACACACTGAGCCTTTTATAAGAGATATACGGAAAGGGAAGCAAGCAGAGACTTCATGCCACCAAGAATGCAGTGCCAGGAGCTGGGCACGTCCTTTGGACCCAGTGTTCCTGTGTGGAGAAGGTCCCAGACCAAGGGAAGACTGGACTGATGATGAGGACCTTCCTCCATAGCTGACAGAGAAAGCCTTCCCCTGAAGCTGACACCCTGAATTTGGGCTTGTAGCCTACCAGACTGTGAGAGAATAAATTTATTTTTGTTAAAGCCATCAACTTGTGGTATTTCTGCTCTAAGCAGCACTAAATGACTAAGACAATACCTATAAATAAAAATAATGAGTCCACATTTTAGACATTTTAGAAAACACAGATAACCATAACTCAAAACATATTATTCCAAATATTGCAAATTAAAGGTAACACTTTGACACTTTATATTGTCAGGGATTTTTTTTTTCCTTAGGCATGACTTTTATTTAACATATTTTATAATATACAAAACTATATAAACATTCATATATGTATGTATGTATGTATAGACAGATTGATAGATGATAAATGCATACGTAGATGGATAGATAGTGTCATGGATTGAATTATGTCCCCCATAAGATATGTGTCAACTTGGTTAGGTCACGATTCCCAGTATTGTCTGGTTGTCCTCCATTTTGTGATTGTAATTTTATGTTAGGAGCATTAGTGTGGGGTTGTAATACCACCCTTTCTCAGGTCACCTTCCTGATTCAAGGTGAAGGGAGTTTCCCTGGGGTGTGGACTGCACCACCTTTCATCTCTCAAGAGGTAAAAGGAAAGGGGAGCAAGCAGAGAGTTGGGGACTTCATACCAAGAAAGTAGCACCTGAACAGAGTGCATCCTTTGGACCAGAGGTCCCTGCTCCTGAAAAGCTCCACGACCAGGGGTAGATTGTGGACAAGAACTTTCCTCCAGAATCAACAGAGAGAGAAAGAGAAAGCTTTCCCCTGGAGCTGACACCCTGAATGTGGACTTGTAACCTACTAGACTATGAGAGAATAAATTTCTCTTTGTTAAAGCCATCCACTTGTGGTATTTCTGTCATGCCAGCACTACATAACTAAGACAGGTAGATACATAGATAGTTGTTTTTAGTTGGCGGCTAGTCAACTCCAACTCATTAAGACCTTATGTACAACAGAATGAAACGTTTTTTGTCATCATTAGTGTACTTGGTACCAATATTGTGGCTATTGTGTCAATCCACCTCATTGAGTGTTTCATGCGTTTACACCGACACTCTACCAAACTTGATGTCTTTCTCTAGTGATTGATCTTTCCTGATAAATTGCCCAAAGTAAGCAAGAAAAAGTTTCCCGATCCTCACTCCTAAGGAGCATTCTGTTTGGTTGTATTTCTTCTAAAATTGTTTTGTTTGCAGTCCACTGAATATTACAGTCTTCACCAACACCACAATTCAAACTTGTCAACATTTCTTCTGTCTTCATTTTTCATTATCCCATTTCCTCACACATATTACCAAAAAAAAAAAAAAAAAAAAACCATTGCCATTGAGTCTGACTCATAGTGACCCTATAGGACAGAGTAGAAATGCTCCTTAGGGTTTCCAAGGAGTGCCTGGTGGATTCGACTACCAACAATTTGGTTAGCAGTGCAGCTCTTAACCACCTCGCCACCAGGGTTTCCTCATGGTATTAGGCAATTGAAAATACCAGGCTTGGGTCAGGCACACCTTAGCCACCAGAGTGACATCTTTCCTTTTAATACTTTAAAATAGTATTTTGTGACTGATTTGCCCAACACAATGCATCGCTGATTTTTTGACTGCTGCTACCATGGAGTCACTGGGTGGCACAAATTGTTAAATGTTTGACTACTCTTGAAAATAATCAAAACTCATCAAATTTGAACCTAAGGTTTACTCTGAGGAGTTATCCTATATGCCCATACAGAGGTCATTTTGATTCTAGCGAAAGTAAGTGACTCAAAGAAGTTAGGCATAATGAGGCTTATGAAGAGAAGAGTAGGAATACAGAAGATTAAACATTTGCTAATCTTAACATGATTGATTGAAACCTGCCTTCTTGTTTTGCTGAGATCAGCTAATATCAGTTTACTTCTGGTTAATAATTTGGCCTTCCACCCAACTTCAGCCAACAGACTTTTTGAGATTTGTTTTAGGAGGTAATGGATTGTTGACTCTTCTCATCTAGCAGGATAAGAGAAATTTATATTGGTGTAGAGAAGTTTCTGTCAGGCTTTTTTATGGTCAATATTTTGTTTCGTGAATAAGAAAAACTTTAAATCCAACTGTTTTGTTCTGTTGTGCATAGGGTCGCTATGACTCAGAACTGACTCGACGGCACCTAACAACAACAACAACAAAGATGTGTTATTACTTTTCCTCTTCAATATTACTAATGGATAGGTTGGCAGCTTGAACCCAACTAGAAACCCATTGGAAGAAAGACCTAGTGACCTGCTTCTGAAAGGTCACAGTCTTGAAAACCCTATGGCATATAACTCTTGGGACCCCTAAGAGTCCAAAAAAATAATTCGGTAGCAACAAATTTGGCTTTTGGTTTTGTCTTCCATGGACATTGATTATGGATCCAGGTAGAGTGAAATCACTGACAAGCTCAATTTCTTCTTCATTTATCATGATGTTTTTGATTGATCCAGTTGTGAAGATTTTTGTTTTCTTCACATTCATGTACACAAACACATATAAATATTATATATATATATATATAATCTCTGTATAGTCCTGTTATCACTGTGGTATATTTCCTTCCAACAGGTTTCCATATGTTTAATATGGTTGCAATCGCCACTTCCCACCAGCAGTGGGATCCCCCCTTTACTCTTAGACTTCTGTAAAAACCAAAATCTAAAATTCCATCATGAACATCTGCTTTCTAGGGCCACTTCTGATATTAAATATCTTAACCTGAGCTTCCTAAGAAACAGAGACTAAGCAAAACCTTATTAGCTAAAAGTCAGGAGTGAGATAAAATGGAAATAAGACAGGGAAGATAAGAATGTGAATCATCTAACTGGTTACTCTTTCGCATCAAAAGCAAATATTTCTTCCACTCACTGGGTTATTGTCCCAGAAAGGCATATAAAATATTGTGTCTCAGGCATTCCACTTGGAAGGAGGAAGAGAGAATGTCCCATGGTCCAATGTCCATTGGTCAGCATTGTCTCTTCAGCCCTTAAATCCCCTCACATCTAGATTGCACTTGCAGGGGGCTGACCAGAGCACCTTGCCTGTGTTAAAAGAGATGTGATGCAAGTGACAGGTAAGGTGCTGGGATTTTTCATTTTTATTAATTGAGTTGAAATTCACCTAACATAAAATTAATCATATTAAAACACACAAATCAGTGGTATTTTATATATGCACAGTGCTGTACAATATACATTTATTTATATTTTGTATCTGTTTATATATTATTTTTCCTTTCTTCTTTCTTCTTGTTCCATTATTTTATATAGTGTTACATTTTGTAATCAATTTTACAATCTAATGATTATGTTACAGATTTAGATGGCGTTATAACATGAATACAACCAACCTTGAAATTAACATTGTCCAGACATGTTCACCAAGGCTTTTGGGATATTATGTCTGCCTTTATGGGGGACAGAATGAGAATAACTTTGTAGAAGCATCTTGTCAGGTGAAGAAGAAAGACCTTGTTGACTTTTTTTGTTTGTTTTTCCTTTATGTGTGTTCAATCATGTTTATGAAGGCTGAGAACCTAAAGGGAATAAATGTTCCACTAATTATTGGCCTAAACTCAAAAATGCATCATTTTATCAACTGATTGATGATGCTGGGACTGGGACTATTAAAACTATATTTCTCCTTTACCAGTTGGGTTCCTATTTCTGTCAATAGGGGCTAGGGGCTCACTAGAATGAAGTTAAAAATTAAAAAAGGGGAGAAGAGGCTTAATTGTAAAGTAAAAATAAAATGTCAAAGTATGGAGAACTTGAGGCATGCATATGAGGAGAATAGAGTAAGAATCAACATAAAATATATATCAAAATTGTCCAAACAAGAAGAGATCTGGGAAAATGCTCAAGATACGGATCCACCTTTTGCATACTCTTGGATATTCTTTGTATATCATTGTACATCAATTTAAGGCTCAGTGGTGAATTCTAAAGTGAAATTCAAAGTGCCTTTCATGCAAACTACTTTCTTTCCAAAAACAATTGATCATACCACATCTTTTTCATGGCATTCTTCATCTCCATATTTCTCAGCATGCAGATCAGAGGGTTGAACATGGGAGCAATGATGGCGTAGAAAAGAGCAAGCACTTTCTCTTCTGGAAAAGTTACTGCTGGTCTAATGTAAACCAAGAGGACAGGCACAAAGAACAGGACTGCAACTGTTATGTGAGAACTGCAAGTTGAAAGAGCTTTGATACAGCTTTTGGCAGGGTAAGCCCTGATGGTAAATAATATCAGAACAAAAGACACCATCACAATCACGAAGGTCACCAAAGCAATCAGACCTGAATTGACAATTACCAATAGACCAATGCTGTGTGTATTAGTGCAGGCCAATTTCAGCAAAGGATACACATCACAGAGGTAGTGATCTCACTGGGGCCACAGAAAGGTAAGAAGATAGTGAGAAGAAACTGAATGGCAGAGTGTATAAATCCCCCAGTACAACAAGCTATGATGATCGCGTTATACCTTTGCTTGCTCATAATGACAGTGTAGTGCAGGGGCTTACAGTTGGCCACGTAGTGGTCATAGGACATCCCTGTGAGGATGAAGATCTCAATACTTCCAAGAAGTGAATGATAAAAGGTTGTGCTATGTAATTATTACAGAAAATGATCTTCCTTTCTGCCAGTAAATCAGTCATTAGTTTAGGTGTCACTGTGGACATGTAGTAAAGGTCAGAGAGAGAGAGGTAATTAAGGAAGAAATACATGGGTTGGTCAATTAACTGACTGCATGTGATAGAAATCATTATGAGCAAATTTCCTAACCAAATGGCAATGTAACAAAATAAGAATAATACAAAGCAGAGAATTTCAATGCTCTTGTTTTGGGAAAGGCTCAAGAGAATAAACACGGTGACATTAATTTGGATAAAAATATAGTATCTTAATCTATGAAATATCAGAAATAAGGATGGGATTTAAAATTAAATTGATAAGAAAATACAGCTTCAAAATTAGGACAGAAGGTATATCACAAATTTTAAGGAAACAGGATGAGAATTAGTGATGAACTTTGAGACTTAAAATTATATAAAGGCAATCGGATGATTTGGTTATCAATTTTATGTTGTTTTTCCAAATTATCAGAAGCCCTGAACAACACCAACTACAAAGGCTAAATTTTCACAGATTGATCCTGTTGGATTAATATGATATTTGAAGACTGATGAAGAGATTCAAACTGTCTTTATATATTGTATATATAAGTTTTGATTACATTGCATTCTATTTAGGATGAAGGGATTTGACTAGCAGATCTCACAGTTTACTTCCTGGTCAAAATGATTTTAAGATCATACAATTTTATTTTCTATATGGTAGCTAAATTTATAGGACTGTGCTATTGAGAACTGTTAGAAAACTAATTTAGTAACAATAACATTTAGATAATAACTGAAACATTAATGCCTCTATAATTTATAAAACAATTGTTATTTGTTGATTCTTTTGAGCTTCACAACCATTTTTGACAAAGTCTTGGCAGTTTTGGACTAAGGAGTCCTGGTGGCAGAACAGTTAAGTGCTCAACTGCTAACTAAATTTTCAATGCAATGATAATAGAAGCATAAAACTGTTGAATATATATGTATATATATATATATATATATGTATTCTTTCACAGTTAATTTTATAGAGTTTATCCAGTTTCAAAAATATCCATGGATGGAAGCACATCTCCCAGAAAAAAACTAGGAGGTACTTCCCTGAATAAAAGCAAGTGGGAGGTTTTATCGAAAGCAAAGGGCAGGGAGAAAGGAAGAAACAAAAAAGTAAAAACAAAGAGCAAAACAAACCACTTCTAATATGTTTTGACATGTCAGTAGGTTATACAGAACAAAATGTAATGAACCCTTAACATTTAAATTTATCTATTTAGCAAAGTCTGTTTAATGTCTCAAGTAAAACCTCTGAGCAAGCAGACAAATCAAAGCATGTATGCCAGCAGAAATCTTTTTGTTCGTACCAATGAAGCCAGAGGTGATAAGATGTTTAAACAGGGGGACTTGAGTTGGAACCATTCAAGCCTCTTTAAGGCTTTCACTCTTTGCAGAGCCTTTTTGATCCAGCAAGTCTGGAGCTGAAACACAAATTTAACAAAACAGATGGATTTATTTCTATGGTGTAATCTTATGATTTAGAATTAGCTGTAGGCAAGCCACTGAGAAGGAAGTCTTTTTAGCATACCTCCGATTTTACTGTATAACTATTTCCTAACCTATAAATAAAAATCCTCTTTTAAATTTTAAAACAATAATTAAAATATTTGTTTGGATGGTTATTAAAGTAATGGCTTATTCATTTGAATGAACATAAAACCGTTATTTTAATCATGTGCGCAGAAATTAAAAAAAAGAAAAAAAACTGAATTATTTTCCCCCTTTTCTCCCCTGATAATAAAATTTCAGAATTATGGCTCATACATGAAATTAAGCCTCTGCATAAACTAAGGTTGCTAGTGTACTCAAAAACAATCATTCCATTTGGATGTATTGATAGGAAATTAATACCCAAACTAATTAAATGCATTCTGACATTCTAACCAAAGAATTCTGCATGTATCTCCAATTTTCTCTAATTAAAAGGCTACAGATTTGGCTTTTTTTTTCTTCTTGGCAGTTCTTCCTTTTCGTACCACCCCCATAGACCGATGAGTGATTCACCACATGTAAACTTTCACCCGTATTTCTAGCTCCCTAATTTTGGACTGAGTCCTGGTGGCACAACGGTTAAGTGCTCAACTGCTAACTGAAAGTTTAGCGGTTTGAGCCCATCAGCCACTCTGCAGGAGAAAGGACCTGGCGATCTGCTCCTCTAAAGACGACAACCTTGGAAAGAAACCTTATGGGGCAGTTCTACTCTGTCCTACAGGGTTGCTATGAGTCCAAATCAAATCAACTGCACGCAACAGCAAGAACAGTTTTAGACTGGTTGCTAATCTTAACTCAGCCATCAATTTTAGGTGTGAGCTCTACAAGTGACTCCATTTTATTCAACAATATTTCTTTACCTATCCTGTAGAGATACAATTCTCTTTTAACTAAATCAGTAAATTAATTCTGAGTTTCAAATTTAAAAAAATAGATGAAGGAAAACTTCAAAAAGAATAAAATGCTATGCAAGTAACTATGGTATTATGTTCAGTTTGATGCACATATAAGACTAATAACACCTTAAAAGCCACTGCCTCTGAGTCCATTCCAACTCCTGGTCACCCTATAGGACAAAGTAGAAGTGCCCCATAGGATTTCCAAGGCTGATTCTTTATGGAAACAGACTGCCACATCTTTCTCCCATGGAGCAGCTGGTGGCTTTGAACCTCTGATGTTTATTTTAGCAGCCGAGTACTTAACCACCACACCACAAAGGCTCCTTACTAATCCCTTTGAAAAAACAAACAAGCAAACCCTTGACATTGAGTCAATTCTGACTCATAGCAACTGTATCGGATAGAACTGCCACATATGTTTCCAAGGATCTGCTGGTGGATTCAAACTGCCAACCTCTTGGTTAACAGCTGAGCTCTTAACCACTGTCCAACCAGGGCTCCACCAGAGAGGTGAAATATAGTAGAGACTTTCCTGGGTTAAGTGCATACAGAATACCTAAATAGCATTTATCAAACCAGATCTTGAAAGCAGAAATTTCTGAGTTCAGAGCCTGAGTTCATAACCAAAAAGATATAGGAAGGAAAATATGATGTTAAAACACTCACTTTTTCATAATTACCTAATTCTTTCACGCAAAACCAGATAACCTCCTAGATTATCTGCATTAAGCCATTTCTGCCATCCTAATTTTAATATGTGGCTAGTAATTGGATAATAAGTTAAACCCAAACTTGAAGATAAAAAAAATGATAGATAACATGTGTTGTCATTGTTGTTAGGTGCCATCAAGTCTGTTCCGACTCATAGTGACCCTACAGGACAGAGTAGAATTGCCCCATACAGTTTCCAAGGAGTGGCTGGTGGATCTGAACTGTGAACGTTCAGTTAGCAGCCGAGCTTTAACGGCTGCAGCAGCAGGACTTCCCGACACCTGCAGCCCACCTGTATAGAGTAAGACAGTTACAGCTCACATGTCTGAATCGAAAGCGCTGAATCTCCTCGTTCTTTCAGACACGAGGGATGCTATTACAGACACCAATAAACCAGTTGCCTTAGAACAGACTCAGGCTCAAGATAAATCCACGTTTTTCGAAGTAGTATTGTGCTCCATAGGGTTTTCAGTGGCTGATTTTTCAGAAGGAGATCACCAGGCCTTTCTTTCAGGGTGCCTCTGGGTGGATTCAAACTTCCAACCTTTTTGCTAGCAGCCGAGAGTGTTAACTGTTTGCATTGCTCATGAACTCCACAATAATTTTATGAAGTATGCATTATCAGTAAACTTATATTCCTAAAAAGGACACTGACCATATAGACATTAAGTAACCAGCCCAAAGTCCTAGAGCTAATAAGAGGTAGTCAAGATTTAAACCAGCAAATACCTCACATGGCAAGACACTTAGCAAAATGTGATATACTTAGCACTGTGAAGATTCACAGAGTAATCTATAAATGTTTGATACTATTATGATTTGAAAGGGAAGAATCATTTCCTCAAGACTTTCCATCTTCAATTCATACCAAACTCTATAAATGCTTGTAATGGGTGATCTTACGTTCTTCAGGGGCACATAGACTATTTTATACTGCTCCTTGAAATATTGGCAAATGCTTGGACAAATTTCATTTTGAATTTCGGCTTTACATCTTCCTAACCTGTGTGGCTTCCATATGCAATGTATTCTCTAAGACCACCACACTGCTGATGTGTACACTGGGGATAATGATATCTACGCTCCCAAAATCTTGTGAGAATTGACTAGATAAAGGGTATCCAAGTGTCACCCAGAACATGGTACGGGTTCAACAAGTAACTATTTTCATGTCTTTTACCTCTGTTATATCCCTCATTAAATGCATGCTACCTATAATCAGTAAATATTTGTTCAATGAAGAAATTTAAAGATTGAAAACAGTATATGTTACATGTAAGATATTAAATGATAAAACCATTATCACCATAATCGTATTTATGAAAGAAAGTAAATAGAGATGAGGTAAACACAGATTCTGGTTTTGAAATACTTCTATCTGATTTTTAGTGAGCTCCTGGTTTTTGGTTAAGTTTTATTTAATGTTTTGTTTGAGGGGGAGGAGGAAGGGTGATCCTGGTGGTGGTTGTTGCAGGGATCTTATTTGTCTTTTCAGTTTAGATTTTCTTATTTTCTTGGTAACTTGTCAATCATGTTTTTTTCTTAATTGATACTCTGTTGACTTTCTATAAGAAGTGCTTATAATGTTTTCTTCTCTTTTGAAATTTCCTACTCAGCTTAGAATCATTTCCCTGTCAATGACTGACTGCTTCTCCTTTAGAAACACCACATTACACCCTCAGTGGACAGCAACTTGCATTTATTGCTGTTTTAATCTCGAAAGAAATTAGTCTATAAAATTCAGAGAGGATGCCTATATTTAACTTTGATTGCCAGTCAGTCTGTTATTTAAAATATGGATTCAAAACTACATTGAACAGATATCACACACTTAGGTGGGATAAAGGGAAGGGAGGGGAAATAATTCACCCCAGGTTCTTCTGCTTCAGTTGTTGGGGCTCTGTTCTAAACTTTCTTTCTCTTGCTATTTCTCTTTCCTCAGTGACATGCTGGCCATTCTCCTGCTGTGCTGATTGTTTCATTTAAGCTTCTTGAATTCACATTTCCCTCAACATAGTCCTTCCACTATTCTTGGGGGGAGGGAGACTTGTACCTTTATGGTGACAACAGATACATGTTGTTGGACAAATGTTCCCAGAAACAACAGGAAGTCATGTATTCAGAACAACAGTTCACAGGCAAGAGGAATAATAATAATTTACCCATCCAAACAAGTCAAACCACAATCTCTATTTGCATCACTAAAATGATTCTAAGATATTCAGGCTACATGACTAACTAAATCCTAAACCCATTGCTGTCCAGTCAATTTCGTCTCATAGCGACCCTATAGGACAGAGTAGAACTGCTCCATAGGGTTTCCAAGGAACAGCCGGTGGATTCAAGCCACTGACCTTTTGGTTAGCAGCTCAGCTCTTAACTACCAAGTCATCAGGGCTCCAAACTAAATATTAAGTCCAAATTCTAAACCTACATTTCTTCTTATTTTAGGACATTAAGAATCCTGTGCATGTTGTTTGAATTTATCTTCCCAAGTACTCAACTCACCAGGTGGGTTTCTTTTAGATCCACATTATCAGACCCACTGCACAGCTGGGAAAGAATCTGGATTATAAAGTGTATGCTGGCCAGTTAACTCAGCTGCATGTAATTTAGCAGCCTCAGTCATTAGACATTCCCCCCCTAGGCGACAATGGCTGAATCCTCTTGTTCTTTATATGTAGAGTTGTGATGAAAACAAATTTGAGGGGTTTTTGCTTTAAGGGAGGGGCCCTGGTGATACAGTGGTTGACGTGCTCAGCTGCTAACCAAAAGCTCAGTGGTTCAAACCCAATAGTTTTCCTTCAGAAAAAGATGTGGAAGTCTTCATCCATAAAGATTACAGACTTGGAAACTCTATGAGGCAGCTTTACCCTGTCCTATAGGTCCGTTATGAATTGGAATTAACTAGAAGGCAATGGGTTTGGTTTGGTTAGATTGCTTTTTGAGCCCCATTTTATTTCTATAATTTCTATAAATTGACAATATTAATGATACAAAAATACATTCTTGCATTTTCTTTGGGTTCCCTTGGGGAGTTTTGGTCAGAAATCTGCTTATCACATTATATACAAGTGATGCGCTTTATCCATGTGCCATCATGTTACGTTTTTTATTCCACATGTAATTGTCACTTTGTTGTTCCTTTTCTTTACATTAAAAGGAAAGAAAAATTTCCACAGAAAGAATGTTGCTAAAGAAAAAATATTATTATTATTATTATTATTATTATTTGCCCCTTGGCCACATTCCCTGTCAGCTAGGATGGTCACTGAGTTCATAACTCGGTCCTATACATCAGGATAAGCTAATATGTGTAGTTTTTATTTTTTTCCAAATGAAAAGGCATAGCCATTCATCTGGTAGCTATGTTAATAAATCTATTAATTTTCTTATCCCGTCATTCCACATTTTCGATGTTTCTGATGTAATAAACACTATAACCAAAATATAAACCATCACTAAAAATATATATATATATATATATATATATATATATATATATATATATAAACCATCACTAGGTCCTTAAAATCTTTGCCCCTGCCTATAAGTACATGGGAAAGCTGGACTTTAACGTATTAAAGTAATGGCTTGTTCATCTGAACAAACACAAAATTATTATTTTAATCTTGTGCATAGAAATTAAAAAAAAAAATGAATTAGCTTCCCCCATCCCTCCCCTGATAATAAAACAAGAAAATTACAGCTCACACACAAAATTAAGCCTGTGCAGAAGCTAAGGTTGCTAGTGTACTCACAGACAAAGCCAATCATTCTGTCTGCATTTATTGGTAGAAAATTAATATCTCCACTAATTAAGTGTGTTCTGATGTCCTATCAATTTTGCTAAATAAATGTGTGAATCTCCAGTTTTCTCCATTTCCAAGGCCACAAATGAGATTTTATTTCCCTTCTTGGCAATTCTTCCTGTTCATGTCACCTTCCCCATAGATCAGTGAATGATTCACCATGTTTAAACTTCCATCTATATTTCTAGCTCCCTCATACCAAGAATGGCACTGGGTTAAGAACGGCACTGGGTTACTGAGTTGTAATACCAAGAACATTTTTAGACTAAGGGGCCCTAGTGGCACTGTTAGCTCATTACATGGTTGGAGAATGTAGTTATTATGATTTCTATCACCTGCAGCCAGCTAACTAACCAGCCCATGTACTTCTTCCTTAGTTACCTTGCTGTCTCAGATCTTTTCTACACTTTCATTGTGACAGTCAAACTACTGAGTGATTTACTGACAGCAAGAAAGCCCATTTCTTGTAAAAACTGCATAATACAACTTTTGACCACATACTTCTTTGGGAGGTACTGAGGTTTTCATCCTCACAGGGATGGCCTATGACCTGTATGTTACCATCCGCAAACCACTGCACTATGCTATTGTCATGAACAGACAAAGATGTAACTCAATTCTCACAGCATCCTGTGCTGGTGGACTCCTGATCCCCTTGGTCTATTCCTTCTTATCTTTTTTTTTTTTTTTTTACCTTTCTGAGGCCCCAATCAAATAGATCACTATTTCTGTAATGTCTATCCTTTGTTGAAATTGGCCTGCACCGACACAGACAAAAGTGGTTTCTTAGTCATTGCCAAATGTGGCACGATGGGATTGGTGGTCTTCATGGTTTTGATCCTCCTACATTATGATAACGTCTAATTTCAGAGCATATTCTGCAGAGAGCTGCAGCAAAGCACCTTCTACTTGCAGTTCTCACATCCTTGTAGTGATTTTTTCTTTTACCTGTCATCTTTATTTATTAGAGTGCAACAACTTCACCAGAAGATAAAATGGTTATGCTTTTTTACACAATTATCGTCCCCATGCTCGACTCTCTTATCTACGTGCTTAGAAACATGGAGATGAAAATGTCATAAGGAAAGGTGATGCAACCAAATGTTTGTGGAAGGGAAGAAAAAAATTGAAAGGCACCGGAGGACAAAACGAGATGTAAATGAATATATTCTTAGGACAATTCCACTCTGTGAGTCCCTTTGCAAATGAGAACATGAGCCAGACAGTGTAAAAACCAAGACTTTTGAACAATAGTTTGCCATCACTGGAGCTCATCTTTTAGTTCCTTTCCTGATTTATTTCCCTTTTTTATTTGTATTTTTCATTAGATTTTAAGTTCCGTTAGGGTAGGGGTCATGTCACAGTTATCTCACTGCTGTTTCCTTAGTAACAAGCATAGTTTATAGAATATTTTAAAAACTTAATAAATATTTGTTGAATTAATGTATGAATATCTTATGAAATATCTCTGGTTTTCACATACTTTTATCATCCTGTTTTAGTGACCCATTTGGGAATTAAGCACCACCATGTTGTTGATATTTATTACTCCTCACTTATTTTCTTACTTCAGTGATGTTAGTCAAGGCAATTAAATTTAAATTTTTAAGTAAATATTTTCCTTTATTATCTAAATTCCAGTTGAAGAAATTGTAAAATAATATTTGGCAAAATATAGAGAACCCATTTGGTAATGAGGATCTGTGAGCTCCACTTTCTCATACAGAGCTATAAAATATTATTGTTCATTTTTTGTTGTTTTTTCTTTACTTGACTACTTAACTGCCTCTCTAGTTTTCAGCTTCATGGTAAGAAAAAATTGAATCCTCCAGGTTTAATCACCTGTAAAATAAAATAATAATTAGATCATCATTTCAAACTAGAGATTATGTAGCTTTTTGTTAGGAGGAAAAGATCCTCCCAAATATCCTGTACTGATTGAAATAATTTATTATAATGTTACATTAAAAGATGACTTAAACATATATGAACATAGGTCGCAAAACTTTTGTGCTTATAATTCTTATATTACGAAAAATATATTTAAAGGATAAAGTAAATGCAAGTGAGATATTTTTATTAAAAATATTTTTTGAATATTATTTTACAAAAGTTAATTTGCAAATATTAACAATGATAAAAATATTTAAAAAACAATTTTATGTACTTTCTTTTCTAAGCACAATACTTATTTTATCATCAAAGTTATGTTAGAAAAACACTTTCAATTTTTCTATATAGTTATTATTTCTTACAATATTTTATTGTTTAGACCCCACATACATTTTTATTTTTTTTTTAGCCTTTTTACAGTGAATATGGAAAAGAATGTGTTGAGTGAAAAAAAAAATGGTTCTAAATTTTTGATATTCCTTTTTTGAAGGGAAATGCAGACAGAATAAGAGGCCATATAACCATCAATAAAACTGGTGACTTTGAGTCGATTCTGACACATACTGACGCTACAGGGCAGAGTAGAACTGCCCCATCAGCTTTCCAAGCCTGTAATCTTTACGCAATCAGACTGCCACATCTTCTTCCCATGGAGTGGCTTATGGGTACAAACCACCGACCTATTATTGTTTACCAGCCTAACATTTAACTCACTTGGAAAGTGAGTAATGGGGAGTATATGTAGCCTTCAGGCCAATTGCCTTCCAATCAAAAATGTATTCTGACACCAAACTTTCCTCAATGCTTTCTTCATCTCCATGTTTCTCAGAGTGTAGATCAGAGGGTTGAACATGGGGACAATGATGGTGTAGAAAAGGGCAAACACTTTATCTTCTGGAAAAGTGGAGGCTGGTCTAATGTAAATAAACAGGACAGGCACAAAGAATAGAACCACAACTGTTACGTGAGAACTGCACGTGGAAAGAGCTGTGCTGCGGCTTTCAGCTGGGTAAACCCTGATGGTGTACAAAATGAAGAAAAAGGACAGCATGAAGACAACAAAATTCACCAAACCCATCGTGCCTAAATTGGCGACAACCAGGATCCCGACACTGTATGTGTCAGTGCAGGCCAGTTTCAGCAAAGGATAGACATCGCAGAAGTAGTGATCTATCTCATTGGGGCCACAGAAAGGTAGACTGATAGTGAGGAGACATTGCATAAAGGAATGCAGAAATGCCCCAGTACAGCAAGCAAAGACCAATACATAACACCTCCTCCTGCTCATGATGACAGTGTAGTGCAGGGGCTTGCAGATGGCCACGTAGTGGTCATAGGCCATCACTGTGAGGATGAAGACCTCAATCCCCCCAAAGAAATGCATAGCAAAAAGCTGTGCCATGCAGCTAATATAAGAGATCGTGTTCCTTTCTTCCAAGTAAGCCCGTGACCAGCCTGGGCGTCACCGTTGAGGTATAACACAAGTCTGAGAGAGCAAGGTAATTAAGAAGGAAGTACATGGGTTGACCTATTAGCTCACTGCAAGTGATGGAAATGATTATGAGCAAGTTTCCCATCCAAATAGCTATGCAACAAAGTAAGAATAATTGAAAGCACAAACTTTTAATTTTCTTGTTCTGAGAAAGTCCCAACAGAATAAATTCAGTGACATTATTGATATTTTCCATAGCCTAATGCAGTCAATTCTCAGAAGATGTAACTGGAAAAAAAATGACAAGTTACCATCAGAAGTATTGATTTGGCATGGCTTGAATCAGAATGAGTGTTGTAGAAATAAATCAAGTTATTCCATCAGCTATCCTATACTATATTTAAAGTCATTCATTCTAAACTATGTATTAGTGGGCTTATCATATAATTTACTATTATAATCATGTCATTTTTGAAAGTTAAAAGGAATGATAGTAACAGTTACAATAGCTCAAGTTATAAATTAAGATTTATAGTCACCCTATGTATGGGATGCAAAAGTGAGCACAGGTAGAATGCATTTCTCGTTCCCTTATAGCTTGTCCTCTTTTTAGGCTGGAAGAGAGCCGGTATGATGTGTACTAGTGTAAGTTCAAATCCAGTCTTTATTTAAAATTTTGATATTCCATTGATTGTGTATTTTTGCATTATTTTATAAAAATATTTCATGAAAACATTATTTATCTGGATTATTGAGTTGTTTACATCCAAGGTAAGTACCTCATTTAAGGCATGCAAACCCTGGCCCTACGTTAAAAGGTTGACATATATTAACAGCGTTATGGAGAATAAATGAAATCTGATAGCATTTGAAGCCTAAGTGGCTCTGATAGCTCTTCTATTCTTGGAATTATTTTTGGAACTGTTAGGTTAGTTCTTCCTGTAACTCATCTTTTCTTGTCCAAAACATCAAAGCAGATATGAATTTTTCCCCACAGCTTCCAAGTTTTTTCCTGTTGCTAGTACCAGCTCTCCATGGAAGTAAGCCCTTCATTTTCTCGTACCATTCACCTGTTTTCTCACCCGCTCATTAAATGTATTCCACGTTAGTGTCCAGGATCCTCTGATGTTAAGGTGCCCAAACCGACAATATTTTATGCTTTTAATTACCCGCTGTATGCTTCTCACATAAAGAGTAACGAAGGAGAAAGGGAGCAATGAATCTCCACTTCAGTGCATCCCTCAATTTTTTTGACTTGTGCCTCTTTTTCTTTGCAGTTATCTTTTCTCCTTTACCTAAAATGCAAGTCAATCACTTCACTCATCTGTCAACTCCTCCTATTTTTCCTCAGATTAACCCCACATAAGGTTATGAATGCTATCATTAATTAGTTCCTTAGTGAATTTCCCAATGTTATACCAAAAAAAAAAAAAAATTTGCTTTATTTTTTTTAATATTTGAGGAAGCTCAAAAGAAAAAAATGCACATTCCAAAAGGATTAATATCAGCTTATTTATAAGGAAAAATATAATTTATATAATCTAGATATACAAATATATGCATGTATAGATAAGCAAACTTAATTTCTTTTGTCTGGATGCAAAATTACTTCCTTTCGGTTAGATGGATTTTCACTTACCAGGGGATTAGTTCATAGATAAATTCATTTAGCTCTGAGTCAAAGGCAGTACTCAGAGCTTAGAATGCAGTCAGAATAAATGCTTACCTTCCATGGTAAAGATTAATAATTTTCTCCATCCAATCAACTCCTGTTGGTCCTGGGTTTAGTCCTTCACTGTATTCCCTGAAGAGAGGAATGTTCTCTCTAGATTTCTGAAACTAATAGGAAATAAAGTCATCGTAGGTATTTACATGGAAAAAAAATTTTTTTTTTCCTGTCCAAAAGTTGTATCCATTTTGGTCTCGGGTTGAAATTACACATAAGTTTGCTGTTTAACTTCCAAGTGCAATTTAATGTGAATAACTGAGACATAGTTTTTCTATTCCTCACTCTCATTTTTTTTTTTTTTTTGATGAGATGAGAGCTCTCCCTAAAGAAATGTTGGCCAAATGTGCTGCTGAAAATGGTTTCATGCCCTACAAGCTCTAAAAACATAGTTATGTCAAGTAAAATAATTATTTATACTTTGTGGATTTTGATCACAATCCAATTGTCCATATTCTTTTAGTGTTGATAGACCATAAACAAATGCTTTAAGTTGTAACTAATTCTGAGGAACCAGTTGGGAGCGAGGTCTGAGCAGAAACAAAATGAAAAATACCATAGAAGCCTTAGAGCAGGGAAATTGGACCCAGGTTTTAAATTTCTGTTTGGCTCACAATAAGGTGTTTGAAAAATGGGTGGAATACTTCCAGTGTGTTATTTCAAGTCCAAATGGCCCCACATCTTACTCCAGGCTTTGCAGTGGCAACCAGTTCTATGCCAGTGCAAATTATAGCCCTTCTGCTTGCTCACTCTGGCTCAGGAAGCTCCTGCTGATGTCCTTGGTTTGTCTGAGAGCAGCGTAGGATGCTGCAGGCACTCACAAGACACCTGTGGAAGTACAACCAGATGTGGGGAAGTAAGAGCCTGCTGAGCCACACTAGACCTGTGAGGATAATGGGATCTGATAAATAAAGGCATCCCTTCTCTGTTCCCAGGCAGATATTCTGAGATGAATTTCATAAGGCCCCTGGAAAGTCTCTCAGAAAAGACGTCAGTCACCAAGAGCATGGCCAACAATATGATTCATCTTCATATTGGCTCTTTCTTTTCTTGCTTTATTCCTCCTATCACACATTCCTGCCACCTGGAATTACTTCCCAAATAAACCACTTGTAAAAAAAAAAAAAAAAATTATGTAAGCATTGCTTCAGGCTCTGATTCTAGGGAAACCAAGACTACTACAAAAGGAATTGCTGTTTAGTCAGCCCGTCCCTTCAGCCTACTCAAATTTTGTTTAGGATTGACAGGGTTAATAGTCTTTTTCTCCTAGATGTCTTCCGAGCCTTGGATTAAGTGGCAGCAAATTGTCTCTTCCTCTTACCTCCTTTGGAGTTTCTGAGGGTGGTCACATGGATTCAACACTTTCTGTCATTTTAGGTGCCCTCTCCTTGGCCAGGTATACTTTGCTTATATGCCAATAGCCTATTCTTTTTTTTAGAAATTAATTTCTTCCCATGAATTCTCTCTACACCTGCAGTGATAATTTCAAATATAATTTTTAATTCAAATTTTGTTTTAATGTAAATGCGTATCAAAAAATAATGAATACATATTTTAGACAGTTTAGAAGTTGCATAAACATCCATATCTTAGCCAATAGTGAGCTGAAATGGACTGTTATTGGCCATTTTGAATCAGAAAATTATATGGTCTACTATTTCAAATTGTCTTCAATGAGAAATTGAAGATGAATAGCATTGCATTCTTCTTCAAACAGAACATTGCAAGATCTACCCTGAAGTACAACTCTGTCGGTAATGGGTGACATCTGTGTGCCTACAAGGAAGGCCAGTTAATACAACTATTACTCAAATTTATGTACCCATAAAGCCAAAGATGAAGAAACTGAAAATTATATTCAATGTCTGCACTCTGAAATTGACCGAACATACAATCAGGAACGGGAAAATAGGAAACAAAAAGAAGTATCAATAGTTGGAAAATATGGTCTTGGTGATAAAAACAGGTGGTAGGGATAGCATTATAGATTTTTGCAAGACCAAGGACTTCTTCATTGCAAATGTCTTTTTCAACAACATAAGCAGTGTCAAAAAAAAGTATGTACCAATTTGACTAGGCCCTGATTCCTTTTTGTCACCTGATGTCATTTTCCTATGTGTTGTAAATCCTACCTCTATGATGTTGATGAGGTGGGATAGGAGGTAGTTATGTTAATGAGGCAGGACTCAATCTGCAAGATTGAATTGTATCTTGAGCCAATCTCTTTTGAGATATAAAAAAGAGAAGCCAGCAGAGAAACATGGGGACCTCATACTATCATGAAATCAGTGCTGGGAGCACAGTATATCCTTTGGATCCAGAATTCCTGCATGGAGAAGCTCCAAGTCTAGAGAAAGATTGATAACAAGGACCTTCCTCAAGAGCTACAGAGAAAGCATTTCCCTGGAGCTGGTGTCCTGAATTTGGACTTCTAGCCTACTAGACTATGAGAGAATAAAATTCTGTTTGTTAAAGCCATCCACTTGTGGTATTTCTGTTACAGCAGCACTAGATGACTAAGACAAATGGTGGCTATACACATGGACCTCACCAGATGGAATACACAGGAATTTAATCAACTGCATCTGTGGAACGAGGTTATAGAAAAGCTCAATATCTTCAGTCAGATCAAGGACACAGGCCGACTGCAGAACGGAACATCAATTGCTCATACAGAAGTACAACTTGAAACTGAGGAAAATTAGAAGTCCACAACAGCCAACTTACAACCTTGAGTTTCCCCACCTGAATTTAGAGGCCATCTCAAGAATAGATTTGACCCAAACTAATGACTGAAAACCAGATGAGCTGTGTTATGACATCAAGGATATCATACATGAAGAAAGCAAGAGGTCATTAAAAAGACAGGAAAGAAAGAAACGATCAAAATGGATGTCAGAAGAGACCCTGAAACTTGCTCTTGAGCGTCAAGTACCTAAAAGAATGGAAGAAATGATGACGTAAAAGAGCTAAACAGAAGATTTCAAAGGGCAGCTCAAGAAAACAAAGTATTTTAATGACATGTGCAGAGACTTGGAGTTAGAAAACCAAAAGGGATGAATATGCTTGGCATTACTCAAGCTGAAAGAACTGAAAAAAAATTCAAGCATCGAGTTGCAATATTGAAGGATTCTATGGAGTAAATGTTAAATGATGGAGGATGCATCAAAAGAAGATGGAAGGAATACAGAATCACTGTACCAAAAAGAATTGGTAGATGTTCAACCATTTCAGGAGGTTGTGTGTGATTAAGAATAGACGGTACTGAAAGAATAAGTCCAAGCTTCACTGAAGACATTGCCTAAAAAGAAGACTCCAGAAAC
Source organism: Loxodonta africana (assembly GCF_030014295.1). NCBI lineage: Eukaryota > Metazoa > Chordata > Mammalia > Proboscidea > Elephantidae > Loxodonta > Loxodonta africana. Next base: position 1,599,233 of record NC_087363.1, read on the forward strand.
TGACAGAATATGAATTGAGATATTTTGACCAACAGATGCAGTGCTGGAAATGCTTACTCATCCATAAAAAAGACATTTGGAAGACAGCTGCCTGAACAACTGATTGGAAGAGAGCCATATTTATCCCTATCCTAAAGAAAGGTAATCCAACTGAATGGGGAAATTATTGAACAATATCATTAATATCACACACAAAGTAAAATTTTGCTGAAGATCATTCAAAAGTGGTTGCAACAGTACCTTGACAGGAAAATGCCAGAAATTCAGCCGGATTCAGAAGAAGACATGGAATGGGGAATATCATTGCTGATGTCAGATGGATCCTGGCTGAAAGCAGAAAATACCAGAAAGGTGTTTACCTGTGTTTTAATAACTATGCAAAGGCATTCAACTGTGTGAATCAAAACAAATTATGGATAACATTGGGTAGAATGGGAATTCCAAAACACTTAATTGTGCTGAAGATGAACCTGTACATAGATCAAGGGGCAGTCATTGGAACAGAACTAGGGGATAGTGCATGGTTTAAAGTCAGGACAGATGTGTGTAAGGGTTGGATCCTTTCACCATACTTATTCAATCTGTATGCTGAGTAAATAATGCCAGAAGCTGGACTATATGAAGAAGAACAGGGCATCAGAATTGCAGAGAGACTCATTAACAACTTGCATTATGCAGATGTCACAACCTTGCTTGCTGACTGTGAAGAGGACTTGAAGCACATGCTGATGAAGATCAAAGGCTACAGTCTTCAATAAGGTTTACATTTCAACAAAGAAAACAAAAATCCTCACAAGTGGACCAATAAGCAACATCATGACAAACAGAGAATAGATTGAATTTGCCAAGGATTTTATTTCACTTGGATCCACAATCAACACCCATGGAAGCAGCAGTCAAAAAATAAAAAGGTGCACTGCATTGGGAAATCTGCTTCAAAAGGCCTCTTTAAAGTGTTAAAAAACAAAGATGTCACTTTAAGAACTAAGGTGCACCTAACCCAAGCCGTGCTGTTTTCATGAGAAAGCTGGACGATGAATAAGAAAGCCCAAAGTATTGATAACTTTCAAACATGGTGTCCCCCATGTGTTTGTCAGTTTGTCATTCTGTGGAGGCTTATGTGTCGCTGTGATGCTGGAAGCTATGCCACTGGTATTCAGATACCAGCAGAGTCACCCATGGAGGACAGGTTTCAGCTGAGCTTTCAGACTAAGACAGAGTAGGAAGAAGGACCCAGCAGTCTACTTCTGAAAAGCATTAGCCAGTGAAAACCTTATGAATAGCAATGGAACATTGTCTGATATAGTGCTGGAAGATGAGCCTCCCAGGTGGGAAGGCACTCAAAAGATGACTGGGGAAGAGCTGACTCCTCAAAGTAGAGCGATCTTAATGACATGGATGGAGAAAAGCTTTCGGGACCTTCATTTGCTGATGTGGCAAGACTCAAAACGAGAAGAAACAGCTCCAAACATCCATTAATAATTGGAACCTGGAATGTACAAAGTATGAATCTAGGAAAACTGGAAATCATCAAAAATGAAATGGAACACATTAACATCGATATCCTAGGCATTAGAGAGCTGAAAGGGACTAGTATTGGCCATTTTGAATAGGGCATTCATACAGTCTACTATGCTGGGAATGACAACTCGAAGAGGAATGGTGTTGCATTCATTGTCAAAAAAAGCGTTTCAAGATCTATCCTGAAGTACAATGCTGTCAGTGATATGACAATATGCATACGACTACAAGGAAGACCAGTTAATATGACTATTATTCAAATTTACACACCAACCACTAGGGCCAAAGATGAAGAAATAGAAGATTTTTATCAGCTCCTGCAGTCTGAAATTGATCAAACGTGCAATCAAGATGCATTGATAATTACTGGCAATTGGAATGCAAAAGTTGGAAACAAAGAAGAAGGATCAGTAGTTGGAAAATATGGCCTTGGTGATAGAAACAATTCTGGAGATTGAATGATAGAATTTTGCAAGATCAACCACTTCTTCATTGCAAATACCTTCTTTCACCACCATAAACGGATTTTTTATTTATACACATGGACCTCCCCAGATAACGCACACAGAAATCAAATTGACTACATCTGTAGAAAGAGACAATGGAAAAGCTCAATATCATCAGTCAGAACAAGGCCAGGGGCCAACTGTGGAACAGATCATCAATTGCTCATATGCAGGTTCAAGCTGAAACTGAAGAAAATCAGAGCAAGTCCACAAGAGCCAAAATATGACCTTGAGTATATCCCACCTGAATTTAGAGACCATCTCAAGAATAGATTTGACTCATTGAACACTAGTGACCACAGACCAGATGAGTTGTGGAATGACGTCAAGGACATCATCCATGAAGAAAGCAAAAGGTCACTGAAGAGACAGGAAAGAAAGAAAAGACCAAGATGGATGTCAGAGGAGACTCTGAAACTTGCTCTTGAGCGTCGAGCAGCTAAAGCAAAAGGAAGAATTGATGAAGTAAAAGAACTGAACAGAAGATTTCAAAGGGCCTCTCAAGAAGACAAAATAAAGTATTATAATGACACGTGCAAACAGCTGGAGATGGAAAACCAAAAGGGAAGAACACACTCAGCATTTCTCAAGCTGAAAAAACTGAAGAAAAAATTCAAGCTTTGAGTTGCAATAGTGAAGGATTCCACAGGAAAAATATTAAATGATGCAGGAAGCATCAAAAGAAGATGGACAGAATACACAGAGTCATTATACCAAAAAGAATTAGTCAATATTCAACCATTTCAAGAGGTGGCATATGATCAGGAACTGATGGTGCTGAAGGAAGAAGTCCAAGCTGCTCCGGAGGCATTGGTGAAAAACAAGGCACCAGGAATTGATGGAATATCAATTGAGATGTTTCAACAAACAGATGCAGCACTGGAGGTGTTCATTTGCCTATGCCAAGAAATATGGAAGACAGCTTCCTTGCCAACTGACTGGAAGAGATCCGTATTTATGCCTATTCCCAAGAAAGGTGATCCAACCAAATGTGGAAATTGTAGAACGATATCATTAATATCACACCCAAGCAAAATTTTGCTGAAGATCATTCAAAAATGGCTGCAGCAGTATATCAACAGGGAACTGCCAGAAATTCAGGCCTGTTTGAGAAGAGGACGTGGAACCAGGGATATCATTGCTGATGTCAGATGGATCCTGGCTGAAAGCAGAGAATACCAGAAGGATGTTTACCTGGGTTTTATTGATTATGCAAAGGCATTTGACTGTGTGGATCATAACAAACTATGGATAACACTGCGAAGAATGGGAATTCCAGAATACTTAATTGTGCTCATGAGGAACCTTTTCATAGATCAAGAGGCAGTTGCTCAGAGAGAACAAGGGGATACTGATTGGTTTAAAGTCAGGAAAGATGTGCGTCAGGGTTGTATTCTTTCACCATACCTATTTAATCTGTATGCTGAGGAAATAATCCGAGAAGCTGGACTATATGAAGAAGAACGGGGGGCATCAAGATTGGAGGAAGACTCATTAACAACCTGCGTTATGCAGATGACACAACCTTGCTTGCTGAAAGTGAAGAGGATTTGAAGCACTTACTAATCAAGATCAAAGACCACAGCCTTCAGTACGGATTATACCTCAACATAAAGAAAATAAAAATCCTCACAACTGGTCCAATGAGCAATATCATGGTAAATGGAGAAAAGAATGAAGTTGTCAAGGATTTTATTTTACTTGGATCCACAATCAACAGCCATGGAAGCAGCAGTCAAGAAATCAAAAGACGCATTGCATTGGGCAAATCTGCTGCAAAGGACCTCTTCAAAGTGTTGAAGAGCAAAGATGTCACCCTGAAGACTAAGGTGCGCCTGACCCAAGCTATGGTATTTTCAATCACATCATACGCATGTGGAAGCTGGACAATGAATAAGGAAGACCGAGGAAGAGTCGAGTCCTTTGAACTGTGGTGTTGGTGAAGAATATTGAATATGCCATGGACTGCCAAAAGAATGAACAAATCTGTCTTGGAAGAAGTGCAACCAGAATTCTCCTTAGAAGCAAGGATGGCAAGACTGCGTCTTACATACTTTGGACATGTTGTCAGAGGGATCAGTCCCTGGAGAAGGACACATCATGCTTGGCAGAGTACAGGGTCAGTGGAAAAGAGGAAGACCCTCAACGAGGTGGATTGACACAGTGGCTGCAACAATGTGCCGAAGCATAACAACAATTGTAAGGATAGCGCAGGACTGGGCAGTGTTTCGTTCTGTTGTGCAAAGGGTCGCTATGAGTCAGAACCGACTCGACAGCACGTAACGACAACAACAACAAACATGGTGTTGATGAAGAGTATTGAATGTATCATGGACTTCCAAAAGAATGCACAAATCTGTCTTGCATGACATATAGCCAGAATGCTCCTTAGAAGCAAGAACGGAGAGACTTTGTCTCACATATTTAAGGATGTTATCAGGATTGATCAGTCCCTGGTGGAGGACATCATGCTTTGTAAAGTGGAGGGACAGTGAAAAAGAGGAAGACCCTCAAATAGATGGATTAACACAGAGGCTGCAACAATGGGCTCGAGCATAACAAAGACCATGAGGATGGCACAGGACGGATGTCGTTCTCTTGTACATAGGGTTGCTATGAGTCTGAATCAACTTGTGGTCACTGAAAGAGAACAACAGCATAGAGGAAAACATGCTACCCAAATATTGGAACATTTTTTATGCTTATTTTGTATTTTCATAGATTTTTTTCTTAAGCGTCTATTTTTTTATTTTAACATTTTTTATAATACACACAGTTATTTAATCATATATATGTACACACACACATATATATGTATATATACAGGTTTTTTTTGATATTTATAGTTTTATTAGTTGACATCTGGTCAACTCCTACTCTTGGCAACCTTATTAGTATAACAGAATGAAATGATCTTCATATTGATTAGCACGTTTGAGCCCAATGTTGTGGCTATTGTGTCAATTCATCTCACTGAGTGTTCCCTTAGTTTTCACTGACGCTCTACCAAACTTGATGCACTTTTCTAACGATTGGTCTTTCCTGATAACGTGTCCAGAGTAAGCAAGACAAAGGTTCCTCACCCTTGCTTCTAAGAAGCATTCTACTTGCATTTCTTCCTACACTGTTTTGTTTGAAGTCCACTGGATGTTCAATAAAATGTTCAATAGGCCTCACCAAAACCACAACTCAAACACATCAACATTTCTTCTTTCTTTCTTTTTCATTATCCAGCTTTCTCATGCACGTGAGGCAATTGAAAAGACCATGGATAGGTTCAGGCACACGTTAGTTACCAAAATAATATTTTTGCTTTTTACTACTTTAAAAAGATCTTTTGTGACTGATTTGCCCATCTCAATACATCATTGATTTCTTGACTGCTGCCACCATGGAGCTCCTGGGTGGCACAAATTGTTAAACTTTTGACTATTTTTTAAAATAATCAAAATGCACTGAAATTTAACATAAGGTTAATTCTGAGCTGTTGTTGTTCGATGCCATCAAGTCAGTTCCAACTCATAGACACGCTATGTCCAACAGAAGGAAGCACTGCCTGGATCATTGCCATCCTCACAATCGTTGCTATGACTGAGCCAACTGTTGCAGCTATTCTATCAATCCATCTCACCGAGGTCCTTCCTCTTTCACTGACCTTCTGCTTTACAAAGCATGATGTCCTTCTGCAGGCAGTCTTCCCTCCTGATAATATGTCCAATATATGTGAGAGGAAGTCTTGCCATCCTCTCTTCCGTGAAGCACTCTAACCGTACTTCTTCCAAGACAGTCTTGTTCCTTCTTCTGGCAGTCCATCGTACATTATATTCTTCCCAAACACCATAATTCAAAGGCATCCATTCTTCAGTCTTCCTTATTCATTGTCCAGCTTTTGCGTGCACATGTGGATGTTGAAAACACCATGTCTTGGGTCAGGTGCACCTTACTCCTCAAAATGGAATCTTTGCTTTTTAACACTTTACAGAGGTCTTTTGTAGCAAATTTGCCCAATGTAATATGCTGTTTGGTTTCTCAACTGCTGCTTTGTGAGTGTTGATTACGGATCCAAGTATAATGAAATCCTTGACAACTGTAACCTTTTTTTTTCCTTTTATCATGATGTTGCTTATTGGTCCAGTTGTGAGGATTTTTGTTTTATTTATGTTAACATGTAATCCATACTGAAGGCTATAGTCTTTAATCTTCATCAGTAGGTGCTTCAAATTATCTTCACTTTTAGCAAGTAAAGTAATGTCATCTGCATATCACAGGTTGGTAATGAGTATTCACCAATCCTGAAACCATGATTTTCTTCGTATAGTCCATTTTCTCCAATTATTTGCTCAGCATAAAGTTTGAATAGGTATGGTGAAAGAATACAACCCTGACACACACCTTTCCTGACTCTAAACCATGCAGTATCACCTTGTTTTCTTAGAACAACTGCCTCTTGGTCTATGTGTAGATTGCACATGAATACAATTAAGTGTTCTGGAATTCCCATTCTTCCAAATGCTATCCATAATTTGTTTTGATCCACACAGTTGGATGCCTTTGCATAGTCAATAAAACACAGGTAAACATCTTTATGGTATTCTCTGTTTTCAGTCAATATCCATCTGACAACAGCATGATATTCCTAGTTTCATGTCATCTTCTGGAACCGGCTTGAGTTTCTTGCAGTTCCCTGTGGAGGTATTGCTGCAACCACTTTTGAATGATCTTCAGCAAAATTTTACTTGCATGTTACATTAATGATATTACTCAATTATTTCCACATTCTACTGGATCAGTTTTCTTTGGAATGGACAGAAATACGTATTTCTTCCTTTCAGTTGTCTAGGAGCGCCTCCAGCATTTCATCTCTTTGTTGAAACATATCAATTGGTATTCCGTCAATTCCTGAAGCCTTGTTTTTCCCCATTCCCTTCAGTGCACCTTAGAATTCTTCTTTCAGTACCATGGGATCTTGATCATATGCTGCCTCCTGCAATGTCTGAACATCTATCAATTCTTTTTGGTATAGCTACTGTGTGTTCCCTCCATCTTCTTTTGATGCTTCCTGGGTCATTCAATATTTAGTCTATAGAATCCTTCAAAATTGCAACATGAGGCTTGAATTTTTTCTTCAGTTTTTTTTCAGCTTGACAAATGCTAAGCATGCTCTTCCCTTGTGTTTTTCTAAATCTAGGTCTTTGCACATTCCATTATAATATTTTATTTTGTTTTTTTGAGTCGCCCTTTAGAATCTTCTGTTCAGCTCTTTTACGTCATTATTTTTTCCATTTGCTTTAAAAAAAAAAAACTACTGTAAATTCAAGTGCAAGTTTCAGAGTCTTCTTTTGGCATCCATTTGGTCTTTTCTTTCTTTCCTGATTTTTTAATGACCTTTTTCTTTCTTCTTGTATAATGTCTTTGTTGCCACCTTACAAATCCCCTGGCCTTCGGTAGTTAGTGTTCAATGGGTCAAATCTATTCTTGAGATGGGTTCCAAATTCACGTGGGATGTATTCAAGGAAATATTTTGGCTCTTGTGGACTTGCTTTAATTTCCTTCAGATTCAACTTGAACTTGCATGTGAACAATCGATTGTTCCACAGTCAGCCTCTGTCCTTGTTCTGACTGATGATGTTGAGTTTCTCCATTGTCTCTTTCCAGATGTAGTCGATTTGATTCCTGTGTATTCCATCTGCAAGATCTACATGTATAAGTGCCACTTATGTTGTTCATAAAAGGTATTTGCAATAAAGAAGTTGTTTTTGCAAAATTCTATCACGAGATTTCTGGCATTATTTCTAGCATCAAGACTATATTTTCCAACAATAGAACCTTCTTTGTTTCCAACTTGTGCATTCCCATCAACTGTAGTTATCGATGCATCTTGATTGCATGTTTGATCAATTTCAGACTGTAGAAGTTGGCAAAATCTTCAATTTTCTCATCTTTGACATTAGTGGTTGGTGAATAAACTTGAATAACAGTTGTATTAACTGCAATTCTTTGTAGAAGTATGGATAATATCCTATCACTGACAGCTTTATACTTCAGGATAGATCTTGAAATGTTCTTTTTGATGATGAATGCAATGCCCTTCCTCTTCAAGTTGTCATTCCCAGCATAGTAGACCCTAAGATTGTCTGATTCAAAAAAGCCAATACTCATCATTTCAATTCACTAATTCCTAAGGTATCGATATTTATGTGTGTTTCTTTTCATTTTTGATGACTTCCAAATTTCCTAGACTCATACTTCATATATCCCATGTTCTGATTATAAATGGATACTTTCAGCTGTTTCTTCTTAATTTGAGGTGTCCCACATCAGAAAACAATGTTACAAAAGCTTTACTCCATCCACTTCATTAAGGTTTACTCTACTTTGAGTAGAGAGCTCTTCAAAAGTCGTATTTTGAGTGCCTTCCAACCAGAGGGGCGCATCTTCTGACACTATACCAATGTTCCACTGCTATTTATAAGGTTTTAACTCGTCAGTTTTTTCATAAATAGACCTCCAGATTCTTCTTCCTAGCCTGTCATAGCCTGGAAACTCTGCTAAAATCTGTCTCCCATTGGTAACCCTGTCTTCCACTTCTACTTAGATCAACTGATATCAGTTTAATTCTGCCTAGTTGCTAATAATTTCACTTTCTACCCACCTGCAGCCAAGAGATATATTGAGGTTTATATCAGAAGGTAACAGTTTGTTGACTATTCCTTTCTAGCAGGATAAGACAAATTTACATTGCTGTAGAGCAATTTCTGGCAGGCTTTTTTATGGTAAATATGTAGTTTCATGGATAACAAAAACCTTGAAATCAAAGTAAAATGTCTGTTATTAATTTTCCTCTTCAACACTACCAATGGAAATTTTCGCGATTGAACCCACCCAGAGACCCGTTGAAACACAAGACTAGTGATCTGCTTCTGAAAGCTCATAGCCTTGAAAATTTTATGGACCATAATTCTATTCAGCAATCCTTCAGTTCCCCAAGAGTCAGAAATGACTTAGTAACAACAAGTTTGGTGTTTGATTTTGGCTTCCATGTACACTGATTTTTCATCCAAGGAGACTGAAATCATTGACAAGTTCAATTTCTTCCTTATTTATCACAATACTATTTATCAATCCAGTTGTATTTTTGCTTTCTTCATATTCACGTGTTTATGTATACAGAGTCATGTTATCATTCTGGTATATTTCCTTCCAATTGTTTTCTCTATATTTAGACAATGGCTGCAATCACCCCTTTCTACAAGTATTTCCTACCCTATGCTCTCAAACTTCTATAAAACCTAAAACTAAAATTCTTTCGTGAGAATCTGCTTTCTAGGGACAGTTCTGATACCAGGTATCTTAATCTGGGTTTCCTAGAAAACAGAGACTGAGAAAAACTTTATTGGCTACAAGTCATGACTGAGGTAAAATGGAAATAAGGCAGGGAAAATAAGAATATGAATTATCTAAGTGGTCACTGGCATCAAAAACTAGTATTTCTTCCATGCACTGGATTATCTTCCCAGAAAGCCGTATGAAATATTGTGTGTCAGACTTTCCAATTTGAAAGAGGGAGAGAGAATGCCCCACTGGTTCCAGTTTCCATTGGTCAGCATTGTAATTACAGCCCTAAACCCTCTCACATCTGCGTTACCCATCCAAGGGACTGAACAGAGCACCTTGTGTGTGTTAACAGAGATGCAATGCACAACAGGTGAGGTGCTGGGATTTTTTTTTTAAAGTGAGATGAAATTCAATTAACCAAGCTAACCATCTTAAACTATACAAATTAGATGTATTTAGTATATTCACCAGTGCTGTGCAACTATACGTTTATTTGCATTTCATATTTATTGTATATTTATTTGTTATTTTTCTTTTCTTCTTTCCTCTTATTTTTATTTCATGTATTTTTTGTATAAATTTTACAGTATAATCTTTGTGTTACAGAGTATTCAGATCAGATCATAAACTGAACTCAACTGACATCGAAGTTGACTGGGTCTCGACATCTCCGCGAAGGCTGCTGAGACTCTGTGCCTTTCTCTAGAGGGGCGAGGACGGGGACACCTTTGTTTGCAGAAGCATCTTTTCCAGGGAAAGCAGAAAGCTGTCCCTGCTTTAGTTTCTGTTCACTTCAAGTGTATTCAATTAGGTTCATGAAGGCTGAGTAATTAAGGTCTTAGGTGTTTACTAATTTACCTGTTGGAGTCAAAGGAAAAATCTACCCTCCTATCCTCTTTTTTTTTTTTTTTTTTTTTATCCTCTGCTCTGTGATGGTGGAATGGCAGTATGAAAAATATATTTTTCCTCTAGCAGGTAGCTCCTGCTTTCTGTCAATAAGGGCTTGCTAGGATGAGATTATTTTATTCTTTCTCATTCTAAGAAGAAGAGAAACTTATTCTATAAAGATTGAAGCCTTGGTGGCTCAGTGGTTAAGACAGTGGCTGCTAACCAAAAGGTCAGCATTTGGAATCCACCGGCTGTCTTGGAAACCCTATGTGGTACTTCTACAATATCTTTTAAAGTCACTGCAATAGGTACAGTACGGTAAAGTGAGATGAAAAATTAAGAGAAAGGGTGAAGGGGCTTCATTATAACATAAAATAAAATGTCAAAGATCGAGAACCTGAGGCAGGCATATGAGGAGAATAGAGTAAAAATGAGTGCAAAAAATATATCAAAATTTTCCAAACAGGAAGAGGTCTGGGAACATGCTAAAGATATTGAGCTCTGACCTACGGCTGTCTTTTGCATGCTCTTGTGTACATTCTGTATATCATTCTACATCAATTTTAAGAGTCGTTATTGACCTCTAAAGTGAAATTCAAAATGCCTTTCACATAAACTACTTTCGTTCCAAAAACAATTGATAGTACCACATCTTCTTCGTGACATTCTTCATCTCCATATTTCTCAGCATGTAGATCAGAGGGTTGAACATGGGAGCAATGATGGTATAGAAAAGGGCAAGCACTTTCTCTTCTGGAAAAGTTACAGCTGGTCTAATGTAAATGAAGGGGATAGGCACAAAGAACAGGACTACAACTGTTATGTGAGAACTGCAAGTTGAAAGAGCTTTGGTACAGCTTTCAGCAGGGTAAGCCCTGATGGTGTATAATATCGGAACATAAGACACCATCAAAATCATGAAGGTCACCAAAGCAATCAGACCTGAATTGACGATTACCAGTAGACTGATTTTGTGTGTATTGGTGCAAGCCAGTTTCAGCAAAGGATACACATCACAGAAATAGTGATCTATCTCATTGGGGCCACAGAAGGGTAAGTAGACAGTGAGAAGAAACTGACTGGCAGAGTGTATAAATCCCCCAGTACAACAAGTTACGGCAATTGTGTTACACCTCTGCCTGCTCATGATGATAGTGTAGTGCAGGGGCTTACAGATGGCCACATAGCGGTCATAGGCCATCGCTGTGAGAATGAAGGTCTCAATACCTGCAAAGAAATGTGTGGTAAAGAGCTGTGTCATGCAGCTACTATAAGAAATGGTCTTCCTTTCTGCCAGCAAGTCAGTCATTAGTTTGGGTGTCACTGTAGATGTGTAGCAAAGGTAGGAGAGAGAAAGGAAATTAAGGAAGAAATACATAGGTTGGTCAATTAGCTGACTGCACGTGACAGAAATCATTATGAGTAAGTTTCCTATCCAAATAACAATGTAACAAAATTAGAATAATACAAAGCAGAAAATTGCAATGCTCTTGTTTTGGGAAAGGCCCAACAGAATAAACACGGTGACGTTATTCCTCTTTTCCATGGTCCAATGCAGTTAACATGCATAGCAGTCACCTGAAAAGACATAATTATTAAGTGTCAGAAATATTTATGAATAATATTTATGATAATACACATATTATAAAAAGTATGTTTAATTGAACTGATTGCAGTGTTTCAGAAATTGAAAATTTGTTATTTAATAAGAATATTTTTTCTGGTTAATGTCGTGAGGATTTTCTTAAGTACTTCAGGACATTAAAAAATTATGTTATTTATATTAATAGAAATGAATGCATTCAATCAGTCAATCAAAATAAAATAAAAATGCTAGGTACTTCTCATTTCCAACTTCTCATTTCCAAATTCCAATGGAATATACAGTGAAGTTTTAAAAAAGATGTAAAGCTGAAGATTTGTAAAAAATGCAAGTTTTTTTTTTCTTTTTTAATGGCATAGAAGCAAATATAAAGTTTTAACAGTGCTCCCTAGTCAACAGTTCTGTTCTTATTAGCTGCCATTGAGTCAGGTCTGACTCATGGAGACCCCACTGCACAACAGAACAAAACGCTGCCTAGTTGTGTGTCATCTCCAGGATCGGATGGGGGATCGATTCCATTGTGATCCATAAGGTTTTCATGGGTTAATTTTTGGAATTAGGTAGTCAGGCCTTTCTCCTTAGCCCATCTTAGCCTGGAAGCTCCACTGAAACCTTTTCAGCATCATAGCAACACAGACATCTCCAATGTGAGGCAGTCAGTAGCTGTGTATGAGACGCATTGGTTGGAAATCAAATCCAAGTCTCCTGTATAGAAAGCGAGGATTCTGCCACTGACCCACACCAGTGCTCCACAATGGAATACATGTTCCCTTAAAATTATTTTAAAATGAGGCATAAAATAAAATGAAAGATTAATATGATGATAAATAAGTATTTAAAAAGTAGAAGATAAAAGTTCCCTGTGAGACCCCCATGTAATTGGTTAACTTTTTGATTGCTTGTTTAGTGTTTTCATGATTTGTGACAGTAAAATGCTGAGATTTTGTATCGTAAGTGTATTTATTTCTACAAGTCACTGTTGTTTTTGTCAGTTGCCCTGGAGTTGATTCCTACTCATTTGACCCCATGCGTGCAGAGTAGACCTGTTCATAAGGTTTTTGATGGCTGTGACCTTTCAGAAGCAGATTGCCAGGTTTGTATTTTGAGGCACTTCTGTTATTTTGTGCTGTTAAGCTGATTCTGACGCATAGCAACTCTACAGGACAGAGTAGAATCACCCCATAGGATTTTCTAGGCTGTAATCTTTATGTGAGCAGATTGTGAGATCTTTTCTCCAGCAAAGCTGCTGGTGGGTTTGATCCACTAAATTTCTGATTTGCAGCTGATCACTAGACCATTGCCCCAGAAGGGCTACAAGGCATTTCTGGGTGGGTTCAAACCATCAAACTTTAGTAGTCCAGCACTTAACCATTTATGCCTTTCAGGAACTCCTATTTCTATAGATTAAAAAAAAAAAAAAACGTAGCCATTCTGTTGATTCTGACTCATTGCAGCCCTACAGGACAGAGTAGAACTGCCCCATAGAGTTTACAAGGAACGCCCAGTGGATTTGAATTACTGACCTCTTGGTTAGCAGCCCTGGCACTTAACTACTATGCCACCAGGGTTTCTATAGGTAGTTCAATTAAAATTATGTACTTAAATGAATAACAGAATAAAGTAATAGTTTAAAGAGGGGCAGAAGTCAGTTTTACTTTGATGTTCTTTCTCTTGACTCAGTGTATCATTTTTTCAAGTCAATTTTCCTCACATTGTTTTGAATTGGAGATTGCATTTCTGTTTCTATGTTTTTACAATTTAACTATTTTGCCATAAAACCATAAAGAATTCTAACACTGTCTAATTCAGAGAAAAAATTTATAGGAAGTTTTTGAGAAAGATTTATGGGAAGACAAATAGTTGGTACCTGGACTCTATTACTCAGTTATACCATGGTGTCTGTGATTTCATTTTACTTGTATCCACAATCAACAGCCGTGGAGGCAGCAGTCAAAAAAACAAAAGACTCATTGCATTGAGCAAATCTGCCTCAAAAGACCTCTTTAAAGTGTTGAAAAGCAAAGATGTCACCTTGATGACTAAGGTGCACCTGACCCAAGCCATGGAGTTTCCAATCACCTCATATGCATGTGAAAAGGGGGCAATGAATAATGAAGACCAAAGAATTGATGCCTTTGAATTGTGGTGTTGGAGAAGAACATTGGCTATACCATGGACTGCCAAAAGAATGAACGTATCTGTCTTGGAAGAAGTACAACCAGAATGCTCCTTAAAAGCAAGGATGGCCAGACTATGTCTTACAGACTTTGGTCATATTGTTAGGAGGAATCAGTCCCTGGAGAAGAACATCTTGCTTGACAAGGTGGAGGGTCATCAAAAAAGAGGAAGACCCTTAATAAGAGAGATTGACACAGTGGCTGCAACAGTGAGCTTAAGGATAGCAACGATTGTGAGGATGGCAAAGGACTGGGTAATGTTCTGTTATGCATAAAGCTGCTATGAGTCAGAACCAACAATAACAAAGACGTGGTATGGGAATTTGGATACTACTCACTTTATGTCTCTGGACTTAAGCTATCTCACCTGTAAAGTGAGGTAATCTGACCAGGTTGTGAAACTCAAACAAATCAACAAATGCCCATTGTTACCTAAGCTATGGAAGAATTACTGTTTGAGTTTATTATCTAAATGTTACTGTTACTTAATTAATATTCTAAGAGTTGTCAATAGCCCAGCCCAGTAAAATTAACTATCATACAGAAAATAAAATTGCATAATCTTAAAACCATTTTGACTAGGAAGTAAACTTTGACATCTCCTAGTCAAATCCCTTCATTTTAAATAGAATCCATTTAAATCAAAATTCACATGTAGAATAAAAAAATGCAATTTAAATCTCTTCATCAATCAGGAAATATATTAATCTAACAGGATCAAATTTATGACAATTTAGCCAACGCAGTTGTTGTTGACCAGAGCTTCTGATAATTTGGAAAAATAACACTGCTAACCATATCATCTAATTGTCTTTATATAATTTTAGGTCCCAAAGTTCATCATTAAATCTTATCCCCTTTCCTCAAAAGTTGTAATATATCTTCTGTCCTAATTTTGTAGCTATATTTTCTTATCAATTTAAATTCTCTCCTTATCCCTGCATTTTCTAAATTAACTGTTTTCCTCCAAATTAAAGAAATCTATTTGCACTGAAAATGGAACCATAAAACTGTTAAATACATATATCCTTACAAGGCTAATTTTGTAGAGTTTATCTGGTTTCAGAGAGTATCTTCGGATGGCAGCACATCTCCCAGCAAAAACTAGGAGGTACTTCCCTGAACAAAAGCAACTGGGAGTTTTTACAGAAAACAAAGGACAGGAAACAGAAAAAAAAAAAAAAAGGAGCAGAACAAACCACTCTTCATATGTTTTGACATACCATTGGATCATGCAGAACAAAATGTAAAGACCCTGAACATTTAAATTTATGAATTCAGCAAACTCTGTTTAATGTCTGAACCAAAACTTTCGAGCAAGCAGACAAATCAAAACATGTATGCCAGCAGAAATGTTTTGTGCATACCAATGAAGACAGAGGTGATAAGATTTTAAAAAGAAGGGCTCGAGGTGGAAGCATCCAAGCCTAATGCCTTCAATTGTTACATAGCCTTTTTGATTCCAGCAAGTCTAGAGGATAAAATACAAATTTAACAAACCAAATGAATCTATTTCTATGGTGTAATTTTATGATTTAGAATTAGCTATAGGTAAGCATTGAGAAGTAAGGCTTCTTAGCATACCTCCAATTATACTATATAAATATTTCCTCATTGATTGATAAATAAAAAATCTACTTTTAATTTTTAAAATGATAATTAAAATATTGCTTTGAACAGCTATTAAAGTAATGGTTTATCCATTTGAATGAACATAAAACCATTATTTTAATCATGTGCAGAGAAATTTAAAAAAAAAAAAAAAACCTGCATTTTTTTCTTCCTAGACCTCCCCTGGAAAACCTAGTGGCATAGTGGCTAAGAGCTATGGCTGCTAGCCAAAAGGTTGGCAGTTCAAATCCACTAGGCACTCCTTGGAAACTCTGTGGAGAAGCTCTACCTTGTCCTATAGGGTCACTATGAGTTGGAATCAACTTGACAGCAAGATGCATACCTCCCCTGATAATAAAACAAGAGAATTATGGCTCACGCATGACATTAAACCTCTGAAGAAACTAAGGTTGCTAGAATACTCAGACAAAGCCAATCATTCATTGTAATTATTGATAGAAATTTAATATCCCTACTAATTAAATGCATTCTAGCCAAACAATTTTGCTGAATGTGTGTATTAATCTCCAATTTTCTCCATTTCCAAAACAACAAATGAGGCTTTATTTCCCTTTTTGACAATTCTTCCTTTTCATGTCACCTTCCCCACAGACCAATGAATAATTCACCGTTTGTAAAATTCTGCCTGTATTTCTAGGTCCTTAGTAAAAACAAAAATTTTAGAATAAGGAGCCCTGGCCACATAATGGTTAAGCACTTGACTGCTAATTGAAAGCTTGGTGGTTTAAACCAATCAGCGACTCCACAAGAGAAAAAAAACTGGTGACCTGCTCCTGTAGAGATTATAGCCAGGAAAGAAACCTTATGGATACTAGTTTGTGCTATAGGGTCGCTATGAGTCAGAATCAACTCAACTGCATACAATAACAACAACAAATTCAGACTGATTTCTAATCTTAACTCAGTCATCAATTTTAGGTGTGAACTCTACAAGTGACTCCATTTCCTTCAACAATATTTCTTCATCTATAATGGAGAGATATAATTCTCCCTTAACTAAATCAGTAAATGAATTCTGAATTTCACATTTAAAAAGAGATAAAGGCGAACGTCAAAACAATAAAATGAGGTACAGGTATGCTATTATGTTCAGTTTCATGCACGTATAAGAATATAATACCTTAAGAATTCATCACCTCTTAGTTGATTCCAACTCCTGTAGATCTTATACAACAGAGTAGAACTGCCCGAAGGGTTTCCCAGGCTGTCATCTTATGGAAGCCAACTGCCACATCTTTCTTCCACGGGGCAGCTGGGGGTTCAAACCTTTCAGTTAGCAGCTGAGTGATTAACCACTACACCACAAGGGTTCCTTACTAATACCTTAACAACTCGTTGCCATGGAGTCAATTCTGACTCAGAGCAAGCCTACCGGACAGGGTAGAACTGTCCCATAGGGTTTCCAAGGAGCGCCTGGTGGCTTTGAATTGCCAACCTTTTGATTAACAGCTGTAGCTCTTAACCACCAAGGCTCCACTAACATCTTAAAAAAAAAAAAAAAAAATTTTTTTTCTTAAAGAGGTAAAAATTAGTTGAGGCTTTCCTGGGTTAAGTATATGTAGAATACCTAAATGCACTCCCACTTTTTCATAATTACCTAATTCTTTCATGCAAAATCAGATGGCCTCCTGGATTGTTGGCATTAAACCATTTCAGCCATTCTAATTTTAATATGTAGGTAGTAATTGTATAATAAGTCAAACCCAAACTTTAAGTCTATGAAAATGATAGATTATACTCAAACTACAAACTCTTCCTGTTTCTCTCTCCTACACACGCAGCCCACCTATAAAGAGTAAGAAAGTTCCAGCTCACATATCTGAACAAAGAGTGCTGAATCTCCTCATTTTGTCAAACATGAGGGATGCAAGTGCAGCTACAAATAAACTGGTTGCCTTAGAACTATCTCCAACTCACAGTGACTCCGTATGTGTCAAAGTAGAACAGTGCTCCATAGGGTTTTCAATGGCTGATTTCTTGGAAATAGATAGCCACGGCTTTCTTTCAGCATGCCTCTGGGTGGACTCAGACCTTCAAACTTTTGGTTAGCAGCCAAAAGCTTTAACTATTCGCAATGCACAGGAGCTCCACAGTAATCTTATGAAGTATATATTATTAGTAAACTCATTTTGCTAAAGAGGACACTGAGCACATAAAATTTAAGTAACCAGTCCACATGCCCTAGAGCTAATAAATGGTAGAATAGTGATTTAAAGCATATAATGCATTCTCTAAGACCACATGTTGCTGAAGTGTACATTAGGGATAATGATATCTATGCCCCAGCATTCTTGTGAGAATTAAACTAGATAAAGTATATGAAAGTGTCACCCACTACATGGTAGGGGTCTGACAAGTAACTATTTCCATTTCTTTGACCTCTGTTCTATCCCTTGTGACATGCATGCTACCATTAATTTAACCAATAATCAATAAATATTTGTTGAATGAGGAAAGAAAGTTTAAAGTTTAAAAACAGTATACATTACACTTAAGATATTAAACAAGTAAAACCATTATCACCATAATCATTACACAGGAAACAAGGATGGGAAACAAAGTAAACAGAGATAAGGTAAACATAGATTCTAGCTTTGAGACACTTCCATTGGACTTTTAGTGCCCTACTTGGAGTTTTTGGTTGTTTTATTTGATGTTTTGTTGGGGGGCGGGGAAGTGTGATAATGGTAGTGGTTATTGCCAGAAGATTATTTGTCCTTTCAGTTTGGGTTTTCCCACTTTCTTGGTAACCTGTCAATCACTTTTTTCTTACTCAATAGTTTGTTGACTTTCTACAAAAAGGGCTAAAAATATTTTCTTCTTTTTGAAAATCACTACCCAGCTAAGAATCTTTTCCCTGTCATTGACTGAGTGCTTGTCCTTTAAAAACATCACATTACTTCCTCAATGGACAGCTCCCTGAATTTATAGCTGTCTTAATCTCAAAACAAATTAGTCTTTAAAATTCAGAGAGAGGGATGTCTATATTTAACTTTAATTGCCAATCTGTTGTTTAAAATATGGAGTCAAAATTACTTTGAACAGATATCAGACATTTTGGCAGGATAAACGGAAGGGAGGAGAAATAATTCACCCCAGGTTATTCTGCTTTAGTTGTGGCTCTGTTCCTAAACTCTCTTTCCCTTGCTATCTCCCTTTCCTAGGTGAAATGCTGGTCATTCTACTATGGTGCAGGTTATTTTATTTAAGCTTCTTGATTTCACTTTTCCCTCAACATAGTCCTTTCAATATCCTTGGGGGGAGGAGGGGTACTTGTACCTTTATAGGGACCACTGACACATGTTATTCAACCATTGTTCCCACAAACAATGAGAAGTCATATATTCAGAGCAACACTTCATAGGCAAGCAGAAAATCTGCACATCCAAAAAAGTGAAATCACAATCTCTATTTGCATCCTAAAACTATTCCTGGAGGTACCCAGGCTCACGTGATTCACTAAATACTAGTTAAAAAAAAAAAAAATCTGTTGGGGTTGAGTCGATTCTGACTCACAGTGACCCCATAGGACAGAGTAGAACTGCCCCATAGGGTTTCCATGGAGTTCCTGGTGGCTTTGAACTGCTGATCTTTTGCTTAGCAGCCATGGGTCTTAACCACTACGCCACCAGGGTTTCCACTAAATACTAAGTAATGTATAAATTCTAAAACTACATTTCTCCTTATTTTAGGGTATTAAGAATCCCTTGCACGCTGTTTGGATTTACCTTCCCAAGTACTCAACTCACCAGCTGGATTTTCTTTAGACCCATGTTATCAGAACCACTGCACCGGTGGAGAAGAATCTGTATCATAAAGCATATGCTGACCACAGTTCACTCAGCTGCATATAATTTAGTAGCCTCAGGCATTAGGCATTCTCCCCTGGGCCACAATGACTGAATCCTCTTGCCCTTTATGTAAAGAGTTATGATCACAACAAATTTGAGGGGCTTTTGTTTTCAGGGAGGAGCCCTGGTGGTACAATGGTTAAAGTGCTCAGTTGCTAACCAAAAGTTTGGTGGTTGGAGCCTACCAGCTGCTCTGAGGGAGAAAGATGTGGCAGTCTGCTTCCATGAAGATTACAGCCTTGGAAACTCTACGGGGGAATTCTACTCTGCCCTATAGATTCACTATGAGTCAGAATCGACTAGAAGGCAATGGATTTGGTTTGGTCGCTTTGAGGCCCTTTTGATTTCCATAATTTCTATAAATGACAGTATTGATGATACAAAAACATGTTCTTGCATTTTTTTTAGTTCCCTCAGGGAATCTTTCTCAGAAATCTACTTGTCACATTATCTGCAATTGATGTGCTTTATTCGTGTGCCATTGTGTTATATTTTTTTGTTCCACATGTAATTGTCATTTTGTTGTTTCTTTTCTTTTATATTAAAAAGAAAGAAAAATTCATTCAAAGGGAATTATGCTAAAAAAAAATTCCCCCCTTGGTCCTATTCCCTGACTACTGGGATGGTTACTGAATTCATAACTCTACCTATGTATCTGGATAAGCTATACACGTAGTTTTTTTTTTTTCCCCCAAATGGAGAGAGACAGCTGTTCTTCCAGAAGAACTCTATTAATAAATCTATTAATTTTCTTATCCTATCATTCCACATTCTGAATGTATATGATGTAGTAAACATTATAACCAAAAAATAAACTGTCACTACGTCCTTAAAATCTTGGCTCCTGCCTATAACACATGAGAGTGTTGAGGTGGTGGCGAAGTTTTTGTACCATAGAGCATAGATATTACTACCTCTTTTTCTTCACACTTTGAGTCAAATTATACTATACAGACTTCATTACATAATTTATCTTAGAGTGTCCTCATATAAGATTTAGTTGAATATTCTACCAGCAAATAAAGCTTTTTTTTTTTAATTTTCTAAAAATCATTTAATCTCCTCTGTTTCTTCACAATACCAAAAGGTAATCAGCTTCCCAAGTTTAATGTTCAGAGAGAAATTATTATTAAAATTCAAGTTCAACCCCAGAATTGCTTATTTTATATGGCATAGCCATTATTCTTTTAGTCCAGAATATTTTCAAGATTTTTTTTTCTTCTTATGACCCTACCCTATCTGAGTCCCATGAATAAAATTGTCACTTTACTCGTCACTTTTCCACTCACTGTTTCTGAAATCTATAAAATAAGAAAGTGTTTATCTGACAGCTAACAGAGCTCCTTGATTCCAAGTCCACTGTTATGCCTGTATAAAGTTTTTTTTCTTTTTATTGAGTATGACCAATCAATTACGTTTTTCTCCTGAAAATATCTTTTGACACCAAACCATTTTCATGGCTTTTTTCATCTCTGTATTTCTCAGAGTACAAATTAAAGGATTGAACATAGGAGCAGTGATGGTATAAAATAGAGCAAATGCTTTATCCTCAGGGAAAGTGGTAGGAGGTCTAAGGTAGGCAAAGATTGAAGGCCCAAAAAATAAGACCACCTCAGAGATATGAGACCCACAGGTAGACAGGGCTTTGCGTCTTCCCTCAGCTGAGTGATTCCTTAAGGTGAATAATATAATGACATAAGACCCAAACAAGAGAACAAAGGTTACTAAGGCGACCATACCTGAATTGGCAACTACAAGGAAACCAATGATATAGGTGTCAGTGCAGGCAATTTTCAGCCAAGGGAAAATAGCACAGTAGTAGTGATCAATTTCATTGTGGCCACAGAAAGGCAACCAGATTATCACTGAAAACTGGGAAAAAGAATGGACAGCCCCACCAGCCCAAGCAGCCAAGACTAGGAAATTGCATCTTGTCCTGTTCATGATTATCACGTAGTGAAGAGGTTTGCAGATGGCAACACACTGATCAAATGCCATGACTGTAAGGATGAAGATTTCAATCATTCCAAAGAAGTGCATGAAAGGACCTGTAACATGCAGCCACCAAAGGAGATGGTTTTTGTCCCCACTAGCAGGTCATCAATGAGTTTCGGTGTCACACAGGAGGTATAGCAGATGTCTATGGAGGATAAGTGGCTGAGGAAATAGTACATTGGTTGCTGAAAAAGGGAGCTGCATCGAATGGAGACAAGGACCAGAAGGTTTCCCATTAAAAGGGCAACATAACAGAATAAGAAGAGCCCAAAGAAAAACAGTCGCATGTTCTGGTCATAAGAAAGTCCCATGAGAATGAATTCTGAGATGTTCCTCTGGTTTTCCATGTATCGAATTTGTTCCACGTTTTTATGCATGAATAGTTAGGCATCTGAAAGAAAAGAGAACAAAGGTTTGGATGTAAACATTTACAGTATGATCGCTGGTGGATTTGAACTGCCAACCTTTGGGTTAACAGCCGTAGCTCTTAACCACTGTACCAGCAGGGCTCCAGTATGATAATAAAAATCACAAACTCATGGAAGCTAATTAATACATTATTAATATTTATTATATGTATTCTTTAGAATCATACTTGATTTTTGTAATATTTTCCCAAATATTCTAACATTGATCATATTAAATATATATTTTCTTAAGATTTTAATATATAATGTTTTAAATATAACTATGTCTAAAACAGAAAATGTTCTATACTATTATGCATAACTTTTTGATAACAAAAATTAATTTAACTTTAATGCAAGAAATTCAGTTTGTGGATAATTTTCAAATATGTTCTTTGTTCATAGCACAGTTTTAATTTCATGTCACATTCACTTCCCCTGGTATGATAGGGATCACCTCCAGGAATTGTCCGCATGGATTTGATTTGGGAAAAAAATAATTCAGTTGCAATTAAAAAACACGTGCCTAATTCTTGAGCTGCTTGATTTGCAGTGTGGGTAATGTTCCATGAAATGGGGGGCTCAAAGGGAGGACTGCATATTGAACTTGGAAAAACAAATTTACTGAATATGTTACAGGGCAAAAAATTGTTGAAATACATGCAGCAGAGAGTAGAATTTTTGTCAATTTATGAATCTCAAAAATAATTAGAAAAAATATTTTTGTCTTCTATTTGTATTTCAGTATTAAAGAATGTTTTAAGGTAAACCCTATAACCATAAAAATCAACGGTGCAAATTACTAAAATAAAAAAAGCTAATTGAATGCACGATTTATAGATTTCTACTAGAAAAATTTGTAGTCACCAAAAATTAATAAATGATGACGTTGCACAATGTGACTGTAAAACACGTATTATGGTACTTATTCATGTATTTCTGTATAATATTATTCTGTATAATGTTCTGTATAGGATAGTCATACATTATTCTGTATAATATAGTCAGAACAGGATTTACACAAAGGTAATGGAAGAATGCACTACAGAACTGTACACCTCTGAGTGTTCTTCTCCTCGCTGTTGAGGAATTAAGTAGGATTCAGGTGAGCTGCCTAC
Organism: Loxodonta africana; assembly: GCF_030014295.1. Taxonomy (NCBI): domain Eukaryota; kingdom Metazoa; phylum Chordata; class Mammalia; order Proboscidea; family Elephantidae; genus Loxodonta; species Loxodonta africana. The sequence continues at coordinate 1,622,266 of NC_087363.1, forward strand.
CTTATCCTAGATCAGGTGTGGTAGCCATAGCTGGGGCCCACAGACACTGGTTTTTAATGATACAATTATAATGATATAGCAGCAATATGTATAAAAATAAATAAATAAATATGTATAGATTCACAAGTTCAGCATTTTTCAAATAGCTATCTTACTGGTAATACTCGAGATTATTTTAGGTGGTAAACAGACATGGCTTTAAAATGTCTCATACATTGAGAGGGCAATACTCTTGAAATTGAGCTTACTCTCTTTGACTACGTTAAGAAAATGAAGTCTCAACTTGGTCATGTTATGTCTCTAATATGTCTTAAGGCTTTTTAGTCTCTCTTTTTAACACAAAGACAACAAATCTCATACTCAAAATTGTCTACAAGTTAAATTACCTCCACAAAATGTAATTATGCTAATAAAAAAATTTGTCACAATTAGAATTACAAATGACAGTTTATTTATGAAAATATTATGTTGCATTATTTTGTATAAATGTGTATAAACTGAGATTAATTTTAAAAGAATTATTAAATGGTAAGCAAGGCTACTTAGTAGAATGACTTAAGAATTAAAATACTCTTCTAATTCAATCATTTTATTTTATGGTGTTGGAAGAAACAGATACAAAAAACTGAATTTCCTTCCCAAATCAGAGATGCTCCTGATGTTTAAATGTTTGACAGCAGGTGAAATAATATGACCTGAAGTGTGGATAACTTCTTGTTTAAAATTTTGATTCTTTTAGGTTTTAGGTAGTAACTGTTATCAGTTAAAAAAAAAAAAAAAAAAACCTTTGTAGATTAGTAGATGACAATTAATCATACAGCATGACTTTAGACAATCTCTATACTTTATTCCCCATAATTGTTTCATACAGTTTAATTTCTTTTACCAGTTATGACATTATTTTAACAAGGAATAAATAGAACTATTTTGAATGGCTCCATTTACATTAATATTCTCACCTGGGCAAAACATTGACCCTCCCTAAACTTGACTTAGAACATCTATTAAACTAAGGTATGGATACATCATGGAAACAATGAGGGATACATGAAATAAGAAATTCTAAGGTAGGATAGGTGGTATATCACTCCCAAGTATGTATGTGTGTATATATATATATATATATATATATATATATATATATATATATATATATCTTTCTTATCAACTTCTTGCTTTGAATGTAGGGATTAGAAACTAGTTAAATTGTCCTGCAAACAGACACATACATCTCCTATCAGATTTTATGATGAAATATATAAAAATAAAACTGCAACATACATTTAGGAGGGAAATCAGGAAAAACATTAATGTGGATAATATGTTGTTAACAAAATTAAATTGAGCTGTTGATATCATTGATTACGTGGGCACTTAATATTAAATCAGTAGCCTATATTTTTCAGGCTACTAAAGTTAAAAAGTTAATTAACATATTTTGTAGTATTGTTTAAAAATCCTGCTTGCCCTTTAGGATGCAAGTCAGCATTGTAAAATCTGCACTCTAAGTCAACTAGTGTAGCCACTAAATACACACAGTTTTTCTTGTTGGTATTAGCATGCAACTCACGACAAGTTTACTTTACTGGATTCTGATGAATCTAAATAATTTTAGAAGAATAGTCTTTGGAAACATGGAAAATTCTCCAAAGATTAGAGGCTGGAGGTCACTGACAATTCAAAAATTTAATTCTTTTTAAATATATTTTCCAAAAACTCAAACCCTGTTTATAATATACAAACAAAACTAAGCATTGTAAAAAAACAGCACGTATATATGTTCCCACTGTAGCTCAAGTTGTGATATGCCACATCTCAATTTAAAGCCTCAAAATAACAGAGAACATTCCAAAACAAAGGTAATAAAAGCGATTACCTGTACATCAATTCTGGATGGCCTTCAAGTTAGTTTTGAATTAAAAACCAAAAACCAAACCCAGTGCTGTCGAGTCGATTCCGACTCAGAGCGAACCTATGGGACAGGGTAGAACTGCCCCATAGGGTTTCCAAGGAGCACCTGGCGGATTCAAACTGCTGACCCTTTGGTTAGCACCCATAGCACTTAACCACTATGAATTACTCAGGAAAATATCTTGGTCACGGTCTCCCCCTGAGTTTCAGTTTACTAACGATTTAAATCTGAATTTAAATCAGAAATAATACGTAACATTATAAACCAGCGGTTTAGGCATATCTAGGTCAGTTCTTTGACGATGTCTTCCCAATTGCTTTCCTTGCATTTGTAGCAGGAAAATGCTCCTTTTTTGCAAGGAAATTGAAGATTTAGTTACACAGAAACTACCCTGGATTCACAGAGAAGGGTGTATTCATGCCAGAAGAAAGTGGTCTAGGATTTTAAATACTGATACAACTCCCTGACATCTGCTCAAACTCGGAAGTAAACAAGAGCGTTTTGACATATCTGTTACAGCTCTGGCATATATATATCCTAGGAGTCATCTCTTTTATGCCTATATATCTGAAAAAATATAAGAAATTGTCCAAATGCATTTCTTAAGGGATCCTCACCAAACAACAATAACCAGTTGCCCAAGGTTATATTCTTCAGCCTCCTGGGAATTTTCATTTTTTTACAATGTTTATTTCAGGCTGTAAATTTACTTTCCAGTTTTACATGAGCCAGACTCTGGACACTGTGTCTCTAGAGGTCAGTACTGTTACTTGGACCCAGAGAGGCTTAGGAACTTCTGCTAGCTCTGGCTAATCTCTCCTCTGAAGAGCACGAGGGAAACTTGTGTAGCCCTGTGGGAGCACTGGCTTTGCACTGGAGGAATTCTCTATTTCTGGAGAGGGGGAGGGCAAAGAAAATCAAAGATAGAGGGAACGTGATATAGAATCCCAACCGAAGTCATGAAAAAAAGCAATATAGATGCATAAGAATCAGTTAGCGATTAATTCAGTGACCTGCTATGCCACTCTCCCCTGAACCATTAACCATCCTCAACAGCAATGACCTATCATTGCTGAGATGAAAAGCTGGGTTGCAGAAAACAAAAGAAAAGAAAGTAAGTAAAACAAATTATAATTAGCACAGATCTTCTGCTAGGTGGAACAGGACTCACACCTCTTTTTCAAAGATATTGGAAAGTTAAAAGAAGTCTGGAACAGAAAAGAGAGAGAGAAAGAAAGAGTTCTATTCTGACTACTCCCAGACACTTTCCCTTAAGTAGTTGCAAGTCTGTAATGTGTATGGAATTAGAGTCATCAGTACTGATAAACAGTTGGTGTCCCCTCCATAAACAGAACAAAATATCTACGCATCACATGTAGTCACATGAGTATATGTAAGATTTCAGAAAAGTCAATATTTTATAACATCTCATCTAGATCAGATAATTTTTTTAAATTGTACTTTAGAGGAAGGTTTACAGAACAAACTAGTTTCTCATTAAAAAGTTAGTACACCTATTGTTTTATGACATTGGTTAACAATCCCACAACATGTCAGCACACTCCCTTTTCAAATTTGGGTTTCCTATTACCAGTTTTCCTGTTCCCTCTTACCTTCTAGTCCTTGCCCCTGGGCTGGTGTGCCCCTTTAGTCTCATTTTGTTATATGGGCCTGTCCAATCTTTGGCTGAAGGGTGAAGCTCAGGAGAGACTTCATCACTGAGCAGAAATATGTCCAAGGGCCATATTCTGAAGTTTTCTCTAGTCTCTGTTAGGCTAGGAAGTCTGGTCTTTATCTTTTTGAATTAGAATTTTGTTCTACATATTTCTCCACCTTTGTCTGGGACCCTACATTGTGATCCTTGTCAGGGCAATCAGTGGTGGTAACCAGGCACCTTCTAGTTATACTCAACTCAGTCTGGTGGAGGCCGTGGTAGATGTGGTCCATTAGTCCTTTGGACTAATCTTTCCCTTGTATCTTTAGCGTTCTTCATTCTTCCTTGCTCCCGAAGGGGTGAGACAGGTACAGTATCCTAGACGGTGGCTCACAGGCTTTTAAGACCCCAGAAGCTACTCACCAAAGTAGAATGTAGAACATTTTCTTTATAAATTATCTCATGGCAGTTGAGCTAAATTTTCACTGAGACCATGGTCCCCACAGCCCTCAGCCCAGCACTTTGGTCCCTTAGGGAGTTTGGATGTGTCTATGGAGCTTCCATGACCTTGCCTTGTACTTCTTCTGCTGGCTTCCTCAGTATTGTGTACTGTCTTACCCTTCACCAAAGTTACCACTTATCTATTGCCTATTTAGATTCTTTCTGTCCCCACCCTTTCCCTCCCTCGTAACCACCAAAGATTGTTTCTTTTTGTGTGTAAACCTTTTCATGAGTTTTTACAGTAGTGGTCTCATACAATATTTGTCCTTTTGTGATTGACTTATTTCACTCACCATGCCATCGAGATTCACCCATGTTATGAGATGCTTCACAGATTCACTGTTGTTCTTTATCGTTGTATAACATCTGTTGATGGGCATCTAGGTTGTTTCCATCTTTTTGCTATTGTGAACAATGTTGCAATGAACATGAGTGTGCATATATTTATTTGTGTGATGACTCTTATTTCTCTAGGATATATTCCTAGGAGTGGGATTGCTGGATCATACGGTATTTCTATTTCTAGTTTTCTAATGAAGTGCCATACCATTTGCCGAAATGGTTGTATCATTTTGCATTCCCATAAACAATGCATAAGAGTTCCGATCTGCCCGCAGCCTCTCCGACATTTGTTATTTCCTGCTTTTTGATTTGTGGCAGTAACGCAGAGGGGAGATGGTATCTCATTGTGGTTTTCACTTGAATTTCTCTAATAGCTAGTGATCTAGAGCATTTTTTCATGTGTCTGTTGGCCGCTTGAATGGTTTCTTTGGTGAAATGTGTGTTCATTTCCTTTGCTCATTTTTTAATTTTATTATTTGTCTTTTGTTGTAGAGATGTTGGATTTTCTTGTAGATTTTAGAGATTAGACCTTTGTGTGATTTGTAATAGCCAAAACTTTTTTTCCCAGCCTGTAGGCTCTCTTTTTACTCTTCTGGTGAAGTCTTCGTTGGGCTTAAGTGTTTAATTTTTAGAAGATTCCAGTTATCTAGCTAATCTTCTGGAGTTTGTGTGTTGTTGGTTATGGTTTGTATCCTGTTAATCCCATATATTAAGGCTTCTATCATTGATCCTATTTTTTCTTCTATGAACTTCATAGTTCTGGGTTTTATATTTAGGTCTTTGATACACTTTCAGTTAGTTTTTGTATATGGTGTAAGGTTTGGGTCCTGTTTCATTTTTTTGCAGATGGACATCCAGTTTTGCTATCACCATTTGTTAAAAAGGCTGTCTTTTCCCCATCTGATGGACTTTGGGCCCTTGTCAAAGATCAGGTGACCATAAAAACAAAAAACCAAACCAAATTCAGATAAATTATCTTGAAGTAAATAATCACAATTATATTGACAAACATTTTTGGAAGCTAATTATATGCTGGTCCCTATTAAACATTTTAAGTGCAGTTCTGATTTACTCCTTAAGAAAGACACTTTTATAAGAATTTTTACCTCTATTAATCAGGAAAAAAAAAACTTCTTAGAATAAATAATTGGCTCAAGATCACAGACTTTGTTTTAAAATTAACAATATATTTGGTGCTTGCAGCCTATGTTAGATATAAAATGTATGACAATACATAAAAGCAGGATAGGAAGAAATGTAAATACAATATTGTAAAGTTATTATATACGAAGTACAAAATTACTTGAAGGTAGATGTGGTATGTTAAATTTGCCTACTATAATCTCTAAAACAGCCACTAAAATAAAAAAAATATATAGCTAATAAAGCAAAAATATAAAATATAGAATCATAAAAATACTCAGTTGATCCAAGAGACAGAAGAGGAAGAAGAAAGAGGGATAAACAAGACAAAAAAAAAAAAAAAAAAAACTTCAAGATGATAGACATAAACTCAACCATATCAATAACCACATTCAATTGAAAGTGTCTAAAAACTCCAATTAAAAAGCAGACTTTACCAGTTAGGAAACAAAACACAAGCCAATTAAATGCTGCATATACAGAAAATGGACTTTATAAAAACACAAGTAGGTTAGAAGTAAAGGGAAGAAAAAAATATATAAAATGCTAACATCAGGGAAAAGAAAGAGAATGTATGTAATTATCAAAGAAAATTCCAGAACAAAGAGTATTACTATTATGGATTGAATCATGTCCCCAAAAAATGTGTGTCAACTTGGTTAGGCCATGATTCCCACAACTGTGTAGTTGCTGACCATTTTGTGATCTGATGTGAATTTTTTGTGTGTTGTAAATCCTCACTTCTATGATGTTAATGAGGCAGGATTAGAGGCAGGTATGTTAATGAGGCAGGACTCAGTCCACAGGATTAGGTTGTATCTTGAGTCAACCTTGGAGCCCTGGTGCCTGAGTGGTTAAGAGCTCAGCTGCTAACCAAAAGGTTGGCAGTTTGAATCCACCAGCTGCTCTTTGGGAACCCTGTGGGGTAGTTCTACAATTCCATTGTAAAAATGTCTATTGTACCAAAAGCCATCTATATATACCACGCACTTTCGATTCAAATTCCAATGACATTTTCTAATGAGATGGAGAAACAAATCACCAACTTCATATGGAAGAGAAAGAAGCCCCAGTTAAGTAAAGCATTACTGAAAAAGAAGAAGAAAGTGGGAGGCCTCTATGTTAAGGCTTCCTATCCATGAGCAAGGTATGTTGTTCCACTTACGTAGTTCTCCTTTGGTTTCTTGCAGTAGCATTTTGTAGTTTTCTTCGTATAAGTCTTTGACATCTTTGGTAAGATTTATTTCTAAGTATTTTATCTTCTTGGGGGCTACTGTAAATGGTATTGATTTGGTGATTTCCTCCTCGATGTTCTTTTTATTGGTGTAGAGGAATTCAACTGATTTTTTGTATGTTTATCTTGTATCGTGATACTCTGCTGAACTCTTCTATTAGTTTCAGTAGTTTTCTGGAGGATTCCTTAGGGTTTCCTGTGTATAAAATAATGACATCTGCAAATAGAGATACTTTTACTTCTTCCTTGCCTATCCAGATGTCCTTTATTTCTTTATCTAGCCTAATTGCTCTGGCTAGGACCTCTAGCACAATGTGGAATAAGAGTGGTGATAAAGGGCATCCGTGTCTGGTTCCCGATCTCAAGGGGAATGCTTTAAGGCTCTCCCCATTTAGGATGATGTTGGCTATTGGCTTTTTTAAATGCCCTTTATTATGTTGAGGAATTTTCTTTCTATTCCTATTTTGCTGAGAGTTTTTATTATGAATGAGTGTTGAATTTTGTCAAATGCCTTTTTGCATCAATTGATAAAATCATGCGATTCTTGTCTTTTGTTTTATTTATATGATGGATTACATTAATTTTTTTTCTAATGTCGAACCATCCCTGAATACATGGTATAAATCCCACTTGGTCATGATGAATTATTTTTTTGATATGTTGTTGAATTCTATTGGGTAGAATTTTGTTGAGGATTTTTACATCTAAGTTCATGGGGGATATAGGTCTATAATTTTCTTTTTTTGTGGTGTCTACCTGGTTTTGGTATCAAGGATATGCTGGCTTCATAGAATGAGTTTGGTAGTATTCTGTCCTTTTCTATGGTCTGAAAGTTTGGTAGAACTCTTCAGTGAAGCCATTCCAGCTAGGGCTTTTTTGTTGTTGTTGTTGGGAGTTTTTTTTTAGTACATTTTCAATCTCTTCTTTCGCTATGGGTCTATTTAGTTGTTCTACCACTGCGAGTTAGTTTAGGTAGGTAGTGTGTTTCTAGGAATTCATCCATTTCTTCTAGTTTTTCAAATTTGTTAGAATACAATTTTTCATAGAAATCTGATATGTTTCTTTTAATTTCAGTTGGGTCTGTTGTAATACCGCCCATCTCGTTTCTTATTCAGGTTATTTGCTTCCTTTCCTGTTTTTCTTTTGTCAGTTTGGCCAATGGTTTATCAATTTTGTTAATTTTTTCAAAGAACCAGGTTTTGGCCTTGTTAATTCTTTCAATTCTTTTCCCGTTCTCTGTTTCATTTAATTTGGCTCTAATTTTTATTATTTGCTTTCTCCTGGTGCCTGAGGGTTTCTTTTGTTGCTCTCTTTCTATTTGTTCAAGTTGTAAGGATAGTTCTTTGATTTTGGCCCTTTCTTCTCTTTGTATGTGTGCGTTAATTGATATAAATTGACTTCTGAGCACTGCCTTCACTATGTCCCGAAGGCTGTGATAGGAAGTGTTTTCATTCTCATTGGATTCTATGAATTTCTTTATTCCATCCTTAATGTCTTCTATAACACAGACTTTTTTGAGCAGGGTATGGTTCAGTTTCAAAGTTTTTGATTTCTCTTCCCTGCTTTTTCTGTTATTGATTTCTACTCTTACGGCCTTATAGTCAGAGAAGATGCTTTTTAATATTTCGATGTTTTGGAATCTAATATGTGGTCTGTTCTAGAGAATGTTCCATGTGCACTAGAAAGGAAAGTATTCTTGGCTGCTGTTGGGTGGAGTGTTCTGTATATGTCTATGGAGTCAGATTGGTTGATCGTGGCATTTAGATCTTCCGTGTTTTTATTGAGCTTCTTTCTGGATGTTCTGTCCTTCACTGAAAGTGGTGTGTTGAAGTCTCCTAGTATAATTGTGGTGCTGTCTATCTCACTTTTCGGAGTGTGTTTTATGTATCTTGTAGCCCTGTCATTGGGTGCATAAATATTTAATATGCTTATATCCTCCTGTTATATTGTCCCTTTAATCATTATATAGTGTCCTTCCTTATCCTTTGTGGTGGATTTAAGTTTAAGGTCTATTTTGTCAGAAATTAGTATTGCCACTCCTGCTCTTTGATTTTTGTTTGCTTGACATATGTGTTTCCATCCTTTGAGTTTTAGTTTGTTTGTATCTCTAAGGTGCATCTCTTTTAGGCAGCGTATAGTTGGATTATTATTATTATTATTATCCATTCTGCCACTCTCCGCCTCTTTACTGGTGCATTTAGTCCATTTAAATTCAGCATAATTATGAACAGGTGTGAGTATAGTGCTGTCATTTTGATGCCTTTTTTGTTCATTATTGACAGTTTCATTTTTCCACTTACTTTTTTGTGCTGAGAAGTTTGTCTTTGTAAATTGTGTGTTCCTCTTTATCATTGTAGTTGAATTTGTTTTTGTTGAGTCTTTATGTTTATCCTGGTTTTTATTTTGAAGTGTGGAATTGTTAGTCTTCTTTGTGGTTATCTTAATATTTACTTCTGTTTCTCTTAGCATAAAGCTAACTTGTACCTCCTTATATCGCCTTGATTTCCTCTCCATATGGAAGATCTACGCTTTCTTTATTTCATCCCTCTTTATTGCCATCCTTTACATGATGACATCACTGATTCCCTGATTTGAGAATTTTTTTATCTTATGTTATTTTTTTGATTTCCCTGTCTCAGTTGATATCTGGATGCTCTGTTCTGTGTTCTAGTGTTGTGTTGAGTTCTGATATTACTGATTTTCTAATCAGAGAATTCCCTTTAGTATTTCTTGTAATTTGGGTTTGGTTTTTGGAAATTCCCTAAGCTTGTGTTTGTCTGTAAATGACTTAATTTTGCCTTCATATTTGAGAGACAGTTTTGCAGGATATATGATTCTTGGCTGGCAGTTTTTCTCCTCCAATGCTCTGCATATGTCATCCCATCGCCTTCTTGCCTGCGTGTTTTCTGCCAAGTGGTCCGAACTTATTGATTCTCCTCTGTAGGTGACTTTTTGCTTATCCCTGGGTGCTCTTAAAATTTTCACTTTATGTTTGGTTTTGGCAAGTTTGATGATAATATGTCTTGGTGACTTTCTTTTGGGATCTACCTTGAATGGGGTTTGATGAGCATCTTGGATAGATATCCTTTCATCTTTCACGATGTCAGGGAAGTTTTCTGTCAGCAAATCATCAACTATTCTCTCTTTATTTTCTGTTATCCCTCCCTGTTCTGGTTTTCCAATCACTCACAAGTTATTCTTGATAGAGTCCCACATGATGCTTAGGGTTTATTTTTTTTAATTCTTTTATCTGATTTTTCTTCAAGTATATTGGTGCCAAGTGCCTTATCCTCCATCTCCCCAATTCTGCATCCCAGTTCCTCAATTCTGCTCCTCTGACTTACTATTGAGTTGTCTAATTCTGCAATCTTCTTGTTAATCTTTTGAATTTCTGAATGCTGCCTCTTTATGGATTCTTGCAACTTCTTAAATTTTTCACTGTGTTCTTGAATAATCTTTTTGATTTCTTCAACTGCTTTATCTGTGTGTTCCTTGGCTTTTTCTGTATATTGCCTGATCTTGTTCCTGATCTTGTTCCTGATGTCTTGAAGTGTTCTGTATATTAAACTTTTGTATTCTGCATCTGGAAATTCCAGGAATATATCTTCATTTGGGAGAGTCCTTGTTTCTCTTTTTTGGGAGTTTGTTGAAGAAATCATGGTCTGCTTCTTTATGTGATTTGATATTGAGCTGTCTCTGAGCCATCTATAAGTTATTATAATAACTTATTTTATGTTTGCTCATTGTGTCCTATCTTCTTGCTTTGTTTTGTTTCAGTATACCCAGATAGACTACTAGAGTGCACTAACTTGATTATTGGAGCCTTTGAAGCACTAATGTCCTGCTACCAGATGGTTAGAGCTGTTACCAGGTATATGAGCCTGTGAGTGCATTCACTATTCTTGTATAGATTCAGGTCAGGTGTCCTGATAGTCGGTTACCTATTGTGTGATGTAGGCTGTCACCTACTATCTTAGAGGTGTAGTGGTGATGGTTATAAGCGCTTGTTTCTGGTAGTGGCAGGGGGTCACAGCCTGAGGAAGGCAGGATGCTGAGAACCTTCCCCCAAATATCAGTGGGGAAGGAGAGTTTCTGTTTCCTAGCATGCTCTGGTGGGTGGGCTCTGTAGCTGTACCTAGGGCACCCCATGCTTATACCTGTAAAGACTGGAAGGTACCACTATCCTCTGACCTCTTTCACGGGTGGCTAGGTGGTGTGGATGGAGCCTCAGCCCTCAGATCCCTTCTGTGGGTAGGTGAGGGCTCTGTTTAATAGGCAGAGCAGTATCAGACCTCCAAAACCTGTGTCTCCACTGCCCTGCTGAAACAATTACAGTCAGCCCTCTAACAGATTTGCCCTTGCATTGTAATAGCCACCTGGTTCCATGTAGGGATGAAAGCTAAAGTCTGTGTATCACTTATGCCTGGACTTGAGCCGCTTCTGCCCTGATCTTTCAGTTTAGGGGAGTCAGGAAAGTATTTTTCCCTCGTTTGTTAATTTGCTTCTTTTCCAGGCCAGGATAATGGGCCAGAGAGGGCATAGCACATTCTATCTCGGGCCCAGGGAATTCAACTGCTAATGAAGCCAGCTGAAGTGAGGAGGGAGGGATCAGATAGATAGGAGAGAATACTTTCAGAAGAAAGAACTATTTGATTTGCACAGGGTAAGTTAGACAAAATCACTTGTGTTGAGAACACTGTTTCATCTCAGATTCCACAGGTGTGTATAGCCTGTGTGTGGTGGCTGTGTCCCCACTGAGATTGTCCCGGGGGTGAGGGTTGCATCCAGCAGTTGCCTTCTTTAGCTGAAGCAGCTTTTTTCTAAACCCCAGAGCCAGGCCAGCAGCCATCACACCAGGGGGTCAGGGTGCCGGCACTTTGTTTGCCTTTTTTCACTGAAACAGCTGCTTCCTGAAATCCCCAGCCAGCTACACTGTAGACACATCACAGGGTCAGGGGTGCATCACTTTCCTTGCCTTCCTTTGCTGAATCTGCCATGTCTCAGGAAACTACCATCAGCCCCACTACATTCGCACTAAAGAATGGCACAAGGAATTGGAGCTGAGGCGTGGCGCTGCCTCAGGAACTCGTTGCTGCTTCTGTACTGTCTCTCCCTCCACTGTTGCTCAGATCTATTCCTTAGTTCTGTGTTTGATGCTCAGGGTTCATAGATTGTCATATATGTAATCAATTCACTTGTTTCTAGTCTTTGTTGTAGGAGGGTTCAGTGGAAGCTTCTGACTAGTTAGCCACCTTGGCCCCACCTACTGAATTGATTTTTATGTATAATGTGAAGTATGGGTCCTGTCTCATTTTTTTGCAGATGGACATTCAGTTTTGCCAGCACCATTTGTTAAAAAGACTGTCTTTTCCCCAGTTGACAGGCTTTGGGCCCTTGTCAAATACCACAATAATTTTTTTTTAAAGAAAGGCTGATGTATGCAGACAGGTGTTGTCAATATCAAGGCATAAGAAGAAAGTTATACAAGTAAAAATTTATTTTAAAAAATCTATCCTTGACATATTACAGTCCACTTTAAATTGGTACTTTTACCACAAACTCAAAAATATAAGATTTTTAAAAACAATTTAACTCCATTCCCACCTTTTGAGCTAGATTCACTACACCCTTAACTTATCCCTGTTATTTGGGCAAATATCTTGAGGTGGAGATCATCCCCCCTCTGGCCACACTCTGTCAACCAAGTGTTATTCTGCCTTTCTGTCTCAGATACCCAAATACCACCTGCCCTCAACTCACAGAAAAAGTCCGTGTGGGAAATTGGATGATAGCTTGGGGTCTTTTTAAGAATATCTCCTCTTCTTCATTGTGGACTTTTTTCTAAATATTTTTCTGTCAATTCTAAATATCTCTTTTTCACTTTTTCCAAAATCCAGGAGCACGATAGAGTACATTTCTCCTTTCTACTCTATTCCCAATGTCTGTTAATGTCCCTTAACTTTTTGTATCTTCCTACATCTCTATTCTGTGTTTAGTAATTTATTAATATCTAAAATTCAGTTTGCTGATTCTTTCTGTGCATATAATCACTCTGGTATATCCATCAACTGTCTAATTAAAATAACCTATTTATTTTTTTAAGTTAATTTGTTTGTTTTTTTAACAAATTGGGCAATTGTGAGACTCTATCCTATATCATGTTTTTAAATTTTCACTGATACGTAAACATATTCATACCATATTTTGTTTCTGAGAACTGTAATAAATGCAGTTTTATTCTGAAAAAACTATTTAAAGTCTAATTCTGTCCTATGGTCAGTACTTTTTTTATTGAGAGCATAATTTTTGGAAAAAAAGAAATTTTCCCTTGTTTTGTTATTGTTTTTATTAGATGCTGTCGAGTAGGTTCCAACTCATAGTGACCCTGCTTAACAACAGAATGAAACACTGCCCTGTCTTAGGTCATCCTCACAATCATCGCTGTGTTTGAACCCATTGTTGTAGCCACTGTGTCAATCCATCTCATCAAAAGTCTTTCAATTTTTCCCCGACCCTCTACCTTACTAAGTATGGTGTCTTTTAGGTTAATCCATATGACCATGTTTATTCTTGCAATTAGGACAGGAATAGATGCCCTGGGAAAGATCTCATTTTCTATGATGTGTGCGGTTATCTGGACCCACTGTCTTTGTTTGGAGCCCTGGAGGCACAGTGGTTAAGAGCTGAGGCTGCTAACCAAAAGTTCGGCAGTTTAAATCGATCAACTGCTCCTTGAAAACACTATAGGGTAGTTCTACTCTGTCCTATAGGGTCGTTATGAGTCAGAATCAACTCAAAGGTAACGGGTTTGGTTTGGTTTGGTTTGGTTTGGTTTGGTTTGGTTTGGTTTGGTTTGGTTTGGTTTGGTCTTTATTTGGAGGCCCTGAAGTACATATTTTTCCTTCTTAGCACTCTGATGTAGAATTTTCCCAGTTTTACTTAATATGCCAAGCAACTCCCTATGCTACAGTAAGGATCCCATTTGATAATATTTCCCAGTGTTAATTTTCTATGTGTTAATCTTGCTAATGTAACCTGATGATCTATCCATGGGAATTTTTTCTGAGCTCCATTGTGTAAACTACCTTTGGCAGAGCTTTCCTCCGCCGCTCCTCTCTTTTCATTTCTAAGTGTTTTTCTGTTTGACAGGTTGGTTGAAATTAATTAGCATATGCCACACCTCATCACATAGACCTTAGAAATACCAGAAGTTTCACATATTTCTAAGGCTTTTTTTTTTTTTTTTCATTCCTCCTACGGGTAACTCTTTTTTTTTTCTTTCAAGTACTTTTTATTTTTTTTTCGGTAAGATACTAGGCTACACAAGACACAATCACTGTCTTAAATTTATAAGTCTTAATTACAAATGAACCATGATGAACAAAACCGTTGAAAACATATATTCACCAGAAGACATGTTGAAAATATTCACTGCAGCACTAGTCACGTATAGGAACAAGAAAAAAAATAAAATAATTGTCATATATCCACACCATGAGATACTGTACATCAATGAATATAAATAATCAGAAAATACACACAACATCATAAGTCAATATCATAAAACTTACAACAAGAAGTCAGACACCAAAGAATATAATCTGCATCATTCCTTTGCCGAAAAGTACAAAAACAGATAAAACTAATCTATGATCCTAGAGATAAAGAAAGTGATTACTTTGGGAGGTAGTACTTATAAAGGGACATGAGAAGGCCTTCTAACTTGTAATTTTTGACTCTTGATCTGGGTGCTGATTATATGATAGTACTCGGCTTGTAAAAATGAATGAGCTGAATATGGATGATATGTGCTGTTTTCTATGTTTGTAGTTCAGTAAAATGTTTTAAAAATTTGAAGTAGTTTTATTCATAACATTTTAAGGCATGAAAAAATTACATAATAATTTATCTCTTTCACTACAAGGTCCAATAAGTGATATAATACTCTATCTTTAAGAAATTGGTTATTTCATATCATATGAGCAAAATCTTAAAGATTAAGTCAGATAGCATAAATAAATAAATAAACCAAACCTGTTGCCTTCAAGTCGATTCTGACTCATAGGAACCCTACAGGACAGAGTAGAACTGCCCCATAGAGCTTCCAAGCAGGAGATGATGGATTCAAACTGCCAACCTTTTGGTTAGCAGCCAAGCTCCTAACTACCCTGCCACGAGGAGAGAGTATAAATAATAATAATGCTCAACTTATTGATAATGTGTCATGCAGAAGCACGAAAAAAAAAAAAGAGGATGTGTCTTCTGTTTTCTGATTTCTCTCTCCAAACAGTAAGTTAGGACAGACGATGGGAATTGATCTTCTTCAGAGCTGTGGTTCCAGGGGACCAAAGACTGAGAAGCAGGAATGGTTCTGAAAAGTTACTTTCCTTCCAAGAGGATTTGATGGCACCAAACTTTCCGCATGATATTCTTCATCTCCATGTTTCTCAGGGTGTAGATCAGAGGGTTGACCATGGGAGCAAAGATGGTATAGAAAAGAGCAAACACTTTATCTTCCAGAAAAGTTATGGCTGGTCTAATATAAATGAATAATGCAGGGGCAAAATATAGAACCACCACTGTTATGTGAGAACTGCAAGTGGAAAGAGCTTTACTGCGGCTCTCTGCAGAATATGCTCTGAGCCTGTGTAATATAAAAAAATAAGACAACATCAGGACAACAAAAGTCACCAAAGCAATTAGGCCTGAATTAGAGGCCTATGGTGTGCGTATTAGTGCAGGCCAGTTTCAGCAAAGGATACACATCACAGAAGTAGTGATCTATCTCATTGGGGCCACAGAAGGGTAAGAAGATAGTGAGAAATAACTGACCGGCAGAGTGTACGAATCCTCCGAAACAACAAGCTGTGACGATTGTGTGACACCTCTGCCTGCTCATGATGACAGTGTAGCGCAGGGGCTACAGATGGCCACGTGGCGGTCATAGGCCGTCCCTGTGAGGATGAAGATCTCAATGCCTCCAAAGAAATGTGAGGTAAAGAGCTCTGTCATGCAGTTATTATAGGAAATGGTCTTCCTTTCTGCCAGTAAGTCGGTCATTAGTTTGGGTGTCACTGTGGATGTGTAACAGAGGTCAGAGAGAGAGAGGTAATTAAGGAAAAAATACATGGGTTCGTCAATTAGATGACTGCAAGTGATAGAAATCATTATGAGCAAATTTCCCATCCAAATAGCAATATAGCAAAGTAAAAATAATGCAAAGCAGAAGATTTCAGTATTTTTGCTTTTATAAAGTCCCAAGAGAATAAACACAGTGACGTTATTGCTGTTTCCCATGGTCTAGTGTACATAGAATACATAAGTCCCTTGAAATGACATAATTCATAAGCCCATATTTAGAAGTGTTTCTTGAGAAGAGTGATGACCATATTCTGTTCAACGAACAATAAACTGACATGGTGCAGTAGTCTTCTTTCAAGAGTCTTAGAGAATGGAAAACAAATGTTCAGTTAAAATGTCTCTCTAGTAACACTCTGTGTGAGCGTATGCTAGATGATTTCCTTTAAATCTTCCAGAAATTGTGATCCATTCAAACCTGAGTAGACATGAATGTCCTTAATCAATCAGCAATACTAAACATTTATTTTTAGGTAATGTCTCTTTCCAAAGTCTAATGTAATATATAATACTACTTGGAAAGAATATAACTCTTAACCTTCTTGGACTAAAAAAAAATAAGGAAATAAGTATAAATTATATAGCTATATTTTTTTTTAAATTGTGTACAAAAGAATGTGATGTTTAAGTTTTCTAACTAATGGATTATATATTACCTTAAATCCATTTTCAAGTAAGGAAGCATAAAAAATAAAACCTATGTAAATCTATGGACAAATATTTAAAACTGAAAAACTCTCCAAAAGGAGAGAACTTATGTCAAAGTTCTTTAGGAACTATTTTGATGTTATTTGCTTTCCTGTTTATGTGTTTCATTAGTGCTTTAGTGAGAGGTGTGTGCTGATATATTAAAATACGAGAATGTTCAGTCCTACAGTTAAATCAATGAAAACTGCAAACTTGAATGGACCACCAAATAAAACCAGGAGTAAATGTCCTTAAAGGACTACACAGAAGAGTGTTATATTAAAATTTTACCCTCAATACAGTTTATTATATTCGACAAGTCAAATTACTCTTAGCCTTCTAGCCACGATGTACGTCCTTTTCCCCATATTTGTCCAATACAATTATTTTGTCTGAACTCATGAACTGCCCAGATAACGACTACTTGATTCAGAAAATGTGATTTCTAAGGAGATAACAAGTTGGGACCTGTGCTCTATTCTTTGCATTATGCCATAATATGCTTTTACCTTGGGTGCCCATCATTTTACCCGGTTGAATATGAACGAAATGGAAAAACTTGCCTTGTCTTTAAAATATGATCTTTGTGACATTCAATAATAGAATATAAACCTGCCTTATAAATTCTAGAAATATTCGTGGTAAATACTATTATCTAAATATTAGTGTAAACATTTCAGTAAGCTTGATTCCTAGCCAATAACATATTGCTGAGAATTTGGAAATTATTTTAAGTCCAAAATTTCTCAATCCATTAATCAAATCTCTTCCTTCCACCAATGATAGATTTTAATTGCAAGTTGAGAAAAATAATATATGAATGGTGTGACTCTTATCAGTTTTCCCATTCATCTGTCGGTTTGTCATACTGTGGGGGCTTGTGTGGTGCTGTGATGCTAGAAGCTATGCCACCAGCATCCAAATACCAGCAGGTTCACCTGTGGCAGACAGGTTTCAGCTGAGCTTTCAGACTAAGACAGACGAGGAAGAAAGGCCTGGTGGTTTACTTCTGAAAAGAATTAGCCAGTGCAAACCATCAATTAACAAAAATGATATCAAACCAATAGGACCTGGTTACAGAAACTAGAGCCATTGGAGTAGGGTGTGACCAAACCTGGTGTGAACTTAGGTTGTTAGAATTGTGGATATTGATGAAAAAATGACACTAGCTATATGTTTCTTCAAATTCTCTCATAATTTTAAGCCAAAATTCCTACAATTAGTCTTTACCATTAGTTCTCAAATTGTCTTACTTTTATGTTATACTTTTTCAGCCCTAGTCTCATTCCTGGCTTCTCAATCAAATCCTACTTAAATTTTCTCCTCAACTCACCCTGTTACTGATTAAGTTAACATTGCCACTCATACAATACATAATCACATTGTAATTGTATTGAAACTATAAGACTAAGACCTTAATTTCCTTAGTGGAATTGGAAGAACTAGAATTAGGTTAAGGAAGAATTGCTGAGAAATAGGTTTTAGCCATTTCCAAAATCAGACTACAGTAATATTTTGCCTATAAGTAAGATAGGCTATTTCTTTTATGATATTCAATAGTGTTATTTCATGAATAAAATAACACTACTGGATACAATCCTGATTTGAATTATTCTTAAAATAGTTTATTATATTTAGAATTTTCAGAAAGAAATAACATAGATCGGCTTTAAAATCCACCTGAAATATGCACATTAACCCCCTGCCCCAAGCACATTAAGGGCCTTAAATGAAATTAAGCCTCTCAGGAAAGTAAGACTGGGGTGTTCTCAGGCAAGCCAGTTAATCAATCTGTCTGCATTTATCAATGAAAAAAAAAATTAATAATTAGGCACATTTATGCTTTTGAAACTACATGGGTTTGTTAAAAATATTTCTTGAAGCTCTAGTTGTCTTGGTTCAGAAGGCTACATTCAGCTGATGCTCAATTTCCCTACTTGGCAATCCTTCTTGATTCAAATTCCTACCAGATGTAGGAACACCTATTAACTGCTGTATGTTACCAGTAAAAATCTAACAATTCTTTATAGTGTAGGGGGGACCCTGGCTGTATTTCTTAATCAAACCACTAATTTGAAACGTTATCTTTGCAAGTCATTTAATTTCTTTTGAAAAGGGTTTTTCTTTATCTGAAATCTAGGAAATTATACCCCTGCTAAAAAAAAAAAAAAAAAAAAATTTTTTCTATATAATTCAGAGACTGGTTCAGAGGCTCCACTTTGATAACAGATAAGAAATTGCTTTTAAATGATAAAATAGTGCACAGATGACAATGGCCTTGTGTTAAGGTTAAATGCACACCAACACGAATAAATTAAAATTGTGTTAGTAAAGGTTAATGAACTTGTACATAGTAACACGACTAGTATATAACAAACTGCGGTTTAAAATCTGAGTTTTCTGACTCCAAAGCCTGACTTTACAACCATTTCACTAAATTGTCCCTGGTGGCACTGTGGTTAAGAGCTTGGCTACTAACCAAAAGGCTGGCAGTTTGAAACCATCAGCCCCTCCTTGGAAACCCTATGAGGCAGTTCTATTCTGTCCTATAAAGTCACTGTGACTCAGAATCAAGCCGATGATAATGGGTTTGTTTGTTTGGTTCCTCAAAAGTGAAAAACTGAAAACAACAAGATGACTTTAACATTAAACCTGGCTCCCTAATCCCAAAGTTTGCACATTACCAAATTTACTGGGCACAGTCAGGGAACCTCCTAAATTTTGAGTGTTGCCCCATTTTAGCCACTCACATTTAAATGTGTAAATGGAAACACAGAAGTATAAGTTAGGTGAAAGTCTCCGTGAAAAACCTCAAACCAAATACTTCAGGATTCTTACATATATAAGCAGCTCTAGAAAGTAAGAAACGTACAGTTCACACATTTCTGTAGGAAGAAACATGTTTCTTAGCCTGTTTAGCATGAGTGGTGACATGGCACTTCCAGCTAGTTGCCGTATAAGAAAAATGGGAAGGAGAAAAGAGATCTGGACTCACGCCCAGGCCTGGCTTCTGTTTTGTGCTGTGACTGACTTGTTTATTTTTGTTTCATACATTTCTTATCTGAAAATAAAAGAACTAATTTCAATGATCCCTTAGATTTCTCCCTTCCATGATGTCCTTTTTAGAACTCAAAACACTTTATCCTTGATCAGATTTTACTGCTATTCTTCATAGAGTTAAAATAGAGTATTACTTATTTTATTTATAATATGTAGTCCTCCAATAAATTAGGGCAAAAACCTTTTTTTTTTTTTTTAATTCTGTTACTTTCACCTTAATTTTCTGCAGTATGTCATCACCTCATCTCCAAAAGGCAAGCAAATCCTCCCTGAAATTACCACTCTCTCAATCCAAAGACATCTTAGTTTATAGAATTTACAGAAAAGTCTGTTTTAAAATTAGCTGCTAATCAAAATGTTTTCTTAAGACAGAAGTAAAAACATTTTCAACAAATAACACATATTGATGCAGGATAATCAGAGAGAAAAAAATAGTTTACTCACGTATGTTCTTCTGTGCTTATTTTGAATCTGTTTTTGTTTTCCTTCATAGTCTTTTC
Organism: Loxodonta africana; assembly: GCF_030014295.1. Lineage (NCBI taxonomy): Eukaryota > Metazoa > Chordata > Mammalia > Proboscidea > Elephantidae > Loxodonta > Loxodonta africana. Next base: position 1,642,437 of record NC_087363.1, read on the forward strand.
TGTTCCCTCGTTGTTGAAATTCCAGCCATTCTTCAACCAGCACTTTAACTGGTTCAGCTTGGTTCAGTCATGGTCATTGAAGCAACACTGAAATAGAGCTGAATTTTTAAAAGGTGGGTGCAGCGGAACACTAACCGAAACTGGAAAAATTATAGGTTGAAGCCCTTCTAGAAACTTAATTGTCCTCTTAGAAAACAAGGGCAGCACACCTATTGCATTTCAACCAAATCTCTTCTCCAGCTGAGTAGAAAACCATGAGCCCGGTTCTAAAACCGCGGTGCACTGTGCCGCTTTGAATGTGTGGCTCTGTCCACAGCCCTGGCAATAATCCCATGTCACGCATCAGGCTCTGAAAGAGCTCACTATGCCTTTCACAGGTCTTCCATTTCAGAGCTGCAACCCATAATTTTTCCCATCTGGTTAGCCTTCCAGACCACTCAAATTTTAAAAATTCGAGTCTGTTCTGGTGTCGCTTCGTTGGCCATGACCGAACCAGTTCAAATCAGTTCAAAGCCCTGTCTTCAACTATTTAAATGATTTCCTTTCAACACCCTGACTTGACGTTTTCCTCAGCAAATCCACTAGCGTTGCTGATGAGTGTCACTTTCTATTTCCCACCAATCTATGCAGAGAAAAATACAAATTTTGTACCATCGTAGGAACTATTGTCGCTTGTGACACCAGCAGCTTAAAGAAATGATGTCACCCACAGAGAAAACTTTGAAAGCAGTAGCAATATTTTCTTTCCAAAATTAGTCAAATCATCGTCCATATAGACTCTGGATTATATTACCAAACTATTCCTGAAGATTTCTAGATTGAAATGCTGAGTAGGTAAATTAATTATTCTAAAGGTGCATTTACCTCCTTTCACAGGATTGCTTACTTTATGAAAGTTAATTATTTATATATCTCCAAATAATCAACTTCCCAGTTAGAATCCCTTTAGATTCAAGTTACCAGTGTGACTTCACAACTAGATTATAAATACTTGGCAAACAAAAATTAACTCCACAGCATGTTGTTTGAAGCCCATTCATTACCCAATCCCCTGAGCCTTGATGACTGAAATCAGTGTATATCAATTTGAGTTTCTTTTCCCTTTTCTGTTATCTGAGGAGTAAACTACATCTGGTCCTTGTGTTGGGAAACGAGCTCCATCCATCCCCATGTAGTGTCTTTATTGTGTTCTCTGGGGAAACGTGATGTGTGTGTGTTTTATGCATTTCCCTTTAACGTAAATTTTCTGGAATATTACAGAGATGAAGAAATATGTATATATATATATATATTTTAATTTGGGGGTTACAAAATTTTCACTGGGATAATTTGTTAATAATGCTGTTGAGCATTCTGTAATTTCTTCCACTCTTTTTATCATTATCAGTAAGTCTTTTTTTTTTGCAACTATATTCAAATTAGTCCTTGCTTCTGCTTTGCTCTGTGAACTCAATGGATGATAGTAAATATTTAGTAAACATGTACTCCATTCAAGCATGAACGTATTGATGGGCTTTAACTCATTTACCTTTGCAATAATCTTTTAGGATATGTACTATTAGCAATCCCATTTCAGAGATGAAGAAACTGAGGCATAGAGAAGTTACAGGGTAAGAACATGATTCTCATAAGACGGAGGTTACATTTAAGGGAAGAAAGAGGCTGTGGCTTTGAAAGAACATGAGGATGCTATTTCTTATCCCAAGTGGGATTATAAGGTACTTACTTTATAATTATTCATTATTCTGTACAATAATATTCTCTGGGTGCCTTATTAAACAATTAGGAGTTTAACATAATAAAATTATAAAACTAACTTTTATAGATTGAATTTGTAATTGCTGTTGTTAGGTGCCGCTGAGTCAGTTCCGACTCATAGCGACCGTATGCACAACAGAACGAAACACTGCCAGGTCCTGAGCCATCCTTACAATCATTGTTATGCTTGAGCTCATTGTTTCAGCCACACATCAGTCCATCTCACTGAGGGTCTTCCTCTTTTCCACTGTCCCAGTACTCTGCCAAGCATGATGTCCTTCTCCAGGGACTGATCCCTCCTAACAACATGTCCAAAGGATGTAAGATGCAGTCTCGTCATCCTTGCCTCTAAGGAGCATTCTGGCTGTACTTCTTCCAAGAGAGATTTGTTCATTCTTTTGGCAGTCCATGGTATATTCAATATTCTTCACCAACACCATAATTCAAAGGCATCAATTCCTCTTCGGTCTTCCTTATTCATTGTCCGGCTTTCACATGCATATGATGCGATTGAAAATACCATGGCTTGGGTCGGGCGCACCTTAGTCTTCAAGGTGACATCTTTGCTCTTCAACACTTTAAAGAGGTCCTTTGCAGCAGATTTACCCAATGCAATGCATCTTTTGATTTCTTGACTGCTGCTTCCATGGCTGTTGATTGTGGTTCCAAGTAAAATGAAATCCTCCACAACTTCAACCTTTTCTCCGTTTATCATGATGTTGCTCATTGGTTCAGTTGTGAGGATATTTGTTTTCTTTATGTTGAGGTGCAATCCATACTGAAGGCTGTGGTCTTTGATCTTCATTTGTAAGTGCTTCAAGTCCTCTTCACTTTCAGCAAGCAAGGTTGTGTCATCTGCATAACACAGGTTGTTAACAAGTCTTCCTCCAATCCTGATGCCCCGCTCTTCACATAGCCCAACTTCTTGGATTATTTGCTCAGCATACAGATTGAATACGTATGGGGAAAGAATACAACTCTGGCACACACCTTTCCTGACTTTAAACCAATCAGTATCCCCTTGTTCTATCCGAACAACTGCCTCTTGATCTATGTAAACGTTCCTCATGAGCACAATTAAGTATTCTGGAATTCAATAGATTCAATTCTACCCCCAAAAATGATATGTTGAAAATCCTAACCCCTGTACCAGTGAATGTGATCTTGTTTGGAAAGAGGGTTTTCTTTGAAGGTGTTATCAGTTAAGGAGGTTAAGCTGGAGTAGGGTGGGTCCCTTCTGAGTGTTGTTTTATAAAAGGGAAGGACAGACATGGAAACAGTCACACAGGGGGAAGACAGACATTATATGTAGATATATCTAAAAGCCAAGGAACGATATGAATCCCCCCCACACCGGGCTACCAGAAGGTAGAATAGACGTGGAAGATTTTCTAGAGTAGATAGGCAGAGCATGGCCCTTCTGAAGCCTTGACTTCACGTTCCGAGCCCCCAGAACTGTGAGACAATAAAACCTCTGTTCTTTAAAGCCAACCAGTTTGTGGTACTTTGTTATGATAACCCTCAGAAACTGAGACACTAACTTAAGGCCATAACCCAAGGTACTGAAAATTAACACAGGCTGTAAATTTGCTATGCCTTCAAAGGACAAATTACCAAAGGATTCTGGAAGATCTACTCATAATCAGTTTTTTCCTACAATCCAATTAAACTTTTAATTTTTCAACATTTTTCTCTTTTCATATCAGATGCTTCCCCAAATCTTGATTTAGGCATCTCCTCCAAGTCTTAGAATTTTCTCCATGGCATCCCATGTGTTCCCCTTCTCTTTACTCACAGACTTTTGTGACTGCTATCCCATTCTTTCTGCCTATAGATATTTATTCAAAAAGCTCATCTACCCCAAGGAATCTTTTCCCCTTTCACATGAAATATCTAAATTTATCATTTTCCTAAAACCTTTAAAAACTACTTTAAGTTTACAGTACATTTTCAGTTATTTATTTATTTATGTTTTGTGTAAGTTGTTTGTGTCATCTAGATACATGATTTGTTTATTTACTTTTGCATTAGGGTAATCAATTGTTCTAAAATCATTTTTTGAAAAGACTATGCTTCCTCGATTAAATTACCTTTGTGTCTTTGTTATAAATCAGCTGACTATATGTGCACAGTTTTCTTTCTGGGTTCTCTATTCTGTCTTGATTACTATAAATTTATAGTAAGTTTTTAAATTGTATACTGCAAATCCTCCAATTTTTTTTTTTCTTTCTATAGTTGTTTGGCTACTCTAATTCCTTTGCCTTTTCATGTGAATTTTAGAACAAGCTTGTTGATATCTTTGAAAAAGCTTGCTGGAATCTTGATTAGATTGCACTGAATTAATAGATCAAATTGAGAAGACTGATGCTTAAACAATATTGAGTCTTACCATTCATGAACACAGTATATCTCTCCATTTACTTAGATTTACTTCTCCAGTGTTTTATAGTTTCGTACATATAGATTAAGAACGTAATCTGTTAGATTTATATCTAAATAGGAAGTTCTCCTTGAGTCAGAGGTAATTCGATGGCAAATAACAATAGCAAAAGGTGCTATTGCAAATTATATATATATATATTTAATTTTAGATTCCAATATTCCATTGTTGGTATGTAGGAATACATGTATGTATGTGGACTGTGTATCCTGCAAACTTGCTAAACTCCCTTATTAGTTAAAAGTTTTTTTTTTTTTTTTTGTATATTCTTTAGTATCTTAACATAGTATGTCTGGAAATAAGTACAGTTTCTCTTCCTTACAAATACGTCTAACTTTTATTTATTTTTTTGCCTATTATACTAGCAGGGACTTTCAGTACAATGTTGAATAAAGAGTGGTGAAAAAGAAGTCCATGCCTTGTTCTAGAACTTAAGGGGAAATAATTTACTTCTCACCAGTAAGTACTATGTTAGCTAACAGTTTTTCATAGGTACTCTTTATTAGGTTAAGAAAGTTCATGATTGTGCCTAGTTCTCTGAGAGTTTTTATCATGAGTATATATTGAATTTTGTTGAAAGTTTTTTTCTGCATCTATTGATATGATCATCTGGCCTATCTTGTTAGTACTGTGAATTACATTACTCCTGTTGCATTAAGCATTCAATTAAAGATAAGAAAAAAAAGAGAGATGGTGGATTATATGAGCCAGGTTTCTCATTGTCACAGTGGGAAGTTACAGGTAAACAAGAAAGAAAGGCTGAGATGGATCCTATGTACTGGATTAGAGACAAAGATTTTAGTATGAACTCACGTTCAGCTTCATATAGAGAAAGTGAGAGAGATACATACACAGAGATGGATACAGAAATAATTATAGATATTTGTATATAGATGTGTTAGTATACATACATGCATTACCTAACTCTGTGTGCTGAGAGTCCTAGAAGTAATGGCACCCCAGGAGCAATAAATACTCCAAATACTCAGATCTTTGTTTCTAAATACTGTTCTACAATAAAAAGAAAACAGATCTTTCTGGAGAAATGACTAATTCTAGGACTGAGGCAGGGAAAGTAGAAAATGAGATTTAAGTTTTTTTTTTTTTTTTTTTAGTACTATTATATAAAGAAGTGCTGAAAAAGACAAAAAGGATGGGGGCATGTCAAAGGGACATAGAAAACTACCTGAAAATATTTCCAATTTTCAAAGATGGAATATTTTGAGCCACAAAATGAATGAAGTAGAATTGGATTAAAACTTAAAATATAACAGAAATATGCACAAATCCATACTGAAATAAATAAAGGACTAAATAAGTATATAAATAGGATTGTGGAGACACAGATTTCTTATTATACCCCCATCCAAAGAAAAGATTAACCCATTGCCGTGGAGTCTATTCTGACTCATAGTGACCCTACAAGACAGAGTACAACTGCACCATAATGTTTCCAAGGAGTAGCTGGTGAATTTGAACTGACATCTTTTGGTTAGAAGCCAAACGTGTAACCACTGCAACACCAGGGAAATAAAGTAACTTTATAGTGGAGGAAACAGGACAAAAACAAGTGATAATAGTTAAAGTCACCAGGGATGTTAAGTGGATTCTTCTAGGACTCATATTGGAGCATCCTGTAGGATACCTGATCAGTAATCCTCAAGACTATCAAGGTCATTAAAAAAAAAGGAAAGACTAAGAAACTGTTACAGATCAGGACTAGTAGGGAAAAATGTAAGTAAATGCAATGTGGTATTCTGGATTGGATTCTGGAATAGAAAGAGGAGATTAATGAAAAAAATGGTAGAATCTGAATAAATTCTAAAGTTTAGGTAACACTAACGCACCAATGTTGATTTCCAAGTATTGACATTACCATGGTAATGTAAGATGATAACAGTGGGGAACTCTGGATGAAGGGTATAAAGAAACTACTATCTTTGCAAGTTCTCTATAAATACCAAATTATTCAAAAATGAAAAAGTATTTGATAATGCTTATAGTCCACCAAGCTAAAGATAAACAAGTTTAATGTGTAATAAATATTTCTTGTGTATACATGCTGGAACATAAAGAGCATTTAGGTTCACACCAAAAATACATTTTTAAACTACTCTTTAAATTAACATTAGAATGTTGAAAAATGCAGGGAAACAAAGAGGGAGCCAATAATCACTAACATACCATAAGCATAGATACTCAGAGTCAACATTTCCATGTGTTTTTCTGTCTCCACCCTTTGCATTTTTACATATTTGAGATCATAGCAGTTTTGTAACTTTATATTCTGCATTTCATATTCAGTATTGCCCATCAACATCTTCCCGTCTTTAGAATTCTTGTTGTTGTTATTAGGTGCCATTGAGTAAGCTCCAACTCATAGCAGCCCTGTATACAACAGAATGAAATATCGCCCAGTCCTGCACCGTCCTCACAATTGTTGTTATGTTTAAGCTCATTGTTGCAGCCACCTGTCAGTCCATCTCACTGAGGGTCTACCTCTTTTTCACTGACCCTCTACTTTACCAAGCATGTTGTCCTTCTTCAGTGACTGAACGCCATTTTTCCAAAGAAAATTACAGTTCACAAACTCACAATGAAAAGGGTTTTTCCAAATAATATACCCAAAACACAAATATGATTGTATATCATATATATATATATAATTTCAGTTATTTTTTTTAAAGTTAGACAAAAACTAGGAATAGTTTTATTTCATTCAAAAAGGTTACATATCTGTAAGCAAATTTGAATAGCCCCTGGTAAGTTAGATGGGATATAACTAAGAAATGAGGGAGAGATTAGATAATTTAGACCATGAGAAGAGTACTATACAAGACGCTAAAGCGAGGTGAGCATGATTACTGAAAATATTTTAGTAGGGATTCAGGGGAGACTAAACCTGCCAACTTCTTTGGTAACCATTTGTAGACAACAGAAACAAGTGCAGTTTAATTAAAAGTACTCCTTCTTAGTTAGGATGCTTGTGTAATGTAGTTCAATTAAAAAAAAATAGTTTGGGAGGCAAAACAAGTAATAATGGCATTTTCTTGTTCAAGAATGTAGAGGAAATCAAAGCATGAGTACAGGGCCATGCTTACAAATACCCACAGAAATCATTGGGCTTCTTTTCATGTAATAGTTGAATTCCCTAGATAAATAATTCCATGTATTTTAAGTGCTGAACGGTTGCATTAATTCTATATATCTTAAGCACTGAACAGTTGCATTTCATAGGCATTATTATTTTATTTTTTTCAAGTTCATGTGAAATAAGTATTATAACATTCAAAGTTTTAGTAATAGACAAAAAAAAATTTAAAAACACCAGAAGTTATTTAATTTGGTCAATTTCAGACAGTAGAAAAGTAGTAGAGCTCGGAGAACAACTAGTTGTATACTCTTTAAGATACATCATTCACTTCCTCCAGTCCAGATGCTTTCTGGGGATAAAGACAGAAACTATCAATCCCTTTTAACCTCAACTGCTTCCATCTCAGTTCTTTACTTTGATTCACCCCTTGCCTTATTAGGAAAAGGTTTTTTTTTTTTCTTCAAGAAAGACGGGTATTGTTTATACCTTGAATTCATTTAAATGGGGAACTTTTATTTTCTCTCCCTAAACAAAGAAATACAAATTGACCGGTACAAAAATTTGTGATTTTCAAAATCTTCCCCTCAAACTTTTGACTTTGTCTTACTGAGATGGTTTTTCAGAATAAAATTTTAAATCTGACCATATTTTTGTTTCCTCATTAAAACTTGACAATATAGTGATACTTAATTCTGTCCTCTTCATTATTTGTTCTGCTCTTTATCTTTGTTTGTATAATGGCTCTGAAATAACTAATGCTTGCATTATATTTACATATTCTAGAACTCTTCGAGGTAGTTACAAGAGGATTTATTTTGCCCATTGTGCCACAGTGGTTTTTGATTGCCGCTTTTTGTTTGTTTTGTTTCTTTGTTTGCTGGTTGTTATGTTCCTTGGCTGGTTGGATGGACACAATGGCTGCAACAATGGGCTAAAGCATAACGATGATTCTGAGGATGGCAAAGGATCGGGCAGTGTTTTGTTTTGTTGTACGTAAGGTGGTAAGGTCGTTAGGAGTCGGAACCCTCTCCACCGCACCTAACAACAGCAACAGCTCTGTATCTCTATTTTCATTATCTCTAGTTACCCAGCCACCTCGTCATTTTGATATCTGCTCTGTTTCTTAAGACACATTTTTTTTTTTTTTTTTTAGTTCCAATGAAGATACCCCCCCCAAAAATGACATTTGATCAATTTTTCTTCTGGTTTCCCTAGGAAATTTTTCTCAGAAATGTCCTCTTCAAGATAGTTATAAGATGGTTTATTTTGCCCATTGTGCCATAGTGTTTTTTGATTGTTGTTTTTTGTTTGTTTGCTTGTTTATTTGTTTGCTGGTTGATATGGTCCTTGTCTGATTGAATGACTGGTTTTTAGAGTTTCTAATTTCTTCATGCTTTTTTTAGCAGGAAAGGTCTTCAGTTCTGAATCCAATAACAAGATATTTCTTACCAATATTAGGCAGGTAAGGGTGAGTCAACACTTCAATTTTATAATTAAGAATATCAGAAAATTTATAGAAATGTTTAAACATTTTAGCCAATGGGTGGAATAGCATTGAGCATGTTTTCAACATTCTGAATAACTGATTTCACTCTGCCTCTACTAGTTATCATTTTCGTACTTGAAACTCAGGAAAACTGACACACTATTTCAAAAAAGATTCTACTACACTGATTCAGCCATTAGAGTATGTGTAGGTCAATATACTAGCAGCAACAAAAAATTAGCATATAATTTAGAGATTTTAACTTCTTCATTACCAAAGAATGCATATCAACATATGGTCTTGCACCCAATTCTAAAGTTTTAAATGAAATAATGGCATTGGGGTTGTTTAATCATTAAAGATTGTTTGCATTAAAATTCGCTGCTCAGTATATCGTCATTTTAATTGGTATAGTCCAGGAGACATTTCATGCAGCTAACTCTTCTTATGAGTCGGAACCAACTAGACGGCACCTAACAACAACAACTCTTCTTATACCACCTTAATATTCCACCCCCTCAATTAACTAAATTAACTATAGGGTCGCTATGAGTCGGAATTGACTCGATGGCACTGGGTTTGTTTGTTTTTCTCAACTAACTAGGTTTTCTATTAATTTTTACATGGTAGATTAGTATTTGATTTGTATATTGTTTTAACTTGTAAATCTTAGTTCCTTCATTTAATCCCCTCATGATATAGTGGAAACGTAAACTATGAGATAGTTTGTAACATTTCTGTTTCACAATTAGCAACTTCATTTTGTAAAGTTGTTTAGCTTCTTCACATTAACTGTTAGCCCCCTTTGAAAATAAGCTTGACACCAAACTTTTCTCATGACATTTTTCATCTCTGTATTTCTCAGGGTATAGATTAAGGGATTGAACATAGGAGCAATGATGGTGTAAAATAGAGCAAATACTTTATCCTCTGGGAATGTGGTAGGAGTTCTAAGGTAGGCAAAGATTGAAGGCCCAAAAAACAAAACTACCACAGTAATATGAGACCCACAGGTAGACAGGGCTTTGCGTCTTCCCTCAGCTGAGTGATTTCTTAAGGTAAATAATATAAGGGCATAAGAAACAAATAAGACAACAAAGGTTACTAAGGCGACCATGCCTGAATTGGCAACTACAAGAACACCAGTGATATAGGTATCAGTACAGGCAACTTTTAGCAAAGGGAAGATATCACAAAAATAGTGATCAATTTCATTAGCTCCACAAAAGGGCAACCTGATTGTCATAGATAATTGAGGAAAGGAATGGACTGCTCTACCAGCCCAGGCAGCTAAGACAATAAGATTACATCTTGTTCTGTTCATGATAATCAGGTAGTGGAGAGGTTTGCAGATGGCAACATAGCGATCAAAGGCCATAGCGGTAAGAATGAAGACCTCGATATTGCCAAAGAAGTGCATGGTGAAGACCTGTAGCATGCAATTACCATAAGAGATGGATTTTGTCTCTACCAGTAGGTCACCAATCAGTTTGGGTGTGACACTAGAGTTATAGCAGATATCCATAGAAGACAAGTGGCTAAGGAAATAGCACATTGGTTGGTGAAAAAGGGAGCTACATTGAATGGAAACTAGAATCAGAAGGTTTCCTACCAAGAGGGCAACATAGCAGAATAAGAATAGTGCAAAGCAAAATAGTTGTATATTTGGATCGTAAGAAAGTCCCAAAAGAATGAATTCTGAGATGTTTCTCTGATTTTCCATATCTATCAGTTTAGTGTATGTCATAAACAATTATCTGAAAATAAAGAAAACATAAATGCTAATCAAAATTAGTAGTATAATAACAATAATATAAAATATACCAAAAATGGATTAGTATGAATTAAAGTTAATATTAATTATTCTGTGTTTACAGAATTAGGCTTCTTCTTTTATATTGTCTTATTTTACAAATCTACTGTGAAGTGATTTTATACTGGAATAATTTTGTATTTTATTTAATTTACCACTAGGTTTTAAAAATATTTTTATTACCCTGATCAAGAAGGAAACACTTTTTACTGTTAATTATACGATGTTGATAACAAATGCTTAATCTACTTAATAACATTTTTAAAAAATTGCCTATTTTTAAATGAGCGTGTGCCTTGTTCAACTTTCCATCTCACAGCGCGATCCGGTTCACCACCCCTGACTTATCCGGGAGTGTGTGCCCAGGAAATTTAAGTATGTTTACAACACCCCAACTTAAATTGCCGAACTTTAGTATATGTAGCATGTACTTTTGGTTGCCATGTAAGTAAATATTGCCAATGGGTTTAAGCAATGTATATTTAAAAGTGTCCAGAAAAGAAAGAATTTCAATTAATGACTGGAGCTGTAAAAAATAATCAGCAAATTAATTCATTTCTCCTATTTACATTTCACATGTTAAAAACTACTTTTGGTAACATATTGTTATTCAAGTTTGTGAAGGCAAAAGGAAAGATAAAACAATAGAATTGCTCAAGTTTTGAAAAGTGCGTATTTTATGGGCTCTGCTAGCAATTTCTTGCTTTTATATGCATTCCAGGCAACAGACGTCAATAAAGGAAGGTTGTAACAAATATAACTAAGACAAACTTAGTTGTCAGTTATGAATGAATAATAACAAACTCACAAATCACATATACCTTTTGCTTAATCTTGAGACATTTGGGCATCGGACACAAAATAGAAAGAATGTACTTCCAATGGCTATTTTATCCAGTTACGAGAAATCGTAAGGCACCCAGGGGAGCTACCTCCTGCCTTAGTCAGGATCTAACGTAACAGTTAGTTGGCCGCCCAGATATTTCTTAAAACACAGAATGCTTTCATAAGAATGCTTTCGTACTGTGAGAAAACCAATTCTATTTTTAACTGATATTCAAAAATTTCATTTCATCAAGGAGAAAGTCTCAGCTTGTTCCTACTATGACTTCACTACAGCCACAAGGGGCTCATTCCTTCATTTTTTAACAAACTAAAAATAATTATCAGGCTCATAATGTTCAGCTCTTAAAAATAAGTGAATACATTTTAATATTTTTTGGTTCATTAGCCTATTTTTTCTTCTTACAACTAACACTGCTTTCTTGTTTATTAGAAGATATAATGTTTATTTTTCAAATATATTTATTTACCTGAAACAAATTGATTTAAAGATAATTATAACATGAATAAGCTGGTGAACAATTTATAAGTAAGCATTGCTTGATTAATCCAAATCCCTGTTTTTCAAGAAAACAGACAAAAATCAAGAGAATCTAAGTAAATTTTCAGGGTTAGAAAGTAACATTCTGTGGATACTAGAAGCTACATATCTCAATTCTCACTCTGTCTGGTTTTGCTTAAGAGCAGAGGGTGATGGGATGAGGGGCATGGATGACAGGAAACATGCATGTTGACAAGTTATCCAAACATGCTCAGACAATTCTCCAATTGTAACTCAATTTAAAATAATTTTCTTTTAGTTTTACCAAAATGTAAATTTAGTCAGTCAAGATGTTTACTTGTTTTCTAGATCATCACAGGTGTTTAATCTAATAGTTCTTAAAATCTCATCCTCTCTGGGAGCATGCTATTATGATGACTGCTGTTAGCAAAGGTATACTGGAATAAAAATACAGATAGGTGAGAAAGAACTACTGATACAAAAACAAATAATATTTCTTGTCCTTGTAGATAGTAAGGAAAACTCCTAGGAGAGAAGTGAAATCATAATTGATGAAAAGAAAGAAAGGTTAGTCAACTACCTTTTAAGCGGCACCCAGGGAGAGGTAGAACTATTGAGGTCTTTAAATAAACTGACCAGTTATGAATCTTGGGGGTAATTTTCTTTAAGTCTCATTTTCCTCATCTATGCAACTGATAATTCAGGAATATAATGATAAATATAGGAGGTGATATAAAATACTGCAGTATCGTACACAGTTCATGGCACACAGATTATTTTACTTTTATTTCCCCTCTTCTTTGTGTGAGAAGTTAGTTTACCAACTACTGAAGCTACCTTGCAGACATATATAATCAAGTTCAAGAAGGATATAAACAACCCCTCCTCCGCCCAAAAAAAGCATATATTTAAAGAAGATGATCAGGTAACTGCAATTTAAACAGTCCTTTAGTTAAAAAAATAAGTTACTCTGATGACAGACTGGCTGTTTTAGAGCATTTCTTAACATTAACCACTAAAATGAATTTTTTTTTTCTTGTACTAAAAAGAATCTAGTCAAACGATTAACGTATTTCTTTGGTAGTATTAAATAAATTCTGCATACCCTTTTTGATGTTCTCTCAGCATGATGAGAACAGATGCTTTTTTAGTTAAAGTACAATTTCCACCACCAGTTACATTTTCTAGTAGAGGATTGAGAACATGCCATGCTACTAACTTACCTTAGTTGACACAGATGAATCTAGTCTTTAGGATGGGATGTCTATTGAAATATGAGAAATTCTTCAATATTGTAAATATTCAAGCATAAATAAGGTTATTCTTTGATATGAATATCAAGGAAGATATATTAGCACTAGAGCGGGACTCAGTGAAGCTCACCGCCAACTTGAAGATTTCATTAACTTTAACTCTACTGCTCTCAACTGCTATTCTGTTTGAGTACATTTAAAACTAAAGTATGCTCTAACTTTTTTATACTAATCAAATTAACATATAATTCAGAGAAGTTATAGCTTTAAGAAAGAAAATAGGTGGAATAAAGACTAATAGTATGTACTCTGTGTAAACATGGTTGATGGGCTTTCCCCAAACCAAGGCAGCATGGGTAATTCACTGACCTTCAAGTCTGATTTGGGTAGCTTTAGGCTGTATCAGAAAAAAATTTCTCCCTGGTAATTTTTCTGCAGCATCTGAATCAAATAAAGTGTAGAGAATTACAAACCAATAATTCAAGCACACTTAGGTTAATTCTCTAAAAATATTTATAAAATCAAAAAACCCTTCAGAACATGTTACAGATTTACAAGGGTTAGTGGACTTGACATATCCACTAAACCATCAGGGGTGCAAAGAAAAGTGGGTCTATATTCCATAGAAAAGCAAGGTGGGACTTTTCAATGCAGATTTAATATCTTAACACTACCTAAGACTAAAAAATAAACAAAAGGAGCTTTGAAATTCCCCCAAAATCTAACACACATATTTAATTCCTAGGAGTCATCTGTTTGATGTGTATGCCAGAAGGAAATTTCGGGAGAAGAGCAGAATATAAACTTATGTGACAATGGCGAATTAATAAGTCTTTGAAAGCTCTATGTAATCATATTCCCAAAAGCATTTCTAAGCATGTCATTACCAAATGGCATTAATTGGCTGTCCACCATAATGGTCCTGGTACCTCTGGGCATTTTCTGGTCCTAACTTTACTTTCTATAGAGACCTCAACATGTTATAGTTAGACAAAGAACAGTTCAGAAAACCCTTCTGACTCTGTGCTCATCTAGCTTTCTGAAGAATAGGAGGAAAAATAATGTAGCCTGGAATAATATTAGGTCAGCCATCAGGAAATCTGAGATGAGGTAGGATAGAGAGAACCAAAGACAGGCATTTACAGTCCAATATGGATTACTATAAAAAGTAACCTAGGTGTTTAGAAGTAGATAGACCAATAAAGTCAGTGACCTGTAAGATCATGGCTACCAATAAATAAATATATAAAACCCGTTGCCATCAGGTAAATTCCAACCCATAGAGACCCAATAGGTCAGAGTAGAACTCGCCCCATAGAGTTTCCAAGGAGTGACTGGTGGGTTCGAATTTCCGAGCTTTTTTGAGTTAGCAGCCGTAGCTCTTAACCACTGTGCCACCAGGACTCCAGATCTTGACTGGGACCACATTATTTGTAGTCAGGGAATAGACGGTTGAGGAATCAGACAAAAAAAAAAAAAAAAGCATAGATGTGACATCTTTGCCCCACACATATGGTAAGAGGAAATGTACATTATTCAGTATAAAAACACGGAAAAATGAGAGGAAATCAACATACAAAGTGCAGGAAAGCTGTTATTCTCTTTACCACTCAGTTCTTTTTCCTATGTCACTGAATATTTACAAGTGGTTTAGGCTCATCACAACCTGCACACTCTGAAATTCAGTTAGCCCCTTTCCCTCTTTCCAACATATAAAAACCCGTACTTTAAAAGTTTTCTCATATATGTAAAACTTCAAGAACTCAATTTTTACAGTACCTTAACTAGTTCGGATCAGTCTACTTAGCAACAATAATAACAGCCTGACTATATTAAGCAATTATGCAGTGCTTTATTACATCATCTAGTACCCACAACAATGCATATTTTGACATAAGAACTGCTCTATTATGCAGAGAAGAGTACCAAAGCTTCTAAAGACTAAAAAACTAGCTCAGACATTTAGTATGTACGAGAAGCAGAGTATTTCTAAGTTCAGTATTTCTTCCATATTTTCAAAGTTAAACAACTGTGAGTAGATGAAAGATTCTAGCTATTCAGAATTAAGGATATCGGAACCTTCTGACCACTTCAAAAAAATTCTAGTGTTGATCACGATTTGCTCAAGCAAGGCTGTATCAATCCACAGGAGACAGCTTGTCATATCTCTAGTCAGTCTCAGTCAGTTTCCTGCCTCCCAACACACACAAACACACACACCAGGATTCTCCATAGGGACCCATGCAAATACATCAATTACAGAATAACTGATCTCTGGTCATCCCCAATTGTTCTGAAATAAAGTTTTAATGTTATACAGTCCAATTATTAGTTCTTTATGGATCATGTGGTTAGAGTCATATTTTAAAATTATGTACTTGATCCAAAGTCATAAAAATATTCTCCTGAGTATATTCAAAGTACTCAATACTTTTACATATTCCTGTAGGTCTATGATCCACTTTGAAATAATTTCGTGTGAGGTGTGTGGTATACATTAAAGTTCATTTTATTATCGGTACTTAAGGATGTCCAGTTGACCCATCACCATTTGTTGGAAAGACAATCATTTTTCCAATGAATTGATGACAGACATTTGGTAAAAATTAGCTGATTATATACATACATATATATAGCATTGACACACAGTGGCTGCAACAATGGGTTCAGACATAGCAATGATTGTTAAGGATGGCACAGGACCAGTCAGTGCTCCATTCTGTTGTACATAGGGTTGCTACGAGTTGAAACTGACTTAATGGCACCTAATGGCAACAACAACATAGATATATAGTTATGCAGATATATAGATATTGCTTTAAGATTGATTACTTGTGTGTGGCCTTTTTAGCCATGGTCATGTAACTCCCAAAGCTATTGGGTGGGGCTGTGTGGTAGGGTAATTGTGACAAAAGGGATTGGTCAGTTTTGTCATTCCGCTGCCTTGAGGTGAGCCATCCCAGAGTTGGAAAAGAGAAGATCCCACCACCATCAAGGAAGAACAGACCCACAGGAGATAGCACAGGGGGCTTCCTGACCCACACAGTGGGCTCCCTGACCCATGGAGGGATAGAGCTAAGTGTCTTCAGGCAGAGACAGGGCCAGGGAGAGGTGTGCCTGTAAGCATACTGGAAAGAGGCTATCCTGATGAAAGAAGTGTATACTTGAGTGTTCCTGAGCCTGAATTGTAAACTGTTACTTCCCTAATAAGCCTCACAATTGTAAGTATGGTCTGAGAGCTATGTGTGGCCATTGAAATGAATCATTAAATCCAGCAGAGAAGTAAAGGGTGCAGTGGAAGGGAAAGTTGGTGTCAGAACTGATAAAGATGGAAGAGACAGAAAGCATTTCTGACCTCCACCTCATGGGAATCAGCCTTGGGCTGTTGGTCTTGATTTTACTTTTCCCTTATCAACAGATACTCCCCAGGCACTGTTTTACAGATATATGGATATATAGGCCAACTCTTGGATTCTCTCTTCTGGTCCACTATCTACTTGTTTTTCTTTATGAAAATATCACACGATTTAAAATCAGGTACTGGAAGACTTCTAACTACACAGAGTTTCAGAGTTGTGGGCACTTATCTATAGTCTTCATATTTTCATACGTATTAGAATGAGTTCATAAATTTCAAAAAAAGGACATGCTTGTTCAGATTTTGGTATGAGATTGCTTTGTCCTAGAGATGTTTTTGGAAGAACTGACAACTTCAAAATGTTGTATTGTCCAGTTGATGAACAAAATATATCTTTTTTATGTATTGAGCTCTTTATATTTTCTCAGTAAAGTTCTATAGTTTTCAATACATATGCTGCCCATGTTTGTTCAGAAATAATCTTATTTATATTTTAATGCTATAAAATGTATGTTTGTAAATTAAATTTCTGATTATTTGTTACTAGCACTAAAATATAAATTTTATGTTGATTTTATACCCAGCAAAAATGCTAAGCTCACTTAAAAAAAAAAAAAGTAGCCACCATGATGGAATAGGAATAAGTTAATTGTCTATATTCACATGTAATACTATGATTATCTATGTAGAAAATCCTAACAAAGTTAAAAATAAAAAAAAAAAAAAACCTGTTGCCGTCAAGTTGATTCTGACTCATAGCAACACTATAGCACAGAGTAGAACTGCTCCATATGGTTTCCAAGGAACAGCTGGTGGATCCAAACTGCCAACATTTTGGTTAGCAGCTGAATGCTTAACCACTGCACCACCAGGGCTCCAAGGTAAACATAAGCTCCTATAATTTATAAGTATCAGAGAAACAGCGGTCTAATAGATGAGTTCAGATGTATTATCTTCTGCTCTATTTTCTGGAAGAGTTTGTGTAGAATTGACATTATTTCTTCTTTAGTGTTTTTTAGAATTCAGCAGTGAAGATACCTGGACAGGAGGTTTCCTTTTGGGAAGAGTTGAAACAAGCATTTAATTTCTTTAAGAAAAAAGTGCTGCTGAGATTACCTATAATTTATTTTTTTGATGAACTTTGGTTGCTTATATCATTCAAACGATTTGTCAATTCTACCTAAACTGTTGAATTTATTGGCTTTAATATGTTCATAATCTCTGTTTACCCTTTGAAAACATGTAGAATGTGTATTAATACCATTTCTGTCATTAAGAAACAAGAAAGTTTCATAATCAGTGACCTAAGTATATCCTCATTATCAAAATCTAAGAACATAACAAGAATAAGAAATGAAATTATTGACACAACTAACAGTACTAAAAAGAATGTTAATTAAAGTTGAGTTAAAGCCAAAGTTTGATTCTTCAAGTAGACTAATTAAGGTCAGAAATGTCTATGATGATTAAAAAAAAAAGAGAAAATAGGGAGAAAAAAAGCAAATTACTAATATGAAGGATGTATTAGTTGCATACTAGTTGGTTAAGAGCTTGGCTGCTCACCAAAAGGCCAGCAGATCAAATCTATCAGTCCTTGGAAACCCTATGGGACAATTGTACTCCATCCTATAGGGTTGCTATGAGTCAGAATTGACTAGATGGTAATTTTCTTTTTGACTCACCTATTGTTGCTAGTAGTGTAAAATTACCGAAAACTATGAAATACTGTTAGTATCTACTAAAGCTACTATAAATCATAATCTAACAATTCTACCCCAGGTATTGATTTAAAATATAATAAAATTGCATGATTTTCACCAAAGTATCATCAATTACAAGGGTATATTTAGAACCGTATCTAGACTTACCAGGAACAATAAGTTACATGAGCACATGGCTTACACTTCTGCCATGACTGATCTTGCTTACAATTTCAAACAGCAGATGAGGAAACTGAACTCCAAAGGAAGAAAAATTATCCTTGGATTTAGAGTGAGGTTATTTTTTTATATCAGGGTGAGGTACAAAAAAAAATCTAAAAGCCAGTGAATTTACCAACATGTACACAATTGGATGAGGCACATGGGACAAGAACCTGAGAAGGGTGAACAAGTTGGTAATTCTAGACAGTCTAACATTCCAGAAGTCTATTTGCAATGATCCCAAATATTTATTGATACAAAACTCTCAAACTGGATCCAGAAATGAATTCAATTAAAGTATGATAGTCTGGAGAAATATGAGGGATAACCTAAGGGGACATATTTATAGAGGTGAAGGGGCAGCTTGGAAGAAGCCAAGAAGGATTCTTCAAGATAGTTTTAATAGAATGTCTTAATTATTTAGTGCTGCTATATCAGAAATACCATAAGAGGATGGCTTTAACCAACAGAAACGTGTTTGAAGTCCAAATTCAGGGTGCCAGCTCCAGGGGAAGGCTTTCTGTCTCTGTTAGCTCTGGGAGAAGGTCCTTGTTATCGAACATGCTGGCAATTTTGTGGATGATGCAGGACTAGGCAATATTTTGTTCTGTTGTATATAAGGTCTACATGAGTGCAGTGGATTCAACAGTAGTTATCTATGTATCTCTACTGTCTTCTGTCAGGTTGGCTGCTTATGAGTGATGGGATACATGAAAATCCCTACATAGTCTAAGATCACAAGAACAGACTCACTTGTCTGTTGTTCACAAATAAGTGTTATGTCCTAGGCAATGTTTATGGGATAACATGTCAATGGATGACTTAGTCTATAAGCCTCAATCACAGTTGGAGACACTGTGGACACAAAAGGCACAATCTATATCTGAAGTATTTATCATCTCAATCTATATCTGAAGAAATAATAACTTCCATCAAGTATTTGTAATTACACAATCAACAGCCACGGAAGCAGCAGTCAAGAAATCAAAAGACACATTGCATTGGGCAAATCTGCTGCAAAGGACCTCTTTAAAGTGCTGAAGAGCAAAGATGTCACCCTGAAGACTAAGGTGAGCCTGACCCAAGCCATGGTATTTTTGATCAGATCATATGCATGTGAAAGTTGGACAATGAATAAGGAAGACTAAAGAAGAGTTGATGCCTTTGAATTGTGGTGTTGGTGAAGAATATTGAATATACCATGGACTGCCAAAAGAATGAACAAATCTCTCTTGGAAGAAGTGCAGCCAGAATGCTCCTTACAGGCAAAGATGGCGAGACTGCGTCTTACATACTTTGACATGTTGTCAGGAGGGATCAGTCCCTGGAGAAGGACATCATGCTTGGCAGAGTACAGAGTCAGCGGAAAAGAGGAAGACCCTCAACGAGGTGGATTGACACAGTGGCTGCAACAATGAGCTCAAGCCAAACAACGATTGTAAGGATGGCTCAGGACTGGGCAGTGTTTCATTCTGTTGTGCTTAGGGTCGCTATGAGTCGGAACTGACTCAACGGCATCTAACAACAACAGCAACATTTGTAATTAAGGTTACAGGCAAAGTTAAGGTGGTTAATCATCTAACTTTAAATAGGGAGATTACCCTGTGTTATCCAGGTAAACTGAATGTAATCACAAGTATCCTTAAAGGTAGAAGACAGAGGCAGAAGAAAAAGAGGGGAACACATTAATGGAAGAATTGTAAAATACATGCAGTGTGGCTGAATTTGAAGATTTAGGAAAGGGATCATGGGCCTAGGAATATGCGTGGCCTCTACAATCTGGAAAAGCCTATAACCTCCAAAAGAAACACAGCCATACTGACACCTTGATTTTAGCTCACTGAGACCTGTGTTAGACTTACAACCTAGAGGACTTAAGACAATAAATTTGCATTGTTATATGCCACTACATTTGTGGCAATATGTTACAGCAGAGGTAGCTAACTAATACAAGACCTTAAAACATATATTTAAAGAGCCTGGTCCAGATGTCTTTGACAGAACACCAAATCTCAAATTATTGGTGAATGCCCTCGTGTCAAAAAATTTTCAGTTTCCACCCTTATACTCTGTCCCCCTATGCTAACGCTTTCAAGATGAACTTCCATAGTAAAGTATCTTCTCATTTCCCACCATTTTTTTATGTTAGTTAGGTACTGCAATTCCCTCATGCATATCATTTCTAAAAGAGCAAGGATTGTACTTTACTGCTTTGGCTTTCCTGACACTTGCTCGTGGTTAATGTGTGGAAGTAATGAGATCTAGGAGGAAGCTCTGGGGGAGAAAAAATATCATTGTATGACGACTGCTGCAGATGAGGTAATTCCATGGGATCAAGGCAAGGGAAGACTAGTCTCTCACACGGGGAAGCAAAACAAAGAGATGCAGCATAATTTTTCGGTTCATGGTTGTTACTTTCCCCCACAAAATTTTAGCTCTCAGAATCCTCTTCTTTCTTTGTCAGGACACTGGTTTCAACAAAGGAAGTCTGTTGAGGTGGCACATTCAGTCTTCTTTGCCGTTCTGCCATGTTTATTATAAAATTCTGACTCTGATCTAGAGCACAGGTTTTGCCTGCAAGAGACTTGGTAGCAGTGGTAGCAGGGGTTCTATATAAAAAGCATGTCCAGGAGACATAATAGATGGAGTGTTTCTGAGGAGACACGTACATTGGATTAAATGCACATTCCCTTTTCATCTTTTCCTTATCTTGAAGTAGAAGAAGACCGCAGCTAAAACTCAGCCAACTGGAAACTACTACTATGTGAATCCTTCAACAGCAGAATCAAACTGCAGCTTTTTTAATCACTGGTAAACTACTTGGGATGGGTTTTACCTTGAAATTCACAGAAGCTAAAAAAAAAAAAGTAATGTGTATATGTCACTACCATTCATTGTAGAATCCATAGTTCCAGATCCAGAAAAATAGATACCAGTTTTCTCGAGGTAAAGAAATGTCAGAGCTCTTGGTACATAAAATTGCTACAAATTTAGTAACTTTAATACAATTTACTACAAAAAATCAATATAGAATTCTCATATAAACAAAAATTTCTGTATGGATATAAATACAAATAAGAAATTAACTTGAAATTAGATTCTTAATGATTATGTAATTAGAGACTGTGGTATCAGTGGATAGTGACAAAAGTAGGTATTCATCCCCACTGCAGAAACATAGGTTTCCTATACACGTTTCAGTCCCCTCTACTCTAGTTATTCTCTTCTCTGGATTGTATTGAAAACTTCCTAAAATTTTCTATCTGTGACATAACATGTTTCTGTTTCAAAGCCCAAATTCCTCCTCTGGATTATCACATTCAGTTTTGAAAGGAGAAAATAGACCAGGATAGGAATTTAAGCATATAGAGGACTAACTGTAATCATAAAAACAACAAACAAACAAACAAAAAATCTCTTGACATCAAGTTGAAACCCACTCATGGCAACCTCATGCATTACCGAGGAGAATTTTTCCGTAGGGTTTTTTTGGAGTAATCTTTACAGAAGTGAATCGCCAGGCCTTTCATCTGTAGTGCTGCTGAGTGTAGATTCAAACTGTAAACCTTTAGGTTTATCGTGGGGCGACACCAGAAATCAACACGAGGAAGGACAGAAAAACATCAGAAAAACAAGTGGTTTAGTTACCCAAGAGAGTTAGAGAGACAGTAGTAAAAATCTAAAGCAATTGGCCTTACAGACTTGATTGTACCTGATTGTCTCTTCCTCTGCATGAAACTGACTCAACACTAACCAGTGTATGTGTTCATATTACCCAGTTTCCTGAAGAAAGTAGCACTTATTCTCCAAGATAAGATTCCCTGAAATCCACATTAAGAAGAAAATATGCTTTGTTGAATTATGTTAGGTCAATGGAAACTATAAAGAAGGATTTGAAATTTCCATTAATCTTTGGTTTTCTGAGATCAGTTTCTTGCTCCATAGATTCCTCATGGCATTTTTCACCTCAGCATTTGCCAGGATATAACTCAGAGGGTTAGGAAAATGTGTTCAAATTCTATAAAACACAGTTATCATCTTACCCATGGGGAAGGTAGTTGTGGGGCATGTGTATATAAATATACAGGGAACAAAGAACAAGATGACTACAATGATACGGGAGATGCAAGTGAAAAGGGCTTTTTTCCTCCCTTCAGCACTGTGGTTTCTCAGGGAATGCAGGATAATTACATAGGAGAACGTTTGCATGATAAAAATCATTATGCAAAGAGCCCCACTATTGGACAGCAATAGCAGGTTGGTCGCATAGGTGTCTGTACAGGCCAAGTTTCAACAAGGGCCGAAAGTCACATAAATAGTGATCAATCACATTGGGACCACAGAAAGGTAAACTCAAAGTCAGAAAAATTTGAACTGAAGAATGCACACACGACACTACCCAGGCTATAGCTACCAACACACTGCAGACCTGCTGGGTCATGATCCTCATGTAATGCAAGGATCAAGATCTCCTGGCAGCCAAAGAAATGAGGTGAAAAGATTTGGGTCATGCACTCATTAAAAGAGATGGTGTTATTCTTCAGAAGGGCGTCCACAATCATTCTAGGGGCTATGGAAGTGGAGAAGCAGGTATCAGATAAGGATAAGTAGAAAAAGGAGAAGTACATTGGACTCCCAAGTGCCCAACTGGTCCTGATGGTAATAATAATCAACGAGTTACCCAATAATGTCCCTAAATAGAAAAGCAAGAAGAAGACAAACACTATTTTATTTTTAACAGGAATTCGTGTCAACCCAAGCAAAATGAACTCAGTCATATTATTATTCAGCAGCATGATTTCATGAATGAGAAGATGGTACAAGTATGAAATAGTTTATATGAAAAACAAATTTAAAAAATACAGTAATTTATGATGGTATGCAACAGTTTGAAATATTTTAAGCGAATTAATTTCTGGTGCTATGCAATGTTATGGGATATCATGAGCAAAAAATAAATATTCCACATCGGGGACATTCTAGCTATTTATCCTAATGAGTCACTTCACCTCTTTGTTCCTCAATTTTGCAATGACCTCTTCAGAGAGTGGTTTTAAATTTCAAATAAGCTTATGAAGGATACTTTCCTAAATCGCTTTTAAAATGCAATTCCTTGTTAACTTTAACATGTTTCTGCTGTTAGTAATTTGATTTATTTGATAAATAAAAAATCAGGGTACATGATGCCAGTGTATTATTTAATAGTTTTCACATTCAATAGACCGTTGGGCCCACGTTTTGCATGGTTGGTTTATCAGGCAGCATTTAGGATATATTTGTCTTCTTTTTGAATTTAATGTTATAAAGTCACACACTGTTGCGGCCCACATAAATAATGTCTTATTTCTTCGTATGTTTATGTATTACATCTTAGTGATACATACCTATATAAATGTGTATTACTCATGAATATATAATAAACAAACAAAAACATTGCCACGAAGTGGATTCTACTCACGGAGGCCACGTGTGTTACAGAGTGCAACTGCTCTATAGTTGTTTTTTTGTTTTTTTTTTTTTTTGAGATAATTTTTACAGAAACAGATCACCAGGACTTTCTTTCTTGGTTGTGGTGAGTAGGTTTGAATTCTGAATCTTCATGTTACTAATTGAGTAAAAACCATTTACACCACCCAGGGACCAACAAATATATGACCCAGTAATTACTGAACACTCATTTCCAGATATTTCAGCTTGAAAAAGGAAGATATTGTCATCAAAGAAGATACTTTGCATTATTTCAATGTTTTGGATTTTGTTGAGGATTGCTCTGTAGCCTAACATGTGGTCTGTTCTGGAGAACCTTCCATGTGCATTGGAAAAGAAAGTGTACTTTGCAGCTCTTGGGTAGAGAATTCTATATACATCTGTTAGGTCAAGTTGGCCGATTGTGCGCTTTAGCTCTCCTGTATCTTTGTTGAGTGTCTTTCTACATGTTCTGTCCTTTACCAAGAGTGGTGTGATGAAATCTACCTTTATTGTGGAACAGTCAGTTTCTCTTTTCAGGGCTGTTAGAGTTTGTTGTAGGTGTTTTGGAGCCTTGTCATTGGGTACACGGATGTTTATTATGGTTAAATTCATGATGGATCATTTCTTTAATCATTATATAGTTATAGTGCCCTTCTTTGTTTTTTATGGTGGGTTTTGTTTTAACGTCTATTTTACCTGAGATTAGTATTGCCACTCCTGCTCTCTTTTGGTAGTTATTTGTTTGATATATATTTTCCCTCCTTTGATTTTTAATAAATTTACATCTTTCCTTCTAAGGTGTGTCTCTTGTAGACACGTACTGATGGATCCTGGTTTTTAATCCATTCTGTCACCCTCTGTCTCTTTATGTGTGCATTTATGCCATTTACATTCAGTGTAATTATTGAGAGGTGTAAGTTTACTGCTGTCACTTTGTAGTTTCTTTTTGTGTGTGTGTGGGTGGTGGTGACATTTTCTTTGTTCCTCTTACTCTCCTGAGTTCCTTTTGTTTGTGGATTTCTTTTTCATTCCTTTTTGTAGATTTTGTTTTTATTGAGATTTTATGTTTTTCTTCTTTATTTTGATGAGTATATTTGTTAACTTTCTTTGTTGTTACCTTGTATTGACTCTTACCTTCCTAGGTTTGAACCAGTTTATTATTACTTGGTATCACCTTGCCTTCCTCTCCATTAGACAATTCTACACCTACACTGTTTATTCCCTCTTTTATCGTCCTGACATTGTTGTCATTTATGCATTAGCCTCTCTGGCTCCCTGTTGCAATTCGTTTGGTTTGGGGTAGTCCTTGAGAGTTCGTTCCCTAGGTTGTTATCCAGCTGGTACAATCTTGTATCCTGGATACTTTCTGTGGTCTGATGTTGTTTGTTCTCAGACTCCCTTCAGTAATTCTTTTCTTTGGTTTTTACATATTCCTTTAATTTCTGTTTATCTGGAAATGTCCTCATTTCACCATCCCATGTGAACGAGAGTTTTGTGGTATATATTATTCTTGGTTGGCATTTTTTTTTTCCTTTCAAGGCTTTAGATACGTCATCCCATTACCCTCTTGCCTTCATGATTTCTGCCAAATAGAGCTTTGTCTCATTGTTTCTTCTCTGTATGTGACTTTTTGTTTTTCTTGAGCTGCTTTCAGTATATTTTCTTTGTCTTTGGTTTTAACGAGTGTGATTTGCCTTGGTGATTTCCTTTTGGGCTCTATCCTGTATGGGGTTTGTTGAGCTTCTTGGACAGTCAGCTTTTCATCTTCCATTTTTTGTTTGTATTTTCCATGAATTTGTCTGCCTTTTCCAAAAAATTGTGTATTTTTTCCTCATTTTTTTCTGCTTCTAGTTTCAACTCTTCAATAGCTCTGAATATTAGAGATTTGAATTCCCTGTCAGGTAATTCTAGTGCCTTTTCATCTACTGAAAAGTCATTTTGTGTTTTATTTTGGATGCCTACTGGTACCATTCTGTCCTATTTTTTTGTATGTCTTGATGCTGTCTGCTGTCTTCAGGACATTCAGTAGTTATTTTCTTCATTTATCTATTGTAGATCTATTTGTTTCACCCTGCTTTTTTGTTTTATTAGGTTATGTCTGAGAAGTTGGGCTGTGCATTCTTTGTTGTTTCCTTGTCTGTGTTCATGATACTTTTCACCTCTTTTTCCAATCACCGGGGCCAATCACTCAGCTATGGTGCAGCAGGGCAGGTCTAGCTGAAGGGAAGGTGCTGGGATGCGTTGTTTGTGGCATGTGTAAGGGCTGACAATGTGGGCTGGAAATCATGGCTGGGCAGGTTCTGGTAGGCCATGCCTGTTCTGGTTGGGGGTGTAATTTTTAGCTCATGATACAGGTAGGCAGGAAGGCATGGGGAGGTTGTGATGTGAGCTAATATAGGCATGGGAAAGAAGAGAAGGAGGAGAAAGAAACAGGAGCCAATAACCAAAAATTAAAAAAAAAGTGATAAGGGGGCTTGCTGGTAGAGAGATGAGAAACTGAAAAGTGGAAAAAAAGAAAAAGAGAAATGGAAAAAGAAAGAAAATAATAATTAACTAAAATATCTGGAACAAAATAAAGAAAAGCACTCAGGGATCCCACTAGTGCAGCTGCAAAGACTGAGGAAGTGGTTCTCAGGCTGCACAGTATAGCCTGGCTAGGATGGGGTATAGTTGTCACACAGTGCTAGGTATTCAGGAGACAGGAAAATAAGGTATATATAGAGAGACCAGAACTGAGAAATGAAGACAGACAGTGAGGAAAAAAGAAAGAAGAAAGAAATACCCCCAGGGGCTGAACAGACTGGGGCTGAACACACAGTGCAGCACAGTTAGAAGGGACTCCCAAGCCACGAAAAGAAAAAGAAAACAAACAATAAAACAAAGCAAAAAAGAAAAGGAAAAAAAGCTCCAGGAATCCCACCAGTGTGGTGTCATGGGCCAGGGGAGTGGTTCCCCATTTGGGCTACACTTCACAGCCTTTCAAGAAGCAAAGCTGGCACATGGAGCCAGGTGTTCAAGAGAAAGGAGGGGGTGGTGATGGGAGGCACAGAAGAAGCCAAAATAAATGGGAAAAAGCAATATCAACAACAGACTACTGGCACTCAGGGAGCTGGCCAGTGTGGGCGGGGTGAATCCAAGCCCAGGACTGAAGCAGATGCCTCCCTGCGAAGAGACTGCAGCTGGTGGGAAGCAGAGGAGCCCAAAGATGGAGGGAGGAGGAGAAGGGTGAGGATTAGGAAAGCATATTTTGCTGGTTACCGGGTGCTCTGTCTCCTGCGGGGAACTTCATGAAGCTGCTTTCCCATACTCCTCATCTGCCGATATCTGATGTGGGTGGGGAGATCCAAGCAGTACGTATTCTGCATTTCCTGGCCATCTGAGCCACAGCAGCCAGCAAGGAAACATGAAGGTAGAGCAGCAGGAAGAGGATGGGAAGGTTAGAAAGAATATATCACTGGTTACCGGGTGCTCTGTCTCTTGCTGGGAGCTCTGTGAAGCTGTTTTCCCATGCTCCCCGTCTGCCAATCTGTGACAGGAGTACAAGATGATGGATCTGTGCTGCATTAGCTGATAGGGAGCCTCTGCATGTTTGTCTCCTCCCTGTCTGTTCTCTGTCAGTTTCTTTTTCCATTTGGTGTTTGGCTGAGTTCTTTATCTCTTTGTTTGACGCTTCAGGTTGCGGGAATGACATTTGTCTCTGTTTTACTTATTTTTGCTGTGAAGGGACAGTGTGTTGCTTCTATCTATGGCATCACGTTGTCCAGAAGTCTGAAATGTTCTTTTTAACGATGAATGGAATGCTATTCTTCTTCAATTTATCATTCTGGCATAATAGACCACAGAATTATCTAAGTCAAAATGGCCAATGGCAGTCCATTTCAGCTCACTAATGGCTAAGACCAATGTTTATGTGTACCGTTTTATTTTTGATGATTTCTAATTTTCCTAGGTTTATAATCCATGCATTCCATATTCCTATCATTAACAGAAGATTGCAGCTGTTTCTTTTTGAGTTGTGCCACATCTGCAAATGAAGGTCTTGAAACCTTGAGTCGATTCAAGTCGTTAAGGTCTACTCTACCTTGAGGTAGCAGATCTTGCCCAATTGTATTTTGAGTGGCTTCAAGCCTGAGGGCTCATTTTCTGGCAGTATATTAGACAGTGCTTTGCTGCTCTTCATAAGGTTTTAATTGGCTGTTTTATTATTATTTTTTTTTCTTTCAGAAGTAGACTGCCAGGTCCTTCTAAACCTGACTTAATCTGGAAGCTCAAATGAAACCTGTCCACCAAGGGTGAAATTACTGGTATTTGAATACCTGTGGCATAGCTTCCAACCTCACAGCAATGCAAAAACAGCCACATTAGCACAAACTGACAGACATGTGGGGAATTTTTTTTTTTGATTAACTGATGAAATATTTTCAGAATGTTTAGCTGTTAAGAGTTAATGCTAAACAAACATTCTGGCTTGTGACATTTTGGATTCCATTACCCTTTTCTTCTCCCTTCTCATCACAGTATTTTATACCAGGGATGGATTCTGACCTAGGGCAGATACTCCATAACATGGCCAATCACCTAAATTTAGTCTACTCTACTCAATTATAAGAGCAAGCTTATTCAAATTTCCTCTCTGGAATTCTGACTAGGTAACCTGACAGGTTAGAGGGAAAAGAGAAAAGCTTGTAGAATGCATAGAAGGAGATCCTTTGTCTTGAAAACCAAAGGCACATGCAAACAGACATTTTGAGAAAACAGAGAACATAGTAGAGAGAAAAAAATGTAAGAAAAAAAAATGGAAATCATGCACAAAGTCACAGAACACAAGAGATGATACACTAGCACTCCCAATATCCTGAGGGACTTCCTAGTTTCCCCCAAGTCCATGAGGGTTCCCATGATTGACATGATTTTACAAAATAAAACGATCAGCGTACTTTTTTTAATCTCTAAATAGATCTGACTGAAACCCAGTACCTGATTCATTATCTCCAAAATACCAATTGTAATTTTATTATGACACGCAAGACGTAAAACAACTAATTGCTCCCACAATTCTTTCATGATGAGGAGCACATAGGAGATGAACTTTTACTAGAAAATGAGTAGAAAACTATATAATAAGTTAGCGTTGCTGTTGTTTGTTGCCCTCAAGTCAGTTCAGACTCATAGTGACCCTGTGTACAACAGGATGAAACACTGCCCTGTCCTGCGCCATCATCACAATTGAGGTATGCTTGAGCCCATTTTTGGCAGCCACTGTGTCAGTCCACCTCGTTGATGGTCTTTCTCTCTTTTGTTGACCCTCTATTTTACCAAGCATAATGTCCTTTTCCAGGAACTGGTCATTCCTGTTAACATGTCCGAAGTATGTGAGACGAAGTCCCCATCTTTGCTACTAAGGAGCATTCTGGCTGTACTTCTTACAAGACGCAATTGTCTGTTCTTTTGGTAGTGCATGGCATATTCAATAATCTTCACCAACACCGCACTTCAAAGACATCAATTCTTCTTCCTCCTTATTCATCGTCCAACTTTCACATGCATATGAGGCAATTGAAAACACCATGGATTGGGTTAGGCTCATCTTTCCCCTTGAAGTGACATCTTTGCTTTTTAACACTTTAAAGAGTTCTTTTGCAGCAGACTTCTCCAATGCCATACATCTTTTGATTTTTTTTTTAATTTTTATTGTGCTTTAAGTGAAAGTTAAAAATCAAGTCAGTCTCTCATACAAAAATATATATACACCTTGGTATATACTCCAAATTCCCTCCCCCTGATAAGGCAGCCCACTCCTTCCCTCCGCTCTCTCTTTTCATATCCATTCCATCAGCTTCTGAACCCCTCTGCCCTCTCATCTCTCTTCCAGAAAGGAGATGACAACATAGTCTCAGGTGTCTACTTAATCCAAAAAGCTCATTCTTAACCAGCATCTTTTTCTATCAATCCCTGTCTGAAGTGCTGGCTTTGGGAATGGTTCCTGTCTTGGGCTAGGAGAAGGTCTGGGGGCCATGACCACTGGGATCCTTCTAGCCTCAGTCAGACCATTAAGTGTGGTCTTTTATGAGAATTTGGGGTCTTCATTCTACTGCTCTCCTGCTCACTCAGGGGTTCTCTGTTGTGCTGGGCACTGTCTAGTTCTTCCGGTCTCAGGCTGATGTAGCATCTGGTTTATGTGGCCCTTTCTGTCTCTTGGGCTCATAATTACCTTGTGTGCTTGGTGTTCTTCATTCTCCTTTGGTCCAGGTGGGTTGAGACCAATTCATGCATCTTAGATGGCCACTTACTAGCGTTTTAGACCCCAGAAGCCATTCTCCAAAGTGGGATGCAGAATGTTTTCTTAATAGATTTTATTATGCCAATTGACTTAGATGTCCCCTGAAACCATCGTCCCCAAACCCACACCCTTGCTACATTGACCTTCGAAGAATTCATTTTATTCAAGAAACTTCTTTGTTTTTGGTTTAGGTCAGTTGTGTTGACCTCTCCTGTATTGTGTGTTGTCCTTCCCTTCCTGTAAGGTAGTTCTTATCTACCATCAAAGTAGTGAATACACCTCTCCCTCCCTTCCCCCTCTCATAACCATCAAATTATATTTTCTTCTCTGTTTAAACTATTTATCGACTTCTTAGAATAGTGGTCTTATATAGTGTTTGTCCTTTTGCAAGTGACTAATTTCACTCAGCACAATGCCTTCCAGGTTCCTCCATATTATGAAATGTTTCACAGATTCATCACTGTTCTTTATTGTTGCATTGTGTTCCATTGTGTGAATATACCATAATTTATTTATCCATTCATCCATTGATGGGCACCTTGGTTGCCTCCACCTTTTTGCCCTTGTGAACAGTGCTGCAACGAACATGGGTGTGCATATATCTGTTCGTGTAAAGGGTCTTATTCCTCTAGGATATATTCCAAGGAGTGAGATTGCTGGATAGTATGGTAGTTGTACTTCCAGCTTTTCAAAAAAGTGCCAAATCGATTTCCAAAGTGTTCGTACCATTTTACATCCCCACCAGCAGTGTATAAGTGTTCCAGCCTCTGCACAATCCCTCCAATGTTTATTATTTTGGGTGTTTTGGATTAATGCCACCCTTGTCGAAGTGAGAAGGAATCTCATTGTAGTTTTGATTTACATTTCTCTAATGGATAATGATCGTGAGCATTTCCTCATATATCTATTAGCTACTTGAATGTCTTCTTTAGTGAAGTGTCTGTTGATATGTTTCGCCCTTTTTTTAATTGGGTTGTTTTTTGTACTAGTGTTTTAGCAGTATCATGTAGATTTTAGAGATCAGGCACTGATCGAAATGTCATAGCTAAAAACTTTTTCCCAGCCTGTAGGTAGTCTTTTTACTCTTTTGGTGAAGACTTTGGATGAGCAAAGCTGTTTGATTTTTAGGAGCTCCCAGTTATGTAGTTTTTCTTCTGCATTCTTAATAATGTTTTGTATACTGTTTATGCCATATATTAGGGCTTCGAATATTGTCCCTATTTTTTCTTCCATGATCTTTATGGTTTTACATTTTACATTTAGGGCTTTGATCCATTTGGAGTTAGTTTTTGTGTATGGTGTGAGGTATGGGTCCTGCTTCATTTTTTTGCAGGTGGATATCCAGTTATGCCAGCACCATTTGTAAAAAAGACTATCGTTTCCCCAATTAACTGACGCTGGGCCTTTGTCAAATATCAGCTGCTCATATGTGGATGGATTTATATCTGGGTTCTCAATTCTGTTCCATTGGCCTTGTGTCTGTTGTTGTACCACTACCAGGCTGTTTTGACTACTGTGGCTGTATAATATGTTCTAAAATCAGGTAGAGTGAGGCCTCCCACTTTGTTCTTCTTTTTCAGTAATGCTTTACTTCTCCGGGGCTTCTTTCCCTTCCATATGAAGTTGGTGATTTGTTTCTCCATCTCATTAAAAAGGTCATTGGAATTTGCATCAGAATTGCATTAAATCTATAGATTGCTTTTGGTAGGATAGATATTTTCACAATGTTAAGTCTTCCTATCTGTGAGCAAGGTATGTTTTTCCACTTATGTAGGTCTCTTTTGGTTTCTTGGCCAAGTGTTTTGTAATTTTCTTTGTATAAGTCTTTTACATCTCTGGTAAGATTTATTCCTAAGTATTTTATCTTCTTGGGGGCTACTGTAAATGGTATTGATTTGATGATTTCCTCTTCGATGTTCTTTTTCTTACTGTAGAGGAATTCAACTGATTTTTGCATGTTTATCTTGTATCATGATACTCCGCTGATCTCTTCTATTAGTTTCAGTAGTTTTCTTGAGGATTTCTTAGAGTTTTCTTTGTATAAGATCATGTCACCTGCAAATAGAGATAATTTTACTCCTTCCTTGCCAATCCAGAGGTCCTTTATTTCTTTATCTAGCCTAATTGCTCTGGATAAGACCCCCCGTACAATGTTAAATAAGAGTGGTGATAAAGGGCATCCTTGTCTGATTCCTGATATCAAGGGTAATGCTTTCAGAATCTCTCCATTTAGGATCATGTTGGCTATTGGCTTCGTACAAATGCCCTTTGTTATGCTGAGGAATTTTCCTTCTATTCCTATTTTCCTGAGAGTTTTTATCATGAATGGGTGTTGAACTTTGTCAAATGCCTTTTCTGCATCAATTGATAAAATCATGTGATCCTTGTCTTTTGTTTTAATTATACGGTGGATTACATTAATTGTTTTTTCTAATGTTGAACCATTCCTGAATACCTGGTATGGATCCCACTTGGTCATGTTGAATTATTTTTTTGATATGTTGTTGGATTCTATTGGGTAGAATTTTGTTGAGGATTTTTACATCTAATATCATGAGTGATATAGGTCTGTCATGGGTGGCTGGGTGATCTGAGTGGAGCCACCAGTCTTTAGGCCCCTGATGTGGGTAGGTGAGGACTGTGTTTAATAGGGAAAGTGGTGTCAAACTTCAAACACCCACCTTTCCACTGCACAGCTGAAACAGCTGTAGTCTCCCAACAAGGGCCTATTCTTTTGAAATGGGCCCACACAGATCCATACATGTGGGAAAGGTACTTAAGTCCATGGGCCGTTTATGCCTGGACAGGAGCTGCTTTTGTCCTGAGCTCCCCTGGTTAGTGGAGCTGGCAAATTATCTTTTCCCCCAATTGCAAATCTTTTCCTTCTCCAAGGCTGGGAGAATGGCTATAGGTTCTCATCAGGGCCTATCTCAGGTCCAGGGAAATCAAGAACCACTGAAGCCAGGTTGGGGGCAGCGGGTGGGGTAAAATATACCCAGGTACTTAGCTTTTGCCGAGAGCGCTGTTCTTCTCTGGTTCCAGAGATGTGAGTAGGCTGTGTGGCTGGCTCCTTCTTCTGAGGAACCTGTGGCCTAATGTCAATATCAGCCCACCGCAGCCACTCCCAGAAATGGTGTCTGAGGGTTCTTGGCTATTCATGTCTGGTAACTCCTCTCTGCATCTGAACCGTCTCTTCCTCCCCCTGCTGCTCAGTTATTTTTCTAACTTTGCCTTTGATGTTCAGGGCTCCTAGGTTGTCATAAATATACTTGTTTCACTTGTTTCTTCAGGTCTTTGTTTTAAGAAGGCTTGCCAGAAGAGTCTGTTTATTCCACCATCTTGGCCTGGACCCCATCCTTTGATTTCTTTACTGCTTCTTCTGTGGGTGTTGATTGCGGATCCAAGTAATGAAATCCTTGATACATCAATATTTTCTCTGTTTATCGTGGTGTTGCTTATTGGTCCAGTTGTGAGTATTTTTGTTTTCTTTATGTTGAGGTATAATCCACAGGAATTAATGTATGGTGCTATGCAACAGTGTGAAATATCTTAAGCAAATTAATTTCTGGTGATATGTGCAGTTATGGGATATTTTGAGCAAAAATAAATATTCCTCATCAGGGACATTCTAGCTGTTGTTTCTTAATGAGTCACCTCTCCTCTTTGTCTCTCAGTTCTTAATAATCTCTTCCCAGTGTCATTTTAAATCTTAAATAAGCTTATGAAAGATACTTTCATAAACCACTTTTAAAATGCAACTCTTTGTTAACTTTTACATGTTCTCACTCTCATTGATTTGATTTGTTTGATAAATAAAAATTTAGGATATATAACTCCAATGTATTATTTACTTAATTTTTTTCACAAGCAGTAGACCTTTGGGCCCATGTTTTGCATGGTCGGTTTGTCAGACAGCATTCAGTATATATTTGCCTCTCTTTTTGAATTTAATGTTATAAATATAATCTCATACACTATTCCTGTCCACATAAATGATGTTTCATTTCTACATATATTTATGTATTATATATTAGTGATGCGTACTTATACAAACATGATGTATTACGACATCTATTTCTTCATCAGTAAATGAGAACGTATAGTCTTCATGAATTCTTCCTCTTGCTAAGAATTAATCTTTATTATTCAAGTGATTATTAAATCAATTATTAATAAATCACAGTTATCAATATTTCCATCATTCACTTGCAATTTTTCATTCTGTTTATTGCTTATAATATTCAATGGTTTGATAATGTTTCCAAATATACATAGCTTTTTAGCATTGCTAGTCTATCCACAGTTTCCCTTAGCCTCTTGTCCCAGCATCAAACAGCCCCAAGTTAGGAGCCAGGATTTCAAGATACCATTCCATGGTCAATTTTCCATTAGAACAGATCTCTTTAAGTAGAATTGTAAACAAATAAAAATTCCAAACTGTGACCAAAATTAGAAGAATCTAAAGATTATAAAATATACTTAACAACCTGGTATGTTTTCTCAGTATTCATGGAAAAATATTATTTTAAGAGCTGATTCTCTGGGTATTCCAACAGACAACATTAAATGGATTGAGGTATGCAAAAAAAAAAAAAAGGAAAGAAGAGGAGGAGAGAAGAAAAGGAAAGGGATTGGAAGGGAAAGAAAGGGAAGGAGCTCACATACGTTATCTGTCAATTCCAATCAATATTTGAAGGAATGTTCTTCAGTTTCTGAACTCATGACAGCACACGGGAAAAACACCCATTCTCTATCAAAATAATAAACACATCTCTTTGAAAAAATAACAGTGGAAAAATCTTCATGCTTGATATCTAGATTTGAAATTATGTTTAAAATCAATATATCAAAAACCTAACTCATTATGTTTAGTCATAATGAGAATGAGAACTATGTTACAAAACTGCAGGGAAATGTGAGACTCAGCTGAGCCTTTTGCTCCTTCTTTCCTTGCTTCAATACAGCAGTGAGCAGCGATGGCCAGTTCTCTAAGTGCACGGGGTATGGAGACTCCTGGAGAAGCTGCGCTGAAAGCATTAGGAGGAGCATTTAAAGGCGCTTGAGGAAGCATCCCCTATGGTGGCTCTTGGATAAGGCTAGAAAATAAATTGTTTGTTTTTGTTATAGTTATTTAACTTGTTTATTGGTTTAGCTTTAAAATGTGCTTTTTAAAAAATTCTTTTAAATTGCTTCAAATATGTTAAAAATTAAGTATAGGTTTTAAGACTAATGACCAGAAAATTAAAAAATAAAACAGCCTTATTTCATTCTATGCAGGGTAAAACCCTAATGTATTCATTAAATTTATTAAGAGTCTTTCTCTACTTACACTACCAAGGTGATAATTTATTTGTATTCCAGTTATTCTGGTTTTTTTTTTTTTTTAATGCAAATAAGGTCAAACTAAAATGCACTTCTTATTTTCCTTTTTTTTTTTTTAAGTTACAGCCATCTTGGTGGGTGTGTGTGAGGGTAGACCTTTGTGACTGAGCAGTAGAATTCTTACCTTCCATGTGGGAGATACTGGTTTGAATCCTGGCCAACGCATCTCATGCACGGCCACCACTCATTTATCAGTGAAGGTTTGTATATTGCTACTATGCTAAATGGAAACCCTGGCGGAGTAGTGGTTAAGTGCTACGGCTGCTAACCAAGAGGTCAGCAGTTTGAATCCTCCAGGCCCTCCTTGGAAACTCTATGGGACAGTTCTACTCTGTTCCATAGGGTCACTATGAGTTGGAATCCACTCGACGGCAGTGGGTTTTGGTTACTATGCTAAACAGATTTCAGCGAATCCTTCAGATTAAGATGGACTAGGAAGAAAGAGCAGGAAGAAAGAGCTGATGATCTCCTTCTGAAAATCAGCCAGTGAAGCCCTATGGATCACAATGAGTCAATCTCTAAGCCCTTATGCGGATGGTGTAGGACCAGGCAGCATCCCATCCATTGTGCGTAGGGACTTACTGAATGCCAGCTCAAAACAACAAATTGAATATTTGTCACAGTATGATAGCATCCATTTTAGGAAAAACATAAATTCAAGGTGGAAGGAAAACTGCACAATATTTTTCCCAAACCCAAGGGCCAAGATAATTTTTTTTTTTTAATCCAAATCTCGAAGATTCCAATTCTGAGATGTATCAACTCAATAGAAGAAAATTGTTAAGATTTTGGAAAGAGAACATTGAAAACTCAATGGACACAAATTGAGCTTAGCAAACATGACATGAGTAGGTAAATGTTTTTAATGCTGTTCTTTGTTGTTAGGTGCCTTCAAGCTGGTTGTGAATCACAGAGATCCTATGTACAACAGAACAAAACACTGCCCACTGCTGCACCATCCTCACAATCACTTTTATGCTTGAGCCCATTGTTGCAGCCACTGTGTCAGTCCATCTCATTGAGGCTCTTCCTCTTTTTCACTGACACTCTACTCTACCAAACATGATGTCTTTCTCCAGGGACTGATTCCTTCTCTTAACTTGTATAAAGTATGTGAGATGAAGTCTCATCATCCTTGCTTTCTAAGGAGCGTTCTGCTTGTGCTGCTTTCAAGATAAGAGTTCTTCATTCTTCCAGCAGTCAATGGTATAGTCAATATCTTTTGCCAACACCATAATTCAAAGTTATCAAATCTTCTTTGGTCTTCCTTATGCTTTATCCAGCTTTCACATGTATATGAGGCCACTGAAAACACCATGGCTTGGATCAGACACACCTTAGTCCTCAAAGTGACATCTTTGCATTTTAACACTTTAAAGAGGTCTTTTGCAGCACATTTGTCTAATGAAATGTGTCTTTTGATTTCTTGACTGCTGCTTCCATGGTGTTGATTGTGTTGCAAGTAAAATGAAATCCTTGACAACTTCAATCTTTACTCCATTTATCATGATATTGCATATTGGTTCAGTTGTGAGGATTTTTGTTATTCCTGATAACAATGTGTAATTCATACTGAAGGCTGTAGTCCTTGATCTTCATCAGTAAGTGCTTCAAGTCCTCTTCACTTTCAGCAAGCAAGGTTATGTCATCTGCATAAGGCAGGTTGTTAATGACTCTTCCTCCAATCCTGATGCCCCATTCTTCTTCATATAGCTCAGCTTCTAGGATTATCTCTCAGCATTCACACTGAATTTAAGTATGGTCAAAGCACACAACCCTGACCACACACCCTTCCTGACTTTGAACCACACATGTTTCCCTCTTCTGTTCCAACAACGGCCTCTTGCTCTATGTAGTTTCCCCATAAGCAAAATTAATAGTTCTGGAATTCCAATTCTTTGTAATGTTATCCATAGTATGTTTTGATCCACACAGTCAAATGCCTTTGTATAGTCAATAAAACACAGGTAAGCCACTTTCTGGTATTCTCAGCTTTCAGCCAGAATCCATTTGACTTAAGCGGTGATATTCCTCGTTCCATGTCCTCTTCTGAATCTGGCTTGAATTTCTGGCAGTTTCCTGTCCATGTACTGCTGCAACCACTTCTGAATGATCTTCAGAAAAATATAACTTGCATGTGAGTGGTTCAGTAGTTAAGAGCTAAGACTACTAACCAAAAGGTCGGCAGTTGGAATCCACCAGCTGCTCCTTGAAAACCCCATGGAAAAGTTCTGCTCTGTGCTATAGGATCCCTATGAGTCAGATTTGGCTTGAGAGCAATGAGTTTTGATGACACTAGTGATATTTTGCCATAATTTCTGCATTTGGTTGAATCACCTTCCTTTGTAATAGGCCAAATATAAATTTCTTCCGGTTTGTTTGCCAGGTAGCTGACTTCCAAATTTCTTGGCGTAGAAGAGTGAGCACTTTCAGGGATGCATATGTTTGTTTGTCAAGCATCTCAAATGGTATTCCCTCATTCCTGGAGCCTTATTTTTCTCGTGTTTTCAATGCAGCTTGAACTTGTTCTTGATCATATGCTACCTCCTAAAATGTTTGAAAGTCGAAAAGCTCTTTTTGGTACAGTGACTCTGTACCAAAAAGAGCTTTTGATGCTTCCTGTGTCATTCAGTATTTTGCCCATAGAATCCTTCAATATTGCAGTTCAACATTGTAACTCAAGAACTGAAATTTTCTTCAGTTCTTTCAGCTTGAGAAATGTAGAGTGTGTTCTTTCCTTTCACTTTTCTAACTCCAGGTCTTTGCACATGCATTATAATACTTTAATTTGTCTTTTTTTTGCTCCCCTTTGAAGTCATCTTTTCAACTCTTTTACTTCATAATTTCTCTTATTCCTTTTAACTACTCTAAGTTCAAGAGCAAGTTTCAGAGTCTCTTCTGACATCCATTTTGGTCTTTTCTTCCTTTCCTATCTTTTTAATGACCTTTTACTTTCTTCACATATGATATCCTTCCACAATTCATCTGGTCTTTGGTCATTAGTGTTCAATGCATCAAATCTATTCTTGAGATGGTCTCTAAATTCAGGTGGGATGTACTCAAATCGCACTCTGGCTCTCGTGGAATTTTTCTAATTTTCGGCAGCTTCAACTTGAACTTGCATATGAGCTCTTGATGATCTCTTCTGCAGCCAACACCTGGCCTTTTTCTGACTGATGATATTGAGCTTTTCCATTGTCCCTTTCCACAAATGTAGTCGATTTGATTTCTGTGTATTCCATCTAGCAAGTCCAAATGTAAAATCACTGTTTATGGTTTTTTTGTTGTTTTTTTTTAAGGTGCTCGAAAAAAAGAAGTAGTCTTGCAAAATTCTATCATATGTACGAAGGTCTCCATGGGTAAAGTTTATTCAAGAGAATCTATCTCTACTGTCTTCTATTGGATTGGCTGCTTATGGGTGATGGGAAACATGGTAATATCAATAGTCTGAAATCATGACAACTATTTCACACTTCTGTTGCTTACAAACATGTATTGTGTCCTAGGCAATGTTTATGGGATATCATGTCAGTGGATCACATAGTCTGCAAGCCCTCAAACAGTGTAGTTGGAGGCACTGTGGGGAAAAAGGCACTATCTATAGCTAAAGTATTTATCATTTCAATCTATATCTGAAGAATTTTAAATTTCCAATAGGTATTAATAATTAAGATTACAGACAAAATTAAGGTTGCTAATCATCTAACTTTAAAATAAGGAGATTATACTGTATTACCCAGTTGAGCTCAGTATAACAACCAGTATCCATAAAGGTGGAAGAGTGAGACAGAAGAAAAAGAGGGAGATATGGTAATGGAGGAATGGTCAAAGATACGCAACGTGGCTGGCTTTGAAGATTTAGGAAGGGGTCATGATCTAGGGAAAGTGGGTGACCTCTAGGTTCTGGAAAAGCTGAGAGCCTCCAAAAGAAACACAACCATACTGTCACTTTCATTTTAGCCCAGTGAGACCTATGTCAGATTGTCAACCTAGAGAACTTAAGGTCATAAATTTGGGGTGTTTTAAGGACTACACTTGTGGTAATTTGTTATGGCAGCAGTAGAAAACCAATACATCTTGAAGCATATACTTTAAAAAAAATCTCCAGATGTCCTTGCGAAAACTTCTAATTGCAAATCATTGGTGGGTGCCCTTATATTAAAAATCTTTCAATCTCCAAACTAATATTCGGTCCTCCTATGCTAACACCTTCAAGATTGACACCTATAGTAAAGTGTTTCCCCATTTCTCACCATACATTAGCTAGACAATATAATTACCTCATGTATATCATTTCTAAAAGAGTAAGGGTTGTATTTTACTGCTTTGATTTTTCTAAGACTTGTCCCTGGTTAGTCGCTTGAAAGTAATAAGGGATATAGGAGGGGGTTCTGGAAGAGAACAATTCTCATTGCACAACAACTGCTTCAGATGACATAATCACATGGGATCAAGGCAGGGAAGAGTTTTGTCCCCTTGCATCCAGAGCCAACCCAGCGGGTCCAGATAATTTTGAGGTTCATGGTTCTCACTCTTCTGCACAAACATTTCCCTGTTTTAGCTTTGAGAGTCCCATTCTATCTCTAACAGGACAGTGGTTTCAACAAAGGAACCCTGTTGAGCTGCACCTTCAGTCTTCTTTGCAGTTCTGCCACTTTTATTATAAAATTTTCAGTCTGATCTAGAGCACAATTTCTGCTTCCAAGAGACTTGGTGACAGTGGCAGCAGTGGCTCTAAACTGAGTACATGTCCAGAGGATATAATAGATGGAGTGTTTCTGGGTAGACTGCTACACTGGATTCAATATACACTCCCTTTTTATCTTTTCCATTTCTTGAAATAGAAGTACATCAGCAAAACTCTTCCAACTGGAATCTACTAATATGAAAAACTTTCAATAGTAGAATCAAACTGTAGCTTCTCTAATCAATGATAAACTACTTGGGATAGATCCACCTTGAAATTCATAGAATCCTAAATAAAATAAGTGATGTAAATATGTCACTATAGTTTGTCTTAGAGTCTACATCATTCCATGTCCACACAGAAAAATAGATGTTCATTTTATCAAGCTAGAGAAATGCCAAAGCTCTTGGTACAAAAAAATTGATACATAATTAAAAACTTTAATACAGTTTAGTAAAAAAATAGAATTTAGATGTCTCAAATAAAAATATTCATTTCTAATTTAATGTACAGATAAACATACAAATAAAAATGAAACTGAAATTGGGTTCTTAATGATCATGTAATTAGAGACTGTGCTGTCAGATGGGTAGTGACAAAAGTTGGTATCCATCCCCACTGCAGAAACATACATTTCCTATAAACATTCAGTTCTCTCTGCTCAATTTATCCTCTTTTCTAATTTGTATTGAAAACTCACTAAAATATTCTAGCTGTGACATACATATTCTGTTTCAAAGCCCCAAATTCCTTCTCTGGATTAGCACATTCACTTTTGAAAACAAAAGCTACCAGACTGGGAATTTAAGAATCTAGAGGCTAACTGTAATCACAATAAAAAAACAAACAAACAAACAAATCCATTGTCATCGATTTGATTCCAACTCATGGCAACCCCCATGTGGTTTTTTTGGCTGTAATCTTAACAAAGTAGAATCACCAGGCCCTTTCCTCTGTAGCAAAGCTAAGTGGATTCAAATTGCCAACCTTTGCTTAGTAGTCAAGCAGTACCACAAATCAACATGAAGAAGGACAAGGAAAACACCAGACAAAAATTACAAGTGGTCATAGGCATCCAGTGGAGGCAGAGAGACCACTGTGAAAAATCTAAGGCAATGTTGTTTACATACCTGTTTATACCTGGTGTGGTCTCTTCTTCAAAATGAAATTAACACTAGCCAGTGTATGTGTTCATATTGCCTATTTTTCTAAAGATAGGAAAGCATTAAATCCAAAATAAAAATATACTATTTCCTGTTGAATTCTTCTAGGCTGATTCAAGATGTTAGGAAGATTTTGGAACTTCCATTCATCTTTGGTCGTCTGAGATCAGCTTCTTGCTCCATAGCTTCCTCATGGCAATTTTCACCTCAGCATTTCTCAGTGTGTAAATCAGAGGATTAACCAAAGGTGTTACAATTGTATAAAACACAGCTATCATTTTATCCATGGGGAAGGTGGTTGCAGGACGTGTATATATAAATATACAAGGACCAAAGAACAAGATGACTACGATGATATGGGAGATGCAGGTGGAAAGGGCTTTTTTCCTCCCTTCAGCCCTGTGGTTTCTCAGAGAATGCAAGATGATAACATAGGCGAACATCAGCATTACAAAACTCACTGCACAAATGGCCCCACTATTGGTCACCAATAGTAGGTTGATCACATAAGTGTCTGTACAGGCAAGTTTCAACAAGGGTTGCAAGTCACATAAATAGTGATCAATCACATTGGGACCACAGAAAGGTAAACTCAAGGTGAGAAAAATCTGAACTGAAGAATACACACAGGCTCCTACACAGGCTATAGCTACCAACACACTGCAGACTTGACGGTTCATGGTGCTCACATAGTGCAGAGGTTTACAGATGGCCACGTAGCGGTCAACGGCCACAAGGATAAGGATGAAAATCTCCAGGCAGCCAAAGAAATGGGCTGAAAAGACTTGGATCATGCACTCACTAAAAGAGATAGTGCTATTCTTCAGAAGGGCATCCACAATCATTCTAGGGGCTATGGAAGTAGAGAAGCAGGTGTCAGATAAAGATAAGTAGAGAAGGAAAAAGTACATTGGGCTCTTAAATATCTGGCTGGTCTTGACGGTAATAATAATCAACAAGTTGTCCAACAGTGTCCCTAAGTAGAAAAGCAAGAAAAAGACAAACACTATTTTCTTTTTAACAGGATCTTGTGTCAACCCAGGCAGAATGAACTCAGTCACATTATTATTCAGCAGCATGATTTCATGAATGAGAAGGAACAAGTGTGAAGTGGTTTATCTGAAAAAAAAAGTATATATATATAAATGCGTATATATATATAAGTGTATGTATATATTTATATATAAATTAATTTATGGTGCTATGCAATATTGCTGGAACCCTGGTGGAGTAGTGGTTAAGTGCCATGGCTGTTAACCAAAGGGTCGGCAGTTGAATCCACCAGGCGCTCCTTGGAAACTCTATGGGGCAGTTCTACTCTGTCCTATAGGGTCGTCACGAGTTGTAATTGACTCGATGGCACTGAGTTTGTTTGTTTGTTTGTTTCTTGGTTATGCAATATTGTAGGATATTTTAAGTACATTAGTTTGTGGTGCTATATGATGTTATGGAATATTTTTAGCAAAAATAAGTATTTTTCATCAGGGACATTCTAGCTGTTGTTTCTTAATAAGTCACTTCAATTTTTTGTTCCTCAATTTTTAATGAGCACTTCATAGGACAATTTCAAGTCTCAAATAAGCTTATGAAAGATAATTTCTTAAATCACTATTTAAAAGCAACTGCTTGTTAGCTTTAATATGTTTCTGCTTTTATTAATTTGTTTTACTTGAGGGATACAAAATCAGGATATATGGTTCCAACTTAATATTTCCTTTTTTTTGTTTGTTTCATATTCAG
The DNA here is from genome assembly GCF_030014295.1 of Loxodonta africana. NCBI lineage: Eukaryota > Metazoa > Chordata > Mammalia > Proboscidea > Elephantidae > Loxodonta > Loxodonta africana. Next base: position 1,685,627 of record NC_087363.1, read on the forward strand.
TAGACCTTGGGGCCCATGGTTTGCATTGTTTCTCACTCAGCATTTAGGATATATCCATCTTCTCTTTTGAGTTTAATGTTATATAAAAAAAAGTTATAAAGTCACACACTATTCCCATTCTTATACAGAATGGCTTATTTTACATAGATGTAAACATTACATATTAGCAATGCATTCTTACATAATATATATTACTTATAAATACACAATAAGACCCTATGTGTCACAGAGTAGAACTGCTCCATAGCGTTTTCTTGGCTGTAACTTTTACAAAAACTGATCACAAGGTCTTTCCTCCATGATGGTACTGGGAGGGTTTGAACTACCAATCTTTAGGTTCATAGTCTAGTGTAAACTGTTTACTCCACTCAGGGACAAACAAATATATGTGACCCTGTTATTTACAGAACGCTCTCTCCAAGATTTTCCAGTTTGAAAAAAGGGGTAAGAAACATTCATTTGCCCCATTGTATTCAAGTTGATTCTAACTCATAGAATCCTATAAACACTTATTAAATCAAAACCAAACCTATTGCTGTCAATTCGCTCTTACTCATAGCGACCCTATAGAATACAGTAGAACTGCCCCATGGGGTTTCCAAGGGGTGGCTGGTGGATTCAAACTTCTGACCTTTTTGTAGCAGCTGAACTCTTAAACACTGCATCACCAAAGCTACATAAAACCTATTAGTTTTTAAATAATCTATTTTTACCTTCAAACATCCTAATGATATTTAATACTTGACATTAGCTAATAAGCACAAATGAATGTGACAATTGATAATATCTCAAATATCCCCATTTCTATTTTTCTTCCTCCAAATTCTGAAAAGCTGAAAAGCACCTCTTAGAGCACTCAAGGTACCTGAGCTTACATTTCCAAACTAAAAGAGGGGTGATGATTGCTTAATAGTTCCTGCTTTGGGTTTTTAGCTTAAGTGTTTTAGACCTGGGGCGGTAGGAGTGGGGGTTATTACCAGGCACACCAGGCAGTTGGTGTAGGATCAAAACATGACTGTAATCCTCAATAAAGTTTGTTTTTAGCCTGGTAACTGAAAATCCCATGTCCCTGGAAGAGAGAAGAGCAGTAGAAAAGGGAGGGTAATGTGGTTAGAAGAGGTTAGAAAAATCAGTAACTGGCTTCTTTATTAAATTTGTTTTCTATCCTGCCAAAGTTAATGATTGTTACTGAAATTTGAAATATCACATCTTTCAATGAAGACTTCTTTTACAAATTTAGACAGAAATAAAGCCTTCTCTTTCAAGAACAAATTTTTTTTTACATCTTTCTTATTACTATGACATTGGAAGGGAGGCCATATGCAAGTAAAAATATATACTGAAATGTTATGTATTTAAATATAATATAGAAGTCTTAATTATCTTATTGTGTTCTTCCCAAGCCACATCCATACCTCCAATACATTGTCTAGACAGTTATGAGTTGGCCAAAATCCAGACTGGGTTAGTCAAACAGACTAGTTTTCTTCTTCCTTTGTAAATTCTCTTTTCCCCAACAGCCTTCAAATAAACCTTATCTCCCTCCAAAGCAAAACCTACCCTTGCAAAATTTCCTGATAATTACTCACTTTTGAGTGCTCAGAATAAAATATAATTTTCTTTGGACTATGTGATTCTGGACAAGGATAAACTGTAAGAAACCTGAGTCTTGGTATCTTAACCATTACATTAAGCTCATTCTTCATTATCGTTTTTAAACAAGTGATTCATCATAAAATATCTGTATTTGAAAATATGGTAGGCATTGGAGGTAAGATGATAGAAAAGTCTCATTCATCTTCAATAGTCTATGATTTTGGTTACTCCTTTGAGAATAGAGTTTTGGGTTTGTTTATTATCAATCCCATTAAGGTATCCATTTCTAAAACAAGTTCATTTTCTATGTATATTTTGACATAAATCTTTAAGATAAATTATGAATCGCAAATACTTTTTATTAATTTGTTTATAATTTTGAGTTCTGCCTTAATTATCTAGTGCTGCTGTAACAGAAATACCACACCTAGGTGGATTTAAAGAAAATAAATTTATTTTCTCACAGTTAGGAGGTTAGAAGTTTGAAACCAAGGTGCTGGCTCTAGAGGAAGTTTTATTCCCTTGTTGGCTCTGGGAGAAGGTCCTTGTCTTTTCAGCTTCTATTTCTTGGCTCTCTGGCGATCTTCATGTGGTATGGCATGTATCTTTCCTGATCTCTCCTTGCTCACTTGCTTGTTTAATCTCTTTTATATATCAAAAGAAATTGATTTAAAACACCCTACACTAATACTGTCTCATTAACATATCAAAGAAAACCCATTCACAAATGGGATTATAGCCACAGGTATTGGGGATCTGCAGTCTTAAAGCTCATTTCTACCCTTTCGTATTCCAAACAAACCAGACTACTTTAATCATACGTTTATTAATATCCTTTAGAAACATTCTCTATAACCTCAAGTACATGTATTTTTTTTAACAAAGGAATGTTTAATCTATTTTTAATCTACAAAATATCATGATCTAGAAAAGCATGAACATAGTTCCCAAATTGACAAACATTCATTGAATTCTGTGTCTAATAAGGATATATTCATCATGCAATGGAAGCTTGGGTGTAAGGATTAGTAAGTGTATCAGGTGGGAACTTCATAATGGAAATAATGTAAAAGCCAGAGATTAAAAATGAATAGGGATGAAGTTCTCAAAACCCATCTTGCTATTTCCTTTCCTCCCTTTCTTATCCAACTGCTTCATCCTTCTCAAAACTTTGTGACCCAACTACAGAGGAACCTCCTTTGGGCAGCCTTCAATGCTTGTCCTGTGGTGAAGGAAATTCTCTCCTACTTCCTACAAGCTTTCTTTATAACATTTCTTATACTATTACATATTTTCACTTACAATACAATTATTTGTACGGGATTGTTTTAGCTTCCTTCCTCAAACAAGATTCTTGGAAAACTATGTGCTCTTGGGGTTTTATTTTCCACTATTCCAAACCATATGCCTTATACAACATAGGTGCTTCAGTAAATGCTTTTGAACTGAACATTCTCTACCTCGTAAAACTGCTAATAAATGTTACTAATTACTATATAAGATTACTAATTACTAATATTATAATGCTATTCTGATTACAAAGAGCCCTGGTGACACAGTGGTTGAAACAAATTGGCTGATAAGAAGAAAGATGTGGCAGTCTGCTTCTGTAAAGATTACAGCCTTGGAAACCCTATAGAGCAGTTCTACTCTGTCCTATAAGGTCGCCATGAGTAGGAATTGACTCAACGGCAATGGGAATTCTGATTACAAAATATATTCACACCATTTATTTGACGAGGCTTTCTGTCTATCATATATAAAAAGTATGAGGGACAGACAAATATACTCCAAGATTAAAAAGCTGGGGGGAAAGAGATTTTAAATAACTTGTCCCTATGAGTTAAAATCAGCTCGATGGCAATGGGTTACGGTTTTATGGGTTAGTGAATCAGCCATATAATCTGTAGTAGAAGATAATGCACTTTGCACTGCACCACAATGCCATGTAAGATCCTGACACCCATGAACATGATAATATTAAGCATTCATATTTTTTTATATGAATACTTGGCCCTTGTTGTTATCTGTCAGTGAGTTGCTTCCGAGTCATGTCAACACATGTATGAGAGAAGGTTAACAGGTTGTCCTGTGATTCTTTAGCTCTCAAAAGTCCAGTTTAAGGGATGGTACAGTCTACCTTTTTTGAGCTCCTCGTTCTATACAAGTGATCCCTGGACTTCTGATATCTTGTAAACAGTCTGACTTTAGAACCAAAAGGTTGTCATAAAATTCAGTATACATTACTTATGCTTTCGGTGGAAACCCTGGTGGGGTAGTGCTTAAGAGCTACATCTGCTAACCAAAATGTTAGCAGTTTAAATCCACCAGGTGCTCCTTGGAAACCATCTGGGACAATTCTACTCTGTCCTATAGGGTCTCTGAGTCAGAATCGACTCAACGGCAATGGGTTTGGTTTTGATTTATGCTTCCTATCTGGTAGCCCCAAACATAATGACATTAATATTTAATTGTTCCTCTTACTGTATTTTATCAGACAGAGAAGCAGGAGTATTATGGAGGCACAATGGTAAACAAGATGTCAAGAGCAAGTAGGTCAGATATGGACATATATTGAGTAAAAGGCATGATATTTACCCAAAATATTTTCAGGAACTGCCCTCCCACATATAGGGCGTACTATTCTTCAACTTAATTATATATTTTTTAGCTTCCTTATCATCATGTTTGCTCTGAAGTTTCTCTGAGATGTCATTATTCAACTTTCCAAAGTCAATCTCAGAAGAGTATCAACTGCAAATTATATTCTTTCTTTCACTTTGGAAACATGCAAGGAGTAATTATTCTATATTGTGATATTACGGTATTCTGTTTAATGTACTCACTTGGAGATGGAAAATCTGGCATTCTCCGAAAACTATGTCAAGGTCACCATGTCCATTAACTTTTTAAATCTAATTTCTAATCAGATATAACCTCTTCTACTTTTTTTTTTTCACCTTTCCGGTACTTGAAGCTCTTTGCTACAACTTCATTGCTACCTTACAACAGAAGCATTTGTGAACTTTTATACACTCTAAATTTTTTTTTTTTTTTTTTACCATCTCAAGAAGTAATAAACCTTGGCTTCATTCTTCTCTCCCCACACAACAACAATGGCTTTTCACATACCAGATGCTCATAAAATATTTGTTGAGTTCAAAAGATAGGTTTTCTTCCCCAAATTTGTATTTTGTTCTGTTTGTTTCCTAAGTTAATGGTAAACTTTTGCAAGCATTGAGTTGTTAATTTTTTTCCCTGTTCCTTTCTCAGAGGATGTGGCAGCAGTATAGTGACAAAACATAAGAAAGTATATTAGAATATTATGCTGAATTACTCTGTAATGATGCCTTTCTGAGTTTAAAAGAAGGAAATAATCTTTTACTTACCTATGAGTAGACTGTCTAAGTTACTAGCAAGTCTGCCTATCCCTTTTTTAAATAAGCATTTTTGTAGACTACTGGGGGAAAAGAGTTTTCTGCATTCTAGAGGGAATATTTTAAGACGTAATGATGTAAGTTATTATCATTCCAGAAAGTATTATTCCCTAATGTTTTCCTTCCTGTGGTAGTCAGAAACATCCCAGGTGCTGTACTAAACTTAACTTTTTGTTTATCTATTTAGCCTGTAAGAATAGCAAGTTGTTGGGTGCCAACCATTTGATTCTGATTCATAACGACCCTATAGGACAGAGTAGAGCTGCACTCATAGGGTTTCCAAAGCTGTATGTAATCTTTAGGGGAGCAGATCACTAGGTCTTTCTCCCATGGAGTGGCTGACTGGTGGGTCCTAACCAACAACCTTTGGGTTAGCAGCCCAGTGCTTAACCACTGTGCCACAAGGGCAAATTAACCCTCCTCATACTCAGAAACCCGAAAAAACAGAGTTTGCTAGGTGCCTCAGGCAGATCGAAGGTACCAGAGAATAAAAGAAAAAAGACAAGTGGTGATGAAAGCTGGGTGGAAAACACAAAAAAGAAAAAATAATGTCGTCGATAAGAGAGGGAGAAGATCACAAAAAGAATTCCAGCCCCACCCAGTACTCTAATTCCCCCTTGCTGCATTAAAACTCATTGCCATCTAGTAGATTCCAACACATAGCAACACTAGAACAGACTAGAACTGCTCTATAGGGTTTCCAAGAAGCAGCTCGTGGGTTAGAACTGTGGACCTTTTGGTCTACAGCCGAGCTCTTAACCACCAGGGCTCTCCTTCCTGCATTAGGAGACAGACTTTTCTGGCTCTTGTAATTTATTTGCAAGTAAAATTCAAGGAAGTCATTGTGGCATCCTGAAACCAGAGATTCTATGCTGTGGCCTATAAACATCCTCCACCAAGGAGCCAGATTTACAGCAAGGGGTCTAAGGAGATAATTATGTATAAATGTAATAACTATAACTATATATACAGAAGGAGAGAGAGAAAGCCCTGGTGGTCCAGTGGTTAAGAGCTCAGGCTGCTAACCAAAAGGTTGGTCTAATCCACCAGCTGCTCCTTGGAAACCTTATGAGGTAGCTCTACTCTGTCCTATAAGGTCACTAAGAGTTGGAATGGACTCAGTGGCAACAGGTTTGAGTTTTCTTTGGTGTATATATATATATGTATAATATATTTATATAGTTATAGTTTTATACTTATAGTAGCTGCAGTTATAGCTACAGTTACAGTTATAACTATAGCTATTAAATAAGCTATAGTTATTACAGTTATAGTATTATTTATACTTAATTATTTGCAACTTAATAGGTATCTCACATTTAATTCATTTTCATTTGGTCTACTAATTCATGTTAGTAAAAAGACATTTAATAGAGAATACCGTTTTACTGAAATAATTTTACTTCACTAAATATTTATTGAATAATGGGAATTCCAGAACACTTAGTTTTGCTCATGAGGAACATGTACATAGATCAAGAGGCAGTCATTTGAACAGAACGAGGGGATACTGCGTGGTTTAAAGCAAAGCAAGTTGTGCATCATGGTCGTATCCTTTCACCATACTTACTAAATCTGCATGCTGAGCAAATAATCAGAGAAACTGGACAATATGAAGAGGAATGCAGCATAAGGATTGGAGGAAGACTCATTAACAACTTGCGATATGCAGATGACACAACCTTGCTTGCTGAAAATGAAGAGGACTTGAAGCACTTACTTAGGAAGACTACAGCCTTCAGTGTGGATTACACCTCAATTTAAAGAAAAGAAAAATCCTTACAACCGGACCAATAAGCAACATCATGATAAACAGAGAAAGGGTTGAAGTTATCAAGGATTTCATTTTACTTGGATCCACAATCAACAACCATGGAAGAGCAGTCAAGAAATCAAACAACACACTGCATATCAAACAACCCCTTGCATTGGGCAAATCTCCTGCAAAGTGTTATAAAGCAAAGATGTCACCTTGAAGACTAAGGCGTGCCTGACCTACGCCACTGTTTTCAATTGCCTAACATCCATGCAAAAGCTGAGCAATGTATAAGGAAGACCTAAGAAGAATTGATGCCTTTGAATTACGGTGTTGGCAAAGAATATTGAATATATCATGGACTGCCAAAAGAATGAACAAATCTGCCTTGGAAGAAGTAGAACCAGGATGTTTCTTGGAAGCAAAGATGAGAAGAATTCGTCTCATGTACTTTGGACATGGTATCAGGAGGGATCAGTCCCTTCAGAAGGACATCAAGCTTGGTGAAACAGAGAGTCAGCAAAAAAGAAGACACTCAACAAGATGGATTGACATGGTGGCCGCAAAAATGGGCACAAGCATAACAATGATTGTAAGAATGCAGCAGGACCAGGCAGTGTTTCATTCTGTTGTGTATAGAGTTGCTATGAGTCCTGACTGATGGCAACTAACAACAACATCCTTTTACATACTAGACACTGTCTTTATTCCTTTGCATAAGTTACATATATTTAATTTATTTAGCTATTCCATGAGTTAGGTATTAGCAATGGCATCTTATATGAGAGAAAATTGAAATTCACAGAAGTTAAGTAGCTTGCCCAGATTGCACATATAGAAAATTCAATACTGAAATCTACACCAATGACTATTTTCTTCCATGGTTTGTCATCTTTCTGCTCATTTTCCACACAGTCTCCTGAATACAGAATCAGGGAGTTTTAGAAAGTGATTATAATGAAAAACATACCCAATGGTTAAGTGATGGCATGTCACTTTGGTGCGTTAATAGTAAAGCAATGGGAATAGGTTGAAATTCGGGTATCCACAGCATATCCAAGTGAAAATGTTCAGTAAACAATTGTATTTTTTTTTTTTTTTTAAGTATGAAATTCAAGTCAGAGCTGTAGAACTAGATTTTGGAATCTTTACTTGTGTATGATAGTTGAAATCATGAGATTAGATGAGGTCACCCAAGGAAAACAAGTACAGCTAACAACAAAATGTAGGGTTATACTAACATTTAAAAGACTGGAAGAAATAGAGAAGAATCCCAGAAGGGACTCAAGGAGCATGTTCAAAGAATCACGAGTAAAATCATAAATGAGTAGTGATATGGAACTCAAAGCAATATAGTTTTAGGAAGGAAGGAGTGAGTTTTCTGCATAAGAAGGCCACATGAGGACTAGTGTCTGAAACCCACATACATATAAATCTTGATTAAACTGATCAATTACTAAAGAAATGTAAAATAGGAAAACGGGCTAGAAGCTAGGAAATAATTACACCTTTATTCCTCAAGCTTAGTAGGTTCTCCTGGACTGTAGAGGAGCCCTGGTAGCCTAGTAGTAAAGAGCTCAGCTGCTAACCAAAAAGTTGGCAGTTTGAATCCGTCAGGCTGTCCTTAGAGACCCTATGGTGCAGTTGGTTGATTGCTTGATATTAGATTTGACAGTGAGCAAGAGATTCATGGTTCCTACCTTTATCGAGTGTTTACAGTTCAGTTGTTATTGTGTGCCATTGAGTCAGTTCAAACTCATAGCGACCCTATAGGACACAGGAGAACTGCCCCCATAGAGTTTTCAAGGAGCGCCTGGTGGATTCGAACTGCCGACCTTTTGGATAGCCATCATAGCACTGAAGCACTACACCACCAGGATTTCCTTATCTAATATAGTACGTATTTAGTAAATGGTAGTATATAGTACACATTTAATAAACAATTGTCCAATGATTGAATGAATAAAGGAAAGGAAACAAATTCAGAAAATAATTTAAGTAATTACTTATAATAACCTTTTCTGAAAAACTGCTTATGTAATGGTAAATGAAATAAGTAAAAGAGATTCTTTCTGAACTAGCAATAAGACCACTAACTAAACAGAACAGGAAACAGAAGTGAGGTCAGGGTTTGGGACACAAGTACTCCTCTGGGACTCGTTTTCATTGATGCGACTTAACAGCACTTAGAATCTACTGGGAGACAATACCAAATGAAACATTGAAAATGACAGGTTGTCTCCACAACAGAGTACAATGCCTTTCATTAAGCAGTGTGCAATATGGTGTCAATAAGGAATGGATGCATTCATCCTTTGGTGAATATCTACTATCTTGCTGCATAATAACTAAACACCCTTCCAGATACATCCTGCCTGCTTTATAAGAATGCTAAAGACCAGTTGCAGAAAGTGTCTTAGCGGGCTCTGATTATTTATGCCTTATCAGAGTCCATTTTCCTTCCTTGGGGAACTGAACCTTGCTCTTCCTCTGAGGACTTAAGGATGCTCCAATATTCAAATTTCTAAGGTAATACAATACATTTTCACAAGGAGTGTAGGAAATGCAACCTAACCATGTGCCACAGAAGGAGAAGACTGGAATATATGTGAACATCCCTAAAAACCTCCCCATTATGAGGAAAGGATTAAGTAGAATATTCTGTTTGTTTTAATCAGGAACATGGATAATCTGTAATGCACAAACAGCTTAAGTTTATATTTTTTAATGCCTGCCTAAAAATGCCAATTCCCTAGCCACTTAGTCTGTGTCACATTTAGAATAAAATTTCTAAAACACTTAAATAGACTGGTGTCCTATGTAGAAGAGAAATGGCAGAAAGATTTCCCCTTATTTATTAAATATTATTAAGATATATGGTCTTAAAAGTCAGTTTTGTGGTATTTGATTTTTATTAATCGGAAGGATATCTATAGAAATGTTTTCATCTACCATTATACCTATATTCATACCTACTTTATTCCAGACCATTTTGAAGCAAATAATTAAAGAGGACTTGTAGAGGTTAGGAGAGGCACGATAATGAAGAAATCTCAGAGTTGTATGTAATATCACACAGTTGTTCATTTCCTAGAATATAGCCTGGGTTCAAAAATCTAGCCAAGTAGAAGAAAGTTCCCTGTTTGGAAAGTGATAATGAGACGTATCTTAACTCCTTCACTGATTTGCTACAGCTCAAGAAATAGATGAACCTCCAGGACCTTGAGTCTTAAGTAGACCTGTGACCTCCTAATGGAAGACTCTATCTGCAGGTGTTTTAACCTATAAGAAATTCCTCCAAGTGAAAAGCTCAGAAAGACTACATGACCAAAGAGATTTACCTTCATTCTACTGCACCGAATATTACTTAATATCTGGTGTGTAAACTGTTGATATGCGGATGCCAAGTATTTCTCTGGGGCGTAATTTCTTGAGGTTATGAGCTAGATTAAAGCAACGATAATGATGTATTCTTTACATCAGCCCTACTTACAGAGTCCCTAGAACCGCCTCTGGCACACAAAGCAGGGAAAGAAAAAATGCATTCCCTCGGGGTACACAGCAAGCTTTGTTCTCTGTCTTCTTCCCACATGGTCTCTTGGTCTCCCAGGCTGATGCAATGCCTTAATTATGCAGAATGCTTGGTGCCAAAACTGCTTCTACACTAACAGGCACTCTTACTTATCAACTCCCTAGCGATAACTTCTAGAAGCAATGCTTTTTTGGGCCAGAACTTCAGAGGTGAATCCTAATATTGAGCTGCTGAAAATGACTCCTACTAAAAAAAAAAAAAAAAAAGCGGTTCCCAATTCCCAAACATAGTAAAAGATCCTCTGAAGACATTATATCAGCTGCCGTGTGTGGTGTTTCCATATCCAGTGGCCTGACCAGTCAAGAACTGTGATTCAGACCACCAGCCCTTTTTTTCCAACTCTGAGTTCCTGCCAGATCTCTGAGTTCACACACAGCATCTTCCTGAGATTATGGTTCTCCCCTTCCTGTCATCCAGAGCGTGGGCAGAGCTCATCCTCCCACCCAAGACTTGTGATTCCCTTTGAAATTTTCATTGTACACACACACACACACACACACATATATACACATACAGATTTATACGGCACTTCAGGGTACCTACTCAATGTGTAGACAATTGTTTACCAAGCTTGAGTACCTTACAGAAGATTTTTAATAGGAATGCTCTAAAGTTCAGTTTTAGCCTTGCTATTCGGTCTACACCATTTATCACCGTAGACTTTCTCATTTGAAATGTCAGAGAGGTGAATGCCTACTTCAGTGTCATTTCTGACCTCCCTGACCTTCAGAGATATGGCTACATAGGCTACAATGATATCCAATCTACATAATGATAGTATCATAGATTAGTCATGGCCTTCTGATTTATTGTCACTATATGGATATTCATTTTCAAACATTGGTGATCATTTTAGATGTAACTTGAAGAGAGCATCCCCTTATATGCTTTATTCTACTACCACTTTGGTTTTCTCTCTGACAGCAAACATAAACCAGATTGACATTCCCATAATATCAATAATTATGATACTAACCTTTCCTCCAAGATTGGAATATAGACATCAAAGTCATAAGTGCAGCTGACAGAAAATCATTTCAGGAGCAAACAAAATGAAATTGCAAACATTTTCCTTCCTTCCTTTTTTTTTTTTAAATTTAACTAGCACCTCATTGCTAACAAATGAAATCTTTTTTTTTTTTTTTCCTATTTCTTCTTGCTTCAAATAGATTAATGAAATTATCCTATAGGGCTAACATTTCTCTGTAACATTTAACTGTGCATGCATATGGGAACACAAACACATACCCAGACACACACAAACACAGATAAAACACACAAGATATGTGAAATATATTATTTAATAATATTTTTACTTTTTGTCTGGTTTGTGTTATGGATTGAATTACATAAACCCAAAATATGTGTTAGAATCGTAAACACCATACCTGTAGCTATAATCTAACATAATCACCTTACATGTAATATAATCACTTTCCTTAATGCAATCTAATGTAATGTAGTCACCACCTAAAATACAAACTAATGTGATATAATCAATCAGTAGAGGTCATACCAGTGTAGGGTGGATCCTAAACCTAATCACTTTTGAGTTATATGAAGAGTAGCATGGACACGGAGATTCATACAGACACAGAGGGAAGAAATAAGCTACCTGACAACGGAGGCAGTTGAATCTACAAGCCTAGGAACTCCAAGGATTGCTAGCTATTAAGGCTGAAATTGAGATATAAGGACCTTTTCTTAGAGCCATACCCTGAGTTCAGAATTCTAGCCTCCTAAACTGTAAGAAAATAAATTCCTGTTCTTTAAAGCCACCCACTTGTGCTATTTCAGTTATAACAGCTATAAGAAACTGAGACAATTTGGATGCTTGTAGAGGATGATGACCATTGGAAGGCATCTGGGTGAACTCTTCCCATGAGATATCGAAGAAAGTTTTCCAGGATAAAGCGGGAAGAAGGAAGTGGAGGGGGAGGGAAAGGTTAGGAAGCAGATACTGGGTCAAAATAAGAATGCACAGTGTTTGGAGGGAAGAAAAATAAGCTCTTCATGGAGCCATTTGGGAATGGTGGATCCTTTAGGTACCAGCTCTGGTAACCACTAAAATGATAACCAAAATTATCTCCTTGGGTTACTTCCCAACAGGGCATGCTACAATAGAAACTGACTGAGTGTTTCTAGCCACTGTCGTTAGACTGAAGAACTAGCAATGGCCAAGATTTCTATTCTTGCTCTGTGGCATCAGAAGAAAGGTGCTAGAACACCTGAGTATATAGGAGGCTGCTGTAATATCAGTGGTGTGTGATTAAGTGAACCCATCAGGACTGATATCTGGAATCAATTTTGTGGGGTATATGATATACAGAACCACACCTCCAGGGACATGAAGATAAGTGCTTCTCCCAGTAGGTCATAGGAATCCACAATGAAATGTGCTCCCAGACTAGAGTGGCCTTGGTGGAATTTGAAGTCACCATTAGTCCGTTCTTGGTCATTTTAATATTAGCTTTGGAAAACTCTAAACCTCAGAGTCTGTTGGTTTGAGAAATGGAAGCAAATGCCACTCGACATGTATTTGGCCACTTCTACTATTGCCCTAGCTGTCAAAGGTAACAAAACCAACTGGAAGCCTTGATATAAACTTAATTAATGACCTTAATTAACTTATTTCCATGTACCAATTATTAAAAACCTATATTTAAATGTCTACTCAACGATATATTCCCAACTTCTTTTTCTAAATGCTCTGGAAGTTACGTGTGCTGGCCCCATAAAATAGCCCCAGGCCAGGATGAGTTTATTTTAATTTTTAAAGCCTCAAAGACTGTGAAAAATATCAGAAATTTATCAAAAACATCCTTGTCTTTAGGAAAGAACCTGTTGATTTTAAGGAATAAATCTATACTGTACTAATTCTGCTTTGAGTTTATGCCGATCAGCATGGGTGCCTGTCCTGCCCTCTGAGATTGGAAATCATCCACCACCTCCTTAGCAGCTGTTGTTCTCTACCCCATCATATCCATCATAATAAGGCTATCCTGTTATTTCCCTCATCTTGAAGGTTCCATTCTATTAACCTTGCTTCCCCGCCTGATACTTTTCTATTCATTTCTTCTTCTTCTTAGTAAAACGTACTGAAATAGCTTTCTTACTTGCTGTCCTAATTCCTTTCCATTCAGTCCATCCTCAACCAACTCCAGGAAGACTTTCCCCGCTACTCCACCTTAACAACACTTTCTTGTTGATATTGCCAAGGACTACCATATTGCTAAACCTAATGGTCAATTCTCAGCCATCATTTTACTAGATCTATCAGCAATATTAGAAACAGCTGACTGCTTTTACTTCCTCGGTATGCTTTATTAACTCCAAAGAACAAGAGCTAAGGAGCCAGTCCCATGGTCCTAGAACTGTCACACGCCTTGGGTGAAAACTGAAACTGTTTAAGAAGAGTGATTTTAACATTCTGTCCCATAAAAACTGATTGAACCACATTTACAAGTATAGATACAACAAAGCGCAGGAAGCCTGTTAATCATAGGAAGAGTGTGAAACAAATACCTGAGATAAAACCAGGAATAGATAATGCTCCGGAGACTACTCCTGAAGCAGCAGCAACAGCCTTGGCATCTGCCTTGCTACCAGGTTCGAATGGTGTGTAATTTATTTGAAAAGGGTGACATTAACAGACTATGAACAGAACTTGGAACTGAAGCACACTTCCAGAAATTTCAGATAAAAATAAAGTGACAGAGACTCTAAACCTGAAGGGAAAAGGAAAGAACTTGTTACCAAAGGAGTTGACAACACATTTTTAAAATATGGTGATTGGAAAATATGGCATGCCTGTGGATGAATACATGAAGCCAGGGCTATAGTAATTGTGCAGGAAGAAAGGCCTGGTGATCCACTTATGAAAATCAGCAAGTGAAAACCCTATGGATCACATCTGTCTGATCCACAACCAGTCATGGGAATGGCACATGACCTGGCAGTATTTTGTTCTGTTATGCATGGGGTCACCATGGATGAAGGGTCATTTTGATGGCAGCTAAAGAAAACAACAGTGATAAATGCTCAGAGAAAAATCAATTCTCAGAACCATCTCCTAAACAGGTGCAAGAACAAACCACCCACCCTAATCCCTGCTCATAGTAGGACGACCTGGTTGATGGTAATCTTTTTTTTTTTTTTTTTCTGTAGCTCTGTAACTTAATCAATCTAATCTTTATACTGTCTTCCCAGAAGATGGCGATCAAGTCAAATATTAGGCCAAATAGCTGCTGCTTCAAAATATTATCCAGACCTAGACGATTTTGTGTATTTACCTGTTTCTTCAGAAAATGTTAATGGATTGTGTGAATTTTTAACCAAGCTGTGATTCAACTTCTGAGTGTCACTTTAGATTCATGGCTGTGAATGTCTAATGGGCCCTCGATGCTACCAATATATCATACTACATGCCTTCAGTCCTTTTATTCTCCTGCTGTACTAAAAGATTATTTCATAACTTTTCTTCTCTCTTCAAAACCCTAGTACATCCTTCCATTTTCTCAGTCTCAACCCATAATTGTATTTTCTATTTCACAGAGAAAACTTGAAACAATGGAGAATTTCTACAAACTGACACCATTCTTTCTGCCCACTCTCCAGCATCTGTAACCATGTATTTTTCTCCCTGTCTGTTACTATAGAATTCTTCTCTTCTGTAAACTATCCTTGTGACTATCTGAAGTAAAAACCTCCACTTGTGCACGTTTCTTCTTCTCTACTCAACAGTAATTGTCTGATCATTCTCCCCACCACCTCCTTGGCAGCTGTTGTTCTCTACCCCATCATATTCATCACCGTAAACCCATCCTGTTATTTCCCCTGTCTTAAAAGTTCCATTCTCTTAACCTTGCCTCCCTACCTGCTACTTTTCCATTTATTTCTTCCTCTTCTTAGTAAGATGCATTAAACTAGTTTTCTTGCTTGCTGTTTCCAAATCCTTTCCATTCAGTCCACCTTAAACCAACTCCAGGAAGACTTTTCCCAGGACTTCTCCTTAACAAAGCTTCCTTGTCGATATCACCAAGGACCTCCACTTTGCTAAATCCAATGTTCCGGTCTCGGCCATCGTTTTACTAGATCTATCAGCAATATTGGAAATAGCCGATCACTTTTACTTCCTTGATATACTTTGTTCACTTGGTTTCCGATATCACACTTTTTTGGTTTTCCTTCTGCTTCACATGTCACTCCTTATTCTCCTTTGTGGATTCTGCCTTTTTTACCTCACCATTTAAGGTTATAGAGTGCACCAGGGCTCAGTCATTGGTCTTAACTTTTTTCCTCTGTCAATACATACCGCTTCAGTAAATGCATCCAATTCAATAGTATAAAGTTATTCAAATGCTGAATACTCAAAAATTTATATTTGTATTCCAGACCATGCTCCCTACCTCCACACTTAGATACATCCAATTATGTGTTCAAATCTTCCCTTAGATAGCTAAGACTATTATGTTCCCTAATTGAATTACTGGAAGCAGCGGACAAGACATCAAAACACGCATTGTCCTGGGCAAATTGGCTGCAAGAGATCTCTTCAAAGTGTTAAAAAGCAAAGATGTCACCTTGAGGACTAAAGTGCCCCGACCCAAGCCATGGTGTTTTCAATTGTCTCATACACATGCGAAAGCTGGACAATGAATAAGGAAGACTGAAGAAGAATTGATGCCTTTGAATTGTTGCGTTGATGAGGAATATTGAATATACCATGAACTGCCAAAAGAATGAACAAATCTGTCTTGGAAGAAGTACAACCAGAACGCTCCTTAGAGGCAAGGTGGCAAGATTATGTCACACATGCTTTCAACACATTATCAGGAGGAATCCGTCCCTGGAGAAGGACATCATTTTTGGTAAAGTAGAGGGTCAGGAAAAAAGAAGAAGACCCTCAGCGAGATAGATTGACACAGTGGCTGCAACAATGGGCTCAAACATAGCGACAATTGTGATGATGGCACAGGACTGGACAGTGTTTCATTCTGTTGTGCATAGGGTTGCTATGAGTTGGCACCTACTCGATACACCTAACAACAACAACGACAACAACAACTGAACTACAAGAATGACAAAAGTTCCAATTATTACTGATAATTAGAAGCTGTAGCAGAAATAAGATTAAAAGGTCTTTTAATCTTCTGATGACATATCCTGCCTAGGAACTTGGAATATTGACAAGGGCAAGTCAAGGGTCAATATTAACAATATGTCACATTTAATCCAGGGCATAAAGAGAAATAAAAGAACATCGAAAAAACAATATCAGAGCTAATAAGTGAGACTCCGATTGAAAGACACCAAGAGCTCAGTAAAGAGATGCTAAAACAATTATGAATGAGACACAAGAAGATAAACTGGCAACAGCAAATCTAGAAGGGACAAGTCTCTGGGAGAAAATGTAAGTCAATTTGACAGCCTCAGGAGGAAAATCTTGATAGCTTGGGAATGCTTTTAAGGAACACGTCTCCCTTTCTATTTATGTTGTGGAATCATTCATGGGTAACAACTGCCAACAGATAACTCCTTGTGCTTCATAAAGAAATTATTCCAAAGGGGAAGGAGAAAAAAAATAGTAGTATATGCCTCTCTTATATGAGAGTGTGGGTTAAGCTTCATATTTAATTAAGAAATGCCATTTTGTTGTCATTTACATGAGGGGATGAACTAAATTTTATTGAACATTAACTATGAACCAGACACTTTGGAAGATATTTTGCAAACATTAGCGAGTAATTCTTACATTATGATGTAATTACTAACCCCATCTTAAAAACAAAAACCAAACCCGTTGCTGTCAAGTCCATTCGGACCCCATGTGTGTCCGAGTAGAAAGGTGCTCCATAGCAGCTTTCAATCGCTATGACCTTTCAGAAGTAGATCCTCAGGCCTTTCTTCTGAGGCTGCTCTGAGTGGACTCAAACCACCAATCTTTCAGCTAAACACTTGTTCGCTCCACCCAGGCAGTTTAACTTCATTTGACTTATGAGCCAAATGAGGCCATTTGAGGTTAACTGGATTGCCAAGTCTTTTGGACACTGTCTGGACTCTTTCCACAATGTTACGTTGATCCTTTACATGATTCTAAAATGAAAAAATGCAGGGATGACCATGGACCATATTAGAAAAGTTGTCTTTGGTTCTTCCTCTATCATGTCTGGGAAATTTTCTTCCTCTGTCATGTCTGAGGCTGCTCTCAGTTGACTCTCATCTTTGCAGATAACGTATCTTCACTTACTTCCTCTTTTCAAAGGGAACAAACAATTTAATGATTTTATTCCCACCAAAGTAAAGATATTACTTATATTTGGAAAAGAAGTTCAATTGACAGGATAGCAATCAACTCAAAAGAATAAATAGCGAATGGTAAAATTTGAAATGATATGGCACATAGGTCAAGAGAAAACTTTAAGTGTCAAGTGACACCAAGGGCTTGGCTAAGTATATCCTCTGTCTGGTATGAGTCAGAATCAACCCAAAGGCAATAAGTTATGATATGAGAATAGCTTCCTTGAAGAATAAATACTGGTTCTTCACAGTAACTTTTCCCATATTATGTACTCTGGGGTATTAATCATGTTGATAAGAAAAAAGATTGTTTGATCAAATAGGTTGAAGACCAAAGAAGAATTGACAACTTTCGATTATGGTGTTGGCGAAGAATACTGAATATACTGTGGACTGCCAAAAGAATGAAAAAGTCTGTCTTGGAAGAAGTACAGCCGGAATGCTCCTTAGAAGCAAGGATGAGGAGACTTCATCTCACATACTTTGTACATGTTATCAGGAGGGATCAGTCCCTGGAGAAGGACATCATGCTTGGTAATGTAGTGTCAGCAAAAAAGAGGAAATCCTCAATGGAATGAACTGCCACAATGACTGCAACGATGGGCTCAGGCGTAGCAATGATTGTAAGGATGGTGCAGGACCAGGCAGTGTGTCGCTTTGTCATACATAGGGTCACTATGAGTTGGAACTGACTCGATGGCACCTATCAACAACATGTGTATTTACCTTTTTTTAAAACAAATGTGTATTACCTTTCATTTTGTACATACTACACAGCTGTTGTTGTTGTTAATTGTCGTCAAGTCAGTTTCAACTCATGCTGACCCTGTATATGCAGAGTAGAACTCTTCCATAAGGTTTTCAGGGCTGTGACCTTTCAGAAGCAGATCACAGTGCCTGTCTTCTGAGGAGCCTCTTGGAAGGGTTGAAATAGTCAAACTTTCAGCTAGTAGTCTAGCGCTTAAACACTTGCGCCTCCCAGGGAGTCAAACTGAAAATGGAAATACAGAAAGGTCAAAGTTTTCTTACTGGTTATATTCTAGTTAGATGCAGATAAATAATAAGCAAATAAAAGCTAAATGAAAGATATAATTTCAGATAATGACAAATGTGATAAAAGCAATAATAAAATAGTAGTGTCATGGAGCTTGAAAATGAATAAGGAAGACTGAAGAAGAATTGATGCCTTTAAATTATGCTGTTGGTGAAGAATATTAAAAACACCATGGGATTCCAGAAGAACAAACAAATCCATCTTGGAAGAAGTATAACCAGAATGCTCCTTAGAAGTGAGATGGTGAGATTTTGTCTTACGTACTTCAGACGTGTCATCAGGAGAGACCAGTTCCTGGAGAAGAACATCATACTTGGTAAAGCAGAGGGTTAGCAAAAAAGAGAAAGACCTTCAATGAGTTGGACTGACACAGTGGCTGCAACAGTGGGCTCAAATATAGAAACTATTTTGAGAATGACGCAGGACCGAGCAGTGCTTCGTTCTGTTGTATACAGGGTCACTATGAGTCGGAACTGAGTCAACAGCACCTAACAACAACAGTGTGATAGAGAGGGATTAGATACATATTTGAATAGCCATTAATGTGATGACTGACTTAGAATTTGCAAGAATTGACTATAGAGACTCATATTACTCTCTCCCCTTCTCTCCCCACCAAGAGGAGTTGATTCTTACCCATATCTAAATGGTTCCGGTGACCTTTGAGTACCTTCAGACCCCAAGTCTGAAGAGTTAATATCAGATAATTAGTAAAAATCATTCTAGAGCAAAAATAAATCTGTGGAAAATCTATAAGGATTAGATTCTGAAAATTGAAATAACCATCCTAACGCTGATAACCATATACGGTGTTAAAGATTAAAAAAAAAAAGTTAATGCAAATGAAATCACTTTATAGGGTGGAGAAGGAATGAAAATTGTAACCCATTATTCCAAAAATAGTAAAACAACATTAATTGAAAATGCCATTTCTTAAAAAATTTGAAAAAAATAAATACAATTTTCTGTCTGGGTACAAATTTTCTGATCATAAGAGTGACCTCCCAGGGAAAGATATGACTTCTGTGCGGGAAATGGAACCCAGAGATAGGATATGACTCAGGTTCCTTCCTGTTGCTGTATTGTATTTAAAGCTGTGGCTGTTCTATAATTGAGGTACACATCACAGTGCATGAACAAATGACTAAATGGTTAATACTGTGATCTAGGTTTGTGCATGTTGTCTTGGCCTTCGTGATATTCTGCCCCTGAGTATACCCTATTATTAAAGTGGGTGAACGGGAATTCACTGGATTAGGGATTAGCCTCTCTGTCAGTGGAGATCTAGCCTCAGAGGGCTACAACTGAATGATGTAAGTTCGTATCTTGTCACAGCCGTTCAAAGTGGGCCCTCTGTCCTTTTATAACCCAAAGGAGAACATGGATCCATGATTTATCTTCTGAGAAACTGAACAAAGACAATTTCTGCTTTGATCTCAATCCACTAGGATTCAAAAAGGGACGTGAACGATTCAATAAACTCTCTGCTTCGCTACCTCTTCAGCAATCCTTCTTAATTGGAGAGAATGTAAATAAATCCCTTGGTAAAACAGAAAATGTATTCCTTCATTAGGTTCATAGATAACAACATCTTCTGCTTTAAATCAAGAGCAATAGAAATTCTGGTTGACAAATTTGACTAGTATTTAGTGATTGGATGACATTTTTTCCATTTATATCCTGGACAGCTTATTTCCACAGTAAGAAAAACTACCTTGGAATCATTTCACCTGGTTCTGGGACTCTCTGGAGAAGTTGCTTTATGTGAATGGATCTTAGGTGGGATAAGATCTTGGGTTAGACTTGAAATGATTAAAGTCTTTATTTGTACAACTTTCCACTTTTGACCAACTGTAAAAACTAAATTCTAAGGTTCAAGTTTATTACTTGAATGAGTACTTAATACATAGGTTTTAATTTTTGCATAGAATTGTCACCTAGAAATCACTTTGAAATTATGACAAATTTTAATTGAATTAATTACATAGTAGTATATACATGCTTTTAAAGTATGTCAACAATTCACACTCAAAACCTATGTGCTTTATCTGTTAGCAATGTTTTTTCTCTGGATAAGGAATTTGAGTCATGAACTTCAGTTCATTCTTAAGTTCTAACTTGAGCGACATCAACTTATTTTGCTTCATCTACCTTTTACTCTGAGAGAAAAAATTAAGTCAGTTGGCCTCCACCTTAGAACTGAAAGTACGTAAATAAAATAATATGCGTAGGTTTCCAAAAGAGGAGTAGATAATATATCTGGAAATAGTTACTAGGAGATTGTCTGTTTTTTTTCCCCCCAATTTCATTTCAATCTTTTTCTCTTGCTCTGTTCTCTCTCTCCCCCCTCTCCTATTTAGCTCTAGCTCCTCCCTGTGAGTGTGTATGTGTGTCTCCCACTCTCTTTCCATTTATTTTCTTCTCTCTCTCTCTTTTTTTCTTAGTTCTCAAGGCCATTTCTCTTTTTCCTTCCCCCAGATATTATTCTTTCTCATCTTAGGTTAAGGGTAAAAGAAGAGGTATTAATATATTATTTTTCTTAAAATCTCTGATGTTTAATTAAATTTTAGATTAAATGTCTTAATTTAGGAATAAGCTGAATTTGTATATTTCTTTATAGGTAAAGCAGAACAACTACTAAAATCTGTGAATGATAGTGGTGGTGAAGGTGATGATGAAGATGTCAGTGGTGGCAGTAGTAATGATAGTGGTGCTGGCAGTGCTGGTGATGATACAGGTGGCAGTAATGGCAGTAGAGATGGCAGTGTTGGTGATGACAGTGATGATCTCAGTGGTGGTGGCAGTGGTAGTGGTGGGGATACCTGTGGTAATGCTGGTGGTTTGGTGAGGGTGAGGACAGATGTAATTTAGGAGTATTCCATGGAAACACCAATAAATTATTGTAGATCCCAATATTAAAAATTACACATTATTGCCACTTCCATTCTACAAAATTCTACTGGAGTTAGTTGCAATCCCACTAATTTGCCATTAGTTTTATGAAAAGAGAAAAAAAAAAAAACTGGGGTGATATATACTAAAGAGGCTACTTTAAAGTCCTTTAGGGATAAGAGAAAAATCTAGGTTGATACTCAGAGAGCTTCAGAGCTACAAGTCCATTGCCTACAAAAAACTGACAATCCAAGTGTGATCACTAGAACCATCTAGGTATGTAGGTTTTCAATGGAGATGTTATATAGCCCAGGCAGAATTCAGAAAGAGCTACCAGCTCCAGACTCCAGCTTCCTGGATTCAAAAACAGACTATATTGCTCACTAACTTCATGACCTCAAGGAAGTGAACAAGTCAATATGCTTAATAAATGCTAATTATTATTACAGTTGTTATTTTGAGATGAGTAGATCGATTATTGACAAATCTACTTAGACAAAGAATAATTGTTCTTTATCTATGAAATGAGTTTAAATGTTTACTTACTAAAAATTCTTCTGAATTATATTCTGATATAGAATGACGCCTCTATAATAACAAAATTAATACAACTGAAAAGTAAGAAATTGATGTAAAGAAGAAAGACAAAAATGATAGAAAGAAAAAAGATAGAAATATATTATTGTTATGAATGACCATTTTGTAAGGAGAATTTACCAATACCTATCCAAGTGGATCCCTGATGACACAGTGGATAAGAGCAATGGCTGCTAATCAAAAGGTTAGTAGTTCAAATCTACCAGCTGCCCCTTGGAAACCCTTTGGGGCCATTCTACTCTGTCCCATAGGGCTTCTGAGCCAAAATCAACTCGACGCCAGTGGGTTTGGTTTGGTTATCCAAGTGTAAGATGTTCATATCCTGTGATTCTGCAATTCTATTGCAAAAACTTATCTTACAGTAATACTTAAATCTATTGCTATCTTTATGTGCATCTATATTATTATAACCTGGCCCAGTTGCTGTCTAGTTGATTCCGACTAACAGCAACACTAAAGGACATAGTAGAACTGCCCCACAAGGCTTCCAAGGAGCACCTGGTGGATTCGAACTGCCTACCTTTATGGTTAGCAGCTGTAGGTCTTAACCACTACGCCACCAGGGTTTCCCTGATAAAGTCATAGATACATATATCAATACAAAACATTCACTGTAGCATTGTACTAGCAGAAAATTGGGAATATGATAAATCTCCATATACTGTCATGGAATGTTGTCAATAATGTTGTCATTGATTAAAAATTTAATGTACAGTATATTTGCATACATGATGCAATCTCTGTATAAATTTATATTATTAAAATGCATTTGTAAATATGCAAATGCAATATTTCTACATAAAAATGCAGATCTGGAAGGACAAATGACTTTTAGCTAATTACACAGCTAAAAAGTGTTACAGAAGTCAAAATTAGAACCTGGTCTATGTTAACTCTAAGACCTTAGCTCTCTGTTCTGCCCTGAACCATGTCTGTTATCCCCAGCTCTGGGCCTTTGCTCACGCTTTCCTCCCTGCAGGGAATAGCCTTTGTCTAGCTTTAAAACTTCAATGCTTTGTTTTTCTTTCATTTCTTCAGTTCTCGATGGTTTTTGTCCTTATTTTAAATTTACTAGTCCTGCCCCTTATTTAAGGAAAGAGCCACATCTGACACTTCTTTTTATTGCTCAAATTTGCAGTGTCTGCTGAGTTTTTGGAATACTTGTCTGCTTAAATAACTAGGGAATAAGAGGAAATTGGACTGACAAAGAAAAAGAAGAATGTTAACTAAGATTGCCCCTTTCTTCATTTGAGCAGTCTTTTGAAAAATGTTCCTCACTAAGCCATTGTGGAAAGAGAAAAGAAATATCACAAAAGCAGCTGATGGTTGTGAGTCAGCGCTGAATTGGAAGTTTGGGATATGGTTTGGTCCTTGGTTATGGCTAGAGCAAGTCTAGCAATACAAATGTTTACAGACTATACAAGATAACTGTCATCCTTGAGTCTGATTGACAGAGTGATAGTAGCCAGTCTCTGACATCAACTCCACTCTTAAGCCTGGAGAAAGGGCTGACACCAGTATTCTTTATTTAGTTTATAGTTCATTGCAGTTTCCTTTTGTTCTATAAAATATCATGAATTGTATTGGTGCTCACTGCATCCTTAGTAATTTATTAGGAATGTTGAGAAATGTGAAGTCCCTGGGTGGTGCAAACAGTTAATGTACTCAGCTGCTAACTCAAAGGTTGGAGGTTTGAGTCTACCTAGAGGCACCTCAAAAGAAAGCCCTGGCAATGTATGTCTGAAAAATCAGCCACAGACAACCCTGCTGCTCACAGTTCTACTCTGACACACATGGGGTCACCATGAGTCGGAATCTACTCTATGGCACCTGGTCTAGACTTAGGTTGGCAAGTAATAGTCATCATGCCGAGAACGTTATGAATTTCCCCCAGAATCATTCTGTCAGAGGTATGTGAGAAATAAAATTGCCCATGCTCCACTAGAATCCAGAGATATCTTTAAAAAAAATAAGTCTGATTTATGATTTAGGGTATTTACAATTATGACTTTATGATACTCTTTGTTTTCTACTTTCCCTTGGTTTCCCATTGCCTTTAGAAATTCCTTGCTTAGTCCTAGATTCCCTGATTAATCTGGTTACTGCCTCTACCTCTCCAAACACATTTTGAGCCAAATAAATGAAGTCAAATAGTCACTAATTACAAATCCTATGTTGCTTTTTAGATTTTCTGACTCTCAGCCAGAGTGCATATCAGTACCTGGTAAATGGGAAACCAAAACAATGTGACTGAATTCATTCTTTTGGGCCTTACGAAGAACCCACAGCTGCGGAAAATATTCCCTACCGCGTTTTAATCATGTATGTGGCCACCGTATTGGGAACCTTACTCCTTGTGGTAACTATGACTACAAGTCAGAGTTTGAGGTCACCTATGTATTTTTTCCTTACTTCCTTGTCCCTAATGGATACTGTCTATTCTTCTGTCATCACCCCCAAGATGATTGTGGATTCCTTCTCTGAGAGTACTATCATCTCCCTCAAAGGCTGCATGATTCAGCTTTTTGCAGGACATTTCTTTGGTGGGGTGTCGATCATCCTTCTCATTGTGATGGCCTATGACCGCTACATGGCCATCTGTAAGCCCCTGCATTACATGACTGTCATGAGTCCTCGGGTGTGCCGCCTGCTGCTGGGAGGGACCTGGGTGGGAGGATTTTTGCATGCAATGATACAGCTCCTCTTCATGTACCAAATACCTTTCTGTGGTCCCAATGTCATTGATCACTTTATATGTGATTTGTTTCAATTGCTGACACTGGCCAGCATGGACACCCACATCCTGGGCCTTTTGGTCATTCTCAACAGTGGAGTGATGTGTGTGGCAATATTCCTTTTCCTGATTGCCTCCTATGCAGTCATCCTCTGCTCCCTGACATCTTGTAGGTCTGAAGGGCGGTACAAAGCTCTCTCCACTTGTGGTTCCCACCTCATGGTGGTCGTCTTGTTCTTTGTGCCATGCATTTTCTTGTATGTAAGACCTGTGACCACTTATCCCATAGACAAGGCAATGGCTGTGTTGGGGGCCATCATCACACCCATGTTGAATCCCTTGATCTATACTCTGAGGAATGTAGAGGTAAAAAATGCCATGAAGAAACTTTGGATGCAATGAAAGACTTCAGTTGGCAAGTAACTGTCATCATGCTGATAGCATTATGAGTTTTCCCTAAAGAGAAGTCATTCTCTCCAAGATGTGTGAGAAATAAAACCACCCATTTTCCAGAAGAATCCAGAGGGATCTTTTAAAAATATGTCTGATTTATATTATTTAGGGTATTTACAATATAGAGATTATGATACTCTTCTTTTATACCCTTCCTCAGCTTCCCGCTGCCTTTGGAAATTCCTTCCCTTATTCTAGAAATTCCTGGTTAATCTGATGACTCCCTCTACCTTCCCCAGCACATTTGGAGCTCCCCGTCTCCTCTCCTCAGCCATGTTGGGTTTTTTCACCTGTAGCTAGGCCTATCTAAGCCCTTTCTCACAAAAGTGACTTTGCATCTGCTGGGCTCTCTACCTGGAAACAAGCAGTCATATTCTGTCTTACATTGGTATCACTTCCTCTGAGAAGCCTTCCCCAACGGCTCTATTAAAAGAATCTTTCACTCCTGCCATTATTTTCTATCTCAACATCTGCTTAATATCCTTATAGCTGTGATCAAAAATGTAATTGTTTTTGTATAGTTATCAGTTGACTTCTGTGACTTTCCATCTTCCTCTCTAATTGAAAGCCTCTGAGGGAAGAACTTTTGTTTTATTGATGCCTGGGACCTATTTAAACTGTCTGTTGAATGATTATGGAAGACAAGCACCTTTCCTTTTCAAAAGAATCAAACTCCGATGATTAGGGAGACAGTTAATAAGCAATTAAAAATAAGCAAAAAAAAAAAAAACAAAGTGTGATCAGTACAACAGAGTTAACAGGAATGGAGTGCTTTGATTATTTCTGGGAGAGTACGTCATAGTGGGTAATCAGAGAAGGATTCTGTGAGTGAGCAACATATCAAGTTGATTTTGAAATCTGTTGAAGTTTCTTTATAAAAAGTGATTAAATGTATTAATTAGTAAGATTAATAATAATGACAAGCACTAATAATTGACAAAAGGAATCATTAGGAAATTACCCCATAAGGAGTACTAGGATAGAGATTCTAGGGAGAGACAATACATAGAGTAGCTCTAAGGGAGGCATTTTCAAGGAACTATAAAAGATTAAAGTGGCTGGAACATAATTACTAAGGTAAAGGGCAGCAAGAAGCGCAGACTTGTAGGCAGGGGTCATAATATATCTAAGTCTTGGCCTTCTCTGAAGCCCCAAAGAGCAAGAATTTTATTATTACCTGTTCGAAACCAAAAATTCTTTTAAAATCTCATATTGACTCTAACTTTTTTTTTTTTTAATTGTGGTTTAGATGAAAGTTTACAGAGCAGATTAGTTCCTCGTTAAACAATACGCATATTGTTTTGTGACATTGGTTGCCAACCACAGGACGTGTCAACCCTCTCCCCTTCTTGACCTTGGATTTCCCATTATCAGCTTTCCTGTCCCCTCCTGCCTTCTCATTCCTGTCCCTGGGCTGGTGTACCCATTTTGTCTTGTTTTGTTTTATGGGCCAGTCAAATCTTTGGCTGAAGTGTGAACCCCAAGAGTGACTTCAGTACTGAGTTAAAAGGGTGTCCAGGGGCCATACTCCTGGGGTTTCTCCAGTCTCTATCAGACTAAGTTTTTTTTTTTTTTTTTTCTGTGAGTTTGAATTTTATTCTATATTTTTCTCTCCATCTTTTCTGCCCCTTCCTGTCTTCTGAACTTTGTTTTTGAGCAAGTGCTTCCGTTTTGGTCTGGTACAGTTAGTTGATTGTTCTGAGGAGTACTTTCCTTGCGGGTGTTATTGTTCAGTTATAGGCCTGTCTGTTGTTTGGCTGAAAGGTGACTGTGTTCAGTTCCAGATTTGAAGGGTGTCTAAGGGTCATAATTTTGGGGGTTCCACCAGTCTCTATCAGACCAGTAAGTCTGGTCTTTTTTATGTATTTGAATTTCTTTCTACATTTTTCTCCCACACTGTCTGGGACCTTCTATTGTGATCCTGCTCAGAGCAGTCGGTAGTGGTAGCTGGGCACCATCTAGTTCTTCTGGTCTCAGGCTAGTGGAGGCTTTGGTTCATCTGGTCCATTAGTCCTACAGACTAATTGTTTCCTTGAATCTTTGATTTTCTTCACTCTTCTTTGCTCCAGACAGGAAGAGACAAATAGTTGTATCTTAGATGGCCAGTCAGAAGCTTTTAAAACCCCAGTCGCTACTCACCAAAGTAGGCTGCAGAGCATTGTCTCTATGGACTATGCTAGATGTCCTTCAAGACTGTGGCCCTAAGACCTCAAGCCCAGTGACTCAGTCCCTTATGGTGTTTGGTTATGGCTAAGAAGTTTTCATAACTTTGCCCCCTGTGTGCTCTATTATATATATGGATATATTTGCAACCAAAATAAGCAAACCAGTGGCCGTCAAGTCAATTTCCACTCATAGTGACCCTAAGGGAAAGAGTAGAACTGCCCCATGGGATTTCCAAGGAGCAGCTGGTGTATTTGAACTGCTGACTTTTTGGTTAGCAGCCAAGTTCTTAACCACTGCACCACCAGGGCTCCAGATATTTTTGCAGCACATACAAATATGAATGTAAAAATATCCTCTGCCAAACCTATATGTGCTGGTGGGTTTGCTCCCATACTAATATATCTACCTATGTATCCACTCATAAATTATTGTTTGCTATTACTGTTACTGAGAGATTGTGTATGTAATAGTACTTACTGCCGTTGCCTTTTACTCTTGCGTACTTCTCAGTGTCTTCCTTTGCCCTGATCATGTTGTGATGACCTACCCCTTGTTGTGTATTGCCTTTCTCTTTCCCCAAGTTAATAAGTGTCTACTATCTAGTTATTGATTTTCCCTCTCTCCCCCTCCCATCCCTGGTAACCATCAAAGAACTTTTCTTTCTATGTGTAAACCTTGTCTTGACTTTTTATAATCTTGATCTTGTACAATATTTGTTCTTTTGTAACTGACTTATTTCACTCAGCATAATGTCCTCCAGGTTCATCCATGTCGTAAGATGTTTTATGGATTCATCGTTATTCTTTAACAATGCATAGTATTCCATTGTGTGTATGTATCATAGTTCGTTTATCCATTTATCTGTTGATGGACACTTAGGTTGTTTCCATCCTTTTGTTATTGTGAATAACGCTGTGATAAACATGGGTGTGCATATACCTATTCATTTCTCTAGGATATATACCTAGTAGTGGGATTCCTGGATCACATTATATCTCCTCTATTTCTAACTTTTTAAGGAAGCACCATACATTTTCCACAGTGGTTGTACCATTTTACAATCCCACCAGCAGTGTATGAGAGTTCTAATCTCCCCACACCCTCACCAGCATTTGTTGTTTTCTGTTTTTTTGATCATTACCATTATTGCTGTGGTGGGATGACACCTCACTGTTGTTTTGATTTGCATCTCTCTAATGGCTAATTTTTTTTTTTTTTTTTTTTTGGTGTTTTGAATGGCTAATGATGGTGAGCATCTTCTTGTATTTTTGGTTGTCTGAATGTCTTCTCTGGTCAAGTGTCTGTTAATGACTGTTAATGTCCTTTGCTCATTTTTAAATTGGATTGTTTGTCTTTTTGTCATTGAGGTGTTGAAGTTTTCTATAAATTTTAGAGACGATTTCCTTGTAGGATATGTCTTTGCCAAATATTTTTCCCAGTGTATAGTTTCTCTTTTTTACTCTTTTGGAAAAGTCTTTCGATGTGCGTAAGTGTTTAATTTTTAGGAGGTCCGAGTCATCTAGTTTATCTTTTGCTGTTTGTGCATTTTTAGTTATGTTTGGTAGTCCATTTATTCTGTAAATTAGGGTCCTTATGTTTGCCCCTATTTTTCCTTCCATGATCTTTATAGTTTTGGGTTTTACATTTAGGTCTTTGACCCATTTTGAGTTAGTTTATGTATATGGTGTGAGGTATGGAAACTGTTTCACTTTTCTACAAATGGATATTCAGTTTTGCCAGCACCATTTACTAAAGAGACCAACTCTTCCCCGTTTAATGGCTCTTGGCCCTTTGCTGAAGATCAGCTGTCCACAGGTGAAAGTATTTACTTCTGGATTCTCCATTCTGTTCCATTGGTCTATGTGTCTGTCATTGTACCAGTACCAGGCTGTTTTGACTACCGTGGCTGTATACTTGGTTCCAGGATCGGGAAGTGTGAGACCTCCTACTTTGTTCTTCTTCTTCAATAGTGCTTTGCTTATCTGGGATCTCTTTCCTTTCCATATAAAGTTGGTGATTAGTTTTTCCAGCTCTTTAAAGAATGTTGATGGGATCTGGATTGGGATTGCATTACATCTATAGATGGTTTTGGGTAGTATTGATATTTTCATAATATTAAGTCTTCCTATTCATAAGCATGGTATGTTCTTCCATTTATATAGGTCTCTTTTGGTTTCTTGCAGTAGTGTTTTGTAGTTTTCTTTGTATAAATCTTTTATATCCCTGATTATGCTTATTCCTAAGCAATTATCTTTTGGAGGGCTATTGTAAATGATATTGTTTTCCTGATTTCCTTTTCAGAGTTGTCTTTGTTAATCTAGAGGAATCTGACAGATTTTTGTATGTTGGTCTTGTACCCTGCCACTTTGTATCACCATATCTTCCTCTCCATATGGAAGGTGTATGATTACATTTCTTAGTCCCTCTTTATTATTTTAATGTTGTCTTCTTTTATATAATAACATCACTGTTACCCTGTGTTGGTTTTTTGTTTTTTTTTTTAATCTTGCTTTTTTTGGGGGGGATTTCCCTGTCTGGGTTGACTTCTGGTTGCTCTGCCAGTGTTCTAGTCTTGGGTTGATACCTGATATTATTGATTTTCTAACTAAAGAGCTCCCTTTAGTATTTCTTGTAGTTTTGGTTTGGTTTTTACAAATTCCCTCAACTTGTGTTTATCTGGAAATGTCTTAATTTCACCTTCGTATTTAAGAGACAGTTTTGATGGATATATGATTCTTGGCAGGCAGTTTTTTTCCTTCAATTTTTTAAATATGTCATCCCATTGCCTTCTTGCCTGCATGGTTTCTGTCGAGCAATCCAAGCTTATTCTTATCGGCTCTCCTTTGTAGGTGACTTTTTGTTTATCCCTCGCTGCTCTTATAATTGTCTCTTTATCTTTGGTTTGGGCAAGCTTGATTATAATATGTCTTGGTGACTTTCTTTTAAGATCTACCTTATGTGGAGTTCGATGAGCATCTTGGATACATATCTTCTCATCTTTCACAATATCAGGGAAGTTTTCTGCCAAAAAATCCTCAACAATTTTCTCTGTATTTTCTGTTATCCCTCCCTGTTCTGGTACTCCAATCACTCTTAGGTTCTTTCTCTTGATAGAGTCGCACATGATTCTTAAGGTTTCTTCATTTTTTTAAATTCTTTTATCCGATTTTTCTTCAAATATATTAGTGTCAAGTGATTTGTCTTCAAGTTCAGAAATTCTAGCTTCTACTTGCTCAATTCTGCTCCTCTAATTTTCTATTGAGTTATCTAATTCTGTAATTTTATTGTTAATCTTCTGAATTTCTGATTGCTGTCTGTCTATGGATTTTTCCAGCTTATTAAACTTTTCATTATGTTTCTGAATAATCTTTCTAATTCCATTAGCTGCTTTACCTGTGTGTTCCTTGGCTTCTTCTGTGCACTGCCTCATTTCCTTCCTGATGTCTTGAGGGGTTCTGCATATTAAACTTTTGTATTCTGCATCTGGTAATTCCAGGAATGCACTTTCATCTAGAAGATCCCTGGATTCTTTGTTTTGAGAGCCTGTTGAGGTGATCATGGTCTGTATTTTTATGTGACTTGATAATGACCGTTTTCTTCGAGCCATCTATAAGTTATTGTATTAGTTTATGCTTGCTTACTGTGTTGTAGCTGCTTGCTTTGTTTTGTTTTGGTATACCCCTATGGATTACTTGAGTGAGCTAGCTTGATTATTTTCACCTTTGGAGCTCTGGTGTCCTGTCCCCAGCTGGCTAGAGCTGTTATCAGGTATATCAGTCTAGGAGTCCATTCAGTTTTCTTGTATGAGTTCAGCTCAGGTTTCCAGGTAGCTGATATCAAGTGTGTGGTATAAGCTCTGTCCTACAGTCTTAGAGGGGCAGGGGTGATTGGCATATATACCGGTATTTGATTGCAGCAGAGGGTCGTGCTCTGAACAAGGCAGGGGGCTGAGAACTGACTCCCAAGTGACTCTGAGGAAAATGTGTCTCTGTTCCCTAGAGCGTGCTGTTGGGTGGGTTCTGCAGAGGGACCATGGACACCCAAAATTTTTGGTTGTAAGGACTGGGAGGTACCAGTTATTTTTGGACCACTGTCAGGGGTGGCCGGGTGACCTGAGTAGAGCTACCAGTCCTTAGGTCCCTGTTGTGGGTAGGTGAAGACCTCGTTTAATAGTCAAAGCAATGTCAAACGTCAAACACCCAACTCTCCACCGCACGGCTGAAATGGTTGGAGTTTGCCAACAAGGGCCTATTCTCTCGAAATAGGCCTACACAAGTCCATGCAGAATGGAAACGTGCTCAAGGTCCACAGACTGTTTATGCCTGGACAGGAGCTGCTTCTGTCCTGAGCTCCCCCAGTTAATGGAGCTAGCAAATTATCTTTTCCCCCCAGTTGCAAATTTTTTCCTTTCCCAAGGCTGGGAGGATGGCTGTAGGTGCTCACCAGGGTCTATCTCAGGCCCAGGGATTCAGCTGCTGAAGCCAGCTTGGAGGTAAAGGGGCACAGTGAAATAGTCGCAAGTACTTAGCTTTTGCCGAGAGCACCTTTCTCCTCAGATTCTGGAGGTGTGAGTGGGCTGTGTGGCTGGCTGCTTCTCCCTGAGGAAACTGTGGCCTAACGCTAGTACCAGCCCGCTGCCACCCCTGCTCTGGGAATGGTGCCTGAGGGCTCCCCAGGATTTGGTCCGGTAACTTCTCTCCACTTCTGAATGGCTTCTTCCTCCCCCTGCCACTCAGTTCATTGTCTAAGCTTGCCTTTGATGCTCAGAGCTCCCAGCTTGTCACAAATATATTCGTTTCACTTGTTTTTTCAGATCTTTATTGTAAAGAGGGCTCGGCAGAAGCATCTGTCTATTCCGCCATCTTGGCTCCACCTCTCTTCTCACAAGCTTTTACAACTCCAGATGCTACTCACCAAAGTAGGATATAGACTATTTTCTTTATAAACTATGTTATGCCAATTGAGCTAGATGTTCCCCAAGACCATGGTTCCTAGCCCTCAGCTCAGTAATTTGGTCCCTCAGGGAGTTTGAATGCATCTATGAAGCTTCCATGACCTTGCCTTGGGCAAGTTGTCCTGGCTGTACAGTATTGTGTACTGTCTTAACCTTTCACCAAAGTTACCACCATTCTATTGTCTGGTTGGTGTTTTTTTCTCCTCACTCCTCCCCTCCGTCATAACCATCAAAGACAGTTTCTTTCTGTGTGTAAACCTTTTCGTGAGTTTTTATAATAGAGGTCTCATACAGTATTTGTCCTTTTGTGATTGACTTATTTCACTCAGCATAATGTCCTCCAGATTCATCCATGTTGGGAGATGTTTCATAGATTCATCATTGTTCTTTATTATTGTGTGGTATTTCATTTTGTGTGTACACCATGGGTTGTTTACCCATTCATCTCTTTGATCCTAACTTGTGTGCTATACAGTTATTGAACAGTATGATGTGAAAAGCTTTTGTAGCTACCTTTTATTTTGTCCTTTAATTTTTAATTGTAGAACAAACTTCACAATACTTTCTTAAAATATTTCAAAGTACCCACATTGACTTTAGAATCATTCATTTTTCAGCTTATCATCACTATAGATGAGAAATGCCATCATAGTATGGTTATTTGTGTCTTTGTAAGAACCTTTCAAAAAACCGAACCCATTGCCTTTGAGTCAATTCAAACACATAGTTGACCCTTATAGGACAGAGTAGACCTGCTCTTTGCAGTTTCCCAGGAGCACCCGGTGGGTTTGAACTGCCAGCCTTTTGGTTAGCAGCCATTGCTCTTAACCACTACGCCACAAGTGTTACCAGCAAAAAGCTTAGGAGAGTCTTTATTATAATCATATTATGTGAATACTGAGAGGTATTTAGCCTGTGGTCGTAAACTTTATATATGTATAATATGTGAGGTTTAATAATATTATATTTAATTCCATGTTTCTAATTGTTTGGAGCCCTGGTTGCACAGTGGTTAAGGCTCAGCTGCTAACCAAAATGTTGGCAGTTCAAATATACCAACTACTCCCTGGAAACTCTATAGGATAGTTCTCCTCTGTCCTATAGAGTCGATAGGATTCAGAATCGACTCGAAGGCAATAAGTTTCTTTCTTTTTTTTTTGTCTAGTTCAGAGTCTTTCTGACTAGGTCTTCCTATAACATAGGTTCACCTGCCAGTTATTTGACATTTTTTCAATAAGTAATTAGAATTGTTGTTGCTGTTAGGTGCCATCGAATTGGTTCCAACACATAGCGATGCTATGTACAACAGAACGAAACACTGCCTGGTCCTATGCCATCCGCATAATCTTTGTTATGTTTGAGCCCATTGCTGCAGCCACTGTGTCAAGCCATCTACTCAAGAGTTTTCCCTTTTTTCGCTGACCCTCTACGAAGCATGATGTCCTCTCCAAGGGCTGGTCCCTCCTGATAACATGTCCAAAGTACGTGAGATGAAGCCTTGCCATCCTCACCTCTAAGAAACATTCTGGCTGTACTTCCTCCAAGACAGATTTGTTCCTTCTTCTGGCAGTATATTCAATATTTTTTGCCAAAACCATAGTTCAAAGGCATCAATTCTTCTTCAGTCTTCGTTATTGATTGTCCAGGTTTCACATGCATATGAGGCAATTAAAAATACCATGGATTGGATCAGGTGCACCTTAATTCTCAAAGTGACATCTTTAATTAAAATTAGTTCTCATCTCATTAATTGGGATGCTTGTCTTTCTCATGAAATACATTTTAGCAGGTAAGGACTAGCAATTATATATATATATAATATATATATATATATATATATAATGTATAAAATCATTTCCAAGATGCCAAAGTGGGATTTGGTAGATCTTAGTCTGGATGGCAGTGGTTTTAGTCTGGATTATGATCAAAACACAGCAAACTAAAGCAAAATTGAAATTCTTTAACTTGATGAAAGGATTTCTTCTAAAAAACTGAAAATAAGTCAAATTTAGTTGTGAAAGAAGCTCATTAAATTGAGTAACAGGATAAGACCATCTTTTATTATTGCAGTCAAACAGGTAAGCGCTTGACTACTAACTGAGAGGTTGATGGTTTGAATCTACCCAGAGCAAGTCCTGGCAATCTACTTCCTAAAGGTCATTGCCACTGAAAATCCTATGAAGCACAGTTCTACTCTGGCACACATAGGGCCTCCGTGAGTTGGGATCAACTCTATGGAAACTGTTTTTTTTTTTTTTTAATTATTATTATTACCATACATTGTACTGAGGACCCTAATGCAGAGATCTCAACCTCAAAACCTACAGAGTACAGTTGAATAATAAAAAAAAACAAACAGTAACACCAGCTTCTGTGGAGATTTTAAGGGGTCATAAGAATATGGCTTCTAGAGATGGAGTGAATTTTATCCTCCTTAAGAGTCATCCATTACTAGCTCTGATCTGTTGTTGCCTTATGGGAGTGTATGTCCAAATTTGCCAAGCACTCAGATTTTCCCGAGACATATGGCATCCATATTTTTATTGATTTGAGTATGTTGATAACTAAGTTTCTTTAAAACCCTTTGCTGAGCAACAATCTTTAAATCAAACAAATTCTTTCAGGGGAATTCTGTCCATGGGCTGTCACTTTGGAAACTCTGTGTTAACCAATAAAATAATGGCAAATAGAAGTAAGGTAATCAAAACGGAACACGAAGAGACACAGTTCTTTATTTACTAACATGTTCATCTACTTAGAAAAACTGAGACAGTCAATGGACAAATTTTAAGGTTTATTAAAACCGTTTAGCTGAAAATCAGCATAATAATATTTTAAAATAAAATTGCAGTAAATATTTAGAAAATGAAATAAGTCACACTAGAACTAAAAACTATATAAAGAAAATAAAAATGTGTGAAATCATTATGAAGAATACTAAACATTTTCCCAAAGGAAAGCTGAATAAAGTGAGGGATAAAAATTTAGTTTTCTTAAACATAGTAATTAATCTTTTCAGACATAGCAGAGAAACTGGACTTCTCTATTTCTTTACTAAAACTAGAAAGTAATATGAAGCAATTGTTTCCAATATTGGAAA
Organism: Loxodonta africana; assembly: GCF_030014295.1. Taxonomy (NCBI): domain Eukaryota; kingdom Metazoa; phylum Chordata; class Mammalia; order Proboscidea; family Elephantidae; genus Loxodonta; species Loxodonta africana. The sequence goes on from NC_087363.1 coordinate 1,721,257, forward strand.
AAAGGTAGTATAGAATCAGGGCCCTTTAGGGAATGGAAACAAAATAGGTGAGCCCTAGACTAGATGAAAGGTCCTTGGTTGGTACAAAAAGTTTGTGCTGGACTACTGACCTAAAGGTTGGTGGTCCAAACCCACCCAACAGTGCTAAGGAAGAAAGGACTGGCAATCTACTTCTGTGAAGATTACAGCCAAGAAAGCCCTATGGAGCAATTATGGGGTCACCATGATTCAAAGTTGACTCCGCAGCAGCAGGCTTAGGTATTATTTTGTTTTGCTCTGTTTTAAGATAGCTGCACTCTTCTGCTAGAGGCCCTTTCTGATCCACATTTCTCACTGAGATGAGGAAGGAGAGGTCAGAATTCAGGGTTGCTGAATAGGCTGCAATCTGAGAGGCCGAGTCCTGGAGAGAAAGGAGCTATGTAGAGACAAAAAATCCAGAAATCTGCACAAGGGGCCTGAGCAATCTGAGTCTGTTGCTGAATACTAACAATACTCAACTGCATGTACGGGATGAAACTCCACAAGGCAGAGTAAAGAATAATCTAAAAATGCGTTTATCATTCACTGTACATATTTCTTGCAATTTGAGCCTCTGCTTGACACAGTAAATCAGGGACAGGCTGACAAAGACTCCACTGTCTTGTACCTGACTACACAAAGTGGACATTTAGGTGATATCAGAATCTGCCATATTGGTTATATGCAAATGCCAGATCTTAACTTGTTTAAGAATGAGTAAAATATATATATATTCCGAGGACTATGGAAATATTCTGCATTATGACACAAATGAAAAACAAATGGAAAACATTTTAAGGAATAGATAAATCAACAACATGGATGTAAAGAAGGTTTTCTTCATGAAATAAAAGTAAATTTGGGACTCTATATTCCTTGTACACTCCTCAACATGTAGAAGACATGAACTTTTAATGAAATAAATAAATAATGAAAAGTTATAACACAGGATGGTGGAAACTAAAAATGACTTCCTTTACCATATAAATAACCACAAGGTGTTTTCTAATAGCTATCTTGGATCTTTTATGAGGTCATCTGTGATCTCTATTTTTTTTACCTGTCCCCATGGTCTTGCCCAATCCAAGGCTGATTTTCAAGGCCTTTTTTTATACTCCTAATCTTATGCTTGTGGTGGTTACCTTTCCCCTTTAGCCTTCCCCATGTCAGTCCTTTCCCCTCACTACTGGCACTCCTTTATCAGATCTAAGACTTATAATTCTTTTTGTAGTTTTCCCTGTTTACAGGTAAAGTTTAACTACACAAACTTTTTTTTTTTTTTTTTTTAGTTTTTATGGTGCCTTACGTGAAGGTTTACAAATCAAGTCAGTCTCTGATACAAAAATTTATATACACCTTGCTATATACTCCTAGTTGCTCTCCCCCCAATGGGATAGCACACTCTTTCTTTCCACTCTCTATTTTCGTGTCCATTTGGCCAGCTTCTGACCACCTCTGCCCTCTCATCTCCCATCCAGGCAGAAGCCACCCACATAGTCTTCTGTGTCTACCTGATCCCAGAAATTCATTCCTCACCAGTATCATTTTTTATCCCATAGTCCAGTCGAATCCCTGTCTGAAGAGTTGGCTTTGGGAATGGTTCCTGTCTTGGGCTAATGGAAAGTCTGAGGACCATGATCTCCAGGGTCCTTTCAGTCTCAGTCAAACCATTAAGTCTGGTCTCTTTATGAAAATTTGAGGTCTGCATCCCACTGCTTTCCTGCTCCTTCAGAGGTTCACTGTTGTGATGTAGTCTCTGGTTTATGTGGCCCTTTCTGTCTCTTGGGCTAGTAATTACCTTGTATCTTTGGTGTTCTCCATTCTCCTCTGCTCCAGGTGGGTTGAGACCAATTGATGCATCTTAGGTGGCCACTTGCTAGTGTTTAAGACCCCAGACACTGCTCTTCAAAGTGGGATGCAGAATGTTTTCTTAATAGATTTATTATGCTAATTGACCTAGATGACCCCTGAAACTATGGTCTCCAAACCCCTGCTCCTGCTACACTGGCCTTCAAAGTGTTCAGTTTATTCAGGAAACTTCTTTGCTTTTGGTTTAGTCCAGTTGTGCTGACCTCTCCTGTGTTGAAACTAGGCAAGCTTTTGTCCATAAAGTGTACCTTTCACAAGTGTGCACACAAATTGTTTCTCAACTTCAGGAGGTAACGCACAATCCCTTCCTAAGGGGAAATCAGTTCTTTTGAATTCCAGCAATGATACAAATCATGATTTCACATTTCTAATGTAGCAAGGTGCTGAGGCTGAAATTTTGGCTAGACACAATGTGTGAAATTACAAAGTGTGTCCCAGACCACTCCATGCCTGTTTCCATAGTGAAGGCAATGAATGATAAAGATCAGAATCCTCACAACTAGATAAAGGATATGGAACCTGGTCAGTGTAAAGTGGGAGAGGGGTTGGTGAGAACTGCTTTGGAGAATTCCCTGTAGAGAATTCCCTTGCCCCACCATGGGAGTAGAGAGAGGTATGCTAGCCTCTCACATCGGTACCCATTTTTCTGATGTTTCTGTGGAGGGACATGTGTGGAATTGCCTATTCTGCCATTTGGCTGACATCACCGCCTACTTTAATTTTTAGTTGTCTCTCAACCAGAGGTTATAGCTAACCATTCCAGTCAAGCACCTTAAAATTTGTGTGTGTATTTGTGTGTGTGTGTGTGTGTGTGCATTTGCACATACGTGTGTACATGCATGCTGGAAGGGCATTTTTAGAGAGTGCTATTCTGACAGGCTGGTATATGGTCCTCCACATTGATGGCTGCAGGGACTGAGATCAGAAAAATATAGGCAGAAAGAGAGACTTAGTGGTATTAGTGCAGGATTGCCCAGTGAGGCAGGCTCAGCTATAGATGTCCAAGGTATCATCTTCTAGGACCATCCTGTCAAATGCTCATACTGGCAAATCCAGTCTCTCATGGACTGGCTCATGTTGACCAAATTCATATTGTACTAGAATAAGGCTTATAAAAGGAATTTGGTGGACTCACACGCACACAATCATCCTGTGATTAGTCAGTGAATTTCTTTCAGGAGAAAAATTTCTACAAGAAGTTAAATTACCAAGTGAAAATGGTCAGATGTTGATAGAATTCAAGTATGGATCGTTATAGGTTGTTCACAACGGTCATGAGCTTTAAGTACTCATAGTCTAATGCAATCCTCTCAGAATATTAAATGTGTGTATAATGAATCAATAACATGTTGATATATATTGATTGCTGTTTCCTGTTAGGGTTGTTTCCTGTTAGGAGTATTTCTAATTTCCTGCCATGTAACAAAAACTGATTTAAGGAAGTGTAATTTAAATATGCCATATTTATCAACTAAAGTCATAATTTGCTACACCATAACTTTTTCATGGCATTTTTCACTTCCGCATTCCTCAGTGTATAGATCAGAGGGTTGAGAAAGGGTGTCCCAATTGTATAAAACACAGCCACCAACTTGTCCACTGGAAATGTAGTTGGTGGGCGTGTGTACATGAATATACATGGACCAAAAAATATGACAACCACAATGAAATGGGAGGTACATGCACTGTGGTTTCTCAGAGAGTATAAAATGACAACATAGGATATAAGCAAGAGCATGAAACTCACCATGCATATGGCCCCACTATTGGACACAAGTAACAAATTTATCACATAAGTGTCCATGCAGGCAAGTTTCAACAAGGGCTGCAAGTCACACAAATAGTGATCAATCACATTGGGGCCACAGAAAGGCAATTTCAAAGTCAACATAATCTGTACTGAAGAATGGACACAAGATCCCACCCAGGCCAGAATCACCAGCACGCCACAGACACGCCTGCTTATGATGGTTGTGTATTGCAGGGGCTTACAAATGGCCACATAGCGATCAAAAGCCATGAGGATGAGCACAAATACCTCCATACACCCAAAGAAATGGACTGCAAAGACCTGAGTCATGCACTCATGGTAGGAAATAGTCTTCTTCTGAGACAGAGCATCCACAATCAATCTGGGTGTCGTAGTTGTAGAAAAGCAGGCATCGGCAAAGGACAGGTAGAATAGGAAGAAGTACATGGGACTCCCAAGAGTATGACTTGTCTTAATAGTCACCACAATGAGAAAATTACCCAGCAGAGTCAAAAGGTAAAGAAACAAGAAGATTCCAAATATCATTTTCTGCTTTTCAGCATCCTGCGTCAACCCAAACAGAATGAATTCAGTGACACTGTTATTCATCACCATGTTAGTAGCTGTAGGTGGGATGAAGTTGACAAACGTTTAATCTGCAGAGAGAAGAAAAAAGTAACATCTTGGGAAGATCATTTGGCTAAACTCTGAATTCATTGTTTCTGTTGCATATTTTGTTACCTCCAATTGCCTTTGGTGTGCACCAAAATTCCCCAGGAATCTGTGTCAATCTATAGATGCACAGGCCTCTCCCAGATTTATCTATTGATTCAGAAACTGACTGGCCCAACACTTTTGTATTTTGTGAATAATATATATATATGTATATCCTTCACAAACTTTTATTTTTATCAAGATTGAGAACTACAGAACTTGTTCTTTCCTGGGCAAAAGACTTAACTGCTTTGAAACTTGGCCTTCATAGGAAAAATTAAGCACCAATATCTGCCCTACCTTATTCTGAGTCATCATGAGAATTTAAAAAAGGGTTTTACTCACACATATGCATGAATATATTTTTAATGCATTATGCATCTTATCTGTGTGCTTTGAAATCTGAAAAACACCATTCCAATAAAATTAAGCAATAAAGTTGTTGGAGAATTCCTTATGAAGAACATATTTTCAGTTCCTTTGACACATTTTTGGGTCTACTATCCCTGGCCCTTTAGGATCTTGGTGGAATATGCTTCCCAACGAATCTATTTTTACAACCCATCATCTATGCCTCTAACGCTCAAGATGTGAGCTTCACTGATGTTCATGACATAACGGATGTCTGGATAACGCTTGTCTTAATTATCTAGTGCTGCTATGACAAAATTATCACAAATGGGTGCCTCTAACAAACAGAAATGGATTTTTTCACAGTTTAGGGGGCTAGAAGTCTGAATTCAGTGTGCTGACCCTAGAAGAAGGCTTTCTGTCTCTGTTGGCTCAGAGGAAGTTCCTTGTCTCTTTGAGCTTCTGCTCCTGGGTGATCTTCATGTGGCTTAGCATCTTTCTTCCCCTATCTCGGCTTTCTGGCTTTCTTGCTTAATCTTTTTTTTTTTTTTTTAATCACTAATTCTGTCTCATTAACATAAAAAAGACAACCCATGCCCAAATGGGATTATAACCACAGGCATAGAAGTTAGGATTTACAACACATATTTTTGGAGGACACAATTAAACCCACAGCAATGCTTTTGATTGGTATAATGGAGGGAAACTACTCTTTATCTTTTTCTCGAACTTATCCCATTAACTTGGCTTCAAGATAGAATATTGAGCTTCTCTACCTACAAATTTGACTTGCATATAATTTCTAATATTTCAATAACCTCAGTATTGTTTTTACTCATATATAGCCTTCTTTATTCTGAATTCCCCAGGATACTTCTTCTAAAAACTTTTTTGGATATCATTAATAAGTAAGGCATTATGCAATATGTACTAGAAGAAACCACATGCAGAGAGAAAGGCACAAATTTCTCAAAGATAGATTGAGCAGTGAAGAATTCAAAGTTATGCAAGTGAACTATAATTTTAACTGGAGACATCCATGTTCCAAACCATGTTCTATCAGATGCAAACATTCAAATGTAGAACTGAGAGATATGTTAGCAAAGTAATCAGCACATAGAGTCTGAAGGCACATTGCCTAGATTTAAACCTCACCCTACTGTTCACCAGAGTTGTCACATTTAACAGGTTTTTTGATACTTTGTGCTTTATTTTCTTCATCTGTAAAACAGAAATAATAAATATATGCTTTAAGACTGCTGGAAAGATGAAATAATATGACTTAATTAAATTATTAGATGTCAGGACTCAGTACCCATAGCAACAGTGGTTATTTTCATTATGATTTTGGCTACTGCGTTTACAAGAGATATTTTCAATTTTTCAGAAATACGAATTCAGATTTTTTTATCTACCCATAATAAGGCTATACCATTGTATTAAAATATTAAGTTCCTTTGCTGAGTGGCTGAAATCCTATCAGCACTGTGGATGATAATAGTTTTCTTATAATGCTCAGAAGCTAGGATTGAGAGTTCTGAATATCTTTAATAGGTAAGAAAGAGAAAAATGAATAAAAAATATGTAGTAGCATCAATACAAGGGACCCATGATGAGAAGAAAGTAGAAATAAAATGAGATCTTGGTTGTGAACAGTTTGAAACCAAAAGCAAAGGAATGAAGGCATTTATGAGAGAAAATGAAATCAAAGCTTTAATGGTGATGATAAGGCACATGCTATATTAAGAATATAGATCAGTATGAACCCTCTAGTTTAGTCAGACTCAAAAGTTGTGGTAGAAATGTTGGAAAAGTAAGTTGCCCTCATAGCTAAAGGCCATAAAAGTCAGGTTATAAAGTTCTGATTTTTTCTACTAGTAAAGCAGAAAATTTGGAGGCATAAAAACATAACAGCACCTTCTATTAAGATTTATTAGGCACCTCTTAACAAAAAAGCACTCTGCGTTGTTTAGTGGAATTTAGCCATCTTTTTTTTTTTTGGACTAAATTTAGTCCATTTCGACTTTGAGGTTTTCTGTAAAAAAGTGCCTATCTTCTTCAAGATTACAGAGTCCTACTGAAGACTTTCTTTCTGTTCCCTGCATTTAGAAGTCAGTAGAAAGGATTCAAGTTGATTCACTATAAACCACCAAATGAAATCCATTGCCTTGGAGTTAATTCAGACTCATAACAACACCATATGTTACAGAGTAGGGCTGCTCCCTAGGGTTTCTTGGCTGTAATCCTCACAGAAGCAGTTCACCAGGCCTTTCTTCCATGGTGCCACTGGGTGAGTTTAAACTGTCAATCTGTAGGTTACTAGACAAGCACAAACCCTGTGTACCATCCAGGGACCTGGATTCACTGTAGCCTCAACAAAATAAAGACTGGCTCTACAGTTATCCCAAATATGATTCATCAGTGGCTTCAGACTTGTCACTTCCTTTCTTAAAGAAGGATCAAAAATGCTAACTCTCAACTCATCTCTGCGGGAGGCAAAAAACATGTAGGGAGCACAGAGAGGTGGATGATAATCTTGTCTATGCCATTAAATGTCAGTTGACCTTGGTCAAATTAGTTCGTTTCTAAGCCTGAATATAGTTATTTCCATTGAGGGGGCTCAAGAAAATAATTTTCTTCTCCACTTTAACATAAGAATCTTTTCACACTGTATAGTAGTCATTAAAATTTAAATAAAAATCTCACACAATTAGATGAAATAAAAACAGTATGTATTGCTATACTTGTGTAGGTTTTCATTGTGAGAATAATTAACTCGTGTAACAAAAATGCAGACTCGGATTTAATAAAATGGATGGTTCTGGAATTCCTTAAGTGAATCCTCACAGGCTTTTATTGAGATGCCTGTTCTATGACTCTAAACAGGGAAGAAGTACTCAAATTCAGCAATCCCCTCTTCTCATTCTTTCTCTCCTCTCCCTCATTTTACCCCTTTGTCATCCCTTAAAAAGACAAAGTGGGAATTCCAAAAAATGTGATGAGTCATAAATACAATAAAATGTTTACTACGATTTTATAATCTAATGGCTGTGTTGGTGCTCATCATGGATTTCAAGCCCTCCAATGCTGTGACAGAGTCTTGCTTTTTACTTTTCTTGCCCCGACTTCTGCCAACGCATGCTCCAGTCAAGCCTGACACTTGGTGTTCCTCATTAATATACCAAGACCATTTTTTTACATCCAATTTTTTCTACATCTGACAGCAGCTGAACACCCCTTTCTCTGCTACAGCCTAAACTTTCCATTTCTATCTGTGGGGAGTACCTAGTTCAAATGTCATCTCCTCATAGAAGTATATCTGGATTTTCCCAAGTCGCTCTCTTGCTAGTGGCTTCCACAACTGAAAACTAAATATTTGTTGAATCATGTAGTCCCTGATTATATTCTCTCATTTTTGCTTTCACATCTTTTGTTCGTTGATTTCATAATATCTTGTGAGTTAAGTAAGGCAAGTTTGCTTTGTTCTATTTTGTGCACTTTGTGTTAAGCTGGGAGGCAGAGTTTAGCAAAGAGCAGTTAAAGTAAATCCAGGACCAAAACCAAAGTCTTTAGTCTCCATAACATTCTGTCTCTACCTCTTCACCCCACATCAGACTACAGCCATCCGGAGAGAGCCAACAAAAGCTCAGAAACCATAAACAGGTAAAGAAGAAAGCTGCTGGCATATTCATGGATGGAAATTATAGGATGGGTGAAACAAAGAGATCAGTATTTTATGTTTATATTTGAAAAATAATACTGAGGAGGAAGTAGTGATTAGATAAAGGAAAGAGTCAGATCAAAAGGGAAAAGATGAGTCGTTGTGACTAAGAGAAGAAAGAAGGATCAGGGTGGGGGTAAGACAGGGAAAAATCCACAGGGCAAGCAAGGGTGCGCAAAGAATTATGTTAGGGATTAAATAGTCTATGCCAGGATTTAATTAGAGATATTTCTTCTCCCTTTTCCATGCCTCATGTTAGCTTTTTCTCCAACTCCAGAAATAGGTGTGGTTTGGGTTATAAGCAGGGGTGACAGTGGGTCCCGGACAGCCAACATTTGTATTCACTTATGCATCCTCATGCTTTTCCTGAACTTAAACCTTTCAAATAGTCTGAAGGTAGGATATTCTGCCAGGTTGGTCTTGGTGCCAGGTAATAGTTTGTTTCATCCCATTTTTTCAAGCAGAATTGGCCTCAGAGACAGGGATGTACCAAGCAGAGGCCAGCGAAAGCTGAGGGTCCCTGAAACATCAGAGCCTTACCAACGCTGTGGGAAATATGTTCCTGGAACTTCAAGTTTCTCAAGACACATAACTAAATGGTGGTAACTGTTCTAAAAAATGGAGCAGCATTGGAAAATTATATAGAAACAGCTTGGAAATGGGAGGCAAGAGAAAGGAAATATTTCAGTTGAGCTTGAAAAACCTACCTTTTTTCTTGTAAGCAAAGGGATTACAATCAACGGAGAGCTCATAGTCTTCTCTTTTTAAATTCTGATCTACACTGAAGATTAACCATGTGCAGTGCATTGCAACATGCAAATTGTACTTGAGATAGGTCTACTCTGGCTTTCTGTTGAAGGAGCTATCAGAAGAGAAAATGCCCCACAGGTAGCCAACTCTTCCTAGAAGGCTTGAATTAGACTCGACAAGAGGGCCTGTATTGTTAGCAGGAGAAAAATTTTTAAAGTTTCTTATTTCTGCACTTAAATTTTTCCAGAAGAAAAAATATTCTCATTAATCTATGGTAGAAATTTTTCTACAGCCAGCTCTACTAGCCTCAAGACACTCCCTGCAAAACACATGAATTAAGCATGTCTTCTTCTTCCTTCAGATATTTGTAAGGGTTTCATAAAAGTTCACAAATGCCCAGAACTGCATTTCAGCCACCAGAGACCAAGGACTACATTTCTCCCCATCCAACCCTAAAGGATTGGCTCAATGAGCTACTTAGCATGGTTAGCCCAGCAGCACAGCAAACCATAGGGACAATTAATCCCAGGCAAGGTTGTCAGCAGCCAGATTTTGTCCTCAGAGCCCTCCTTTCCACTTCATTTGACCTAAGGGACACCTCCAATTTCAGTTACCAAGTGTTCATGTGGCCACATCTCTGCCCTACTTCACCCATACGCCCTCCTGTAAGGAACAAGCACACTTTCAAACTCACATTGATATGTAGGCCAAGAAAAGTTACCACGGAAAGTTACCAAAGGCTTTCTCCTTTAAGAAAAATCTTTTCAAATGGTAGGCAAAGCTCAAGTAGGTGTGATGTAATTAAATTCTCTGACTCCATTGCTTATGTTTATGTGACTTCAAACAAGTTTAGTAACTTCTTTTACTTTCCTATTATGAAAAATATTATTTTTAAATTTTTTATAATAATTATTACTAATCCTAATAATATTAATAAAATATATTACAGAATTTTACATGAAAACTATAAGTTAAATTTTCTGTAATTTCTAAAACATTTTGAAGTCGGTAAAAAAGGAAGGGAAATGAGGGAGGGATTAAATTTACAACGAGTAACACAAGACCAATTAATTAAAATAAATTTTATTTAAAGATTTTTTTTTTTTTAGCATTGATATTCTAAAGAAAAAAAAAAAAACTCCTGTTTTAAATATACCAAAGGAAATGAGGGGCAAGCCACCCAAATATTTGTGGGAAGAATAATTAAGACAGCGGGAGCAACCTGTGCAAAGTTTCTTAGGCAGGAGCATGGCTGGTGTCATGTAAAACTTTGGCAGGAAAAATAGTTTATATGTCACAACAGGAAAAAAGAATTAATAGAGTTGGACACTAGCAAAAGTAAGATGAAAATATGGAGATGTGGTTGGAGATTGTTGTTGCTGTATGTCCTCGAGATCTGAAAAACAGGAATCAGCTGTAGGATCCAGAATCATGAAAAGCCCACAAGCCCTGCCTGGCACGTACCCAAGGAAACTCCTCTTCCAATGTTTGACCACTCACATCAGATCCTATCATGAAGGTGATCACATAACGTCAAATCTAATCATGGAATTGATCACATCATCACTCTACTATCAAATCACTGAGAAACATGGCCTGGCCAAGCTGACACACGACCTTAACCAACACAGTTGGGAGTAGAGTTAGAATGAAAAATGGAGGCTATTGTGCTGTGAAGAAGTCCTGGTTGCGTAGTGGTTAAGCACTTGGCTGCTAATCAAAGGTCAGCAGTTCAAACCCACGAGCCATTCCACAGGATAAAGATGTAGAAACCTGTTTCTGTTAAGATTTACAGCCTTGGAAACCTTGTGGGGCAGTTTTACTCTGTTCTATAAGGCCTCTATGAGTTGAAATAGACTCCAAGGAACTTTTTTTTTTTTTTTTTATGGTGCTCTGTGGGATTTAAAACATTCTCATTAAAAAAAAAAAATACTGGGTGGGACCAAGATGGCTGCCTAGGTAGAAGCTTCTGCTTATCCTTCTTTCAACAAAGACTTTGAAAAAACAAGTGACTCGATTACATACAGGACAATCTACGAACCTTGACCATCAAATACAGAACTAAGGAGTTGACCTAAGTGGTAGTGGAGCCAAAAGCCAAATGCTGAAGCAGCAACACCTTCCAGAGCCGGTGTGCCACGCCACAGCCTTGAGCCCTCGTGGTTCCCTGGTGCCAGGGTGGTGGGGCTGATTGTGGCTTACTGAGATGGGACAAGCATGGACGCAGGCCTAACCCCAGGACCAACCTTGAAGGGGACCCAGTCAGTGCACGCAGGCTGCACACCGGTGTGGTCGACAGGCAAACGAAATCCACGGAGAAGCAGCGGCTGTTTCTGGAGCCTGGAGCGCAGCATCCCAGACAGGAAGCCTTGGCACTGGGCTTTGAACTAAGTGTGGAGGAGCCAATTGCTGCTTCCCGAGATGGCACAAGCACAGGACTCAGCACTAACCCTCTGGGGCAGTCTCAGTGGTGATCCAGCCAGTGCACACAAGCTACACACCCCTCTGGAATCTCAGAAAAAACAGTCCTCACCAAACAAGATAAGTAACTTTGTCTATCTTGCTGCACTACTCTCTCCTATCTATCTAATCCCTCCCCTCCCTCTCCCAGCCAGCTTCATTAACCTTGGAATTCCCTGGGCCAGAGAGTGAAGTGCACTGCTGGGTTATTTTTTTTTTCTCCTTCTTCTTTCTTTTCTAACCTATTCTTCTGGTCTGAGAAAAGCAGCATTTAACAATCAATGGAAAAATCCTTTCCTGACTTCTCTAAACTGGAATACAGAACCAGCTCCATCCAGGCATAAGAGACTCACAGCCTTTGGCTTTCATCCCTACAGAGAACCAGGTGGCTATTATAATGCAAAGGCAATTCTGATAGAGATCTGACTGTAATTGTTTTAGCTGAACAGTGGAAAGGCAAGTTTTGGAGATCAGATACCTCTCTACCTATTAAACTGAGCCCTCACTGATCTACACCAGGGAACTGAGGGCTGAGGCTTCACCCACATCACCCAGACACCTGCTAAAGGGGTCTGAAGATAGCAACACCTACCAATCTATAGAGGTACATGCATTGGGCACCTAAGGTACAGCTGTAGAGCCCACAGAGCAGTGCACTCTAGAGAATAGAGCCACTCCTACTTCACTGACACTTGGGGGAAGGCTGTCAGGATCCTGCCCTCCTCAGAGTGTGACCCCCTGCTGCTACCAGAAACTGGCACATACAACCATCACCATTACTCCTCTAAGTTAATAGGTAAGAGCCTACACCACACACTAGGTGACTCATTATCAGGACACCTGAGCTGATTCTATTCAAGAATAGTGAATGGACTCATAGGCTTATATACTTGGTAAGAGCTCAGACCAGCTGGTAACAGGACGTAAGTGATTCAAAAGCTACAGCAATCAAGATAGCACAATCTAGAAGCCCATCTAGGTGTATTGTAACAAAACAAAACAAGAAGACTCAGTGAGCAAATATAAAAGAAAACATTACAATATCTAGTAGATGGCTCGGAGACAGCAGTCGATATCAAATCACATAAAGAAGAAGACCATGATTGCTTCTACAAACCCCCAAATCAAAGAATCAAAATCTTTCCCAAATGAAGATACATTTCTGGAATTGCCAGATGTAGAATATAAAAAACTAATATACAGAATGCTTCAAGACATCAGGGATGACCTCGGAAATGAAATAAGGCAATCTACAGAAAAAGCCAACGAACACACTGATAAAGGAGTGGAAGTAATCAAAAAGATTATTCAAGAACACAATGAAAAATTTAAGAAGCTGCAAGAATCCATAGAGAGACAGCATTCAGAAATTCAAAACATTAAAATTACAGAATTAGACAACTCAGCAGGAAGTCAGAGGAGCAGAATCGAGCAATTGGAATGCAGAGTGGGGGAGAAGGAGGATAAGGCAAGTGATACAAATATATTTGAAGAAAAAACAGATAAAAGAATTTTTTAAAAAAAGGAAGAAACCCTAAGAATTATGTGGGACTCTATCAAGAAGAATAGCTTGCTTGTGATTGGAGTTCCAGAACTGGGGAGATAACAGAAAATACAGAGAGAATAGTTGAAGATCTGTTGGCAGAAAACTTCCCTGGCATCGTGACAGATGAAAGGATATCTATCCAAGATGCTCATCAAACCCCATACAAGATAGATTCCAAAAGAAAATCATTGAGACATATTATCAAACTTGCCAAAACCAAAGATAAAGAGAAAATTTTAAAAGCAGTCAGGCATAAATGAAAAGTCACATACAAAGGAAAATCAATAAGAATAAGTTCAGACTCCTTGGCAGAAACCATGCAGGCAAGAAGGCAATGGGATGATATATATAGAGCACTGAAGGAGAAAAAGTGCCAGCCAAGAATCATATACCCAGCAAAGCTCTCTCTCAAATATGAAGGTAAAATCAAGGCATTTACACATAAACAGAAGCTTAGAGAATTTGCAAGAACCACATCAAAACTACAAGAATTACTAAAGGAAATTCTTTGGTCAGAAAATCAATACTATCAGATGTCAACACAACACAAGGTCACAGAACAAAACATCCTGATATCAACTCAGACAGGGAAATCACAAAAACAAAATAAGATTAATTAAAAATAAAAATTGCTCAAAGCAGGGAATCATTGATGTCATTATGTAAAAGAGAACAATAATAAAAAGAGAGGGACTAAATACAGGAAACATAGATCTTACATATGGAGAGGAAACCTAGGTGATATAGGGTGATACAAGTTAGGTTTTTACTTAGTCAAATAGAGGTAAATATTAAGGTAGCCACAAAGATGTCTAACAATTCTATACTTCAAAATAAAAACCAAGATAAACATAATGACTCAGCAAAAATAAATTCAACTCCTATGAAAAGGAAAAACACACAATCTACAAAGAAAAACTTCTCAGCACAAAAAAGTAAGTGGAAAAATGAAATTGTCAACAACACAGAAAAAAAGGCATCAAAATGGCAGCACTAAACCCATACTTATCTACACTAATGCAGAATGTAAATGGCCTAATTTCACCAATAAGAAAACAGAGAGTCGCCGACTGGATAAAAAAAAAAAAAAAAAAAAAAACACGATATGCCTATATGCTGCCTATAACACAAACCTTAGACTTAGAGACACAAATACACTAAAACTTAAAGGATGGAAAAAAATATATATACCAAGCAAACAACAATCAAAAAAGAGCAGGAATGGCAATATTAATTTCTGACAAAATAAACTTTAAAGTTAAATCCACCACAAAGGATAAAGAAGGACACTACATAATGATTAAAGGGAAAATTTACCAGGAAGATATAACCATATTAAATATTTATGCACCCAATTATAGGGCTGCAAGATTCATAAAACAAACTTTAACAGAACTGAAAAGTGAGATAGACACCTTCACAATTATAGTAGGAGATTTCAACACACCATTTTCAGTGAAGGATAGGAAAAGCAGTAAGAAGCTCAACAGAGACAGGGAAGATCTACTTGCTACAATCAACCATCTTGACCTCATAGACTTATACAGAACACTCCACCCAACAGATGCAAAGTATACTTTCTTTTCTGGTGCACATGGGAAATTCTGTCAAATAGGTCACATGTTATGTCATAAAACAAACCTTTGCAGAATCCAAAACATCGAAATATTACAAAGCATCTTCTCGGACCATAAGGTTGTAAAAGTAGAAATCAATAACAGAAAAACCAGGGAAAAGAAATCAAATACTTGGAAACTGAACAATACCCTGCTCAAAAAAGACTGGGTTATAGAAGATATTAAGGAGGTAATAAAGAAATTCATAGAATTCAACAAGACTGAAAATGCTTCCTTTCAAAACCTTTGGGACACAGTGAAAGCAGTGTTCAGACGTCAATTTATATCAATAAGTGCACACATACATAAAGAAGAAAGAGCCAAAATCAAAGAACTGTCCCTACAACTTATACAAATAGAAAGAGAGCAACAAAAGAAACTGTCAGGCACCAGAAAAAAACAAATAATAAAAATTAGAGCAGAATTAAATGAATTAGAGAACAGAAAAACAATTGAAAGAGTTAATGAGGCCAAAAGCTGGTTCTTTGAAAAAATTAACAGAACTGATTAACCATTGGCTAGATTGACTAAAGAAATACAGGAAAAGAAACAAATAACCCCAATAAGAAATGAGATGGGTCATATCACAAGAGACCTAACTGAAATTAAAAGAATCATATCAGATTACTATGAAAAACTATACTCAAACAAATTTGAAAACCTGGAAGAAATGGATGAATTCCTAGAAACACACTACCTACCTAAACTAACACAAATAGAAGTAGATCTAAACAGACCCATAACAAAAAAGAGATTGAAAAGGAAATCAAAAAACTCCCAGCAACAACAACAAAAAAAACCCTGGCTCTCACGGCTTCAGTGCAGAGTTCGCTAAACTTTCTGAGAAGAGTTAAAACCACTACTACTGAAGGTATTCAAAAGCACAGAAAAGGATGGAATACTACCTAACTCATATGAAGCCAGCATAACCCTGATACCAAAACCAGCTGAACACGACACAAAAGAAGAAAATTACGGATCTATATCCCTCATGAAAATAGATGCAAAAATCTTCAACAAAATTCTTAAAAAAAATGCCAGTAGAATTCAACAACATATCAAATAAATAATCCACCATGACCAAGTCAGATTTATAACAGGTATCAAAGGATTGTTCAATATTAGAAAAACAAATAAATGTAATCCACCACATAAATAAAAGACCAGGAACCACATGATTTTATCAATTGATGCAGAAAAGGCATTTGACAAAGTCCAACACCCATTCATGATAAAAACTCTCAGCAAAATAGGAATTGAAGGAGAATTCCTCAACGTAATAAAGGGCATTTATACAAAGCCAACAGCCAACATCATAGTAAATGGAGAGAGCCTGAAAGCATTTCCCTTGAGAATGGGAACCAGATAAGGATGCCCTTTATTACCACTCTTATTCAACATTGTGCTAGAGGTCTTAGCCAGAGCAATTAGGCTAGACAAAGAAATAAAGGGCGTCCAGATTGGCAAGGAAGAAGTAAAATTATCTCTATTTGCAGACGATGTGATTTTATACACAGAAAAGCCTAAGAAATCCTCAAGGAAACTACTGAAACTAATAGAAGAGTTCAGCAGAGTATCAGGTTACAAGATCACATACAAAAATCAGTTAGATTCCTCTACATCAACAAAAAGAACACCAAAGGGGAAATCACCAAATCAATACCATTCACAGTAGCCCCCAAGAAGATAAAATACTTAGGAATAAATCTTACCAAAGATGTAAAAGACCTATACAAAGAAAACTACAAGTTACTACTGCAAGAAACCAAAAGTGGCATACATAAGTGGAAAAACATACCTTGCTCATGGATAGGAAGACTTAACAATGTAAAAATGTCTATTCTACCAAAAGCCATCTATACATACAATGCACTTCCGATCCAAATTCCAACGACATTTTTTAAGGTGATGGAGAAACAAATCACCAACTTCATATGGAAGGAAAAGAAGCCCCGTATAAGTAAAGCATTACTAAAAAAGAAGAAGAAAGTGGGAGGCCTCACTCTACCTGATTTTAGAACCTATTATACCGCCACAGTAGTCAAAACAGCCTGGTAGTGGTACAACAGACTCATAGACCAATGGAACAGAATTGAGAATCCAGATATAAATCCATCCACATACGAGCAGCTGATATTTGACAAAGGCCCAGTGGATATCCATCTGCAAAAAAATGAAACAAGAACCATACCTCACACCATGCACAAAAACTACCTCCAAATGGATCAAAGACCTAAACATAAAATCTAAAATGATAAAGATCATGGAAGAAAAAATAGGGACAATGTTAGGAGCCCTAATTCATGGCATAAACAGAATACAAAAACATTACCAAAAATGACGAAGAGAACCAGATAATTGGGAGCTCCTAAAAAACAAACACCTATGCTCATCTGAAGACTTCACTGAAAGAGTAAAAAGACCACCAACAGACTGGGAAAAAATTTTCAGCTGTGACATCTCCGACCAGTGCCTGATCGCTAAAATCTACACGACTCTGCTAAAGTCAACCACAAAAAGAGAAACAATCCAATTAAAAAATGGGCAAAGGGTATAAACAGGCCCTTCACTAAAGAAGACATTCAGGGGGCTAACAGATATATGAGGAAAGGCTCTCGATCATTAGCCATTAGAGAAATGCAAATTAAAACTACAATGAGATTCCATCTCACTCCAACAAGGTTGGCATTAATCCAAAAAACACAAAATAATAAATGTTGGAGAGGCTGTGGAGAGATTGGAACACTTATACACTGCTGGTGGGAATGTTAAATGGTACAACCACTTTGGAAATTGATTTGGTGCTTCCTTAAAAAGCTAGAAATAGAACTACCATATGACCCAGCAATCCCACTCCTCAGAATATATCCTAGAGAAATAAGAGCCTTTACACAAATGGATATATGAATACCCATGTTTATTGCAGCACTGTTTAAAATAGCAAAAAAGATGGAACCAACCAAGGTGCCCATCAACAGATGAATGGATAAATAAATTATGGTATATTCACACAGTAGAATACTACCTATCGATAAAGAACAGTGAGGAATCTGTGAAACATTTCATAACATGGAGAAACATGGAAGGCATTATGATGAGTGAAATTAGTCACTTGCAAAAGGACAAATATTATATAAGACCACTATTATAAGATTTTGAGAAATAGTTTAAATTGAAAAGAACACACTCTTTTGTGGTTAAGAGAGGCGGGAGGGAGGGAGGGTGGGAGAGGAGTATTTACTAAATAGATAGTAGACAAGAACTACTTTAGGTGAAGGCAAGGATAACACTAAACACAGTGGAGGTCAGCACAAATGGACTAAACGAAAGCAAAGAAGTTTCCTGAATAAACTGTATGCTTCGAAGGTCAGTGAAGCCGTGGCAGGGGTTTGGGAACCATGGTTTCAGGGGACATCTAAGTCAGTTGGCATAAGAATATGTATTAAGAAAGCATTCTGCATCCCACTTCAAGAGTGGCATCTGGGGTCTTAAATGCTAGCAAGTGGCCATCTAAGATGCATCGATGAGTCTCAACCCACCTGGATCAAAGGAGAATGAAGAACACCAAGGACACAATATAAAAACGAGCCCAAGAGACAGAAAGAGCTACATGAACCAGAGACTACATCGTCCTGAGACCAGGAGAACTAGATGATGCCTGGCTACAACTGATGACTGCCCTGATAGGGAACACAACAAAGAACCCCTGAGGGAGCAGGAGATCAGTGGGATGCAGACCCCAAATTCTCATAAAAAGACCAGACTTAACGGTCAGACTGAGACTAGAAGGACCCCGGTGATCATGGCCCCCAGACCTTCTGTTGGCCCAGGACAGGAACCATCCCCGAAGCCAACTCATCAGACAGGGATCGGACTGGACAATGGGTTGGAGAGGGATGCTGGTGAGGCGTGAGCTACTTGGTTCAGGTGGACACTTGAGACTATGTTGGCATCTCCTGCCTGGAGGGGAGATGGGAGGGTAGAGGAGCTTAGAAGCTGACAAAATGGTCACGAAAAGAGAGAGTGGAAGGAGGGAGCAGGCTGTCTCATGGGGAGTCGGGGGAGAGTAATTGGGAATATGTAGAAAGGTGTATGTAAGTTTTTATGTGAGAGACTGACTTAATTTATAAACTTTCACTTAAAGCACAATAAAAATTATTTAAAAAACTGGCAATCACTAGTTTTAGTAATATTCACACAATTTCTACTAATCCTGGGAATGTATAAAAACTATAGACTTCTTATTGGGCTTTATGAAATAGCATTATCTACCGTAATGTGAACTCTAAAGGTAGGGATTTTCATTTTACCACTGCTACCTAGATTTGTACTTGACAATAATGGGGAGTTCATGCTTCTGTGAATCCACTCTCTCCTTCCTCTGCAGTAATAGGTGCTATCGAGGTGCATGATCTCCCAAGAAGTTCTCACTTTCCCCAGCCCCCTTTGCAGCCAGGTACAGCTCTGTAACTAAGTTCTTGTTAATTGGATGTAAACAGAAGAAATATGTGTAACTTCCAGGCTGAAATGGCAAATGTTGACTGTATACTCCTCAAGCTTTTTTCCCCTTCTTGATACCTAAAACCAGGAAGGTGGCATTATAGCTATAGATGATAGCGCTCTAGGGTAATTCTTCTCAAACTATAATGTACATATGAATCCGCTAGGGTAAAAAGTCAAATTATGATTCATTAGGTCCATTTTTTATTGACTGTGCAAAGGCATTTGACTGTGTGGATCATAACAACTTTTGGATAACACCGTGAAGAATGGCAATTCTAAAACACTTAATTTGCATGTGAGGAACCTGTACGTAGAACAAGAAGCAGTCATTTGAACAGAACAAGGGGAAGCTATGTGGTTTCAGAAAGGTTGTGCATCAGCATTGTATCCATTCACCATATTTATTCAATCTGCATGCTGAATAAATAATCCGAGAAGCCAGGCTATAATAAGAAAAATGCAGCATCAGAATTGGAGGAAGACTGTTTAACAACCTGCAATATACATATGACACAACCTTACTTGCTGAAAGCACAGAGAACTTGAAGCACGAACTGATGAAGATCAAAGATCACAGCAATCAGTATGGATTATACCTCAACATCAAAAATATAAAAATCCTTACAACTGGAACAATAAATGCCATCACTATAAATGGAGAAAATATTGGAGTTGTCAAGGATTTCATTTTACTTGGATCCAAAATCAACACTCATGGAAACAGCAGTCAAGAAATCAAGTGACAAATTTTATTGGACAAATCTGCTGCAAAAGAAATCTTTAAAGTGTTAAAAAGCAAAGATATCACTTTAAGGACTAAGGTGTGCCTGGCCCAGGCAATGGTGTTTTCAGTAGTCTCATATTCATGTGAAAGCTGGACAATGAATATAGAAGATTGAAGAAGAATTGATGCCTTTGAATTATGGTGTTGACAAAGAATATTGAATATACCAAGGACTGCCAGAAGAAAGAACAAATCTGTCTTGAAAGGAGTACAACCAGAATGCTCCTTAGAAGCGAAGATGGTGAGATTTCGTCTCGATTACTTTGGACATGTTATTAGGAGGAACCAATCCGTGGAGAAGGACATCATGCTTTGTAAAGTTGAGAGTCAACAAAAAAGAGGAAGACCCTCAATGAGATGAATTGGCACAGTGTGGCTGCAACAATGGGCTCAAACATAAGAACAATTGTGAGGATGACACAGGACCAGGCAGTGTTACAGTCTTTTCTATATAGGGTCACTATGAGTTGGCACCAACTCGACACCACCTAACAACTAGTAACAACAAGGCCTGTAGTTGGCCCAGAATTCTGCATTTCTAATAAACTCCCAGGTGATGCCAATGATGCTAGCAGGAGGAGCACACTTTGAACATATAAGTTCTAGGAGATGACCAAGCAACAACTTGGAAGTAACCTGGGTCTTATAATCAAAAAGAGAAGAGCTACTGCCCTTCCATTCTGGGCCATTTACATGGAACTGTTATATATTAAGATGAATAAAATTCCTACATATTAGCCCACTGTATCACAGTGGGTTTCTCTTTTATAGATGCCTAGCCTCTCTCTAAAAAACTATAAAACTCAAAATATTATCCAAAAGAAAGATGCAGCAAAGTGGCAAGGTACAAGATCAACACAAAAAATTAGTTGGATTCCTCTACACTAACAAAGAGAATTCTGAAATTAAAACAAGAATACAATACCATTTACAATAGCATCCTATTATGGACTGAATTGTGTTCCCCCAAAAGTATATAAGTCCTGGTCTCTATGTCTGTGGTTGTAATCTCATATAGGAATGGATTGTTTTGTTATGCTAATTAGGCAAGATTAGTGTAGGGTGCAGAGACATAAAAGAGATTAAACAATCAAGCTAGAGAAGCAGAGATGGGGGAAGGGAGATGCCTAGCCACATGAAGATTGCCCAGGAACAAGGATCTTCCTCCAGAGCTGACAGAGAAAGAAAGCTTTTCCCTAGAGCCAGCACCCTGAATTCAGACTTTTAGCCTCCTAAAACATGAGACTATAAATTTCTGTTTGTTCAAGCCACCCACGTGTGGTATTTCTGTTATGGCAGCTCTAGATAACTAAGACAGAATTTGGTATTAGGAGTGGGATA
Source organism: Loxodonta africana (assembly GCF_030014295.1). NCBI lineage: Eukaryota > Metazoa > Chordata > Mammalia > Proboscidea > Elephantidae > Loxodonta > Loxodonta africana. Next base: position 1,742,680 of record NC_087363.1, read on the forward strand.
TTTGGTAAGTAGAAGTGTGGGTGTTGCTGTAACAAATACCTACAATGAGGAAGTGGCTTTGGAATTGTGTAATGGATGGAGGCTGGATGAGCTTTAAGGTGCCTAATAGTAAAAACCTATATGGCCTTTAAGAGACTGTTGGTAGAATTATGGACCTTAAAAGAAATTCAGGTGATGGCTCAGGAGGAAGTGAGGAGAACTATAGAGAAAGCTTCTATCATCTTAGAGAATACATATGGCTCCAGCAAAAGAATGTGGCTAGAAATGTGAGCATTAGATGTGCTTCTGGTGAGACATTAAAAAAAATGATGAGCATGTGGTTGGACAGTGGATGAAGGGTGATATTTTTATGCAGTGGCTAAGGACTTGTCTGAATTATGTCCAATTGTTTGGTGGAAGGTAGAACTTGCAAGTGACGAACTTGGATATCTGGATGATGATATTTCTATGCAAGCCGTATGGTTTCTTCTTGCTGCTTATAGCAAAATGAAAGAGGAAAGAAATGGACTTAAAAATGGAATGTACAGAATGAAAACAAAACTTAAAGATTTGGAAAATTCTGTTGTACAAACTGAGGAATATGTCCTAGAATGTTCACCAAGCACGTGGCTATGCAATGTTTTTAAAGAGATTAGGTCTGTTACTGATAAATCTAACCAACTACCACAGCGGAAAACACATTATCTTAGGCTGAAGAGGACAAACAAAGAACAAAAGGAAAGAACATCATCTGTCACTTGGAATTCTACGGGCAGGAAACAGGCTAATGTAGCCAAAATTGTTGTCCTCCAAGAAAAGAAAAGGACTATCCCTAGAGCAGCTCAGAGATCTGCAAAACTGTTAGAAAGAGTACAGGAACCAGAGCCTTCTTAGTTTCAAGGGGTGGACCAAGGTCTCCTGGGTCTCAAAGGGTGGCGCCACAACCTCTTAGATTTCAAAAATCCAGATCTTTGCTAACTCAGTTCCACTGTGTGGGGCTGCCATTAAGGTGAACCAGGGGGTTGGGGCCACTGTCCAAAGCTTAGGGGATGGGATTGCCATGCTCAAGGGATAGAAGGATGGGGCCTGCCAGAGTCAAGGGAGTGGGGGTCACTATTCAGATGGACTAGGAAAACAGAGCTGCCGAAAGCCAAGGGAGCAGAGTTGCCATCCCAGTTGGCCTGGAAGGCAGAGTTGAAACCCAGGTCCTAGGGTCCTCCACCCAGAATACAGAGTGTGTTGCCAACACGTAGAGTCTGAAGGTCGGGACCATTACTCAGGTGCTCTCAGAATGCAGAGGATTATTTTAAAGGTTTGAGAGCTAATTTAATTAATTTTGCTGGGATTTGGACTTGCTTGGTGCCCTTTATCCTTTCTTCCCCTTCAATTTATCCCAGTTTAATGGAAATGTATAATTTCTGTCTTTCCAATACCGTATTTTGGAAGCAGATAACCAGTATTCTAGATTTCACAGGTTTGCAGATGAAGATGGTTTTGCCCAAGAATGGAATATACCTAACATCTCACACCTATTTGATTTAGATGGTTCAGAAGATGAGATTTTATACATGGAGGAGTTTTAAAACTTCTGGCATGATGTGATGGAGTGAATTTGTTTTGCATGTGGCAAGGACATGAAGTTTTGGAGGTCAAAGGGTGGAATGTTATGAATTGAATAGTGTACCCCCAAAATATGTTTTGTTGTTGTTGTTATAATTACATTTGGGAATGGGTTGTTTTTATTATGTTAAAAATACAGGATTAGTGTAGCGTGTGTCTTGAGTCAATTTCTTTAGAGATACAAAAAAGATTAAACAAGAAACAAGAGTAGAGATGGGGGAAATTAAATGCGAAGTCACATGAATATTGCCCAAGAGCAGAAGCTCAGTAGAGACAAGATTCTCCTCCAGAGCTCACAGAGAGAAAAAGCCTTCCCCTAGAGCCAGCATCCTAGCTTCCTAAAATGTGAGGAAATAATTTTCTGTTTGTTAAAGACACACTTGTGGAATTTCTGTTATAGCTGCACGAGATAACTAAGACACACCCAAGATAACTAGGAATAAATCTAAGTAGGGGGATAAAAGGATTATACAAGGAAAAGTATAAAACACTACTGCAAGAAACCAAAAGACAATTACATAAATGGAAAAACATCCCATGCTCATAGATTGGAAGACTTAACATAGTGAAAATGTCAGTAGTACCCAAAGTGATCCACACATATAATGCAACCCTTATCCAAATTCCAACAACATTTTTTTTTATTAACTTTTATTGAGCTTCAAGTGAATGTTTACAAATCAAGTCAGACTGTCACATATAGGTTTATATACACCTTACTCCGTACTCCCACTTGCTCTCCCCCTAATGAGTCAGCCCTTCCAGTCTCTCCTTTCGTGACAATTTTGCCAGCTTCCAACTCTCTCTATCCTCCCATCCCCCCTCCAGACAGGAGATGCCAACACAGTCTCAAGTGTCCACCTGATATAATTAGCTCACTCTTCATCAGCATCTCTCTCCTACCCACTGTCCAGTCCCCTTCATGTCTGATGAGTTGTCTTCGGGGATGGTTCCTGTCCTGGGCCAACAGAAGGTTTGGGGACCATGACCGCCGGGATTCCTCTAGTCTCAGTCAGACCATTAAGTATGGTCTTTTTGTGAGAACTTGGGGTCTGCATCCCACTGATCCCCTGCTCCCTCAGAGGTTCTCTGTTGTGCTCCCTGTCAGGGCAGTCATCGATTGTGGCCGGGCACCAACCAGTTCTTCTGGTCTCAGGATGATGTAGGTCTCTGGTTCATGTGGCCCTTTCTGTCTCTTGGGCTCTTAGTTGTCGTGTGACCTTGGTGTTCTTCTTTCTCCTTTGCTCCAGGTGGGTTGAGACCAATTGATGCATCTTAGATGGCCGCTTGTTAGCATTTAAGACCCCAGACGCCACATTTCAAAGTGGGATGCAGAAAGTTTTCATAATAGAATTCTTTTGCCAATTGACTTAGAAGTCCCCTTAAACCATGGTCCCCAAATCCCCACCCTTGCTCCGCTGACCTTTGAAGCATTCAGTTGATCCCGGAAACTTCTTTGCTTTTGGTCCAGTCCAATTGAGCTGACCTTCCATGTATTGAGTGTTGTCCTTCCCTTCACCTAAAGCAGTTCTTATCTACTAATTAATCAATAAAAAACCCTCTCCCTCTCTCCCTCCCTCCCCTCCTCATAACCACAAAAGTATGTGTTCTTCTCAGTTTAAACCATTTCTCAAGATCTTATAATAGTGGTCTTATACAATATTTGTCCTTTTGCCTCTGACAAATTTCACTCAGCATAATGCCTTCCAGGTTCCTCCATGTTATGAAATGTTTCAGAGATTCGTCACTGTTCTTTATCGATGTGTAGTATTCCATTGTGTGAATATACCACAATTTATTTAGCCATTCATCCGTTGATGGACACCTTGGTTGCTTCCAGCTTTTTGCTATTGTAAACAGAGCTGCAATGAACATGGGTGTGCATATATCTGTTTGTGTAAAGGCTCTTATTTCTCTAGGGTATATTCCGAGGAGTGGGATTTCTGGGTTGTATTTTTTTTTATGGTAGTTCTATTTCTAACTGTTTAAGATAAGGACAGATAGATTTCCAAAGTGGTTGTACCATTTGCCATTCCCATCAGCAGTGTATAAGAGTTCCAATCTCTCCGCAGCCTCTCCAACATTTATTATTTTGTGTTTTTTGGATTAATGCCAACCTTGTTGGAGAGAGATGGAATCTCATCGTGGTTTTAATTTGCGTTTCTCTAATGGCTAATGATCGAGAGCATTTTCTCATGTATCTGTTAGCTGCCTGAATATCTTCTTTAGTGATGTGCGTGTTCATATCCTTTGCCCACTTCTTGATTGGGTTGTTTGTCTTTTTGTGGTTGAATTTTGACAGAATCATATAGATTTTAGAGATCAGGCGCTGGTTGGAGATGTCATAGCTGAAAATTCTTTCCCAATCTGTAGGTGGTCTTTTTACTCTTTTGGTGAAGTCTTTAGATGAGCATAGGTGTTTGATTTTTAGGAGCTCCCAGTTATCTGGTTTCTCTTCGTCATTTTTGGTAATGTTTTGTATTCTATTTATGCCTTGTATTAGGGCTCCTAACGTTGTCCCTATTTTTTCTTCCATGATCTTTATCGTTTTAGTCTTTATGTTTAGGTCTTTGATCCACTTGGAGTTAGTTTTTGTGCATGGTGTGAGGCATGGGTCCTGTTTCATTTTTTTGCAAATGGATATCCAGGTATGCCAGCACCATTTGTTTAAAAGACTATCTTTTCCCCAATTAACTGACACTGGGCCTTTGTCAAATATCAGCTGCTCATATGTGGATGGATTTATATCTGGGTTCTCAGTTCTGTTCCACTGGTCTATGTGCCTGTTCTTGTACCAATACCAGGCTGTTTTGACTACTGTGGCTGTATAATAGGTTCTGAAATCAGGTAGAGTGAGGCCTCTCACTTTCTTCTTCTTTTTCACTAATGCTTTGCTTATCTGAGGCTTTTTTCCCTTCCGTATTAAGTTGGTGATTTGTTTATCTATCACCTTAAAAAATGACATTGGAATTTGGATCGGAAGTACATTGTATGCATAGATGGCTTTAGGTAGAATAGACATTTTTACTATGTTAAGTCTTCCTATCCATGAGCAAGGTATCTTTTTCCACTTGAGTATGTCCTTTTTAATTTCTTGTAGTAGAGCTTTGTAGTTTTCTTTGTATAGGTCTTTTACATCCTTGGTAAGATTTATTCCTAGTATTTTATCTTCTTGGGGGCTACTGTGAATGGTATTGATTTGGTTATTTCCTCTTCGATGTTCTTTTTGTTGATGTAGAGGAATCCAAGTGATTTTTGTATGTTTATCTTATAACCTGAGCCTCTGCCAAACTCTTCTATTAGTGTCAGTAGTTTTCTGGAGGATTCCTAGGATTTTCTGTGTATAAGATCATGTCGTCTGCAAATAGAGATAATTTTACTTCCTCTTTGCCAATGCGGATGCCCTTTATTTCTTTGTCTAGCCTAATTGCTCTGGCTAGGACTTCTAGCACAATGTTGAATAAGAGCAGTGATAAAGGGCATCCTTGTCTGGTTCCCGTTCTCAAGGGAAATGCTTTCAGGTTCTCTCCATTTAGAGTGATATCGGCTGTTGGCTTTGCATAGATGCCCTTTATTATGTTGAGGAATTTTCCTTCAATTCCTATTTTGGTGAGAGTTTTTATCATAAATTGGTGTTGGACTTTGCCAAATGCCTTTTCTGCATCAATTGATAAGATGATGTGGTTTTTGTCTTTTGTTTTATTTATGTGGTGGATTACATTAATGTTTTTTCTAATATTAAACCAGCCTTGCATAAAAACACCTGGTATAAATCCCACTTGGTTGGGGTGAATTATTTTTTTGATATGTTGTTGAATTCTATTGGCTAGAATTTTGTTGAGGATTTTTGCATCTATGTTCATGAGGGATATAGGTCTATAATTTTCTTTTTTTGTGATGTCTTTACCTGGTTTTGGTATCAGGGATATGGTGACTTCATAAAATGAGTTGGGTAGTATTCCGTCATTTTCTGTGCTTTGAAATACCTTTAGTAGTAGTGGTGTTAACTCTTCTCTGAAAGTTTGGTAGAACTCTGCAGTGAAGCCGTCCGGGCCAGGGCTTTTTTTGTTGGGAGTTTTTTGATTACAGTTTTAATCTCTTTTTTTGTTATGGGTCTATTTAGTTGTTCCACTTCTGAATGTGTTAGTTTAGGTAGGTAGTGTTTTTCCAGGAATTCATCCATTTCTTGTAGGCTTGCAGATTTGTTAGAGTACAATTTTTTGTAATAATCTGATATGATTCTTTTAATTTCATTTGGGTCTGTTGTGATGTGGCCCTTCTCCTTTCTTATTCGGGTTATTTGTTTCCTTTCCTGTATTTCTTTAGTCAGTCTAGCCAATGGTTTATCAATTTTGTTAATTTTTTCAAAGAACCAGCTTTTGGCTTTGTTAATTCCTTCAATTGTTTTTCTGTTCTCTAATTCATTTAGTTCAGCTCTAATTTTTATTATTTGTTTTCTTCTGGTGCCTGATGGATTCTTTTCTTGCTCACTTTCTATTTGTTCAAGCTGTCGGGACAGTTCTCTGATTTTGGCTCTTTCTTCTTTTTGTATGTGTGCACTTATCGATATAAATTGACCTCTGAGCACTGCTTTTGCTGTGTCCCAGAGGTTTTGATAGGAAGTATTTTCATTCTCGTTGCATTCTATGAATTTCCTTATTCCCTCCTTGATGTCTTCTATAACCCAGTCTTTTTTCAGGAGGGTATTGTTCATTTTCCAAGTATATGATCTCTTTTCCCTAGTTTTTCTGTTATTGATTTCTAGTTTTATTGCCTTGTGGTCTGAGAAGATGCTTTGTAATATTTCGATGTTTTGGATTCTGCAAAGGTTTGTTTTATGACCTAATATGTGGTCTATTCTAGAGAATGTTCCATGTGCGCTAGAAAAAAAAGTATACTTTGCATCAGTTAGGTGGAGAGTTCTGTATAAGTCAATGAGGTCGAGTTGGTTGATTTTTGTAATTAGGTCTTCCGTGTCTCTATTGAACTTCTTACTGGATGTCCTGTCCCTCTCTGCAAGTGGTGTGTAGAAGTCTCCTACTATAATTGTGGAGGTGTCTATCTCACTTTTCAGTTCTGTTAAAATTTGATTTATGTATCTTGCAGCCCTGTCATTGGGTGCATAAATATTTAATATGGTTATGTCTTCCTGATCAATTGTCCCTTTTATCATTATGTAGTGTCCTTCTTAATCCTTTGTGGTGGATTTAATTCTAATGTCTATTTTGTCAGAAATTAATATTGCTACTCCTCTTCTTTTTTGCTTATTGTTTGCTTGATATATTTTTTTCCATCCTTTGAGTTTTAGTTTGTTTGTGTCTCTAAGTCTCAGGTGTGTCTCTTGTAGGCAGCATATAGACGGATCGTGTTTCTTTATCCAGTCTGAGACTCTCTGTCTCTTTATTGGTGCATTTAGTCCATTTACATTGAGAGTAATTATAGATAAATAAGTGTTTAGTGTTGTCATTTTGATGCCTTTTTATGTGTGTTGTTGACAGTTTCATTTTTCCACATACTTTTTTGTGCTGAGTCATTTTTCTTAGTAAATTGTGAGACCCTCATTTTCGCATTGTTTGACTTTATGTTTGTTGAGTCGTTACGTTTTTCCTGGCTTTTATCTGGAGTTCTGGAGTTGTTATACCTCTTTGTGGTTACCTTAATATTTACCCCTATTTTTCTAAGTAAAAACCTAACTTGTATTGTTCTATATCACCTTGTATCACTCTCCATATGGCAGTTCTATGCCACCTGTATTTAGTCCCTCTTTTGATTATTGTGATCTTTTACATATTGACTTTAATGATTCCCTGTCATGAGCATTTTTTTTTAATTAATCTTAATTTGTTTTTGTGATTTCCCTATTTGAGTTGATATCAGGATGTTCTGTTTTGTGACCTTGTGTTGTGCTGGTATCTGATATTATTGGTTTTCTGACCAAACAATATCCTTTAGTATTTCTTGTAGCTTTTGTTTGGTTTTTGCAAATTCTCTAAGCTTGTGTTTATCTGTAAATATCTTAATTTCGCCTTCAAATTTCAGAGAGAGTTGTGCTGGATATATCATCCTTGGCTGGCAGTTTTTCTCCTTCAGTGCTCTATATATGTCATCCCATTGCCTTCTTGCCTGCATGGTTTCTGTTGAGTAGTCTGAACTTATTCTTATTGATTCTCCCTTGAACGAGATCTTTCTTTTCTCCCTGGTTGCTTTTAAAATTTTCTCTTTCTCTTTGGTTTTGGCAAGTTTGATGATAATATGTCTTGGTGTTTTTCTTTTTGGATCAATCTTAAATGGGGTTCGATGAGCATCTTGGATAGATATCCTTTCGTCTTTCATGATGTCAGGGAAGTTTTGTATCAGGAGTTCTTCAACTACTTTCTCTGTGTTTTCTGTCCTCCCTCCCTGTTCTGGGACTCCAATCACACGCAAGTTATCCTTCTTGATAGAGTCCCACATGATTCTTAGGGTTTCTTCATTTTTTTTTAATTCTTTTATCTGATTTTTTTTCAGCTATGTTGGTGTTAATTCCCTGGTCCTCCAGATTTCCCAGTCTGCATTCTAATTGCTCGAGTCTGCTCCTCTGACTTCCTATTGCGTTGTCTAATTCTGTAATTTTATTGTTAATCTTTTGGATTTCTACATGCTGTCTCTCTATGGATTCTTGCAACTTATTAATTTTTCCACTATGTTCTTAAATAATCTTTTGGAGTTCTTCAACTGTTTTATCAGTGTGTTCCTTGGCTTTTTCTGCAGTTTGCCTTATTTCATTTCTGAGATCATACCTGATGTCTTGAAGCATTCTGTAAATTAATTTTTTATATTCTGTATCTGATAATTCCAGGATTGTATCATTTGGGAAAGATTTTGATTCTTTTGTTTGGGGGGTTGTAGAAGCTGTCATAGTCTGCTTCTTTATGTGGTTTGATATCGACTGCTGTCTCCGAGCCATCACTAAGATATAGTAGTGGTTCATTCTATAATTGCTCACTGAGTCTTATCTTGTTTTGTTTTCTTTCAATATACGTGGATGGGCTACTAGATTGTGCTGTCTTGTTTGTTGTAGCCCTTGACTTACTTATGACCTATTACCAGCTGATTTGGGCTGTTGCCAGTTATATATGCCTGAGTCTATTCACTATTCTTGAGTAGAATCTGATTTTGGGTCATCAAGTGTGTGCTGCACCCTAACACCTGTCCACCCTGAGAAGTAGTGGTGATAGTTGTGTGCACCAGATTCTATTAGCAGCTGGGGTTCACCCTCCGGGGGGGGGCAGGATACTGACAGTCTTCCCCCAAGTGTCAGTGAGGTAGGTTTGTCTCTATTCCTATAGCACCTTGGTGGGAGGGCTCTGCAGCTGTACCTTAGGCTCCCAATGCAAGTACCTCTACTGATTGGTAGATATTGCCCTCCTTAGACCCCTAAGGCAAGAGGCTAAGTGGTCTGGGGGGAGCTTCAGCCCTCAGTTTCCTGTTGTGGGTCAGTTAAGGCTCTGCTGAATAAGCAGAGATATCAGACCTGGGAAACTTGTTTTTCCAGAAAATCCGCTAAAAAAAAATGCAGTCAGATCCCTATCAGAACTGCCTTTGGATTATAACCACCACCTTGTTCCCTGTAAGGATGAAAGTCTGAGATTTGGATCATATATGCTTGGCTGTAGCTGTTTCTGTGTTTTTAATCCAACTAGGGATGGATTTTTGGTCCCTGGGTTTTTTGTGGTTCCTTCTCTCAGGCCGGAAGAATGGGTTAGGAAAAGACCAAAAAAAAGGGGGGGAGCAAAGCCAACGCGGAGCCGGAGCCGTTCTCCCTCTGGCTCAGGAAATTCCAATGTTAATGAAGCTGCCTGGGAGGGGTGGGGGAGGGTTCAGAGAAATAGGAGAGTAGCACTTCGGAATATAGCCAAAGTTACTTATCTTTCTTGGAATGACTATTTTATCTGAGATTTCCGAGGGGCGTGTCGCCTGTGTGTGCTGGCTGTGTGGAGATTGCCCCTGCGGGTCTGGCCTGCTGAAGCCGCGGTCAGATCCTCCGCTGCCAGTCCAAAGCCCAGCGTCAAGGTTCCCCTGCTGGGATGCTGCACTCCCGGCTCCAAAATCAGTCGCTGTCTCCCAGGGACTTCTCGTCCCGCCAGCTGCGTTGCCGCACTGCCTCCGCAGACTGGCTGGGCCCCCTCCTGGGGTTAGTTCAGGGGAGTAGGGCTGCGCCCAGTCAAAAGCCCAGCGCCAAGGTTCCCCGGCTGGGATGCTGCACTCCCGGCTCCAAAATCAGTCGCTGCCTCCCGGGGACTTCTCCCACCAGCTGCGTCGCCACGCCGCCCATGTGGACCGGCTGGGTCCCCTCCCAGGGTGAGTTCAGGGGGGTAGGGCTGCTCCCCTTGTTTGCACTGTCATAAGATTTTGCATCCAGCTCCCCTGGGCCCAGACCTAAGCCCGGCGCCAAGGTTACCTGACTGGGACGCTGGCTCCAGTCTTCGAAAACAGTCGCTGCTTTCCCGTATTTGTTCGTTCTCTGTCTCTAAATCTGTGTTTGTTGTTCAGGGTTCGTAGATTGTTATGTATGTGATCGATTCACTTGTTTTTCCGAGTCTTTGTTGCAAGAGGGATCCGAGGTAGCGTCTACCTAGTCCGCCATCTTGGCCCCGCCTCTCCCAACAACATTTTTTAATTAGACAAAAATAACTAATCTTCAACTTTGTATGTAAAGGAAAGGTGTGCTGAATAGTGAAAGCAACACTAAATAAGAAAAACAAAGTAGGAGGCCTCACACTTCCCAATCTCAAAACTTACTATACAGCCACAGTAATCAAACAACCTGGTACTGCCTCAGTGACAGACACATAGATCAATGAAATGGAGTTGAGAACCAAGGCGTGAATCTATCCATCTACAGGCATTTGAGCTTCAACAAAGAGTCGAAGCCTGCTCAATAAGGAAGAAACAGCCTCTTTAAGAAATGGCATTGGGAAAACTCATCAGCCATGTGTACAAAAATGAAACAGAATCTATACCTCACACCATGCATAAATACTAACTAAAAATGGATCAAAGACTAAATGTTAAAGGTAAAATTATAAAGCTTGTAGGGGATAATTTAGGAACAAAACTGGGGGAGTTAATTTTTAGCATAAATAGCCTATCAAACATACCTAAAAATGCATGAACAGAAGATAATTTAGATAACAGAGACATCCTAAAAATTAAGTAGTTATGCTCATCAAAAGTCTTTACCAAAAAATTAAAAAGAGAACCTACAGACTGGGAAAAATTCTTTGGCAATGACATATCTGACAAGGGCATAATCTTTAAAATATACAGAAAACTTCAATAATTCAACAACAAAAAGATAAGCAATCCAATCAAAAAATGGACAAAGGACATGATCATGGGCATTCAGATGACCAACAAATACATGAAAAGTTGCTTACATCATTAGCCATTATGTTGTTGTTGTTAGATGCTGTTGAGTCAGTTCCAGCTCATACCAACGCTATGTATAACAGAACAAAACACTGCGCGGTCTTCCACCATCCTCATGTTGATATCAGCCATTATAGAGATAGGAATCAAAACTACAGTGAGATACCTGATATCTCTGCAAAAATGGTAATAATGAGAAAGACAGAAAACAACAAATTCTGGTGAGGTTGGGGAGATTAGACCTCTTATACATTGCTGTTGGGACTGTAAATGGTACAACCACTATGGAAAACATTATTGTGCTTCCTCAAAAAGTTAGAAATAGAAATACCTTATAATTCAGCAACTCCACTCCTGGGTATATATCCAAGACATATAACGGCAGTGACAGAAATAGACATATGCACATCAGTGTTCATTGCAGCATTGTGTACAATAGCAAAAAGATGGAAACAACCTAAGAGCCCATCAACAGAAGCATGGATAAACAAATTGTTGTACGTATACACAATGGAATACTACCTACACAACCATCAAGAATAATGCATTGGCAAAATGTCTCATAGATGAATCTAGAGGACATTAAGCTGAGTAAAATAACTCAATCACAAAAGGACAAATATTGCATGATCCCACTATTATAAAAAGTCAAGAATACATATACACACCAAAAAAAACATTCTTTGATGGTTACCAGGGATGGGAGGGGGAAGGATAGGGAATCACTTTCTAGATAGTCCAAACCAAATCCATTGCCATCAAGTCGATTCTGATTCATAGTGACCCTATAAGACAGCAGAACTACTCCATATGGTTTCCAAGGAGCAGCTGGTGGATTCAAAATGCTGATATCTTGGTTAACAGCTGAGCTCTTAACCACTGTACTACTGGGGCTCCTTCTCTAGATAGTAGACATTTGTTATTTTTGTGGATGGGAAAGGCAATACCAATATGGTTGCAGTCTGCACAACCTGATGAAGGTAAATGAAGATACTGAGAAATACATAAGAAAAAGGGAAAACCTCGGTAAATGCTATAACAAATAAAATTTTTGCAACAACAGTGATAACAACTAAAAAAATATGTGAGTGGTTACATACTGTCTTCATCATCTAATGCTGCAATAACAGGAATACCACAAGTGGATGGGTTTAACAAAGAGAAATGTATTCTCTCACAGTCAGGTAGGCTACAAGTCCAAATTCAGGGCATCAGCTCCAGGGGAAGCTTTTCTATCCCTGTCAGCTCTGGAGGAAGGTCCTCGTCATCAGTCTTTTCTTGGTCTGGAGCATCTCAGTACAGGAACCTCAGGTTCAAAAGATGTGCTGTGTTCCCAGTACTGTTTTCTTGGTGGTATGAAGTCTCCCTGTCTCTCTGCTCACTTCTCTCTTTTATATCTCAAAAGAGATTGGCTTAAGACACTATCTAATCTTATAGACCTAATCAATATAAAAAAAAATATAACTCCTGTTAATCCATCTGATTACTTCATAGTGATGGGATTTACAACACATAGGAAAATCACATCAGATGATAAAGTGGTAGGCAATCATACAAGGGAATCATGACTTAGCCAAGTTGACAGATGTTTTTCGGGCGACATAATTCAATTCATGACACTTAAAAAAAAAAGACACTTAGGTAGGTATATATGCATATATGTATATATGTATATAGGAAGGCATATGTGGATGTATGCACATGCATGTATAGGTGTGTCTGCAGACCTGTGTATATTCATGTTTGTGTGTGCTGCATATATATCCATATACATAATAAAGCACATGGGAGCACAATTACCGAGACTTCTTAGACATATCCTAAAAACTCTCAGAATTAGTTTACTTGGTTAAAAAGCTTAGGATGATAGTCTCCTGAGATAACTTAGTCAATTGGCATAACAGAGCTCATAAAGTTAATGTTCTACACTCTAGTTTGGTAAGTACAGTCTCGGGGCTTAAAAGCTTGGAAGTGCCCATCTAAGATACAACTCTACTTATCTGGAACAAAAGAGATGAAGGAAACCAAAGACTCAAAGATGAAACCAGTCCACAGGACTAATAACCCACATGAACCACCAAAAACCAACCAAACCCAGTGCCGTCGAGTTGATTTCGACTCATAGCGACCCCATAGGACAGAGTAGAACTGTCCCATAGAGTTTCCAAGGAGCACCTTGGGGATTCCAACTGCCAACCCTTTGGTTCACAGCTGTAGCACTTAACCTCTACGCCACCAGGATTTCCACATGAACCACAGTCTCTTCTAACCTAAGACCAGAAGAACTAGATGGGCCCAGCTCTGACTACTGACCATTCTGACCTGGGACACAATAGAAGGTCCCAGATAGAATGGGAGAAAAAGGTAGAACAAAACTCAAATTTCTGAAAAAAAAAAAAAAGTCACACCTACTGAATGAATAGAAACTAGAGGAACCCCTGAGACCATCATCCAAGATATCCTTTAAATTTGGCACTGAAACCACTCTTGGAGCTCACCTTTCAGCCAAATAATAGATTGGCTTATAAATAAACAATATCAACCATGAGTAACGTGTCCCTTAAACAATCAACTATATGAGACAAAATGGTCAACATTTACCCAAAAGCAAAGATGAGAAGTCAAGGAGAGGAAAGGAAGCTAGATCAACGGAAACAGAACACACAGAATGGAAATAATGAGAATGCTGACAAGTTGTGAGAATTGTAACCAAAGTCATGGAAAGATCTGTATAAAAACTGTTAAATCGTAACCTAGTTTGCTGTGTAAACTTTCACCTAAAAACAAGATACTAACAACAACCAAAAAAACTCCAAATATTAATGAGACCACTCTCCTTTTTATGTAATAATACAGTAAAATTTGTAAAAGCTGGAACCTGTGTAAGGCAGAAATCTGTCAGAAAAAGAAAACTCAAATATTTTCCACCATGAAGTGAGCAAGAAGGTGAAGCACTCTGGATAGCAAGCAGCTGGGCTGCTGGAGTACTCTGGACAGCAGCTGGGGTAAATTCAGAAGCAAGAGAGAGGAGGATCAGGGAAACCCCAGAAGCTGGGAGAACCTACCTGCTAACAGCCAGAGCACTGGCTCATGGCAGCCATTTTGGGACAGGTCAAGGCAACACCCCAATCAGGGAACACAGAACAGGAGCTAATCCAAGGAAGGTGTAGCCAGATTTTTTTAAGATGATGCTAATTGACATGGGAGTTTGAAGTACATGCAATTGGAAGTGAGTGAAGGGAAACCATCGTGCCATGAGAGAATGCTGTTGAATCTTGCTGAGGCCCGAGAAAGATGGGCACTAGGAAAGGAAGGAGCTGCAAGGGCGTCAAAGCAAGGGGAATACTTCAGACCAATGTGCAACACAGGGGGAAACAGCTGGCTCCCTGCACACAGTGGGAAACTTTGGGAGAGCCAGAATGTTTCTTGGAAGCAAAGATGGCGAGCAAGATTTCATCTTACATACTTTGGACATGTTATCAGGAGGAATCAGTACCTGGAGAAGGACCTTAAGTAGAGGGCCATCAAAAAAGAGGAAGACCCTTAATGAGATGGATTGACACAGAGGATGCAACAACGGGCTCAAACACAACAATTATTGTGAGGATGGTGCAGGACAGGGCAGTGTTTCCCTCTGTTCTGCAGGGAGTCTCTATGAGTTGGAACCTACTAGACGGCACCTCACAATAATAACAGTGGTTAACGATTGTGAATATCTTTTCATGTGTTTGTTGACTGCTTGGATGCCCTCTTTGGTGAATGTCCTGTTCAAGTTCTTTGTCCATTTTGTGATTGGGCTGTTTGTGTTTTGTTGTTGAGTTGTTGCAGTTTTCTGTAGAATTTAGAGATCAAATCCTTATTGGATAAGTCATTTCCAAAGAATTTTTCCCAGTCTGTAGATTATTCTTTTAATAAAGTATTTTCATGAGCATAAGTTTTTAATTTTTGTGAGGTCCCAATTTTCTATTTTGTCTTCTATCTGTGCATGTGTTATGTTATCCTATTTTTACAAAAGATTAGGTCCCATAGTTTTCTTCCAGGGATTTTAGGTTTAATATTTAGGTCTTTGATTCATTTTGAGTTAACTTTTGTGTATGGTGTGAAGTATGGGTCCTGTTTAATTTTTCTACAGGTGAGTATCCAGTTTTGCTAGCAGAATGTTTTCATAATAGAATTATTTTGCCAGGTGACTTCGAAGTCCCCTTAAGCCATAGTCCCCAAACCCCTTCCCTTGCTCTGCTGACCTTTGAAGCATTCAGTTTATCCTGGAAACTTCTTTGCTTTTGGTCCAGTCCAGTTGAGCTGACCTTCGTGTATTAAGTATTGTCCTTCCCTTCACATAAAGTAGTTCTTATCTACTAACTAATCTGTAAATAATCCTCTCCCACCCTCCCTCCCCCCCCATAACCACAAAAGTATGTGTTCTTCTCAGTTTATACTGTTTCTCAAAATCTTATAATAGTGGTCTTATACAGTATTTGTCCTTTTGCCTCTAATTTCACTCAGCATAATGCCTTCCAGGTTCCTCCATGTTATGAAATGTTTCACAGATTCCTCACTGTTCTTTATCGATGCATAGTATTCCATTGTGTGAATGTACCACAATTTATTATCCATTCATCTGCTGATGGACACCTTGATTGCTTCCAGCTATTTGCTATTGTAAACAGAGCTGCAATGAACATGGGTGTGCATATATCTGTTCGTGTAAAGGCTCTTATTTCTCTAGGGTATATTCCGAGGAGTGGGATTTCTGGGTTGTATGGTAGTTCTATTTCTAACTGTTTAAGAAAACACCAGATAGATTTCCAAAGTGGTTGTACCATTTTACTTTCCCACCAGCAGTATATAAGAGTTCCAATCTCTCCACAGCCTCTCCAACATCTATTATTTTGTGTTTTTTGGATTAATACCAGCCTTGTTGGAGTGAGATGGAATCTCATCGTAGTTTTAATTTGCATTTCTCTAATGGCTAATGATCGAGAGCATTTTCTCATGTATCTGTTAGCTGCCTGAATATCTGCTTTAGTGAAGTGTGTGTTCATATCCTTTGCCCAATTTTTAATTGGGTTGTTTGTCTTTTTGTGGTTAAGTTTTAACAGAATCATGTAGATTTTAGAGATCAGGCGCTGGTTGGAGATGTCATAGCTGAAAATTCTTTCCCAATCTGTAGGTGGTCTTTTTACTCTTTTGGTGAAGTCTTTAGATAAGCATAGGTGTTTGATTTTTAGGAGCTCCCAGTTATCTGGTTTCTCTTCATCATTTTTGGTAATGTTTTGTATTCTGTTTATGCCTTGTATTAGGGCTCCTAACGTTGTCCCCATTTTTTCTTCCATGATCTTTATCGTTTTAGTCTTTATGTTTAGGTCTTTGATCCACTTGGAGTTAGTTTTTGTGCATGGTGTGAGGCATGGGTCCTGTTTCATTTTTTTGCAAATGGATATCCAGTTATGCCAGCACCATTTGTTAAAAAGACTATCTTTTCCCCAATTAACTGACACTGGGCCTTTGTCAAATATCAGCTGTGCATATGTGGATGGATTTATGTCTGGGTTCTCAATTCTGTTCCATTGGTCTATGTGCCTGTTGTTGTACCAGTACCAGGCTGTTTTGACTACTGTGGCTGTATAATACGTTCTGAAATCAGGTAGAGTGAGGCCTCCCACTTTCTTCTTCTTTTTCAGTAAGGCTTTACTTCTCCGGGGCTTCTTTTCCTTCCATATGAAGTTGGTGATTTGTTACTCCATCACATTAAAAAATGACATTGGAATTTGGATCGGAAGTACATTGTATATATAGATGGCTTTTGGTAGAATAGACACTTTTACTATGTTAAGTCTTCCTATCCATGAGCAGGGTATGTTTTTCCACTTATGTAGGTCCCTTTTAGTTTCTTGCACTAGTACTTTGTAGTTTTCTTTGTATAGGTCTTTTACATCTTTGGTAAGATTTATTCCTAAGTATTTTTTCTTCCTGGGGGCTACTGTGAATGGCATTGATTTGGTGATTTCTTCTTCGATGTTCTTTTTGTTGATGTAGAGGAATCCAAGTGATTTTTGTATGTTTATCTTGTAGCCTGAGACCCTGCTGAACTCTTCTATTAGTTTCAGTAGTTTTCTGGAGTATTCCTTAGGGTTTTCTGTGTATAAGGTCATGTCATCTGCTAATAGAAATAATATGACTTCTTCCTTGCCAATGCGGATGCCCTTTATTTCTTTGTGTAGCCTAATTGCTCTGGCTAGGACCTCTAGCACAATGTTGAATAAGAGCGGTGATAAAGGGCATTCTTGTCCGGTTCCTGTTCTCAACGGAAATGCTTTCAGGCTCTCTCCATTTAGAGTGATGTTGGCTGTTGGCTTTGTATAGTTGCCCTTTATTATGATGAGGAATTTTCCTTCAATTCCTATTTTGCTGAGAGTTTTTATCATGAATGGGTGTTGGACTTTGTCAAATGCCTTTTCTGCTTCAATTGATAAGATCATGTGGTTTTCGTCTTTTATTTATATGGTGGATTACATTAATGGTGTTTCTAATGTTAAGCCAACCTTGTACACCTGGTATAAATCCCACTTGGTCGTGGTGGATTATTTTTTTGATATGTTGTTGAATTCTATTGGCTAGAATTTTGTTGAGGATTTTTGCATCTATGTTCATGAGGGACGTAGGTCTGTAATTTTCTTTTTTTGTGATGTCTTTACCTGGTTTTGGTATCAGGGATATGGTGGCTTCATAGAATGATTTAGGTAGTATTCCATCCTTTTCTATGCTTTGAAAGACCTTTAGTAGTAGTGGTGTTAACTCTTCTCTGAAAGTTTGGTAGTACTCTGCAGTGAAGCCATCCGGGCCTGGGCTTTTTTGATAACCTTTTCAATCTCTTTTTTTTTGTTATGGGTCTATTTAGTTGTTCTACTTCTGATTGTGTTAGTTTAGGTAGGTAGTGTTTTTCTAGGAATTCATCCATTCTTCTAGGTTTTCAAATTTGTTAGAGTACAATTTTTCATAATAATCTGATATGATTCTTTTAATTTCAGTTGGGTATGTTGTGATATGGCCCATCTTGTTTCTTATTCAGCTTATTTGTTTCCTTTCCTGCATTTCTTTAGTCAGTCTGGCCAATGGTTTATCAATTTTGTTAATTTTTTCAAAGAACCAGCTGTTGGCTTTGTTAATTCTTTCAATTGTTTTTCTGTTCCCTAGTTCATTTAGCTCAGCCCTAATTTTTATTATTTGTTTTCTTCTGGTGCCTGATGGATTCTTTTGTTGCTCACTTTCTATTTGTTCAAGTTGTAGGGACAGTTCTCTGATTTGGGGTCTTTCTTCTTTTTGTATGTGTGCATTTGTCGGTATAAATTGACCTCTGAGCACTGCTTTTGCTGTGTCCTAGAAGTTTTGATAGGAAGTGTTTTCATTCTTGTCTCATTCTATGAATTTCTTTATTCCCTCCTTAATGTCTTCTATAACCCAGTCTTTTGTCAGCAGGGTATTGTTCAGTTTCCAAGTATTTGATTTCTTTTGCCTGATTTTTCTGTTTTGATTTCCACTTTTATGGCCTTGTGGTCTGAGAAGATGCTTTGTAATATTTTGATGTTTTGGATTCTGCAAAGGTTTGTTTTATGACCTAATATGTG
This sequence comes from Loxodonta africana, assembly GCF_030014295.1. Classification (NCBI taxonomy): domain Eukaryota; kingdom Metazoa; phylum Chordata; class Mammalia; order Proboscidea; family Elephantidae; genus Loxodonta; species Loxodonta africana. Next base: position 1,761,318 of record NC_087363.1, read on the forward strand.
ATCTATTCTAGAGAATGTTTCATGTGCAAAAAAAAAAAAAAGTATACTTTGCAGCAGTTGGGTGGAGAGTTCCATATAAGTCTATGAGGTCAAGTTGGTTGATTGCAGCAATTAGGTCTTCCATGTCTCTATTGAGCTTCTTTCTGGAAGTCCTACCCTTCTCCGAAAGTGGTGTGTTGAAGTCTCCTACTATAATTGTAGAGGTGTCTATCTCACTTTTCAGTTCTGTTAAAATTTGTTTTATGTGTCTTGGAGCCCTGTCATTGGGTGCATAAATATTTAATATGGTTATACCTTCCTGGTCAATTGTCCCGTTAATCATTATGTAGAGTCCTTCTTTATCCTTTGTGGTGGATATAACTTTAAAGTCTATTTTGTCAGAAGTTAATATTGCTACTCCTGTTCTTTTTTGCTTGTTGTTTGCTTAATATATTTTTTCCATCCTTTGAGTTTTAGTTTGTTTGTGTCTCTAAGTCTAAGGTGTGTCTCTTGTAGGCAGCATATAGACGGATCGTGTTTCTTTATCCAATCTGAGACTGTCTTTTTATTGGTGCATTTAGTCCATTTACATTCAGCATAACTGTAGATAAGTATGTGTTTAGTCCTGTTATTTTGATGCTTTTTTGTGTGTGTTGTTGACAATTTTATTTTTCCACTTACTTTTTTGTGCTGAGACGTTTCTCTTTGTAATTTGTGTGTTCCTCATTTTCATAGTAGTTGAATTTATGTTTTCTGAGTTGTTATGTTTTTTTGAGTTATGAAATTGTTAGTTCTCTTTGTGGTTACCTTAATATTTACCCCTATTTTTCTAAGTAAAAACTTAACTTGTATCGTCCTATATCGGCTTGTTTTCCTATCCATATGGAAGTTTTGTGCCTCCTGTATTTAATCCCTCCTTTTGATTATTGTGATCTTTTACATAATGACTTCAATGATTCCGTTTTGAGCATTTTTTTTCTTTTTTTTAAATTAATCTTAATTTGTTTTTGTGATTTCCTTATTTGAATTGATATCAGGATGTTCTTTTCTGTGACCTTGTGTTGTGCTGGTATCTGATATTATTGATTTTCTGACCAAACAATTTTGTTTAGTATTTCTTGTAGCTTTGGTTTGGTTTTTGCAAATTCTCTAAGCTTGTGTTTATCTGTAAATGTTTTAGTTTCATGTTCATATTTGAGAGGGAGTTTTGCTGGATATATGATCCTTGGCTGGCAGTGTTTCTCCTTCAGTGCTCTATATATGTCATCCCATTGCCTTCTTGACTACATGGTTTCTGCTGAGTAGTCTGAACATATTCTTATTGATTCTCCTTTGTAGGAGACCTTTCTTTTCTCCCTGGCTGCTTTTTAAATTTTCTCTTTATCTTTGGTTTTGTCAAGTTTGATGATGATATGTCTTGGTGATTTTCTTTTTGGATCAATCTTAAATGGGGTTCGATGAGCATCTTGGATAGATATCCTTTCCTCTTTCATGATGCCAGGGAAGTTTTCTGCCAACAGATCTTCAACTATTCTCTCTGTATTTTCTGTTTTCCCTCCCTGTTCTGGAACTCCAATCAAATGCAAGTTATTCTTCTTGATAGAGTGCCACATGATTCTTAGGGTTTCTTCATTTTTTAAAATTCTTTTATCTGATTTTTTCTTCAACTATATTGGTGTCAATTACCTTATCCTCCCACTCCCCCACTCTGCATTCCAATTGCTCGATTCTGCTCCTCTGACTTCTTATTGAGTTGTCTAATTCTGTCATTTTAGTGTTAATGTTTTGGATTTCTGAGTGCTGTCTCTCTGTGGATTCTTGCATCTTATTAGTTTTTCCACTATGTTCTTGAATAATCTTTTGGATTTCTTCAATGGCTTTATCAGTGTGTTCCTTGGCTTTGTCTGTAGATTGCCATATTTCACTTCTTAGGTCATCCCTGATGTCTTGAAGCATTCTGTAAATTAGTTTTTTATATTCTGCATCTGGCATTTCTAGGATTGTACCTTCATTTGGGAAAGATTTTGATTCTTTATTTTGGGGAGTTGTAGAAGCAATCATGGTCTGCTTCTTTATGTAGTTTGATATTGACTGCTTTCTCTGAGCCATCTCTAAGATGTTGTAGTGATTTATTTTATGTTTGCTCACTGAGTCTTATCTTGTTTTGTTTTCTTGCAATATATGTAGATGGGCTTCTAGATTGCGCTTTCTTGATCGTTGTAGCCTTTGAATCACTTATGTCCTATTACCAGCTGGTTTGGGCTGTTACCAGATATATAAGCCTAAGAGTCCATTCACTGTTCTTGAATAGAATCTGATTTTGGGTCACCAAGTATGTGGTGTAGACTGTCAGCTATTAACTTAGAGGAGTAGTGGTGATAGTCGTGTGCACCAGATTCTAGTAGCAGCAGGGGGTCATGCTCTGGGGGGGCAGGATGCTGACAGGTGTCCCCCAAGTGCCAATGAGGTGGACGTGTCTCTATTCATAAAGCACTTTGGTGGGTGGGCTCTGCAGCTGTACCTTAGGCACCCAATGCATGTACCTCTACAGATTGGTAGGTGTCACTATCCTTAGACCTCTTTGTCAGGAGGCTAGGTGGTTTGGGTGGAGCTTCAGCCCTCAGTTCCCCATTGTGGGTCAGTGAGGGCTCTGTTTTATAGGTGGAGATATCAGACCTGGAAAACTTGTCTTTCCAGTAATTGGGTAGAACAATTACAGTCAGATCACTATCAGAATTGCCTTTGCATTATAATAGCCACCTTGTTCCCTGTAGGGATGAAGCCCAAGACTGTGGATCTCATAGGCTTGGCTGGCGCTGGTTCTGTATTTTTATTCCAATTTCAGGAAGTCTCGGAAGGAATTTCCGTCCCTGGGTTTTTAGTAGCTGCTTCTGTCAGGCCAGGAGAATGGGTTAGGAAAAGACAAAAAAACAAAAACAAAAAAACGCTGAGTACTTCACTCCATGGCCCAGGAAATTCCTATGTTAATGAAGTTGCCTGGGGATGGAGGGGAGGGATCAGATAGATAGGAGAGAGTAGCACCCTGCAATATAGACAAAGTTACTTATCTTACTTGGTGATGACTGTTTTATCTGAGATTCCCGTGGGATCCGTAGCCTGTGTGCACTGGCTGGGTCAAGATTGTCCCTGAGGGTCAGGCCCGCGTCCTGTGCCTGTGCTTGTGCTTTCTTAGAAGCCGTGGTCCGCTCCTCCACTCCCAGTCCAAAGCCCAGGGCTAAGGTTCCCCAGCTGGGATGCTGCACTCCAGGCTCCAAAACCAGTCGCTGCCTCCCGGTGACTTCTCGTCCTGTCAGCCGCGTCTCTGTGCTGCCTGCATGCAATGGCTGTGCTTCCCTAAGGTCACTTCAGGGGGCTAGAGCTGCGTCCTGTGTTTGCGCCATCTCAAGAAGCCGTACTCAGCTCCCCTGTGTCCAGTCGAAGCCCGGCACCAAGGTTTTCTGACTGGGACTCTGGCTGCAGGCTCCGAAAACAGTCACTGCTTTCCCTCGTTTGCTCGTTCTCTTGTTAGCCCCATCAGTATGTAGCCTGCTTGCGCTGGCTGAGTCTCTACCAAGGTTACCCCAGGGGCTAGGGGTTAGGGCTGTGTCCATGCCTGCTCCACCTCAGCAAGCTGCAATCAACCCCGCCACTCAGCACCAGGGGAACCGCGAGGGCTCAGGGCTGTGGCGCTGGACACTGGTTCCAGAGGCTGTTGCTTTTTCAGGACACAGCTTTTCGATCACCTGCCACTCAGGTCAACTCTTTAGATCTGTGTTTGATGGTCAGGGTTCATAGATTGTCATGTATGTGATTGATTCACTTGTTTTTCCAATTCATTTTTGCAAGAGTGATCCGAGGTAGCTTCTACCTAGTCAGCCGTCTTGGCCCCACCCAGAATAGTAATTATTATTATTTTTTAATCAGAAGGAAAAACCAAAGTGGATTCAGTATGCAAAAGTAGAGGAAGGTACTGAAGCACTGAATCTGAATTATATTATTACCATTATTACTGTAATTTTTATTACCATTACTTTGTATTGCATAAGAGAAGGCACACCTGTAATGGCTACTCCCACAACTTCAATCTGTACACATGAAGACATAGCCCTATAGTTTCCTAAAAATGGACATGCCAGGTACAATGTTGCCACAAAGGAATAGCCGAGAGCACAGAGTTTAGTAAGAGCTGTAGATACTAAACTGAATGGGCATCTTGAGGATATATGGCTTTAGGTAGACAAAGTTCCTAATGATTATCTAAAATACTGTGTAAACCTAGCATAACCTGTAGTTAGAGAAATCATTTCCATCTATTGCTTGATTTCAGGAAGCACTGTAAAAACACCTTCAATCAAAAAAATCCCACAGACCCCTTTCCACTCTAACACTCCAGTGACCGGCTAGTGTGCTTGACACTCCATCACTGAAGACACATCATTCAAAATCAGTATCGACCTCTTCCTACACCCATTTAAATTCTCTTTCGGTACTGACCTCTTCTATCTTCAGTATGAGTGATATTGCTGCTCATCTTTTCATCCGTACTGGCAGAACTAAAATTATCTACGACGAAACTTAAAGGGTCAAAAAATGCATGGAGTGGTGAGATTAAAGGTCAGAGTTCTCCCCCCACAACCCCAACCCCACCCCTTCTGGTCAACAGACAAATGATCAAAGTACCAAAGTAAAATAAAGCCTGGGGAATCCTCAAACACTCTGAGTTTGAAGATGAAGAAATTACCTGAGACTTCACTTCACCTCCTTTCAAATCAAATAGGTCTTGCTTTTTCTCCAGCAGTTTTCTTTTATTGTTTTATCTTCTCTTTCTCTGCCTCCCTGTCAGGGGGTTTTGTGGCTCTTCCAAGCCAACAGAGTAATTTCATTTCATGGTAGAAATAACTCTTAGAATGATAGATAGGGAAATAGAAACTTGGGAAACAGAAGCCTGGTGAAGTTAAAAGATTTACCCAAGGTTACAGCACATAGAATCTCTGTGAGTGGAAAATCAACTCAAGGGCACCTCACAACAACAGCAAAAATAGTACCATTATTTAAGGTCAGATTTGTATAGTTTTTGTTCCTCTTTCTACTACAACACACCACTTCCTGACTGTAAAGACCTGGAGATCAAGTAGGAGAGCATAAACACATGCACATGAAGATCCAAATTTCATAAGAAGGAGAACCTGTTGAGTTCTCCCAGTCTCTACTACTTGATCTCACTGGTGAATGAGAGGTACAGGCATGTCCATACGCAGAAGAGAAATTTCAGGCTTACATTTCCATTTCTGTGTCAGACAAGAGGTGAACTTCTCCAGATATACAGAGGTTGCCATGTCCCAAAGCACAGACCAAACAGCTTCCATAGAGTGGATTCCAACTTATGGTGACCCTATGTTATGTCAGAGGAGAACTATGCTCCAGAATGTTTTTTAAATTCATTTTGACTTGTTTTTAATTTCATTTGTTTTCTTGTTGTAGTTATTGAGCATATATATACAGCAAAGAATACATCAATCCAACAGCTTTTACATATACAATTCAGTGACATTGATTATATTCTTAGAGTTGTATAGCCATTCTACCCTCCTTTTCTGACTTGTTCCTCCCCCACTAACATAAACTCACTGCCCCCTAAGTTTCCTATCTAATCTTTCAAATTGCTGCTGTCAATTTGATCTATAGTTCTTAAAAAAGCATAATGCTAAAGGCAGATTTTTTTTTTTTTTTTTTACTAGTTAAGGGTTTTCATAGCTGACTTTTCAAAAGTAGATTGCCAGGCCTTTTTTTCCAAGGTGTTTCTGAGTAGACTTGAATCTCCAACCTTTCAGTTAGCAGCTGAGAGTGTTAAATGTTTGCACCACCCAGGGACCACAAACACAGGAGATATTTCAAAATCGGGTTTAGTACTTATACAGAATAAGAACTAAGCAAATGTTCAAATGAAACAGATGAATAAACCTTAATAAACAGCCAGAGAGATGGAAGTCTTGGCTTGATGGCTGATTTAGGGGATTTGTTTGATATCTCCGGACTTTTTTTCCTCAACTTAGTGAATGAATGGACTGTTGTATGGAGGTAAGATGGTCAGAATGTATGTGCTTCAATTTGTGTATGCCAATCAGCAGTAAGTACCCATTTCAACTACTGGGATTATCCATTTTTATTCTATAATAGCAATAATGCTGTTGCTCCTTTTTTAATTTTTTTTCAGGCAATTGGCTCTTGGGAACGTCCCCTGCTGGACTAATTCCATGGAAAAAATGAACAGTGTAACCAAGTTCATTTTCTGGGGCCGTTCTCAGAACCCTGAGGTGGAAGAAGTTTGTTTTGTGGTGTTTTCTTTCTTCTACACGGTTTTTCTTCTGGGAAACCTTCCCATCATTCTGACAGTGTGTGTGGACAACCTCTTTAAGTCTACTATGTATTTCTTTCTCAGCTATTTGTGTTTTGTGGACATCTGTTATTCCCCGGTTATAGTTCCCAAGATGATTGTTGACCTATTAGTCAAAAGTAAAACTATCTTCAACGTGGGGTGCATGTTGCAACTCTTTGGGGTACATTTCTTTGGTTGCAGTAAGGCCTTCATCCTTACCGTAATGGCCTGTGATCAGTATGTGCTGTCTGTAAACGTCTACGCTATACGACCATCATGGACCGGGACAGATGCAATAAAATGTTGCTGGAGACCTGGGTGGGTGAGTTCTTGCATTCCATTATCCAGGTGGCTTTGGTGGTCCAGCTACCCTTTTGTGGACCCAATTAGATTGATCACTACTTTTGCGATGTCCACCCTGTGCTGAAACTGGCCTACACAGACACGTATGTTGTTGGTGTTGTTGGGGAGCTTTGTTATCTTGCTAAAGGCCTCCTCTGTCATCCTGGTGTCCCTGAGAAAGCAGTCAGCAGAAGGCAGGCACAAAACTCTCTCCGCTTGTGCCTCCCACATTGCTGTGGCCATCATCTTTGGCCCGTGTACTTTCATGCACATGAGCCCTCATACTGCCTTTTCTGAGGATAAGATGGTGGCTGTATTTTAAGCTGTTATCACCCCCATGTTAAATCCCCTAATTTATACACTGAGAAACGCAGAAGTAAAAAATGCAATGAAGAAACTGTGGGGTAGGAAGGTTTTCTGGGATAGTAATGGCAAATAGTTTGAAGTAATGATACTTTAAGCTGGATGATTTAAATAGAATTAATGGTTAATAGAAATCTTGGTTAATGCATCTGTGCAACAAAATCAATAATACCGACCTGGTGGAGCAGTGGTTAATAGCTATAGCTGCTAACTAAATGGTTGGCAGTTCAAATCCACCAGCTACTCCTTGGAAACCTTATGGAACAGTTCTACCCTGTCCTATAGGGTCGCTATGAGTCATAATCTACTCGATGGCAATGAGAATGTTTGGTTTGGTTTGCAGGGTTGTTGGGAGAAGCAAATGTCACACTGGCTTATTTTACAGAAGTAGATATTATTTATCATTTTCATTACATTTATTCCAATATTTCATAATCAGAGAATTTATTAAAATATTTAAACCAGAGAAGTGTTATTAAACTCAGAATATCATCATGACCTTACTCAGTATCATTGTTTTCGCCTAAGTGTTCTTGCCTATTTTCCTTAAAGTGTGAAAGTCTGTTTAGTGTTTAGAACTGTGACTGGTACATATTTAGCACTGAATATGCGTATGTTGTATGAAAAACAGAGCATAAGAAAACTCACAAAGGACCCAAACTAAGGCATGCTGATGTAAGTCCTCCCAAAACACAGATTCTTACAACAACTAAGCCTAGAAAGTTTCAAATGGCAAGAGAAAGGTGTACAGAATGTAAAAGGGATAAAACACAAGCTTGTAAGACAAATGTTATTTTCTCGTTCTCTCGTCTTGGGGAGAAAACAAATAATTTCTAGAGGAATCATTTTCTTTGCCTGAACAATAAGGCTATTGGGAAAGTTTACCAAATTTTTTAATCATAATAGCCCGTGAATATGCTGCTAATAACTGACTCTACTATTTACCTGGAATCTATAGATAGCAACCTCTGCTAATGTGAGATTAAAAAAAAAAAAAAAAATTTCTAACAGAAAAAACTGAAGAGACTGAATGAAAACAATCAGTAAACAGAGTGAATACAATTTTTATCAATTTACCATGTTTGACAAAACAGCTTTACTGAATACAGTGAGTGATTTTCCACTGCTTCCTTGACTTAACTAATCAGATTCCTGTCTCTGAATCCCAGAGAGACTCATTGAAGTCAAAAGAACAAACATCTCTCTCATGTGAACTGAAAACTTTTCCTGGTAACACCTTTCTCCTTCACCTTGGGATGTAACCTGGACTTTTTTTTTTCCTGTTGCAGGTAAACATAGCCTGCTTTTCTCTCAGTTATTTCATTTTCTCTGCCACAATTATGATTATCCAGTTATTATATATCTTTTATGCCTCATTGTGGTTGCAGAATGTGTGTTTATGTAAGTGTGTGTGCATGTATGTTTGTATGTACAAACATTTCTCACATTAAGGACTGCACATTAGTGCTGAAAAAATACTTGGTGATGTTGATGTGATCACAGAATTAAAGATAAGAAAGATGAAAAAGCGAGGCATCTAAGTTAGAAGTTATAATCAAGAAACTCTTGCCCTAGGATCATGCATGTGTGAACACATGGTTATTGTCTCCAATTGGACATATATTCACTGTGTCTATAGACCTCTATTTCCTCAGTTTTAAAATGAGGGCTAGATTAGTGCTTTCTAAGCTTGGCTGATCACTGGAGTCACCTTGAGATCTTCGAAAGGATGACAGAACCTATTCAAAGAGATTCTTACTCAGTAGGCTAGGATTAAGTGCCTTATAAAACTATTTTTAACAAGCTCCCCTGATCATTATATGCAGTCAGGAAATGTGGATTTGTGAACACTGAGACAAGATGATATTTGATTCTGTTAGATCTTAAGAGGTCTGTGAGTCAATGAATCTAAAGAGCATTACTTTTGCATAGGTGTCCAAATCTTCTCTGATAACCACCACAAAGGGAGCTAAAATTGAACCGAATTTACAAAACTGTGGAATAAATCATTCTTATCCATTTGATAATTTTCTTCACAATGCTCTTTCCCTTATTCCTTTGCAATAAATGTTTGACGACTGGGGAATATTTATTGATATTAGGGGTCTGAGGTCCCTAAGAAGGTTGAAGATGCCAGATTCTTGACTCTCAAAGGATGGGAAGGAAAACATATGAAACAGTACTTGTCTCCACCAGAGACTTTATAAACTTACCCCTGTTTACAAAGTCAAAACCTATTAGAGAAGCTCAGAAAATCTCCTCCTGGTTCCTTGAAAGGAAATGACCAAGAATGATGAGAATTCAGATTCTCTCCAGTTTCAGTGGCGCCAAGGCAGGTCAACAATAGCATTTTATTCCATGGATTTATCATCACAACACTTTTATGCTTTATAACCCAGGTGTCACCAGATCTGAGATGTGACTTCCATTGGTGCCTTCATTAATGAAAATAAATGGCAACCTTTCTCAATTTTCAGATGAAGAAAATATTTTATTTCTTAATGGAAAACCAAGAAAATAGGTCACCTGTGCCTTTTCACCACTGGTTGTATTTCTGTTTTCTGGAGCAGGACAAAATATTTTAAACACCTCCATGCAATGTTCACTTGAATATGTAAAGGCACCTGTCATGCACCTCCGTATGTCATCTTTTTTCTCTTTTAACATCTCTAGGAGATTAAACCATTTCTCACATGTCAAGTTCTCCAGAATTCACTATTTTTGTGGTGCCTGAATGGGGATGCTTCACTTCAATGTTTCCAGTTCTTGTATGGTGACCCATTTTTAATAGAATCTAACCAACACAAAATAAGATAATAATTTTATTTGATGCAGGAGAATGACAGTCACATAAGTGCACCTGAACCCAACCTGAAGCCTGCAATGCCCACCCTAGATCAGAAGAATGACCCCTGGCCAACAGACACGTGAAAAAGAGTTATATGATTCTTGGGTAGCCATAAGTTTTAGGATAGCTTGGTACAAAGCATTAGTGAGCTGACTTATCCAAGCATAAAAAAAAAATTAAAAAATCTATTGTCATCCAGTAGATTCCTCTTAATTTTATAAAACTTTCCAAATATTTAGTGAAAGGTACTTTGCCAGGATTTCCCTGGGTAGTGTAAGCTGTTTATGATCAGCTGCTAAACTGAAAGGTTGGCAGTTGAAACCCATCCATCAGTGTCTTGGAACATGGCAATCTGTTTCCATAAAGATTACAACCATGAAAAACCTATGGAGCTGTAGTAACACATGGGTTCTCCATGAGTTGGAATTGACTCAGTGGCAATGGGTTTCGTTTTCTTTGTTGTTTTTTACTTTGCCAGGGGGAGTGTAACAAGGTCAAGTTCAAGATAAGGGAAATGATTAAAAGTACATAATTTTGATGCTGTGCATAAAAGCCAAATTCTATCTCCTATGTGTGCAGCCAGCCTCCCTTCCACTATTTCTTCCATAGATAAAATATAGGAAGAGATCAACATAATATTAAACACACCTGGATAGATTCCCCTTGACCGTTCCTTCACTGATAAATTATAAAACAAGGATTATCAAAAGATACCTATGATCCATGTTCAAACAGACTTTTGAAAGGCCAGTCTCTTTTGGGAGAATTCAAACAGGAAATTTGTCACAATACACAAATTTAACCCATTGTTGGAGAAGAGACCTATGCATGCATCGACAACAGACTTCTTAAAAGTAAACACCAGAATTAGACACTTGTCCATGCAGCTATACAAATTTCTGTCCACCTTTACTTTCCTGAACTGGAAACCCCTACCATGAGGTAATCGCCATCAACCAGCATCAAAATTAGACACTGCCTTGTTCTGCTATATTCTTCTTGCCTCCTTTTCATTATAATTTATCACTTCTCTTCTTCCTTTTAGAATCCTAAGTACCCTGACATTTTTAGGCAGTACACAGGAGGAATGTTGTAAAGAGAAACTTTTGCTGAAATTTTCCTTTACCCAGCAGCTAATTTCCACAAATGTACCCCTCATCTGAAAGCTCATATTCCTGTAACATATGGAAAGATAATGCTTTAAGAACAAACAAACAAAAAACACTTGCCATTGAATCAATTCCAACTCATAGCAACCATATAGGACAGAGTAGAGCTGCCCCATATGGTTTCCAACGAACAGCTGGTAGATTTGAACTGCTGACTTTTTAGTTAGCAAATGAACGCTTAACCACTGTGCCACCAGGGCTCCATAAGTCTATGTAATATTCATTTTCTTAGTGGGAGCTGTGGTATAGAGGAAGGGGAAAAAGAAAATATCGCTTCTGTCAGCAGTTTGAATCCACCAGGCGCTCCTTGGAAACTCTATGGGGCAGTTCTACTCTGTCCTATAGTGTCCCTATGAGTCGGAATTCACTCAACGGCACTGGGTTTTTCTGGGACTTCTCTCATATTTGCAAACTTGGTGAACTTTTACCCATTTTCTTACTCACTGTCCTTGTGTGTGTGTATTGTGGTAGTGTATGACAATAGAGGATATTGTAGATTCTCCTCTAGCTCACGAAGCTCAGGAAATCATCTATAAATGAGGGAAATGCCTCAATATACCACACGTGATCTTCACTTATGCCCCAACCTTCAGTTGGTTCCACTTGTTTCTCAGTCTAATCTTCTTTATTTCTCCTTAGTGTAACGTCCTGCTTAAGTAGAGGGAAGACAGTTTTACATAGTATATATGGTGAGAAAACACTTCAAAAGATGCTACTTGCATGGAGCAGTGCTGATTAACAAATTACACACCAAGGATATCCATCTCTTCGTCTATGTGCTCTCCTAAACTTAAGGTCCTTCATAGTGTGTGAGATATTCCATGTTGCACTTTACAAAGAGCATTAATATGTATATTCATGAAGACTTTATAAATGAAGTTATAAATAAGTCATGTTGTTGTTGTTCACCAAGTCGATTTTTACATATAGTGATCCCACAATAAGCAAATTTAACCCATTGTTGGAGAATGAGACCTATGCATGCATCAACAACAGACTTCTTAAAACTAAACACCAGAATTATACACTTGTCCACGTAGCTATACAAATTTCTGTCCAACTTTACCTTCCTGAACTGGAAAGAAAGAGTAGAGTTGCCTAAACTGTAATTTTTATGGAAACAGATCAAGGGGTCTTTCTCCCGAGTTGTAGCTAGTGGGTTCAAAACACCAACCTTCTGGTTAGCATCTGAGTGCTTAACCATTTCACCACCAAAGCTCCAGTGTAAAGATTAGTAACCCAATTTTAAGGAGCTCAGCTCCTTAAATTATGGTTAAGCACCCATCTGATGACCAAAAGGTTGACGGTTCAAATCTACCCTGCAACTCTGCTGGAGAAAAGACCTGGTGATCTGGTTCTATAAAATTTTCAGCCTAGGGACTCTATGGGACAGTTTTACTCCATCTCATAGGGTCGCTATGAGTCAGAATAGACTTGACAGCATACAACAAAAAGAGCAACACAACAACAACAAAAAATGCAATTTTACAAAAGAGCAAAACATTTGAATTGCCAATACACGGAAAGAACATTATAACTGGCCAACAAGCATATATAAAAATACCCAACCTTTTTGGAATCAGGAAAATACAAATTAATTTACAATGAAATGGTCATAAGTTTTGTAAAAAGTCGGCCATATTAATTTTTAATGATGATTTAAGGAATCAGCATGTGATCTAGAGAAATACCCCCAGAAAGCATTTATTGCAGTATTGTTAAAGATTGGGATAAGTGGAAATAATTGAAATACCTAACAGTAATAGAATAGAGATAACATGAAATATGTCCTTACTATTGAAAATTAGGCAGAAGTTTAAATATTGGGTCTATATGGCACATCCAACATGGATTAATTACTGAGACATATTTTTGATCATAAAATTAATAAAGTGCACAAAAATAATCATAGTATGATAATTGTATGTTAAAAAAAAAACTATATGGGTTGCTACATAGTTCCTGTGATCACCTGTGTGCTTATTGATGGATTGGAAAAGATATGGAAGGGTTCTTTGCCTCTGGGGAAAAAAGGGAGTGATGACCAAAGGGAATTTCAGTGTTGTAAATATTTTGATTTCTCTGTTAGGAGATTATATTCCAATATTGTTGTTGTTGATAGGTGCCTTTGAGTGAGTTCCAACTCCTAACATCCTTATGCACAACAGAACAAAACACTGCCTAGCCCTGCACCTTCCCCACAATCAGTGGTATGTTTGAGCCCATTGTGTGATTCCATGTCATTGAGGGTCTTCCTCTTTTTTGCTGACCTTGTACTTTACCAAGCATGAAGTCCTTCTCCAGGGACTGGTATCTCCTGATAACATGTCCAAAGTACATGAGATGAAGTCGCTCATCTTTGACTCTAAGCAGCATTCATGCTGTAATTCTTCCAAGACAGATTTGGTCATTTGCTGCTATTCATAAGGTTTTTTTTTTTTTTAATTTGATTGCCAGATCCCTCTTCCTATTTTGTCTAAGTCTGGAAGTTCTGCTGAAACCTGCCCACCAGGGATGATCCTACTGGTATTTGAGATACTGATGGCATAACTTCCAGAGGAAGACCTCAATGAGATGAATTGACACAGTGGATGAAACTATGGGCTCAAGCATAGCAACAATTGTGAGGATGGTGCAGGACCGGGCACCATTTCCTTCTGATGTACATAGTGTGGCTGTGAGTCATCAGTAACTCGACATTACCTTACTACAACAACAAAAAGCTCCAGTACCACAGCAACACACAAATCACCACAGAACAATAAACTGACAGTTAATCAAAAATTAATTTATAATTTATTTATTTTAATATCATTTAAAGAGAATGCATTATGAAATGAATGGAATTGTATAATTTATTCTTCCTTAGTTACTGTATTGTTTCCTCAATTACTTTCGTAAATGTGTACATAGATGCTATTCTCTGACCATTATATTTCATGAATTGCCATTATGTGAATTTCAGAAGCATATATTTTTTTTATGAACTGTAAATATAACTGGTCAGATACATTCCCATCACCCATTCATATGCAAAGAGATATTTGAGATAAAAACACTTTGGGAAAAAAAATACATATATGTAAACACACATAAGTATATATGTACACACACATATATGTGTGTGTGTGTGTGTGTATATGGAGTCCTGGTGGCACAGTGGTTAAGAGCTTAGCTAATAACCAAAATGTCAGCAGCTTGAATCCACCAGCAGCTCCTTTGAAACATTTTGGGGCAGTTCTACTCTTTCCTACAGAGTCCCTTTGAGTCAGAATTGACTCAATAACAATTCATTTATATGTATATATATATATGTATATATACTCACACACATATGTATATATGTGTGTGTCCATATGTATGTATATATGTATGTATACAGAACAACACAGAAAGCTTTTAAAGAAGATAGAAAGAACAGAGTCACTTTACGAAAAAGAATTGGTCGACATTCCGTCATTTCAGGAGGTAGCATATGATAAAGAAAAGATGGTATTGAAGGAAGAAGTCCAAGCTGCACTGATGTCATTGGCGAAAAACAAGGCTCCAGGAATTCATGGAATATCAATTGAGATGTTTCCACAAACAGAGGCAGTGCTGGAGTTACCCACTCGTCTATGCTAAGAAGTTTGGAAAACAGCTACCTGGCCAACTGATTGGAAGAGATCCATATTTATATCTCTTCCTAAGAAAGGTGATCCAACCAAATGCAAAATTATCAAACAATATCATTAATATCGCATTCAAGTAAAATTTTCTGAAGATATTCAAAAAAAAGTTGCAGTAGTACATTAACAGGCAACTGCCAGAAATTCAGACCATCTCAAGAATAGATTTGACACCTTGAACACTTATGACCATGATCAAAGAACAGATGAGTTGTGGAATGATGTCAAAGACATCATGCATGAAGAAAGCAAGAGATAATTAAAAAGACAGGGAGAAAGAAAACATCTAAATGGCTGTCAGAAACTTGCTCTTGAACAGTAAGTAGCATAATCAAAAGGAAAAAAATTATGAAGTAAAAGAGCTGAATAGAAGATTTCAAAGGACAACTCGAAAACACAAAGCAGGGTATTATGAAGATATGTGCAAAGACCTGGAGATAGAAAACCATTTCTCAAGCTGAAGGAATTGAAGAAAAAATTCTGTTTTCGAGTTGCGATACTGAGGGATTCTATGGGGAAAATATTAAACAAATCAGGAAGCATCAACAGACGGTGAAAGGAATACACAGAGTCACTATGCCAAAAAGAATTGGTCGAGATTCAAAGATTTCAGGAGTAACATAGGATCAGGAACCGACAGTACCGAAGGAAGAAGTCCAAGCAGCACTGGCGGCATTGGAGAAAAACAAGTCTCCGGGAATTGATGGAACACCAATTGAGATGTTTCAACAAACAGATGCAGTCTTGAGAGTGCTCACTCATCTATGCCAAGAAGCTGGGAAGACAGCCACCTGTTCAACCAACTGGAAGAGATCTATATTTATGCCTATTCCCAAGAAAGGTGATCCAAACAAATGGGGAAATTATCAAACAATATCATTACTATCACATGCAAGCAAAATTTTGCTAAAGATCATTCCGAAATGGCTGTAACACTGTATTGACTGGAAACTTCCAGAAATTCAAGCCAGATTTAGAAGAGGACATGGAACCAGGGATATCATTGCCGATGTCAGACGGATCCTGGCTGAAACCAGAGAATGCCAGAAAGATGTTGACCTGTGTTTCATTGACTATGCTAAGGCATTGGACTGTTTGGACCATAATAAATTATGGATTACATTGCAGAGAATGGGAATTCCAGAACACTCAGTTGTGTTCATGAGGAACCTATACATAGATCAAGAGGCAGCTCTTTGGAGAGAACAGGGGATAAAGTCAGGAAATTTGTGTGTCAGAGCTGTATCCTGTCATCACTCCTATTCAATCCGTATGCTGAGCAAACAATCCAAGAAACAGGACTATATGAAGAAGAACAAGGTATCAGGATTGGTAGAAGACTCTAACAACCTGCCTTAGGCAGACAACACAACCTTGCTTGCTGAAAATGGAGAGTACTTGAAGCACTTACTGATGAAAATCAAAGACCACAGCCTTCAGTATGGATTACACATCAACATAAAGAAAATAAAAATCCTATCACAACTGGACCAGTAAGCAGCATCATGATGTATGGAGAAAAGATTGTTGTCAAGGATTTCTTTTTACTTGAATCCACAATCAACACCCATGGAAGCAGCAGTCAAGAAATCAAAAGATGCATTACATTGGGCGAATCTGCTGCAAAAGACCTCTTTAAAGTATTAACAACAAAGATGCTACCTTGAAGACTAAGGTGCACATCACCCAAGCCATGGTGTTTTCCATTGCCTCATATGCATGTGAAAGCTGGACAATGAATTAGGAAGACCGAAGAAGAATTGATGCCTTCAATTTGTTGTGTTGGTGAAGAATGTGAACTATACTATGGACCGCCAAAAGACAAACTTGCCTTGGAAGATGTACAACCAGAATGCTCCTTAGAAGTAAGGATGGCGAGACTGCATCTCACATACTTTGGACATGCTAACAGGAGGGGTCAGTCAGTGGAGAAGGACATTATGCTTGGTAGAGGACCACTGAAAAAGAGGAAGACTCTCAATGAGATGGATTGACACAGTGGTTGCAACAATGGGCACATGCCTAGCAACGTTTGTGAGGATGGCACAGGACTGGGCAGTGTTTTGTCCAGTTATGCATAGGGTCACTGTAAATGGGAATCGACTTGACTGCATCTAACAAGAAGAATAACACTACCCACAACATATATAATAGAAATCCTTGTTTGCTTTAAATTCAAAAACAGGTTTCCACTGACCTCTCTTCCAATTCACTAATCCTCAAATTATATTTAAAGGTGAGGAAATGAAAAAGCTCTTGGACTCTCTAAATGTGTGGGCAGAGTTGCATATTTTGGAAGATAACCCACAGGTAATCAGGCAATAAGATAATGGTCATAATTTTCTCCTAAAAAAACCTTCCCCCTGCTACCTAGGATATGCACATTGTAATCAGGGATTAGTGAGGTAGTGTGTGCCTTGCTTCTGGAATTCTGGGAGCAGCAAGAGGAAAGGACCCCACAGTTCACTGTGTAGACTTTAATCCTTATATGTGCAACTGCACACTTCCTGATTTTCCTCCAGTTATGTCAGAAATCTTCTAGCTCAATTCCTTTCTATCTATTTCTATCTATCTATTGATATATATGTTAAAAAAAAAATTGTCCTACAGTTGATTCTGATTCATGGTGAACCCATGTGTTTCAAAACAGAGCTGTGCTCCATATGGTTTTCAATGGGCATGATCTTTTAAAAGTAGATTGCCAAGCTTTTCTTCCAAGGCTTCTCTGGGTACACTTGAACCTCCAATCTTTTGGTTAATAGCCAAGCACTTAACCATTTCCACCACCCAGAGACTCTACTTATGACTATAAGCATATGATTATTTCTTAAAGGAGGAAATCATAAGGAGCTATTCATAATGATTATCTGTTTACAAAAGGATGGGAAGAGATAATTAATTTTTTTTCATTTTGTACATTTTTGAAATTTGTAGATTTTCAAAACTTATGCACAAATTTCTTTGTCTTTTCTTGTAAATAATATCATAAAAAACCCTATTGCTGTCAAAGTAGAACTGCCCCTTAGAGTTTCCAAGGATTGCCTGGTGGATTTGAACTGCCAAACTTTAGGTTAGCACCCGTAGCACTTAACCACTATGCCACCAGAGTTTCCAATAATATCATATAGATGGTGAAATTATATACTGTATTTTCTTCTTTTTGTGTGTTTTTATTACAGAAAAGAAAGCCATAAATTCATATTTTAAAAAAAGAGCATTTTCTGTTAAATGTGGTAAGTTATAAAAATATATTTCCTCTTCTAAATTCTCATTAAAATAAACGAAAAAATGAAAATTACATGTTAGTCTACAATAAAAACAACTGAAGAAATAGGAAATGCCAGTTGCTTAAAGAGTTTCAGACGTTTTTCAAAACGTAATTTTAGGTACCTGCCTTAACAGAAAGGAGAAAGTTACAACCTTTTCAGGAGGGATAGAGGAAAACCAAGTTAGTTCACTTGGAAAGCTCCTGAGATTCTACAAGTTTGAAGAAGAAGTTTCCACAAAACATAGTGATGAAACATGCACTCATGATTGGAGACTTATTTTATTTTCCTACTCTATATTCCATATAATCAGGAAACACCTTTCTATCCACGGGGCTTAGGTTTCAGCAGAGATTCTAGACTAAGATTAGGAAGAAAGGTGAACTATTTCTGAAAATCAGTCAATGAAAACCTTATGGATCACACAGAGTACTGTCTGACTTGCACAATTTGGATATTAGGATGGATCAATAGCCAAAGGGGATGTGATGTTTGGTGAAGCAGAGGGAAAGCAAGGATGAGGAAGACCCTCAGTGAGATGGATTGGTACAATAGCCACAACAATGAACTTGAACTTGCCAATGATTGTGATGATGATGAAGGACTAGGCAATATTTTGTTCTGCCATACATAAAGTCTACATGAGTGGAGTAAATTCAGCAGCAGCTATCTCTATTCTCTATTATTAGGTTAGCTGCTTATGGGTAATGGGATACGCAGTAATACCAGTAAAATCTGAGATCATGGAAACAATCTCACACTTCTGTTGTTCACGAATAAGTATTATGTCCTAGGCAATGTTTGTGGGATATCATGTCAGTGTAAGACTTAGTCTGTGAACCCCCAAACATTGTATAGTTGGAGGCACTGTGAAGACAGAAGGCACAATCTATATCTGAAGTATTTATCATTTCAACCTATATATGAAGAATTTATCATTTCCAGTAAGTTTTTATACTTAAGGTCACAGACCAAATTACAGTTGCTAATTATCTAACTTTTGGAGGGGGGTTAATTATCTAACTTTAAAATAGGAAGATTATCCTGCATTATCCAGATGAGATCAATGTAATCCCAAGCATCCTTAAAGGTGGAAGAGAGGCAGAAGAGAAAAAGGGAGATGTGGTAATGGAAGATTTGTCAAAGATATGCAATGTTGCTGACTTTGGGAAGATTTATGAAGGGGATCATGAGCCAGGATATGTGGGTGACCTCTAGAATCAGGGAAAGCCTAGAGCCTCTAAAACTAACACAACCATACTGACACCTTGATTTTAGCCCAGTGAGGACTATGTCAGACTTCCAACCCAGAGAACTTAAGATAATAAATTTAGGGTGTTTTAAGCCATTACATTTGTGGTAAGTTGTTACAGCAGCACTAGAAAACTAATACAACACCTTAAAGCATATACTTTAAAGAGCCAGCTCTGGATGCCCTTGCCAGAACATCAGATTGCAAATCATTGGTGAGTGCCCCCATGTCAATCTCCAGACTTATATTCTGTCCTCCTATGCTAACACCTTCAAGATTAGCTCCCATAGTAAACTGTTTCCCCATTTCTCACCGTAGGTATTAGCTAGATACTGCAATTCCTTCGTGTAAATCGTGTCTAAAAGAATGAGGGTGGTACTTTCCTGCCTTGGCTTACCTGAGAATTGTCCCTGGTTAGTCGTTTGGAAGTAATAAGGGATATAGGACAAAGCTCTGGATGAGAACAAATATTATCACAAGACAACTGTTCATATGAGATAACTGCGTGGGATCAAGGCAAGGAAGACTGTTCTTCCCTCACATGGGAGAGCTAACCCAGAGTATTCAGAATAATTTGGGGGTTCATGGTCTTCACCATTCCCCACAAAGATTCCATATTTTGACTCTCAGAATTTCATTCTTTCACTATCAAGATGCTGATTTCAACAAAGGAAGTTCATTTAAGCTGCACCTTCAGTCTTATTTGCAGTACTGCCACTTTTTTTTTTTTAAATCAAATCCTGACTCTGGTCTAGAGCACAATCTCTGCCTGCAGCAGATGTGGTGACATTGGTAGCAGGGGCTCTATACTGAGTGCATGTCAAGGAGACATAATAGATGGAGTGTTTCTGGGTAGGCACCTAATCTGTATCCAATATGCACTTCTTTTTTTTTTTTTTTTTTAATCTTTTCCTTACCTTGAAACAGAAGAAAACACCAGCTAAAACTCTGACAACTGGAATCTACTACTGTGCCAACTTTTCAATAGCAGAAAAACTATAGCCACTATAATTAATAATAAACTACTTGTTGCAGATTTCCCCTTCAAGTTCACATAATCTTAAAAAAAAATTAATGATTTATATTTGTCACTATAATTCATGGTAGAAACCATAGCTTTCCAAGTCCACACAGAAAAGTAGATGGTCATTTTCTCAAAATAAAAAAATGTTATAGCTCTTGTTGCAATAAAATTAGTAAAATTTAATAGATATAATATGATTTAGTACAAAAAAGTAGAAATAGAAGACTCAAACAAAAATACTCATTTTGATTTTCTTTATTGATACAATTAAGATATTAAATTGAAGTTAGGTTTTTAATACTCATATAATTAGAGGCTCTGGTGCTAGATGGATAGTGACAAAAGTTGGTTTCCATCTCCACTGCAGAAATGTACCTTTCATATAATCATTTCAACCTCTCTAATTTTTTTTTTTTTTTTTACTCAAGTTATTCTCTTCTCTGGATTATATTGAAAACTCACTAATTTTTTTTTTTTTTACCTATGGCTTATATATTTCTGTTTCTAAGCCCGTAAATTCTCCTGTGGCTTATCCACTCTGTTTTGAAAAGAGAAAATCTACTAGGCTTGGAATGTAAGCAAATTGAGTGCAAACTATAATAACAATAAAAACAACAACAACAACAAAAATATCAAACCAACAAAAAATCCATTGTCACTGAGTTGATTCTGATTCATGCAACTCCATGTGTTACAGGTAAATGTTCCATAGGGTTTTGGGCTATCATCTTTATGGAAATAGATTCATCAGGTCTTTCTTTCTTAGCTCTTCTGGGAGGGCTCAAACTGTAAACCTGATTTTAAGATTCCAGCAACATCAGAAAACAACATGAAGAATGAAAGAGAAAAAAACAGATCAAAACCTCAAGTCATTGTAATCTTTGAGAAGAGGCAGAGAGAAGTGGTGAAAAACCTATGACAAAGGACCTTATATACCTGTTTGTACCTTGTGTTTTTCTTCCTCTACATGACATTGACTCAACTTTAACAAGTGAATGTTTTAATATTGCTTATTTTCCTGAAGAAATTAGCTGACATTTCCCCAGATAGGATTCCATTAAATCCACAATAAGAAGGTAATATTTTCTGTTGAATTCTTCTAGGTCAATCAAAATTTTGAAGAAAGATTTGAAACTTCTGTTCATCTTTGGTCATCTGAGATCAGTTTCTTGCTCCATAGCTTCCTCATGGCATTTTTCACCTCTGCATTTCTCAGTGTATAAATCAGAGGGTAAATCAAAGGTGTTCCAAATGTATAAAACACAGTTATCATCTTATCCATGGGGAAGGTAGTTGTGGGGCGTGTGTACATAAATATACAAGGACCAAAGAACAAGATGACTACAATGATATGCGATATGCAGGTGGAAAGGGCTTTTTTCCTCCCTTCAGTGCTGTGGTTTCTCAGAGAATGCAAGATGATAACATAGGAGAACATCAACATGACAAAACCCACTGTGCAAATGGCCCCACTATTGGATACCAGTAGCAGATTGGTCACATAGGTGTCTGTACAGGCAAGTTTCAACAAGGGCTGCAAGTCACATAAATAGTGATCAATCACATTGGGACCACAGAAAGGTAAACGCAAGGTCAGGAAAATCTGAACTGAAGAATGCACACATGATGCTACCCAGGCTAGAGCTACCAACACACTGCAGACCCACCGGTTCATGATGCTCATGTAGTGCAGGGGTTTACAGATGGCCACACAGCGGTCAACGGCCATCAGGATAAGGATCAAGATCTCCAGGCAGCCAAAGAAATGAAATGAAAACACTTGGATTATGCACTCACTGAAAGAGATAGTGTTATTCTTCAGAAGGGTATCCACAATCATTCTAGGGGCCATGGAAGTAGAAAACCAGGTATCAGATAAGGATAAGTAGAACAGGAAGACATACATTGGACTCCCAAGTGCCCGACTGGTCTTGATGGTAACAATAATCAGCGTGTTACCCAACAATGTCCCTAAGTAGGAAAGCAAGAAAAAGACAAACAGTATTTTCTTTTTAACAGGATCTTGTGTCAGCCCAAGCAGAATGAACTCAGTCACATTATTATTCAGCAGCATGATTTCATGAAGGAGGAGAAGGTATGAGTGTGAAATGGTTTATCTGAAAAAAATAAAAAATACAGGAGTTAATTTAGGGTGCTATGGGAGAGTGTGAAATATTTTAAGCAAATTAATTTGTGGTGCTGTGTAATGGTATCGGGTATTACGAGCAAAAATAAATATTCCACATCGGGGACATTCTAGCTGTTGTTTCTTAATGAGTCATGTCACCTCTTTGTTCCTCAATTTTTAAGAACCTCTTCATAATGTCTTATTTATACATATATATGTGTATTACATACTTGTTATGCATTCTTGTATAAATGTATGTTAGTTATAAGTTACAATAAACCAAAAACAAACCCTTTGCCACCACATTGATTCCAACTCACGGAGACCCTGTTTGTTACAGAGCAGAACTGCCCCACAGGGTTCGGCTGGATGTAATTTTTAAAGAACGAGATCACCAGGACTTTGTTCTGTGATGGTGGTGAGTGGGTTTGAATCGTGACCCTTTAGGTTAGTAGTTGGACACAAACCATTTACACCACCCAGGAACAAACAAATATATGACTCAGTTATTTACTGAACACTCATTTCCAGATATTCCAGCTGAAAAAGGGAACAAGAAACACTTGTTTAGTCCATCGCGGTAGAGTTGATTCCGACTTGTAGAGCCTCTAAATAATCTACTTTTACCTTCAAGCACCTTAATAATATTCAGTAATTGACATATGTTAATAAACATAAACGAAAATTCTTTGATAATTTTTAATAAAATATCTAGGAGCCCTGGTGGTACATGGTTAAAGCACTCTACTGCTAAACAAAAGGTCAGTGGTTCAAACCCAGCAGCCGCTCCCTGGGGGAAAGAGTGGCAGTCTGCTTCCATACAGACTTAAACCTTGGAAAATCTGTGAGGCAATTATACTCTGTTCTACTGGGTCACTGTGAGTCAGAACTGACTCAATGGTAGGGAGTTTGGAATAAGATATTTCGAATTTTCTCCTTTCTATTTTCTTCTTCCCTTTTCTAAAAAGCTGAAAAGCACTTCTTAAATCACTTGAAGTCCCTGAGGTTACCTTTCAAAATTACAAGCGGATGATGATCGGTTAATAGTTCATATTTTACAGTTCAGGTTTTTTGCTTAAACATTTTAGAACTGTGGCAGTAGGAGTGGGAATTGTCACCAGACACACTAGGCAGGTGGTATAGGATTAGACAGTCAATAAACACAAGCAGAAATAAATGCATATTTATCCTATGTTTAACTTAATATTTGATATTAATGTGGAATAATGGACTTTTCAGTAACTGATGTTAGGAATTTGAATCTCCATCTGATTAAAAAAAAAAAAAAAAAACTACCTCACTATTCAAAAAACTATATATTCCAGATGGTTGAAAGATACAAGTGTATCAAACCAAAGTAGAAAATAATACTGGAAGAATAACTATTGATATTTTAGGGTAGAAAATTCATAAAGAGTAACTGTAATACATTCAAACTTCTGTATAGCAAAACTCAATATGAGCAAAGATCTTTAAAAAGTGATAGGATGCGATTAAATACTTAAAACCCCTGCAAATAATAATATAAAGATTAACAACGCCTTTTTAAGGAAACCTGTAACGCAGTGGTTAAGTCATTGCTGGTAACATGAAGATCAGTGATTTAAAACCACCCAGCAGTTCTGCAGGAGAAAAGACTTGGCAATTGGCTCCCATAAGCATTTCAGCCTTGGAAACTCTGTGAGGGCAGGTCTACTTGGTTATAAAGCATCTCTGTGAGACAGAATCAACTTGACAGCATACAACAACAATGATAAAAAACCACATGATTTTACAAAACAGCAAAACATTTGAATAAGCAATACACAGAACAATTTAACTAGTCACTGAGCATATATAATACTACTCAATCTCATTAAAATCAGGGAAATACCAATTAAACAACAATGAAATGCTCACAAGTTTTGTAAAAACCAAACCATATAAAATTTGGATGATGATTTAGGGAATCAGCATGTGACCCAGTGAAATATCCTCAGAAATCTTTCTAAAAGATACACATAGCAGCCTTGTTAAAAATTGGGATAACTGGAAATGATCTAAATACCTAACAGTAATAGCATATAGATAACGTGAAATACGTCCTTACTGTTGAAAATTAGGCAGAAGCTTAAATATTGGATCTATTTGAGCATCTAACATGAGTAAATCACTGGGATAGATTTGAGTTTAAAAATTAATTAAATGCACAAAAATAATCATTGTATGTTAAAAAAAACCTATATAGAATGCTATATACTTTCTCTGAGTACCTGTGTGCTAATAAATGCATTGGAAAAGATGTGGAAGGAAATCCTTACCTCTAGGGAGGAAAGGAGGTGATGATCACAGAGAATTTTAGTGTTGTAAAAGGGTTAATTTCTCTATTAGGGGATTATAATATTACTTCTCTAATCAAAGTTAATTAATTGGAAATTCATTAATTTTAATATGGTTTAAGGAGAATGCATTATGTGCTGAATGAATTTACACAAAATAAAACAGAAGCCACAATCCAGTAGTAGTATTCAGTGAACTTTTACATAACTTGTTCTTTCTTAGTTGCCTTATTGTTTCCTCTATTTATTTAGTAAATGTATATATGTATATATATATATATATATATATATAGATGTTATTCTCTCACCATTATATTCCATGAATTTTCATTATTTAAATCCCAGGTGCATATAAAATGTAACTATAACTGGCCAGATACATTTCTGTCCCCCATTCTGCTACAAGGAGTTTTCTGAGATAAAGAAATTGGAAAATATATATATATATATATATATATTTATATCTACATTTATGTCAATAGCTACATCTCTTTTTATACTTTTTTCTGGATTTGCTTTTAGTATCACCATTAAGAAGCATATGCCTAGTTATACTTCTGTAATCCTGATAGGGTATGAATAAATTTTCAGATGATCTCTTAAATGTAACAACTGTTATCAATGAAGATTCCAATTTACAATTTATTCTTTCTCATGACTCCTTGATTTGCTGAACACTGGCTCATTACAGTTTTAATGGAAGGAAACAGTAAATATGTAAGAGATCGGAGAGGATGCTGAATATGAAGGTATGCTACAGAAAACGTTAACTGCTTCTAATATCTATACATTGACCACAAACATCAGGGTAAAGATTCTGATAGTCTGAAATTCTTATTTCTGTTCCAACAAGTTCATGAAAAAAATTTGCAATGGACACCACCCTGAAAGAGATATTCAGGACATTAAGACTCACTCTGCTTTACCATGCTCTCTAAAAAAATAAACAAACAAACAAATAATTCCCACACTACCTGATTTTCAGGAACATCTTGACTTACTTAGCCTCATAGACAAGTTTTCTTAGGAAAAAATATTAATATTGAACATCGAAAATATAACTGATAACTGTATCCACAAGGGAGGCAGATTTTCATAGTGGGTAAAAGCACTTGAGGCAGAAAAAAGGAGTTTATATAAATGGTCCACCACTTAACTGTTGAATAATCTTAGGGAAGTTATATAACTCTCTGAGTCTTGGTTTCTGATTTGTAAAACAGTGATAAAATAATAGTATCAACCACATAGGCTACAACTGTGGAAAGGTGATGGAAAAGCTCAATTTCATCAGTCAGAACAAAGCTAGGAGATGACTGCAGAACAGACTATCAATTGCTGATGAAAAAGTAGAAGCTGAAGCTGAAGAAAGTTAAAAACAAGTCCATAATGGGCAAAATTTGACCTTGAGTGTAACCCACCTGAATTTGGAGATCATCTTAAGGACAGAAATTGATGCATTGAACGCTAATGACCAAAAGCCACAGGTGCAGTGGGATGACGTCAAGTACATCACACATGAAGAAAGCAAAAGTTCATTAAAAAGAGAGAAATAAAAGAACAAAATGGATGTCAGAAGAGACTCCGAAAGTTGCTCTTGAACATAAAGTAACTAAAGCAAAAGGAAGAAATGATGAAGCAAAAGAGCTGAACGGGAAATTTCAAAAGGAAACTAGAAAAGGTGAGGAATTACAATGAAATGTGAAAAGACCCGAAGTTAGAAAACCAAAACACAAGCACACTCTCAGTATTTCTCATACTGAAAGAAGGGAAGAAAAGTTTAAGCCTCCAGTTGCAATTCTGAAGGATTCTATGGGCAGAATATTGAATGATGCAGGAAGCAGCACAAGAGGATGGAAGGAATACACAGAGTCACAGTACCAGAACTAATTGGTCCATGTCCAATCATTTCAGGAGGTAGCACACGGTCAAGAATCGATGGTACTGAAGGAAGAAATTCCAGGTGCACTGACGATATTGGCGAAAACAAGGCTCCAGGAAATGAGGGAATGCCAACTGAAATGTTTCAACAAAGGATGCAGCACTGGAGGTGCTCACTTGTCTATGCCAAGCAATTTGGAAGATAGCTACCTAACCAACTGACTAGAAAATATCCCTATTTGTGCCCATTCTAAAGGAAAATGATCCAGCAAAATGTGGAGAGTATGGAACAGTATAATTACAATCACAATCAATTAACATTTTGCTGAATATAATTAAAAAAACAGCTGCAGCACTACATTGACAGAGAACAGCCAGAAATTCAAGCCAGATTCAGTGGAGGAGTTGGAAGGAGGTATGTCATTGCTGATGTCACCTGGATCTTGTCTGAAAGCAAAGAATGCCAGAATGATGTTTACCTGTGTTTTATTGACTTTACAAAGGCATTTGACTGTGTGGATCAGAAAAAATTATGCATAAAATTGGAAAGAATGGGAGTTCCAGAACACTTAATTGTGCTTATGTGGAATCTATACATAGAACAAGAGGCATTTGTTCAAACAGAACAACGGAATACTGCCTGGTTCAAAGTCAGATAAAGCATTCATCAGGGATTTTATTATTATTATTATTATTGTATCTGTATGTGAGCAAATAATCCAAGAATCTTGACACTACGAAGAAGAATTGGACATCAGGATTGGATGAAGGTTTGTTTACAACCTGTTTTTTGATATACAGGTGACTTAACCTTGCTTGCTGAAAATGAATGGAAGCACTTATTGATGAAGATCAAAGACTACAGACTTGAGTATGGATAACACCTCAACATCAAGAAAACAAAACCCTCACAACTGGACCAATAAGCAACATCATGACAAATGGATAAAAAATTGAAGTTGTGAAGGGTTGCATTTTATTTGGATCCACAATCAATGCTGAATATATCAAAGGACATAACAAAGGCAGAGCTGCTGCAAAAAACCTCTTTAAAATGTTGAGAAGCAAAGATGTCACTTTGAAAACTAAGGTGTGCCTGACCCAACCGTGATACTTTCGATTGCCTCATCTGCATGTGAAACCTGGGCAGTAAGGAAGACCAAAGAAGAATGAATGCCTATAAATTATGGTGTTGGCAAAGAATATTAAATATAACATAACTGCCAGAAAAAAAACAAATCTGTCATAGAAGAAGTAGAGCCAAAATATTCCTTGGAAGCAAGGGTGGCAAGACTTCTTCTGAGATACTTTGGACATGTTATCAGGAGGGACACTTCCCTGGAGGAGGACATCATGCTTGGTGAGGTAGAGGGTCAGCTAAAAAGAGGAATACCCTTAACACAGTGACTGCAACAATGGGCTCAAGCATAGCAATGATTATGAGGATGGCGCAGAACCAGGTAGTGTACATAGGGTGGCTATGAGTCAGAAAGACTGGATGGCACCTAACAGCCACAAAATCAGCCACGTAGCTGGGTAGGTAGGTTGATAGTATTATGATCACTCTATGGCGTGAGTCAGAATCAGGTTTGGCTTTTGGTTTTATGGGCGCCTATTTCCTCCTTATCGGTAAATGAGGAAGTATAGTCTTCATGGATTCTTCCAGCCACTAAGAACTAATCTTTATTCATCAAGTGATTTACTGTGTCAATTATTAATTAATTTATCAAAATTATCAGTTAATATCAGCATCATTCCCTTACTATTTCTTATTCTGCTTATTGCTTGTATTATTCAATCATTTGTTAATGTTTTCAAATATTTATAGTTTATTAGCATTGCTTTCTATTTGAAGAAGAGTAAAAAAACACTCCACAATTTCTCTCAATCTCTTCTCCCAGAATGAAATAGCCCCAAGTTAGGAGCCAGGATTTCAAGATAGCATTCCATGGTCAATTTTCCATTAGAATAGATCTCTTTTACTTGACTTGTAAACTAATAAAAATGCCAAGCTGTGACCAGAATTACAAGAGTCTAAAGATAATAACAGAATGACTAACAGCCAGCTATATTTTCAGAGCATTCATGCAAAAATATATCCTTAAACACTGATTCTATAGATATTCAAAGAGATAGCTTTAAAGGGATTCATGCACTCAAAAAAAGAAAGGAAACCATAAGAAAACTGAGGAAGAAACGAGGAGAGAATAAATGGAAAAGGAAGGGAAGGGAAAGAAAGTGAAGAAACTCACATACTTGTCATCCATCAATTTCAATCAATATTTGAAAAGATGTTCTTGACTATTTGAACTCATGACAGCATATAGAAAAAAAAAAAAACTATCCTAGCTCAAAATAATAAATACAGCTCTTCAAAAAAAAAAAAAAAATAACAGTGAAAAAGTCTTCATTCTTGGTATCTAGCTTTCAACTTACATTTAAAATAAATATATCGAAAATAGTATATTTAGTCAAAATGAGAATGAGATTTTTGTTACCAAACTGCAGGTAAAGTATCAGGTGCAACTCAGCCTTTTGCTCTTGCCTTCTTCAATTCTGTACAGCAGTGAGCAGCAAGATCCACATCTCTAAATGCACAGGGTCTGGGGGCTCCTGGAGAACCTGTGCTGATGGTATTAGAAGCATTTAAAGGCACTGAGGGAGCTGAGTGTGATTCCACTGGCATTCCCTTGGTAATTGTTGCAAAGGCTAGTGAAAATGAACTGTTTATTGTTGTTGTTGTTTAACTTGTTTATTGCTTTGGCTTTTCAAATGTGATTTTAAATTCTTTAAAATTGCTTCAAATATATGATGTTAAGTATTTGTAAAGTTTTAAGGCCAATGACAAAAAAAATTAAAAAAAAAAACCTTATTTCTTTCTGTGCAAGGAATAAACCATAATGCAATCATATGGAATTTACTAAGAGTCTTTCTTTGCTTCCATTTTCAAGGCTGATAACTTATTTATATTGATATTATTGTGCTTTTTTCTGCAATGAAAGTTACACTTAAATGCAATTGTTCTTTTTCTTTCTTTTTTTTCACCATATACATCCTATTAGGTGTGAGGGTGGACATTTGTGACTGAGTAGTAGAATTCTTGCCTTCCACGTGAGAGATTCTGGTTTGATTCCTGTCCGATGCACCTCATACACAGCCACAGCCCGTTTCTCAGTGGAGGCCTGTGTGTTGCTATGATGCCTAACAGATTTCAGTGAATCTTTCAAATTAACATGGACTGGAAGAAAAGCCTGGTAGTCTACTGCTGAAAATCAGCCACTGAAACCCTATGGATCACAATAATGGGGTAACCAATCATGGGGTTGGCTCAGGGCCAGGCAGCATCCCACCCATTGTGTGCTGGGACCGACTTGATGGCAGCTCAAAACAAGAGATTGAAGGATATTTGTCACAATACGATAGCATCCATTTAAGGAAAATATATGAAAGTGGAAGGAAATTTTCAAAATAATTTTCTCCAACCCATGTGTTCGTGTGCTGTTTTTTTTTTTTTTTTTTTAATTTTGAATCTGGAAGATTCCAGTTTTGAGATGTATCAAATCAGTAGAAAGTAATTACTAAGACATGGGAAAAAGGATACTGAAAACTATAGAAACAAACCGAGTTTAGCAAACATGATATGACTAGGTAAAAATTTTGAGTAGCTGATAAAATATTTTCATCATTTTTTAAGATTGCTAGGCTGTTAACCCTCCATGCTAAACAAACACCTTGGATTGTCATATTATGGATCCCATTACTCTTTTCCTCTTCCCTTCTAATCACAGTGGTTTGTACCAAGAATGGATCTTGACTTAGGACAGATTCTCCATAGAATGGCCAATGATCTAAATTACTCTACTACTCTACTCAACTATAAGCATGCTTATTCAAATTTCCTCTCTGGAATTCTAACTAGGTAAACTGGAGGGAGGAAGAAGTTTGTAGAACTCATAAAAGGAGAACTCTTGTCTCAAAAACCAAAAAAAAAAAAAAAAAAATTGTAAGCAGGTATTTTGAGGGAACAGAGAACATTAAGACAGTAGTGAGTAAAAAAGTGAGGTAAGAGAAAAAAGGTGAATCATGTACAAGCTCAGGGAATACAAGAAATGTCACACTAGTACTTTCAGCATCCTGAGGTACTGATAATTTCTAATTTTCCCCTAAGTCCATGAGGGCTTTTATAATTAACATGATTTTACAAAAAAAAAAAAAAAAAATGATCAGTGCTCTCTTTTTAATAACTAAATAAAAAAAAAATAAGATTGACTTAAACCCAGTGCCTAATTCATTACCTACAAAATAACAATTTTAATTTTATTATGACATGCAAGAAGTAAAACTAAATATACCCACCATTCTTTCATGATGAGGTGCAAATAAGAGATGAACATTTACCAGCAAAAGTGTAGAGAACTATATAATAAATGGTAGGCATAAATACAACGTCAGGTTGCTCAGGATGAAGAATGTCAAAAGAACCTTTGGTAACCTAATCAGAAATAAAACCAAATCCGCTACTCTTGAGATGATTCTGACTCATAGCAACCTTATAGGAAAGAGTAAAACTGCACTGTAGGGTTTTCTAAGCTTGAGTCGGAATCGACTCAACGGCACTGGGTTACCCTTTACTGAAGGAGGCTGCCACATCTTTCTCCCATGGAGGGGCTGGTGGCTCAAACTGCTGACCTTTCAGTTAGTATGTAGGCGCTTAAGCACTGTGCCACCAGGGGTAGATAACCACTAACAACAGGAATAGAAAGTCTTGATTTTTCAATTTTAGGACCCAGCTGAGTTGTTAAGGGAAATAGAGGAGTCGCTACTCACAATATAACTCACAATATATGCAGTAGAAATTCTTGTTTAAATTCAAAGACAGATTTCTACTGATTGGTCTTCCAATTCACTAATCCTATCATCTATCTGGAAGCAGAAATTCTCAAGTTATATTTAAATGTGATGAAATTAAAAAGCTTTTGGAATCTCTAAATGTTTGGCAGGGTGTATATGTTTTTGGGGATAACTTGCAGGTAACCAGGCAGTATGACATAGGCCACATATTTTCTCCTGGAAAAAAATATCCCTCTCCATTCTGTCCCTGCCCTAACCTCCACCTGCGATATGGACATGGTAGTAGCGGATTATTGTGGTAGTGTGTACATGTGAGCTGGAATTCTGGGAGCCGAGAGAAGAAAGGACCCCACAGTTCATTACATAGACTTTCATTTAATCCTTGTATGTAGAGCTGCATGCACACTTCCTTATTTTCCCCCACAGTTATATCAGAAATTTTCTAGCTCAATTCCTATCTACTATTGATTTTCAAAAATGTTGCCCTTTAGTCAATCCTGATTCATGGCGACCCCATGTGTTCCAGAGCAGAACTGTTTTCCATGGCTATGATCTTTTGGAAGTACATTTCCAGGTTTTTCTTCCAAGGCTTCTCTCTATGTATCTGAACCTCCAATCTTCCGGTTAATAGCTGAGTACTGAACCATTTGCATCACCCAGGGACCCACCTCTGGCTATAAGCATATGATTATTTCTTAATCGAAAAAATGAGAAACAATTCGTAGTGATTATCTTTTTTACAAAAGGATGAAAAAGAGATAGATTTCTTTGTATTTTGTACATTTTTGAAATGTTTTGATTCTCAAAATTTATGCATGCATTACTTCATTTTTCATGTATATAGAGTCATCTAGATGGTGAAATTATGTACAGTGTTTTCATCTTTTTACTTGTTTGTATTATATAGAAGTAAACCATAATTTCATATTTTTTAAACAGAACAGCATTTTCTACCAAACATGGTGAGCTATCGATAAAAATTTATTTCCTCTCTAAGTTCTCATTAAAATACAAGTGAAAAAGGATTTTACGTATTAGCCCACAATGAACTAAAAAAATAAAAACCCAGGAAATACCTGTTGCTGAAAGACTGTCACACATTTTTCAAAGCATAATTGTAGGTAGGAGGCTTACAGTTTACTACAAAAAATTGATATAGAATTCTCATATAAACAAAAATTTCTGTACAGATAAAAATACAAATAAGAAATTAAATTGAAATTAGATTCTCGATGATTATGTAATTACAGACCGTGGTGCCAGATGCATAGGGACAAAAGTTGATGTCTGTCCCAACTGTATAAACACAGGTTTCCTATAAAAGTTCCTGTCCCCTCTACTCAAGTTATTCTCTTCTCTGGAGAGTATCGAATACTCACCAAAATTTTCTGTCTGTGACGTAACATATTTCTCTTTCAAACCCCAAAATTCCTCCTCTGGATTATCACATTCAGTATTGAAAAAAGAAAATCTACCAGGATAGGAATTTCAGCACGTAGAGGGCTAACTGTAATCATAATAAAAATAACAAACAAAAAATCTATCGTCATCAGATTGAAACCCACTCACGGCGAGCTCCTGCTTTACTGAAGAGAATTTTTCCACAGGGTTTTTGGCTGTAACCTTTACGGAAGTGAATCACCAGGCCTTTCATCTATGGTGCTGCTGAGTGGCTTCAAACTGTAAACCTTTAGGTTAATAGTGGAGTGACACCAGAAATGAACGTGGAGAAGGACAAAAAACAACAGCTCAAAACCACAAGTGGTTCTAATTACCCAAGAGAGGTAGAGACAGTAGTGAAAAATCTAAAGCAACTGGCCTTACATACTTTATTGTACCTTCTTTTGTCTCTTCCTCTACATGAAACTGACTCAACACTAGCCAGCGTATGTGCCCATATTACCCAGTTTCCTGAAGAAAGTGGCACTTATTCCCCAAGATAAGATTCTATGAAATCCACAGTAAGATTATACGCATTGTAGAATTATGCTAGGTCAGTCGAAACCATGAAGAAGGATTTGAAATTTCTATTTATCTTTGGTCTTCTGAAATCAATCTCTTACTCCATAGCTTCCTCATGGCATTTTTCACCTCAGCATTTCTCAACGTATAAATCAGAGGGTTAAGCAAAGGTGTTCCAACTGTATAAAACACAGTTATCATCTTATCCATGGGGAAGGTGGTTGCGGGGCGTGTATATATAAATATACAGGGAATAAAGAACAAGATGACTACAATGATATGGGAGATGCAGGTGGAAAGGGCTTTTTTCCTCCCTTCAGCACTGTGGTTTCTCAGAGAATGCAAGATGATAACATAGGAGAACATCAGCATGACAACACTCATTGTGCAAAGGGCTCCACTATTGGACACCAGTAGTAGGTTGGTCACATAGGTGTCTGTACAGGCAAGTTTCAACAAGGGCTGCAAATCACATAAATAGTGATCAATCACATTGGGACCACAGAAAGGTAAACTCAAGGTCAGAAAAATCTGAACTGAAGAATGTACACACAACAATACCCAGGCTATAGCTACCAACACACTGCAGACCCACTGGGTCATGATGCTCATGTAGTTCAGGGGTTTACAGATGGCCACATAGCGGTCAACAGCCATCAGCACAAGGATCAAGATCTCCAGGCAGCCAAAGAAATGAAAAGATTTGGATCATGCACTCATTAAAAGAGATGGTGTTATTCTTCAGAAGGGCATCCACAATCATTCTAGGGGCTACGGAAGTGGAGAAGCAGGTATCAGATAAGGATAAGTAGAAAAGAAAAAAGTACATTGGACTCCCAAGTGCCCGACTGGTCCTGATGGTAACAATAATCAACGAGTTACCCAACAATGTCCCTAAGTAGAAAAGCAAGAAAAAGGTAAACACTAATTTCTTTTTAACAGGATCTTGTGTCAGCCCAAGCAGAATGAACTCAGTCACATTATTATTCGGCAGCATGATTTCATGAATGAGGAGAAGGTATAAGTGTGAAATTGTTTACCTGAAAAAAAGAAAAAAATACAGGAATTAATGTATTGCGCTATGCAACAATGTGAAATATTTTAAGCAAATTAATTTGTGGGGCTATGTGATGTTATGGGATATTACGAGCAAAAATAAATATTCCATATCAGGGATGTTCTAGCTGTTGTTTCTTAATGAATCATGTCACCTATTTGTTCCTCAATTTTTAATGACCTCTTCCTAGGGTGATCTTAAATCTCAAATAAGCTTATGAAGGATACTTTCCTAAATCACTCTTAAAATGCGACTCCTTGTTAACTTTAAGATGCTTCTTGCTCTTATTAATTTGATTTACATGATAACTAAAAAATCAGGATATATGATGCCAATCTATTATTTACTTAATTTTTTTCTCATTCAGTAGACCTTGGGGCCCACGTTTTGCATGGTCAGTTTATCAGACAGTATTTAGGACATATTTGTCTTCCTTTTTGAATTTAATGTTATAAAGTCATGCACTATTCATGTCCACATAAATAGTATCTTATTTCCACATATATTTATGTATTACATATTAGTGATGCATACTTTTATAAATGTATATTACTTATAAATATATAAAAAAGTAAACAAAAAAAAATAAAATAAAAACATTGCCACCAAGCCAATTCTACTGATGGAGACCGCATGTCTTACGGAATAGAACTACTCCATAGGGTTTTTCTGGATGTAATTTTCACAGAAACAGATCACCAGTACTTTCTTCCATGGTGGTGGACAATAGGTTTGAGTAGTGAACCTTTAGGTTACTAGTAGAGTGCAAACCATTTACATCATTCAGGGACCAATAAATATATGACCAAGTCATTTACTGGACACTCATTTTGAGTTATTCCAGCTGAAAAAGGGAGCAAGAAACACCTATTTACCTCATTGCTGTGGAGTCTGTTCTGACCATAGCAACCCTATAAACGGCACCTTCTAAATAATCTATTTTTACCTCAGACACCTTAATGATGCTTAGTACTTGACATATTGCAATAAACATAAATGAATATTCTTTGAAAATTTGTAATAAGATATCTAGGTGCCCTGGTGGTACATGGTTAAAGGACTCCTCTGCTAACAACCAGAATGTTCCTTAGAAGCAAGGATGGTGAGGCTGCATCTTAAATACTTTGGGCATGTTGTCAGAAAGCATCAGTCACTGGAGAAGAACATCATGCTTGGTAAAGTACAGGGTCATCAGAAAAGAGGAAGACCCTAAATGAGATGGATTGACACAGTGGCTGCAACAGTGTGCTCGAGCATAACAATGATTGTAAGGATGGCGCAGGACCAGGCAGTGTTTCCTTCTGTGCCACACAGGGTTGCTGTGAGTTGGAACTGACTCGACCACACCTAACAACAACAACTAAACAAAAGATTGGTAGTTCAAACCCACCAGCCACTCCTTGGGCGAAAGATGTGGCAGTCCGCTTCCCTAAGACTTACAGCTTTGCATACCCTATACTACTCTGTGCTATTATGTCACTATGAGTTGGAGTTGGCTCGATGTTGATGAGTTTGGAATAAGGTATCTCAAATATCTCCATTTCTATTTTTTTCTTCCAATTTCTGAAAAACACCTCTTAGAGCTTACATTTCCAAATTAAAAGAGAGAAGACAATTGTTTAATAGCTCATGTTTCACAATTCAGATTTTTGCTTAAACATTTTAGATCTGGGGCAGTAGGAGTATGGGTTGCCACTAGGCACACCAGGCAGTTGGTATAGGATCAGACAGTCAATAAACACAAGCATAAATATATGAACATTTATTCTCTGTTTGATATTTCATGTTAATGTGAAATAATGGACTTTTCAGTAACTGATGTTAGGAATTTGAATCTCCATTTAAAAAAAATAACTACCTTTTATTCAGAAAAACTATATATTCCAGATGGCTGAAAGATAAAAATGTATCAGACCAAACTAGAAAATGATATTGGAAAAATAACTATATTTTAGGGTAGCAAATTCATAAAGAAAATTGTAATACATTAAAACCTCTTTATAACAAAACTCAATATGAACAAAGAGTTTTAAAAACTAGTGGAATGGGATCAAGTATTTATACCTCCTACAAATCAATAATACAAAGATTAGTAACCCAATTTTAAGTAACCCTGTAGGCACATTGGTTTAGTGCTCAGCTGCTAAATGAATGGTTGGTGGCATACAACTACAACAACCACCACCACACAATTTTACAAAAGAGCAAAGCATTTGAATGAACAATACACACAAGTATATTATTACTGGCCATTGAGCATATATAAAAATACTCAACTTCATCAAAATCAGGGAAGTGCCAATTAAACAACACTGAAAAACTCGTAAGTTTTGTAAAAACCAGACCATATCAAATTTTGATGATGATTTAGGAAATCAGCATGAGATCTAGTGAAATACCCCCAGAAAGCATTCAGAAGGGTATACACATTGCAGCCTTGCTAAAAATTGGGACAACTGGAAATGATTTAAATACCTAACAGTAAGAGTATGTAGATAATGTGAACTATGGCTTTACTATTGAAAATTAGGCAGAAGTTTAAATATTGAAGCTATATGAGCATCTAACATGGATAAATCACTGAGATATATTGATGACTAAAAATTAATAAACTGCACAAAAATTATCACAGTATGATAACTTGCATGTTGGAAAAAAGAAAAACTAGAATGCTAGTTAGATTCTTTGTGTACCTGTGTCTTATAAATGCACTGAAAAAGATGTGGAAGGAGATCTTTACCTCTGGGGAAGAAAGGGCGTGATGGACAAAGGGAATTTTAGTGTTATAAATATTGTGATTCCTCTATTAGGAGATTATATCACAACATTACTTCTGTAATTAAAAGTTCATTAATTTTAATACGGTTTTAAGAAGAGTGCATTATATAGTGAATGAAATACACGAAATAAAACAGAAGCCACAATCCAGTAGCAGAATTCTGTGAACTTTCACATAACTTGTTCTTTCTTAGTTATCCTATTGTTTCCTCTCTTTCTTTAGTAAATATATATACAGATGCTATTCTCTACCCATTATATTCCATGAGCTTTCACTATTTGAATTTCAGGTTCATATAAAATGGAAATATAACTAGCCAAATGCATTTCTGTCCCCTATTCCTACACAGGAAGATTTTTGAGATAAAGAAACCAATATTTCGTTCTGTTGTTCATAGGGTGGTTATGAGTAGGAACAGGCTTCACAACCACTAGGTAGGTAGGTAGGTATGTAGGTACTATTATGATCACTCTGTGGGCATCTATTTTCTCACCTGTAAATGAGGAAGTACAGTCTTTGTGAAATCTTCCAGCCACTAAAAATTAATTTTTATTAATCAAGTGTTTTACTAAATCAATTAATTAATCAAAATTATCAATTAATATTTTCATCATTCCCTTACTATTTTTTATTCTGCTTACTGCTTTTAATGTTCAATCATTTGATAATGTGTTCACATATACAGAGCTTTTTAGCATTGCTCTTCTATCTGAGTGGTGTAGTGGTTCAGTGCTACTGCTGCTAACCAAAGGGCCAGCAGTTCGAATCCGCCAGGCACTCCTTGGAAACTCGATGGGGCAGTTCTCTGTCCTATAGGGTGGCTATGAGTCGGAATCAACTCAATGGCACTGGGTTTTCTGGGTATTCTATCTGAAGTAGAGTAAAAAGCGTTCCACAGTTTCTCTTAGCCTCTTGTCCCAGCACCAAACAGCCCCAAGTAGGAGCCAGGATTTCAAGATACAATTCCCATGGTTAATTTTCCGTTAGAACAGGTGTCTTTACTTTGACTTGCAAGCTAATAAAAATTTCCAACTGTGACCAAAATTAGAAGAATCTAAAGATTGTAAAATATAATTAGCAAATATACTTTCCAAGCATTCATAGTAGAATATTATTTTAAGTATAGATTCTATGGATATTCAAGTAGCTTTAAATGGATTCAGCTATGCAAAAAAAGGAAGAAAAGAAGAGAGAAGAAAAGGAAACGGAAAGAAAGGGAAGGAACTCACATGCATATTATCTGACAATTCCAATCAATATTTGAAGGAATGTTCTTGAGTTTCTGAACTCATGACAGCATACAGGAAAAACACTATCAAAATAATAAATACACTTCTTTGAAAAAAAATAAGTGAAAAAATCTTCATGCTTGATATCTAGATGTGAAATTATGTTTAAAAGAAATATATCAAAAAACTAACTTTATATTTAGTCATAATGAGAACTATGTTACAAAACTGCAGGAAAATGTCAGACCCAGCTGAACATTTTGCTTTCTTTGTTTCAATACAGCAGTGAGCAGGGAGGGCCAGTTCTCTAAGTGCAGGGGGTCTGGGGACTCCTGGAGGAGCTGCGCTGAAAGCATTAAAAAAAAAAATGAGGAGCATTTAAAGGCACTTGAGGAAGCTGAGTGCAATCCCACAGGTATTCCCTATGGTAGGTCTTGGATAAGACTAGGAAAAATAAACTCTTTTTGCTGTTGTTACTTAACTTCTTTATTCTCCTGGCTTTTAAATGTGATTTCTTAAATTCATTTAAATTGCATCAAATGTACAATGTTACATATTTAGCATAGGTTTTAAGACTAATGTCCAAAAAAATTAAAAAAATAAAATAGCCTTATCTCGCTCTATGCAGGGAATAAACCCTAATGCAGTCATTAAATTTATTAAGAGTATTTCTCTGCTTAAATTACCAAGGCCAATAATTTATTTGTATTGTATTTATTTTGCTTTTTTAATGCAAATAATGTCAAAGTTAAATGCACTTGTTTTTTTCCTTTATAATTATTATTATAGACATCCTGGTTGGTGTGAGGGTAGACCTTTGTGACTGAGCAGTAGAATTCTTATCTTCCATCTTTTTTATGTGAGATACACTGGTTTGATTTCTGGTCAACACACCTCATTTCTCAGTGGAGGCTTGAAAATTGAATATAGCTATGATACTGACCAGATTTCAGGGAATCATTCAGATTAATACGGACTAGGAAGAAAGGCCTGGTGACCTATTTCTGAAAACGAGCCAGATGATTCAGTCTGTAATGATTCAGTCTGTTAAGCCCTCATGGGAATGACGCAGGACCAGGCAGCATCCCATCCACTCTGTGTGGGGGCTTACTGCAAGGCAGCTCACTACGACAAATTGAATGATATTTGTCACAGTACAATAGCATCCATTTTAGGGAAAACATATAAATTTAAGGTGGAAGGAACACTTTGAAATATTTTTTTCAAACCCAAGGGCTAAGATAATTTTTTTTAAAAAAATCTGACTATGGAATATTCCAATTCCAAGATGTATCAACTCAATAGAAGAAAATTGTTAAGGTTTTAGAAAAAGAATATTGAAAACTCAAAGGGAACAAATTGACCTTAGCAAACATGACACGACTAGGTAGATTCTTTTATTGTTGCTGTTATTTTGTTGTTAGGTGCCTTCAAGTGGGATCTGACTCACAGAGATTCTATGTACAGCAGAAGAAAACACTGCCCGCTCCTGCGCCATCCTCACAGTCTTGTTATGTTTGAGCCCATTGTTGTAGCCACTATCAATCCACCTCTTGAGAGTCTTCCTCTTTTTCTCTGACACTTACTGTGCTGAAGGGGATGTCCTTCTCCAGGGACTTGTCCCTCCTGATAGCATATCCAACTTATGTGAGTCATAGTCACATCATCCTTCCTTTCTACGGAGCATTGTGGTTGTGCTGCTTCCAAGACAGATTTTTTCATTCTTCTTTTGGTCCACGGCATATTTAATATTTTTGCCAGCACCACAGTTGAAAGGAATCAAGTCTTAATCGGTCTTCCATATTCATAGTCCAGCTTTTGCAAGCATTACAGGCCACTGAAAACAATACGGCTTGGATCAGGCACACTTTAGTCCTTAAAGTGACATCTTTGCTTTTTAACTCTTTAAAGAGTTTTTTTTTGTTTGCAGCAGATTTGCTCAATGCAAAGTGTGTTTTGATTTCTTGACTGCTGCTTCCTTGGGTCTTCTTTGTGTACACAAGTAAAACAAAATCCTTGACAACTTCAAACTTTTCTCCGTTTTTTATGATATTGTTTAATGGTACAGTTGTGAGCATTTTTGTTTTTTTGACGTTGGTGCATAATCCATACTGAAGGCCATAGTCTTTGATCTTCATCAGTAATTTCTTCAAGTCCTCTTCACTTTCAGCAAGCAAGGTTGTGTCATCTGCATAATGCCCAGGTTGTTAAAGAGTCTTCCTATAGTCCTGATGTTCTGTTCTTTTTCAAATAGGCCAGCTTCTAGGATTTTTTGCTAAGCATTCGGATTGAATAAGTACGGTCAAAGGATACAATCCTGACCACACACATTTCCTGACTTCAAACCATGCAGTATTCTCTTTTTCTGTTCCAACAACTGCCTCTTGCTCTATGTCTGGTTTCCCTGTGAGCTTAATTAAGTGTTCTGGAATTTTCATTCTTTGTAATGTTATCCATAACTGGCTATGATCCACACAGTCAAATGCCTTTGCACAGACAATAAAACACATGTAAGCCTCTTTTCAGCATTCACTATTTTGTCCCAGGATCCATTTGACATAAGCAAAGATATTCCTCGTTCCACATCCTCTTCTGAATTCTGGCTTGAACTTCTGGCAGTTCCCTGTCCAGGTACTGCATCAACCACTTTTGGATGATCTTCAGCAATATTTAACTTGCATGTGAGTGGCTCAGTGGTTAAGAGCTAAGGCTACTAATCAAAAGGTCAGCAGTTTGAATCCACCAGCCACTCCTTGGAAACTCCAAGGGGAAGTTCTACTCTGTCCTATAGGGTCCCTATGTGTCAGATTTGGCTAGACAGCAATGGGTTTTGGTAATATTAATGATATTGTTCCATAATTTCCACATTCTGTTGAATCACCTTTCTTTGGAATAGGCATAAATATGGATTTCTTCCTGTCTGTTTGCCAGGTAGCTGTCTTCCAAATTTCTTGGCATAGATGTGTGAGCACTTCTAGTGCTGCATCCGTTTGTTGAGCAACTCAATTGGTACTCCTTCCTTCCTGGAGCCTTCTTTTTCGCCATTGTTTTCCGCGTAGCTTAAGCTTCTTCCTTCAGTACCATTGTTTCTCGATCATATGCTACCTCATGAAATGTTTGAAAGTTGACCAACTCTGTTTTGGTACAGTTTTCCTGTGTATTCTTCTATCTCCATTTGATACTTCCTGTGCTATTCATTATTTTGCCCATAGAATCCTTCAAAATTGCAACTCGAGAACTGAATTTTTTCTTCAGTTCCTTCAGCTTGAGAAATACCAAGTGTGTTCTTCCCTTTTGATTTTCTATCTTCAGGTCTTTGCACATATCATTATAATACTTTACTTTTTCTTCTCCTGCTCCCCTTTGAAATCTTCTTTTCAGCTCTTTTACATCATCATTTCTTCCATGCCCTTTAACTTCTCTACATTCAAGAGCAGTTTTCAGAGCCTGTTCAGACATACATTTTGCTCTTTTCTTTCTTTCCTGTCTTTTAATGACCTCTTGATTTCTTCATGTATGAAGTCCTTGATGTCATTCCACAACTCGTCTGGTCTTTGGTCATAAGTGTTCAATAACTCAAATCTATTCCAGAGATGGAGGTTTACGGAACAAACTAGTTTCTCTTTAAACAGTTAGTACACATACTGTTTTATGACATTGGTTAACAAGGCTACGACATGTCAACACTCTCTCTCTTCTCAACCTTGGGTACACTATTACCAGCTTACCTGCCACCTTCTGGTTTCTAGTCCTTGCCCCAGGGCTGGTGTGTCCCTTTAGTCTTGTTTTATTTTATGGGCCTGTCCAATCTTTGGCTGAAGGGAAGACCTCAGGAGTGACTTCATTACTGAGCTGAAAGGGTGTCTGGGGGCCATACTCTCAGGGATTCTCCAGCCTCTGTCAGGCCAGCAAGTCTGGTCTTTCTTTTTGAGTTAGAATTTTGTTCTACATTTATCCCCAGCTCTATCCTGAACCGTCTATTATAATCCCTGTTAGAGCAGTCAGTGGTGCTAGCCAGGCAACGTCTAGTTGTACTGAACTTAGTCTGGTAGAGGCTGTTGTAGATGTGGTTATCTTAACCTTGTATCTTGAGTTTCATTCTTTGTTCCACAAGAAGTGAGACCAGTGGAGTATCCTAGAGGGCCGCTTACAGTCTTT
Source organism: Loxodonta africana (assembly GCF_030014295.1). Taxonomy (NCBI): domain Eukaryota; kingdom Metazoa; phylum Chordata; class Mammalia; order Proboscidea; family Elephantidae; genus Loxodonta; species Loxodonta africana. Next base: position 1,803,965 of record NC_087363.1, read on the forward strand.
CAAGACCCCAGGCACTACTCACCAATGTAGAATGTAGAACATTTTCTTTTTAAATTATATTATGCCAATTAAGCTGTGTGTTCCCTGAGACCATAGTCCCCACAGCCCTCAGGCCAGCAATTCGGTCCCTTAAGGAGTTTGGATGTGTCTATGGAGCTTCCATGTCCTTGCCTTGTACAAGTTGTGCTGGGTTCCCCAGTATTATGTAGTGTCTTACCCTTTGCCAAAGTTACCTCTTCTCTATTGTGTATTTAGTGTTTTCGGTCTCCACCCTTCCCCTCCCTTGTAAACATAAAAGGTTATTTTTTTTATGTGTGTAAAAGTTTTCATAGTAATGGTCTCATACAGTATTTGCCTTTTTGTGATTGATTTATTTCACTCAGCATAATGCCCTCCAGATTCATCCATGTTATGAGATGCTTCACAGTTTCATTGGTGTTCTTTATCGTGTAATACTCCATTGTGCGTATGTACCACCGTTTGTTTATCTGTTCACCTGTTGACGGGCATCTAGGTTGTTTCCATCTTTTTACTATTGTGAACAATTCTGCAGTGAACATGGGAGTGCATGTGTCTATTTATGTGACAACATTTATTTCTCTAGAATATATTCCTAGGAATGGGGTTTCCGGATCATATGGTATTTCTGTTTCTAGCTTTCTAAGGAAGTGCCATATCATTTTCCAAAATGGTTGTATCATTTTGCATTCCCACCAGCAGTGTATAAGATTTCTGATCTTCCAGCAGCCTCTCCAATATTCGTTATTTCCTGTTTTTTTGATTCATGCAAGTAATACCAGGGAGAGATGGTATCTCATCATCAGTTTGATTAGCATTTCTCTAATGGTTAGGGGTCTTGAGCACTTCCTCGTGTGTTTGTTGGCCATTTGAATGGCTTCTTTTGTGAAGTGTCTGTTCATTTCCTTTGCCCATTTTTTAATTAGTCTTTTTGTTGTAGGGGTGTTGGGTTTTCTTGTAGATTTTAGAGATTAGACCTTTGTCTGATTTGTAATAGACAAAATGTTTTCCCATTCTGAGGGTTCTCATTTTACTCTGTTTGTGAAGTCTTTTGATGAGCCTGGTTACCTAGCTTATTGTCTGGAACTTCCATGTTGTTTGTTGTGGTTTGTATCCTGTTAATGCCATACAGTTGTGCCTCTAGCATTGATCCTATATTTCCTTCTATAAACTTCGTAGATTTTGGCTTTATATTTAGGTCTTCTATCCATTTTGAATTAGTTTTTGTATATGGTATTAGATGTCGGTCCTGTTTCATTTTTTTTCAGATGGACACCCTGTTTGTCCAGCACCATTTGTTAAAAAGACTGTTTTTTTTTTTTTTGTTCTCCCCATTTGATGGTCTTTGGGCCCTTGTGGAAGGTCAGGTGACCATAGGTGAATGAATTTACATCAGAGTTCTCAATTCTGTTCTACTGGTCAATGTATCTGTCATTGTACCACTACCATGCTGTTTTGACTACCACAGCTATATAGTAGGTTCTGAGGTCAGGTAGTATGAGTCCTCCTTGTTTATTCCTCTTCTTCAATATTGCTTTACTTATCTGGGGATTCTTCCCTTTCCATATAAAGTTAACAATAAGTTTTTTCCATCTTTTAAAGAATGTTGTTGATATTTGAATTGGGATTGCATTGTATTTGTAAATTGCTTTGGGTAGATTTGTCATTTTCACGATGTTGAGTCTACCTGTTCATGAGCATGGTATGTTTTTCCATTAATGTAGATCTCTCTTGGTTCTTGCATCAGTGTTTTGCAGTTTCCTTTCTATAGGTCTTTTGTATCCTTTGTTAGATTTATTCCTTTTTTTTTTTTTTTTAGGGGCTATTATACATTTTTTTTTATATATATATGGTATTGTTTTCCTTATTTACTTTTCATTGTTCTCTTTATTGGTGTTTAGGAATCCAGCTGATTTTTGTATGTTTATTTTGTATCCTGCTCCTCTGCTTAATCTTTCTATTAGTTTCAGTAGTTGTCTTGTGGAGTCTTTTGGGTTTTCTATGTATAGCATCATATTATTTGTAAATTGGGACATTTTAACTTCTTCACTACCAGTTTGGATGCCCTTTATTTCTGTTTTTTGCCTTATTGCTCTAGCTAGGTCTTCCAGCACAATGTTAAATAGGAGTGATGTTAAAAAGCGTCCTTTTCTTATTTCTGTTCTCAAGGGGAATGTTTTCATCCTCTCTCCATTAAGAATGATGTTGGCCATAGGTTTTGCATAGAGGGCCTTTATGATGTTGAGAAGTTTCCCTTCTATACCTATTAATGGAGACTTTTTATCAGGAATGGGTTTGGGACTTTGTCGAATGTCTTTTCTGCATTGATGGAGATGATCATCTAATTTTTTTCTTTCCTTTTATTTATGTGGTGGATTACATTGATTGATTTTCTAATGTTGAACTATCCTTGCATAACTGACATGAATCCTACTTGGTCATGGTGTATTATATTTTAATATGCTGTTGAATTCTCTTGGCTAGAATGTCATTGAGAACTTTTGCATCTACATTAATGAGAGATATTGGTCTGTAATTTTCTTTTTTGCGTGTGGTGTCTTTGCCTGGTTTTGGTGTCAGGGCTATGCTGGCTTCAAAGAATGAATTCAGAAGTATCACTTCCTTCTCTACATTCTGAAATTGTTTGAGTAGTACTCGTGTAAGCTCTTCTCTGAATGTTTGGTAGAAATCTCAAGGGAAGCCATCTGGGTCAGGGCTTTTTTGTTGGGCGTTTTTCATTACCTTTTCAGTCTCTACTCATGTTATGAGTGTATTCAAATTTTCAACATCATTTTGTGTAAGTTTGTGCAGGTAGTGTGTTTCTAGAAATGCATCCATTTCCTCTAGGTTTCAAATATTTTGGAGTATAGTTTTTCATAATACTCTGTTATAATCCTTTTTATTTCGCTTGGTCTGTTGTAATGTCCCCCATTTCATTTTTTTATTTGGATTATTTGCATCCTGTCCTGTATTTTTTTGTCAGTTTTGCTGGTGGTTTGCAATTTTGTTGGTCCTTTCAAAGAACCAACTTTTGGTTTTGTTGATTCTTTCTCTTGGGTGTGTGTGTGTTTGTCTATTTCATTTATTTCCACTCTGATCTTTATTACTCCCTTTCTTCCGGTGGCTGTGGGGTTGTTTTGATGTTCTCTTTGTATTTGCTCAAGTTGTGTGGTTTATGTTTTGATTTTGTCCCTTTCTTCTTTTTTAATGTGTGTGTCTATTGCTATAAACTGACTTCTGAGGCCTGCCTTTGTGTCTCAAAGGTTTTGGTATAATGTGTTTTCATTCTCATTTGATTCTAGGAATTTTTTGATTCTATCTCTGATATCATCTATTACTCAAGGGTTTTAAGAAGTGCGTTATTTAGTTTCGATGTAATAGCTTTTTTTTTTCCTTGCTCCTCCCATTGTTAATTTCTACTTTGATGGTATTGTGGTCATAGAAGATACTTTGAATTATTACAGTGTTTTGGATTTTGTTGAGGGTTGCTCTGTGACTGAAGATGTAGTCTATTCTGTAGAACATTCCATATGTGTTGGAAAAGAATGTGTACTTTGCAGCTGTTAGATGGAGTGTTCTATATATATCTATGAGCTCAAGTTGGCTGATTGTGGCCTTCAGAACTTTTGTATCTTTGTTGAGTTTCTTTCTAGATGTTCTGTCCTTTACCTAGATGAGTGTGTTGAAATTTCCTACCATTATTGTGAAACTGTCACTTTCTCTTTTCAGTGCTGTTAGAGTTTGTTGTATGAAATTTGAAGCCCTGTCATTGGGTGTGTAGATGTTTGTTATGGTTAAGTCTTCATGATGGGTCATCCCTTTAATCATTATATCGTGCCCTTCTTTGTCTTTTATGGTGGATTTTGTATTAAAGTCTATTTTATCTGAGATTAGCATTGCCACTCCTTTTTGGTAGTTATTTGCTTAATATATTTTTTTTCGGTCCTTTTTTCTGCCTTTGTTTCTAAGCTGTGTCTCTAGCAGAATGGATCCTGTTTTTTAATCCATTCGGTCACTCTCTGTCTCTTTGTGTGTGCATTTAGGCTATTTACATTCAGTGTAATTATTGATAGGTGTAAGTTTATTGCTGTCATTTTGTAGTGCTTTTTTTGTGGTGCTAACAGATTTTTTTTTCCCCCTCTTACTCTCCTGTGCTGAGTTCCTTTTGTTTGTGGATTTTTTTTTTTTTCATTTCTTTTGGTTTTGTAGATTTTGTTTTTATTGAGACTTTATGTTTTTCTTCTTCACTTTGATGAGTAGGTTTGTTAACTTTCTTTCTGGTTACCTGGAAATTGACCCTTATCTTCCAAGTTTGAACCAGCCTATTATTACTTGGTATCGCCTTGCCTTCCTTTCTGTTTGAAAATTCTATAACTACACTGGTTATTTCCTCTTTTATTGTTCTGACGTTGTTGTCATTTACAGATTAAAGTCTCTGGTTCCCTGTTGCATTTCTTTTGGTTTTGGATAGTCCTTCAGAGTTTGTTTCCTAGGTTTGTATCTGGCTAGTACAGTTTTGCATACTAGATTCAAACTGTGGTCTGATGCTGTTTGTTTTCAGACTGAAGGATTCCTTTTAATAATTCCTTTAAGTTTTGTTCGTTTTTTACACATACCCTTAATTTCTGTTAATCTGGAAACATCCTCATTTCACCTTCATATTTGAACAAGAGTTTTGTAGGGTATTTTGTACTTGGATGGCAGTTTTTTTCTTTCAAGTTTTTATGTCATTCCATTGCCTTCTTCTCTGCAAGGTTTCTGCTGAATAATAAGGGCTTAATCTTATTGTTTCTCTTCTGTATGTGACTTTTTGTTTTTCTGTAGCTACTCTCAGGATTTTTTCTTTGTCTTTGGTTTTAGCAAGTGTCATTATGATTTGCCTTGGTGATTTTCTTTTGGGGTCTGTCCTATATGGGGTTCATTGAGCTTCTTGAATGGTCATCTTTTCATCTTTCATGATATCAGGGAAACTTTCTGTTGGCAATTCTGCAGTGCTTCTCTCTGTGTTTTCCATTTTCTCTCCCTCTTCTGGAACTCTCATCACTTGAAAATTTTTGCTTTTGATTATATCCCAGATAATTCTCAGGGTTTCTGCATTTTTCTTCATTCTTTTTCCAGAATTTTCCTCAGAGTTGTATCCAAGTGTATGTATTCAATTTCACAGATCTTGTCTTCTATCATTTCAAACCTACTCCTCGGCCCTTCTATGATGCTGTCTATTTCTGAAATTTTGTTGTTTATCTTTTGAATTTCTAATTTTTGTTTTTGTATGATTTCTAGTCGAGAATTTATTTTTGTATTTTTCCTGTATTATTTTCCTAAATTCTTCCATTTTTTTGACTGTGTTTTCCGTGCATTTGTCTGCCTCTTCCATAAATTTTTCTATTTTTCTCATTTTTGCCTGCTTTTTGCTTCATTCTCAGATAGCTTTGAATATGAGAGATTTGAATTCCCTGTCAGCAGTTCTAGTGCCTTTTCTTCTACTGGAAAGTCATTTTATGTTTTATTTTGGACACCTACTGGTACTTTCCTGTCCTGCTTTTATATATATTTTGATATTACCTGCTGTCTTTAGGACATTCCATATTTATTTTCTTGGTTTATTTCATCCTGCTTTTTTGTTTTATTTGGTTATGTCTGAGCAGGTGGGCTGTGCATTCTTTGTTGTTTGTTCATCTGTTGTCACCATACTTTTCACCTCCCTGTCCAATGGACAGGTCCAATCATTCTGTTACGGTGCAGCACGGCATGTCCAGCTGAAGGGGGGGTGACTGGGATGCATTGCTTGTGGCATGTACTATGGCCAACATGGTGGACCAGGAATCAGTGCTGGGTAGGTTCTGGTAGGCCACGTCTATGCTGGTGAGGAAAGAAAGCAGAGAGGAACAGGAGCCAAAAAGAAGCAAACAAACAAAAAAAGAGTGCAAAGTGATCTTGCTGTTGGAATGGAGAGATACAAAACTAAGAAATGGAGAGAAACAAACAGGAAAATTTGAAAATAGGAGTGAAAAAAGAAAAAAATTAACTATATAAAAATTTGGAAAAGAAAATGCCCCAGGGGTCCTAACTGTTTGGCTACAAAGACTGAAGAAGTTGCTCCCAGGCTGCACAGTATAGCCTGGCTATAGGGGGTATAGATGTCATACAACTCCAGTTATTCAGGAGACAGGGAAAGAATGTAAGTACAGAGAGATGAGAACTGAGAAATTAAGACAGACAGAAAGGAAAAAGGAGAGAAAAAAAGAAAGAAGAAAGAAAGGAAGAATGGAAGAAAAGAAGGAAAGGAAGGAAGGGAGAGAGGGAGGGAGGAAGGGAGGGAGGGAGGGAGGGAGGGAGGGAGGGAGGGAGGGAGGGAGGGAGGGAGGGAGGGAGGGAGGGAGGGAAGAAGGAAGGAAGGAAGGAAGGAAGGAAGGAAGGAAGGAAGGAAGGAAGGAAGGAAGGAAGGAAGGAAAAAGAAATTCCCCCAGGGGCTGTGCAGATTGGGAAAGTGGCTCCTAAGCTGCAGCACAGCTAGAAGGGGCTCCCAAGCTATGAAAAGAAAAAGAAAACAAACAAACAGAACAAAGCAAAAGCAAAACAAAGCCAAAATATAAAATAAAATAAAAAAGCCCCAGCAATCCCACCAGCATGGCATTGCAGCAGGGGAAGTGGTTCCCCAGCTAAGCAACACTTCACAGCCTTTCAAGAAGAAGCAAAGCTGAGACATGGAGCTGGGTGTCTTAGAGAAAGTACAGTGAGGTTCTGGGAGTCACAGAAGAAATGGAAAGAAAGCAACACCAGCAACAGACAGTTGGCACTGGAGGAGCAAGCAAGTGTGGGCTGGGTGAACCCAAGTGGTCTGGGACCAAAGTAGTTGCCTCCCTATCAAGAAATTGTGGCCAGTATGAAGGAGAAGAGGCCGAAGAAGGGGAGGAGAAGTGTGGGGGTTAGGAAAAATTATGTCACTGGTTACCAGGTGCTCTGTCTCCTGCTGGGAACTTCGTGAAGCCACTCTCCTATACTCCTTGTCTGCTGATTTCTGATGGGGATGGGGTGAAACCAAGCAGTAAGGACTTTGCACTTCCCAGTCAGCCGAGCCCCTGGAGCGAGCAAGGAAGCACAAAAATAGATCAGAGAGGAGAGTTTAGGGGTTGCGAAAGCATATATTGCTGGTTGCTGGGTGCTTTGTCTCCTTCTGGGAGCTCCATGAAGCTGCTTTCCATGTTCCCTGTCTGCCGGTTTCTGATAGGAGTACAAGATGGTGAAAGTGTGCTCTGTTAGTTGATAGGGAACCTCTGCAAGTATCTCTCCTCACTCTCTGTTCTCTCTCAGCTTCTTATTCATTTGATGTTTAACTGAGTTCTTTATCTCTTCATTTGGCAGTTCAGGCTCCAGGAATGATGTTTGTCTCTGTTTTACTTAGTTTTTTGGGTCTTTGTTGTGGAGGGACAATGTGGTGCTTTTGTCTATGGCTCCATGTTGGCCAAAAGTCCAAAATATTCTTTTTAATGATGAATGCAGTGCCATTCGTCTTCAATTAGTCATTCTGGCATAGTAGACCATAAATAAGACCATCTTCATCGAAATGTCCCATTCCAGACCATTTCAGCTCACTAATGGCTAGGATCAATTATTATGCATTCCATTTCATTTTTGATGATTTCTAATTTTCCTAGATTCATACTTCATACATTCCATGTTTCTATCATTAATGGATAATTGAAACTTTCTTCTCATTGTGAGTTGTGCCACATCAGCAAATGAAAGCCCTAAAAGCTTGGATCGTTCCATATCATTAAGGTCTACTCTACCTTGAGGTAGCAGCTCTTCCCCAGTCATATTTTGAGTGGCTTCAAGCCTGAGGGCTCATTTTGTGGCATTATATCAGACACTGTTTTGCTGCTATTCATAAGGTTTTCACAGGGTAATTTTTTTTTGTTTTTGGAAGTAGACCACTAGGTCCTTCTAAAACTGCCTTAGTCTGGAAGTTCAGCTGAAACTTGTCCACTAAGGGTGACCCTACTGGTATTTGAGTACCTGTAGCATAGCTTTCTGCCTCAGAGCAACACGAATGCCACTACATTACCACAAACTGACAGACACATGGAGAATTTTTTTTGATTAACTAATGAAATATTTTCAGAATGTTTGGCTGTTAAGAGTTAATGCTGAACAAACATTGAGGCTTGTCAAATTTTGGATTCCTTACCATTTTCCTCCTCCCTTCTAATCATAGTGGCTTCTGCCAGGGACTGTTGCTGAACTAGGGCAGACACTCCACAAAAAGGCCAATCATTTAAATTTAGTCTACTATACTCAATTATAGGAAACTCTGGTGGCATAGTGGTTAAGTGTTATGGCTCCTAACCAAAATATCGGCAGTTCAAATCCACCAGGTGCTTATTGGAAACTCTTTGAGGCAGTTCTACTCTGACCTATAGGGTCACTATGAGTTGGAATGGGCTCGGCATCAACACGTTTGTTTTTTTGGTTTTACTCAATTATATGAGCAAGCTTATTCAAATTTCCTCTCTAGAATTCTGACTAGGTAACTTGATAGGTTGGAAGGAAGAGGGAAAAGCTTGTAGAATGCATGGAAGGACATCCTTTGTCTTGAAAACTAAAGGCACGTGTGAGCACACATTTTAAGGAAACAGAGAACATAAAGTTAGTAAAAAAAAGATAGTAAAGAGCAACAAAAGTAAGAGAAAAAAGGGAAATCATGTGAAAACTCACAGAACACAAGAGATAACACGCTAGTACTATCAACATCCTGAGGGAATTTCTAGTTTCCCTGAAGTCCTTGGGGACTCTTATGATTAACATGATTTTACAAAATAAAATGATCAGCGTACTCTTTTTAATCACTAAATAATCACTAAATAGGTCTGACCGTATCCTAGTACCTGATTTATTATATCCAAAATACCAATTGTAATTTTATAATGACATGCAAGAAGTAAAAGAACTATTCTTTCATGGTGATAAGCACATAGGAGATGAACATTTACTAGAGATGAACATTTACTAGAAAATGATTAGAGAACTATATAATAAGTTATTGTTGTTGTTAGGTACCGTCGAGGCAGTTTGGACTCATAGTGACCCTATGTACAACAGAATGAAACATTATCTGGTCCCGTTCCATAATCACAATTGATGCAATGCTTGAGCCCATTGTTGCAGCCATTGCATCAATCCATCTCGTGGAGGGTCTTCCTCTCTTTTGTTGACCTTCTACTTTACCAAGCATGACGTCCTTTTCCAGGGACTGGTCTTTCTTGTTAACAGGTTCAAAATATATGAGGTGGAGTCTCACCATCCTTGTCTTTAAGGAGCATTCTGGCTGTACTTCTTACAAGACACAATTGTCTGTTCTTTTGGCAGTGTATGGTATATTCAATATTCTTCACCAACACCATAATTCAAAGGCATCAATTCTCCAAACTTCCTTATTCATTATCCAACTTTCACATGCATATGAGGTGAATGAAAGCACTGAGGCTTGGGCCAGGCAAACCTTGGACCTTAAAGTGACTTTTTTGCTTTTTAACACTTTAAAGAAGTCTTTTGCAGCAGATTTGCACAATACCATATGTCTGTTGATTTCCTGACTTCTGCTTCCCTGGGTGTTGATTGTGAATCCAAGTAGTGAAATCCTGGACAACTTCAATGTTTTCTCTGTATATAATGATGTTGTTCATTGGTCCAGTTGTGAGGATTTCTGTTTTTTTCTTTTTTTTTATGTTGAGGTATAATCCATAACGAATCTGTATTCCTTGATCTTCATTAGTAAGTACTTCAAGTCCTTTTCACTTTCAGCAAGCAAGGCTGCATCATCTGTATAACACAGGTTGTTATCTGATGCCCCTTTCTTCTTCATGTAGTCCACCTTCTCAGGTTATTTGCTCAACATACAGATTGAATAAGTATGGTCAAATGATACAACCTGATAAACACCTTTCCTGATATTAAAATATGCAGTATCCCCTTTTTCTGTTCGAACAACTGCTTCTTGTTCTTTGTAGAGGTTCCACATGAGCACAATTAAGTGTTCTGGAATTCCCATTCTTCGGGACGTTATTCATAATTTCTTATGATACACACAGTTGAGTGCCTTTGCATAGTCAGTAAAACACAGGCCAACAGAGCTCATCTTACAGCACTATACTGGACAATGCTTCACTACTATTTATAGGGTTTTCACTGGCTAATTTTTTTTCAGAAGTAGATCGCCAGGTCCTTCTTCCTAGTTTGTCTTAGCCTGGAAGCTCAGCTGAAAATTTTCCACTGTGGTGACTGTGACAGTTAAGGTTGCGTGTTATTGAATAATGGTTGCATAGCTTCTAGCCTCAAAGCAACATGCAAGCCCCCACATATGACAAACTGACAGACATGCAAGGGACGCAATAAGTGGTAGGCCTAAACACAACATTAGTGTGCTTGGGATGAAAGGTGTGGTGACAACATTTGGGAACCTTACCAAAAAATAAAAGCACATCCATTGCTGTTGAGTCGATTTCGATTCATAGCGACCCTGTAGGACAGAGTAGAACTGCTCTATAGGGTTTCCAAGGCTTTGATTTTTATGAAAGCAGACTGACACAACTTTCTCCTGTCTGTGATGTGGCCTGTGGTTTTGAGCCAATGACCTTTTAGTTAGCAGTTGAGCACTATGGTATAGGCCACATATTTTCTCCTGAAAAAAAAAAAGGTAAAAACCTCCCCCTTGCCCCCCACCCCAAGATCTGCATATGGTAGAAGTGGATTAGTGAGGTAGTATGTGCCTTCAGCTGGAATTCTGGGAGCAGAGAGAGGAAGGACCCCACAGCTCATTATGTAGATTTTCACTTAATCCTTGTATATGAAGCTGCACACTTCCTAATTTTCCCCCACAGTTATATCAGAAATTTTCTAGCTCAATTCCTATCTACTATTGATTATCGAAAAAAGAAAAAATGTTACCCTTGAGTCCATTCTGATTCTTGGTGACCCCATATGTTCCAGAGTAGAATTGTTTTCCGTTGGGTTTCAATGGCTGTGATCTTTTGGAAGTAGATTCCCAGGCTTTTCTTCCAAGGCTCCTGAGGATGCATTCAAACCTCTGATCTTTTGGGTAATAGCCAAGCACTTAACTGTTTGCACCACCCAGGAACTCCACCTATGGCTATAAAAAAAAATGACTATTTCTTAACGGAAGAAACAAGAAACTATTCAGAGTGATTTTTTTTTTTTTACAAAAGGACTAGAAAGAGATTAAATTTTTTTCATTTTGTACATTTTTGAAATATTTGGATTTTCAAAACTTGTGCATGCATTACTTCATATTTTCATGTCAACAGAGTCATCTAGATGGTAAAATTATGTACTCTGTTTTCATCTTTTTATGCCTTTGTGTTATAGAAAAGTAAACCTTAAGTTCATACTTTAAAAAAAGAACAGTATTTTCTGTTAAACAAGGTGAGCTATCCATAAAAATTTATTTCCTCTCTCTTCTAAATTTTCAGTGAAATAAAAGTAAAAAAAAAAAAAAATACATATTTGCCTACAAAAAAAAAAAAAAAAAGCTAGACAAAACAGGAAATACCAGTTGCTGAAAGACTGTCACATGCTTCAAAGCACTGACTTAGCGGAATGGAGGAATTTACAACTACCTGAAGAAGGGTAGTGAAAAAAACAAGTTAGTTCACTTAGAAAGCTCTGGAGATGTTACAAACTTGAAGCATCAAGTTTCACTGAATGCAGGGGTGAAACTTACACTGGATTATGGGAGGAATATTTTATTTTCCAGACTATATAGGCGGTCCCAGAGCTATGAACATTGAACTTACATACAATCAGTACTTATGAACCAACCTCTGTAAAGCCTATTATATTAAAAATTTGAGATACATAAAATGGTTCACAATAACATGTGGGCACTATTGTGCTATGAATATCAAAACGTTCTTATTATTAATGTATGATTCTGTTGAAGATGTTTTAGGGTGCCTGGAAGAGTTTCTTTTTTTTTATGCTTTGAAAAGTATACTATACACTATATAATAAGACAAACATTTGAATAACTGATGTTAGATACAAACTGTTCCTAACTGAGCTGACTTATTTACAAATTTGACTTAAAGACAGATTTAGGAATGGAACATGTTTGCAATCCTGGCACTGCCTGTATTCCATACAGCCAGGAGACATCCCTTTTACCCATGATGGACAGGTTTCAGCAAAGCTCATAGACTAAGAGTAGGCAGAAAGGTGATCAGTTTCTGAAAATAAGCCAAAGAATTCCTTATGGATTACAACAGGGTATTGTCTGACTCGCATGCTTTGGACATATCATCGGGAGGGTTCAATTATCGGAAAAGAACATCATGTCTGGTGAAGTAGAGGGCCAGCAAGGATGAGGAAGACCCTTGGTGAGATGGATTGGCACAATAATCATAACAATGGACTCGAACATGCTTGTAATTGTGAGGATGATGCAGGACTGGGCAATAATTTGTTCTGTTGTATATAAGGTATCCATGAGAAGAGTGAATTCCACAGTAGATATTTACCTGTCTCTACTGTCTTCTGTCAGGTTGGCTGCTTATGGGTGATGGGATACATGAAAATATCTACAAAGACTGAGATCACAAAACAATCTCACACTTCTGTGGCTCACAAATAGGTGTTATGTTCTAGGCAAAGTTTATGGGATACAATGTCAATGGAAGACTTAGTCTATAAGGCTTAAACACAGTTGGAGGCACAGTGAAGACAGAAGGCACAATCTAGATCTAAAATATTTATTATTTCAATGTGTATCTGAAGAAATAATAACTGCCATTAAGTATCTATAATTAAGGTTACAGACAAAATTAGGGTTACTAATCACCTAGCTTTCGAAAAGGATATTATCCTGTATTAACCAGGTAAAATGAATGTAATCATAAGTATCCTTAAAGGTGGAAGAGAGAGGCAGAAGAGAAAGGGGGCTGTAGTAATGGGCGAATACTCAAATACATGCAATGTGGCTGATTTTGAAGATTTAGGAAGGGGGTCATGAGCCTACAAATGTAGGTGACCTCTAGAATCAGGAAAAGCCTAGAGCCTCCAAAAGAAACACAACCATACTGACACCTTGATTTTAGCTCAGTGAGACCTACGTCAGACTTCCAACCTAGAGGACTTAAGATAATAAATTTGTGTTGTTATAAACCACTACATTTGTGGCAATATGTTACAGCAGAGGTAGCTAACTAGTACAAGATCTTAAAACATGTATTTAAAGAGTCAATTCCAGATGTCCTTGGCAGGACACCAAATCTCAAATTATTGGTGAGTGCCGTCATGTCAAAAATTCTTCAATTTCCACACTTATACTTTGTCCCCATATGCTAACACTTCCAAGATAAACTCCCATAGTAGAGCATCTCTTCATTTCTCACCATGTATGTTAGCTAGGTACTGCAATTCCACATGTATATTTCGGGATCATGTCTAAGAACAAAGATTGTACTTTATTGCTTTGGCTTTCCTGAGAACTGCCCTTGGTTAATTTGTGGGAGTAACGAGATATAGGGGGAAGCTCTGGTGAGAAAAAATATCATTGTATGACAACTGCTTCAGATTAGGTAATTGCATGGGATCAAGACAAAGGAAGACTATTCCTTTTCATAGGGTAGGCAACCAAGAAGATGCAGAATAATTTTTGGGTTCATGGTTATTACTTTTCCCTACAAACTTTTAGCTCTCAGTGTCCTTTTCTTTCTCTATCAGGACACTGTATCCAACAAAGGAAACTTGTTGCGGCTGCATCTTCAGTATTCTTTGCACTTCTGCCATGTTTATTATAAAATTTTGACTCTGATCTAGAGCACAATTTTTGCCTGCAAGAGACTTGGTGGCAGTGGTAGCAGGGGTTTATACAAAAAGCGTGTCCAGCAGACATAATAGATGGACTATTTCTGAGGAGACACCTACATTGGATTAAATGCACAGTCCCTTTTTATCTTTTCCTTGCCTTGAAATACAAGGAGACATCAGCTAAAAGTCAGCCAACTCGAAACTACTACTATGCAAAACTATTAATAGCAGAATCAAACTGTAGCTTCTGTAATCAGTGGTAAACTACTTGGGATAGATTTTACCTTGAAGTTCACAGAAACTAAAAATTTAAAAAAGTGGTGTATATATGTCATTATAGTTCATTGTAGAATCCATAGTTCCATATTTACACAGAAAAATAGAAATGCATTTTCTCAAGCTAAAGAAATGTCAAAGCTCTTAGTACATAAAACTGATACAAATTTAGTAATTTTAATACAATTTACTACAAAAAATCAATACAGAATTGTCAAATAAGCAAAAATTTCTGTATGGACAAAAATATAAATAAGAAATCAAATTGAAATTAGATTTTTAATGATTATGTAACTAGAGGCTGTGTGTCAGATGGATAGTGACAAAGTTGGTATACATTCCCACTACAGAAACGTACATTTCATATACATGTTTCAATACTCTCTACTCAAGTTATTCTGTTCTTTGGATTGTATTGAAAACTCACTAAAATTCTCTATCTGTAAAATAACAAATTTCTGTTTCAAAGCCCAAAATTCATCCTCTCGATTATAACATTCAGTTTTGAAAAGAGAAATTCTACCAGGATAGGAAATTAAGCATATAGAGGGCTAACTGTAATCATAGGAAACAAACTAACAAAAAATCTATTGTCTTTAAGTTGATACCCACTCATGGCAACCTCATTTGTTACTGAGGAGAACATTTCCATTGGGTTTTTTGGCTGTAATCTTTATGGAAATGATTCATCAGGCCCTCCTTCCATAGTGCTGCTGAGTGGATTCGAACGTAAATCTTTACAACAATAGTGGAGTGACACCAGAAATCAACATGAAGAAGGACAGGAAAAATACCAGATCAAAACCACAAGTGATTCTAGTTATCCAAGAGAGGCAGAGAGACAGTAGTAAAAAATCTAAACTAACTGGTCTGGCATATCTGTTTGTACCTGCTTCTGTCTCAACACTAACAAGCGTATGTGTTCATTTTACCCAGTTTCCTGAAGAAATTTTACCCAGTTTCCTGAAGAAAGTAGCACTTATTCCCCTAGATGAGAATCTATGAAATTCACAATAAGATGGTTATATGCTTTGTTGAATTTTGCTCAATGTAAACTATGAAGAAGGATTTGAAATTTCCATTTATCTTTTTTTTTTTTTTTCAGTCTTCTGAGATCAGTTTCTTGCTCCATAGCTTCCTCATGGCATTTTTCACCTCAGCATTTCTCAACGTATAAATCAGAGGGTTAAGCAAAGGTGTTCCAATTGTATAAAACACAGTTATCATCTTATCCGTGGAGAAGGTGGTTGCGGGGCGTGTATATATAAATATACAGGGAACAAAGAACAAGATGACTACGGTGACATGGGAGATGCAGGTGGAAAGGGCTTTTCTCCTCCCTTCAGCACTGTGGTTTCTCAGAGAATGCAAGATGATAACATAGGAGAACATCAGCACCACAAAGCTCATTATGCAAAGGGCCCCACTATTGGACACCAGTAGTAGGTTGGTCACATAGGTGTCTGTACAGGCAAGTTTCAACAAGGGCTGCAAGTCACATAAATAGTGATCAATCACATTGGGACCACAGAAAGGTAAACGCAAGGTCAGGAAAATCTGAACTAAAGAATGCACACAGGACGCTACCCAGGCTAGAGCTACCAACACACTGCAGACCCGCCGGTTCATGATGCTCATGTAGTGCAGGGGTTTACAGATGGCCACACAGCGGTCAACGGCCATCAGCATAAGGATCAAGACTTCCAGGCAGCCAAATAGATGAAAGGAAAAGATTCAGATTATGCAGTCACTGAAAGAGATAGTGATGGTCTTCTGAAGGGCATCCACAACCATTCTAGGGGCTATTGCAGTACAGAAGCAGGTGTCAGATAACGATAAGTAGAAGAGGAAAAAGTACATTGGACTCCCAAGTGCCCGACTGGTCTTGATGGTAACAATAATCAGCGAGTTACCCAACAATGTCCCTAAGTAGGAAAGCAAGAAAAAGACAAACAGTATTTTCTTTTTAAACAGGATCTTGTGTCAGCCCAAGCAGAATGAACTCAGTCACATTATTATTCAGCAGCATGATTTTGTGAATGAGGAGAAGGTAGAAGTATGAAATGGTTTATCTGAAAAAAAAAAAATACAGGAATTAATGTATGGTGCTGTGCAACAGTGTGAAATATTTAATGCAAATTAATTTGTGGTGTTATGTGATGTTATGGGATATTTTGATTGAAAAAAAATCTCTCATCAGGGACATTCTAGCTATTGTGTCTTAATGAGTCACTTCACCTCTTTGACCCTCATTTTTAATGACCTTCTCATAGGATGTTTTTAAATCACAGATAAGCTTGTGAAGGATACTTTCCTAAATCACTCTTATATGCAACTCTTGTTAACTTCAACATGTTTTTGCTCTTATTAATTTGATTTATTTGATATGGAAAAAATCAGGATATACGATTCCAATGTATTTACTTAATTTTTCTCACGTTCAATAGACCTTGGGGCCCATGTTTTGCATGGTCGGTTTATCAGACAGTATTTAGAATATATGTGTCTTCCCTTTTGAATTTAATGTTATAAATGTAAAAACACACACTATTCATGTCCACATAAGAAATATCTTGTTTCTACATACATTTATGTATTGCATACTAGTGATACATACTTATATAAATGTATATTACCTAAAATGTACATATAAACAAACAAACAAAACATTGCCACCAAGTCAATCCTCCTCATGGAGACCACGTGTCTTACAGAGCAGAACTGCTCCACAGGGTTTTTTTTTAATGTAATTTTTGCAGAAACAGATCACCAGGACTTTCTTCCATGGTGGTGGTGAGTGAGTTTGAATCGTGAAACTTTAGGTTACCAGTTGATTGCAAATAGTTTATACCACTAAGGGACCAATAAATGCATGACCCAGTCATTTACTGAACACTCACTTCAAGATATTCCAGCTTGAAAAAGGGAGCAAGAAACACCTATTTACCTCATTGCTGTGGAGTCAGTTCTGACCATAGCAACCCTATAAACGGCACCTTCTAAATAATCTATTTTTACCTCAAACACCTTAATGATGTTTAGTACTTGACATATGCAATAAACATAAATGAATATTCTTTGAAAATTTATAATAAGATATCTAGGTGCCCTGGTGATACAAGGTTAAAACACTCCACTGCTAACAACCAGAATGCTCCTTAGAAGCAAGGATGGCGAGGCTGCATCTTACATACATACTTTGGGGATGTTGTCAGGAAGGATCAGAACCGACTCGACAGCATACAACTACAACAATCAACACCACACAATTTTACAAAAGAGCAAAGCATTTGAATAAGCAATACACACAAGAACATTATGACTGGCATTTGAGCATATATAAAAATACTCAGCCTTATTAAAAGCAGGGAAATGCCAATTAAACAACACTGAAATACTTGTAAGTTTTGTAAAAACCAGACCATATCAAATTCTGGTGATGATTTAGGAAATCAGCATGAGATCTAGTGAAATATTCCCAGAAAGCATTCAAAAAGATATACTTTGCAGTCTTGCTAAAAATTGGGGTAACTAGAAATGATTTAAATACCTAACAGTAAGAGTATGTAGATAATGTGAAATATGGCTTTACTATTGAAAATTAGGCAGAAGTTTAAATATTGGAGCTACATGAACATCTAACATGGATAAATCACTGAGATATATTGATGACTTTAAAAATTAATAAACTGCACAAAAATTATCACAGTATGATAACTTGCATGTTGGAAAAAAACAATATAGAAGGCTGTATAGATTCTATGTGTACCTGTGTGCTTATAAATGCATTGAGAAAGATGTGGAAAGAAATCTTCACCTCTGGGGAAGAAAGGGTATAATGGACAAAGGGAATTTTAGTGTTATAAATATTGTGATTCCTCTATTAGGAAATTATATTACAATATTACTTCTGTAATTAAAATTAAATAAAAGGTCACTTATTTTAATATGGTTCAAGGACAATGCATTATATGGCAAATGAAATTGCACAAAATAAAACAGAAACCACGATCCAGTATTAGAATTCAGTCAACTTTTACATAACTTGTTCTTTCTTAGTTATCGTATTGTTTCCGCTCTTTCTTTAGTAAATATATATACAGATGCTATTCTCTACCCATTACATTCCATGAGCTTTCACTTTTTAAATTTCAGGTTCATTTATACACTGTAAATATAACTAGTCAGATGCGTTTCTGTGCCCTATTCCTCTACAGGAAGATATTCGAGATAAAGAAACCAGTATCTCCTTCTGTTGTGCATAGGATGGTTATGAGCAGGAACAGGCTGCACAGCACCTAAAAGCAACCACAACCACATAGGTAGGTAGGTAGGTAGGTAGGTAGGTAGGTAGGTAGGTAGGTAGGTAGGTAGGTAGGTAGGTAGGTACTATTATGATCACTCTTCAGGCATCTATTTCCTCATCCATAAATGAGTAAGTACAGTCTTCATGAAATCTTCCAGCCACTAAGAATTAATTTTTATTTATCAAGTGCTTTACTAAATCAATTATTACTTAATCAAAATTATCAATTAATATCTTCATCATTCCCTTGCTATTTTTTATTCTAGTTATTGATTTTTTTTATTAACTTTTATTGAACTTCAAGTGAACGTTTACAAATCAAGTCAGACTGTCACCTGTAAGTTTATATACACCTTACTCCGTACTCCCACTTGCTCTCCCCCTAATGAGTCAGTCCTTCCAGTCTCTCCTTTCGTGAAAACTTTCGCAGCCTCCAACTCTCTCTATCCTCCCATCCCCCCTCCAGACAGGAGATGCCAACACAGTCTCAAGTGACCACTTGATATAATTAGCTCACTCTTCATCAGCATCTCTCTCCAACCCATTGACCACTCCCTTCCATGTCTTATGAGTTGTCTTCGGGGATGGTTCCTGTCCTGGGCCAAGAGAAGGTTTGGGGACCATGACCGCCGGGATTCCTCTAGTCTCAGTCAGACCATTAAGTCTGGTCTTTTTATGCAAATTTGGGGTCTGCATCCCACTGATCTCCTGCTTTCTCAGGGGATCTCTATTGTGCTCCCTGTCAGGGCAGTCATCGATTGTGGCCGGGCACCAACTGGTTCTTCTGGTCTCAGGATGATGTAGGTCTCTGGTTCATGTGGCCCTTTCTGTCTCTTGGGCTCTTAGTTGTCGTGTGACCTTGGTGTTCTTCATTCTCCTTTGCTCCAGGTGGGTTGAGACCAATTGCTGCATCTTAGATGGCCGCTTGTTAGCATTTAAGACCCCAGACGCCACATTTCAAAGTGGGATGCAGAATGTTTTCATAATAGAATTATTTTGCCAATTGATTTAGAAGTCCCCTTAAACCATGGTTCCCAAACCCCTGCCCTTGCTCCGCTGACTTTTGAAGCATTCATTTTATCCCGGAAACTTCTTTGCTTTTGGTCCAGTCCAGTTGAGCTGACCTTCCATGTATTGAGTATTGTCCTTCCCTTCACCTAAAGCAGTTCTTATCTACTAATTAATCAGTAAAAAACCCCTCCCACCCTCCCTCCCTCCCCCCCTCGTAACCACAAAAGTATGTGTTCTTCTCAGTTTATACTATTTCTCAAGATCTTATAATAGTGGTATTATACAATATTTGTCCTTTTGCCTCTGACTAATTTCGCTCAGCATAATGCCTTCCAGGTTCCTCCATGTTATGAAATGTTTCAGAGATTCGTCACTGTTCTTTATCGATGCGTAGTATTCCATTGTGTGAATATACCACAATTTATTTACCCATTCATCCATTGATGCACACCTTGGTTGCTTCCAGCTTTTTGCTATTGTAAACAGAGCTGCAATAAACCTGGGTGTGCATATATCTGTTTGTGTGAAGGCTCTTATTTCTCTAGGGTATATTCCGAGGAGTGGGATTTCTGGGTTGTATGGTAGTTCTATTTCTAACTGTTTAAGATAACGCCAGACAGATTTCCAGAGTGGTTGTACCATTTGACATTCCTACCAGCAGTGCACAAGAGTTTCAATCTCTCTGCAGCCTCTCCAACATTTATTATTTTGTGTTTTTTGGATTAATGCCAGCCTTGTTGGAGTGAGATGGAATCTCATCGTAGTTTTAATTTGCATTTCTCTAATGGCTAATGATCGAGAGCATTTTCTCATGTATCTGTTAGCTGCCTGAATATCTTTTTTATCTTCTTTAGTGATGTGTGTGTTCATATCCTTTGCCCACTTCTTGATTGGGTTGTTTGTCTTTTTGTGGTTGAGTTTTTACAGAATCATATAGATTTTAGAGATCAGGTGCTGGTCGGAGATGTCATAGCTGAAAATTCTTTCCCAGTCTGTAGGTGGTCTTTTTACTCTTTTGGTGATGTCTTCAGATGAGCATAGGTGTTTGATTTTTAGGAGCTCCCAGTTACCTGGTTTCCCTTCGTCATTTTTGGTAATGTTTTGTATTCTGTTTATGCCTTGTATTAGGGCTCCTAAGGTTGTCCCTATTTTTTTCTTCCATGATCTTTATTGTTTTAGTCTTTATGTTTAGGTCTTTGATCCACTTGGAGTTAGTTTTTGCGCTTGGTGTGAGGTATGGGTCCTGTTTCATTCTTTTGCAAATGGATATCCAGGTATGCCAGCACCATTTGTTAAAAAGACTATCTTTTCTCCATTTAACTGACTCTGAGCCTTTGTCAAATATCAGCTGCTCATATGTGGATGGATTTCTATCTGGGTTCTCAATTCTGTTCCACTGGTCTATGTGCCTGTTGTTGTACCAATACCAGGCTCTTTTGACTACTGTGTCTGTATAATAGGTTCTGAAATCAGGTAGAGTGAGGCCTCCCACTTTCTTCTTCTTTTTCAGTAATGCTTTGCTTATCCGAGGCTTTTTTCCCTTCCGTATGAAGTTGGTGATTTGTTTCTCTATCACCTTAAAAAATGACATTGGAATTTGGATCGGAAGTGCATTGTATGTATAGATGGCTTTTGGTAGAATAGACATTTTTACTA
The DNA here is from genome assembly GCF_030014295.1 of Loxodonta africana. Taxonomy (NCBI): domain Eukaryota; kingdom Metazoa; phylum Chordata; class Mammalia; order Proboscidea; family Elephantidae; genus Loxodonta; species Loxodonta africana. The sequence goes on from NC_087363.1 coordinate 1,825,056, forward strand.
TGTTAAGTCTTCCTATCCATGAGCAAGGTATGTTTTTCCACTTAAGTATGTCCTTTTGAATTTCTTGTAGTAGAGCTTTGTAGTTTTCTTTGTATAGGTCTTTTACATCCTTGGTAAGATTTATTCCTAAGTATTTTATCTTCTTGGGGGCTACTGAGAATGGTATTGATTTGGTTATTTCCTCTTCGGTGTTCTTTTTATTGATGTAGAGGAATCCAAGTGATTTTTGTATGTTTATCTTATAACCTGAGACTCTGCCAAACTCTTCTATTAGTTCCAGTAGTTTTCTGGTGGATTTGTTTGGGTTTTCTGTGTATAAGATCATGTCATCTGCAAATAGTGATAACTTTACTTCCTCCTTGCCAATCCGGATGCCTTTTATTTCTTTGTCTACCCTAATTGCCCTGGCTAGGACTTCCAGCACGATGTTGAATCAGAGCGGGGATAAGGGACATCCTTGCCTGGTTCCCGTTCTCAAGGGAAATGCTTTCGGGTTCTCTCCACTTAGAGTGATGTTGGCTGTTGGCTTTGCATAGGTGCCCTTTATTATGTTGAGGAATTTTCCTTCAATTCCTATTTTGGTGAGAGTTTTTATCATAAATGGGTGTTGGACTTTGTCAAATGCCTTTTCTGCATCAATTGATAAGATCATGTGGTTTTTGTCTTTTGTTTTATTTATATGGTGGATTACATTAATGGTTTTTCTAATATTAAACCAGCCTTGCATACCTGGTATAAATCCCACTTCATCGTGGTGGATTATTTTTTTGATATGTTGTTGAATTCTATTGGCTAGAATTTTGTTGAGAATTTTTGCATCTATGTTCTTGAGGGATATATAGGTCTCTAATTTTCTTTTTTTGTGATGTCTTTACCTGGTTTTGGTATCAGGGAGATGGTGGCTGTATAGAATGAGTTAGGTAGTATTCCATCATTTGTATGCTTTGAAATACCTTTAGTAGTAGTGGTGTTAAGTCTTCTCTAAAAGTTTGGTAGAACTCTGCAGTGAAGCCATCCAGGCCAGGGCTTTTTTTGTTCCGAGTTTTTTGATTACCGTTTCAATCCCTTTTTTTGTTATGGGTCTATTTAGTTGTTCTACTTCTGAATGTGTTAGTTTAGTTTAGGTAGGTAGTGTTTTTTCAGGAATTCATCCATTTCTTCTAGTATTGCAAATTTGTTAGAGTACAATTTTTCCTAATAATCTGATATGATTCTTTTAATTTCAGTTGGGTCAGTTGTGATCTGGCCCATCTCATTTCTTATTTGGGTTATTTGTTTCCTTTCCTGTATTTCTTGAGTCAGTCTAGCCAATGGTTTATCAATTTTGTTATTTTTTTCAAAGAACCAGGTTTTGGCTTTGTTAATTCTTTCAATTGTTTTTCTGTTCTCTAATTCATTTAGTTCAGCTCTAATTTTTATTATTTGTTTTCTTCTGGTGCCTGATGGATTCGTTTGTTGCTCAGTTTCTATTTGTTCAAGTTGTAGGGACAGTTCTCTGATTTTGGCTCTTTCTTCTTTTTGTATGTGTGAATTTATCAGTATAAATTGGCCTCTGAGCACTGCTTTTGCTGTGTCCCAGAGGTTTTGATAGGAAGTATTTTCATTCTTGTTGCATTCTATGAATATCCTTATTCCCTCCTTGATGTCTTCTATAACCCAGTCTTTTTTCAGGAGGGTATTGTTCATTTTCCAAGTATTTGATTTCTTTTCCCTAGTTTTTCTGTTATTGATTTCTAGTTTTATTGCCTTGTGGTCTGAGAAGATGCTTTGTAATATTTCGATGTTTTCGATTCTGCAAAGTTTTGTGTTATGACCTAATATGTGGTCTATTCTAGAGAATGTTCCATGTGTGCTAGAAAAAAAAGTATACATTGCAGCAGTTGGGTGGAGAGTTCCATATAAGTCAATGAGGTCAAGTTGGTTGATTGTTGTAAGTAGGTCTTCCGTGTCTCTATTGAGCTTCTTACTGGATGTCCTGTCCTTCTCCAAAAGTGGTGTGTTGAAGTCTTCTACTATAATTGTGGAGGTGTCTATCTCACTTTTCAATTCTGTTAAAATTTGATTTATGTATCTTGCAGCCCTGTCATTGGGTGCATAAATATTTAATATGGTTATGTCTTCCTGATCAATTGTCCCTTTTATCATTATATAGTGTCCTTCATTATCCTTTGTGGTGGATTTAAGTCTAAAGTCTATTTTGTCAGAAATTAATATTGCTACTCCTCTTCTTTTTTGCTTATTTTTTGCTTGATATATTTTTTTCCATCCTTTGAGTTTTAGTTTGTTTGTGTCTCTAAGTCTACGGTGTGTCTCTTGTAGGCAGCATATAGACGGATCGTGTTTCTTTATCCAGTCTGGGACTCTCTGTCTCTTTATTGGTGCATTTAGTCCATTTACATTCAGCGTAATTATAGATAAATAAGTGTTTAGTGTTGTCATTTTGATGCCTTTTTATGTGTGTTGTTGACAATTTCATTTTTCCACTTACTGTTCTGTGCTGAGACGTTTTTCTTAGTAAATTGTGAGATCCTCATTTTCATACTGTTTAACTTTATGTTTGTTGAGTTGTTACGTTTTCTCGGCTTTTATCTTGAGTTATGGAGTTGTTATACCTCTTTGTGGTTACCTTAATATTTACCCCTATTTTTCTAAATAAAAACCTAACTTGTATTGTCCTATATCGCCTTGTATCACTCTCCATATGGCAGTTCTATGCCACCTGTATTTAGTCCCTCTTTTTGATTATTGTGATCTTTTACATATTGACTTCAATGATTCCCTGTTATGAGCATTTTTTTTTAATTAATCTTAATTTGTTTTTGTGATTTCCCTATTCGAGTTGATATCAGGATGTTCTGTTTTGTGACCTTGTGTTGTGCTGGTATCTGATATTATTGGTTTTCTGACCAATTTCCTTTAGTATTTCTTGTAGCTTTGGTTTGGTTTTCGCAAATTCTCTAAACTTGTGTTTATCTGTAAATATCTTAATTTCGCCTTCATATTTCAGAGAGAGTTTTGCTGGATATATGATCCTTGCCTGGCAGTTTTTCTCCTTCAGTGCTCTGTATGTGTCATCCCATTGCCTTCTTGCCTGCATGGTTTCTGCTGAGTAGTCTAAACTTATTCTTATTGATTCTCCATTGTAGGAGACCTTTCTTTTCTCCCTGGCTGCTTTGAAAATTTTCTCTTTATCTTTGGTTTTGGCAAGTTTGATAATAATATATCTTGGTGTTTTTCTTTTTGAATCAGTCTTAAATGGGGTTTGATGACCATCTTGGATAGATATCCTTTCGTCTTTCATGATGTCAGGGAAGTTTTCTGTCAGCAGATCTTCAACTATTTTCTCTGTGTTTTCTGTCCTCCCTCCCTGTTCTGGGACTCCAATCACACGAAAGTTATCCTTCTTGATAGAGTCCCACACGATTCTTAGGGTTTCTTCATTTTTTTTAATTCTTTTATCTGATTTTTTTTCAGCTATGTTGGTGTTAATTCCCTGGTCCTCCAGATTTCCCAGTCTGCATTCTAATTGCTCGAGTCTGCTCCTCTGACTTCCTATTGCGTTGTCTAATTCTGTAATTTTATTGTTAATCTTTTGGATTTCTACATGCTGTCTCTCTATGGATTCTTGCAACTTATTAATTTTTCCACTATGTTCTTGAATAATCTTTTGGAGTTCTTCAACTGTTTTATCAGTGTGTTCCTTGGCTTTTTCTGCAGTTTGCTTTTGTTCGTTTCTGAGGTCATCCCTGATGTCTTGAAGCATTCTGTAAATTAGTTTTTTATATTCTGTATCTGATAATTCCAGGATTGTATCTTCATTTGGGAAAGATTTTGATTCTTTTGTTTGGGGTGTTGTAGAAGCTGTCATGGTCTGCTTCTTTATGTGGTTTGATACCAACTGCTGTCTCCGAGCCATCACTAAGATATAAATTTTTTTTTTTTTTATAGTAGTGGTTTATTCTGTAATTGCTCACTGAGTCTTATCTTGTTTTGTTTTCTTTCAATATACGTGGATGGGCTACTAGATTGTGCTGTCTTGTTTGTTGTAGCCCTTGACTTACTTATGACCTATTACCAGCTGGTTTGGGCTGTTGCCAGTTATATATGCCTGAGTCTATTCACTATTCTTGAGTAGAATCTGATTTTGGGTCATCAAGTGTGTGCTGCACCCTATCACCTATCCACCTCGAGAAGTAGTGGTGATAGTTGTGTGCACTAGATTCTATTAGCAGCTGGGGTTCACCCTCCACGGGGGGCAGGATGCTGACAGTCTTCCCCGAAGTGTCAGTGAGGTAGATGTGTCTGTATTCCTGTAGCACCTTGGTGGGAGGGCACTGCAGCTGTACCTTAGGCCCCCAATGCAAGTACCTCTACTGATTGGTAGGTGTCACCCTCCTTAGACCCCTAAGGCAAGAGGCTAGGTGGTCTGAGAGGAGCTTCAACCCTCAGTTCCCTGTTGTGGGTCAGTTAGGGCTCTGTTGAATAAGCAGAGATATCAAACATGGGAAACTTGTTTTTCCAGAAAATCCTCTGACTGGGACGCTGGTTCCAGGCTCTGAAAACAGTCGCTGCTTCCCTATATTTGTTCGTTCTCCGTCTCTAAGTCTGTGTTTGTTGTTCAGGGTTCATAGATTGTTATGTATGTGATCGATTCACTTGTTTTTCCAAGTCTTTGTTGCAAGAGGGATCCGAGGTAGCGTCTACCTAGTCCGCCATCTTGGCTCCGCCTCCTGCTTATTGTTTTTAATATTCAATCATTTGATAATCTTTTCAAATATATGGAGCTTTTTAGCATTGCTATTCTATCTGAAGTAGAGTAAAAATCATTCCACAGTTTCTCTTAGCCTCTTGTCCCAGCACCAAACAGCCCCAAGTTAGGAGCTGGGTCTTCAAGATACCATTCCCATGGTTAATTTTCCATTAGAATAGGTCTCTTTACTTTGACTCGTAAACTGATAAAATTTCCCAATTGTGACCAAAATTAGAAGAATCTAAAGACTGTAAAATATACTTAACAAACAGGTATCTTTTCCAATAATTCATAGTAAAATATTATTTTAAGAGTATATTCTATGGATATTTAAAAAGTCAGCTTTAAATGGATTCAGGTATGCAAAAAAAGAAAGAAAAGACGAGAAAAGGACTGAAGAAAAGGAAAGGGAATAGAAGAAAAAGAAAGGGAAGAAACTCACATACGTGTTATCTACCAATCCCAATCAATATTTGAAGGAATGTTCTTCAGTTTCTGAACTCACGACAGCATACAGGAAAAACACCCATTCACTATCAAAATAATAAATATACACCTCTTGGAAAAAAATAACAGTGAAAAAACCTTCATGCTTGATATCTAGATGTGAAATTATGTTTAAAATAAATATATCAAAAAACTAACTTTATGTGTAGTCATAATGAAAATGAGAACTATGTTACGAAACTGTAGGGAAATGTCAGATGCAGCTGAGCCTTTCGCTCTTGCTTTCTTTGCTTCAATACAGCAGTGAGCAGTGAGGGCCAGTTCTCTAAGTGCACGGGGTCTGGGGACTCCTGGAGAAGCTGCGCTGAAACGAGGAGCATTTAAAGGCCCCTGAGGAAGCTGAGTGCAATCCCACCGGTATTCCCTATGGTAGATCTTGGACAAGCCTAGGAAAAATAAACTCTGTTTGTTGTTGTTATTTAACTTCTTTTTTTCTCTTGGCTTTTTTTAATGTGATTTCTTAAATTCTTTTAAATTGCATCAAATATATAATGTTAAACATTTAGTATAGGTTTTAAGACCAATGACCAAAAAAGTAAAATAGCCTTTTCTCGCTCTATGCAGAGAATAAACCCTAATGCAGTCACTAAATTTATTGACAGTATTTCTCTGCTTAAAATACCAAGGCCAATAATTTATTCGTATTGCGTTTATTCTGTTTTTTTTAATGCAAGTAAGGTCAAAGTTAAATGCACTGTTAGATTCCTTTATTATTATTATTTTTATAGGCATTCTTGTGGATGTGAGGGTAGACATTTGTGATTGAGCAGTACAATTCTTACCTTCCACGTGGGATACACTGGTTTGATTTCTGGCCAACGCACCTCATGCACAGCCACCACTCAGTTCTCAGTGGAAGCTTGTATGTTGCTAGGGTACTGAACAGACTTCAGGGAATCATTCAGGTTAATATTGTCCTGGAAGAAAGGCCTGGTGATCTACTTCTGAAAATCAGCCAGTGGAACCCTGTGGATCACAACAATTCAATCTGTAAGCCCTCATGGGGTTGGCACAGGACCACGTAGCATCCCATCCATTGTGTGTGGGGACTTACTGGAAGGAAGCTCACAACAACAAATTGAATTATATTTGTCACAGTACAATAGTATCCATTTTAGGGAAAATATATAAACTTAAGGTGGAAGAAAAAATTTGAAATATTTTTCTCAAACCCAAGGGATAAGATAATTTTTTAAAAAAAATCTGAATCTGGAAGATTCCATTTCTGAGATGTATCTACTCAATAGAAGAAAATTGTTAAGATTTTGGAAAAAGAATATTGAAAACTCAGTGGGAACAAATTGGCCTTAGCAAACATGACATGACTAGGTAAATTTTTTTATTTTTGTTGTTAGGTGCCTTCAACTGGGATCTGACTCACAGAGATTCTACGTACAACAGAAGAAAACACTGCCCGTTTCTCTCCATGCTCACAATCTTGTTATGTTTGAGCCCATTGTTGTAGCCACTGTCAATCCACCTCTTAAGAGTCTTCCTCCTTTTCTCTGATACTTATTATATGGAAGGGGATGTTTTTCTCCAGGGACTTGTGCCTCCTGATAACATATCCAAATTGTGTGAGACATAGCCTTGTCATCCTTCCTTTCTAAGGAGCTTTCTTGTTGTGCTGCTTCCAAGGCAGGTCTTTTTCATTACTGCCACAGTATATTTAATATTGTTGCTAGAGCAACAATTGAAAGGAATGAAATCTTCTTCAGTCTTCCTTATTCATTGTCCACCTTTCACAACCATTAGAGGCAATTGAAAACAATATGGCCCGGATCATGCACACCTTAGTCCTTAAAATGACATCTTTGCTTTTGAACTCTTTAAAGAGTTTTTTTGCAGCAGATTTGCTCAGTGCAATGTGTCTTTTGATTTCTTGACTGCTGCTTCCTTGGGTCTTCTTTGTGTATGCAAGTAAAACAAAATCGTTGACAACTTCAATCTTTTCTCCATTTTTTATGCTGTTGTTTATTGGTCCGTTTCTGAGCATTTTTATTTTCTTGATGTTCATGCATAGTCCATACTGAAGGCTGTAGTCCTTGATTTTCTTCAGTAATTTCTTCAAGTCCTCTTCACTTTTGGCAAGCAAGGTTGTGTCATTAGCATAATGCGCAGGTTGTTAATGAGTCTTCCTCTAGTTCTGATGTTCTGTTCTTTTTCAGATAGCTCAGCTTCTAGGATTATCTGCCCAGCATTCAGATTGAATAAGTATGGTCAGAGGATACAATCCTGACCACACACATTTCCTGACTTCAAACCATGCAGTATTCCCTTTTTCTGTTCCAACAACTGCCTCTTGCTATATGCACAGTTTCCCTGTGAGCTTAATTAAGTGTTCTGGAATTTCCATTCTTTGTAATGTTATGGGTAATTAGCTATGATCACAGACAATTGTTTTGCACAGTCAATAAAACACAGGTAATCCTCTGTTCAGTATTCTCTGTTTTTACCCAGGATCCATTTGACATAAGCAATAATATTCCTCATTCCATGTTCTCTTCGGAATCTGACTTGAATTTGTGGCAGTTCCCTGTCTGTATACTCGTGCACCAGCTTTTGAATGTTCTTCGGCAATATTTAACTTGTGTGTGAGTGGCTCAATGGTTAAAAGCTACAGCTGCTAACCAAAAGGTCAGCAGTTTGAATCCACCAGCCACTCCTTGGAAACCTCATGGGGCAGTTCTGCTCTGCCCAGTAGGGTCCCTATGTGTCGAATTTGGCTAGACAGCTATGGATTTTGGAAATATTAATGATATTGTTCCATGATTTCCACATTCCATTGAAACACCTTTTTTTGGAATAGGCATAAATATGGATTTCTTCCAGTCTCTTTGCCCAGTAGCTGGCTTCCAAATTTCTTGGCATACATGTGTGATCCATTTGTTGAGAATCTCAAATGGTATTCCTTCCTTCCTGGAGCCTTGTTTTTCTCCAGTGTTTTCAGTGTAGCTTAAACTTCTTCATTCAGTACCATTGGTTCTTGATCATATGCTACCTCATGAAATGTTTGAAAGTTGACCAATTGTGTTTTGGTACAGTGACTGTGTTCTGCCATCTCCATTTGATGATTCCTGTGCTATACGGTATTTTGTCCATAGAATCCTTCAATACTGAAACTCCAGAATTGAATTTTTTTCTTCAGTGCCTTCAGCTTGAGAATACCAAGTGTGTTCTTCCCTTTTGATTTTCTATCTCCACGTCTTTACACGTCATTATAATACTTGACTTTGTCTTCTCCTGCTCCCCTTTGAAATCTTCTTTTCAACTCTTTTACTTCATCATTTCTTCCATTCCTTTAACTTCTCTACATTCAAGAGCAGTTTTCAGAACCCCTACAGACATCGATTTTGGTCTTTCCTTTATTTCCTGTCTTTAATGACCTCTTGGTTTCTTCACGTACGGTGTGCTTGATGTCATTCCACAACTCTGGTCTTTTGTCATAAGTGTTCAATACCTCAAATCGATTCCAGAGATGGTCTCTAAAATCAGGCGGGATATACTCAAGGTCATACTTTGGCTCTTGTGGAATAGTTCTAAATTCCTTCACCTTCAACTTGAACTTGCATAGCACGTTATGGTCTGTTCGGAAGCCGTCCCCTAGACTTGTTCTGATTGATGATTTTGAGCTTTTCCATGGTCTCTTTCCACTGATGTATTTGATTTTATTCCTGTGTATTTCATCTGGCGAGGTCCACGTTTATAGTTGCTTTTTATCCTGGTGAAAAAATGTTTTTGCAATGAAGAAGGTATTGGTCTGCAAAATTCTATCATGTGATCTCCAGCATCGTTTATATCACCAAGGCCATATTTTCCAACTACTAATCCTTCTCCTTTGTTTCTGACTTTCTCATTCTAATCACCAGTAGTTATAAATACATCTTGATCACATGTTTCATCAATTTCAGACTGCAGAATTTGGTAAAAATATCCAATTTCTTCATTTTAGGCATTAGTATTTGGTGCATACATTTGAAGACAAATCATATTAACTGATCTTCCTTGTGGGGATATGGATACTATCCCATGACTGACACAGGTGTACTTCAGGATGTGTTTGGAAATGTTCTTTTTTTTTTTTTTACTTTAGGTGAAGGTTTACAGACAAACTAGTTTCCCGTTAAACAGTTAGTACACATATTGATTTATGACATTGGTTAACAACCCTATGACATCTCAACACTCTCCCTTCCCAAAGTTGGGTTCCTTATTACCAGCTTTCATGACTCCTTCTGCCTTTTAGTCCTTTCCTCAGGGCTGGTGTGCCCCTTTAGTCCTGTTTTGTTTCATGGGCCAGTCCAATCTTTGGCTGAACGGAAAACCACAGTAGTGGCTTCATTACTGAGCTGAAAAGTTGTCTGGGGGCCATACTTTCAGGCATTCTCCAGGGTCTGTCAGGCCAGCAGGTCTGGTCTTTCTTTTCGAGTTAGAATTTTGTTCTACATTTTTCTCCAGCTCTGTCCTGGACCTCAATAATAATCCCTGTCAGACCAGTCAGTGGTGATAGCCATGCACCATCAATTTGTACTGGACTCAGCCTGGTAGAGACTGTTGTAGACTTGGTCCATTAGTCCTTTGGACCAATCTTTCCCTTGTGTCTAGTTTTCTTCATTATTCCTTGCTCCAGAAGAGGCATGACCAGTGGAGCATGCTAGATGGCCACTCACAGGCTTTCAAGAACCCAGGCACTACTCACCAAAGTAGAATGTAGAACATTTTCTTTATAAATTATGTTACCCCAATTGAGCTAGATGTTCCCCAAGACCATGGTCCCCACAGCCCTAAGCCCAGCAGTTTAGTCCCTTAGGGAGTTTGGATGTATCTATGGGGCTTCCATGACCTTGCCTTGTACAAGTTGTGCTGGCTTCCCCAGTATTGTGTACTTTCTTACCCTTCGCCAGTTACCACTTCTCTATTGCATATTTAGTGTTTTTCAAACCCAACCCTCCCCTCCCTCATAAACATCAAAGATTACGTCTTTTTGTGTGTAAAACTTTTCATAGTAATGGTCTCATACAAATATTTGTCTTTTCGTGATTGACTTATTTCACTCAGCATAATGCGGTCCAGATTCATCCATGTTATGAGATGCTTCACAGATTCATTGGTGTTCTTTATCGTGTAATACTCCACTGTGTGTATGTACCACCATTTGTTTATTCATTCATCTGTTGATGGGCATCTAGGTTGTTTCCATCTTTTTGCTATTGTGAACAATTCTGCAGTGAACATGGGTGTGCATATGTCTATTCATCTGTCAACTCTTATTTCTTTAGGATATATTCCTAGGAATGGGATTCCTGGATCACCTGTTTTTAGCTTTCTATGGAAGTGCCGTATCATTTTCCAAAATGGTTGTATCATTTTGCATTGCCACCAGCAGTGCATAAGATTTCTGATCTCCCAGCAGCCTCTCCAACATTTGTTATTTCCCATTTTTTAGATTCAGGCAAGTAATGCCAGGGAGAGATGGTTTCTCATTGTGAGTTTGATTAGTATTTCTCCAATGGCTAGTGGTCTTGAGCGTTTCCTCGTGTGTTTGTTGGCTGCTTGAATGGCTTCTTTGGTGAAGTGTCTGTTCATTTCTTTTGCCTATTTTTTAATTGGATTATTTGTCTTTTTGTTGTAGAGGTGTTGGATTTTCTTGTAGATTTTAGAGATTAGACCTCTGTCTGATTTGTAATAGCCAAAGGTTTTTTTTTTTTTTTTTTTTTTTTACCAATCTGTATATTCTTTTCACTCTTTTTGTGAAGTCTTTTGATGAGCATAAGTGTTTAGTGTTTAGAAGATCCTAGTTAGCTAATCATCTGGAGTTTGGGTGTTGTTTGTTGTGGTTCGTATCCAGTTAATGCAATGTGTTTGTGCCTCTAGCATTGATCCTATTTTTTCTTCTATAAAACTTCATAGCTTTTGGCTTTATATTTAGGTCTTTGATCCATTTTGAATTAGTTTTTGCATACAGTGTGAGGTATGGGTCCTGTTTCATTTTTTTGCAGATGGACACCCTGTTTGGCCAACACCATTTGTTAAAAAAACTGTTCCCCCCATCCCTCCATTTGATGGTCTTTGGACCCTTGCTGAAGACCAGGTGACCATAGGTGAATGGATTTTCCTCTGGGTTCTCAATTCTGTTCCATTGATCAATGCATCTGTCATTGTACCAGTACCATGCTGTTTTGACTGCCATAGCTGTAGAGTAGGTTCTGAGGTCAGGTAATATGAGTCTGCTACTTTATTATTCTTCTTCAATAATGCTTTATTTATCTGGGGATTCTCTCTTTCCATATAGAGTTAATGATAATTTTTTTCAATTTCTTTAAAGAATGTTGTTGATATTTGATTGGGATTGGATTGTATTTGTAAATCCCTTTGAGTAGAATTGTCATTTTCACAGCTTTGAGTCTACCTATCCATGAGCATGGTATGTTTTTCCAATAATGTAGATCTCTCTTGGTTCTTGCAGCAGTGTCTTGTAGTTTTGTGGTTTCCTTTCTATAGGTCTTTTACATCTCTTGTTAGATTTATTCCTAAGTATTTTATTTTTTTAGGGATATTATACATGGTACTGTTTTCCTTATTTCTTTTTCATTGTTCTCTTTCTTGGTGCATAGGAATCTAACTGATTTTCGTATGTTTACCTTGTGTCCTGCTCCACTGCTGAATCTTTCTATTACTTCCAGAGGTTATCTTATGTCATCTTTTGGGTTTTCTATGTATAGAATCACATCATCTTCCAATACGGATATTTTAACTTCTTCATTACCAATTTGGATGAGCTTTATTGCTATTTCTTGCCTTAATGCTCTAGCTAGGACTTCCAGCACAATGTTAAATAGGAATGATGATAAATAACATCTTTCTCTTGTTCCTGTCCTCAAGGGCAATGTTTTCATCCTCTCTGCATTAAGAATGATGTTGGCCATAGGTTTTGCATAGAGGACCTTTATGATGTTGGGAAGCAAATGTTTAAAAGCAAATAGCTGAATAAATCTTAAAAAACAGCCATAGTGATGGAACTCTTGGCTTGATGGCTGATTTAGGGGATTTGTTTGATATCTTTGGACTTTTTTTTCCTCACCTAAGTGAATGAATGGACTATTGAATGGAGGTAAGATGTTCAGAATATATACGCTTCAATTTCTCTGTCTGTGTATGCCAACCAGCAGTAAGTACCCATTTTCAACTACTGTGATTACCCATTCTATTTTTTTCTATTAGAGAAATAATGCTGTTGCTCCTTTTTTAAATTTTTTCAGGCAATTGTCTCTTGGAAACATCCCCTGCTGGACTAATTCCACGGAAAAAATAAATATAACCAAGTTCATTTTCTGGGACTTTCTCAGAACCCAGAGGCAGAAGAAGTTTGTTTTGTGGTGTGTTCTTTCTTCTACACTGTTATTCTTCTGGGAAACCTTCTCAACATGCTGACAGTATGTGTGGGCAACGTTTTTAAGTCTCCTATGTATTTCTTTCTTAACTCTTTGTCTTTTGTGAACATCTATTTCTCCTCGGTTACAGCTCCCAAGATGAATGTTGACCTATTAGCCAAAAGTAAAACTATCTCCTATGTGGGGTGCCTGTTGCAACTCTTTGGGGTACATTTCTTTGCTTGTACTAAGATCTTCATCCTTACCATAATGGCCTATGATCATTATGTGGCCATCTATAAACCCCTACATTATATGACCATCACGGACCTGGACAGACGCAATAAAATATTGCTGGGGACCTGGGTGGGTGAGTTCTTGCATTCCATTATCCAGGTGGCTTTGGTGGTCCAGCTACCCTCTTGTGGACCCAGTGAGATTGATCACTACTTTTGTGATGTCCACCCTGTGCTGAAACTGGCCTGCACAGACACATACGTTGTTGTTGTTGTTGGGGAGCTTTGTTATCTTGCTAATCTCCTACACTGTCATCCTGGTGCCCCTGAGAAAGCAGTCAGCAGAAGGCAAGCACAAAGATCTCTCCACGTGTGGCTCCCACATTACCGTGGTCATCATCTTTTTTGGCCCGTGTAGTTTCATGTACATGTACCCCGATACTAACTACCTTTTCTGAGGATAAGATGGTGGCTATATTTTATCCCATTATCACCCCCATGTTAAACCCCTAGATTTATACACTGAGAAATGCAGAAGTAAAAAATGCAGTGAAGAAACCGTGGGGTAGAAAGGTTTTCTGGGAGGTTAATGCCAAATAGTTTGAGGTAATGATAATTTAAACTGGATGGTTTTAACAGAAATAATGGTTAATTGAAATCTTGGTTAATGCATCTTTCAATGAAATCAATAATACCGACCTGCAGGAGAAGTGGTTAATAGATATAGCTGCTAACTAAACGGTTGTCAGTTCAAATCCACCAGTCTCTCCTTGGAAACCCTATGGAACAGTTCTACCCTCTCCTATAGGGTCCCTATCAGATAAAATCAACTCGATAGTAATGAGAATTTTTGGTTTGGTTTGCAAGGTTGTTGGGAGAAGTAAATATCACACTGGCTCATTGTACAGAAGTAGGTATTATTTATCATTTTTATTACATGTATTCCAATATTTCATAATCAGAGAATTTATGAAAATATCTAAACCAGAGAAATATTATTAAACTTAGAATATCGTCATGATCCTACTCAGCATCATTGTTTTCTCCTCCGTGTTCTTGCCTATTTTCCTTAAAGTGTGAAAGTAAGTTTAGTGTTTAGAACTGTGACTTGTACATATTAAGCACTCAATATGCATACGTTGTATGAAAAACAAAGCATGAGGAAACTCACAAAGGACCCAAACTAACGCATGCTGATGTAAAAAAAAAAAAAAAAAAAAAGGAAATCCTGGATCCTGGTGTAAGCCCTCCCAAAACACAGATTCTTACAACAACTAAGCTTAGAAAGTTTCAAATGGCAAGAGAAAGGTGTACAGAATGTAAAAGAGAGAGAACACAAGCTTGTAAGACAAATGTTATCTTCTCATTCTCTGGTCTTGGGGAGAAAACAAGTGATTTCTAGAGGAATCATTTTCTTTGCCCAAACAATAAGGATATTGGACAAGTTTACCAAATTTTTTAATCATAATAGCCCACAAATATGCTGCTGTTAACTGACTGTAATATTTACCTGGAATCTACAGTCAGCAACCTCTGCTAATGTGAGATGACTAACAGAAAAAGCTGAAGAAACTGAATAAAACAATCACTTGTGATGAATTGGTGACTGATTCAAAAAACAGGGTGAATAGAATTTTATCAATTTACCATGTGTGACCAAGCAGCTTTACTGAATAAATGAGTGATTTTCCACTGATTCCTTGACTTATTAATCCAATTTCCATCTCTGAATCCCAAAAAGACTCATTCGGATCAAACAAACAAACATCTCTCTCATGTGAACTGAAAGCTTTCCCTGTTAACACCTTTCTCCTTCACCTTGGGATGCAACCTGGACTTTTTTTTTCTGTTGGAGGTGAACATATCACTGCTTTTCTCTCTGCCACAATTCAGATTTTCCAGTTATTATGTATATCCTTTTTGCCGGTTTGTGGTTGCAGGATGTGTATGTATGTTTGTGTATACATGGGTGTTTGAATGGGCAAACATTTCTCACATAAGGGACTGTAATTAGTGCTAAAAAAAATACTTGATGGGCTTTACTGCAGAGTTCTACCAAACTTTCAGAGAAGAGTTAACACCACTACTACTAAAGGTATTTCAAAGCATACAAATGATGGAATACTACCTAAGTCATTCTATACAGCCACCATTTCCCTGACACCAAAACCAGGTAAAGACATCACAAAAAAAGAAAATTAGAGACCTATATCCCTCAAGAACATAGATGCAAAAATTCTCAACAAAATTCTAGCCAATAGAATTCAACAACATATCAAAAAAATAATCCACCACGATGAAGTGGGATCTATACCAGGTATGCAAGGCTGGTTTAATATTAGAAAAACCATTAATGTAATCCACCATATAAATAAAACAAAAGACAAAAACCACATGATCTTATCAATTGATGCAGAAAAGGCATTTGACAAAGTCCAACACCTATTTATGATAAAAACTCTTACCAAAATAGGAATTGAAGGAAAATTCCTCAACATAATAAAGGCCATCTATACAAAGCCAACAGCCAACATCACTCTAAATGGAGAGAGCCTTAAAGCATTTCCCTTGAGAATGAGAACCAGACAAGGATGCCCTTTATCACCACTCTTATTCAACATTGTGCTAGAGGTCCTAGCCAGAGCAATTAGGCTAGACAAAGAAATAAAGGGCATCCGGATTGGCAAGGAGGTAGTAAAATTATCTCTATTTGCAGATGACATGATCTTATACACAGAAAACCCTAAGGAATCCTCCAGAAAACTACTGAAACTAATAGAAGAGTTTGGCAGGGTCTCAGGTTATAAGATAAACATACAAAAATCACTTGGATTCTTCTACATCAACAAAAAGAACATCGAAGAGGAAATAACCAAATCAATACCATTCACAGTAGCCCCCAAGAAGATAAAATACTTAGGAATAAATCTTACCAAAGATATAAAAGACCTATACAAAGAAAACTACAAAGTACTAGTGCAAGAAACTAAAAAGGACCTACATAAGTGGAAAAACATACCTTGCTCATGGATACGAACACTTAACGTAGTAAAAATGTCTATTCTACCAAAAGCCATCTATACATACAATGCACTTCCAATCCAAATTCCAATGACATTCTTTAAAGAGATGGAGAAACAAATCACCAACTTCATATGGAAGGGAAAGAAGCCCCGGATAAGTAAAGCCTTACTGAAAAAGAAGAAGAAAGTGGGAGGCCTCACTCTACCTGATTTTAGAACCTATTGTACTGCTACAGTAGTTAAAACAGCCTGGTAGTGGTACAACAACAGACACATAGACCAATGGAACAGAATTGAGAACCCAGATAGAAATCCATCCACATATGAGCAGCTGATACTTGACAAAGGCCCAGTGTCAGTTAATTGGGGAAAAGATAGTCTTTTTAACAAATGGTGCTGGCATACCTGGATATCCATTTGCAAAAAAATGAAACAGGACCCATACCTCACACCATGCACAAAAACTAACTCCAAGTGGATCAAAGACCTAAACATAAAGACTAAAACAATAAAGATCATGGAAGAAAAAATAGGGACAACCTTAGGAGCCCTAATACAAGGCATAAACAGAATACAAAACATTACCAAAAATGACGAAGAGAAACCAGATAACTGGGAGCTCCTAAAAATCAAACACCTATGCTCATCTAAAGACTTCACCAAAGGAGTCAAAAGACCACCTACAGACTGGGAAAGAATTTTCAGCTATGACATCTCCGACCAGTGCCTGATCTCTAAAATCTATGTGATTCTGTCAAAACTCAACCACAAAAAGACAACCCAATCAAAAAGTGGGCAAAGGATATGAATACGCACTTCACTAAAGAAGGTATTCAGGCAGCTAACAGATACATGAGAAAATGCTCTCGATCATTAGCCATTACAGAAATGCAAATTAAAACTACGATGAGATTCCATCTCACTCCAACAAGGCTGGCATTAATCCAAAAAACACAAAATAATGAATGTTGGAGAGGCTGCAGAGAGATTGGAACTCTTATACACTGCTGGTGGGAATGTCAAATGGTACAACCCCTTTGGAAATCTATCTGGCGTTTTCTTAAACAGTTAGAAATAGAACTACCACAAAACCCAGAAATCCCACTCCTTGGAATATACCCTAGAGAAATAAGAGCCTTCCCACAAACAGATATATGCACACCCATGTTTATTGCAGCTCTGTTTACAATAGCAAAAAGCTGGAAGCAACCAAGGTGTCCATCAACGGATGAATAGTTAAATAAATTGTGGTATATTCACACAATGGGATACTATGCATCGATAAAGAACAGTCACGAATCTGTGAAACATTTCATAACATGGGGGAACCTGGAAGGCATTATGCTGAGTTAAATTAGTCAGAGGCAAAAGGACAAGTATTGTATAGGACCACTATTATAAGATCTTGAGAAATAGCATAAACTGAGGAGAACACAACCTTTTGTGGTTAAGAGGAGGGGAAGAAGGGAGGGTGGGAGAGGGTTATTTACTGATTAATTAGTAGATAAGTAGTACTTTAGGTGAAGGGCAGGACAATACTCAATACATGGAAGGTCAGCTCAACTGGACTGGACCAAAAGCAAAGAAGTTTCTGGGATAAACTGAATGCTTCAAAGGTCAGCGGAACTAGGGCGGCGGTTTGGGGACTATGGCTTAAGGGGACTTTTAAGTCAATTGGCAAAATAATTCTATTATGAAAACATTCTACATCCCACTTTGAAATGTGGCATCTGGGGTCTTAAATGCTAACAAGCGGCCATCTAAGATGCATCAATTGGTCTCAACCCACCTGGAACAAAGGAGAATGAAGAACACCAAGGTCACACGATAACTACGAGCCCAAGAGACAGAAAGGGCCACAAGAACCAGAGACTTACATCATCCTGAGACCAGAAGAACTAGATGGTGCCGGCCACAACCGATGGCTGCCCTGACAGGGAGCACAACAGAGAACCCCTGAGGGAGCAGGAGATCAGTGGGATGCAGACCCCAAATTTGCATAAAAAGACCAGACTTAATGGTGTGACTGAGACTAGAGGAATCTCGGTGGTCCTGGTCCCCAAACCTTCTGTTAGCCCAGGACAAGAACCATTCCCGAGGACAACTCATCAGACCTGGAAGGGACTGGACAATGGGTTGGAGAGAGGTGCTGACGAAGAGTGAGCTACTTGTATCAGGTGCACACTTGAGACTGTGTTGGCATCTCCTGTCTGGAGGGGAGG
The DNA here is from genome assembly GCF_030014295.1 of Loxodonta africana. Lineage (NCBI taxonomy): Eukaryota > Metazoa > Chordata > Mammalia > Proboscidea > Elephantidae > Loxodonta > Loxodonta africana. The sequence continues at coordinate 1,843,164 of NC_087363.1, forward strand.
TGGGAGGGTAGAGAGGGTTAGAAACTGGCAAAATTGTCACGAAAGGAGAGACTGGAAGGGCTGACTTACTGGGGGAGAGTAAGTGGGAGTATAGAGTAAGGTGTATATAAGCTTATATGTGACAGACTGACTTGATTTGTAAACTTTCACTTAAAGCGCATTAAAAATTATTAAAAACAAACTTGATGATGTTGACATGATTAGAGAATTAAAGAGAAGAAAGATCAAAAAGCAGTGAGACATCTAAGTTAGAAGTTATAATCAAGAAACTCTTGCCCTGGGATCGTGTATATGTGAATACATGACTACTGTCCCCAAATGGACATATATTCACTGTGTGTCTATAGACCTCTATTTCCTCAATTTTAAAAAGAGGGCTAGATCAGTGTTTCTCAAGCTTGGCTGATCATTGGAATCACCTGGAGAGAATTTTGAAGAAACGACAGAATCTATTCGAAGAGATTCTTACTCAGTAGGCCAGGGTTAAGTGCTTTATAGGAATTTTCGTTTTTAACAAACTCCTCCGGTCATTTAAATGCAGTCAGGGAGCTTGAATTTGGAAACAGAACTAGATGATATTTGATGCTGTTAGATCTTAAGATGTCTGTGAGTCAATGAATCTAAAGAGCCTTACTTTTGCATAGATGTCCCCATCTGCTCTGATAACTACCATAAAAAAAATGGGAGCTAAAATTGAACTGAATTTACAAAACTGTGGAATAAATCATTGCTATCCATTTTATAATTTTCTTCACAGTATTCTTTCCCTTATTCCTTTGCAAAAAAAGTTTGAAGACTAAGGAATAATATTATTGATTTTAGGGATCTGAGGTCCCTAAGAAGGTAGAAGATACCAGATTCCTGACTCTCAAAGTATGGGAAGGAAAATATATGAAATAGTATTCAAGTCTCCACCAGTGACTTTACAAACATACCCCTGTTCACAAAGTCAAAACCTATCAGAGAACCTCCTCTTTGTTCCTTGGAAGGAAATGGCCAAGAATGATGAGAATTCAGATCCTCTCCAGTTTAAGTGGCACCAAGGCAGGTCAACAACAGCGTTTTATTCCATAGATTTATCATCACAACATATTTATATTTTATAACAGCTTTATAATCCTGCTGTCAACAGATGTGAGATTTGACTTTGTTTGGAGCCTTCATTAATGAAAATAAACGGCAAACTTTCTCATTTTTCAGTTGAAGAAATTAATTTATTTCTTAATGGAAAACCATGAAAATAGATCTCCCTGTGCCTTTTAACCACTGGTTATACTTCTGTTTTCTGGAGCAGGACAAAATATTTTAAACAATTCCATGCAATGCTCACGTGAATATGTAAAGGCACCTGACATGTTCCTCCATATGTCGTCCTTTTTCTCATTTAATATTTCTAGGAGGTTAAAACATTTCTCACATGTCAAGGTCTCCAGAATTTCACTATTTTTGTAGTGCCTGAATGGGTATGATTCACTTCAGTGTTCCCAGTTCTTGTATGGTGACCAATTTTTAATAGAATCTAACCAACACAAAATAGGATATTAGTTTTTTTTTTTTTGATGCAGGAGAACGACAATCACAGAAGAGTACCTGAACACAATCTGAAGCCTGGAATGCCCAGCCTAGATCAGAAGAATGACCCCTGGTCAACAGACACATGAAAAAGGGTTATACGATTCTTGTGTAGCCATAAGTTTTAGGATGGCTTGTTACAAAGCATTAGTGAGCTGACTTATCCAAGAATAGCATGGTCAAACTGTGAAAGTAGGAATTTTCAGTCATGCTCTAAAATTTATAAAACTTTCCAAATATTTAGTGAAAGGTACTTTGCCAGGATTTCCCTGGGTGGTGTAAGCTGTTTATCATCAGCTGCTAAACTGAAAGGTAGGCAGTTCAAACCCAAACAGCAATGTCTTGGAAGAAAAACATGACAATGTTTCCATAAATATTACAGCCAAGAAAAACCTATGGGGCTGTTCTACTCTGTAACACACGGGTTCGCCATGAGTTGGAATTGAATCGATGGCAATGGGTTTTGGATTTCTTTCTTGTTTTTTACTTTCCCAGGAGCAGTGTAAAAAGGTCAAGTTCAAGATAAGGGAAATGATTAAAAGTACATTATTTTGATGCTGTGGTTTTTTTTTTATGGATAAAAGCCAAATTCTGTCTCCTATGTGCGCAGCCAGCCTCCCTTCCACTATTTCTTCCATGGATAAAATATAGGAAGAGATCAACATAGTACTAAAAACACTTGGATAGATTCTCCTTGACCTTCCCTTCATTGATAAATTATAAAACAAGGATTATCAAAAGATACCTATGATCCATGTTCAAACAGTCTTCTGAAAGGCCAATCTGTTTTAGGAGAATCCAAACAGGGAATTTGTCACAATAAGCGAATTTCATCCATTGTTGAAGAATGAGACCTACGTATGCATCAAGAGCAGACTTCTTAAAAGTAAGCACCAGAATCAGACACTTGCCCACACAGCTATAGAAATTTCTGTCCACCTTTACCTTCTTGAACTGGAAACCCCTGCTGTGAGGTAATCGCCACCAACCAACATCAAAGCTAGACGGTGACTTGCTCTGTCTAGTATGGTCTTCTCTTCTTCCTTTTAGGATCCTAAGTACCCTGACATTTTCAGGCAATACACATGTAAAATATTGGAAAGAAAAACTGTTGCTGAAATTTTCCTTTACCTTGTGTGTAGCTAATTTTCACAAATGTACCCCTCATCAGAAAACTTGTATTCCTATCACATATGGGAAGATAATGCTTTAAAAAACAAAATTGCCATCAAATCAATTCCACTCATAGCAACCCTATAGGGCAGAGTAGAGCTGCCCCATAGGGTTTCTAGGTAACAGCTGGTGGATTTGAACTGCTGGCTTTTTCTTAACAACTGAACACTTAACCACTGTGCCACCAGGGCTCCATAAGTGTATATAATTCATTTTCTTAGTGGGAGCTGTGGTGTAGAGGAAGGGGAACAAGAAAATATCACTTCTACTTCTCTCATATTTGCAAACCTGGTAAACTTTTATCCATTTTCTCATTCATTTTTTCTTGTGTGTCTGTGAACTGTATTAGTGGATGACAACAGAGGATATTGTAGATTCTTCTCTAGCTCACAAAGCTCAGGAAATCATCTATAAATGAAGGAAATGCCTCAATATACCAAAGGTGATCTTTGCTTATGCCCCAACCTTCAGTTGGTCCCACTTGTTTCTTAGTCTAATCTTCTTCATTTCTCCTTATTGTGACGCCGTGCCTAAGTAGTGAGAAGACAGTTTTACATAGTATATATGGTGAGAAAACACTTCAAAAGATGCTACTTGCATGGAGCAATGCTGAATAACAAATTACATACCAGGGATATCCATCTCTTCATCTATGTGCTTTCTTAAACTTAAGGTCCTTCACAGTGTGTGAGGTAGTCCACGTTGTACTTTACGAAGAACATTAATATGTATATTCATGAAGACTTCTTAAATGAGGTTATAAATAAGTCATGTTGTTGTTCACCAAGTCGATTTTTTACTCATAGTGATCCCATGTGACAGAGTAGGGCTTCCTAGGCTGTAATTTTTGTGGAAACAGATCAAGAGGTCTTTCTCCTGAGTTGTAGCTGGGGGGTTCAAAACACCAACCTTCTGGTTAGCATCTGAGCACTTAATCTTTACACCACCAGGACTCCCATGTAAAGATTAACCCAGAACCCAGTGCCGTCCAGTCAATTCTGACTCATAGCGACCCTATAGGACAGAGTAGAACTGCCCCATAGAGTTTCCAGGGAGCGTCTGGCAGATCCAAACTGCTGAGCCTTTGGTTAGCAGCCATAGCACTTAACCACTACGCCACCAGGGTTTCCCACGTAAAGATTAGTAACCCAATTTTAAGGAGCTCAGCTCCTTAAATAATGTTTAAGCACTTATCTGATAACTGAAAACTCAACGGTTCAAACCCACCCTGCAACTCTGCAGGAGAAAAGTCCTTGTGATCTACTTCTATAAAAATTTCAGCCTAGGAACACTGTGGGACAGTTTTACTCCATCCCATAGCGTTGCTATGAGTCAGAGTCAACTTGACAGCACACAACAAGAACAGAAAAAAAAATGCAATTTTACAAAACTGCAAAACATTTGAATAGGCAATACACTGAAAGAACAGTATAACTGGCTAACAAGCATACATAAAAATACCCAACCTTATTGGAATCAGGGAAACACAAATTAAATTACAATGAAATGCTCATAAGTTTTGTAAAAAGCTGGCCATATTAATTTTTAATAATGATTTAAGGAATCAGCATAAGATCTAGTGAAACACCCTTCCAGAAAGCATTCAGAAGGATATACATTATAGCCTTGCTAAAAATTGGGATAAGTGGAAATAATCCAAATACCTAACAGTAATAGAATATAAAACAGTAATAGAATATAGATAACATGAAATATGTACAAACTATTGAAAATTAGGCAGAAGTTTAAGTATTGGGTCTATATGGCACATCAAATATGGATAAATTACTGAGATATATTTTTGAGCAAGAAATTAATAAATTGCACAAAAATAATCATAATGTGATACCTTATATGTTAAAAAATCTATATAGGATGCTACATAGTGTCTATGACACCTGTGTGCTTATTAATGTATTGGAAAAGATCTGGAAGGATATCTTTGCCTCTGGGGAAAAAACAGAGTGATGGCCAAAAGAAATTTTAGTGGTGTAAATATTCTGATTTCTCTATTAGGAGATTATTATATTGCAATATTGTTGTTGTTGCTGTTAGGTGCCATAGAGTGAGTTCCAACTCCTAACATCCCTATGCACAACAGAACAAAACACTGCCCAGTCCTGTACCATCCCCACCATCTTTGGTATGTTTGAGCTCGTTGTGTGATTACATCTCGTTGAGGGTCTTCCTCTTTTTTGTTGACCTTGTACTTTACCAAGCATGAAGTCTTTCTCCAGGGACTGGTACCTCCTGATAACATGTCCAAAGTACATGAGATGAAGTCTCTCATCCTCAATTCTAAGCAGCATTCAGGCTGTAATTCTCCTAAAACAGATTTGGTCATTTGCTGCTATTCTTAACGTTTTTCCTGGTCATTTTTTTTTTTTAATTTGATTGCCAGATCGTTCTTCCTATTTTGTCTTAGTCTGGAAGTTCTGTTGAAACCTGTCCACCAGGGATGACCCCGCTGGTATTTGAGATACCGGTGGCTTAACTTCCAGAGGAAGACCTCAATGAGATGAGCTGACATAGTGGCTGAAACGATGGCCTCAAGTATAGCAACAATTTTCAGGATGACGCAGGACTGGGCAGTGTTTCTCTCTGTTGTACATAGGGTAGCTGTGAGTCATCAGAAACTCAACATTACCTTACTACAATAACAAACTCCAGCACCACAGCACCACATGAACCACCACAGTACAATAAATCGACAGTTAATAAAAAAGTAATTTAAAATTTATTGATTTTAATGTCATTTAAAGATAATGCATTATGTAATGAACATAATTATACAACTTGTTCTTCCTTAGTTACCATATTGTTTCCTCAATTACTTTAGTAAATGTATACATAGATGCTATTCTTTAAACATTATGTTTCATGAATTGCCATTATTTGAATTCCAGGTGCATATAAAACGTAAATATAACTAGCCAGATGTGTTCTCATCACCCATTCTTCTGCAAAGAGATATTTGAGATAACGAAACCTGGGGGGAAAAATTTATACATGTGTGTATACATATATATATATATGGAGCCAAGGTGACACAGTGCTTAAGAGCTCAGCTGATAACTGAAGGATCAGCAGTTCGAATCCAACAGCAGGTCCTTAGAAACACTTTGGGGTAGTTCTACCCTGTCTTATAGGGTCCCTTTGAGTCAGAATTGACTCAATGGCAATTTGTTTATATATATGTGTATATATGTATGTATGTATTTATATATATATATATACACATATATAAAATGTATATACATGTATGTCAGAAACCCTGGTAGCATAGTGGTTAAGAGCTACAGCTGCTAACCAAAAGGTCAGCAGTTCGAATTCACCAGGTGCTCCTTGGAAACCATATGGGGCAGTTCTACTCTGTCCTATAGGGTCTCTGTAAGTCAGAATCGACTCGACGGCAATGGGTTTTATACATGTATGTGTGTGTATATATATGTATGTATGTATGTATGTGTGTCCGTATGTATGTATATATGTATGTATACAGAACAACACAGGAAGCTTCTAAAGAAGATGGAAAGAATACACAGAGTCACTTCACCTAAAAGAATTGGTCGACATTCCATCGTTTCAGGAGGTAGCATATGATAAAGAAAAGATGGCACTGAAGGAAGAAGTCCAAGTTGCACTGAAGTCATCGGTGAAAAGCAAGGCTCCGGGAGTTGATGGAATTGAGATGTTTCGACAAATAGATGCAGTGCTGGAGGTACCCACTTGTCTGGGCTAAGAAATTTGGAAGAAGCTCCCAGGCCAACTGACTGGAAGAGAGCCATTTGTATGTCTCTTCCTAAGAAAGATGATCCAACCAAATGCAAAATTATCTGACAATATCATTAATATCACATGCAAGTAAAATTTTCTGAAAATCATTCAAAAAAATTGCAGCAGTACATTAACAGGCAACTGCCAGAAATTCAGACCATCTCAAGAATGGATTTGACCCCTTGAATGCTTATGACCATGACCAAAGAGCAGATGAGTTGTGGAATGATGTCAAGGACATCATGCATGAAGAAAGCAAGAGATAATTAAAAAGACAGAAGAGAAAGAAAATATGTAGATGATGTCAGAAACTTGCTCCTGAACATCAAGTAGCAAAATCAAAAGGAAAAAATTATGAGTAAAAGAGCTGAATAGAAGATTTCAAAGGGCAGCTAGAAAAGACAAAGCAAAGTATTATGATGATATGTGGGAAGAGCTGGAGATAGAAAACCAAAAGGGGAGAACATGCTCAGCATTTCTCAAGCTGGAAGAATTGAAGAAAAAATTCACTTTTTGAGTTGAGATACTTAGGGATTCTGCAGGGAAAATATTAAACGAAGCAGGAAGGATCAACAGAAGATGAAAGAATACAGAGTCACTGTGCCAAAAAGAATTGGTCTACATTCAAACATTTCAGGAGTAACATACGATCAGGAACCAATTGTACTGAAAGAAGTCCAAGCAGCACCGGAGGCACTGGAGAAAAACAAGGCTCCAGGGAATGATGGAACACCGATTGAGATATTTCAACAAATAGATGCGGTCTTGAGGGTGCTCACTCATCTATGCCAAGAAACTGGCAAGAGAGCTACCTGATCAACCAACTGGAAGAGATCTATAAGTATGCACATTCCAGAGAAAGGTGATCCAACTAAACGGGGAAATTATCAAACAATATCATTAATATCACAAGCAAGCAAAATTTTTCTACAGGTCATTCAAAAATGGCTGTAGCAGCATATTGACAGGAAACTTCCAGAAATTCAAAGACAGATTTCCCTTGACCTCTCTTCCAGTTCACTAATCCTGTCATTCTGCCTGGAAGCAGAAACTCTCAAATTATATTTAAAGGTAAGGAAATGAAAAAGCTCTTTGGAATCGCTAAATACGTGGGCAGATTTTATATTTTGGAACATAACCCAGAAGGTAATCAGGCAATATGATAATGGCCATATCTTTTCTCCTGGAAAAAAAAAAAAAAAAACTTCCCCCTTCTACTTGGGATATACACATTGTCCAACCCATTGTAGTGAGGTATTAATAAGGTAGTGTATGCCTGGCTGCTGGAATTCTGGGAACAACAAGAGGAAAAGACCCCAGGGTTCACTTGCAGACTTTTATTCTTATATGTGGAGCTACATGCTTCCTCATTTTCCTCCAGTTTCGTCAGAAATCTTCTAGCTCAATTCCTGTTTATCTATTGATCAATACATTAAAAAAAAAAATTGTCCTGCAGTTGATTCTGATTCATGGTGATCCCGTGTGTTTCAAAGCAGAGCTGTGCTCCATAGGGTTTTCAATGGCTGTGATCTTTTGGAAGTAGATTGCTAGGCTTTTCTTCCAAGGCTCCTCTGGATGCACTCAAACATCCAATCTTTTGGTCAATAGCCAAGCACTTAACCATTTACACCACCCAGAGATTGCACCTGTGGCTATAAGCATATGATTCTTCTCAATGAAAGAAATCTTAAGAAACTATTAATACTGTTTATCTGTTTACAAAAGTATGAGAAAGAGATAGATTTTTCATTTCATATGATTTTGAAATTTGTGGATTTTCAAAACTTATGCATGAATTTTTTCATGTTTTCTTGTAAATAATATCACTTAGATGGTGAAATTACATACTGTATTTTCTTCTTTTTGTGTGTTTTTATTACAGAAAAGAAAACCATAAATTCATATTTAAAGAAAAAGAACAGCAATTTCTGTTAAATGTGGCAAGGTATCCATAAAAATGTATTTCCTCTCTCTTCTAAATTCTCATTAAAATAAAAGTAAAAATGAAGATTACATGTAAGTCTACGAGAACAATGGAAAAAATAGGAAATGCCAGTAACTTAGAGTTTCAGGCATTTTTCAAAACATAATTTTAGGTACCTGCCTTAACAGAAAGGAGAAAGTTAGAACCATTTGAGGAAGGATAGAGGAAAAAGCAAGTTAGCTCACCTGGAAATCTCCTGAAATGCTACAAGCTTGAAGCAGCAGTTTGCACAGAATACAGGGGTAAAACATACAGTAGTGATTAGAGAATTATTTTATTTTCCTACTCTATATTCCGTATAATCAGGAAACACCCTTCTACCTTTGGGGCTCAGGTTTCAGCAGAGCTTCTAGACTAAGCTTAGGAAGAAAGGTGAACTATTTCTGAAAATCAGTCAATGAAAACCTTACGGATCACACAAGGTATTGTCTGACTTGCACAATTTGGACATTAGGGTGGATCAATAGCCAGAAGAGAATATCATGTTTGGTGAAGAAAAAGGAAAGCAAGGATGAGGAAGACCCTCAGTGAGATGGCTTGGCACAATAGCCACAAAAATGGACTCGAACATGCTGGTGATTGTGAAGATGAAGCAGGACCAGGCAGTATTTTGTTCTGCTGTACAAAAAGTCTACATGGGTGGAATAAATTCAGCAGCAGCTAAGTATCTCTACTCTCTACTATCAGGCTGGCTGCTTATGGATGATGGAATATATGGTAATATCAGTAAAATCTGAGATCATGAGAACAATCTCACACTTCTGTTGTTCATGAATAAATATTATGTCCTAGGCAATGTTTGTGGGATATCCTGTCAGTGTATGACCTAGTCTGTGAACCCTCAAACATTGTGTTGTTGGAGGCACTGTGAAGACAGAAGGCACAATCTATATCTGAAGTATTTATAATTTATATCTATGTATGAAGACTTTATCATTTCCAGTAAGTTTTTATACTTAAGGTCACAGACCAAATTACAGTTGCTAATTATCTAACTTTAAAATAGGAAGATTATCCTGCATTATCCAGATGAGATCAATGTAATCACAAGCATCTTTAAAGGTAGAACAGAGAGGCAGAAGAGAGAGAAGATGTGGTAATGGAAGATTTGCCAAAGATACGCAATGTGGTTAACTTTGAAGATTCATGAAGGGGCTCATGAGCCAAGACACGTGGGTGACCTCTAGAATCTGGAAAAGCCTAGAGCCTCTAAAAGAAACACAACCATACTGACACCTTGATTTTAGCCCAGTGAGAACTATGTCAGACTTCCAACCCAGAGAACTTAAGATAATAAATTTAGGGTGTCTTAAGCCATTAAATTTGTGGTAATTTGTTACAGCAGCACTAGAAAACTAACACAACACCTTAAAGCATATACTTTAAAGAGCCAGCTCTGGATGCCCTTGGCAGAACATCAGATTGCAAATCAGTGGTGAGTGCCATCATGTCAAAATTTTTTCAGTCTCCAGACTTATTTTCTGTCCTTCTATGCTAACACCTTTTTTTATGCTAACACCTTCAAGATTAATTCCCGTAGTAAACTGTTCCCCCATTTCTCACCGTAGGTATTAGCTAGATACTGCAATTCCTTCGCGTAAATCATTTCTAAAAGAATGAGGGTTGTACTTTCCTGCCTTGGCTTACCTGAGAATTGTCCCTGGTTAGTTGTTTGGAAGTAATAAGGGATATAGGACAAAGCTCTGGATGAAAACAAATATTATCACAAGACAACTGTTCATGTGAGATAACTGCGTGGGATCAAGGCAAGGAAGACTGTTCTTCCCTCACATGGGAGAGCTAACCCAGAGTATTCAGAATAACTTTAGGGCTCATTGTCTTCACCATTCCCCACAAAGATTGCCATATTTTGGCTCTCAGGACTTTATTCTTTTACTATCAGGACACTGATATCAACAAAGGAAGTTCATTTAAGCTGCACCTTCAGTTTTCTTTGCAGTTCTGCCACATTTTTTTTAAATTAAATCCTGTCCGTGATCTAGAGCATAATCTCTGTCTGGAGCAGATGTGGTGACATTGGTAGCAGGGGCTCTATATTGAGTGCATGTCCTGGAGACATAATAGATGGAGTGTTTCTGGGTAGGCATCTAACTAATCTGAATCCAATACACACTTCTTTTTTTTTATCTTTTCCTTACCTTGAAATAGAAGAAAACACCAGCTAAAACTCTCAGAATTGTAATATACTACTATGCCAACCTTTCAATAGCAGAAAAACTATAGTTTCTATAATCAATAATAAACTATTTGTATCAGATTTCACCTTCAAATTCATATAACCTAAAAAAAAAATTCAGTTATGTGTATTTGTCACGATAGTTCATGGTAGAATCCATAGCTTTCCACGTCCACACAGAAAAGTAGATGTTCATTTTCTCAAGGTAAAGAAATGTTAAAGCTCTTGGTACAATAAAATTGCTACAAATTTTATAGATGTAATATGATTTAGTACAAAAAAAATAGAAATAGTAGAATCAAATAAACACAAATACTCATTTTAATTTTCTTTATTGATAAAAATACAAATAAGAAATTAAATAGAAGTTAGGATTTTCATGATCATATAATTGGAGACTGTGGTGTTAAATGGATAGTGATGAATGTTGGTTTCCATCTCCACTGCAGAAATGTACTTTTCATATAAACATTTCAATCCTCTCTACTCAAGTTATTCTCTTCTCTGGATTATACTGAAAACTCACAAAATTTTTCTGTAACAACATATTTCTGTTTCAAAGCCCAAAAATACTCCTGTGGGTTATCCATCCAGTTTCAAAAAAAAAAAAGAAAAGAAAATCTACTAGGCTGAGAATATAAGCAAATTGAGTGCAAACTATAAAAACAATGAAAAAAGTAATCAAATGAACAAAAAATCCATTGCCATTGAGTTGATTCTGCTTCATGGCAACTCCATGTTTTACAGAGAATGTTTCCACAGGTTTTTTGGCTATCATCTTTATGGAAACAGATTCACCAGGTCTTCCTTTCTTAGCTCTTCTGGGTGGTTTAAACTGTAAACCTTATTTTAATATTCCAGAAACACAGAAAACAACATAAAGAAAAAAATTTTTTTTTTTTTTTTTTTATAAAGAAGGAGAGGAAAAACACCAGATCAAAACCACAAGTCTTTGTAAGCATCAAGAAAAGGCAGAGAGAAGTGGTGAAAAACCTATGACAAAGGACCTTATATACCTGATTGTACCTTGTGTTTTTCTTCTTCTACATGAAATTGACTCAACTTTAACAAGTGAATGTTTTCATATTGCTTATTTTCCTGAAGGATTTAGCTGACATTTCCCCAGATAGGATTCCATTAAATCCACAATAAGAAGGTAATATTTTCTGTTGAATTCTTCTAGGTCAATCAAAATTTTGAAAAAGGGTTGAAACTTCTATTCATCTTTGGTCGTCTGAGATCAGTTTCTTGCTCCATAGCTTCCTCATGGCATTTTTCACCTCAGCATTTCTCAGCGTATAAATCAGAAGGTTAATCAAAGGTGTTCCAAACGTATAAAACACAGTTATCATCTTATCTATGGGGAAGGTTGTTGCAGGGCGTGTGTATATAAATATACAAGGACCAAAGAAAAATATCACTACGATGATATGGGAGATGCAGTTGGAAAGGGCTTTTTTTCTCCCTTCAGCACTGTGGTTTCTCAGAGAATGCAAGATGATAACATAGGAAAACATCAGCATGACAAAACTCACTGTGCAAATGGCCCCACTATTGGACACCAGCAGCAGATTGGTCACATAGGTGTCTGTACAGGCAAGTTTCAACAAGGGCTGCAAGTCACATAAATAGTGATCAATCACATTGGGACCACAGAAAGGTAAACTCAAGGCCAGAGAAATTTGAGCTAAAGAATGCACACAGGCCCCTACCCAGGCTACAGCTACCAACACACTGCAGACTTGTAGGTTCATCATGCTCATGTAGTGCAGGGGTTTACAGATGGCCATATAGCGGTCAACGGCCATCAAGATAAGGATAAAGATCTCCAGGCAGCCAAAGAAATGTAATGAAAAGACTTGGATCATGCATTCACTGAAAGAGATAGGGCTATTCTTCAGAAGCGCATCCACAATCACTCTAGGGGCTATGGGAGTAGAGAAGTGGGAGTCAGATAAGGATAAATGGAAAAGGAAGAAGTACATTGGACTCCCAAGTGCCCGACTGGTCTTGATGGTAACAATAATCAATGAGTTACCCAACAATGTCCCTATGTAGGAAAGCAAGAAAAAGACAAACACTATTTTCTTTTTAACAGGATCTTGCGTCAACCCAAGCAGAATGAACTCAGTCACATTATTATTCAGCAACATTTCATGAATGAGAACAAGGTACACGTGTGAAATGGTTTATCTGAAAAAAATAAAAAATACAGGAATTAATGTATGGTGCTATGCAAGAGTGTGAAATATTTTATGCAAATTAGTTTCTGGTGCTATGCAATGCTATGGGATATTTTGAGCAAAAATAAATATTCCACATCAGGGACAACCTAGCTGTTTTTTCTTAATCAGTCTCGTCACCTCTTTGTTCCTCAATTTTTAATGACCTCTTCATAAGGTGATTTTAAATCTCAAATAAGCTTATGAAGGATACTTTCCTAAATCACTCTTAAAATGCAGCTCTTTGTTAACTTTAATTTGTTTCTGCTCTTATTAATTTGATTTATTTGATAACTAAAAAATCAGGATATATGATTTCAATGTATTATTTACTTAGTATATTTCACATTCAATAGACCTTGTGGCCCATGTTTTTCATGGTTGGTTTATCAGGCAGGATTTAGAATATATGTGTCTTCCTTTTTGAATTTAATGTTATAAATATAAAAAATATGAAGTCACACACTATTCACGTCCACATAAATAGAATCTTATTTCTACATATATTTATGTATTACATATTAGTGATGCATACTTATATAAATGTATATTACTTATAAATATATAATAAAGGAAGAAAAAAACGTTGCCACCAAGTCAATTCTACTCATGGAGACCACATGTCTTACAGAGTAGAACTACTCTATTTTTTTTTTTTTTAATGTAATTTTTACAGAAACGGATCACCGGGATTTTCTTCCATCTTGTTGGTGAGTGGGTTTGAACTGTGAATCTTTCGGTTACTAGTTGAGTGCAAACCATTTTCACTACTCCGGGACCAATAAATATATGACCCAGTCATTTACTGAACATTCATTTAGATATATTCCAACTTGAAGAAGGGGGCAAGAAACATTTATTTACCCCATTGCTGTGGAGTCACTTCTGAACATAGCCCTATAAACACCAAGTTCTAAATAATCTGCTTTTACTTCAAACACCTTAATGATATTTAGCACTTGACATGTTGTAATAAGCATAAATGAAAATTCTTTGAAAATTTATAATGTCCAGGGGCAGTTCTACTCTATCCTATAGGGTCACTATGAGTCAGAATCGACTCGACAGCACTGGGTTTTTTTGGGTTTAGGTGCCCTGGTGGTACATGGTTAAAGGACACCTCTGCTAACAACTAGAATGTTCCTTAGAAGCAAGGATGGTGAGACTCCATCTTATATAATTTGAGCACGTTGCCAGGAGGGATCAGTCACTGCAGAAGAATATCATGTTTGGTAAAGTACAGGGTCAGCAGAAAAGAGGAAGACCCTCAATGAGATGGATTGACACAGTGGCTACAACAGTGGGCTCAAGCATAAAAACAATTTGTAAAGATGGCACAGGACCAGGCAGTGTTTTCTTCTGTGGCACACAGGGTTGCTATGAGTTGGAACTGACTCGATCACACCTTACAACAACACCTAACCAAAAGATTGGTGGTTCAAACCCACCAACCACTCCATGGGCGAAAGATGTGGCAGTCTGTTTCCATAAGGCTTAGAGCCTTGGATGCCCTATGGGACAGTTCTACTCTGTGCTACAGTGTCACTATGAGTTGGAATTGACTCGAGAGCAGTGAGTTTGGAATAAGGTATCTCAAGTATCTTCATTTCTATTTTTTTCTTCTCATTTCTGAAAATCTGAAAAGTACCTCTTAGAGCACTCAAAGTCCCTGAGGTTACATTTCCAGTTTAAAAGAGAGAAGATGATTGTATAATAGTTCATGCTTCACAATTTAGGTTTTTTGATTAAACATTTTAGATCTGGGCAGTAGGAGTAGGGGTTGTCACCAGGCAGTTAGTATATGATCAGACAGTCTATAAACACAGTCAAAGATACATGAACATTTATTCTATGTTTAAGTTGATATTCATATTAATGTGAAATAATGCATTTTTCAGTAACTGATGTTAAGAATGTCAATCACCATCTAAAAAAAAAAAACTATCTCATTATTCAAAAAACTATATATTCCAGACGATTGAAAGATAAAATGTATCAAACCAAACTAGAATATAATATCGAAAGAATATATTTTAGGGTAGCAAATTCATAAAGAAAAATTATAATGCATTAAAACTTCTGTATAACAAAACTCAATATGAACAAAGAGTTTTTCAAAGTGGTGGAATGGGATTAAATATTTATAACTCCTACAAGTCAATATAATAAAGATTTGTAACCCAATTTTAAGGAGCCCTGTAGGCGCACTGGTTAAGTCCTAGGCTGCTAACCCAATGGTTAGTGAGTGGTTCAAACTCACCAACAGCTCTGCAGAGAAAAGACCTCCCAGAAAGATTTCAGCCTAAGAAACCCAATAGAGCAGTTCTAGTCAGTCACAAAGGGTCACAATGAGTCAGAATTGAATCGACAGCTTACAACTACAACAACCACCACACAATTTTACAAACAAGCAAAATATTTGAATAAGCAATATACACAAGAACGTTCTAACTGACCAATGAACACATATGAAGATACTCAACCTCATTAAAATCAGGGAAATACCAATCAAACAGCAATGAAATATTTGTAAGTTTTGTAAAAAGCAGACCATATCAAATTTTGGTTTAGGAAATCAGCATGAGATCTAGTAAAATACCCCCAGAAAGCATTCAAAAGGATATACATTGCAACCTTGCTAAAAATTGGGAAAACAGGAAATGATCGAAAAACCTAACAGTAAGAGTGTATAGATAGTGTGACATATGTCCTTATTATTGAAAATTAGGGAGAAGTTTAAATATTGGAGCTATATGAGCTTCTAACATGGATAAATCACTGAGATATATTGATGACTTTAAAAACTAATAAACTGCAGAAAAATTTCCACAGTATGATAACTTGCATGTTGAAAAAAAAAAACTATAGAGAATGCTATATAGTTTCTATGTGTACCGGTGTCTTATAAATGCATTGAAAAAGATACGGAAAAAAATCTTTACCTCTGGGGAAGAAAGGGAGTAATGGCCAAAGGGAATTTTAGTGGTATAAATATTGTGACTCCTCTATTAGGAGATTATATTACAATATTGTGTAATTAAAGTTAATTAAATGTTCATTAATTTTAATATGGTTTAAGGGTGATGCATTATATGGGGAATGAAATTACACAAAATAAAACAGAAGCCACAATCCAGTAGTAGAATTCAGTGAACTTTTTTTTTTTTTTTTTAATTTTCATTAAGCTTCAAGTGAACATTTACCATTCCAATCAGTCTGTCACATGTAGGTTTACATACATCTTACTCCCTTCTCCCACTTGCTCTCCCCCTATTGAGTCAGCCCTTACAGTCTCTCGTTTCGTGCCAATTTTGCCATGTTCCCTCTCTCTCTATCTTCCCATCCCCCACTCCAGTAAAGAGTTGCCAACACATTCTCCCGTGTCCACCTGATTTATTTAGCTCACTCTTCATCAGCATCTCTCTCCCCCCCACTGACCAGTCCTTTTCATGCCTGATGATTTGTCTTCGGGGATGGTTCCTGTCCTGTGCCATCCAAAGTTCTGGGGAGCATTGTCTCTGGGATTCCTCTAGTCGCAATCATACCATTAGGTGTGGTCTTTTAATGAGAATTTGGGGTCTGTATCCCATTGGTCTCCTGCTCCCTCAGGAGTTGTCTGTTGTGCTCCCTGACAGGACAGACATCGATTGTGGCCGGGCACCAACTAGTTCTTCTGGTCTCAGGATAATGTAGGTCTCTGGTTCATGTGGCCCTTTCTGTCTCTTGGGTTCTTAGTTGTCGTGTGACCTTGGTGTTCCTCCTTTGCCTTTGCCCCAGGTGGGTTGAGACCAATTAATGTATTTTAGATGGCCGCTTGTTGGCATTTAGGACCCCAGGCGCCACAATTCAAAGTGGGATGCAGAGTGTTTTCATAATAGAATTGTTTTGCCCATTGAGTTAGAAGTCCCCTCAAACCAAGTTCCCCAGTCCCCAGCCCCTACTTCGCTGACCTTTGAAGCTTTCATTTTATCCAGGAACCCTCTTTACTTTTAATCCAGTCCAATTAGTCTGACCTTCCTTGTATTGAGTGTTCTCTTTCCCTTCACCCAAAGCAGTTCTTATCTACAGATTGATCAATAAAAAGCCCTCTCCCTCCCTCCCCGCTTTGTAACCACATAAGTCTGTGTTCTTCTCTGTTTTTTCTATTTCTAAAGATCTTATAATAGTGGTCTTATACAATATTTGTCCTTTTGCAACTGACTCATTTCGCTCAGCATAATACCTTCCAGATTCCTCCATGTTATGAAATGTTTCAGAGATTCGTCACTGTTCTTTATCAATGCGTAGTATTCCATTGTGTGAATATACCACAATTTATTTACCCATTCGTCAGTTGATGGACATCTTGGTTGCTTCCAGCTTTTTGCTATTGTAAACAGAGCTGCAATAAACATGGGTGTGCATATATATGTTTGTGCGAAGGCTCTTGTATCTTTAGGGTATATTCCGAGGAGTGGGATTTCTGGGTTGTATGGTAGTTCTATTTCTAACTGTTTAAGATAACGCCAGATGGATTTCCAAAGTGGTTGTACCATTTTACAATCCCACCAGCAGTGTATGAGAGTTCCAATCTCTCTGCAGCCTCTCCAACATTTATTATTTTGTGTTTTTTGGATTAATGCCAGTCTAGTTGGTGTGAGATGGAATCTCATCGTAGTTTTAATGTGCATTTCTCTAATGGCTAATGATCGAGAGCATTTTCTCATGTATCTGTTGGCTGCCTGAATATCTTCCTTAGTGAAATGTGTGTTCATATCCTTTGCCCACTTCTTGATTGGGTTGTTTGTCTTTTTGTGGTTGAGTTTTGACAGAATCATGTAGATTTTAGAGATCAGGCGCTGGTCGGAGATGTCATAGCTGAAAATTCTTTCCCAGTCTGTAGGTGGTCTTTTGACTCTTTTGGTGAATTCTTTAGATGAGCATAGGTGTTTGATTTTTAGGAGCTCCCAGTTATCTGGTTTCTCTTCATCATTTTTGGTAATGTTTTGTATTCTGTTTATGCCTTGTATTAGGGCTCCTAGGGTAGATCCTATTTTTTCTTCCATGATTTTTATCGTTTTAGTCTTTATGTTTAGGTCTTTGATCCACTTGGAGTTAGTTTTTGTGCATGGTGTGAGGTATGGGTCCTGTTTCATTCTTTTGCAAATGGATATCCAGGTATGCCAGCACCATTTGTTAAAAAGACTATTATTTCCCCAATTGACTGACACTGGTCCTTTGTCAAATATCAGCTGCTCATACGTGGATGGATTTATATCTGGGTTCTCAATTCTGTTCCATTGGTCTATGTGCCTGTTGTTGTACCAGTACCAGGCTGTTTTGACTACTGTAGCTATGTAATAGGTTCTGAAATCAGGTAGGGTGAGGCCTCCCACTTTCTTCTTCTTTTTCAGTAATGTTTTCTTATCCGGGGGTTCTTTCCTTTCCATATGAAATTAGTGATTTGTTTCTCTATCCCCTTAAAGTATGACATTGGTATTTGGATTGGAAGTGCGTTATATGTATAAATGGCTTTTGGTAGAATAGACATTTTTACTATGTTAAGTCTTCCTATCCATGAGCAGGGTATGTTTTTCCACTTAAGTATGTCCTTTTGAATTTCTTGTAGCAGAGTTTTATAGTTTTCTTTCTATAGGTCTTTTACATCCTTGGTAAGATTTATTCCTAAGTATTTTATCTTCTTGAGGGCTACTGTGAATGCTATTGATTTCGTTATTTCCTCTTCTGTGTTCTTTTTGTTGATGTAGAGGAATCTAAGTGATTTTTGTATGTTTATTTTATATCCTGAGACTCTTCCAAACTCTTCTATTAGTTTCAGTAGTTTTCTGGAGGATTCCTTAGGATTTTCCATGTATACGATCATGTCATTTGCAAATAGTGACAGCTTTACTTCCTCCTTACCAATCTGGATACCCTTTATTTCTTTGTCTACCCTAATTGCCCTGGCTAGGACTTCAAGTACGATGTTGAATAAGAGTGGTGATAAAGGGCATCCTTGTTTGGTTCCCGTTCTCAAGGGAAATTCTTTCAGGTTCTCTCCATTTAGAGTGATGTTGGCTGTTGGCTTTGCATAGATGCCCTTTATTATGTTGAGGAATTTTCCTTCAATTCCTATTTTGGTGAGAGTTTTTATCATAAGTGGGTGTTGAACTTTGTCAAATGACTTTTCTGCATCTATTGATAAGATCATGTGGTTTTTATCTTTTGTTTTATTTATGTGATGGATTACATTAATGGTTTTTTTGATATTAAACCAGCCTTGCATACCTGGTAGAAATCCCACTTGATCCGGGTGAATTATTTTTTTGATGTGTTGTTGGATTCTATTGGCTAGAATTTTGTTGAGGATTTTTGCATGTACGTTCATGAGGGATACAGATCTAAAATTTTCTTTTTTTGTAATGTCTTTACCTGGTTTTGGTATCAGGGAGATGGTAGCTTCATAGAATGAGTTGGGTAGTATTCCGTCTTTTTCTATACTTTGAAATACCTTCAATAGTAATGGTGTTAAGTCTTCTCTGAAGGTTTGGTAGAACTCTGCAGTGAAGCCGTCTGGGCCAGGACTTTTCTTTTGTTGGAAGTTTTTTGATTACCGTTTCAATCTCTTTTTTTGTTATGGGTCTATTTAGTTGTTCTACTTCTGAATGTGTTAGTTTAGGTAGGTAGTATTGTTCCAAGAATTTATCCATTTCTTCTAGGTTTTCAAATTTGTTAGAGTACAATTTTATGTAGTAATCTGACATGATTCTTTTGATTTCATTTGGTTCTGTTGTGATGTGGTCCTTCTCGTTTCTTATTCGGGTTATTGGTTTCCTTTCCTGTATTTCTTAGTCAGTTTAACCAATGGTTTATCAATGTTGTTAATTTTTTCAAAGAACCAGCTTTTGGCTTTGTTAATTCTTTCAATTGTTTTTTTTTTTTTTAATTCATTTAGTTCAGCTCTAATTTTTATTATTTGTTTTCTTCTGGTGCCTGATGGGTTCTTTTGTTGCTCACTTTCTATTTGTTCAAGTTGTCGGGACAGTTCTCTGATTTTGTCTCTTTCTTCTTTTTGTATGTGTGCATTTATCGATATAAATTGGCCTCTGAGCACTGCTTTGGCTGTGTCCCAGAGGTTTTGATAGGAAGTATTTTCATTCTCGTTGCTTTCTAAGAATTTCCTTATTCCCTCCTTGATGTCTTCTATAACCCAGTCTTTTTTCAGGAGGGTATTGTTCAGTTTCCAAGTATTTGATTTCTTTTCCCTAGTTTTTCTGTTATTGACTTCTAGCTTCATTGCCTTGTGGTCTGAGAAGATGCTTTGTAATATTTCGATGTTTTGGATTCTGGAAAGATTTGTTTTATGACCTAATATGTGGTCTATTCTCGAGAATGTTCCATGTGCACTAGAAAAAAAAGTATACTTTGCAGCAGTTGGGTGGAGAGTTCTGTATAAGTCAATGAGGTCAAGTTGGTTGATTGTTGTAATTAGGTCTTCCGTGTCTCTATTGAGCTTCTTACTGGATGTCCTGTCCTTCTCCGAAAGTGGTGTGTTGAAGTCTCCTACTATAATTGTGGAGGTATCTATCTCGCTTTTCAATTCTGTTAAAATTTGATTTATGTATCTTGCAGCCCTGTCATTAGGTGCGTAAATATTTAATATGGTTATGTCTTCCTGATCAATTGTCCCTTTTATCATTATATAGTGTCCTTCTTTATCCTTTGTGGCGGATTTAAGTCTAAAGTCTATTTTGTCAGAAATTAATATTGCTACTCCTCTTCTTTTTTGCTTATTGTTTGCTTGATATATTTTTTTCCATCCTTTGAGTTTTAGTTTGTTTGTGTCTCTGAGTCTAAGGTGTGTCTCTTGTAGGCAGCATATAGATGGATCGTGTTTTTTTATCCAGTCCGTGACTCTCTGTCTCTTTATTGGTGCATTTAGTCCATTTACATTCAGCGTAATTATAGATAAGTAAGTTTTTAGTGCTGCCATTTTGATGCCTTTTCATGTGTGTTGTTGGCCATTTCATTTTTCCACATGCTTTTTTGTGCTGAGACGTTTTTCTTAGTAGCTTGTGAGATCCTCATTTTCATAATGTTTAACTTTGTGTTTATTGAGTTGTTACGTTTTTCTTGAGTTATGGAATTGATATTCCTTTTTGTGGTTACCTTATTATTTACCCCTATTTTTCTAAGTAAAAACCTAACTTGTATCGTTCTATATCGCTTTGTGTCACTCTCCATCTGGCAGTTCAATGCCTCCTATATTTACTCCCTCTTTTTGATTATTGTGATCGTTTATCTATTGATTTCCATGATTTCCTGTCGTGTGTATTATTTTGTTTATTTATTTATTTTTTAGAATTAGTCTTAATTTGTTTTTGTGCTTTCCCTATTTGAGTTGCGTTGATATCAGGATGTTCTGTTTTGTGACCTTGTACTGTGGTGGTACCTTATATTATTGGTCATCCGACCAAACAATCTCCTTTAGCATTTCTTGCAGTCTTGGTTTAGTTTTTGCAAATTCTCTAAACTTGTGTTTATCTGTAAATATCTTAATTTCTCCTTCATATTTCAGAGAGAGTTTTGCTGGATATATGATCCTTGGTTGGCAGTTTTTCTCCTTCAGTGCTCTGTATATGTCA
Organism: Loxodonta africana; assembly: GCF_030014295.1. Taxonomy (NCBI): domain Eukaryota; kingdom Metazoa; phylum Chordata; class Mammalia; order Proboscidea; family Elephantidae; genus Loxodonta; species Loxodonta africana. The sequence goes on from NC_087363.1 coordinate 1,864,713, forward strand.
TCCCATTCCCTTCTTGCCTGCATGGTTTCTGCTGAGTAGTCTGAACTTATTCTTATTGATTCTCCCTTGAAGGAAACCTTTCTTTTCTCCCTGGCTGCTCTTAAAATTTTCTGTTTGTCTTTGGTTTTGGCAAGTTTGATGATAATATGTCTTGGTGTTTTTCTTTTTGGATCAATCTTAAATGGGGTTCGATGAGCATCTTGGATAGATATCCTTTCGTCTTTCATGATGTCAGGGAAGTTTTGTGTCAGGATTTCTTCAACTATTTTCTCTGTGTTTTCTGTCTCCCCTCCCTGTTCTGGGACTCCAATCACTCGCAAGTTATCCTTCTTGATAGAGTCCCACATGATTCTTAGGGTTTCTTGGTTTTTTTTTAATTCTTTTATCTGATTTTTTTCCAGCTATGTTGGTGTTGTTTCCCTGGTCCTCCAGAAGTCCCAGTCTACATTCTAATTGCTCGAGTCTGCTCCTCTGACTTTCTATTGCGTTGTCAAATTCTGTAATTTTATTGTTAATCTTTTGGATTTCTACATGCTGTCTGTCTATGGATTCTTGCAACTTGTTAATTTTTCCATTATGTTCTTGAATAATCTTTTTGAGTTCTTCAACAGTTTTATCAGTGTGTTCCTTGGCTTTTTCTGCATTTATCCTAATTTCATTTGTGATATCTTTAAGCATTCTGTAAATTAGTTTTTTATATTCTGTATCTGATAATTCCAGGATCGTATCTTCATTTGGGAAAGATTTTGATTCTTTTGTTTGGGGGGTTGGAGAAGCTGTCATGGTCTGTTTCTTTATGTGGTTTGATATGGACTGCTGTCTCCGAGCCATCACTGGGAAACTAGATTTTCCAGGTAGTCGGCTAAAAGAAAATGCAGTCAGATCCCTATCTGAATTCTCCCTCTGGCTCCGGGTATTCGGATGTTAATGGGGCCGCCTGGGGAGGGTGGGGGAGGGATCAGAGAGCTAGGAGTGTAGCAGCACAGAATATAGAGCTGAACACCGCTTTCCCGCTCTGCCCCCGTTCGCCAAAATCCGGGCTGGACGGGTCCCTGGCTAGGATGCTGCTTTCCTTGCTCGGAGATCAGTCACTTCCTCCCGGGGACTTCTCCCTCCGGTGCGCGGCACCGCTCGTGCGCACTGGGTGGGCATTTCCCACACGAATGGGTGGGCCCGCCCCCAGGGTCTATTCAGGCGATTATAATTGGGCCCCCGCGGTCATGCCCCGCCCGTGCGCACTCCCAAATCCCAGTGGGATGGCTTCCGGGTTGGGACTCTGCTTTCCCTGTTCCGGAACCAGTCACTTTCTCCCGGGGCCTTCTCCTTCCGGTGCGCCACACCTCTCGCGCGAACCGGGTGGGCGTCACCCTCACGGCCACATGGGACCACCCCCTGCGTCAATTCCGGGGAATAAAAATGGACCCTGAGCTCACGCCCTGCCCGCGCGGGGGCCCAAATCCCAGCAGGAGGGCACCCCGTCTGGGACGCTGCTTTCCCCGCTCCGGGAGCAATCACTTCCTCCCAGGGACTTCTCCTTCCGGTGCGCCACACCTCTCGCGTGAACTGGGTGGGCGTCACTCACACGACCAGGTGGGCCTGCCTCCTGGGTCAATTCAGGGTAATAAAAATAGACCCCACACTCACGCCCTGCCCGCGCATGTGCCCAGATCCCAGCGGAATGGCTCCCCATCTGGGATGCTGCCTTCCCCACCTCGAGACCAGTCACCTCCGGGGATTTCTCCCTCCGGTGTGCCGCGCCACACACGTGGACTGTGTGTGCGTCCTCCCGCACGAACGTGTGGGCCCCGCCCTGGGGTCACTTTAGGGAAATATAGCTGACCCCCCCCCGCTCGCGCCCCGTCCGCCTCTCACCTAACTCCTGGCGGGACGGCACCCCAGCTGGGACGCTGTTCTCCCCCCTCCCAGATCAGTCACTGCCTCCCGGGTGCTTCTCCCTCCGGCTGCGCCTCTACGCCACCCGCGCCAACCAACTAGACTTCCTCCCGGGATGGGTTCGGGGGGGAAGGGGTGGACCCCCTTTCTGTGCCATCTGCCCCCCTGGGCTCTGCCCCAGATTGGGCTCCGAAGGTCACCTGCCTGGTACACTGGCTCCTGGTTCTGAAAACGGTCGCTGTCTGCCCATATTTGTTCGTTTTCCATCTCTAAGTCTGTGCTTGTTGTTCAGAGTTCGCGGATTGTTATGTATGTGATCGATTCCCTTGTTTTTCCGAGTCTTTGTTGCAAGAGGGATCCGCGGTAGGGTCCACCTAGTCCGCCATCTTGGCCCCGCCTCAGAATTCAGTGAACTTTTACGTAACGTGTTCTTTCTTAGTTATTATATTGCTTCCTCTCTTTAGTAAATGTATATACAGATGCTATTCTCTACCCATTACATTCATGAACTTTCCCTATTTGAATTTCAGGTTCATATAAAATGTAAATATAACAAGTCAGGCGCATTTCTGCCCCCTATTCCTCTACAGGGAGATATTTGACATAAAGAAACTGGTATTTCGTTCTGTTATACACAGGGTGGTTATGAGTAGAAACAGGCTTCACAGCACCTAACAGCAACCAGAACAACCACATAGGTAGGCAGGTAACCCATTGCCGTTGAGTCGATTCCGACTCATAGCGACCCTATAGGACAGAGTAGAACTGCTCCATAGAGTTTCCAGGGAGCTCCTGGCAGATTTGAACTGCCGGCCCTTTGGTTAGCAGCCGTAGCACTTAACCACTACGCCACCAGGGTTTCCGGTAGGTAGATAGTTAGATATTATTATGATCACTTTATGGGCATCTATTTTCTCATTCGTAAAAGCGGAAGTACGGTCTTCATGAAATCTTCCAGCTGCTAAAAAGTAATTTTTATTAATCAAGGGCTATACTACATCAGTTATTAATTAATCAAAATTATCAATTAATACTTTCATAATTCCCTTACGATTTTTATGCTTATTACATTAAATATTGAATCATTTGATACTGTTTTCAAATATACAGAGCTTTTTAGCATTGCTATTATATCTGCAGTAGAGTAAAAAGCGTTCCACAGTTTCTCTTAGCCTCTTGTACCAGCATCAATTAGCCCCAACTCAGGAGCCAGGATTTCAAGATAGAATTCCCATGGTCAATTTTCCATTAGAATAGGTTGGTTTACTTTGACTTCTAAACTAATAAACATTCCAAACTGTGAGAAGAATTAGAAGAATCTAAAGATTGTAAAATATACTTAACAACCAGGTATATGTTCCGAATATTCATAGTAAAATATTATTTTAAGAGTAGATTCTATGGATATTCAAAGAGACAGCTTTATATAGATTCAGGTATGCAAAAAAAAAAAAATGGAAAGGAGAAGAGAAGAGAAGGAGAGAAGAAAAGGAAAGGGAATGGAAGCAAAAGAAAGGGAAGGAGCTCACATATATGTTCTCTCTCAATTCCAATCAATATCTGGAGGAATGTTCTTGAGTTTCTGAACTCATGACAGCATACAGGAAAAACACAATTTTCTATCAAAATAATAAACACAGCTCTTTAAAAAAAAGTGAAAAAATCTTCAAGCTTGGTATCTGGATGTGAAATTATATTTACAATTAGTATGTCAAAAAAGTAACTTTATGTTTAGTCATAATGAGCATAAGAACTATGCTACAAAACTGCAGGGAACTATGAGAAGCAGCTGAGCCTTTTGATCTCACTTTCTTTGCTCCAAAACAGCAGTGAGCAGCTACAGCCAGCTCTCTAAGTGCATGGGGTCTGGGGACTCCTGGAGGAGCTGCGCTGAAAGCATTATGAGCAGCATTTAAAGGAACTTGAGGAAGCTGAGTGCTATCCTACCTGTATTCCCTATGGTAGGTCTTGGACAAGACTAGGAAAAATAAACGTTGTTTGTTGTTATTGCTGTTATTTAATTTCTTTATTCTCTTAGCTTTAAATGTACTTTTTAAAATTCTTTTAAATTGTATCAAATATATAATGTCAAGTAATTACAATAGATTTTAAGACAAATGACCAAAAAAATTAAAAAAAAAAAAAAGCCTTATTTCATTCAGTGCAGGGAATAAACCCTAATGCATTTATTAAATTTACGAAGAGTCTTTCTCAGCTTAAATTACCAAGGCCAATAATTTATTTCTATTGCATTTATTCTGCTGTTTTAATGCAAATAAGGTCAAACTTAAATACACTTCTTTTCCTTTTTTTTTTTTTAATTATTGTTATAGACATACTGTTTGGTGTAAGGGTAGACCTTTGTGCCTGAGCAGCAGAATTCTCACCTACCATGTGGGAGATACTGGTTTGATTTCTGGCCAATGCACCTCATGGACAGCCACCACTTATTTTTCAATGGAGGCTTGTATATTGCTATGATACTGAACAGATTTCAGGGAATCATTCAGATTAATAAGGACTAGGAAGAAAGTTCTAGTGATCGACTTCTGAATATCAGCCAATGGAGCCCAGTGGATCACAACGATTCAGTCTGTAAGCCCTCACGGGGATGGTGCAGGGTCAGACAGCATCCCACCCATCATGCGTATGGGTTTCCTGGATGGCAGCTCGCAACAACAAATTGAATGATATATGTCACAGTGTAATAGCATCCATTTTAGGGAAAACATATAAATTTAATGTGGAAGGAAAATTTTGAAATATTTTTCTCAAACCCAAACGCTAAGTTTTTTTTAATATGGAATATTCCAACTCTGAGAGGTATCAACTCAACAGAAGAAAATTGTTGAGATTTTGGGAAAAGAATATTGAAAACTCAATGGGAACAAATGGATGTTAGCAAACATGACATGACTAGGTAAATTTTTTGATTTTTGTTGTTATTTTGTTGTTAGGCACCTTCAAGTCAGATCTGACTCACAGAGATTCTATGTACAGCAGAAGAAAACACTGCCCGCTCCTGTGCCATCCTCACAGTCTTGTTATGTTTGAGCCCGTTATTGTAGCCACTGTCAATCCAACTCATTGAGAGTCTTCCTCTTTTGCTCTAATACCTGCTGTACCTAAGGGGATGTTTTTCTCCAGAAACTTGTCCCTCCTGATAACATATCCAAATTGCATGAGATGTAGTCGCATCATCCTTCCTTTCTAAGGAGCATTGTGGTCGTGCTGTTTCCAAGACAGGTTTTTTCATTCTTCTGGCAGTCCATGGCATATTTAATATTTTTGCCAATGCCACAATTGAAAGGAATCAAATCTTCTTCAGTCTTCCTTGTTCATTGTCCAGCTTTCACAAGCATTAGAGGTGATTGAAAACAATATGGCTTGGATCAGGCACACCTTAGTCCTTAAAGTGACGTCTTTGCTTTTTAACTCTTTAAGGAGGTTTTTTGCAGCAGATTTCCTCAGTGCAATGTGTCTTTTGATTTCTTGTCTGCTGCTTCCTTGTGTCTTCTTTGTGTATGCAAGTAAAACAAAATCCTTGACAACTTCAACAATTTCTCTGTTTTTTATGATATTGTTTACTGGTCCAGTTGTGAGCATTTTTCTTTTCTTGATGTTGATGCATAATCCATACTGAAGGCTGTAGTCTTTGATCTTCATCAGTAAGTGGTTCAAGTCCTCTTCTCTTTCAGCAAGCAAGGTTGTATCATCTGCATAATGTGCAGATTGCTAATGAAACTTCCTCTAGTCTTGATGTTCTGTTCTTCTTTGTATAGCCCAGCTTCTAGGATAATCTGCTCAGCATTCAGATTGGATAAGTATGGTCAAAGGATACAATCCTGACCACACAAGTTTCCTGGCTTCAAACCCTGCACAAAAAGCAAACAAACAAACTAAAAAAACCCACTGCCGTCAAGTCAATTCTGACTCATAGCCACCCTGTAAGACAGTAGAACTGCCCCATAAAATTTCCAAGGAGTGCCTGGTGGATTCAAACTGCCGACCTCTTGGTTAGCAGCCATACTACTTAACCACTACACCACCAGGGTTTCCCTTTTTCTGTTCCAACTGCCTCTTGCTCTATGTACAGATTCCCTGTGAGCTTAATTGTTCTGGAAATTCCATTCTTTGTAATGTTACCCATAAATGGCTATGATCCACATAGCTGAATGCCTTTGCACAGTCAATAAAACACAGGTAAGCCTCTTTTCGGTATTCTCTGTTTTTACCCAGGATCCATTTGACATAAGCAATGATAGTCTTTGTTCACATCCTCTTCTGAATCTGGCTTGAATTTTGGGCAATTCCCTGTGCATATGTTCTGGCAATCGCTTTTGAATGATCTTCAGCAACATTTAACTTGTGTGGGAGTGGCTCAATGGTTAAGAGCTAAGGCTGCTAACCAAAAGGTCAGCAGTTTGAATCCACCAGCCACTCCTTGGAAGCTCCATGGGGCAGCTCTACTCTGTCCTATAGGGTCCCTATGTGTCGAATTTGGCTAGACAGCAATGGGTTTTGGTAATATTAATGATATTGATCCATCATTTCCACATTTCGTTGAATCACCTTTCTTTGGAATAGGGATAAGTGTGGATTTCTTCCAGTCTGTTTGCCAGGCAGCTGGCTTCCAAATTTCTTGGCATAGATGTGTGAGCACTTCCAGTGCCATATCCATTTGTTGAGCATATCAATTGGTACTCCTTCATTCCTGGAGCCTTCTTTTTCTCCAGTGTTTTCAATGTAGCTTAAATTTCTTCCTTCAGTACAATTGGTTCTTGATCATATGCTACCTCATGAAATGTTTCAAAGTCGACCAACTCTTTTTTGGTACAGTGATTATAAGTATTCTTCCATCTCCATTTGATGCTTCCTGTGATGTTCAGTATTTTGCCCTTAGAATCCATTAATACTGCAATTCGAGAACTGAATTTTTTCTTCAGTTCCTTCAGCTTGAGAAATACCAAATGTGTTCTCCCTTTTGATTTTCTATCTCCAGGTCTTTACACACATCATTATAATACTTCACTTTCTCTCCTGTTCCCCTTTGAAATCTTCTTTTCAAGTCTTTTACTTTGACTTCTCTACATTCAGGAGCAGTTTTCAGAACCTCTTCAGACATCCATTTTGGTCTTTTCTTAATTTCCTGTCTTTTAATGACCTCTTGATTTCTTCATGTATGATATCCTTGATGTCATTCCACAACTCGTTTGGCCTTTGGTCATTAGTGTTCAATATCTCAATTCTATTCCAGAGATGATTGCTAAATTCAGTTGGAATATACTCAAGGTCATACTTTGGCTCTCATGGAAGAGTTCTAAATTCCTTCAGCTTCAACTTGAACTTGCATATGAGCACGTTATGGTCTGTTCCAAAGCCATCCCCTGGCCTCGTTGTGACTGATGATATTGTGCTTTTCCATTATCTCTTTCCGCAGATGTAGTCGACTTTATTCCCGTGTATTCCATCTGGCAAGGTCCATATGTATAGTTGCTTTTTATCTTAGTGAAAAAGTGTTTTCGCAATGAAGAAGGTATTGGTCTTGCAAAATTCTATCATGCGATCCCAGCATTGTTTCTACCACCAAGGCCGTATTTCCCAACTACAAACCAATACTTCTTTATTTCCAACTTTTTTGTTTTAATCATCAATAATTATAAGTACATCTTGATTGCATGTTTCATCAACTTCAGATTGCAGAATTTGATAAAAATATCTAATTTCTTCATTTTAGACATTAGTGGTTGTTGCATAAATTTGAAGAAAAAACATATTAACTAATCTTCCTTGTGGGGATATGGATATTATCCTATGACTGACACGGGTGTACTTCAGGATGTGTCTTGAAATGTTCTTTTTTTACCTTTTTTTTTTTTTTTTACTTTTTTTGTTGTAATTTAGGTGAAGGTTTACAGAACTAGTTTCTTATTAAACTGTTAATACACATACTGTTTCATGACATTGATTAACAACCCTACTACATGTTAACACTCTCCGTTTCCAAACATGAGTTCCCTTTTACCAGCTTTCCTGTCCCCTTCAGCCTTTTAGTCCTTGCCCCAGGGCTGGTGTGTCCCTTTGGTCTTGTTTTGTTTTATGGGCCTGCCCGATCTTTGGCTGAAGGGAAAACCTCAGGAGTGGCTTCATTACTGAGCTGAAAGGGTGTCCAGGGGCCATACTCTCAGGGATTCTCCAGTCTCTGTCAGGCCAGCAAGTCTGGTCTTTCTATTTAGCTAGAATTTTGTTCTACATTTATCTCCAGCTCTGTCCTGGACCCTCTATCATAACCCCTGTCAGAACAGTCAGAGCTGGTAGACAGGCACCATCTAGTTGTACTGGACTCAGTCTGGTGGAGACTGTCATAGATGTGGTTCATTGGTCCTTTGGGCCAATCTTTCCCTTGTGTCTTTAGTTTTCTTTCATTCTTCCTTGCTCTAGAAGAGGTGAGACCACTGGCTCACAGGCTTTCAAGACTCCAGGCACTACTCACCAAAGTAGAATGTAGAACATTTTCTTTATAAATTATATCATGTCAATTGAACTAGATGTTCCCCAAGACCATAGTCCCCACAGCCCTCAGCCCAGTAATTTGGTCCCTTAGGGAGTTTGGGTGTGTCTGTGGAGCTTCCATGACCTTGTCTTGCACAAGTTCTTCTGGCTTCGCCAGTATTGTGTACTGACTTACCCCTGGCCAAAGTTTCTATTTCTGTATTGTGTATTTAGTGTTTTTCAATCCCCACCCCACCCCTCCCTCACAAACATCAAAGATTATTTCTTTTTGTGGGTAAAAGTTTTCACAGTAATGTTCTCATACAATATTTGTCCTTTTGTGATTGATTTATTTCACTCAGCATAATGCCCTCCAGATTCATCCATGTTATGAGATGCTTCACAGATTCTTTGGTTTTCTTTATCATGTACTACTCCACCATGTGTATGTACCACAGTTGTTTATCTATCCATATGTGGATAGACATCTATGTCATTTCCATCTTTTTACTATAGTGAACAATTCTGCAGTGAACATGGGTGTGCATATATCTATTCGTTTGTCAACTGTTATTTCTCTATGATATGTTCCTATAAGTGAGGTTCCTGGATCATATGGTATTTCTGTTTCCAGCTTTCTAAGGAAGTGCCATATCATTTTCCAAAATGGTTGTATCATTTCGTATTCCCACCAGCAGTGTATAAGATTTCTGATCTCCCAGCAGCCTCTCCAACATTCGTTATTTCCTGTTTTTTTGATTCATGCAAGAAATGCTGGGAAGAAATGGTTTCTCGTTGTTAGTTTGGTTAGCATTTCTCTAATGGCTAGTGGTCTTGAGCATTACCTTGTGTGTTTGTTGGCTGCTTGAATGGCTTCTTTGGTGAAGTGCTTGTTCAGTTCCTTTGCCTATTTTTTAATTAGACTATTTGTCTTTTTGTTGTACAGGTGTTGGATTTTCTTGTGGGTTTTAGAGATTAGACCTTTGTCTGATTCATAAGAGCCAAAATTTTTTTCCCAACCTGTAGGTTCTCTTTTTACTCTTTTGGTGAAGTCTTTGGATGAGCATAAGTGTTTAGAAGATCCTTTTTTTTTTTTTTAGTTAGCTAGCTTATCATCTGGAGTTTGCATGTTGTTTGTCGTGGTTTTTATCCTGTTAATGCCATGTATTTGGGCCTTTAACAGTGATCCTATTTTTTCTTCTATAAACTTCATAGTTTCTGGCTTTATATTTAGGTCTTTGATCCATTTTGAATTAGTTTTTGTATACGGTGTGAGGTATCGTTCCTGTTTCCTTTTTTTGCAGGTGGACATCCTGTTTTGCCAACACCATTTATTAAAAAGACTTTTTTTTTTTCTCCCCATTTGATGGTCTTTGGGCCCTTGTCAAAAATCAGGTGACTATAGGTGAATGGATTTATATCTGGGTTCTCAATTCTGTTCCATTCGTCAATGCATCTGTCACTGTTTTGACTACCATAGCTGTATAGTAGGTTCTCAGGTCAGGTAGTATGAGTCCTACTACTTTATTCTTCTTTTTCTGTAGTGCTTTACTTAACCAGGGATTCTTCTCTTTCTATATAAAGTTAATGATAACTTTTTTTCCATCTCTTTAAAGAATGTTTTTGGTATTTGGATTGGGACTGCATTGTACTTGTAAATCACTTTGGGTAGAATTGTCATTTTCACAGTGTTGAGTCTACCTATCCATGAGCATGGTACGCTTTTCCATTTATGTAGATCTCTATTGTTTCTTGCAACAGTGTTTTGTATTTCCTTTCTGTAGGTCTTTTACATCCCTCATTAGATTTATTCCAAAGTATTTTATTTTTTTAGGCACTATCATACGTGATATTGTTTTCCTTATTTCTTTTTCATTGTTCTTTTTATTGGTGTATAGGTATCCAACTGATTTTTGTATGTTTATCTTGTATCCTGCTCCTCTGCTTAATCTTTCTATTAGTTCCAGTAGATGTCTCTTGCAGTCTTTTGGGTTTTCTATGTATAGCATCATATCATCTGCAAATAGGGACAGTTTAACTTCTTCATTACCAATTTGGATGATCTCTATTTCTGTTTCTTGCCTTATTGCTCTAGCTAGGTCTTCCAACACAATGTTAAATAGGAGTGATGATAAAGAGCATCTTTTTCTTGTTCCTGTTCTCAAGGGCAATGTTTTGATCCTCTCTCCATTAAGAATGATGTTGGCCATAGGTTTTTCATAGAAGACCTTTATGATGTTGAGAAGTTTCCCTTCTATACCTATTTATTGAGTGTTTTTATCAGGAATGGGTTTTGTACTTTGTTGAATGCCTTTTCTGCATTGATTGAGATAATCATGTTTTTTTTTTCTTTCCTTTTATTTATGTGTTCAATTATGCTGATTGAGAACTTTTGCATCTACATTCATGAAACACATTGGTCTTTAATTGCCTTTTTTTTGTGGTGTCTTTGCTTGCTTTTGGTATCAGTGTTATGCTGGCTTAATAGAATGAATGCAGACATATCGCTCCCTTTTCTATGTTCTGAAATACTTTGAGTAGTAGTGGTATAATCTGTTGTCTGAAAGACTGGTAGAAATCTCAAGTGAAGTCATCTGGGCCGAGGCTTTTTTGTTGGGAGTTTTTTATTACCTTTTTAATCTCTTCTGTTGGGGTTTTTCCAGATTTTCAACATCATTTTCTGTTAGTTTGGGAGATAGTGTGTTTCTAGAAATTCTTCCATTTCCTCTAGGTATCAAATATTTTGGAGTATGGTTTTTCATAATACTCTGTTACGATCCTTTTTATTTCAGTTGGGTCTGTTGTAATGTCCCCCATTCCATTTCTCATTTGGGTTATTTGCATCCTCACCTGTTTTCCTTTTGTCAGTTTAGCCAGTGGTTTGTCAATTTTATTGATCCTTCCAAAGAAACAACTTTTGATTTTGTTGATTCTTTTTTTTATTGTCTATTTCATTTGTTTTCATTCTGATCTTTATTACTTTCTTCTGGTGGCTTTGGGCTTCTTGTAAGGTTCTCTTTCTATTTGTTCAAGTTATGTAGCTAATGTTTTGGTTTTGTCCCTTTTTTTTATTTTTGTGTCTCTTGCTATAAACTGACTTCCGAGGACTTTGTGTCTAAAAGGTTTTGGTATGATGTGTGCTCTTTCTCATTTGATTCTAGAAATTTTTTTATTCCATCTCTGATATCATCTATTACCCAAGGATTTTTAGGAAGGGTGTTATTTAGTTTCCATGTAATTATTTTTTTTTTTCCTTGCTCTTTCTATTGTTAATTTCTACTTTGGTGGTGTTGTGCTCATAGATATTTTGTATTATTTCCTCTTTTTATGTTTTGTTGAGGGTTACTCTGTGACTGAAGATGTGGTCTGTTCTGTAGAACATTCCACGTACTGTAGAAAAGAATGTGTACTTTGCAGCTGTTGGATGGCATGTTCTATATGTGTCTATGAGCTCAAGTTGGCTGACTGTGGCCTTTAGAACTTCTGTATCTTTGTTGAGTTTCTTTCTAGATGTTCTGTCCTTTACCTAGATGAGTGTTTTGAAATCTCCTACTATTATTGCAGAACTGTCACTTTCTCTTTTCAGTGCTGTTAGAGTTTATTCTATGAAATTTGGAGCCCTGTCATTGGGTGCGCAGATGTTTATTATGGTTAAGTCTTCATGACGGGTGATCCCTTTAATCATTATATAGTGCCCTTCTTTTACTTTTATGATGGATTTTTGTCCTAAAGTCTATTTTATCTGAGATCAGTATTGCCACTCCTGCTCTTTTTTGGTAGTTATTTGCTTAATATATATATATATATATATTTTCCATTCTTTGATTTTTAATAAATTTACCTCTTTGTTTCTAAGGTGTGTCTCTTGTAGACAACGTATTGATGGATCCTGTTTTTTAATCCATTCTGTCACTCTCTGTCTCTTTATACGTGCAATTAGGCCATTTACATGCAGCGTAATTATTGATAAGTGTAAGTTTATTGCTGTCTTTTTGTAGTGCTTTTTTTTGTGGTGCTGACATATTCTTTTTTCCTTTTACTTTCCTGTGCTGAGTTCTTTTTGTTTGTGGATTTGTTTTCCATTTCTTTTGTTTTTGTAGAGTTTGTTTTTATTGAGACTTTATGTTTTTCTTCTTTATTTTGATGAGTACATTCGTTAACTTTCTTTCTGGTTACCTTGAAATTGACCTGTATCTTCCTAGGTTTGAACCAGTCTATTATTACCTGGTATTGCCTTGCCTTCCTTTCCATTGGAAAGTTCTATAACTACACTGCTTATTCCCTCTTTTATTATCCTGATGGTGTTGTCATTTACAGATTAACCTCTGTGGTTCCCTGTTGCATTTCTTTTGGTTTTGGATTGTTCTTGAGATTGCGTTTCCTACGTTGGTATCAGGCTCGTACAATCTTGCATCCTAGATTCAAGCTGTGGTCTGATGTTGTTTGTTGTCAGACCGAAGGGTTCCCTTTAATAATTCTTGTAAATTTTGTTTGTTTTTTACATATTCCCTTAATTTCTGTTTATCTAGAAATGTCCTCATTTCACTGTCAATTTGAATGGGAGTTTTGCAGGATATTTTTGGTTGACATTTTTTTTTTCTTGCAAGGTTTTATATATGTCATTCCATTCCATTGCCTTCTTTTCTGCATGTTTTCTGCTGAATAATCAATCAGAGCTTAGTCTTATTGTGTCTTTTCTGTATGCGACTTTTTTTTTTTTTTTTTTGGAGCTTCTCTCAGGATTTTTTCTTTGTCTTTTTATCATGTGTGATTATGATTTGCCTTGGTGATTTTCTTTTGGGGCCTATCCTTATGGGGTTCATTGAGCTTCTTGAATGGCCATTGTTTCATCTTTCATGATGTTGGGGAAGCTTTCTGTCAGCAATGCTTCAGTGATCCTCTCTGTGTTTTCCATTTTCTCCCCCTGTTCTGGAACTCTGAGCAATCAAATTTTTGCTTTTGAGCATACCTCAGATATTTCTCAGGGTGTCTTCATTTTTCTTTGTTCTTTTTTCTAATTTTTCATCAGAATTGTATCCAAGTGTTTGTCATCAGTTTCACAGAACCTGTCTTCTATCATTCCAAACCTGCTCCTCAGCCCTTCTACGACTCTGCCCACTTCTGAAATTTTGTTATTTATCTTTTGGGTTTCTAACAGTTGTTTTTGTATGATTTCTAGTTGTGAATTTATTTTTGCATTTTGTTCCTGTATTATTTTCTGGAATTCATCCATTCTTTGTATTTTCCATGAATTTGTCTATTTTTTTCCTCATTTTTGTCTGTTTTTTTTGCCTTAATTCTCAGATAGCACTGAATATTAGATATTCGATTTCCCTGCCAGGTAGTTCTAGTGCCTTTCCTTCTACTGGAAAGTCATCTTATGTTTTATTTAGGATGCCTGCTCATATCACCCTGTCCTTTTTTTTTTTTTCAATATGTGTTTTGATATTGTCTGCTTTCTTCGGGACATTCAATAGCTATTTTCTTCTCTTATTGATTGTAGATCTGTTTGTTTCATTCTGCTTTTTTGTTTTATTTGGTTATGTCTGAGCAGGTGGGCTGTGCATTCTTTGTTCATCTGTTGTCATGATAATTTTCACCTCCTCATTCAGCAGGCAGGGCCAGTCCTTTTGCTATGGTGCAGCACAGCATGTTCAGCTGAAGGGGAGTGACTGGGATGGGTTGCTTATGGCATGTACTAAGGCCAACATGTCGGGCCAAGAATCAGTGCTGGGCAGGTTCTGGTAGGCTGTGCCTATGCTGGTCGGGGGTGTGATTTTCAGCACACAGTGCAGGTAAGAAGGAAGGAGTGTGGAGGTTATGATGTAAGAAGCTAATATGGGTATGAGAAAGAAGAAAGAGAGCAGAGAGGAACATGAGTCAAAAAGAAACAAATGAACAAAAAAGTGCTAAGGGAGCTTGCTGTTGGAGTGGAGAGATGAGAAACAGAGAAACGGATTTTAAAAAAAGGAAAATTTGAAAAGGAAAAGAAATAACTATATAAAAATTTGGAAAAGGAAAGCACCCAGGGGTCCCACCAGTTCAGCTGCAAAGACTGATGAAGTGGCCCCCAGGCTGCACAGTATAGCCTGGTTATAGGGGATATAGGCATCACACAGTCTCAAGTATTCAGAAGACAGGAAAAGAATCTAACTATAGAGAGACAAGAACTAAGAAATGAAGACAGACAGAAAGGAAAAAGGAGAGAAAAAAAAAAGGAAAAAGAAATGCCCTCAGGGGCTGCACAGATTGGGGAAGTGGATCCTAAGCTGTACAGCGCAGCACGGCTAGAAGGCCTCCCAAGCTGTGAAAAGAAAAAGATAACAAACAAACAAAACAGAACAAAGCAAAGCCAAATAAAATAAAATAAAAGCCCCAGCGATCCCACCAGAGTGGTGTGTTGCAAACAGGGAGAGTACTTCACCAGTCGAGCAGCACTTCACAGCTTTTCAAGAAGAAGCAAAGCTGGCACATGGTGCCAGGTGTTTGAGAGAAAGGACGGGGAGATGGTGGGAGACATAGAAAAAATGAAAAGAAATGAAAAAAAGCAACACTTACAACAGATGGTTGGCACTCAGGGAGCAGACAAGTGTGGGCAGAATGAACCCAAGTGGCCCAGGACTGAAGCAGTTGCATCCCTACCAAGAATCTGTGGCCAGTAGGAAGTAGAGTAGGTGGGGTTTGGGGAGAAAGGTGGTGGTTAGGAAAGCATATGTCACTGGTTATCAGGTGCTCTGTCTCCTGCTGGGAACTTTTGTGAAGCTGCTCTCCCATATTCCTTGTCTGCCGACCTCCGATGTGGATGGGGGTGAATCCAAGTGGTATAGACTTTGCACTTCCCAGCCAGCCAAGCCACTGAAGCCAGCAAGGAAACACAAAGGTAGATCAGTGAGGAAAGGTTAGGGGTTGTGAAAGGATATATCGTTGATTGCTGAGTGCTCTGTCTCCTTCTGGTAGCTCCACAAAGCTGCTTTTCCATGTTCCTGTCTGCCAGGCTCTGACAGGAGTACAAGATGGTGAAACTGTGCTGTATTAGTTGATAGGAGACCTCTGCACATTCCTCTCCTCGCTCTCTGTTCTCTGTCAGTTTCTTACACCATTTGGTGTTTGGCTGAGTTCTTTATATCTTCATTTGACACTTCAGGTTCCAGGAATGATGTTTGGCTCTGTTTTACTTAGTTTTTTGGGTCTTTGCTGTGGAGGGACAGTGTGGTGCTTCTGTCTATGGCTCCGCATTGGCCGAAACTCCAAAATGTTCTTTTTGATAATGAATCCAATGCCATTCCTCTTCAATTTGTCATTCTGGCATAGTAGACCATGGGGTTATCTGCATCAAAATATCCTATGCCAGTCCATTTCAGCTAACTAATGGCTAGGATCAGTTATTATGCATCCCATTTCATTTCTGACGATTTCTAATTTTCCTAGATTCATACTTTGTACATTCCACATCCTATCACTAATGGGTAATTGCAGCTGTTTCTGCTCATTGTGAGTTGTGCCACATCAGCAAATGAAGGTTCTGAAAGCTTGAGTCCATCCATGTCATTAAAGTTTACTCTACCTTGAGGTAGCAGCTCTTGCCCAGTCATATTTTGAATGGCTTCAAGCCTGAGGGCTCATTTTTTGGCACTATATCAGACAATGTTTTGCTGCTATTTATAAGGTTTCCACTGACTATTTTTTTTTTTTCTTCAGAATTTAACTCCCAGGTCCTTCTAAAACTGCCTTAGCCTGGAAGTTCAGCTGAAACCTGTCCACTAAGGGTGACTCTACTGGTCTTTGAGTACCTGTGGCATAGCTTCCAGTCTCACAGCAACACGAAAGCCACTACATTACCACAAACTGACAGACACATGGGGAATTTTTTTTTTTTTTTTTTATTAACTGATGAAATATTTTCAGAATGTTTGGCTGTTAAGGGTTAATGCTAAACAAACATAGTGGTTTGTCGCATTTTGGGTTCTTTTCCCTTTTCCTCCTCCCTTCTAATCACAGTGGTTTGTACCAAGGACAGATGCTGAACCAGGGCAGACACTTCTGAAAATGGCCAGTTACCTAAATTTAGTCTATTCTACTCAATATAGGAAACCCTCGAGGCACAGTGGTTAAGTGTTATGGCTACTAACCAAAACATCGGCAGTTCAAATCCACAAGTGCTCCTTGGAAACCCTATGAGGCAGTTCCACTCTGACCTATAGGGTCACTATGAGTTAGAATCAACTCGACAGCAACAGGTTTCATTTTTTGGTTTTAATCAATTATACAAGCAAGCTTATTCAAATTTCCTCTCTGGAATTTTGACTAGGTAACCTGACAGGTTGGAGGGAGGAGGGAAAACTTGTGAATACATGGAAGGACATCCTTTGTCTTGAAAACTAAAGGCACGTGCAAGCAGACATTTGAGAAAAGAGAGACCATAAAGATAGTAGAGAGTAAAAAGTAAGGTAAGAGAAAAAGGCAAATCATTGAAAAACACACAGAACACAAGAGATAACACACTAGTACTACCAACATCCTGAGAGATTTTCTGGTTTCCCTGAAGTCCTTGAGGGGTCTTATGATTAACATGATTTTACAAAATCACTAAATAGGTCTGACCAAAACCTACTACCTGATTCATTATCTCCAAAATACCAATTGTAATTTTATTATGACATGCAAGAAGTAAAACAAATAATTGCTCCCACTATTCTTTCCTGATTAGGAGCACATAGGAGATGAACATTTACTAGAAAATGAGTAGAGAACTATATAATAAGTTATTGTTGTTCTTAGGTACCGTTGAGTCTGTTTGGACTCAGAGTGACCCTATATACAACAGAACGAAACACTGGTCCCGAGCTGTAATCACAACTGATGCTATGCTTGAGCCCATTGTTGCAACCATTCTGTCAGTCCATCTTGTGGAGTGTCCTCCTCTCTTTTGTTGACCTTCTACTTTACCAAGCATGATGTCCTTTTCCAGGGACTGGTCCTTCTTGTTAACAGGTCCAAAGTATATGAGGTGAAGTCTCGTCATCCTTGCTTGTATAGCATTCTGGCTGTACTTCTTACAAGAGACAATTGTCTGTTCTTTTGGCAGTGCATGGTATATTCAATATTCTTCACCAACACCATAATCCAAAGGCATCAGTTTTTCTTCAAACATTCTTATTCACTGTCCAACTTTCGCATGCATATGAGGTGAATGAAAACACCGTGGCTTGGGTCAGGCACACCTTAGCCCTTCAAGTGACTTATTTGCTTTTTAACACTTTAAAAAAGTCTTTTGTAGCAGATTTGCACAATGCCATACATCTTTTGATTTCCTGACTCCTATTTCTCTGGATGTTGATTGTGAATCCAAGTAATAAAATCCTTGCCAACTTCTATATTTTCTCTGTTTACAATGATGTTACTTATTGGTCCAGTTGTGAAGATTTCCGTTTTTTTGTTTTGTTTTGTTTTATGATGAAGTATAATCCATAATGAAGTCTGTAGTCCTCGATCTTTATTAGTAAGTACTTCAAGTCCTCTTCACTCTCAGCAAGTAAGGTTGTGTCATCTGCATGACGCAGGTTGTTACCTGATGCCCCTTTCTTCTTCATGTAGTCCAACTTTTTGGATTATTTGCTCAACATACGGATTGAATAAGTATGGTCAAATGATACAAACTGATGCATGCATTTCTTGACATTAAAACATGCAGTAACCCCTTGTTCCTTCGAGCAACTGCTTCTTGATTTTTATACAGATAAGCACAAAAGCACAGTTAAGTATTCTGGAATTTCCATTCTTGTCAATGTTATCCATAATTTGTTATGATAAACACATTTGAATGCCTTTGCATAGTCAATAAAACACAGGCAAATACAGCTCTTCTTCTAGCATTATATCAGACAATTCTTCACTACTATTCATAAGGTTTTCACTAGCTCATTTGTTTCAGAAGTAGACCTCCAGTTCCTTCTTCCTAGTTTGTCTTAGCCTGGAAAGTCAACTGTAACCTTTTCACCATGGGTGACTGTCACGGTTAAGGTTGTGTGTTTCTGAATAATGGTTGCATAGCTTTTAGCCTGAAAGCAACACGCAAGCCCTCACGTATGAAAAATTGACAAAACGCAAGGGATACAATAAGTGGTAAGCCTAAATACAACATTAATTAGCTTGAAATGAAAGGTGAGGTGACATTTGGGAACCTAACCAAAAAAACCCATTGCTGTTCAGTCGATTTCTATTCATAGCAACCCTATAGGACAGAGTAGAACTGTTCTACAGGGTTTCCAAGGCTTTGATATTTATGAAAGCAGACTGCCACATCTTTCTCCTGTGATGTGGCCAGTGGATTTGAACTGAAGGCCTTTTAGTGAGGACCTGAGCATTTAAACACTGGACCACCAGGACTGCATATCCAGTAACAGTAGGAATAGAAAGCCCGGATTTTTAAGTTTAGCCTTGATTGTTAAGTGGAAGAGTCACTAGCCGAATATATCTATTTAAATTCAAGGACAAATTTCTACTGACCTCTCTTCCAGTTCACTAATCCTGCCATCCTATCTAGAAACAGAAAGTCTCAGGTTGTATTTAAAAATGAAGAAATAAAAAGCTCTTTGGAATCTATAAATGTGGGCAAGATTTGTATATTTTGGGAAATAACTTGCAGATAATCAGGCAATATGATATAGGACACATATTTTCTCCTGAGGAAAAAAAAAAAAAAACCTCCCCCTTCACCCTCCCCCCCACTACCTGAGATATGCACATGGTAGAGATGGATTAGTGAGGTAGTGTGTGCCTGCAGCTGGAGTTCTGGGAGCAGAGAGAGGAAAGGATCCCACAGTTCATTCTGTAGACTTTCAATTTACCCTTGTATACGAAGCTGCACACTTCCTAATTTTCCCCCACAGTTATACCAGAAATTTTCTAGCTCAATTCCGATCTACTATTGATTATTTAAAAAAAAAGTTTCTATTGATTCAGTTCCGATTCATGGTGACCCCATGTGTTCCTGAGTAGAATTGTTTTCCATAGGGTTTCAATGGCTGTTATCTTTTAGAAATAGGTTGCCAGGCTTTTCTTCCAAGGCTCCTGTGGATGCATTCAAACCTCTGATCTTTTTGGTAATAGCCAAACACTTAACTGTTTGCACCACCCAGGGACTCCACCTTGGCTATAAGCATATAACTATCTCTTAATGAAGGAAATAAGAAACAATTCATAATGATTATGTTTTTACAAAAGGATGACAAAGAGATAATTAGATATTCTTCAATTTGTACATTTTTGAAAGGTCTGGATTTTCAAAACTTATGCATGCATTACTTCATATTTTCAAGTTAACAGAGTCATCTAGATGGAGACATTACATGTTGGGTTTTTGTCTTTTTATGCCTTTGTATCATTTATCATAGAAAAGTAAACCATAAGTTCACAGTTTTAAAAATGAACAGCATTTTCTGTTAAACATGGGAAGCTATCCATAAAAATTTATTCCCTCTCTCTTCTAAATTCTCAGTGAAATATAAGTGAAAAAGGAAATTATGTATTAGCCCACCAAGACATACATACATACATACATAAATAAATAAATAAACAAACAAACAAACAAAACAGGAAATACCGGTTGCTGAAAAAGTGTCACATGCTTCAAAGCATAATGGTAGGTAACTCACTTAACAGAATGGAGCATGTTACAACTATCTGAGGAAGGATAGTGAAAAAACCAAGTTAGTTCACCTAGAAAGCTCCCGAGATGTAACAAACTTGAAGCAACACGTTTCACGGAATGCACGGGTGAAACTTACACTGGCTTCCTGGAGGATTATTTTATTTTCCAGATTGTATAGGCAGTCTCAGAGTTATGAACATTGGGTTTACACACAGCCAGTAGTTATGAACCAACCTCCGTAAAGCCTTTGTATTTAAAATTTGAGGTACATAAAGTGGTTCACAGTAACATGTGGGCACTACTGTGCAATGCATATCAAAACTTTCTTATTATTAATGTATAACTCTGTTAAAGATGTTTTAGGGTATCTGGAAGAGTTTCTTTTATTATTTTTATCCTTAGAAAAGTATTCTGTATGCTGTATAAGAAGACAAATATTTGAATAACTGATGTCAGATACGAAATGTACCTAACTGTTCTGACTTATTTACAAATTTGACCTAAAGACAGATTTAGGAATGGAACTCGTTTGCAATCCTGGGACTGCCTGTATTCCATACAGCCAGGAGACATCCCTTCTACCCATGACAGATAGGCTTCAGCAGAGCTTATAGTCTAAGACTAAGAAGAAAGGTGACCTACTTCTGAAAATCAACCAAGGAACTCCTTGTGGATTACAACAGAGTATTTTCTGACTCACATGCTTTAGACATGTCATCAGGAGGGTTCGATAAAGGTGGAGAAAATCATGTTTGGTGAAGCAGAGGGCCAGCAAGGATGAGGAAGACACTTGGTGAGATGGATTGACACAATAATCACAACAATGGACTCGAACATGCTTGCAATTGTGAGGATGATGCAGGACTAGGCAATATTTTGATCTGTTGTATATAAGGTCTCCATGAGTGGAGTGAATACAGCGGTAGTTATTTATCTATCTCTACCATCTTCTTTCAGGTTGGCTGCTCATGGGTGATGGGATGCATGGCAATATCTACAAAGACTGAGATCACAAGAACAATCTCACACATCTGTTGTTCACAAATAAGTGTTATGTCCTAAGCAATGTTTATGGGATACCATGTCAATGGATGACTTAGTCTATAAGCCTCAAACACAGTTGGAGGCACTGTAGACACAGAAGGCACAATCTATATCTGAAGAAATAATTTCCATTAAGTATGTATGATTAAGGTTACAGACAAAAGTAAGGTTGTAATCAGTAAACTTTCAATAGGGATACTATCCTGCATTAACCAGGTAAAATGAATGTAATCACAACTATCCTTAAAGGTGGAAGAGAGAGGCAGAAGAGAAAGGGGGATGTAGTAATGGGAGAATTGTCAAATATATGCAGTGTGGCTAACTTTGAAGATTTAGAAAGGGGGTCATGAGCCTTAGAATGTGGGTGACATCTAAAATCTGGAAAAGCCTAGAGCCTCCAAAAGAAACACAACCATATGACACCTTGATTTTAGCTCAGTAGACCTATGTCAGACTTCCAACCTAGAGGACTTAAGACAATAAATTTGCATTATTATAAGCCACTACGTTTGTGGCAATATGTTACAGCAGAGGTAGCTAACTAGTACAAGACCTTAAAACATATATTTAAAGAGTCAGCTACAGATGTCCTGGGCAGAACACCAAATCTCAAATTATTGGTGAATGTCCTTATGTCAAAATTTTTTCAATTTTCATGCTTATACTCTGTCATCATGTGCTAACACCGCCAAGATAAACTCCCACAGTAAACAGTCTCCTCATTTCTCACCATGTGTGTTACCTAGTTACTGCAATTCTCCCATGGATATCATTTCTAAAAGAGCAAGGATTTTACTTTGCTGTTTTGGCTTTCCTAAGACTTGCCCCTAGTTACTGTGTGGAAGTAATGAGATCTAGGAGGAAGCTCTGGGGGAGAAAAAATACCATTGTATGACAACTGCTTCAGATGAGGTAATTGCATGGGATCACGGGAAGGGAAGACTATTCTCTCGCATAGGGTAGCCAACCAAGAAGATACAGAATAATTTTTGGGTTCATGGTTATTACTTTACTCTACAAAATTTTAGCTCTCAGTGTCCTTTTCCTTCTCTTTCAGGACACTGTATCCAACAAAGGAAATTCTTGCAGCTGCATCTTCAGTATTCTTTGCACTTCTGCCATGTTTATTATAAAATTCTGACTCTGATCTAGAGCACATGTTTTGCCTGCAAGAGACTTGGTAGCAGTGGTAGCAGGGGTTCTACATAAAAAGCATGTCCAGGAGACATAATAGATGGAGTGTTTCTGAGGAGACACCTACATTGGATTAAATGCACATTCCCTTTTTATCTTTTCCTTGCCTTGAAATATGAGAAGACATCAGCTAAAAGTCAACCAACTCGAAACTACTACTATGCAAAACTATTAATAGCAAAATCAAACTGTAGCTTCTGTAATCAGTGGTAAACTACCTGGGATAGATTTTACTTTGAAATTCACAGAAACTAAAAATTTAAAAAAGTGATGTACATATGGCACTAAAGTTCATTGTAGAATCCACCGTTCCATATCTACACAGAAAAATAGATACGTATTTTCTCAAGCTAAAGAAATGTCAAAGCTTTTCATACATAAAACCAACAAAAATTTAATAAGTTTATTACAATTTACTACAAAAAATCAATATAGAATTCTCAAATAAAAATTTCTGTGTGGATAAAAATATAAATAAGAAATTAGATTCTTAATGATTATGTAACTAGAGACTGTGATGTCAGATGGATAGTGACAAAGTGGTATACATTCCCTCTGCAGAAACATACATTTCATATACATGTTTCAATACTCTCTATTCAAGTTATTCTCTTATCTGGATTGTATTGAAAACTCACTAAAATTTTCTATCTGTAACACAACAAATTTGTTTCAAAGCCCAAAATTCCTCCACTGGACTAAAACATTCAGTTTTGAGAAGAGAAATTCTACCAGGATAGGAATTTAAGCATATAGAGGACTAACTGTAATCCTAATAAAACAAACTAACAAAAAATCTATTGTCTTCAAGTTGATACCCACTCATGGCAACCTCATGTGTTACTAAGGAGAATTTTTCCACAGGGTTTTTTGGCTGTAATCTTTATGGAAGTGATTTGCTAGGCCTTTCTTCTGTAGTGCTACTGAGTAGATTTGAATGTAAATCTTAGGGTAATAGGGGAGCAACACCAGAAATCAACATGAAGGAGGATAGAAAAAATACCAGATCAAAACCACAAGTGGTTCTAGTTATCCAAGAGAGGTAGAGAGATAGTAGTGAAAAATCTAAAGTAACTGGCCTTGGCATATCTGTTTGTACCTGCTTTTGTCTCAACACTAACTGACTCAGCACTAACCAGCGTATGTGTTCATTTTACCCAGTTTCCTGAAGAAAGTAGCACTTATTCCCCAAGTTAAGTTTCTATGAAGTTCACAGTAAGACCATTATATGCTTTCTCGAATTATGCTTGGTCAATGCAAACTATGAAGAAGGATTTGAAATTTCCATTTATCTTTGGTCTTCTGAGATCAGTTTTTCTTCCATATCTTCCTCATGGCATTTTTCACCTCAGCATTTCTCAGTGTATAAATCAGACGGTTAAGTAAAGGTGTTCCAATTGTATAAAACACAGTTATCATTTTATCCATGGGGAAGGTGGTTGCAGGGCGTGTGTATATAAACATACAAGGAACAAAGAACAAGATGACTACAATGATATGGGAGATGCAGGTGGAAAGGGCTTTTTTCCTCCCTTCAGCGCTGTGGTTTCTCAGAGAATGCAAGATGATAACATAGGAGAACATCAGCATGACAAAACTCATTATGCAAAGGGCCCCACTATTGGACACCAGTAGCAGGTTGGTCACATAGGTGTCTGTACAGGCAAGTTGCAACAAGGGGTGCAAGTCACATAAATAGTGATCAGTCACATTGGGACCACAGAAAGGTAAACGCAAGGTCAGGAAAATCTGAACTGAAGAATGCACACAGGACGCTACCCAGGCTAGAGCTACCAACACACTGCAGACCCGCCGGTTCATGATGCTCATGTAGTGCAGGGGTTTACAGATGGCCACATAGCGGTCAACGGCCATCAGGATAAGGATCAAGATCTCCATGCAGCCAAAGAAATGAAATGAAAAGATCTGGATAATGCACTCACTAAAAGAGATAGTGATGGTCTTCTGAAGGATATCCACAACCATTCTAGGGGCTATGGCAGTACAGAAGCAGGTATCAGATAACGATAAGTAGAAGAGGAAAAAGTACATTGGACTCCCAAGTGCCCGACTGGTCTTTATGGTGATGATAATCAATGAGTTACCCAACAATGTCCCTAAGTAGGAAAGCAAGAAAATGACAAACACTATTTTCTTTTTAACAGGATCTTGCGTCAACCCAAGCAGAATGAACTCAGTCACATTATTATTCAGCAGCATGATTTCATGAATGAGGAGAAGGCACAAGTGTGAAACGGTTCATCTGAAAAAAATTAAAAAATACAGGAATTAATGTATGGTGCTGTGCAACAGTGTGAAATGTCTTATGCAAATTAATTTGTGGTGCTATGTGATGTTATGGGATATTTTAAGTAAAAAAAAAAAATTTCCTCATCAGGGACATTCTAGCTGTTGTCTTAATGAGTCACTTCAACTCTTTGTCCCTCAATTTTTAATGACCACTTCATAGGGTCATTTTAAATGTCAAATAAGTTAGGAAGGATACTTCCTAAATCACCCTTAAACTGCAACTTCTTGTTAATTTGACATATTTCTGCTCTTATTAATTTGATTTATTTGATAAATAAAAAATCAGCAGATATGATTCCAATATACTATTTACTTAATAGTTTTCACATTCGGTGGACCTTGGGACCCATCCTTTGAAGTGTTGGTTTATCAGGCAGCGTTTAGGATATATTTGTCTTTTTTGAATTTAATGTTATAAATATAAAGTCACACACTGTTCCTGTCCATATAATGTCTTATTTCTTCATATATTTATGTATTGCATATTTGTGATACACACATATATAAATGTATTTTACTTATAGATATATAGTAACCAAACAAACAAAAACATTGCCACAAGGTAGATTCTACTCATGGAGACCACATGTGTTACAGAGCAGAACTGCTCCATGGGTTTTTTTTTTTTTTTTGGAGATAATTTTTATGGAAACATCACCAGGGCTTTCTTCCTTGATGGTGGTGAGTAGGTTTGAATCCTAAATCTTCAGTTTACTAGTTGAGTACAAACCATTTACACCACCCATGGACCAACAAATATAAATATATATATATATATATATATATATATATATATATATATATATAAAACCCAGTAATTACTGAACACTCATTTCCAGATATTGCAGCTTGAAAAAGGGAGCAAGAAACACTTATTTACCCCATCCTGTGGAGCCAGTTCCGGACATAGCAACCCTATAAACACCGCCTTTTAAATAATCTGCTTTTACCTCAAACACCTTAATGATATTCAGTACTTGATATATTTTAAAAAATATAAAAGAATGTTCTTTGATAATTTGCAATAAGATATCTAGTTGCCCCGATGGTACATGGTTAAAGCACTCCTCTGATACCCAAAAGATTGGTGTTTCAAATCCACTAGCCACTCCATGGGGGAAAGATGTGGTAGTCAGCTTCCATAAAGATTCACAGCCTTGGATACCCTATGGGCCAGTTCTCCTCTGTCTTATAAAGTTACTATGAGTTGGAATTGACTCAATGGCAGTGAGTTTGGAATAAGGTATCTCAAATATCTCTATTTCTATTTTTTACTTCCAATTTCTGAAAAGCTGAAAAGCACCTCTTAGAGCACTCAAAGTCCCTGAGGTTACATTTTGAAATTACAAAGGGAAGATGATTGCTTGATAGTTCATGCTTCACAATAGAGGTTTTCTGCTTAAACATTTTAGATCGGGGGCAGTAGGAGTGGGGGTGTCACCAGACACACCAGGCACCTGGTATAGAATCAGATGGTCAACAAACACAAGTATAAATATTGGAAAAAATTTCTATGTTTTAGTTGACGTTTCTTATTAATGTGATATAATGGACTGCCCCCATAGAGTTTCCAAGGAGCGCCTGGCAGATTCAAACTGCCGAACTTTTGGTTAGCAGCTGTAGCACTTAACCACTACGCCACCAGGGTTTCCACATAGGTAGGTAGGTAGGTACTATCATGATCACTGTATGGGTATCTAGTTCCTCATCAGTAAACAAGGAAGTGTAGTCTTCAAGAAATCTTCCAGCCACTAAGAATTAATCTTTATTAATCAAGAGCTTTACTAAGTCAATTATTAACCAAAATTATCAATTAATATTTTCATCATTTCCTTACTATTTTTTATTCTACTTATTGCTTATAACATTCAATCATTTGACAATGTTTCCAAATGAACATAGCTTTTTAGCGTTGCCATTCTATCCGAAGTGGAGTAAAAAGCCTTCCACAATTTCCCTTAGCCTCTTGTTCCCGCATCAAACAGACCCAAGTTAGGAGCCAGGATTTCAAGAGAGCATTCCCTTGGTCAGCTTTCCATTAGAACAAGTCTCTTTACTTTGACTTGTAAACTAATAAACATTCCAAATTGTGGCCAAAATTAGAAGAATCTAAAGATTATAAATATGCTTAACAACCGGGTATATTTTCTGAGTATTCATGGAAAAATATCATTTTAAGAGTAGATTCTATGGATATTGAAACAGACAGCTTTAAATGGATTTAGCTATCCAAAAAAAGAAAGGAAAGGAGAAGAGAAGAAAAGGAAAGAGAATGGATGGGAAAAAAAGGGAAGAAACTCACATTTATGGTGTCTGTCAATTCCAATCAATATCTGAAGGGATATTCTTGAGTTTCTGAACTCACGACAGCATACAGAAAAAAAAAAAAAAATCCCTTTTAAAAAATAACAGTGAAAAATCTTCATGCTTGATATCTAGATGTGAAATTATATTTAAAATGAGTATGTCAAAATGCTATATGTTTAGTCATATTGAGAATCAGACCTATGTTACAAAAGTTCAGGGAAATGTCAGGCGCAGCTGAGACTTTTGCGCTTGCTTTCTTTGCCTTTTTTTTTTTTTTTTTTTTCTTTGCTTCAGTACAGCACTGAGCAGCGAGCACAGTTCTCTGTGTGCGTGGGGTCTGGGGGCTCCTGGAGAAACTGCGCTGAAAGCGTTAGGAGGAGCATTTAAAGGCACCTGAGGAAGCTGAGTGCAATCCCACTGGTATTCCCTATGGGAGGTTTTAGACGAGACTAGGAAAAATAAACTGTTGTTGTTATCTAAGTTGTTTATTGGCTTGGCTTTTAAGTGTGCTTTTTAAAATGCTTTTAAATGGCATCGAATATAGAGTGCTAAATATTTAGGTTCTAAGACCAATGACCAAAAAATTAAAAAAAAAAAAATAGCCTTATTTCATTCTATGCAGGGAATAAACCCTAATGCTTAAACTACCAAAGCAGACGATTTATTTGTATTGCATTTATACTTCTCTTTTAATGCAGATAAAGTCAAACTTAAATGCACTCGCTATTTTCCTTTTTTAAATAGATATCCTGGTGGGTGCGAGGGTAGATATTTGTGATTGAGTAGCAGGATTCTTACCTTCCATGTAGGAGATACTGGTTTGATTTTTGGCCAAAGCACCTCATGGACAGCCACTACCCATTTCTCAGTGGAGGCTTGTGCATTGCTATGATACTGCCCAGATTTCAGGGAATCATTCAGATACTATGGACTAGGAAGAAAGGCCTCGTGATCTCCTTCTGAAAATCAGACAACGGAACCCTCTGGGTCACAATGATTCAATCTGTGTGGAGCTTTACTGAACAGCAGTTCACGACAATAAATAGAATGATATTTGTCACAGTACAGTAACATCCATTTTAGGGAAAATATATAAATTCAAAGTGGAAGGAAAATTTCAAAATATTTTTCTCATACTCAAGGGCTAAGATAATTTTTTTTTTAAATCAGAATCTAGAAGATTCTGATTCTGAGAAGTACCATGGACTGCCACGAGAACGAACAAATCTGTCTTAGAAGAAGTACAAACAGAATGCTCCTTGGAAGCAGGGATGGCGAGACTGCGTCTTACATACTTTGGACATGTTGTCAGGAGGGATCAGTCCCTGGGGAAGGACATCATGCTTGGCAGAGTACAGGGTGAGCGGAAAAGAGGAAGACCCTCAACGAGGTGGACTGACACAGTGGCTGCGGCAATGAACTCAAGCATAACAAGGATTGTGAGGATGGCTCAGGACCAGGCAGTGTTTCGTTCCGTTGTGCATGGGGTTGCTATGAGCCAGAACTGACTCGATGGCACCTAACAACAACAAAAACAATTCTTCCCCTTTGTTTCAAACTTTCCCGTTCTAATTGCCGGTAACTATCAATACATCTTGGTTGCATGTTTGATCAATTTCAGGCTGCAGAACTGGGTAAAAATCTTCAATTTCTTCGTTTTTGGCATTACTGGTAGGTGTGTAAATTTGGATAATCATATTAATTGGTCTTCCTTGTGGGCATATGGATATTATCCTGTCAGCAACACGGTTGTACTTCAGGATGTATCTTGAAATGTTCTTTTTTAAATTTTTTTGTTGTAATTTGGGTGAAAGTTTACAGAACAAACTAGTTTCTCATTAAACAGGACACATACTGTTTTATGACATTGGTTAACAACCCTACGACATGTCATCAGTCTCCCTTCCCAAACTTGGGCTCCCTATTACCAGCTTCCTTATCCCCTCCTGCCTTCTAGTCCTTGCCCCAGGGCTGGCCTACCCCTTTAGTCTTCTTTTGTTTTATGGGTGTGTCCAATCTCTGCCTGAAGGGTGAAACACAGGAGTGACTTCATTACTGAGCTGAAAGTGTGTCTGGGGGCCAAACACTCAGGGATTCTCCAGTCTTTATCAGGCCAGCAAGACTGGTCTTTCATTTTGAGTTAGAATTTTGTTCTACATTTTTCTCTAGCTCTGTCCAGAACCCTCTGTTGTGATCCCTGTCAGAGAATTCAGTAGTGGTAGCCGGGCAACATCTAGTTGTACTGGACTCAGTCTGGTGGAGGCTGTGCTAGATGTGGCCCCATTAGTCCTTTGGACTAATCTTTCCTTTGTGTCTTTAGTTGTCTTCATTCTTCCTTGCTCCTGAAAGGGGGAGACCAGTGGAGTATCCTAGATGACCGCTCATAGGCTTTTAAGACCCTGGACACTACTTACCAAAGTAGAATGTAGAACATTTTCTTTATAAACCATATTACGTCAACTGAGCTAGATGTTCCCTGAGACCATGGTCCCCACAGCCCCCAGTCCAGCAATTCAGTCCCTCAGGGAATTTGGATGTGTCTACGAACCTTCTATGACCTTGCCTTGTACAAGTTGTGCTGGCTTTCCCAGTATTGTGTACTGTCTAACCCTTCGCCAAAGTTACCACTTACCTACTGTGTATTAGCTATTTTTCCATCCCCACCCCTCCCCTCCCTTGTAATCATCAAAAATTGTTTATTTTGTGTGTAAATCTTTTCATGAGTTTTTACAGAAGTAGTCTCATAAAATATTTATCTTTTGTGATTGACTTATTTCACTCAGCATAATGACCTCCAGATTCATCTGTGTTATATTTGACAGATTCATTGTTGCTCTATATCGTTGTGTAATACTCTGTTGTGTATATGTACCACAGTTTGTTTATCCATTCATCTATTGGTGGGCGTCTAGGATGTTTCCATCTTTTTGCTATTGTGAACAATGCTGCAATGAACATGCGTGCCCATATGTCTATTCGTGTAATGACTCTTATCTCTCTAAGATATATTTCTGGATCGTATGGTATTTCTATTTCTAACTTTCTAAGGAAGTGCCATATTGTTTTCCAAAACCGTTGTATCATTTTGCATTCCCACCAGCAATGCATAAGAGTTCCAATCTCCCTGCAACCTCTCCAACATTTATTATTTCCTGTTTCTTTGATTCATGTGAGGCCAGGGTAAGATGCTGTCTCATTGAGGGTATGATTTGTTTTTCTCTAATGGCTAGTGATTGCTAGCATCTTCTCTTGCGTCTGTTGGCTGCTTGAATGTCTTCTTTGGTGAAATGTCTGTTCATTTCCTTTGCCCATTTTTTAATTGGATTATTGTCTTTTTGTTGTAGAGGTGTTGGATTTTCTTGTAGATTTTAGAGATTAGACCTTTGTCCCATTTGTAATAGCCAAATTTTTTTTTCCCAGTCTATACGTTCTCTTTTTACCCTTTTGATAGGTCTTTGGATGAGCATGAGTGATGCAGTTATTTAGCTTATCATCTGGAGTTCATGTGTTATTGGTTAACATCCTGTTAAAGTTGTGTATTAGGGCCTCTAGCACAGAACCTATTTTTTCTTCTATGAACTTCATAGTTTTTGGCTTTATATTTGGGTTTTTGATCCATTTTGAATTAGTTTTTGTATATGGTGTGAGATATGGGCCCTGTTTCATTTTTCTGCAGATGGACATCCAGTTTTGCCAGCATCATTTGTTAAAAAGGATGTCTTTTCCCCATTTGATGGATTTTGAGCCCTTGTTGAAGATCAGGTGACCATAGGAGAATAGGTTTACATCTGGGTTCTCAACTCTGTTCCATTGGTCAATGCATCTGTCGTCGTCCCAGTACCATGCTGTTTTGAATACCATAGCTGTATAGTAGGTTCTGAGGTCATGTAGTATGAGTCCTCTTACTTTATTCTTCAATAGTGCTTTAATTATCCAGGGCTACTTCCCTTTCTATATAAAGTTAATGATAAATTTTTCCATCTCTTTTAAAGAATGTTCTCAGTATTTGGATCGGGATTGCATTGTATTTGTAAATCGCTTTGGGTAGAACTGTCATTTTCACAATGTTATGTCTGCCTGTCCATGAGCATGGTGTGCTTTTCCATTTATGCAGATCTCTTTTGGTTTCTTGCAGTAGTGTTTGGTAGTTTTCTTTCTATAGGTCTTTTACACTCCTGGTTAGATTTATTCCTAAGTATTTTGTTTTCTTAGGGGCTACTATACATGGTATGAAGTTCCTTATTTCTTTTTCATCATTCTCTATTGGTGTATAGGAATCCAGCTGATTTTGTATGTTTTTCTTGTATCCTGCTCCTCTACTGAATCTTTCTATTAGTTCCAGTAGTTGTGGACTCTTTTGAGTTTCTATGTATAGTATCATATCACCCACAAATAGGGACAGTTTAACTTCTTCATTACCAATTTGGATGTCCTTTATTTCATTTTCTTGCCTTATTACTCTAGCTAGGACATCCAGCATAATGTTCAATAGAAGTGGTGATAAAGAGCATCCTTGTCTTGTTCCTGTTCTCAGGGGGAATGTTTTCACCCTCTCTCCGTTAAGAATGATGCTGGCCACTGGTTTTGCATAGATGCCCTTTATTATGTTGAGAAATTTCCCTTCTATACCCATTTTACTGAGAGCGTTTATCAGGAATTGGTGTTGGATTTTGTCGAATGCCTTTTCTGCATGGATTGAGATGATCACATGAGTCTTTTCTTTCCTTTTATTTGTACTGTGGATAGTTTTGGTTGAATTTCTAATGTTGAACCATACTTGCACCTGGTATGAACCTTTCTTGGTTGTGGTGTCTTATTTTTTTGATAATAAGCTGAGTTCTATTGCTTAGAGTTTTATTGAGAACTTTTGCAACTGCATTCATGAGACATATTGGTCTGTAATTCTTCTTTTTTTGTGGCATCTTTGCCTGGCTTTGGTGTTAGGGTTATGCTGGTTTCATAGAATGAATTCAGAAGTATTGCTTCCTTTTCTATATTCTGAAATAGTTTGAGCAGTACTGGTATAAGTGCTTCTTTGAATATTTGGTAGAATTCTCCAGTGAAGCCATCTGGGCCACAGCTTTTTTTTTGGGTGGTGGCGGTGGGAGGGGGGTTATTATCTTTTCAATTTCTTCTCTTGTTATGGGTCTGTTCAGATTTTCAACATCACTTTGTGTTAGTTTGGGTAGGTAGTGTGTTTCTTGAAATTCACCCATTTCCTCTTGGTTTCAAAAATTTTGGAGTACAGGTTTTCATAATACTCTGTTACGATCCTTTGTATGTCAGTTGGGTGAGTTGTAATACCTCCCTCCACCCCGCCCCATTTCATTTATTATTTGGGTTATTTGCATCCTCTTCTGTTTTTCTTTTGTCAGTTGGCCAGTGGTTTGTCAATTTTATTGATCCTTTCAAAGAACCAACTTTTGGTTTTGTTGATTCTTTCTATTGTTTTCCTATTCTCTATTTATTTCCACTCTGATCTTTGTTATTTCCTTTCTTCTGGTGGCTGTGGGCTTCTTTTGATGTTCTTCTTCTATTTTTTTCAAGCTGTATAGATAATGCTTTGTTTTCATCCCTGTCTTCTTTTTTGATGTGTGCATCTATTGCTATAAACTGACCTTTCTGGACTCCCTTTGCTCTTTCCCAAAGGTTTTGGCACGATGTGTTTTCATCGTAGTTTGACTCCAGGAATTTTTTTGATTCCATCTCTTATTTCATCAATTACCGAGTGGTTTTTAAGCTGGGTGTTATTCAGTTTCTATGTAATTGATTTTTTTTTTTCCTTGCTTTTCCTGTTGCTAATTTCTACTTAAATGGTGCTGTGGTCAGAGAAGATAATTTGCATTATTTCAATATTTTGGATTTTGTTGAGGGTTGCTCTGTGGCCTAAGATGTGGTATAACTAATCTGGAGAATGTTCCATGTGCGTTGGAAAAGAATGTGTATTTGCAGCTGTTGGGTAGATTGTTCTATATATGTCTATGAGGTTATGTTGGCTGATTGTAGCCTTTAGCTCTTCTGTATCTTTACTGAGTTTCTTTCTAGATGTTCTGTCCTTTACTGAGAGTGGTGTGATGAAATCTCCTACTTTTATTGTGGAACTGTCAATTTCCCTTTTCAGTGCTGTTAGAGTTTGTTGTATTTTGGAGCCTTGGCATTGGGTGCACAGACATTTATCATGGTTAAGTCTTCATGATGGATCATTCCTTTACTCATATAGTGCCCTTCTTTCTCTTTTATGGTGAATTTTGTTTTTAAGCCTATTTTATCTGAAATTAGTATTGCAACTCCTGCTGCCTTTTGGTAGTTATTTTTTTGATATATATTTTTCCGTCCTTTGATTTTTAATAAATTTACATCTTTGTTTCTAAGGTGTCTCTTGTAGACCCATATTGATAGATCCTGTTTTTTAATCCATTCTGTCACCCTCTGTCTCTTTATGTGTGCATTTAGGCCATTTATATTCAGTGTAATTGTTCATAGGTGTAGGTTTATTGCTGTCATTTTGTAATGCTTTTTTTGTGTTGCTCACGTTTTCTTTGTTCCTGTTACTCTTCTGTGCTGATTTCCTTTTGTTTGTGGATTGCTTTTTGTAGCTTTTTTTTTATCGAGATTTTATGTTTTCTTCTTTATTTTGATGAGTATATTTGTTAACTTTCTTTGTGGTTACCTTGTATTGACCCTTATCTTCCTAAGTTTGAACCAGTTTAATGTTACTTGGTATCGCCTTACCTTCCTCTCCATTAGACAGTTCTATACCTATACCGTTTATTCCCTGTTTTATTGTTCTGACACTGTTGTCATTTACAGATTAACCTCTCTGGTTCCCTTTTGCAATTCTTTTGGTTTGGGGTAGTCCTTGAAAGTTCATTTCCAAGGTTGTTATCTGGCTGGTACAATCTTGCATCCTAGATACAGGCTGTAGTCTGATGTTGTTTGTTCTCAGACTGAAGGATTCCCTTCAGTAATTCTTTTGTTTGGTTTTTACGTATTCCCTTAATTTCTGTTATCCAGAAATGTCCCCATTTCACCATCGTATATGAGTGAGAGTTTTGTGGGATATATTATTCTTGGTTGGCATTTTTTTTTTTTCTTTCAAGGCTTTATATACGTCTTCCCATTGCCCTCTTGTCTGCATGGTCTCTGCCGAATAATCAGAGCTTGGTCTTATTGTTTCTCCTCTGTATGTGACTTTTTATTTTTCTCGAGCTGCTCTCAGGTTATTTTCTTTGTTTTGGGTTTTAATGAGTATGATTATGATTTGCTCTGGTGATTTTCTTTTAAGATCTATCCTGTGTGAGGTTCGTTGAGCTTCTTGAATGGTCAGCTTTTCATCTTTCCTGATATTAAGGAGGTTTTCTGTCAGCAATTCTTCATTGATCCTTTCGGTGTTTTCCATTTTCTCCTCCTGTTCTGGAACTCCGATCCCTCCCAAATTTTTGCTTTTGATTACACCTCACATAATTCTCAGGATTTCTTCAATTTCACTGATTCCACTTTTCGTCATTTAAAACCTACTCCTAGCCCTTCTGTGACACTATTTCAGAAATTTTGCTGTTTATCCTTTGGATTTCTAATTGTCGTTTTTGTATGATTTCTAGTTATGAATTTATTTTGGCATTTGGTTCCTATATAATTTTCCTGAATTCTTTAAATTTTTGTCTGTATTTTCCATGAATTTGACTGCCTTTTCCAAAAAATTGTCTATTTTTTCTTCTTTTTTGTCTGCTTCTTGTTCAACTCTTGGATAGCTCTGAATATTAGAGATTTGAATTCCGTGTCAGGTACTTCTAGTGCCTTTTCTTCTACTGGAAAGTCATCCTGAGTTTTATTTTTGATGCCTACTGGTACCATTCTATTCTTTTTTTTTTTTATGTTTTGATGTCTGCTGTCTTCAGGACATTCAGTAGTTATTTTCTTCATTTAGCGATTGTAGATCTGCTTGTTTCATCCTACTTTTTTTTTTTTTGTTTTATTAGGTTGTGTCTGAGGTGAGCTGTGCTTCTTTGTTGTTTCCTTGTCTGTGGTCATGATAGTTTTCATCCCATTTTCCAATAGCCAGGGCCAACTGCTCAGCTATGGTACAGCAGAGGAGATCCAGCTGAAGTGTAGGTACTGGGATGGGTTGTTTGTCCCGTGTACTAGGGCCACAATGCAGGACAGGAATCAGTGCTGGATAGGTTCCAGTAGCCCATGCCTGTGCTGGTAGAAGTGCGATTTTCAGCACATGGTGTAGGTAGGAAGAAAGGAAGGGGGAGTTTTTGATGTGAGTTAATATGGGTATGGGAAAGAGGAGAGAGGAGAGAGAAACAAGAGCCAAAAAGAAAGAAAGAAAGAAAGAAAATGTGGTGAGGAAGCTTGCTGTTAGAGTGGAGAGGTGAGAAACTGAAAAGTGGAGAAAAACAAAAAGGAAAGAAAAGAAAAAGGGAAATAGAAAAAAATAAGTAACAAAAAACCATGGAAAAAATAGAGAAAAGCCCCCAGGTGTCCCACTAGTGCAGCTGAAAAGACTGAAGAAGTGGCTCCTAGGCTGCACAGTATAGCCTGGCTAGGAGGGAGTATAGATAGATGTCACACAGTGCTAGTTATTTGGGAGACAGGAAAAGAAGGTATGTATAGAAAGACCAGAACTGAGAAATGAAGACAGGCAGAAAGGAAAAAAGAGAGAGAAAAGAAATGCTCCCAGGGGCTGCACAGACTGGGGAAGTGGCTCCTAAGCCATACAGTGCAGCACGGCTAGAAAGGGCTCCCACGCCATGAAAAGAAAAACAAAACAAAGAAAAAAAAGGCCCAGGAATCCCACCAGTGTGGTGTCGTGGGCTGGGGGACTGGTTCCCGTTCGGGCTGTACTTCACAGCCTTTCAAGAAGCAAAGCTGGCACGTGGAGCCAGGTGTTCAAGAGAAAGGTGGGTGTGGTGGTGGAAGGCACAGAAGAAACCAAAATAAATGGCAAAAAGCAACATCATCAACAGACACCTGGCAATCAGGGAGCTGGCCAGTGTGGGCGGGCTGAATCCAAGGCTCCAGACTGAAGTAGTTTCCTCCCTACCAAGACACTGTGGCTGGTGGGGAGCAGAGGAGGCCAAAGGTGGGGGGGAAAGGTGGTTATTGAACCCACCCCCAGTGTCCTCGAGTCGATTCCCACTCATAGTGACCCTATAGGATGGAGTAGAACTGCCCCATAGAGTTTCCAAGGAGCGCCTGGTGCATTCGAACTGCCAACCCTTTGGTTAGCAGCTGGAGCACTTAACCACTACGCCACAAAAGAGTGGTTATTAGGAAAGTGTATATCAGCAGTAGATTTCCAGGTCCTTCTAAGCCTGCCTTAGTCTGGAAACTCAGCTGAAACCTGTCCACCTTGGGTGACTCTACTGGTATTTGAACACTTGTGGCATAGCTTCCAACCTCACAGCAACACGAAAGCAACCACATTACCACAAACTGACAGACATGTGGGGAATTTTTTTTGATTAACTAATGAAATATTTTCAGAATGTTTAGCTGTTAAGAGTCAATGCTAAACAAATATTCTGGTTTGTCACATTTTGGATTCTATTACCCTTTTCCTCCTCCCTTCTCATCACAGTGGTTTGTACCAGGGTTGGATTCTAACCTAGGGCAGACACTCCATAAAATGGCCAATCACCTAAATTTAGTCTACTCTACTCAATTATAAGAGCAAGCTTATTCAAATTTCCTCTTTGAAATTCTGACTAGGTAACCTGACAGGTTGGATGGAAGAGATAAAAATTTGTAGAATACATGAAAGTAGATCCTTTGTCTTGAAAACCAAAGGTACATGTAAGCAGACATTTTGAGAAAACAGAGAACATAGTACCCAAAACCCAAACCAAACCTAGGGCCGTTGATTCGATTCCGGCTCAAAGCGACCCTATAGGACAGAGTAGAACTGCCCCATAGAGTTTCCAAGGAGCACCTGACAGATTCAAACTGCCGACCCTTTGGTTAGCAGCTGTAGCACTTAACCACTACGCCACCAGGGTTTCCAAAGAACATAGCAGAGAATAAAAATGATCTCCAAAATACCAATTGTAATTTTATTATGACATGCAAGAAGTGAAACAGCTAATTGCTCCCATCATTCTTTCATGATGAAGAGCACATAGGAGATGAACTTTTAGTAGAAAATGAGTGCAAAACTATATAATAAGTTATTCTTGTTGTTGTTAGTTGCCCTCAAGTCAGTTTGGACTCATAGTGACCCTATGTACAACAGAAGGAAACACTGCCTGGCCCTGCACCATCATCACAATTGATGTTATGCTTGACCCCGTTGTTGCAGCCATTGTGTCAATCGATCTCGTTGATGGTCTTCCTCTCTTTCATTGACACTCCACTTTACCAAGCATGGTGTCCAAAGTAAGTGAGATGAAGTCTCACCATCCTTGCCTCTAAGGGGCATTCTAGCTGTACTTCTCAGAAGACTCAATTGTCTTCTTTTGGAAGTGCATGGTATATTCAATATTTTTCACCAACACCATAATTCAAAAGCATCAATTATTCTTCACCCTTCCTTATTCATTGTCCAACTTTCACATGCATATGAGATGATTGAAAACACCATGGATTGGGCCAGGCACATCTTGGCCCTTGAAGTGACATCTTTGCTTTTTAATGCTTTAAAGAGGTCTTTTGCAGCAGACTTGCCCACCACCATACATCTTTTGATTTCTTGACTGCTGCTTCTATGGGTGTTGATTGTGGATCCAAGTAATGAAATCCTTGAAAACATCAGTGTTTTCTCCATTTATCGTGGTGTTGATCATTGGTCCAGTTGTGAGGATTTTTGTTTTATTTATGTTGAGGTATAATCCATGCTGAAGTCTATAGTCCTCGATCTTCATTAGTAAGTGCTTGAAGTCCTCTTCACTTTCAGCAAGCAAGGTTGTGTCATCTGCATAATATAGGTTGTTATCAGATGCCCCTTTCTTCTTCATGTATTCCCCCTTCTCTGATTATTTGCTCAACATACAGATTGAATAAAAGTATGGTCAAATGATACAACTTGATGCACAACTTTATTGACATTAAAACATTCAGTGTCCCCTTGTTCTGTTCGAACAACTGCTTCTTGTTCTTTGTGCAGGTAAGCATGTGAGCACTGTTAAGTGTTCCTGAATTCCTATTCTTTACAATGTTATCCATAATTTGTTCTGATCCACTCAGCTTAATGCCTTTGCATAGTCAATAAAATAGGCAAACAAACTCAACTTCAAGAACTATATCAGACAGTGTTTCACCGCATTTCATCAAGTTTTCACTGGCTGATTTTTTTCAAAAGTAGATCACCAGGAACTTCTTCCTAGTTTGTCTCAGCCTGGAAGCTCAGCTGAAACCTTTCCAATATGGTGACTGTGATGGCTAAGCTTGCATGTTATTGAATAATGGCTGCAAAGCTTTCAGCCTCACAGCAACATGCAAGCCCCACATATGATAAATTGACAGACAAGTGGGGGATACAATAATTGCTAGGCCTAAGTATAACATTAGTTTGCTTAGAAAGCTAGGGTGAGAACCTAACCAAAAAAAAAAAAAAAACATAAAAAGAAAAACTAATCCATTGCTGTTGAGTTGATTTCTATTGACAGCAACCCTATAAGACAGAGTAAAACTGCTCTACAGGGTTTCAAAGGCTTTGATCTTTATGAAAGCAGACTGCCACAGCTTGGTAGATTTCAACCAATGAATTTTCAGTTAGCAGCTGAGCACTTAACCACTGCACCACCAGGGCTAAATGTCTACTAACAATAGGAATAGAAAGCCTGGAGTTTTAAGTTTAGCCTTGATTGCTAAGAAAAACAGAAGAGTCACTACCCCCAATATATCAATTGAAATTCAAAGACATATTTCTGTTGACCTTTCTTCCAGTTCACTAATCCTGCCATCCTACCTAGAAACAGAAAGTCTCAAATTGTATTTAAAAGTGAAGAAATGAAAAAGCTCTTTGGAATCACTAAATCTGTGGGCAGGATTTGTATATTTTGGGAGATAACTTTCAGATAATCAGGTAGTGCAATATAGGTCAAATATTTTCTCCTGAAAAAAAAAAAAAAAGAAACCTCGCCTGGCACCCAGCACCTTCCCATCTGCTATCTGGGATATGCACATGCTAGAGGTGGATTAGTGATGTCGTGTGTGCCTGGAGGCTGGAATTTTGGGAGGAGGTAGAGGAAAGGACCCCACGGTTCATTATGCAGACTTTTACTTAATCCTTGTATATGCAGCCACACACTTCCTAATATTCCCCCACGGTTATATCAGAAATTTTCTAGCTCGATTCTTATCTACTAATGATTATAAAATAAATTTTGCCCTTGAATCAGTTCTAATTAATGATGACCCCCTGTGTTCCACAGTAGAATTCTTCTATATAGGGTTTCAATGACTGTGATCTTTTGGAAATGGATTGCCAGGCTTTTCCTCCAAGGCTCCTCTGGATGCATTCGAACCTGTGATCTTTTGGTAATAGCCAGACATTTAACTCTTTGCACCACCCAGGAACTCCACCTATGACTATAAGCATATGATTCTTTCTTAATGGAAGAAATAAGCAATTCATAGTGATTACCTTTTTACAAAAGGATGAGAAAGAGATAATTAGATTTTTTTGCATTTTGTACATTTTTGAAGTGTTTGGATTTTCAAAAATTATGCATGCATTACTTCATATTTTCATGTCAACAGAGTCATCCAGATGGTGAAATTATATACTGTGTTTTCATCTTTTTATGCCATTGTTTTTTTATTATACAAAAGGAAACCATAAGTTCATATTTTAAAAAAAGAACAGCTTTTCTGTGAAACATGAAAGCTATCCATAAAAATTTATTTCCTCTCTCATCTAAACTCTCACTGAAATGAAAGTGAAGAAGGAAATGACAAAAAAAAAAAAAAAAAACTAAACAAAACAGGACATACTAGTTGCTGAAAGAGTGTCACGCATTTTCCAAAGCATAATGGTAGGTAACTGACTTAGCAGAACAGAGGAAGCTACAAGCATTTGAGGAACGATAGTAAAAAAAAAAGCAAGTTAGTTCACCTGGAAAGCTCCTGAGATGTTACATGCTTGAAGCATCATGTTTCACAGAATGTAGAGGTGAAACTTACACTGGATTACTGGAGGGTTATTTTATTTTCTAGGCTATACAGGTGGTCCCAGAGTTATGGGCACTGGACTTACATATAGCCAGTAGTTATGAATGAACCCGCATAATGCTAATTATATTAAAAATTTGAGGTACGTAAAATGGCTCAGAATAACATGTGGGCACTATTGTGTAATGAATATCAAAACATTCTTATTATTAATGTATGATTCTGTTAAAAATGTTTTAGGGTATCTGGAAGAGTTTCTTTTTTTTATGCTTAGAAAAGTACACTATACACTGTATACTAAGACAAACTTTTGAGTAACCGAAGTTAGATACAAACTGTACCTAACTGTTCCAACTTATTTACAAATTTGGCCTAAAAACAGATATAGGAATGGAATTCGTTTGTAATCCTGAGACTGTCTGTATTCTACACAGCCAGGAGACATTCCTTCTACCCATGATGGACAGGTGTCAGCAGAGCTCATAGACTAAGACTGGGAAGAAAGGTGATCTATTCCTGAAAATTGGCCAATGAACACCTTATAGATTACAACAGAGTATTGTCTGACTCACATGTTTTGAACATGTCATTAGGAGGGTTCAGTCACTGGAAGAGAACATCATACTTGGTGAATTAGATGGCTAGCAAGGATGAAGAAGACCCTTAATGAGATGAATTGGCACAATCATCACAAAAATTGACTTGAACATACCTGCAATTTTGAGCATGTTGCAGGACTAGTCAATATTTTGTTCTGTTGTGTATAATGTCTCTATGAACTGAGTTGATTCAACAGTAGTTATCTATCTCTACTGTCTTCTGTCAGGTTGGCTGCTTATGGGTGATGGGATACATGAAAATATCTACAAAGGCTGAGATCACAAGAACAATCTCACACTTCTGTTGTTCACTAATGGGTGTTATGTCCCAGGCAATGTTTATGGAATACCATGTCAATGGATGACTTAGTCTATAAGCCTCATTCACAGTTGGAGGCACTGTGAAGGCAGAAGGCACAACCTATATCTGAAGTATTTATCATTACAGTCCATATCTGAAGAAATAATTTCCATTAAGTATTTATAATTAAGGTTACAGACAAAATTAAGGTTGCTAATCATCTAACTTTCAATAGGGGTATTATCATGTATTATCCAGGTAAAATAAATGAAATCACAAGTATCATTTAAAGGGGAAGAGAGAGGCAGAAGAGAAACATGGGGTTGTGATAATGCAACAATCATCAAATATATGCAATGTTGCTGACTTTGAAGATTTAGGAAAGGGGTCATGAGCCAAGGAATGTTGGTGGCTTCTAGAAACTGGAAAATCCTAGAGCCTCCAAAAGAAACACAACCATACTGACACCTTGATTTTAGCCCAGTGACACCTATGTCAGAATTCCAACCTAGAGGACTTAAGACAATAAATTGGTGTTGTTATAAGCCACTACACTTGTGGCAATATGTTACAACAGAAGTAGAAAACTAACACAAGACCTTAAAACATATAGAGTCAGCTCCATATGTCCTTGCCAGAACACCAAATCCTTATGTCAAAAATTTTTCAATTTCCAGACTTACACTCTGTCCCCTATGCTAACACCTTCAAGATCTTCTCCCATAGTAATCTTCATTTGTCACCATGTAAATTAGCTGGGTACTGCAATTCCCCATGTAAATCATTTCTGAAAGCGTAAGAATTGTACTTCACTGCTTTGGCTTTCCTGAGACCTACCCCTGGTTAATGTGTGGAAGTAATGCGATATAGGAGGGAGCTCTGGGGGAGAAAAAATATCACTGTATGACAACTACTTCAGATGAGGTAATTGCATGGGATCAAGGCAAGGGAAGACTATTTTTTCACATGCGAAAGCCTACCAAGGAGATGCAGAAAAACTTTTGGATTTGTGGTTGTCACTTTTCTCCACAAAATTTTAGCCCCCAGAGTCCTATTCCTTCCCTATCAGGACTCTGGTTCCAACAAAGGAAGTCTGCTGAGGTTACACCTTCGGTCTTCTCTGCAGTTCTGCCTTCTTTATTATAAAATTCTAACTCTTAGCTACAGCAAAATTTCTGCATTTCCAGGAGACATAATGGATGGAGTGTTTCTGAGGAGACCCTTACATTGGATTAAATGCATACTCTCTTTTTATCTTTTCCTTATCTTGAAATACAAGAAGATATCAGCAAAAACTGAGGCAACTGGAAACTACTACTATGCAAATCTTACAATAGCAGAATCAAACTGTAGCTTCTGTAGTCAGTGGTAAACTACTTGGGATGGATTTTGCCTTGAAATTCACAGAAACTAAAAATAAAAAAATGTGATGCATATGAAAAAAGATATGTCACCATAATTCATCATAGAATCCATAGTTCCGTATCTACACAGAAAAATAGATACCCTTTTTCTCAAGCTAAAGAAATGTCAAAGCTCTTGGTACATAAAATTGATACAAATTTAATAACTTTAATACAATTTACTACAAAAATAAAGTATTCTTAAATAAAAATTTCTGTATGGATAAAAATAAAAATAATAAATTAATTTGAAATTAGATTCTTAATGATTATGTAATTAGAGACTGTGGGTCAGGTGGATAGTGACAAAAGTTGGTATCCAACCTCACTGTAGAAACATACATTTCATATTCACGTTTCAGTCCTTTCTACTATTCTCTGGGTTGTACTGAAAATTCAGTAAATTTTTATCTGTGACAGAAGATATTTCTGTTTCAAAGCCTCAAATTCCTCCTCCGGATTATCACTTTCATTTTTGAAAAGAGAAAATTTACCAGGATAGGAATTTAAGCATATAAACGGCTAACTGAAATCATAATAAAAACAACAAACCAACAACAACAACAACAAAATCCATAATCACGAAGTTGATACCACTCATGTCAATGTCATGTGTTACTGAGGAGAATTTTTCCATAGGGTTTTTGGCTGTACTCTTTATGAAAGTGATTACCAGGCCTTTCTTCTATAGTGCTATTGAGTGTATTTGAATGTAAACCTTTAAATTAATGGTGGAGTGACACCAGAAATCAACATGAAGAAGGACAGAAAAACACCAGATCAAAACTGCAAGTGGTTCTAGTTATCCAAGAGAGTTAGAGAGACAACAGTAAAAAATAAAAAGCAGTTGGTCTGACATACCTGTTTGTACCTGCTTTTGTCTCTTCCTCTACTTAAAATTGACTCAACACTAACCACTGTGTGTGTTTATACTACCCATTTTCCTGAAGGAAGTAGCACTTTTCCCACAAAATAGGATTCTATGAAATCCACAATAAGAAGATAATATGCTTTGTTGAATTATGGTAGGTCAATGCAAACTATGAAGAAGGATTTGAAATTTCCATTAATCTTTGGTCTTCTGAAATCAGTTTCTTGCTCCACAATTTCCTCATGGCATTTTTCACCTCAGCATTTCTCAGTGTATAAATCAGAGGGTTAAGCAAAGGTGTTCCAATTGTATAAAACACAGTTATCATTTTATCCATGGGGAAGGTGGTTGCGGGGCGTGTATATATAAATATACAAGGAACGAAGAACAAAATGACTACAATGATATGAGAGATGCAGGTGGAAAGAGCCTTTTTCCTTCCTTCAGCACTGTGGTTTCTCAGAGAATACAAAATGACAACATAGGAGAACATCAGCAATACAAAACTCACTATACAAATGGCCCCACTATTAGACACCAGTAGCAGGTTGGTCATATAGGTGTCTGTACAGGCAAGTTTCAACAAGGGCTGCAAGTCACATAAATAGTGATCGATCACATTGGGACCACAGAAAGGCAAACTCAACGTCAGAAAAATCTGAACTGAAGAATGCACACAGGCCCCTACCCAGGCTATAGCTACCAACACACTGCAGACCCGCTGGTTCATGATGCTCATGTAGTGCAGGGGTTTACAGATGGCCACATAGCGGTCAATGGCCACCAGCATAAGGATCAAGATTGCCAGGCAGCCAAAGAAATGAAATGAAAAGACTTGGATAATGCACTCCCTGAAAGAGATAGTGCTATTCTTCAGAAGGGCATCCACAATCATTCTAGGGGCTATGGAAGTAGAGAAGCAGGTGTCAGATAAAGATAAGTAGAAAAGGAAGAAGTACATTGGACTCTCAAGTGCCCGGCTGGTCTCGATGGTAACAATTATCAGTGAGTTACCCAACAATGTCCCTAAGTAGAAAAGCAAGAAAAACGTGAACACTATTTTTCTTTTAACAGGATCTTGTGTCAACCCAAGCAGAATGAATTCAGTCACATTATTATTCAGCAGAATGATTTCATGAATGAGGAGAAGGTACAAGTATGAAATTGTTTATCTGACAAAAACCAAAAAATACAGGAATTAATGTATGGTGCTATGCAACAGTGTGAAATATTTTAAGCAAATTAATTTGTGGTACTATGTGAGAGCCAGTGGTTCTTACTATGTGATGTTATGGGATATTTTGAGCAAAAATAAATATTCCTCATCAGGGACATTCTAGCTGTTGTTTCTTAGTTGCTTCATCTCTTTGTCCCTCAGTTTTTAGTGACCTCTTCATTAAAAAAAACCTCTTCATAGGGTCATTTTAAATCTCAAATTAGCTTTACGGAGGATAATTTCCTAAAACTCTTAAAATGCAACTCCTTGTTAACTTTGACATGTTTCTGCTCTTATTGATTTGATTTATTTGATAAGTAAAAATTAGGGATATATGATGACAATGTATTATTTACTGATTTTTTTTTCACATTCAATACACCTCGGGACCCATGTTTTGCATGGCCATTTTTTCAGGCTGCATTTGGGATATATTTGTCTTTCTTATTGATTTTAATGTTATGAAGTCACACACTAATCCTGTCCACATAAATAATGTCTTATTTCTACATATATTTATGTATTACATATTAGTGA
Source organism: Loxodonta africana (assembly GCF_030014295.1). Lineage (NCBI taxonomy): Eukaryota > Metazoa > Chordata > Mammalia > Proboscidea > Elephantidae > Loxodonta > Loxodonta africana. Next base: position 1,909,646 of record NC_087363.1, read on the forward strand.
TGCATACTTACATAAATGTAAAGAAACAAACAAAATCATTGCTGACAAGTCGATTCTACTCATGGAGACCACATGTGTTACAGAGCAGGGCTGCTTCATAGGGCTTTTTTGGATGTAATTTTTTACAGAAACAGATTACTAGGATTTTCTTCTGTGATGGTGGTGAGTGGGTTGGAATCTTGAATCTTTAGTTGAATGCAAACCGTTTACACCACCAGGGGACCAAAAAATATATATCCCCAAAATTACTGAACACTCATTTCCAGATATTCCACCTTGAAAAAGGGAGCAAGAAACACTTATTTATCCCATTGCTGTGGTGTCAGTTCTGAACATAGCAACCCTGTAAACACTTACTACCTTCTAAATAATCTACTTTTACCTCAAACACCTAAATGATGTTTAGTACTTGACATATTGTAATAAACATAAATGAATATTCTTTGATAATTTGTAATGAGATATCTAGATGCCTTGGTAGTACATGGTTAAAGGACTCCTCTGCTAACCAAAAGTTTGGTGTTTCAAACCCACCAAGCACTCCATGGGGGAAAGATGAGGCAGTCTGCTTCCATAAAGACTTACAGCCTTGGATACCCTATGGGCCAGTTCTCCTCTATCCTGTAAGGTCACTATGAGTTGGAATTGACTCAGTGGCAGTGGTTTTGGAATACGGCATCTCAAATATCTCCATTTCTATTTTTTTGTTCCAATTTCTGAAAAGCTGAAAAGCACCTCTTACAGCACTCAAAGTCCCTGAGTTTATATTTCCAAACTACAAGGGGAGCACAATTGCTTGATAGTTCATGCTTCACAATAGAGGTTTTTTGCTTAAACATTTTAGATCCGGGGCAGCAGGAGTTGGGGTATCACCAGGCACACCAGGCAGCTGGTGTAGAATCAGACTGTCAATAAACACAAGTATAAATATAGGAAAAGTTTTCTATGTTTAAGTTGACATTTCATATTAATGTGAAATAATGGACCTTTGACTAACTGATGTTAGGAATTTGAATCTCAATTTGAAAAAAAAAAAAAAAAACTACCTCATTATTCAAAAAACTACATTCCAGACAGTTGGAAGATACAAATGTGTCAGACCAAACTAGAAAATAATATTGGAAGAATAACTATATTTTAGAGTAGCAAATTCATAAAGAAAAATACATTATACACAATTATATACATTATATACAAATAATACATTAAACTGCCATATAACAAAACTCACTATGAACAAAGAATTTTAAAAAGTGGTAGAAGAGGATTAAATATTTATAACTCCTGCAAATCAAAAACATAAAGATTAGTAACCCAATTTTAAGGAGCCCTGTAGGCACATTGGTTAAGTCCTCGGCTGCTAACCTAGCGGTTCATGGTTCAAACCCACCCGATGGCTCTGCAGAGAAAAGACCTTAAGGCCTGCTCCCATAAAGATTTCAGCCTAAGAAACCCAATAGAGCAGTTCTACTCAGTCACAAAGGACCGCTATGAGTCAGAATTGAACAGGGCTTCGAGTATACAGAAAGACTCATTAACGACCTGCACACTAATTATGCAGGTGATACAACCGTGCTTGCTGAAAGTGAAGAGGACTTGAAGCAATTATTAAAAAAAAAAAAAAAAAAAACTGATGAAAATCAAAGTCTATAGCCTTCAGTATGAATTACACATTGACATCAAGAAAAAGAAAATCCTCACAACTGGACCAATAAGCAATATAATGATAAATGGAGAAAAGATTGAAGTTGTCAAGGATTTTGTTTTACTTGCATACACAAAGAACACCCGTGAAAGCAGCAGTCAAGAAATCAAAAGACAGATTGCATTGTGCAAATCTACTGCAAAAAAAAAAAAAAAAAAACACTTTAAAGAGTTAAAAAGCAAAGCTGTCACTTTAAGGACTAAGGATGGCAGCTCACTACACCAAATTGAATGATATATGTCACGGTACAATAACACCTATTTTAGGAAAAATATACATATTTAAGGTGGAAGGAAAATTTGAAATTATTTTTCTCAATCCTGAGGGTTAATGTAATTTTTTTTTTAATCTGGATCTAAAAATCCCTATTCTGAGAGGTATCAACTCAATAGGAACAATTGTTAAGATTTTGGAAAAAGACTATTCAAACTCAATGGGAACACATTGAGCTTAGCAAACATGACATGACTAGGTAAATGTTTTGATTGCTGTTGTTATTTGTTGTTAGGTGCCTTCAAGTCAGATCAGACTCATAGAGATCCCATGTACAGCAGAACAAAACACTGCCCGCTCCTGCACCACCCTCACAATCTTGTTATGTTTGAGCCCATTGTTGTACCATGGTGTCAATCATCTTGTTGAGGGGCGTCCTCTTTTTCTCTGACCCTCTACTGTACCAAACATGATGTCCTTCTCCAGGGACTGGTCCCTCCTGTTAACGTATCCAAAGTACGTGAGATGAAGTCTCTTCATCCTTCCTTTCAAAGGAGCATTCTGGTTGTGCTGCTTCCAAGACGATTTTTTCATTCTTCTGGCCATCCATGGCATATTTAATATTTTGACCAACTCCACAATTGAAAGGCATCAAGTCTTCTTCGGTCTTCCTTTTTCATCGCCCAGCTTTCTCCTGCATTAGAGGTGACTGAAAACAATATGGTTTAATCAGGCATACCTTAGTCTTTAAAGTGACAGCTTTGCTTTTTAACTCTTTAAAGTGTTTTTTTTTGCAGTAGATTTGCACAATGCAATCTGTCTTTTGATTTCTTGACTGCTGCTTTCATGGGTGCTCTTTGTGTATGCAAGTAAAACAAAATCCTTGGCAACTTCAATCTTTTCTCCATTTATCATTATATTGCTTATTGGTCCAGTTGTGAGGATTTTCTTTTTCTTGATGTCAATGTGTAATTCATACTGAAGGCTATAGACTTTGATCTTCATCTTTTTTTTTTTTTTTTAATAATTGCTTCAACTCCTCTTCACTTTCAGCAAGCACATTTGTATCACCTGCATAATTAGTGTGCAGGTTGTTAATGAGTCTTTCTCTATACCCAATGCCCTGTTTTTCTTCACATAACCCAGTTTCTAGGATAATTTGCTCAGTTTGCTCAGCATTCAGATTGAATAAGGATGGTTAAAGGATACAGTCCTCACCGTACATTTCTCCTGACTTCAAACCATGCAGTATTCTTTTTCTGTTCCAACAACTGCCTCTTGCTCTGTGTACAATTTCACCATGAGCACAATTAAGTGTCCTGGAATTCCCATTCTCTGTAATATTATCCATAATTGGCTATGATCCACAGAATCGAATGTCTTTGCATAGTTATTTTTGCATAAAACACAGGTAAACCTCTTTCCGGTATTCTCTGCTTTTACCCAGGATCCATTTCACGTAAGCAATGGTATTACTCGTTCCATGTCCTCTTTGAATTTGGCTTGAATTTCTGGCAGTTCCATGTCCATGTACTGCTGCAACTGCTTGTGAATGATCCTCAGCAAAATTTAACTGGCGTGTGAGAGACTCAGTGGTTAAGAGCTAAGGCTGCTAACTGAAAGGTCAGCAGCTTGAATCCTTCAGCCACTCCTTGGAAACCCCATGGGGCAGTTCTCATTTGTCCTATTGGGTCCCTATGTGTCAGATTTAGCTTGACAGCAATGGGTTTTGCTAATATTAATTATATTGTTCCATAATTTCTGCAATCATTTACATCACCTTTCTTTGGAATAGGCATAAATATGGATTTCTTTCAGTCTCTTTACCAAGTAGCTCTCTTCCAATTTTCTTGGCATAGATGAGTGGGCACTTCCAGTGCTGCATCCATTTGTTGAGCATCTCAATTGGTACTCCTTCATTCCTGGAGCTTTGTTTTTCCACAATGTTTTCAGTGTAGCTTTAACTTTTTCCTTCAGTACTATTGGTTCTTGATCATATGCTACCTCATGAAATGTTTGAAAGTCGACCAACTCTTTTCAGTACAGGGACTCTGTGTATTCTTCCATCTCATCTTGATGATTCCTGTGTTTTGCCCATAGAGTCCTTCAATATTGCAACTCAAGAATTGAATTTTTTCTTCAGATCTTTCAGCTTGAGAAATGCAGAGCATGTTCTTCCCTTTTGGTTTTCTAACTCCAGGTCTTTGCACATGTCTTCATAATATTTTACTTTGTCTTCTACTTCTCTCCTTTGAAATCTTCTTTTCAACTGTTTTACTTCATCATTTCCTCTGTTCTCTTTAACCACATTCAAAAGCAAGTTTCAGAGTCTCTTCTGACATCCATTTTGGTCTTTTCTTTTTTTCCTGTCTTTTTAAGGAACTCTTGATTTCTTCATGTATGATTTTCTTATATCATGCTACGACTCATCTGGTCTTTGGTCATTAGTGTTCAATGCCTCAGATCTATTCTAGAGATAGTCTCTAAATTCAAGTGGAATGTACTCAAGGTCTTACATTGGTTCTTTTGAAATTGTTCTAAATTTCTTCAGCTTCAGCTTAAACTTACAGTATGAGCACTTGACGGTCTGTTCCAAAGCCAACCTTTGGCGTTGTTCTGACTGGTGATATTGAGCTTTTCCATTGTCTGTTTCCACGGATGTAGTCAATTTGATTACTGCAAGGTCCACGTGTATAGTTGCTCTTTATGTTGGTGAAAAAAATGCATTTGCAGTAAAGAAGTCATTGGTCTTGCAAAATTCTATCATATGATCTCCGGCATCATTTCTGTCACCAAGGCCATTTTTTCCAACTACCGATCCTTCTCCTTTGTTTCCAGCTTTCCCATTATAATTGCCAGTAATTATCAATGCATCCTTATTGCATGTTTGATCGATTTCAGACTCCAGATCTTGGTAAAAATCTTCAGTTTCTTCATTTTAGACATTATTGGTAGGTGCATAAATTTGAATAATAGTTATATTAACTGGTCTCCCTTGTGGGTATACGGATATTATTCTATTACTGACAACATCGTACTTCAGGATGTATCTTGAAGTGTTCTTTTTGATGATGAATGCAACGCCATTCCTCTTCAATTTGTAGTTCTGGCATAGTAGACCATATGATTGTCTGTGTCAAAATGGCCAATATCAGTCCATTTCAGCTCACTAATGACCAGGATCAATGTTTATGTGCTCCATTTCATTTTTGATGATTTCTAATTTTCCTAGATTCATACTTCATACATTTTGTGTTCCTATTATTAACAGATGATTGCAGCTGTTTCTTCTCGTTGTGAGTTGTGCCACATCAGCAAATGAAGGTCCTGGAAGTTTGAGTTCTTCCAGGTTATTAAGGTGTACTCTCCTTTAAGGTAGCAGCTCTTCCCCAGCCATATTTTGAGTGGATTCAAGCCTGAGAGCTAATTTTCTGGCACAATATCAGACAGTGTTCTGCTGCTATTCGTAAGGTTCCATTGGCTATTCTTTTTTTCAGAAGTAGGCTGCCAGGAACTTTTAAGTTTGCCTTAGTCGAGAACCTTAGCTGAAACCTGTCCACCAAGGGTGACCCTGATGGTATTTGAATACCTGTGGCATAGCTTCCAGCCTCACAGCAACAAGAAAGCTACCACATTACCACAAACTGGCAGATGTGTGGGGAATTTTTTTGATTAACTAATGAAATATTTTTAGAATGTTTGGCTGTTAAGAATCATTGTTAAACAAACATTCTGGTTTGTCACATTTTGGGTTCCCCTACCCTTCTCCTCCTTCCTTCTCATCACAGTGGTTTGTACCAGGGACAGATGCTGACCTAGGGCAGATACTCCATAAAATGACCAATGACTTCAATTTAGCCTACTCTACTCAATTATAAAAGCAAACTTATTCAAATTCCCTCTCTGGAATTCTGACTAGGTAACCTGACAAGTTGGAGGGAGGAAGGGAAAGCTTGTAGAATGCATAGAAGGAGATCCTCTGCCTTGAAAACCAAAGGCACATACACACAGATATTTTGAGAAAACAGAGAACATAAGGACAGTATAGAGTAAAAAAGTAAGATAAAAGAAAAGAGGCAAATCATGCAAAAACTCAGAGAACATAAAAGATGACACACTAGTACTCCCAGCATCCTGAGGTACTTTCTAGCTTCCCCCAAGTACTTGAGGGCTCTTTTTTATTATTATTATTATTATTAACTTTTATTAAGCTTCAAGTGAACGTTTACCAATCCAGTCTGTCACATATAAGTTTACATACATCTTACTCCGTACTCCCACCTGCTCTTCCCCTATTGAGTCAGCCCTTTCAGTCTCTCCTTTCGTGACAATTTTGCCAGCTTCCAACTCTCTCTATCCTCCCATCCCCCCTCCAGACAAGAGCTGACAAAACACTCTCAAATGTCCACCTGATATAATTAGCTCACGCTTCATCAGCATCTCTCTCCCAACCGCTGACCCGTCCCTTTCATGTCTGATGAGTTGTCTTCGGGGATGGTTCCTGTCCTGTGCCGACAGAAGGTCTGGGGAGCATGGCCGCAGGGATTCCTCCAGTCTCAGTCAGACCATTAAGTATGGTCTTTTTATGAGAATTTGGGGTCTGCATCCCACTGATCTTCTGTTCCCTCAGGAGTTCTCTGTTGTGCTCCCTGTCAGGGCAGTCATCGATTGTGGCCAGGCACCAACTAGTTCTACTGGTCTCAGGATGATGTAGGTCTCTGGGTTCATGTGGCCCTTTCTCTCTCTTGGGCTCCTAGTTGTCGTGTGACCTTGGTGTTTTTCATTCTCCTTTGCTCCAGGTGGGTTGAGACCAATTGCTGCATCTTAGATGGCCGCTTGTTAGCATTTAAGACCCCAGACGCCACATTTCAAAGTGGGATGCAGAATGTTTTCATAATAGAATTATTTTGCCAATTGACTTAGAAGTCCCCTCAAACCATGTTCCCCAGATCCCCGCCCCTGCTCCGCTGACCTTTAAAGCATTCATTTTATCCTGGAAACTTCTTTGCTTTTGGTCCAGTCCAATTGAACTGACCTTCCATGTATTGAGTGTTGTCTTTCCCTTCACCCAAAGCAGTTCTTATCTACTGATTAATCAATAAAAAACCCTCTCCCTCCCTCCCTCCCTCCCCGCTTCGTAACCACAAATGTGTTCTTCTCAGTTTTTACTATTTCTCAAGATCTTATTAAAAAAAATTAATAATAAAAATTTTTTTTTTTTTTTTTTATAACTGTGGTCTTATACAATATTTGTCCTTTTGCCTCTGACTGATTTCGCTCAGCATAATGCCTTTCAGGTTCCTCCATGTTATGAAATGTTTCACAGATTCGTCACTGTTCTTTATCGATGAATAGTATTCCATTGTGTGAATATACCACATTTTATTTACCCATTCATCCGTTGATGGACACCTTGTTTGCTTCCAGCTTTTTGCTATTGTAAACAGAGCTGCAATAAACATGGGTGTGCATATATCTGTTTGTGTGAAGGCTCTTGTATCTCTAGGGTATATTCCGAGGAGTGGGATTTCTGGGTTGTATGGTAGTTCTATTTCTAACTGTTTAAGATAACGCCAGATAGATTTCCAAAGTGGTTGTACCATTTTACATTCCCACCAGCAGTGTATGAGACTTCCAATCTCTCTGCAGCCTCTCCAACATTTATTATTTTGTGTTTTTTGGATTGATGCCAGCCTCGTTGGTGTGAGATGGAATCTCATCGTAGTTTTAATTTGCATTTCTCTAATGACTAATGATCGAGAGCATTTTCTCATGTATCTGTTGGCTGCCTGAATATCTTCTTTAGTGAAATGTGTGTTCATATCCTTTGCCCACTTCTTGATTGGGTTGTTTGTCTTTTTGTGGTTGAGTTTTGACAGAATCATGTAGATTTTAGAGATCAGGCGCTGGTCTGAGATGTCATAGCTGAAAATTCTTTCCCAGTCTGTAGGTGGTCTTTTTACTCTTTTGGTGAAGTCTTTAGATGAGCATAGGTGTTTGATTTTTAGGAGCTCCCAGTTATCTGGTTTCTCTTCGTCATTTTTGGTAATGTTTTGTATTCTGTTTATGCCTTGTATTAGGGCTCCTAGGGTTGTCCCAATTTTTTCTTCCATGATCTTTATCGTTTTAGTCTTTATGTTTAGTTCTTTGATCCACTTGGAGTTAGTTTTTGTGCATGGTGTGAGGTATGGGTCCTGTTTCATTCTTTTGCAAATGGATATCCAGTTATGCCAGCACCATTTGTTAAAAAGACTATCTTTTCCCCAATTAACTGACACTGGTCCTTTGTCAAATATCAGCTGCTCATACGTGGATGGATTTATATCTGGGTTCTCAATTCTGTTCCATTGGTCTATGTGCCTGTTGTTGTACCAGTACCAGGCTGTTTTGACTACTGAGGCTGTATAATAGGTTCTGAAATCAGGTAGGGTGAGGCCTCCCACTTTCTTCTTCTTTTTCAGTAATGCTTTGCTTATCCGGGGTTTCTTTCCCTTCCATATGAAATTGGTGATTTGTTTCTCTATCCCCTTAAAATATGACTTTGGAATTTGGATCGGAAGTGCGTTAAATGTATAGATGGCTTTTGGTAGAATAGACATTTTTACTATGTTAAGTCTTCCTATCCAGGAGCAAGGTAAGTTTTTCCACTTAAGTATGTCCTTTTGAATTTCTTGTAGTAGAGCTTTGTAGTTTTCTTTGTATAGGTCTTTTACATCCTTGGTAAGATTTATTCCTAAGTATTTTATCTTCTTGGGGGCTACTGTGAATGGTATTGATTTGGTGATTTCCTCTTCGGTGTTCTTTTTGTTGATGTAGAGGAATCCAAGTGATTTTTGTATGTTTATCTTATAACCTGAGACTCTGCCAAACTCTTCTATTAGTTTCAGTAGTTTTCTGGAGGATTCCTTGGGGTTTTCTGTGTATAAGATCATGTCATCTGCAAATAGTGATAACTTTACTTCCTCCTTGCCAATCCAGATACCCTTTATTTCTTTGTCTACCCTAATTGCCCTGGCTAAGACTTCAAGTACGATGTTGAATAAGAGCGGTGATAAAGGGCATTCTTGTCTGGTTCCCGTTCTCAAGGGAAATGCTTTCAGGTTCTCTCCATTTAGAGTGATATTGGCTGTTGGCTTTGCATAGATGCCCTTTATTATGTTGAGGAATTTTCCTTCAATTCCTATTTTGGTAAGAGTTTTTATCATAAATGGGTGTTGGACTTTGTCAAATGCCTTTTCTGCATCAATGGATAAGATTATGTGGTTTTTATCTTTTGTTTTATTTATGTGATGGATTACATTAATGGTTTTTCTGATATTAAACCAGCCTTGCATAATAAAAAAAATTTTTTTTTTTGCATACCTGGTATAAATCCCACTTGATCATGGTGAATTATTTTTTTGATGTGTTGTTGGATTCTATTGGCTAGAATTTTGTTGAGGATTTTTGCATCTATGTTCATGAGGGATATAGGTCTATAATTTTCTTTTTTTGTAATGTCTTTTCCTGGTTTTGGTATCAGGGAGATGGTGGCTTCATAGAATGAGTTGGGTAGTATTCCGTCATTTTCTATGCTTTGAAATACCTTCAGTAGTAGTGGTGTTAACTCTTCTCTGAAAGTTTGGTAGAACTCTGCAGTGAAGCTGTCTGGGCCAGGGCTTTTTTTTGTTGGAAGTTTTTTGATTACTGTTTCAATCTCTTTTTTTGTTATGGGTCTATTTAGTTGTTCTACTTCTGAATGTGTTAGTTTAGGTAGGTAGTGTTTTTCCAAGAATTCATCCATTTCTTCTAGATTTTCAAATTTGTTAGAGTACAATTTTTCATAGTAATCTGAAATGATTCTTTTAATTTCATTTGCTTCTGTTGTGATGTGGTCCTTCTCGTTTCTTATTCGGGTTATTTGTTTCCTTTCCTGTATTTCTTTAGTCAGTCTAGCCAGTGGTTTATCAATTTTGTTAATTTTTTCAAAGAACCAGCTTTTGGTTTTGTTAATTCTTTCAATTGTTTTTCTGTTCTCTAATTCATTTAGTTCAGCTCTAATTTTTATTATTTGTTTTCTTCTGGTGCCTGATGGGTTCTTTTGTTGCTCACTTTCTATTTGTTCAAGTTGTCGGGGCAGTTCTCTGATTTTGGCTCTTTCTTCTTTTTGTATGTGTGCATTTATCGATAAAAATTGGCCTCTGAGCACTGCTTTTGCTGTGTCCCAGAGGTTTTGATGGGAAGTATTTTCATTCTCGTTGCTTTCTAAGAATTTCCTTATTCCCTCCTTGATGTCTTCTATAACCCAGTCTTTTTTCAGGAGGGTATTGTTCATTTTCCAAGTATTTGATTTCTTTTCCCTAGTTTTTCTGTTTTTGATTTCTAGTTTTATTGCCTGTGGTCTGAGAAGATGCTTTGTAATATTTCGATGTTTTGGACTCTGCAAAGGTTTGTTTTATGACCTAATATGTGGTCTATTCTCGAGAATGTTCCATGTGCACTAGAAAAAAAAGTATACTTTGCAGCAGTTGGGTGGAGAGTTCTGTATAAGTCAATGAGGTCAAGTTGGTTGATTGTTGTAATTAGGTCTTCCGTGCCTCTATTGAGCTTCTTACTGGATGTCCTGTCCTTCTCCGAAAGTGGTGTGTTGAAGTCTCCTACTATAATTGTGGAGGTGTCTATCTCACTTTTCAATTCTGTTAAAATTTGATTTATGTATCTTGCAGCCCTGTCACTGAGTGCATAAATATTTAATATGGTTATGTCTTCCTGATCAACTGTCCCTTTTATCATTATATAGTGTCCTTCTTTATCCTTTGTGGCGGATTTAAGTCTAAAGTCTAGTTTGTCAGAAATTAATATTGCTACTCCTCTTCTTTTTTGCTTATTGTTCGCTTGATATATTTTTTTCCATCCTTTGAGTTTTAGTTTGTTTGTGTCTCTAAGTCTAATGTGTGTCTCTTGTAGGCAGCATATAGATGGATCGTGTTTCTTTATCCAGTCCGTGACTCTCTGTCTCTTTATTGATGCATTTAGTCCATTTACATTCAGCGTAATTATAGATAAATAAGTTTTTAGTGTTGTCATTTTGATGCCTTTTCATGTGTGTTGTTGGCCATTTCATTTTTCCACATACTTTTTTGTGCTGAGACGTTTTTCTTAGTAAATTGTGAGATCCTCATTTTCATAGTGTTTGACTTTATGTTAGTTGAGTCGTTACGTTTTTCTTGGCTTTTATCTTGAGTTATGGAGTTGTTATACCTTTTTGTGGTTACCTTTTTATTTACCCCTATTTTTCTAAGTAAAAACCTAACTTGTATTGTTCTATATAGCCTTGTATCACTCTCCATATGGCAGTTCAATGCCTCCTGTATTTAGTCCCTCTTTTTGATTGTTGTGATCTTTTACCTATTGACTTCCATGATTCCCTGTTATGTGTATTATTTTTCTTTGATTAATCTTAATTTGTTTGTTTTTGTGATTTCCCTATTTGAGTTGATATCAGGACATTCTGTTTTGTGACCTTGTATTGTGCTGGTATCTGATATTATTGGTTTTCTGACCAAACAATATCCTTTAGTATTTCTTGTAGCTTTGGTTTGGTTTTTGCAAATTCTCTAAACTTGTGTTTATCGGTAAATATCTTAATTTCTCCTTCATATTTCAGAGAGAGTTTTGCTGGATATATGATCCTTGGTTGGCAGTTTTTCTCCTTCAGTGCTCTGTATATGTCATCCCATTCCCTTCTTGCCTGCATGGTTTCTGCTGAGTAGTCTGAACTTATTCTTATTGATTCTCCCTTGAAGGAAACCTTTCTTTTCTCCCTGGCTGCTTTTAAAATTTTCTGTTTATCTTTGGTTTTGGTGAGTTTGATGATAATATGTCTTGGTGTTTTTTCTTTTTGGATCAATCTTAAATGGGGTTCGATGAGCATCTTAGATAGATATCCTTTCGTCTTTCATGATGTCAGGGAAGTTTTGTGTCAGGATTTCTTCAACTATTTTCTCTGTGTTTTCTGTCCCCCCTGCCTGTTCTGGAACTCCAATCACATGCAAGTTATCCTTCTTGATAGAGTCCCACATGATTCTTAGGGTTTCTTCATTTTTTTTAATTCTTTTATCTGATTTTTTTTCAGCTATGTTGGTGTTGATTCCCTGGTCCTCCAGATGTCCCAGTCTACATTCTAATTGCTCGAGTCTGCTCTTCTGACTTCCTATTGCGTTGTCTAATTCTGTAATTTTATTGTTAATCTTTTGGATTTCTACATGCTGTCTGTCTATGGATTCTTGCAACTTATTAATTTTTCCACTATGTTCTTGAATAATCTTTTGGAGTTCTTCAACAGTTTTATCAGTGTGTTCCTTGGCTTTTTCTGCAGTTTGCCTTATTTTGTTTGTGATGTCTTGAAGCATTCTGTAAATTAGTTTGTTATATTCTGTATCTGATAATTCCAGGATTGTATCTTCATTTGGGAAAGATTTTGATTCTTTTGTTTGGGGGGTTGTAGAAGCTGTCATGGTCTGCTTCTTTATGTGGTTTGATATGGACTGCTGTCTCCGAGCCATCACTGGTAAACTAGTTTTTCCAGGAAATCCACTAAAAAAAAAGGCAGTCAGATCCCTATCAGAGTTCTCCCTCTGGCTCAGGCTATTCAGATGTTAATGAAGCTGCCTGGGGAGGGTGGGGGACGGATCAGAAAGATAGGAGAGTAGCACCTCAGAATATAGCCAGAGTTGCTTGTCTTGCTTGGAATGACTATTATATCTGAGATTTCCATGAGGCACGTCACCTATGTGTGCTGGATGTGTGGAGATTGCCCCCGGGGGGTCTGGACCACTGGAGTCACAGTCAGATCCTCTGCTGCCAGCCTGGGATGGTGCACTCCCGACTCCAAAATCAGTCGCTGCCTCCAGGGGACTCCCCGTCCTGCCTGCCGCGTTGCCGCGCCGCCCCCACGAACTGGCTGGGCCCCCCCTGGGGTCAGCTCAGGCGAGTGGAGCAGCTCCTCGTGCCTGCACTGCGACCGCATGTCCCGGCTGGGACGCCACTCTCCCCGCTCCGAGACACATCACTGTCTCCCGGGGCCTTCTCCCACCAGCTGCGTCGCCACGCCACCCGCGTGAAATGGCTGGGCCCCCTCCCGGGGTTAGTTCAGGGGCGTGGAGCAGCTCCCCGCTCCCGTGCCCCACCAAAATCCCGGTGGGACGGCTCCCCGGCTGGGACACCGCTCTCCCCGCTCCAAGACCCGTCACTGTCTCCCGGGGACTTCTCCCACCAGCTGCGTCTCCACTCCGCCCTCGTGAACCGGTTGGGCCCCCCCCGTGTCAGTTCAGGGGAGTGGAGCTGCTCCCCACACTTATGCAGTGCCCGCAGTCCAACAAAATCCTGGCGGGACGGCTCCCCGGCTGGGACGCTGCTCTCCCTGCTCCAAGACCAGTCACTGCCTCCCAGGGACTTCTCCCACCGGCTGAGTCCCCACGCCGCCCGGGCCAACCGGCTGGTCCCTTTCCCGGGGTTAGTTCAGAGGGATGGAGCAGCTCACTGTGCCTATGCCATATCTGCGCCCTGCCAAAATCCCGGCGGGATGGCTCCCCAGCTGGGACGCTGCTCTCCCCACTCCAAGACCTGTCACTGCCCCCCGGGGACTTTTCCCACCAGCTGCGCTGCCATGCCGCCTGCGCGAACCAGCTGGGCCCCCTCCTGGAGTGAGTTCGGGGGAGGGCCTAGGCCCCTTGTTTGTGCCGTCTGCCCCCCCTGGGCTTTGCCCCAAATCGGGCGCCGAAGGTCACCTGACTGGTACACTGGCTCCAGGCTCTGAAAACAATTGCTGCCTCCCCATATTTGTTCGTTCTCTGTCTCTAAATCTGTGTTTGTTGTTCAGTGTTCGTAGATTGTTATGTATGTGATCGATTCACTTGTTTTTCCGAGTCTTTGTTGCAAGAGGGATCCGCGGTAGTGTCCACCTAGTCCGCCATCTTTGCCCCGCCTCCTTGAGGACTCTTATGATTAAAATTTTACAAAGTAAAATGATCAGCATAATATTTTTAATCACTAAATAGGTCTGACTGAAACTCAGTACCTGCTTCATTATCTCCAAAATACCGACTGTAATTTTATTATGACATGCAAGAAGTAAAAAACTAATTGCTCCCACCATTCTTTCATGGTGAGGAGCACATAGGAGATGAACATTTACTAGTAAATGAATAGAGAACTACATAGTAAGTTATTGTTGTTGTTAGGTGCCATTGAATCAGTTCACATTCATAGTGACCGTATGTACAACAGAAGGAAACACTGCCTGGTCCTGCGACATCATCACAATTGATGTTACTTTTGAGCCCATTGTTGTAGCCATTGTGTCAATCCATCTCATTGAGGGTCTTTTTCTCTTTCGTTGACCTTCTACTTTACCGAGCATGATGTCCTTTTCCAGGAACTGTCCCCTCCTGTTAATAGTCTCAAGTATGCGAGATGAAGTCTCACCATCCTTGCCTCTAAGGAGCATTCTGGCTCTACTTCTTACAAGACACATTTGTCTGTTCTTTTGGGAGTGCATGGTATATTCAATATTCTTCACCAACACCATAATTCAAAGGCATCAGTTCTTCTTCAACTTTTCGTATTCATTGTCCAACTTTCATATGCATATGAGGTGATTGAAAACACCATGGCTTGGGTCAGGCACACCTTAGCCTTTAAAGTGACGTCTTCACTTTTTAACACTTTAAAGAGGTCTTTTGCAAAAGATTTTCCCAATGCCATACATCTTTTGATTTCTTAACTGTTGCTTCAGTGGGTGCTGATTGTGGATTCAAGTAATGAAATCCTTGAAAACTTCAATATTTTCTCCATCTATCGTGATGTTGCCTATTGGTCCAGTTGTGAGGATTTTTGTTTTCTTTATGTTGAGGTATAATCCATAATGAAGCCTGTAGTCCTTGATTTCCATTAGTAAGTGCTTCAAGTCCTCTTCACTTTTCAGCAAGCAAGGTTGTGTTATCTGCATAACACAGCTTGTTACCTGATGCCCCTTTCTTATTCATATAGTCCAATTGCTTGGATTATTTGCTCAACGTATAGATTGAGTAATGTCTTAATTATCTAGTGCTGCTATAGCAGAAATACCACAAGTGAGTGGCTTTAACAAGGAGAAGTTTATTCTCTCATAGCCAAGCAGGGTACAAGTCCAAAATCAGGAAGCTGGCTCCAAGGGAAGGCTTTCTCTCTTTGTTGGCTCTGGAGGAAGGTCCTTGTCATCAGTATTCCATTTGTCTGTGAGCACCTCAGGCTCAGAGACCCTGGGTCCAAAGAAAGCGCTCTGCTTCTGGTGCTTATTTCTTGGTGGTATGATGTCCCCCACACTCTGCTTGCTTCCCTTTCCTTTTATCTCTTGAGAACTAAAAGATGATGCAGGCCACACCCCAGGGGAAATACTTTTTTTATTGGATCAAGGATGTGGCCTGAGCAAAAGTGTTACATCCTACCCTAATCCTCTTTAACCACAAGCAAAGATTATAATTTATAATACATAGGAAAATCACAAAATGGAGGACAACCACACATGGCCTAACTAAGTTGACACACATTTTGGGGGGACACAATTCAATCCATTACAAGTAAATAAGTAAGTATGGTCAAATGATACAGCCTCATGCATAGTATCCCCTTGTTCTGTTTGAACAACTGCTTCTTATTCTTTGTTCTGGAATTCACATCCTTCGTAATGCTATCCATAATTTGTTATGATCTACACAGTTGAATGCCTTTGCATAGTCAATAAAACACAGGCAAGCACAGCTAATCTTTCAGCACTATAGCAGACAATGTTTCACTACTATTCATAAGGTTTTCACTGGCTGATTTTTTCAGAAGTAGACTGCCAGGTCCTTCTTCCTAGTTTGTCGTTGCCTGGAAGCTCAGCTGAAAGCTTTCCACCACGGGTGACTGTGATGGTTAAGGTTGTGAGTTATTGAATAAGGGTTGCATAGCTTCCGATCTCACAGCAGCATGCAAGCCCCAACATATGACAAACTGACAGACACGCAGGGGATACAATATGTGGTAGGCCTAAATATAACATTAGTTTCCTTGGGATGAAAGGAGAGGTGAGAACCTTTGGGAACCTAACCAAAAATAAAAAAAAAAACAAATCCATTGATGTTGAGTGGATTTCTACTCATAGCAATCCTATAGGACAGAGTATGACTGCTCTATAAGGTTTCCAAAGCTTTGATCTTTATAAAACAGACTGCCACATCTTTCTCCTGTGAAAAGGCTGGTAGATTAGAGCCAATAACCTTTCAGTTAGCAGCTGAGCACTTAACCATAGTGCCACCATGGGTACACGTCCATTAACAATAGGGATCGAAAGCCTTAATTTTTAAGTTTAGCCTTGATTGTTAAGAAAAATAGAGGAGTCACTACCCCCAATATATACATTTAAATTCAAAGACAAATTTCTATTGACTTCTCTTCCAGTTCACTAATCCTGCAATCTTATCTGGAAAGAGAAACTCTCAAGTTGAATTTAAAAGTGAGGAAGTCAAAAAGCTCTTCGGAATCTCTAAATGTGCTGGCAGGATTTGTATATTTTGGGAGAAAACTTGCAGATAATCAGGCAGTATGATATAAACCACATATTTTCTCCTGAAAAAAAAAATCCACCACTCTGCTACCTGGGATATGTACATGGTAGTAGACGATTGATGAGCTAGTGATGTGTGGTTGGCTACTGGAATTCCACACATTTTCCTCCCAGTGATATCAGAAAATTTCTAGTTCAATTCCTATCTATGCATCTATCTATTAATAACCAAAAAAAACCCTACTCTTGTCGAGTGGATTACAACTCATATCAACCCTATTGAACAGAGTAGAACTTCCCCACAGGGTTTCCTAGGAGTGCCTAGTGGGTTCGAACTACCGACTTTTTGGTTAGCAACCATAGCTCTTAACCACTACGACACAGGTTTTCCTATTAATAATAATAAAAAAAAAAATTATAGGTAAGAAAAATGCAGTTGGCTTGGAGTGGATTCTGATACAAGGCAGTCCCATGTGTTTCAGAGCACAGATGTGTTCCATAGGGTTTATCAAATGCTGTGATATTTTAGAAGTAGATCTGCTGGTCTTTCTTCTGAAGTTCTTCCAGATGGCATGAACTTCTAATCTTTTGGTTAATAGCTGAGTACTTAACTGTTTGCACCACCGAGAGACTCCATTTATGGCTATAAGCATATGGTTATTTTGTAATGGAACAAATCAAAATAAACTACTAATAGTGAT
This sequence comes from Loxodonta africana, assembly GCF_030014295.1. NCBI lineage: Eukaryota > Metazoa > Chordata > Mammalia > Proboscidea > Elephantidae > Loxodonta > Loxodonta africana. Next base: position 1,926,831 of record NC_087363.1, read on the forward strand.
TACCTTTTTACAAAAGGATGGGAAAGAGATACTAAGATTTTTTTCATTTTGTACATTTTTGAATTATTTGGATTTTCTAAACTTATGCATATATTATTTCATATTTTCATGTAAATAGAGACATCTAGGTGGTAAAATTTTATACTGTGTTTCCTTCTTTTTATGTCTTTGTTTCATAGAAAAGAAAACCATAAATTCAGATTTAAAAATAAATAATGCCATTTTCTGTTAAATATGATGAGCTAGCCATAAAAACATTTTTCTTTTTTCTCTTGTTTACTAAAATAAAAGTAAAAAAGAAAATTACCTGTTAGTCCACGATGATCAAAAAAAAAAAAAAACACCCAGGAAATACCAGTTGCTGAAAGAGTTTCAGACATTTTGCAAAACGTAGTGATAGGTACCTGACACAAATGAATAGAAAACGTTACAACCATCTGAGGAAGAATAGAGAAAAAAGCAAGTTAGTCCACCTGGAAAGCCCCAGAGATATTACAAGCTTGAAGCAACAGGTTCCACAGAATGCAGGGGTGAAACATACAATGAATTATTGGAGGATTATTTTATTTTCTCATGCTATAAATCATATATAGTGATGGTGGGAAAGACCATCCATTATTCATTTGCAAGTTCAAGTTGAAACTGAAGAAAATTAGAACAAGTCCATGACATCCAAAGTACAGCCTTGGGTATATCCCATCTGAATTTGGAGACCATTTCAAGAACAGATTTGAAGCATTGAACACTAATGACTGAAGACCAGACCAGTTGTGGAATGACATCAAGGAAATCATACACAAAGAAAGCAAGAGATCATTTAAAAGTCAGGGAAGAAAAAAAAAAAAGAATAAAATAGATGTCAGAAGAGACTCTGAAACTTGCTATTGAATGTAGTTAAAGGAATGGAAGGAATGATGAAGTAAAAGAGTTGAAAAGAAGATTTCAAATGAGGATTAGGAGAAGAGAAAGTAAAGTGTTATAATGACATGTTCAAAACCTGGAGATGGAAAACCAAAAGGGAAGAACATGCTCTGCATTTCTCAAGCTGAAAGAACTGAAGAAAAAATTTAGTTCTTGAGTTTCAATATTGAAGTATTCTACAGGAAAATATTAAAAGACAAAGGAAGCACCAAAAGAAGATGGAAGGAATATACAGAGTCACTATACCAAAAATAATTGGTCAACATTCAACAATTTCAGGTGGTAGCATGTGATCAGGAACAAATGGCACAAGGGGAAGAGGTCCAAGGTGCAGTGAAGGAGTTGGTGAAAAACAAGGCTCTAGGAATTGAGGAAATACCAGTTGAGATGTTTCAACAAATGGATGCAGCACTGGAAGTGCTCACTCATCTATGCCAAGAAATTTGGAAGAGAGCTACTTGGCCAGCCAACTGGAAGAGATTCATATTTATGCTTATTCTCAAGAAAAGTGATCCAATGGAACACAGAAATTATCCAACAATATCATTAATATCCTGCACAAGTAAAATTTTGCTGAAGATCATTCAATAGCAGCTGCAGCAGTGTATTGACATGAACGGCCAAAAATTCAAGCCATATTCAGAAGAGGACCTGAAACCACGGATATCATAACTGATGTCAGATGAATCCTGGCTGAAAGCAGAGAATACCAGAAAGAGGTTTACCTGTGTTTTATTGACTATGCGGGGGCATTTGACTGTGCTGTGTGGACCATAACAAATTATAGATAACATTAAGAAGAATGGGAATTCCAGAACACATAATTGTGCACATTAGGAACCTGGACATAGACCAAGAGGCAGTCGTTTGAACAGAACAAGGGAATCCTGTGTGGTTTAAAGTCAATAAAGGTATGTATCATGGTTGTATTCTTTCACCGCACTTATTCAGTCTGTATGCTGATGAAATAATCCAAGAAGCTGGACTGTATAAAGAATCGTGGTATCAGGATTGGACAGAGACTCATTAACAACATGTGTAATGCAGATGATACAACATGCTTGCTGAAAGTCCACTTACTGATGAAGACCAAAGACCACAGCCTTCACTGTGGATTACACCTCAACAAAAAGAAAACAAAAATCCTCACAATTTGACGGATAAGCAATATCATGACAAACAGAGAAAAGATCGAAGCTGTCAAGGATTTCATTTTACTTCGATCCACAATCAACAGCCATGGAAGCAGCAGTCAAGAAGTCAAAAGATGGATTACATTGGGAAAATCTGCTACAAAAAAAACATCTTTAAAGTGTTGAAAAGCAAAGTTGTCACCTTGAAGACTAAGGTGTGCCTCACCCAAATTATGGTGTTTTCAGTTGCCCCCTGTGCATGGGAAAGCTGGACAATGAAAAGGAAGACTAAAGAATTGACACCTTTGAATTGTGGTGTTGGCGAAGAATACTGAATATACATGGACTGCCAAGAGAACAAACAAATCTGTCTTGGATGAAGTACAACCAGAATGCTCCCTAGAAGTAAGGATGGTGAGACTATGTCTCACATATTTGGACATGTTGTCAGGAGGGATCACTCCCTGGAGAAGGACATCATGCTTGGTAAAATAGAGCATCATCTAAAGAGAGGAAAATCCTCAACTAAATGGATTGACAACAATGGCTGCAACAGTGGGTGCAAGTATAAAAACAATTGTGAGGATGGTGCAGGACAGGACAGTGCTTTTTTTCTTTTGTACAATAGGAGGATTATGAATGGGAACCAATTTTATGGTACCTAACAACAAACAAACAGCATGTATCAAAAAAATTTTTTTTTTCTTTTTTTAGCAACAAACAACATATACCATAAAGCCAAGAAAAATCTCTTCTATCCATAATGGACAGGTTTCAACAGAGCTCCTGTTCTAAGACTAGGAAGAAAGGTGATCTATTTCTGAAAATCATTCAATTAAAACTGTATGGATTGCAACAGAACTTTGGCTGACTTGCATGCTTTATACACATCATTAAAAGGACCCATATCTAGAAGAGAATACCATGTCTGGTGAAGCAGAGTTAAAGCAAGTATGAGGGAGAGCCTTGGAGAGATGGGTTGGCAAAACAGATGTAACAATGAACTTGAACATGCCAGCATTGGTGAGGATAATGTAAGACCAAGCAATATTGTGTTCTGTTGTACGAAGGTCTCCATGGGCAGGATCTATTCAAGAGCATCCAGCTATCTATCTCTACTCTCTTCTATCAGGTTGGCTGTTTATGGGTGATGCAATATATGGTAGTATCAATATTATGAGATCATGACAACAATTTCACACTTCTGTTGCTCACAAATGCATATTGTGTCCTAGACAACCTTTATGGGATATCATGTCAATGAATCACATAGTCTGTAAGCCTATGTGTAGTTGGAGGCATTGTGGAGAAAGAAGCCACAACCTATATTTAAAGTATTTATCATTTCAATCTATATCTGAAGAATTTATAATTTCCAATAATATTTATAATTAAGGTTACAGACAAAATTAAGGTTGTTAATCATCTAACTTTAAAGTAGGAAGGTTATCTTGTATTATCCAGGTGAGCTCAGTGTAATCACAAGTATCCTTAAAGGTAGAAGAGAGAGGCAGAAGAAAAAGAGGGAGGTGTGGCAATGGAAGAATGGTCAAAGATACGCAATGTGGCTGATGTTGAAGATTTAGGAAGAGAGTCATGATCCAAGGAAGGGGGTGGTTTCCAGTTTCTGGGAAAATCCTAGCATCTCCAAAAGAAACATAACCATAATGACACTTTTATTTTAGCCCAGATTGTCAACCTTGAGAACTTAAGATAATAAATTTGGGGTGTTTTAGGCACTGTATTTGTGGCGATTTGTTACAGCAGCAGTAGAAAGGCAATACAACACCTTACAGCATATACTTTAAAAATCCAGCTTCAGCTGTCCTTGGTAATTCATCAAATTGCAAACCATTTGTGAGTGCCCTCATGGCAAAATTTTTTTCTATCTCCATACTTATTTTCTGTCCTCCTGTGTTAACACCTTCAAGATTAACTCCCGTAGGAAAGTGTTTCCTTACAGCATATACTTTAAAAATCCAGCTTCAGCTGTCCTTGGTAATTCATCAAATTGCAAACCATTTGTGAGTGCCCTCATGGCAAAATTTTTTTCTATCTCCATACTTATTTTCTGTCCTCCTATGCTAACACCTTCAAGATTAACTCCCGTAGGAAAGTGTTCCCCATTTCTCACCACACATATTAGCTAGGTACTGTAATTACCTCATATATATCATTTTTAAAAGAGTGAGGGTTGTATTTTACTGCTTTGACTTTCCTGAGATTTGCCTGTGGTTACTTGTTTGGAAGTAATAAGGGATATAGGAGAAAGTTCTGGAAGAGAACAATTATCATTGCACAACAACTGCTTCAGATGATGTAATCACATGGGATCGAGGCAGGGAAGATATTTCTTCCCTCACAAGGGGGAACCAACCCAGAGGATACAGATAATTTTGGGGGTTATATGCCTACTCTTCTGCACAAACATTTCCCTGATTTATCTCTGAGAGTCCCGTTCTTTCTCTATCAGGACTGTGGTTTCAGCAAAGCGTATGTTGAGGCAGAGCCTTCAGTCTTCTTTGCAGTTCTGCCACTTTTACCATAAAATTATGACCCTGATATAAAGCAAAATTTCTGTCTGCAAAAGACTTGGTGACAGTGGCAGCAGAGGTTTCATATTGAGTACATGTCCAGGAGACGTAGGAGATGGAGAGTTTCTGAGTAGACACCTACATTGTATCCAATAAACACTCCCTTTTTGTCTTTTCCTTTTCTTGAAAAAGAAGAAGACATCGGTAAAACTTTTCTAACTGGAAAATACTGCTGTGAAAAACTTTCAATAGCAGAATCAAACTGTGGCTTCTCTAATCAATGATAAATGACTTGGAATAGATTTTACTTTGAAATTCACAGAATGTGAAAAAAATAAGTGATACATATATGTCACTATAATTCCTCTCAGAATTTACCGATTTCCATGTCCACACAGAAAAATGGATGGTCTTTTTCTCAAGGTAGAGAAACCCCAAAGCACTTGATACAATAAAATCGATGCATATTTAATAACTTTAATAAAATTTAGTACAAAAATAGAAATGGAAGTCTCAAATAAACAAAAACATTCATGTCTAATTTTCTTCTATATAGATAAAAACACAAATAAGAAATGAAACTGAAATTGGGTCCTTAATGACCATGTCACTAGAGTCTGTGGTGTCAGTTTTCTCTACTCAGTTTATTCTCTTCTCTGATTTGTATTGAAAACTCACTGAAATTTCTATCTGTGGCTTACTTATTTCTTTTGCAATGCCCCTAATTCCTCCTCTGAATTATCATACTCAGATTTGAAAAGGGAAAATCTACGAGGATGGGAATTAAGAATATAGAGGCTAACTGTAATCACAATAAAAACAACAAACAAGCTCATTGTGGTTTTTTTGGCTGTAATCTTTACATAAGTAGGTTTACCACACTCTTTTCTCCAGAGCACTGCTATACCACAAATCAACGTGAATAAGGACAGAGAAAACACCAGATCAAAATTACAGGTGGTTATATGCATCCAAAGGATGCAAAGAGACCACTGTGAAAAATCTAAGGCTATGGGCCTTGCATACCTGTTTGTACCTGGGGAGTCTCTTCCTCGACATGAAATTGAGTCAACACTAACCAGTGCATACGTTCAGATTGCCTATTTTCCTGAAGAAACTAGCACTCATTCCCCAAGATAGGATTCTATTAGATCCAAAATAAGAAGACACTATTTTCTGTTGAATTCTTATAGGTTAATTCAAGCTATAAAGAAGGACTTGAAACTTCCATTCATCTTTGGTCATCTGAAATCAGTTTCTTGCTCCATAGCTTCCTCATGGCATTATTCACCTCAGCATTTCTCAGTGTATAAATCAGAGGGTTAATCAAAGGTTTTCCAATTGTATAAAACACAGCTATCATCTTATCCGTGGGGAAGGTGGTTGCTGGGCGTGTATATATAAATATACAAGGACAGAAGAACAAAATGACTACGATGATATGGGAAATGCAAGTGTAAAGGGCTTTTTTCCTCCCTTCGGCACTGTGGTTTCTCAGAGAATGCAAGATGATAACATAGGAGAACATCAGCATGACAAAACTCACTGTGCAAAAGCCCCACTATTGGACACCAGCAGTAGGTTGATCACATAGGTGTCTGCACAGGCAAGTTTCAACAAGGGCTGCAAGTCACATAAATAGTGATCAATCACATTGGGACCACAGAAAGGCAAACTCAACGTCAGAAAAATCTGAACTAAAGAATGCACACAGGCCCCTACCCAGGCTATACCTACCAACACACTGCAGACCCACCGGCTCATGATGCTCATGTAGTGCAGAGGTTTACAGATGGCCACATAGCGGTCAATGGCCATCAGGATAAGGATCAAGATCTCCAAGGAGCCAGAGAAATGGAATGAAAAGACTTGGATCATGCACTCACTAAAAGAGATAGTGTTATTCTTCAGAAGGGCATCCCTAATCATTCTAGGGGCTATGGAAGTAGAGAAGCAGGTGTCAGATAAGGATAAGTAGAAAAGGAAGAAGTACATTGCACTCTCAAGTGCCCGGCTGGTCTTGATGGTAACAATTATTAGGAAGTTACCCAACAACGTTCCTAAGTAGAAAAGCAAGAAAAAGGCAAACACTGGTTTCCTTTTAACAGGCTCTTGTGTCAACCCAAGCAGAATGAACTCAGTCACATTATTATTCAGCAGCATGGTTTCAGGAATGAGAAGGTACAAGTGTGAAATGGTTTATCGGAAAACAATAAAAAAAAATATAGGAATTAATGTATGGTGGTATGCAACAGTGTGAAATATTTTAAGCAAATTAATTTCTGGTGCTATGTGATGTTATGTGATATTTTGAGCAAAAATAAATATTCCTCACCAGGGACATTCTAGCTGTTGTTTCTTTATGAGTCACTTCACCTCTTTGTCCCTCAGTTCTTAATGATCTCTTCATAGGGTCATTTTAAATCTCAAATAAGCTTATGAAAGATACTTTTGTAAATCACTCTTAAAATGCAACTTCTTGTTAATATGTTTCCACTGTCATTAATTTGATTTATTTGATACATAAAAAATCAGGATATATGATGCCAAAGTATTATTTACTTAATTTTTTTCACATTCAATAAACCTTGGTGCCCATGTTTTACATAGTGGGTTTGTCAGGCAGGATTCAGGATATATTTCTCTCTTTTTGAATTTAATGTTGTAGATATAAACTCACACACTATTGCCTTCCACATAAATGATGTTTCGTTTCTATATATATTTGTGTATTATATATTAGTAATGCATACTTACATAAACATATATTACTGTTATAATCACTGTATGGACATCTATTTCTTCATCAGTAAAAGAGGAATTATAGTCTTCCTGAACTCTTCTACCCACTAAGAATTAATCTTTATCATTCAAGTGATTTACTTAATCAGTTATTAATCAAAATTATCAATTAATATTTCCATCATTCACTTGCAACTTTTTATTGTTTATTGCTTATAATGTTCAATCATTTGATAATGTTTCCAAATATATATAGCTTTTTAGCATTGCTATTCTATCTGAAATAGAGGAAAAAGCATTTCACAGTTTCTCCTAATTTCTTGACCCAGCATCAAACAGCCCCAAGTTAGGAGCCAGGATTTCAAGACACTGGTTCCACTGTCAATTTTCCATTAGAATGGATCTCTTTACTTTGACTTGTAAACTAATAAAAATTCCAAACTGTGACCAAAATTAGAAGAATCTAAGATTATAAAATATACTTAACAACCAGATATAGTTTCTGAGTATTCATGGAAAAATATTATTTTAAGAGTTGATTCTCTGGATATTCAAACAATTTTAAATGGATTCAGGTATGCAAAAAAAAAAAAGTAAGGAGAAGAGGAGGAGAGAAGAAAAGGAAAGGGAATGGAAGGGAAAGAAAGGGAAGGAACTCACATACACGTTATCTGTCAGTTCCAATCAGTATTTGAAGGAATGTTCTTGAGTTTCTGATCTCATGACAGCATACAGGAAAAACACCAATTCTCTATCAAAATAATAAAAACACCTCTTTGAAAAAAATAACAGTGAAAAACTCTTCATGCTTGATATCTAGATTTAAAATTATATTTAAAATAAATATATCAAAAAACCGTTTAGTCATAATGAGAACGAGAACTATGTTACAAAACTGTAGGAAAGTGTGAAATGCCGCTGAACCTTTTGCTCTTTCTCTCTTTGCTTCAATACAGCAGTGAGAGGCCAGGGTCAGCTCTAAGTGCAGGGGTGTGGGGACTCCTGGAGACGCTGCGCTGAAAGCATTAGGAGGAGCGTTTAAAGGCACGTGAGGAAGCAGTCCCTACGGTGGGTCTTGGGTAAGGATAGAAAATAAACTCTGTTGTTGTTATTGAACTTGTTTATTGGTTTAGCTTTTAAACGTGCTTTTTAAAAATTCTTTTGAATTGCTTCAACTACGAAGTGTTAAAAATTTAGTATAAGTTTTAAGACTAATGACCAGAAAATTAAAAAATAAAATAGCCTTATATCATTCTATGCAGGCAATAAACGCTAATGCACTCATTAAATTTATTAAGAGTCTTTCTCTGCTTTCATTACCAAGGTGATAATTTATTTGTATTGCAGTTATTCTGTTTTGTTTTTTTTTTTAACGCAAATAAGGTCAAACTAAAACACACTTGTTATTCTCCTTTTTCCTTTTTTTTGGTTATAGACATCCTGGTGGGTGTGAGGGTAGACCTTTGTGACTGAGCAGTAGAATTCTTACCTTTCATCTGGGAGACACTGGTTTATTCCTGACCAATGCACCTTGTGCACAGCCACCACCCATTTGTCAGTGGAGGTTTGTATACTGCTGTGATGCTAACCAGATTTCAGAGAATCCTTCAGATTAATAGGGCCTAGGAAGAAAGGGCTGATGATCTCCTTCTGAATATCAGCCAGTGAAGCCCTATATGGATCACAACGAGTCAATCTGTAAGCCCTCGTGGGGATGATGCTGGACCAGGCATTGTGTGTGGGGGCTCACTGGATGGCAGCTCACAACAACAAATTGAATGATATTTGTCATAGTGCAGTAGCACCCATTTTAGGGAAAATATATAAATTCAAGGTGGAAGGAAAATTTAAAAATATTTTTCTCAAACCCAAGGTAATTTTTTTTTTAATCTGAATCTGGAAGATTCCAATTCTGAGATATTTTTTCAATTAGAAGAAAGTTGTGAAGATGTTGGAAGAAGAATTTTGAAAACTCGAAGGGAACAAATTGATCTTAGAAAACATGACATGACTATGTACTTTTTATATTGTTGTTGTTAGGTGCCTTCAACCTGGTTCTTACTCACATATATCCCATGTACAATAGAACAAAACACTGCTGGCTCCTGCTCCATCTTCACAATCGTTTTCATGCTTGAGCCCATTGTCGCAGCCACTGTGTCAGTCTCTCTCATTGAGGGTCTTCCTCTTTTTCGCTGACACTCTACTAAACATGATGTCTTTCTCCAGGGACTGGTCCCTTCTGATAACATGTCCAAAGTATGTGAGGTGAATTCTCATCATCCTTCCTGTCTAAGGAGCATTCTGGTTTTGCTCCTTTCAAGACACATTTGTTTTCCTTCTTCTGGCAGTCCATGGTATGTTCAATATTCTTTGCCAACACTGTAATTAAAAGGTGTCAAATCTTCGTTGGTCTTCCTTTTGCATTACCTAGCTTTCACATGCATATGAGGCCATGGAAAACAGGATGGCTTGGATCAGGCAAACCTTTGTCCTCAAAGTGACATCTTTGCTATTTTTTTTTAAATAATTTTTATTTTGCTTTAAGTGAAAGTTTACAAATCAAGTCAGTCTGTCACATATAAGCTTATATACACCTTACTACATACTCCCATTTACTCTCCCCCTAATGAGTCAGCCTGCTCCCTTCTTCCAGTCTCTCCTTTCATGAATGTTTTGCCAGTTTCTAGCCCTCTCTACCCTCCCATCTCCCCTCCAGACAGGAGATGCCAATACAGTGTCAAGTGTCCACTTGATACAAGTAGCTCACTCTTCATCAGCATCTCTCTCCAGCCCATTGTCCAGTCCCTTCCATGTCTGATGAGTTGTCTTCGGGAACGGTTCCTGTCCTGGGCCAACAGAAGGTTTGGGGACCATGACTGCCGGGATTCTTCCAGTCTCAGTCAGACCATTAAGTCTGGGCTTTGCTTTTTAACACTTTAAAGAGGTCTTTGCAACACATTTGTCCAATTATATGGGTGTTTTGATTTCTTTCCTGCTGCTTCCAAGTGAGTTGATTGTGTATGCAAGTAAAAGGAAAACCTTGATAACTTCAATCTTTTCTCCGTTTATCATTATGTTGCTCATTGGTCCAGTTGTGAGGATTTTTGTTTTCTTATTTTTTTTTTTAATGTCAATTCATTGTGTAATTCATACTGAAGGCTATAGTCTTTGATCTTCATCAGTAAGTGCTTCAAGTCCTCTTCACTTTCAGCAAGCAAGGTTGTGTCATCTGCATAATGCAGGTTGTTACTGAGTCTTCCTCCAATCCTGATGCCCCATTCTTCTTCATATAGTCCAGCTTCTCTATTATTTGCTCAGCATACAGATTAAATAGGTATGGTGAAAGAATACAACCCTGATGCACACCTTTCCTGACTTTAAACCAATCAGTATCCTCTTGTTCTGTATGAACAACTGTCTCTTTATCTATGTAAAGGTTCCTCATGAGCACAATTCAGTGTTCTGGAATTCCCATTCTTCTCAGTGTTATCCATAGTTTGTTGAGATCCACACAGTCAAATGTCTTTGCATAGTCAATAAAACACAGGTAAACATCCTTCTGGTATTCTCTGCTTTCAGCCAGGATCCATCTGACATCAGCAATGATATCCCTGGTTCCACGTCCTCTTCTGAAACTGGCCTGAATTTCTGTCAGTTCCCTGTCGATATACTGCTGCAGCCATTTTTGAATGATCTTCAGCAAAATTTTGCCCAGAGAATCCTTCAATATTGCAACTTGAGAACTGAATTTTTTCTTCAGTTTTTTTCAACTTGAAAAATGAGATGTTTTTCCCTTTCAGGTTTCTAACTCCAGGTTTTTGCATATGTAATTTTAATAATTTAGTTTGTATTCTTCTGTTCACCTTTGAAATCTTCTTTTCAACTCTTTTACTTCATAATTTTTTTCCAATCCCTTTGACTACTCTACGTTCAAGAGTAAGTTTCAGAGTCTCTTTTGACATGCATTTTTTTTTTCTTTTCTATCTTTTTAACGAGCTCTTGCTTTCTTCATGTATGTTGTCCTTGATATTATTCTACAATTCATCTGATCTTTGGTCATTAGTGCTCAATGCTTCAAATCTATTTTTGAGGTAGTCTCTAAATTCAGGTGGCATATACTAAAATTCATACTTTGGCTCTCTCTCATAGAATTGTTCTAATTTTCCACAGCTTCAACTTGAACTTGCATATGAGCACTTGATGGTTTGTTCTGCAGTCAGCCCCTGGCTTTGTTCTGGCTGATGATATTGTCTCTTTCCTCAGATTTAGTTGATTTGATTCCTGTGTATTCCATCTAGCAAGTCCACAAGTAAAATTGCCATTTATGTTGTTGTAAAAAGATATTTACAATAAAGAAGTTGAAATTGCAAAACTATATCATATGTACAAAGGTCTCCATGGGTGGAGTCTATTCAAGAGCATCTGTCTATCTATCTCTACTCTCTTCTATCAGCTTGGCTTCTTATGACACATAGAATACATGGTAACTCAATAGTCTGAGATCATGACCACAATTTCACAATCTGTTGCTCACAAATGCATATTGTATCCTAGGCAATATTTATTGGATATCATGTCAGTGGATCACATAGTCTGTCAGCCCTCAATCATTGTAGTTGGAGGTACTGTGGAAAATGAAGCCACAATATATATCTAAAATATTTATCATTTCAATAGACATCTGAAGAATTTATAATTTCCAATAAGTATAATTAAGGTTATAGACAAAATTAAGGTTGGTAATCATCTAACTTTAAAATAGAGAGATTATCCTGTATTATCCAAATAAGTTCAGTGTAATCACAAGTATCCTTAAATGTGGGAAAGAGAGGCAGAAGAGAAAGAGGGAGATGTGGTAGTGGAAGAATGGTCAAAGATATGCAATGTGGCTGACTTTGAAGATTTAGGAAGGGGTCACGATCCAGGGAAGCTGGGTGGCCTCTAGATTCTGGAAAAGCCTAGAGCCTCCAAAAGAAATGCAACCACACTTACACCTTGATTTTAGCCCAGTGAGACCTATGTCATATTTTCGACCTAGGGAACTTAAGATAATAAATTTGGGGTGTTTTAAGCACTACATTTGTAGCAATTTGTTACAGCAGCAGTAGAAAACAATACAATACCTTAAGGCATATACTTTAAAAAGCCAGCTCCAGGTATCCTTGCCAAAACATCAGATTGCAAATCATTGGTGAGTGCCTTCATGTTAAAAATTTTCAACCTCCAGACTTATATTCTCTCTTCCTATGCTAACACCTTCAAGATTAACTCCCATAGTAAAGTGTTTCCCTGTTTCTCTTCATACATATTAGCTAGGTACTGTAATTACCTCATGTGTATCATTTCTAAAAGAGTAAGGGTTGTATTTCACTGCTTTAACTTTCCTGAGACTTGCCCCTGGTTAGTGTTTTGGATGTAACAAGGGATATAGGAGGAGGTTTTGGAAAAGAACAATTATCATTGCACAACAAGTGCATCAGATGAAGTAATCACATAGAATCAAGTCACGGAAGACTTTTCTTCCCTCACATGAGGGAGCCAGTCAGAGGATCCAGATACTTTTGGGGTTCATGGTTCTCACCTTCTACACAAACATTTCCCTGTTTTAGTTCTGAGAGTCCCATTCTTTTTCTATCAGGACACTGGTTTCAACAAAGGAAGTATGTTGAGGCTGAACCTTCAGTCTTCTTTGCAGTTCTGCCATTTTTATTATAAAATTCTGACTCTGATCTAGAGCACAATTTCTTTCTGCAGGAGACTTGGTCACGGTGGTAGTAGGGGCTCTATATTGAGTACATGTCCAGGAGATAGATTAGATGGTGTGTTTCTGGGTAGACAACTACATTGCATCCAATACACACTCCTTTTCTCTCTTTTTCTTTTCCTGAAATAGGTGAAGACATCACCAAAACTCTTCCAACTGGAATCTGCTTCTATGAAAAACTTTCAATAGGAGAATCAAACTGTAGGTTCTCTAATCAATGATAAACTCCATGGGATAGATTTCACCTTGAAATTCACAGGCTCTAAAAAAAAAAGTGATGTATATATGTCACTATAGTTCCCCTTGGAATCTACAGCTTTCCATGTCCACACAGAAAAATAGATGTTCATTTTATCAAGCCAGAGAAATGCTAAAGTTTTGGTACTATAAAATTGATACAAATTTGTAAACTTTAATATAATTTAGCACAAAAGTAGAATTTAGAAGTCTCAAGTGAACAAAAATATTCGTGTCAAATTTTCTGTACAGATAAAAAGACAAAAAGAAATGAAATTGAATTGGATTTAAATGATCATGTAAATAGAGACTATGCTGTCAGATGAGTAGGGACAAAAGTTGGTGCTATCCCCACTGCAGAAACAGGCATTTCATATAAACATTCAGCCCTCTCTACTCAATTTATTCTCTTCTCTGATTTGTATTGAGAATGCACTAAATTTTTCTATCTGTGACACATGTATTTCTGTTGCAAAGCCCCAAATTCCTTCTCTGGATTATCACATTCAGTTTTGAAAACAAAAGCTACCAGACTGGGAATTTAAGAATACAGAGGCTAAATGTAATCACAATAAAACAGCAAACAAATCCGTTGTCATTGAGTTGATTGCAACTCATGGCAACCCCCATGTAGTTTTCTGGGTGTAATCTTTACAGAAGTAGAATCACCAGGCCCTTCCCCTGTAGCAATGCTTGGAGTGGGGTCCAACCACCAACCTTTATTTAATAGTACAGCAACACCACAAATCAACATGAAGAACAGAGAAAACACCAGATCAAAATCACAAGTGGTTATAGGCATCCAACAGAGGCAGAGAGACCATTGTGAAAAATCTAAGGCAATGGGCCTTACACACCTGTTTGTACCTGGTGTGGTCTCTCCCTCAACATGAAATTGAGTCAACACTAACCACTGTATGTGTTCATATTGCCTATTTTCCTAAAGACAGGAAAGTACTAAATCCAAAATAAGAATATACTATTTCCTGTTGAATTCCTCTAGGCTGATTCAAGATATTAGGAAGCATTTGTAACTTCCATTCATCTTTGGTCATCTGAAATCAGTTTCTTGCTCCATAGCTTCCTCATGGCATTTTTCACCTCAGCATTTCTCAGGGTATAAATCAGAGGGTTAATCAAAGGTGTTCCAATTGTGGGAAGGTGGTTGCGGGTCGTGTATATATAAATGTACAAGGACCGAAGAACAAGACGACTACAATGATATGGGAGACGCAGGTGGAAAGGGCTTTTTTCCTCCCTTCAGCCCTGTGGTTTCTCAGAGAAGGCAAGATGACGATATAGGAGAACATCAGGATGACAAAACTCACTGTGCAAATGGCCCCACTATTGGACACCAGCAGTAGGTTGATCACATAGGTGTCTGTACAGGCAAGTTTCAATAAGGGTTGCAAGTCACAGAAATAGTGATCAATCACATTGTGACCACAGAAAGGTAAGCTCAGGGTCAGAAAAATCTGAACTAAAGAATGCACACAGGCCCCTACCCAGGCTATAGCTACCAACACACTGCAGATTTGCCAGCTCATGAGGCTCATGTAGTGCAGGGGCTTACAGATGGCCACATGGCCATCAACGGCCATGAGGATAAGGATGAAGATCTCCAGGCAGCCAGAGAAATGGAATGAAAAGACTTGGATCATGCACTCACTAAAAGAGATAGTGTTATTCTTCAGAAGGGCATCCGCAATCATTCTAGGGGCTGTGGAGTTAGAGAAGCAGGTATCAGATAAGGATAAGTAGAAAATGAAGAAGTACATTGAACTCTCAAGTGCCCGGCTGGTCTTGATGGTGATGATAATCAACAAATTACCCAACAATGTCCCTAAGTAGAAAAGCAAGAAAAAGACAAACACTATTTTCCTTTTAACAGGCTCTTGTGTCAACCCAAGCAGAATGAACTCAGTCACGTTATTATTCAGCAGCATGATTTCATGAATGAGGAGAAGGTACAGGTGTGAAATGGTTCATCTGAAAAAAAAACAAATGATGCAGGAATTAATGTATGGTGTTATGTAACCGTGTGAAATATTTTAAGCAATTTAATTTGTGGTGCTATACAATGTTACTGATATTTTCAGCAAACCTAACTATCCTTCATCAGGGACATTCTAGCTCTTGTTTCTTAATGAGTCACTTTACCTCTTTGCGTCTCAATTTATAACAACCTCTTCACAGGACAATTTTAAATCTCAAATAAGCTTATAAGAGATACTTTTTTAAATCACTCTTTAAATGCAACTGCTTGTTAGCTTTAATATTTTTCTGCTCTTATGAATTTGTTTTACTTGAGGGATACAAAACCAGGATATACGGTTCCAAATTGTTTACTTATTTTTTTTCTTATTCAGTAGACCTGGGGGCCCATGGATTGCATTGTTTCTCATTCAGCATTGAGGACATATCTGTCTTCTCTTTTGAGTTTAATATTATATATATAAAGCCACACACTATTCCCATTCTTATAAAGAAAGTCTTATTTTTACATAGATGTAGGCATTCCATATTAGCGATGCATTCTTATATAAAGTATATTACTTATTAATGTACAATAAGCCAAAAAAAAAAAAATTGTTGCCATCAACTCAATTCCACCTCATGGAGACCCCATGTGTCACAGAGTAGAACTACTCTAGCGTTTTCTTAGCTATAATTCTTACATAAACAGATCTCCAGGCCTTTCTTCCACGGTGGTGCTGGGTGGGTTCGAACTACCAACCTTTACGTTCATAGTAAAGTGCAAACTGTTTGCTCCTCTTAGGGACCAAAAAATATATATGGCCCAGCTATTTACTGAACATTCTTTCCCAGATATCCCAGCTTAAAAAAATGAGTAAGAAACATTCATTTACCCCATTGTATTCAAGCTGCTTCTGACTCATAGTAGTCCTATAATACTTATTAAACCAAAACCAAACCTATTGCCATTGATTCGATTCCTACTCTTAGCTACCCTTTAGAATAGAGTAGAACAGCCCCTGTAGGGTTTCCAAGGAGTGGCTGGTGGATTCAAACTTCTGACCTTTGGGTTAGCAGCTGAGCTCTTAACCACTGTGCCACCAGTGCTCCATTAGCTTCTAACTAATCTATTTTTACCTTCGAACACCTTAGTGATATTTGGTACTTGACATTTGCTAATAGGCACAAATGAAAGTTTTTTGGCAATTGGTAATATTGCAAATATTCCCATTTCTATTTTTTTTCCTCCAATTTCTGAAAAGCTGAAAAACACCTCTTAGAGCACTTAAAGTCCCTGAGCTTACATTTCCAAATTAAAAGAGGTGTGATGATTGCTTAATAGTTCATACTTCTGGTTTTTAGCTTAAGCATTTTAGGTCTGGGACAGTAGGAGTGGGGGTTGTTACCAGACACACCAGGCAGTTTGTTGTAGGATCAAAGCGTGACTGTAATTCCCAATAAAGTTTGTATTATCCTGGTAGTTGAAAACCCCATGTTCCTAGAACAGAGCAGAGAAGCAGAAAAGGGAGGGCAATGTGGTTAGAAGAGGGATTGTGGATAACCAGTAACTGACTTCTTTATTAAATTTGTTTTCTGTCCTGTCAAATTTAATGATTATTATTGAAATTTGAAATGCAGCATCTTTCAGTGAAGACTTCTTTTACAAATTTAGACAGAAATAATCAAAGCCTTCACTTTCAAGAGTAAAACTTTTTTTTTTTTTTTTTTTACATCTTTCTCATCACTAGGACATTGGAAGGGAGGCCATATGCATGTAAAGACATATACTGCAATGTTATGTGTTTAAATATAATACAGAAGACTGAATTATTTTATTGTGTTCTTCCCAAGTCACGTCCATACCTCCAATACATTGTCTAGAAAGTTGTGAGTTGGCCAAAATCCAGACTGGGTTAGTCAAAGCAGACTAGCTTTCTTCTTCCTTTGTAAATTCTCTTTGCCTCAACAGCCTTCAAATAAATCTTATCTTCCTCCAAAGTAAAACCTACCCCTGCAAAATTTCCCAATAAAGTTACTCACTTTGGAGTGCCCAGAATAAAACATAATTTTCTTTGGACTATGTGATTCTGAGCAAGGATAAACTGTAAGAAGCCTGACTCTCGGTATCTTAACCATTACGGTAAGATCATTCTCTTCATTATTCATTTTTAAATGAATGATACATCATAAAATATTTGTATTTGAAAACACGGTAGGTGTTGAAGGTGAGGTGATAGAAAAGTCTCATTCATCTTCAATAGTCTGTGATTTTGGTCACTCCTTTGAGAGTGGCGTTTTGAGTTTGTGTATTATCAATCTCATTAGGTTATCCATTTCTAAAACAAGTTAATTTTCTACATACATTTTGACATAAATCTCTAAGTTAAATTATGACTCATAAATACTTTTTATTAACTTGTTTATAATTTTGAGTTCTAGAAGTTTGAAATCAAGGTGCCAGCTCTAGAGGAAGTGTTATTCTCTCATGGGCTCTGGGGGAAGGTCCTTGTCTTGGCTCCTTGGCGATCTTCATGTGGTATGGCATGTATCTTCCCTGATCTCTCCTTGCTCACTTCCTTGTTTAATCTCTTTTATATATCAAAAGAAATTGATTTAAAACACACCCTACACTAATACTGTCTCATTAACATATCAGAGAAAACCCATTCACAAATGGGATTAGAGCCACAGGTATTGGGGATCAGCAGTCTTAAAGCTCATTCATATTCCAAACAAACCCAGATTACTTTAATCATACATTTATTAATATCCTTTAGAAACATATTCTATGACCTCAAGTACACGTATTTTTTTGGACAAAGGAATTTTTAATCTACAAAATATCATGATCTAGAAGAGCATGAATATAGTTCCCAAATTGACAAATATTCATTTAATTCTGTGTCTAATAAGGATATATTCATCATGCAATGGGAGCATGGGAGTAAGGATTAGTAAGTGTATCTGTGGGAACTTCATAATGGAAATAATGTAAAAGCCAGAGATTAGAAATGAATAGGGATGAAGCTCTCAAAACCCATCTTGCTATTTCTGTTCCTCCTTTTCTTATCCAACCACTTCCTCCTTCTCAAAACATCCTGACCCAACTACAGAGGAACCTCCTTTAGGCAGCCTTCAATGCTTGTCTTGTGGTGAAGGAAATTCTCTCTCCTACTTTCTACAAGCTTTCTTTATAACATTCTTGTAATTTTACACATTTTCACTTACAATACACTTATATGTATGGAATTGTTTTAGTTTCCTTCCTCAAATAAGATTCTTGGAAAAATATGAGCTCTCAGAATTTATTTTCTACTGTTTCAAATCAAATGCCTTATACAATGTAGGTGCTCAGTAAATGCTTTTGAACTGAACTTTCCCTACCTCGTAAAATGTACTAATACATATTACTAATTACTATGTAATATTACTAATTAATAATATTATAATGCTATTCTGATTACAAGGAGCCCTGGTGGCACAGTGGTTAAAACACTTGGCTGATAACAAAAAGGTCGGTGGTTGGAACCCACCAGCTGCTCCTCGGGAGAAAGATGTGGCAGTCTGCTTCTGTAAAGACTACAGCCTTGGAAACCCTATAGGCAGTTCTACTCTGTCCTATAGGGTCACTATGCATTGAAATTGACTCAAAGGCAATAAGAATTCTGATTATGAAATATATTCACACCATTCATTTAATGGGGCTTTCTTTCTATCATATGTAGCATGAAAGACAGACAAACATACTCTGAATTTTTAAAGCTGGGGGATAAAGAGATAGATTTTAAGTAACTTGCCCCTATGAGTTGAAATTGACTTGATGACAATGGGCTATGGTTTTATGGGTTAGTGAATCAGCTCTATAATCTGTAGTAGAAGATAATGCACTTTACACTGCACCACACTGCCATATAAGACACTGACATCCATGAAGATGAAACCTTAAGCATTTTTTTTATATGAATACTTGACCCTTGTTGTTAGCTGTCGATGAGTTGCTTCCAATTTATGTCAACTCATGTGTGTGAGAGAAGGTTAACAGGCTGTCCCATGATTCTTTGGCTCTCAAAAGTCCAGAGTAAGGGGTGGTATAGTCTGCCTTTTGAGCTCCTCACTCTGTGTAAGTGAATCCCTTGAATTTCGATATCTGGTAAAGAGATACCTTGGAAACATTCTTACTTGAGGACCAAAGGTTGCCATAAAATTCAATATACATTACCTGTCCTTCCAGTGGAAACCTTAGTGGGATAGTGGTTAAGAGCTACAGCTGTTAACCAAAATATCGGCCATTTAAATCTACCAGGTGCTCCTTGGAAACCATATGGGACAGTTCTATTCTGTCCTATAGGGTCGCTGTAAGTCGGAATCAACTTGATGGCAGTGGGTTTGGTTTTGGTTTATGCTTCCAATATTCGGTTGCTCCAAACACAATGACATTAATATTTAGTTGTTACTCTTACTGAATTTTATCAGACAGAGAAGCAGGAGTATTACAGAGGCACAATGGTAACAAGATGTGAAAAGGAAGTAGGTCGGATAGGGACAAATATTGAGTAAAAGGGATGATATTTACCCAAAATATTTTCAGAAACTACTCTCCCACATACAGGGCACACTATTCTTCAAAGTAATTATATAGTTTTTAGCCTCCTTATCATCATGTTTGCTCTGAAGTTTCTCTGAGATGTCATTCTTCAACTTTTAAAATAAATCTCAGAAGAGTGTCAACTGCAAATTATATTCTTTCATTTTGGAAACATGCAAGGAGTAATTTTCTATACTGTGGTAGTACAATATTCTATTTAATGTACTCACTTGGAGGTGAAAAATCTGGCATTCTCCAAAAACTATGTCAAGGTCATCACATCCATTAACTTTTTATCTAATTTCTTATTAGACACAACCTCTTCTAACTTTTCAGTACTCAAAGCTCTTTGCTACAACTTCATTGCTACCTTACAACAGAAGCATTTGTGAACTTTTATATGCTCTATCATCTCAAGAAGCAATAGCCCTGGGCTTCATCCATCTCTCCCCACACAGCAATGATGGCTTTTCACATACCAGATGCTCATAAAATATTTGTTGAATTCAAAATATAGATTTTCCTCCTCAAATTTGTATTTTCTTCTATTTGTTTCCTAAGTTAATGGTAAACTTTTACAAACACTGAGTTGTTAATTTTTTTCCTTGTTCCTTTCTCAGAGGATGTGGCAGCAGTATAGTGACAAAACATAAGGAAGTCTATTAGAATATCATGCTGAATTACTCTGTAATGATGTCTTTCCGAGTTGATAAAGATGGAAATAATCATTTACTTACTTGTTAGTGGACTGTCTAAGTTACTATCAAGTCTGTCTATCCTTTTTTTTAAATAAGCATTCTCATAGAATACTGGGGGGAGAAAAGCTCTCTGCATTCTACAGGGAATATTTTGAGACATAATGTCAGTTATTATCATTCTAGAAAGTATTATTCCCTAAAGTTTTCCTTCCTGTGCTAGTCAGAAACATCCCAGGTGTTGTACTAAGCTTAACTTTTTGCTTATCTATTTAGTCTATACAAATAGCAAGTTGTTGTTCGGTGCCATCCAGTTGATTCTGATTCATAGAGACCCTACAGGACAGAGTAGAACTGCCCTCAGGGTTTCCAAAGTTGTAATCTTTAAGAGAGCAGATTGCTAGGTCTTTTCTCCCACAGAGTGGGTGATTGGTGGATCCTAACCAACAGCCTTTGAGTTAGCAGCCCAGTGCTCAACCATTGAGCCACAAGGGCAAATTAACCCCCTCATACTCAGAAACCAGGAAAAAAAAAGTTTGTTAGTTGCCTCAGGCAGATCAAAGGTACCAGAGAATAAAAGAAAAAAGACAAGTGGTGATGAAAGTTATGTAGAAAACAGGGAAAAGAAAAAATGATGTCGTTGGTAAGAGAGGGAGATCACAAAAAGAATTCCTGTTCCCTAATTGCCCAGTGCCCTAATTGCCCTTCACTGCATTAAAACCCATTGCCATCTAGTTGATTCCAACACATAGCAACACTATCGAACAGACTAGAACTGCCCCATCGGGTTTCCAAGAAGCAGCTGGTGGATTTGAACTGTGGACCCTTTGGTCAGCAGCTGAGCTCTTAACCACTGGCCACCAGGACTCCCCTTCGTGCATTAGGAGATAGATTTGTCTGGCTCTTACAATTTATTTGCAAGGAGAATTTAAGGAAGTCATTGTGGCATTCTGAAACCAGAGATTCTATACTGTGGGCTATAAACATCCTCCACCAAGGAACCAGATTTACAGCAAGGGGTCTAAGGAGACAATTATATATAAATATAATAACTATATATACAGAGAGAGAGCCCTGGTGGCACAGTGGTTAAGAGCTCAAACTGCTAACCAAAAAGTTGGCAGTTCAAATCCACTGGCTGCTCCTTGAAAACACTATGAGGTAGTTCTACTCTGTCCGGTAAGGTCACTATGAGTTGGAATGGACTTGGTGGCAACAGGTTTGAGTTTTCATTGGTGTATATAACTATATATATATATATATAGTTATAGTTTTACAGTTATAGTAGTTACAGTTATTGCTATAGTTATAGTTATAACCATAGCTACAGCTATTATATAGTTATTTTATAGTTAGGATAGTTATTTATACATAATTATTCACAACCTAATATATACTTTAGATTTATCTAATTAATTTCCATTTGTTTTACTAAGTCATCTTAGTAAAAAGTCATTTAATCGAGAATACTGTTTTATTGAAATAATTTTACTTCATCAAATATTTATTGAATAGTGGGAATTCCAGGACACTCAATTTGCTCGTGAGGAACCTGTGCATAGATCAAGAGGCAGTCGCTTGAACAGAAGAAGAGGATACTGTATGGTTTAAGGTGAAGAAAGTTGTGCATCTGGGTTGTACCCATTCACCATACTTATTCAATCTGTATGCTGAGCAAATAATCTGAGAACCTGGGCTATATGAAGAGGAATGCAGCATTAGGATAGAAGAATGACTCATTAGCAAGATGCAATATGCAGATGACACAACCTTGCTTGCTGAAAATGAAGATGACTTGAAGCACTTACTGATGAAGAATAAAGCCCTTCAGTGTGGATTATACCTCAACATAAAGAAAATAAAAATTTTCACAATTGGACCAATAAGCAACATCATGATAAAAGGAGGAAAGGTTGAAGTTGTCAAGGATTTCATTTTACTTGGATCCACAATCAACACCCATGGAAGAGCAGTCAAGAAATCAAACAACGCACTGCATTGGGCAAATCTGCTGCAAAAGACCTCTTTAAAGTGTTACAAAGCAAAGATGTCACCTTGAAGGCTAGGGTGCACCTGACCCAAGCCACTGTGTTTTCAGTTGCTTAATAGCCATGAGAAAGCTGGGCAATGAATAAGGAAGACCTGAGAAGAATTGGCGCCTTTGAATTATGGTGTTGGCAAAGAATATTAGGTATATCATGGACCGCCAAAAGAATGAAAAAATCTGCCTTGGAAGAAGTAGAGCTAGAATGCTCCTTTAAAGCAAGGATGAGAAGACTTCATTTCACGTACTTTGGACATGTTATCAGGAGTGGTCAGTCCCTGGAGAAGGAAATCATGCTTGGTAAAGCAGAAAGAGGGGAAAAAGAAGACGCTCAACAAGATGGATTGACATGGTGGCCACAACAATGTGCTTAAGCATAACAATGATTATGAAGATGGTGCAGGTCCAGGCAATGTTTCATTCTGTTGTGCATATGGTTGCTATTAGTAGGAACGGATGGCAACTAACAACAACTAGACACTGTGTTTATCCCCTTACATAAATTATACATATATACATAATTTACTTTGCTATTCCATGAGTTATGTATTTGCAATGACATTTTATGTGAGAGAAAACTGAAATTTGCAGAAAATGCTTGCCCAGGTTGCACATTTAGAAAACTCAGTACTGAAATCTATACCAATGACTTTTTTCTTCCATGGTTTGTCTCCTTTCCACTCATTTTCCATACACTGTCCTGAATTGGGAATCAGGGCGTATTAGAAAGTGATGATGATGAAAGACGTAGCTAACGGTTAAGTGATGGTATGTCAGGTTGGGGAGTTAGAATTAACAGAAAAACAATGGAGATAGGTTGAAATTCAGGTACCCATAGCATATGCATGTGAAAATGTTCAGTAGACACTTGTATTTTTTTTTTTTTTTTTGAAGTATGAAATTCAAGTCAGGACTGTAGAACTAGATTTTGGAATCTTTACTTGTGTGTGATAGTTGAAATCATGACAGTAGATGAGGTCACCCAAGGAACACAAGTAGAAAGTTTGGATAAGTGGGCTAACAACAAAATGTAGGGTTACACTAACATTGAAAAAAACTGGAAGAAATAAAGAAGAATCCCAGAAGGGACTCAAGAAGCATGCTCAAAGAATCATGAGCAAAATCATAAAAGAGTAGTTATATGGAACCCAAAGCAGTATAGTTTTAGGAAGGAATGAGTGAGTTTTCTGCATTATAAGGCCACCTGAGCACTAGCGTCTGAAATCCATATACATGCAAATCTTGATTAAACTGTTCAGTGTCTAAAGAAATGTAAAATAGGAGAAAGGACCACAAGCTAGGAAATAATTCCACTTTTATTCCTCAAACTTAGTAGTTTCTACTGAACTGTAGAGGAGCCCTGGTAGTGTAGTGGTTAAGAGCTCGGCTGCTAACCAAAAGGTTGGCAGTTTGAATCCACCAGCCCCTCCTTGGAAACCCTATGGGGCAGTTCTACTCTGCCTTATACAATCGATATGAGTTGGAACTGACTCAATGGCGCACAACAACAACTGAACTGTAAGCACAGGATGAAGATAGGGATCATGACTCTCCTGTTTGCTGCCATATCTAATACCAACCAACCCATTGTCATCAAGTCAATTCTGAATCATAGTGACCCTATAGGACAGAGTAGAACTGTCCCATAGAGTTTTCAAGGAGAGCCTGGTGGATTTGAACTGCCGACCTTTTTGTTAGCAGCCATAGAACTTAACCACCAAGCCACCCAGGTTTCCATATCTAATATAGTATGTATTTAATAAATGATAGTTTATAGCATGCATTTAATAATCAATTGTTCAGTAATTGAATGAATAAAGCAAATGGAAAATAATTTAAGTAATAACTTATTATTATCTTTTCCAAAAAATTACCTATGTAATTGTACATGAAATCAGTAGAAGAAATTCTTTCTGAACTTACACTAACACCCCTAATTGAAAAGAATGGCAAACAGAAGTGGGGTCAGGGTTTGGGACACAAATACTCCTCTGGGACTCCTTTTCGTTGATGTGACTTAACAGCAATTAGAAACTACTGGGAGACAGTATCAAATGGAACATTGAAAATGACAGGTTGCCTCCATAATAGAGTATGATGTCTTTTACGAAGCAATGTGCAATATGGTGTCAATAAGAAATGGATGCATTCATCCTTTGGTGAATATCTGCTATCTTGCTGCACAATATCTAAACACGCTTCCGGATACCTCCTGCCTGCTTTACAAGGATGCTAAAGATGAGTTGCAGGAACTGTCTTAGTGGGCTCTGTTTGCTTATGCCTTATCAGAGTCCATTTTCCTTCCTTTGGGAACTGAACCTTGATCTTCCTTTGAGGAACTAAGGATGTTCCAATATTCATATTTCTAAGGTAATACCATACATTTTCTCAAGGAGCGTAGGAAATGTCACCTAACCATGTGCCAAAGAAAAATAAGACTGAATATTTGTGAACATTCCTAAAAACCTCCACATTTGAGGAAAGGATTAAGCAAAATATTCTTTTGTTTTAATCAGGAACATGTATAATCTGTAATCCACAAACAGCCTGAATTTGTATTTTTTAATGCCAGTCTAGAAATATCAATTCCTAGCCACTTAGTCTGTGTTGTATTTAGAATACAATTTCTAGAACACTTAGAGTGGGGTCCTACGTAAAAGAGAAATGGCAGAAAGATTTCCCATTATTTATTAAATATTATTAAGATATATTATTAAGATATATCGTCTTAAAAGTTGGTTTTGGGGTATTTGATTAATTTTTATTAGTCAGAAGAATACTTTTTTCATCTACCATTATACCTATATTCATACCTACTTTATTCCAGAACTTTTTGAAGCAAATAATTAAAGAGGAGTTTAGAGGTCAGGAAAGGCAAGATAATGAAGAAATCTTAGAATTGTGCATGATATCACACAGTTGTTTGATTCCTAGAATATAGCCTGGGCTCAAAAATCTAGTCAAGTAGAAGAAAAGTTCCCAGTTTGGAAAATGGTAGTAAGATATATCTTAACACTTTCATTGATTTCCTACAGCTCAAGAAATAGATGAATGTCCAGGACCTTGAATCTTAAGTGGACTTGTGACCTCTGAATGGAAGATTCTGTCTGCAGGTGCTTTAGCCTATAAGAAATTCCTTAAAGTGAAAAGATCAGAAAGACTACATGATCAAAGAGATTTACCTGCATTCTACTGCACCCAATACGATTTATTACTTGGTTTGTAAACGTTGATATGAAGATGCCAAGTATTTCTCTGGGGCGTAATTTCCTGAGGTCATGAGCTAAATTAAAGCAATGATAATGATGTATTCTTTTCATCAGCCCTACTTACAGAGTCCCTAGAACTGCATCTGGCACAGGAAGCAGGAGGAAAAAAAAAAGTGCATTCCCTGAGGCACACAGCAAACTGTGGTCAATGTCTTCTTCCCAAATGGTCCCTTGGTCTCCCAGGCTGATGCAATGCCTTAATTATTCAGAACGTTTGTTGCCAAAACTGTCTCCACACTAACAGGCACTGTTACTTATCAACTCCTCAGTGATAACTTCTAGCAGCAATGTTTTCTTAGCAAGAACTTCAGAGGTGAATCCTGCTATTGAGCTACTGAAAATGACTCCTACTAGTGGTTCCCAACTATCCAACACAGTAAGTTTCTTTGAAGACATTACATCAGCTGCTGTGTGTGATGTTTCTATATCCAGTGACCTGACCAGTCAAGGACTGTGATTCAGGCCACCGGCCTTTCTTCCCATCTCTGAGTTCATGCCAACTCTCCGCCTTCACACATAGCATCTTCCTGAGATCACTCTTCCCCCTTCCTGTCATCCAGAGCGTGGGCAGAGCTCAACCTCACACTCAAGACTTGTGATTCCCTTTGAAATTTTCATTGTATACATATATATATCTATATATGACTTCAGGGAATGTTTTAAATTTGTAGACAATTGTTTATCAAACTTGAGTTCCTTGTAGAAATTTCTAATAGGAATGCTCTAAAGTTCAGCTTCAGTCTTGGTATTCAGTCAACATCATTTATCACCTTAGACTTTCTCATTTGAAATGTCAAAGAGGTGAATGCCTACTTCAGTGTCATTTCTGACATCCGTGACCTTCAGAGATATGGCTACATAGGCTACAATGATATCCAATCTACATAATGATAGTATCATAGATTAGTCATGGCCTTCTGATTTATTGTCACTATATGGATATTCATTTTCAAATATTGGTGATGATTCTAGATGTAACTAGAATATCCCTTATATGTTTTATTTTATTATCACTTTGGTTTTATTTCTAATATCAAACATTAACCAGATTGACATTCCCATAATATCAATAATTGTAATACTAACCTTTTCTCCAAAATCAGAATATAAACGTGAAAGTCATAAGTACAGCTGACAGAAAATCATTTCAGGGGCAAGCAAAATGAAATTGCAAATATTTTCCTTCCTTCATTTTTTCTTTTTAACTGGAACCTCATTGCTAACGAATGAAACCCTTTTTTTTTTTTTTTCTATTTCTTCTTGTTTCAGATTAATTAATACATTGCCTGATAGGGCTAACATTGCTCTGTAACATTTAACTGTGCATGCGTATGGGTACAGGAACACGAACATGCACAAAACACCCTTAAGAGATGTCAAATATGTTATTTAATAATATTTTTACTTTTTGTCTGATTCGTGTTATGGATTGAATTGTACCCCCCAAAATATGCATTAGGACCCTAACCCCTGTACCTGTGAATGTAATCTAACAAAATATAATCATATTATGTGTAATGTAACGTAATCACTTTTCTTAATGTAATCACCATTCAAAATACAAACCAATATGATGTAATGAAATAACCATCTGAGGTCATACCAGTGTAGGGTGGTCCAGGCCATACAGTGTAGGGTGGATCCTAAACCTAATCACTTCCGAGTTATATAAAGAGCAGCACAGACACAGCGATACATACAGACACAGGGGGGAAACAGAAGCTATTGGACAACAGAGGCAGTTGAATCTACAAGCCCAGGAACTAAAAGAACTCCTAGCTACTAGAGGCTGAAATTGAGATGTAAGGACCTTGCCTTAGAGCCATTACCTGAGTTCAGACTTCCAGCCTCCTAAACTGTAAGAAAATAAATTCCTGTTCTTTAAAGCCACCCACTTGTGCTATTTCTGTTAGAACTGCTCTAAAAAACTGAGACAATTTGGATGCTTGTAGAGGATGATGACCACTGGAAGGAGTCTGGATGAATTCTTCCCCTGAGATATCGAACAAAGTTTTCCAGGATAAAGTACAAAGAAGGAAGAGGAGGGGGAAAAAAAAAAAAAAGTTAGGAAGCAGATACTGAATCAAGTTAAAAATGCACAGTATTTGGAGGGAAGAAAAATAAGCTCTTCATGGAGCCATTTGGGGATGGTGGATCCTTTAGGTACCAGTTCCAGTAACCACTGAAATGGTATCAAAAATTATCTCCTTGGATTACTTCCCATCAGGGCATGCTACAGTAGAAACTGACCGAGGGTTTCCAGCCAGTGTAATGAGCCTGAAGAACTAGCAATGGCCAAGATTTCTATTCTTGCTCTGTGGCATCAGAAGAAAGGTGCTAGCACACTGGACTATTTAGGAGGCTGCTGTCGTATCAGTGGTATGTGATTAAGTGGACCCATCATGGGTGATATTTGGAATCAGTTTTGTGGGGTACACCATGTATAGAACCACACCTCCAGGAATATGAAGATAAGTGCTTCTCCCACTAGTTCATGGGAATCTTCAACGAAATGTGCTCCCAGTTTAGAGTGGACTTGGTGGAATTTGAAGTCACCATTAATCTATTCTCGGTCATTTTGATATTGGCTTTGGGAAACTCTAAACTCAGAGTCTATTGGTTCGAGGAATGGAAGCAAATGCCACTGAATATATATTTGGCCACTTCTACTTCTGCCTCAGCTGTCAAAGGTAACAAAACCAACTGGCTGTCTTAATATAGACTTAATTTATGACCTTAATTAACTTATTTCCATGTACCAATTACTAAAAACCTGTATTTAAATGTCCACTCAATGGTATGTTCCCAACTCTTCCTTCTACATGCTCTGGAAGTTAAGTGTGCTGGCCCCATAAAATAGCCCCAGGCCAGGCTGAGTTTATTTTAATTTTTAAAGCCTCAAAGACTAGAGAAATATCAGAAATTTATCAAAAAACATCCTTATTATCTTCAGGAAAAAAAAAAAAACTGTTGATTTTAAGGAATAAATCTACACTGTAATAGTTCTTTCTGCTTTGAATATATGTCTATCAGCTTGGGTGCCTGTCCTGGCCTCTGAGATTGGAAATCATCCTTCAAAGAGCAGAGGCTAAGGAGCCAGCCCCATGGTCCTGGAACTGTCACACGCCTTAGGTGAAAACTGAAACTGTTTAAGAAGAGAGATTTAACGTTCTGTCCCATAAAAACTGATTGGAACCACATTTACAATTATAGGTACAATAAAGTGCAGGAAGCCTGTTAATCATACGAAGAGTGTGAAACAAACATTTGAGATAAAATCAGGAATAGGTGATGCTCTGGAGACCTGCTCCTGAAGCAGCAGCAACAGCCTTGGCATCCGCCTTGCTACCAGGTTCAAATGGTTTGTAATTTATTTGAAAAGGGTGACATTAACAGACCATGAACAGATCTTGGAACTGAAGCACACATCCAGATCTTTTAGATAAAAATAAAGTGACAGAGACTCTAAACCTGAAAGGAAAAGCCAAGAACTTGTTACCAAAGGAGTTGACAACACATTTTTAAAACAAAATGATTGGAAATTTGGCACTGCTATGGTCGAAAATGAAGCCAGCGCTGTAGTAAGTGTGCAGGAACAAAGTCCTCGTTGTCTGTTTATGCAATCAGCCAGTGAAGACTCTGTGGATCACATCTGTCTGGCCCAAAACTGATCATGGGAATGGCACGTGACCTGGCAGTATTTTGTTCTGTTATGCATGGGGTCACCATGAGTGAAGCGTCAACTCGATAGCAGCTAAAAAAACAACAGTAATAAACACTCAGAGAATAATCAATACTCAGAACCATTTCCTAAACAGGTATAGGAACAAACTACCCACCCTAATCCCTGTTCAGATTAGGACAACCTGGTTTATGGTAATCTCTAACCAACCTAATCTTTATACTCTCTTCCCACAAGGTGGCGATCAAGTCAAATATTAGGCCAAAATGCTGCTGCTTCAAAATGTAATCTAGAACTAGAGGATTTTGCAGATTTGCCTGTTTCTTCAGAAAATGTTAATGGATTGTGAGAATTTTTAACCAAGCTGTGATACAACTTGTGAGTGTCATTTTAAACTCATGACTGTGAAGGCCTAATGGGCCCTTGATGCTACCAATATATCATACTACATGCCGTCAGTCCATTTATTCTCCCTCTGGACTAAAGGATTATTTCACACCTTTTCCTCTCTTCAAACCCCCAGCACATCCTTCCTTTTCTTCAGTCTCAACCAATGATTATATTTTCTATTTCACAGAGGAAACTTAAAACTGAGAATTTCTACAAACTCACACCATTCTCTCTGCCCACTGTCCAGCATCTGTAACCACATACTTTTCCTCCCTGCCTGTTACCACAGAACCCTGCTCTTCTGTAAACTATCCTTGCTACTATCTGAAGTCAAAACCTCCACTCGTGCACATTTCTCCTTGTCTACTCGACAGTAATTGTCCTATAGTTCTCCCTACCACCTCCTTAGCAGCTGTCGTTCTCTACCCCATCATACCATCACCATAAAGCCATCTCGTTATTTCCCCCATCTTAAAAGTTCCATTCTCGTAACCTTGCTTCTCTGCCAACAACTTTTCCATTTATTTCTTCTTCTTAGTGAAATGCATTGAACTGGTTTTCTTATTTTCTGTTACAAATTCCTTTCTATTCAGTCCATCTTAAACCAACTCCAGGAAGACTTTCCCCACGGCTCCACCTTAACAAAGCTTTCTTGTCAATATTGCCAAGGACCTCCACTTTGCTAAATCCCATGGTCAGGTCTCAACCATCATTTTACTAGATCTATCAGAAATATTGGAAATAGCAGATTACTTTTACTTCCTTGATATACTTTATTCACCTGGTTTCCGATATCACACATTTTCTTGGTTTTCCTTTTACTTCACATGTCACTCCTCATTCTGCTTTGTGAATTCTGACTTTTTTACTTCACTTTTTATTTAAGGCTGTAGAGTACACAAGGGCTCAGTCGTTGATCCTAAATTTTTCCTCTGTCAATACATACTGCTTCAGTAAATGCATCCAATCCCATAGTCTTAAAGGTTATTCAAATGCTGAATACTCAAAAATTTACATCTGTATTCCAGACCATGCTCCCTACCTCCACACTTACATACATCTAACTGTGTGTTCAAATCTCCCCTTAGATATCTAAGAATATTATGGTCCCTAATTGAACTACTGGAAGCAGCACTCAAGACACCAAAACACGCATTGCCTTAGCCAAATCAGCTGCAGGAGATCTCTATAAAGTGTTACAAAGCAAAGATGTCACCTTGAGGACTCAGGTGCCCCTGATGTGAATGCTGGACAATGAATAAGGAAGACTGAAGAATTGATGCCTTTGAATTGTGGTGTTGGTGAAGAATATTGAATATACCATGGATTGCCAAAAGAATGAACAAATCTGTCTTGGAAGAAGTACAACTAGAATGTTCTTTAGAAGCAAGGATGGCAAGATTACATCTCACATACTATCAACATGTTATCGGGATGAATCGGTCCCTGGGGAAGGACATCATTTTTGGTAAAGCAGAGGGTCAGGAAAAAAGAGGAAGATCCTCAACCAGATGGATTGACACAATGGCTGCAACAATTGGCTCAAAAATAGCAATAATTGTGACCATGGCACAGGGCTGGGCAGTGTTTCATTCTGTTGTGCATAGGGTTGCTATGAGTTGGAACTGACTCGACAGCACCTAACAACAACAGCAACTGAACTACAAAATGACAAAAGTTCCAATTATTACTGACAATTAGAAGTTGTAGCAGATTAAAAGCTTAGGGGCCTCTTTTAATCTTCGGATGACATATCCTGCCTAGGAACTTGGAGTATTGACAAGGGCAAGTCAAGGGTCAGTACTTACAATATATCATGTTTAATCCAGGGCATAAAAGGGAATTAAAAGAACATCTAAAGAACAATATTAAAGCTAATAAATGGGAATCCGAGTGAAAGACACCAAGAGCTCCGTAAAGAGGTGCTAAAACAGTTACGAGTAAGACACAAGAAAATAAACCGGCAACAGCAAATCTGGAAAGGACAAGACTCTAGGAGACAATGTAAGTCAATCTGACAGCCTCAGGAGGAAAATCTTGATAGGCTGGGAATGCTCTTAAGGAACCGCGTTTCCCTTTCTACTTACCTCGTGGAGCTACTCATGGGTAACAACTGTGTCAGATAACTTCTTGTGCTTTATAAAGAAATTATTCCAAAGGGGAGGGGAAAAAAAAGAAAGATAGTATATGCCTCGTTTACTTGACAGGGTGGGTTAAGCTTCATATTTAATTAAGAAATGCCATTTTGGTGTCATTTAAATGAGGGGATTAACTAAATTTTGTTGAACATTAACTATGAACCAGACAGTTTGGAAGAAATTTTACAAACATTAGCTAGTAATTCTTACATCGTGATGTAATCAGTATCCCCATCTTAAAAAAAAAAACCAAACCCAACCGGTTGCTGTCGAGTCCATTCCAGCCCACGTATGTCCGAGTAGAACGGTGCTCCACAGCAGCTCCGAATCACTATGACCTTTCAGAAGTAGGTCCTCAGGCCTTTCTTCTGAGGCTGCTCTGAGTAGACTCAAACCACCAATCTTTCAGCCAAACACTTAACTGTTCGCTCCACCCAGTTTAACTTCATTTGGCTTATGAGCAAAATGAGGCCATTTGAGGTTAACTGGATTGCCAAGTCTTTTGGACGGTGTCTGGACTCTTTCCACAATGTTACGTTGATCCTTTACATGATTCTAAAATGACAAAGTGCAGGGATGACCATGGATCATATTATAAAAGTAACCCTTGGTTCTTCCTGTATCATCTGGGAAGTTTTGTTCCCATTAAACTCTCAGTTGACTCTCATCTTTGCAGGTAACCCATCTTCACTTATTTCCTCTTGTAAAAGGGAAAAAAACAATTTAATGATTTTATTCCCACCAAAGTAAATATATTACTTATTTTTAGAAAAGAAGTGCAATTGATAAGATAGCAATCAACTCAAAAGAATAAACAGTGAATGGTAAAATTTGAGATGATATGGCACACAGGTCAATAGAAAACTTTAAGACTCAAGTCACAGCCAGTGGTTGGCTAAGTGTATACTCTGTCTGGTATGAGCCGGAATCAACTCAACAGCAATGGGTTATGGTATGAGAATAGCTTCCTTGAATAAATACCGGTTCTTCACAGTAACTTTTCCCATATTATGGACTCTGGAATATTAATCATGTTATTAAGAAAAAGGACTGTTTGATCAAATAGGTTGAAGACCGAAGAAGAATTGACAACTTTGAATTACGGTGTTGTCGAAGAATACTGAATATACCACGGACTTCCAAAAGAATGAAAAAATCTGTCTTGGAAGAAGTACAGCCAGAATGCTCCTTAGAAGCAACGATGAAGAGACTTCATCTCACTTTCTTTGGACATGTTATCAGGAGGGATGAGTCCCTGGAGAAGGACATCGTTCTTGGTACAGTAGAGTGTCAGCAAAAAATAGGAAGAGCCTCAGTGTAATGGACTGACACAGTGGCTACAACAATGGGCTCAAGCACAGCAAGGATTGTGAGGGTGGTGCCGGCACAGGCAGTGTTTCGCTTTGTTGTACGTGGGGTCACTGTGAGTTGGAACCAACTCCACGGCACCTATCGACAAAAACAGCATGTGCATTTACTTTTTTTTTTTAACAAACATCTGTTATCTTTCAAGTTCTACATACTATACCGCTCCTGTTGTTGTTAGTTGTTGTCAAGTCAGTTTCAACTCATGTTGACCCTGTATTTGCAGAATAGAACCGTTCCATACTGTTTTCAAGGCTGTGATCTTTCAGAAGCAGATCACTGGGTCTGTCTTCTGAGGAGCCTCTTCCACAGGTTCAAACAGTCAACCTTTAGACTAGTAGTCCAGCACTTAACCATTTGTGCATCCCAGGGATTCAAACTGAAAATCAGAAATACAGAAAGGTCAATGTTTTTTTACTGGTTATATTCTAGTTAGGTGCAAATAAATAAAAAGCAAATAAAAGCTAAATGAAAGATATAATTTCAAATAATGACAAATGTGATAAAGGAAATAAAACAGAATAGCATCATGGGGCTTGAAAATGAATAAGGAAGACCAAAGAAGACATGATGCCTTTAAATTATCATGTTGGTGAAGAATATTAAAAACACCATGGGCTTCAAGAAGAACAAACAAATCTGTCTTGGAAGAAGTGTAGCCAGAACGCTCCTTAGAAGTGAGATGGTGAGACTTTGTCTTATGTACTTAGGACATGTTATCAGGAGGGACCAGTCACCGGAGAACACCATACTTGGTAAAGCAGAGGGTCAGCAAAAAAGAGAAAAACTTTCAGTAAGTCAGACTGACACAGTGGCTGCAACAGTGGGCTCAAATATAGAAACCACTTTGAGAATGATACAGGACTGATCAGTGTTTCTTTCCGTTCACTGTGAGTCAGAACCGAGTCAACAGCGCCTAACA
The DNA here is from genome assembly GCF_030014295.1 of Loxodonta africana. Classification (NCBI taxonomy): domain Eukaryota; kingdom Metazoa; phylum Chordata; class Mammalia; order Proboscidea; family Elephantidae; genus Loxodonta; species Loxodonta africana. Next base: position 1,961,232 of record NC_087363.1, read on the forward strand.
ACAACAGTGCAATAGAGAGGGAGTAGATGCATATCTGAATAGCCACTAATGGAACAACTGAGTTAAAATTTGTAAGAATTGACTATAGAGACTCATATTACTCTCTCCTCATCTTTTCCCACCAAGAGAAGTTGATTCTAACCTGTATCTAAATGGCTCTCGTGACCATAGGGTAACTTCAGATCCTATGTCTGATGAGTTAATATCAGACAATTAGTAAAAATGATTTGAGAGCAAAAATAAGCCTGTGGATAATCTATGAGGATTAGATTCTGAAAGTTGAAAAAATTATCCTAACTCTGATTACCTGAGAGGGTGTTGAAGATGAAAAAAAGTTAATGCAAATGAAATCATTTTATAGGGTGGAGAAGGAATGAAAATTATAACCCATTACTCCAAAAATGGTAAAACAGTATTAATTGAAAATGCCGTTTCTTAATAAATTTGAAAAAAAATAAATAATTTTTTTCTGCCTGGGTACAAATTTTCTGACCATAAAAGTGACCTCTCTCGGACAGATATCACTTCTGAGTGGGAGATGGAATCCAGAGACGGGATATGACTCAGGTTCCTTCCTGTTGCTATATTCTGACTATTTCAAGCTGTGGCCGTTCTGTACTTGAGGTACACATCACAGTGCGTGAACAAATGACTAAATGGTTAATACTGTGATCTAGGCTCCTGCATGTTGCCTTGGCCTTAGTGATATTCTTCCCCTGAGTACATCCTATTATTAAAGTGGGTGAATGGGAATTCACTGGGTTAGGGATTAGCCTCTCTGTCAGTGGAGAACTAGCCTCAGAAGGCTACGACTGAATGATATAAGTCTGTGCCTTGTCACAGCTGTTCAGATAGGCCCTTTGGCCTCTTATAACCCAAAGGAAAACATTGTATCCATGATGTATCTTCTGAGAAACTGAACAAAGACAATTTCTACTTTGATCTCAATGTACAATCCACTGCGATTCAAAAAGGGACCAGAACGATTCAGTAAACTCTCTGCTTGGTTACCTCTTCAGCAAACCTTAATTGGAGAGGATATAAATAAGTCCCTTGGTTAAAACAAAATGTATACTTCTTCGTTAGGCTCATAGATACCTACAACTTCTGCTTTAAATCGCTCTTCAAAAGCAATAGAAATCCTAGTTTGACAGATTTGACCAGCGTTTAATGACTGGATGATGTTTTTCCACTTATATCTTGGGCAACTTACTTCCACAGTAAGAAAATATACACTGGAATCATTTCACCCGTTCTTAGACTCTCAGGAGAAGTTGCTTTATGTGAATGAATCTCAGGTGGGATAAGATCTTGGGTTAGACTTGAAATGATTAGAGTCTTTATTTGTATAACTTTCCACTTTTGGCCAATTGTAAAAACTAAATTCTAAGGGTCAACCTTATCTTTTGATTGAGTACTTAATACTTAGGTTTTAATTGTTGCATAGAATTATGGCATAGAAAGCACTTTCAAATTACGACAAATTTTAATTGAATTAATTAATTACATATTAATATGTCTATATCTTTTGCTTTTAAAGTATGTCAGTAATTCACACTGAAAACCTGTGCTTTTTCTGTTAGCAATATTTCTTCTCTGGAATTTGAGTCATGAACTTCCGTTCATACTTAAGTTCTAACTGGAGTGAGATCAAATTATTTTGCTTGATTTACTTTTTACTCTGAGAAGAAAAATTAAGTATGTCAATTGGCCTCCATCTTAGAAATGAAAATTTGTAAGTAAAATAATATGCATAGGTTTCCAAAAAAAGAGTAAAGTATCTGGAAATAGTTACTAGGAGATTGTCTGATTTTTTTTTTTCCGATTTCATTTCAATCTTTTTCTCTTGCTGTGTTCTCTCTCTCCCCCTCTCTCTCCTATTTAGCTCTAGCTCTCTTTCTCCCCTCTGAGTGTCTATGTGTGTTTCCTACTCTCTTTCCATTTATTTTCTTCTTGTCTCTCTTTTTTTCTTAGTTCTCAAGGCCATTTCTCTCTTTCTTTCCCTACATGTTATTCTTTCTCATCTTAGATTAAGGGTAAAAAAAAAAAAAAAAAAGGTATTAATGTATTCTTTTTCTTAAAAAACTGTGATATTTAGAGAGTAATACTTAAATTTTAGATTGAAGATCTTCATTTAGGAATAAGTTGAATTTTTATATTTCTTTATCAGTAAAACAGAACAACTACTAAATTTTGTTATAAGTAGATCTACCCATAGGCACAACAGTGGGAGTGGTGATGGCGATGAAGACGGTGGCAGTGGAGGCAGCAGTAATGATGGTGGTGGTGGCAGTGCTGGTGATGATACTGGTGTTGGTGATAATGGCAGTAGTTGTGGCAGTGCTGGTGATGACAGTGATGATCACAGTGGTGGTGGTGGTGGTAGGAACAGCTATGGTAATGCTGGTGGTTTGGTGATAGCGAGGATGGAGGTAATTTAGGAGCAGCCTATGGAAACACTGATAAATTATTATAGATCACAATATTAAAAATTAAAACATTATTGTCACTTCCATTCTGCAAAATTCTACTGCAGTCAGTTGCAATCCCATTAATCTGCCATTGGTTTTATGAAAAAAGAAAAAAAAAAACTGGGGTGATATATGTACTAAAGAGGCAACTTTAAAGTCCTTTAGGGACAAGAGAAAAATCTAGTTTGATACTCAGAAAGCTTTAGAGATACAAGTCCACCGACTACATAAAACAGGCAATCCAACTGCAATCCCTAGAACCATCTAGGTACGTGGGTTTTCAATGGAGATGTTATATAGCCCAGACAGAATTCAGAAAGAACTCTCAGCTCCAGACTCCAGCTTCCCAGATTCAAAAACAGACTATATTACTCACTAACTTCATGACCTCAAGGAAGTGAACAAGTCAATATGCTTAATAAATGCTAATTATTATTACGGTTGTTATTTTGAGATGAGTAGATCGATTATTGACAAATCTACTTAGACAAAGAATAATTGTTCTTTATCTATGAAATGAGTTTAAATGTTTACTTACTAAAAATTCTTCTGAATTATATTCTGATATACAATGATGCCTCTATAATAACAAAAATAATACAACTGAAAAGTAAGAAATTGATGTAAAGAAGAAAGGCAAAAATAATAGAAAAAAAAGGAGAGAAAGAAATATATTATTGTTATGAATGACCATTTTGTAAGGAGAATTTACCAATACCTATCCAAGTGGATCCCTGATGGCACAGTGGATAAGAGCAATGGCTGCTAATCAAAAGGTTAGTAGTTCTAATCCACCAGCTGCCCCTTGGAAACACCTTGGGGCCATTCTACTCTGTCCCATAGGGCTTCTGAGCCTGAATCAACTTGATGCCAGTGGGTTTGGTTTGGTTATCCAAGTGTAAGATGTTCATTTCCTGTGATTCTGCAACTCTATTGCAAAAACTTATTTTAAAGAAATACTTAAATCTATTGCTATATATCTTTATCTGCATCTATATTGTTATAACCTGGCCCGGTTGCTGTCTAGTTGATTCCGACTAACAGCAACATTAAAGGACATAGTAGAACTGCCCCACAGGACTTCCAAGGAGCACCTGATGGATTCGAACTGCCTGCCTTTATGGTTAGCAGCCATAGGTCTTAACCACTATGCCACCAGGGTTTCCCTGATATAGTCATAGATACATACATCAACATAAAATATTCACCGTAGCATTGTACTAGCAGAAAATTGGGAATATGATAAATCTCCATATACTGACATGGAATGTTGGCAATAATAAACAGTTGATTAAAAATTTAATGTACAGTATATTTGCATACATGATGCAATCTATGTATAAATTTATATTATTAAAATGCATTTATAAATACACAAATGCAATATTTCTACATAAAAATGCAGATCTGGAAGGATAAATGACTTTTAGCTAATTACACAGCTAAAAAGTGTTCCAGAAGTCAAAATTAGAACCTGGTCTATGTTAACTCTAAGACCTTAGCTCTCTGTTCTGCCCTGAACCGTGTCTCTTATCCCCAGCTCTGGGCCTTTGCTCATGCTTTCCTCCCTGCAGGGAATAGCCTTTGTCTAGCTTTAAAACTTCAGTACTTTGTTTTTCTTTCATTTCTTCCATTCTCAATGATTTATTTGTCATTATTTTAAATTTACTAGGCCTGCCCCTTATCTGAGGAAAAGAGCCACATCTGATGCTTCTTTTTATTGCTCAACTTTGCAGCATCTGCTGAGTTTTTAAAATATCTGTTGTCTGCTTAAATAATTAGGGAATAAGAGGGAACTGGACTGACAAAGAAAAAGAAAAATGTTAACTAAGATTGCCCCTTTCTTGTTTGACCAGTCCTTTAAAAAATGTTCCTCACTGAGCCATTGTGGAAAGAGAAAAGGAATATCACAAAAGCAGCTGATGGTTGTAAGTCAGCGCTGAGCTGGAAGTTTGGGGTATGGTTTGGTCCTTGGTTATGGCTGAAGCAAGTCTAGAAATACAAATGTTTACAGACTATACCCGATAACTGTCATCATTGAGTCTGATTGACGGAAGAATAGTAGCCAGTCTCTGATATCAACTCCACTCTCAAGCCTGGAGAAAGGGCTGACACCAGTATTCTCTATTCAGTTCACAGTTCGTTGCAGTTTCCTTTTGTTCTATACAATACCATGAATTGTATTGGTGCTCACTGCATCCTTAGTAATTGATTAGGAACTTTGAGAAACGTGAAGTCCCAGGTGATATAAACAGTTAACGACCTCAGCTGCAAACCCAAAGGTTATAGGTTTGAATCTACCCAGAGGCACCTTGAAAGAAAGGCCTGGCAATCTACTTCTGAAAAATCAGCCATAGAAAACCCTACTGCTCACAGTTCTACTCTGACATACGTGGGGTCACCATGAGTCGGAATCTACTCCATGGCATCTGGTCTAGACTGTTTGGCAAGTAACTGTCATTATGCTGAGAGCATTATGAATTTCTCCTGAAAATAATTCCGTAAGAGATATGTGAGAAATAAAATTGCCCAACTTCCACTAGAATCCAGAGGTATCTTTTAAAAATATAAGCCTGATTTATAATTTAGGGTATTTACAATGAAGAAATTATAATACTATTTTGCTTTATACCCTCCCTTGGTTTCCCATTGCCCTTAGAAATTCCTTGCCTTGTCCTAGAATTCTCTGGTTTACCTGGTTACTGCCTTTACCCCTCCAAACACATCTTGAGCCAAATAAATGCAGACAAATAGTCACTAATTTTAAATGCTATGTTCCTTTTCTAGATTTTCCGACTCTCAGCCAGAGCTCTTATCAGTACCTGGTAAATGGGAAACCAAAACAACGTGACTGAATTCATTCTTTTGGGTCTTACGAAAAACCCAGAGCTGCGGAAAATATTTTCTATTGTATTTCTAATCATATATGTGACCACCATGTTGGGAAGCCTACTCATTGTGGTAACTATGACTGCAAGTCAGAGTCTGAGGTCACCTATGTATTTTTTCCTTACTTGTCCCTAACCAATGCCATCTTTTCTTCCGTCATCACCCCCAAGATGATTGTGGATTCCTTCTCTGAGAGTACTACCATCTTGCTCGAAGGCTGCATGACCCAGCTCTTTGCAGTACATTTCTTTGGTGGGGTGTCGATCATCCTTCTCATTGTGATGGCCTATGACCGCTATGTGGCCATCTGTAAGCCCCTGCACTACATGACTACCATGAGTCCTCGGGTGTGCTGCCTGCTGCTGGGAGGGGTCTGGGTGGGAGGATTTTTGCATGCAATTACACAGCTCCTCTTCATGTACCAAATACCTTTCTGTGGTCCCAATGTCATTGATCACTTTATGTGTGATTTGTTTCAACTGCTGACACTGGCCTGCATGGACACCCACATCCTGGGCTTCTTGGTCATCCTTAATAGTGGGGTGATGTGTGTGACCATCTTTCTTATCCTCATTGTCTCCTACATGATCATCCTCTGCTCCTTGAAGTCTTGTAGCTCTGAAGGGCGACACAAAGCCCTGTCTACCTGTGGCTCCCATCTCACAGTGATCGTCTTGTTCTTTGAGCCATGCATTCTCTTCTATGTAAGGCCTGTGGCCACTTATCCCATAGACAAGGCAATGGCTGTTTCGGATATCATCATACCCATGTTAAATCCCTTAATCTACACCCTGAGGAATGCAGAGGTCAAAAATGCCATGAAGAAACTTTGGATTCAAAGAGAGACTTTAGTTGGCAAGTAACTGTCATCATGCTGATAGCATTATGAGTTTCCCAATAAACAGCGTCATTTTCTCCAAGATGTGTGAGAAATAAAACTGCCCATGTTCCAGAAAAATCCAGAGATATCTTTTAAAAATATAAGTCTGATTTATTATTTAGGGTATTTACAATATAGAGATTATGATACTCTTTTATACACTTCCTCAGCTTCCCACTGCCTTTGGAAATTCCTTTCCTTGTTCTAGAATTTCCTGATTAATCTGATGACTGTCTCTACCTTCCCAAGCACATTAAGAGCTCCCCGTCTCCTCTCCTCAGCCATGTTGGGTTTTTTCACCTGTAGCTAGGCCTATCTAAGTCCTTTCTCACCACAGTGACTTTGCATTTGCTGGGTTCTCTACCTGGAAACAAGCAGTCATATTCTGTCTTACATTGGTTTCACTTCCTCTGAGAAGCCTTCCCCAATGACTCTATTAAAAGAATCTTTCACTCCTGCCATTATTATCTGTCTCAACATCTGCTTAATTTCCTTACAGCTATGATCAAAAGTGTAACTACTTTTGTATAGTTTTCAGTTGACTTCTGTGACTTTCCATTTTCCTCTCTAGATTGAAAGCCTCTGAGGGAAGGACTTTTGTTTTATTGATGCCTGGAACCAATTTATTTTCAATACCTGTCTGTTGAATGATTATAGAAGATAAGCACCTTTCCTTTTCAGAAGAGCCAAATTCTGATGATTAGGAAGACAGTTAATAAGCAATTAAAAATAAACAAAAAAACCAAAGTGTGATCAGTACAACAGAGTTAATGGGAATGGGGTGCTTTGATTATTTCTGGAAGAGTACATCATAGTGGGTAATCAGAGAAGGATTCTATGAGTAAGTGACATTTCCAGTTGATTTTGAATTTTGTTGAGGTTTCCTTATAAAAAGTGATTAAATGTATTAATTAATAAGATTAATAATAATGATGAGCACCAATAATTGACAAAAGGAATCATTAGGAAATATCCCTGTGAGTTGTACTAGGATAGATTTTAGGGAGAAAAAATACATAGAACAACTCTAAGGTAGGCATTTTCGAGGAACTATAAAAGAGTAAAGTGGCTGGAACATAATTATTAAAGTAAAGAGCAGCAAGAAATGTAGCCAGAAATGTAGGCGGGGGTCAGATTGTGTAGTGCTAATATATCTAAGTCCTGGCCTTCTCTGAAGCCCCAAAGAGCAAGAATTTTATTATTACTTGTTCAAAATGACTCAAAACCAAAAATTCTTTTAGAATCTCATATTAACTCTTTTTTTTTTTTTTTTTTTTACTGTGGTTTAGATAAAGGTTTACAGAGCAGATTAGTTCCCCATTAAGCAATTAATACACATATTGTTTTGTGACATGGTTGCCAACCATACTACATGTCAACCCTTTCCCCTTCTTGACCTTGAATTTCACATTACCAGGTTTCCTGTTCCCTCTTGTCTTCTCATTCTTGTCCCTGGGCTGGTGTTCCCATTTAGTCTTGTTTTGTTTTATGGGCCTGTCTAATCTTTGGCTGCAGGGTGAACCCCAGGAGTGACTTCAGTACTGAGTTAAAAGGGTGTCTAGGGGCCATACTCTTGGGGTTTCTCCAGTCTCTGTCAGACTAAGTTGGCTTTTTTTTTTTTTTTTTTGAGTTTGAATTTTATTCCATATTTTTTTCTTACTCTGTCTGGGACTCTCTACTGTGATCCCTGTCAGAGCAATTGGTGGTGGTAGCAGGGCACCATCTGGTTGTGTTAGATTCACTCTGGTGGAGGCTGTGGTAGTTGTAGTCTATTAGTCCTTTGGACCAATCTTTCCCTTGTGTCTTTGGTTTTCTCCATTCTCCCTTGCTCCAGATGGGGTGAGACAAGTGTAGTATTTTAGATGGCTGCTCACAAGCTTTTATGACTTCAGATGCTACTCACCAAAGTAGGGTGTAGAATATTTTCTTTATAAACTATGTTATGGCAATTGAGCTAGATGTCCCCCAAGACCAAGGTTCCTAGTCCTCAGCCCAGTAATTCGGTCCCTCAGGGAGTTTGAATGCATCTGCAAAACTTCCATGACCTTACCTTGGGCAAGTTGTCCTGGATCCCCAGTATTGTGTACTGTCTTAACCTTTCACTAAAGTTACCACTATTCTATTGTCTGGCTAGTGTTTTTTTCTCCCCTCTGTCATAACCATCAAAGATGGTTTCTTTCTGTGTGTAAACCTTTTCATGAGTTTTTATAATAGAGGTCTCATACAGTATTTGTCCTTTTGTGATTGACTTATTTCACTCAGCATAATGTCCTCCAGATTCATTCATGTTGGGAGATGTTTCACAGATTCATCATTGTTCTTTATTATTATGCAGTATTTCATTTTGTGTGTATACCATAGTTTGTTATCCATTCATCTATTTGAGCCTAACTTATGTGCTATAGTTATTGAGCAATATGATGTGAAAAGCTTTTGTAGTTACCTTTTATTTTGTCCTTTAATTTTTAATTGTAGAATAAACTTCACAATACTTTCTTAAAATATTTCAAAGTACCCACATTGACTTTAGATTTATTCATTTTTCAACTTATCATCAATATAGAAGAAAAATGCCATCATAGTATGATTATTTGGGCCTTTTTAAAAACCTTCCAGAAAAACCAAATCCATTGTTGTCGAATCGATTCCAACACATAATTGACCCTATAGGACAGGGTAAAACTGCCCTATATGGTTTCCACGGAACACCTGTTGGATTTGAACTGCTGAATTTTTGGTTAGCAGCCATAAACATTATGCAACCAGGGTATCCTGTAAAAACCTTAAGAGAGTCTTTATTATAATCATATTATGTGAATACTGAGGGGGATTTAGCTTGTGGTCCTAAACTTCATATATGTATAATATGTGAGGTTTAATAATGCTAGGTTTAATTCCATGTTTGTAATTGTTTGGAGCCCTGGTGGCACAGTGGTTCAGGTTTGGCTGCTAACCAAAATGTTGGCAGTTCAAACCTACCAGCTGCTCCCTGACTACGTCTTACTATAATATAGGTTCACCTGCCAGTTATTTGATATCTTTTCAATAAGTAATTGAAATTTTTGTCGTTAGGAGCCATCAAGTTGGTTTCAACACATAGCGATTCTATGTTCAACAGAACGAAACACTGCCCAGCCCTATGCCGTCTTCATAATTGTTGTTATGTTGGAGCCCATTGCTGCAGCCACTGTGTCAGTCCAACTACTTAAGCATCTTCCTTTTTTTCTCTGACCCTCTACTAAGCATGATGTCCTTCTTCAAGAACAGGTCCCTCCTGATAACATGTCCAAAGCATGTGAGACGAAGCCTCACCGTCCTTGTTTCTAAGAAGCATTCTGGCTGTACTTCTTCCAAGACAGATTTGTTCCTTCTTGTGGCAGTATATTCAATATTTTTTGCCAAAACCGTAGTTAAAAAGCATCAATTCTTCTTCGGTCTTCCATATTCATTGTCCAGCTTTCACATGCGTATGAGGCAACTGAAAATGCCACGGCTTGGATCAGGTGTACCTTAGTTCCCAAAGTGACATCTTCAATGAAGATTAGTTCTAATCTCATTAAATGGGGTGCTTGTCTTTCTCATTAAATACATTTTAGTAGGTAAGGACTGGCAATTACATATATATATGTGTATACATATATAGATATACATATACATACATATATATACATATACATACATATACATACATATACATACATATATACATATATATACATATATATATATACACACACACACATATATACATGAGTCCGAATCGACTCGACAGCATTGGCTATGTGTGTATATATATTTATGGAAACCCTGGTGGAGCAGTGGTTAAGTACTTCGGCTGCTAACCAAAAGGTCAGCAGTTCAAATCCACCAGGCACTCCTTGGAAACTCTATGGGGGCAGTCCTACTCTGCTCTGTAGGGTCACTATGAGTCGGAATCGACTCGACGGCAGCAGGTTTTATATACATATATAATAAAATCATTTCCAAGATGCCAAAGTGGGATTTGGTAGATCTTAGTCTGGATTATGATCAGAACACAGCAAACTAAAAGTAAAATTGAAATTCTTTAACTTGATGAAAGGGTTTCTTCCAAAAAACTAAAAAAAAATGTCAAATTCAGTTGCGAAAGAGGTTCATTAAGTTCAGTAACAAGACAAGGCAATCTTTTATTAGTGCAGTCAAACGGTTAAGCGCTTGACTACTAACTGAGAGGGTGACGGTTTGAATCTAACCAGAGGCACTTTGGAAGAAAGTCCTGGCAATCTACTTTCTAAAGGTCATTGCCTCTGAAAATCCTATGAAGCAAGTTCTACTCTGACACACAGGGCCTTCGTGAGTTGGAATCAACTCAATGGAAACTTTTTTTTTTAATTATTATTACTATACATTGTACTGAGGGCCCTAATGCAGAGATCCTAACCTCAAAACCTACAGAGTCCAGTTGAATAAAAAAAACGAGCAACACCAGCTTCTGTGGAGACTTTTAAGGGGTCATAGGAATATGGCTTTAGAGATGGAGTGAATTTTATCCTCCTTAAGGGTCATTCATTACTAGCTCTGATCCATTGTTGCCTTATGGGAGTGTATGTGCAATTTGCCAAACACTCAGATTTTCAGGAGAAGTATGGCATCCACATTTTTATGTGCATTTTATTGATTTGAATATGTTGATAACCAATTAAGTTTCTTTAAAACGCTTTGCTGAACAACAATCTTTGGATCCAATAAATTCTTTCAGGGGAATTCTGTCCATGGGCTGTCACTTTGGAAACTCTGTGTTAACCAATAAAATAATGGCAAAAAGAAGTAAGGTAATCAAAACTGAAAATGAAGAGGCACAGTTCATTATTTGCTAACATGTTCATCTTCTTAGAAAAACTGAGACGATCAACTGACAAATTTTAAGGTTTATTAAAAGTGTAGCTGAAAATCAACATAACATTTTCAAATAAAATTGCAATAAATATTTAGAAAATAAAATAAGTCAGAATACAACTAAAAACTATATAAAGAACAAAAAATGTGTGAAATCACCATCAAGTATACTAAACATCTTCCTAAAGGAAAGCTGAATAAAGTGAGAGATAGAAATTTAATTTTCTTAAATATAGTACTTAATCCTTTCAGACATAGCAGAGAAACTGGACTTCCCTATTTCTTTACTAAAACTGGAAAAAAAAAAATGAAACAATTGTTTTCAAAATTGGAAAAAAGGCAGTATAGAACTAGAGTCCCTCAGGGAAGGGAAACAAAACAGGTGAGCCCTAGGATAGATGCAAAAGTCCTGGATGGTACAAACAATTTGTGCTAAACTATGAACCTAAAGGCTGGTAGTCCAAACCCACCCAACAGTGCTATGGAAGAAAGGACTGGCCATCTACTTCTGTAGAGATTAAAACAAAACAAAACAAAAAACCAAACCCAGTGCGGTGGAGTCAATTCTGACTCATAGCGACCCTATGGGACAGAGTAGAACCACCCCATAGAGTTTTCAAGGAGCACCTGGTGGATTCGAACTGCTGACCCTTTGGTTAGCAGCCTTAGCACTTACCCGCTATGACAACAGGGTTTCCCTGTAGAGATTACAGTCAAGAAAATCCTATGAAGCAATTCTACTCTGTAACACATGGGTTTGTCATGGGTCAAAAGTGATTCCATGGCAGCAGGTTTAAGTGTTGTTTTGTTTTGTTTTAAGATAACTGCAGGCTTCTGGTAGAAGCTCTTTCTGATCTACATTTCTCACTGAGATGAGGAAAAAGAGGTCAGAGTTCAGGGTGGCTGAAGAGGCTACAATCTGAGCGGCCGAACCCTGGAGAGGAAGGAGCTATGCAGAGAACAAAGATCCAAAAATCTGCACAAGGGGCCTGAGTAATCTGAGCCTGTTGCTGAATGCTAAGAATACTAAACTGTGGGTGTATGCGGTGAAACTTCACAAGACAGTGTGAATCTTGTACCTGGATACACAAAAAATGGACATTTAAGTGATATCAAAATCTGCCATATTGGTTATATGCAAATGCTAGATCTTGTTTAAGAATGAGTAAAAGAAAAAAAAAATATATATATATATATATATACACACACGTATATATATATATAACATTCCTTGGACTATGGAATTCTGCATTATAAAACAAATGGAAAACGTTTTAAAGAATAGATAAATCAACAGCATGGATATGAAAAAGACTTTCTTCGTGAAATAGAAATTTGGGACTCCGTATGCCTTGTATACTCAAATTTAAAAGTCATGTACTTTTAATGAAATAAATAAAGAATGAGAAATTAACATACAGGATGGCGGAAACTGAAAATGGCTTCCCTCACCATATAAATAACCACAAGGGATTTTCTAATAGCTGTCTTGGATCTTTTATGAGGTCACCTGTGATTTCTATACATATATATATATAAAATTTTTTTTTTTACCTGTGCCTGGGGTCTTGCCCAACCTGAGACTGATTTCCGAGGCTTCTTTTCTTCCCCTTAATCTTATGCTTGTGATGGTTACCCTTTCCCCTTTAGCCTTCCTCAAGTCAGTCCTTTTCCCTCACTACTGGAGCTCCGTAATCAGATCTAAGAGCTATAATTCATTTTGTAGTTTTTCCTGTTTACAGGTAAATTTTAACTACACAAACTTTTGTCCATAAAGCGTACCTTTCACAAGTGTGTACACAAATTGTTTCTCAAATTCAAGTAACGTACAAGCCCTTCCTAAGGGGAAATCAGTTCTTTTGAATTCCAGCAATGATACAAATCATGATTTCACATTTCCCATGTAACAAGGTGGTGAGGCTAACATTTTGGCTAGACGCAACGCATGAAATTACAAAGTGTGTTCCAGACCACACCATGCCTGTTTCCATAGTGAAGGCAATGAATGGCAAAGATCAGAATCCTCACAACTAGGTAAAGGGTATGGAACCTGGTCAGTGTAAAGTGGGCGAGTGGTTGGTGAGAACTGCTTTGGAGAATTCCCTGTAGAGAATCCCCTTGCCCCATTATGGGAGTAGAGAGAGGTATGCCAGCCTCTCACATCGGTACCCATTTTTCTGATGTTTCTGTGGAGGGACTTGTTTCGAGTTGCCTACTCTGCTGTTTGGCTGACAACACCTCTTACTTTAATTTTTAATTGTCTCTCATCCAGAGGTCATAGCTAACTGTTCCAGTCAAGTACCTTAAAATTTGTGTGTGTGTGTGTGTGTGTGTGCGCATTTGCACATACGTGTGTACATGCGTGCTGGAAGGGCACTTCTAGAGAGTGTTATTCTGACAGGCTAGCATATGGTCCTCCACATTGGTGGCTGCAGGGACTGAGATCAGAAAAATCTAGGCAGAAACAGAGACTTAGTGGTATCAGTGCAGGATTGCCCAGTGAGGAAGGCTCAGCTACAGATGTCCAAGGTATCACCTGCTAGGAACATCCTATCAAATGCTCATACTGGCAAAGTGACAACCTGGATTCTGCAAGTTTCTTACGGACTGGCTCATGTTGACCAAATTCATATGGTACTAGAAAAAAATTTATAAAAGGAATTTGGTTGACAGTGCATTTCTCTCAGGAGAAAAATTTCTACAAGAAGTTAAATTACCAAGTAAAAATGGTCAGATGCTGATAGAATTCAAGTATGGATCATTATAGGTTGTTCACAGTGGTTGTGAGCTTTTAAGTACTCCTAGTGTAATAACAATCCTCTCAGAATATTAACTGTGTGCACAACGAATCAATAACACGTTGATGTATGTTGATTGTTGTTTCCATTTAGAATTGTTTTCCTGTTAGATGTATTTCACCTTTCTTGTCCAAAAACTAAGATGTTGAGGAAGTGTAAATTAAATACACCATATTTATCAACTGAAGTCATAATTTGCTACACCATAACTTTTTCATGGCATTTTTCACTTCTGTATTTTTTTTTTATTTATCAACTGAAGTCATAATTTGCTACACCATAACTTTTTCATGGCATTTTTCACTTCTGCATTCCTCAGTGTATAGATCAGAGGGTTGAGAAAGGGTGTCCCAATTGTATAAAACACAGCCACCATCTTGTCCACTGGAAATGTAGTTGGTGGGCGTGTGTATATGAATATACATGGACCAAAAAATATGACAACCACAATGAAATGTGAGGTACAGGTAGAAAGAGCTTTTTGCCTTCCTTCTGCACTGTGATTTCTCAGAGAGTATAAAATGACAACATAGGATATAAGCAAGAGCATGAAACTCACCACGCATATGGCCCCACTATTGGAAACAACTAGCAAATTTATCACGTAAGTGTCCATGCAGGCAAGTTTCAACAAGGGCTGCAAGTCACAGAAATAGTGATCAATCACATTGGGGCCACAGAAGGGCAATTTCAAAGCCAAGAAAATCTGTGCTGAAGAATGGATACAAGATCCCACCCAGGCCAGAATCACCAGCATGCCACAGACACCCCTGCTCATGATGGTTGTGTATCGCAGAGGTTTACAAATGGCCACATAGCGATCAAAAGCCATGAGGATGAGCACAAATATCTCCATACACCCAAAGAAATGGACTGCAAAGACCTGAGTCATGCACTCATGGTAGGAAATAGTCTTCTCCTGAAACAGAGCATCCACAATCAATCTGGGTGCCGTAGTTGGCATCAGCAAAGGACAGGTAGAACAGGAAGAAGTACATGGGACTCCCAAGAGTATGACTCGTCTTAATAGACACCACAATGAGAAAGTTCCCCAGCAGAGTCAAAAGGTAGACACCACAATGAGAAAGTTCCCCAGCAGAGTCAAAAGGTAAAGAATCGAGAAGATCCCAGATATTGCTTTCTGCTGTTCAGCATCCTGCGTCAACCCAAACAGAATGAATTCAGTCACACTGTTATTCATCGCCATGTCAGTGGCTGTAGGTGGGATGAAGCTGACAAAGGTTTAATCTGCAGAGAGAAGAAAAAAGTGATATTTTCGGAAGATCATTTGTCTAAACTCTGAATTTGTTTGTTCTGTTCCATGTTTTGTTACCTTCAATTGCCTTTGGTGTGCACCAAAATTCCCCAGGAATCTGTGTAAATCTACAGATGCACAGGCCTCTCCCAGATTAATCTATTGACTCTGAAACTGACTGATTTGCCCAACACTTTTGTATTTTGCGAATAAAGTAAAATACATGTATGTATATATATATCCTTCAGAAACTTTGATTTTTACCAAGATTGAGAACTGCAGAACTTGTTTTGTCTTTCCCTGGACAAGTGACTTAACTGCTTTGAAACTTGGTCTTCATGTGAAAAATGAAGTACCAATATCTGCCCTACCTTATTCTGAGTTATCATGAGAATTTAAAGAAGGGTCTATACTCACACATATACAAGTATATACGTTTCATACATTACGCATCTTATCTACGTGCTTTGAAAAATACATTCAAATATAACTGAGCAATAATATTGTTGAAGAATTTCTTTAAAAGAACATATTTTTAGTTCTGTTGGCTCATTTTTGTGTCTACTATCCCTGGCCATTTAGAATCTTGAGTGGAATATGCTTTAAAACGGATCTATTTTGACAACCTATCATCTATGCCTCTCATGGTCAAGATGTGAGCTTCACTGATGTTCATGACATAACAAATGGCTGGATAATGCATGTCTTAGTTATCTAGTGCTGCTATGACAGAGTTACCACAAATGGGTGTCTTTAACAAATAGAAATGGATTTTATCACAGTTTAGGGGGCTAGAAGTCTGAATTCAAAGTGCTGGCCCTAGAAGAAGGTTTTCTCTCTCAGTCAGCTCAGAGGAAGGTTCTTGTCTCTTTGCACTTCTGCTCCTGGGTGATCATGTGGCTTGGCATCTTTCTTCCCCTATCTCTGCTTCTAGCTTTCTTGTTTAATCTTGTTTATTTATGCTTCAAAAAAGATTGACTCAAGACACAACCAACACTAATTCTGTCTCATTAACATAACAAAGACAACTCATGTGCAAATGGGATTATAACCACAGGAATAGAAGCTAGGATTTACAACACATATTTTACAACACAATTCAATCCACAGCTATGCTTTTGGTTGGCATAATGGAGGGAAACTACTCTTTATCTTTCTTTTGAACTTATCCCCTTAACTTAGCTTCAACATAGAATATTGCACTTCTCTACCTATGAATTTGACTTGCATATAACTTCTAATATTCCAATAACTTAAGTATTGTTTTTACTCATATATATCCTTCTTTATCCTGAATTCCCCAGAATACTTCTTCTAAAAACTTTATTTGACGACCACTAATAAAATATTTTTTTTTTTTTTTAATAAAATAAGGCATTATGCAACACATATTAGAAGAGAAGAAACCATATACAGAGAGAAAAGCACAGATTTTTTCAAGGATAGATTGAGCAGTGAAGAACTCAAAATTATGTAAGAAGTAAGCTATAACTTTAAGTGGGGAGAGGTTCATATTCCAAACCATGTTCTATCAGATGCAAACATTCAAAACTTAGAACTGAGAGATGTGTTAGCACAGTGATCAATACATAGAGTCTGAAGCCACGTTGCCTAGTTTCAAACCTTGCCTCACTCTTCATCAGAGGTGTGACACTTAACAAGTTCCTTGGTATCTCTGTGACTTACTTTCTTCATCTGTAAAACACAAATAATAAAATAATATACTCTTAAACGTTGCTATGAAGATTAAAAAATTTGATGCTTAACTATTAGATGCGAGTATGAAATACCCAAGATAAGAGTGGTTATTTTCATTATGATTATCACTACTGGATTTAAAAGAGATATTCTTAATTTTCAAAAACATTCATTTAAATTTTTTATTTACCCATAATAAAGCTGTACCACTGTATTAAAATATTAAGTTCCTTTGTTGAGTGGCCGATATCATATCAGCACTCTGGATGACTGTAGTTTTCTTATAATGATCAGAAGCTAGGATTGTGAGTTCTAAATATCTTTAATAAATAAGAAGAGAAAAATGAATCAAAATTATGTAATAGCATCAATACAATGGACCCACAATGAGAGGAAAGTAAAAACAAAATAAGGGCCTTGGTAATGAAGATTTGGGGATAAAAATCAAAGGAAGGAGGGCATTTAGATAAGAAAAAATGAATCAAAGGTTTCATGGTGATGATGAGGCACATGCTATATCAGGAAAATAGATCAATATGAACCCTCTAGTTCAGTCAGACTCAAAAGTTGTGGTAGAAAAGTTGGAAAAGTAAGTTGCCCTCATAGCTGAAGGCCATAAAAGCCAGGTTATAAAGTTCTGACATTTTCTATTGGCAAAGTAGAAAATCTGAAGGCATAAAAAATGTAGCAACACCTTCTGTTAATATTTACTAGGCACCTAATAACAAAAAGCACTCCGAGTTGTTTAATGGAATTTAGCTATTTTTATTTTAACCGAATTTAGTCTATTTGGACTTTGAGCTTTTAAGTAACAAAGTGCCTATCTTCAAGATCTCAGAGTCCTACTGAAGACTTGCTTTCTGTTCCCTGCACTTAGAAACTCAGTAACAAGAGTTCAAGTGGATTCACTCTAAATGGCCAAACGAAACCCATTGCCATGGAGTTCATTCAGACTTATGACGACCCCATGTGTTACAGAGTAGAACTGCTCCCTGGGCTTTTCTTGGCTGTGATCTTCACAGAAGCAATTCACCAGGGCTTTCTTCCATGGTGTTGCTGGGTGGGTTTAAACTGCCAACGTTTAGGTTACGAGACAAGATCAAACCCTATGTACTATCCAGGGATGTGGATTCACTGTAGCCTCAACAAAATAAAGACTGGCTCCTCAGTTATCCCAAATATGACTCATCAGTGGCGTCAGACTTGTCCCTTCCTTTCTTAAAGAAGGGTCAAAAATGCTAACTGGCCACTCATCTCTGTGGGAGGCAAAAAACACATAGGGAGCAGAGAGAGGTGGATTATAATCTTGTCTATGCCATTAAAATGTCACTTGACCTAAGTCAAGTAAGTTTATGTCTAACCATGAATATCATTATTTCCACTAAGGGGGCTCAAGAAAATAATTTTCCTGTCAACTTTAACATAAGAATCTTTTCACACAGTATCATAGTCATTAAAATTTAAATAGGTCTCACATAATTTGATGAAATAAAAGCAGTATGCATTGGCTATACTTGTGTAAGTTTTCATTGTGAGAATGATTAACTCATGTGGAACAAACATGCAGACTGGGATTTAATGAAGTGGATAGTTTTGGAATTCTTTAAGTGGATCCTCACAGGCTTTTATTGAGATGAGTTTTCTATGTCTCTAAACAGGGAAGAAGGACTTAAATTCAGCAATCCCCTCCTTTCCTCGTTCTTTCTATCCTCTCCCTCTTTTTATCACCTTGTCATCTCTTAAAAGACAAAGTGGGCATTCAAAAGACTGTGATGAGTCACAAATATAATAAAATGTTTACTATGATTTTATAATCTAATGGCTGGGATGCTCATCATGGCTTTCAAGCCCTCCAACTCTGTGACAGAATCTTGCTTTTCACTTTTCTTCGCAGGACTTCTGCCAATGCGTACTCCAGTCAAGCCTGACACTTGTTGTTCCTTATTAATATACTCAGACCATCTCATTCCAATTTTTTTACATCTGACGGCAGGTGAACACCTCCTCCTCTGCTACAACCTAAACTTTCCATTTCTACCTGTGCAGAGAGTACCCAGTTCAAATGTCACCTTCTCAGAGAAGCCTATCTGGATTCCCCCAAGTCATTCTCTTGCTAGTGGGCTTCTACAGCCCCAAACTAAATACTTGTTGAATCATGCAGTCCCTGATTATATTCTTCTCTCGATTTTGCTTTAACATCTTTTGTTCATTGATTTTATAATATCTTGTGAGTTAAGAAAGGCAAGTTGGCTTTATTTTGTGCACCTTGTGTTAAGCTGGGAGGCAGAGTTTAGAAGAGAGCAGTTAGAGTAAATCCAGGACCAAAACCAAAGTCTTTGGTCTGCACAGTAGTCTTTTTCTAACACTTCACCCCGCATCGCCATGCAAAACATCAAACTCCAGCCATCCAGACAGAGCCAACACAAAGCCCAGAAACCATAAACTGATAAAGAAGAAAGTTGCTGGCGTGTTCATGGACGGAAATTTCAGGGTGCGTGAAACAAAGAGATCAGTATGTTATGTTTGTATTTGAAAAATAATACTGAGGAGGGGGTAGTGAGGAGATAATGGAAAGAGTCAGATCAAAAGGGGAAAAACTAAGTCATTGTGGATAAGAGGAGGAAGGAACAGGGTGGGATGAGACAGGGAAAAATCCACAAGGCAAGCAAGGGTGTGCAAAGAACCATTTGGGGGATTAAATAGTCTATCCCAGGATTTTATTTAAAAAATTCCTTCTCCCTTTTCCATGCCTTATATTTCTTTTTCTCCAACTCCAGAAGTAGGTGTGGTTTTGGTCCATAAGAACGGGTGACAGTGGGTTCTGGACACCCAACATTTGTATTCACTTATGCATTCCCATGCTTTTCCCAAACTTAAACCTTGCAAAAAGTCTGAAGGTAGGATATTCTGTCAGGTTGGTCTTGGTGCCGGGGAAGAATTTGTTTCACCCCCTCCCCCCTTTTTTTTTTTAAATCAGAATTAGCCTCAGAGGCAGGGATGCACCAAGCAAAAGCCAGTAGAAGCTGAGGGTCCCTGACACATCAGAACCCTCCCATCTCTGTGGGAAATATGTTCCTGGAACTTCAAGTTTCTCAGGAGACATAACCAGATGATGGTAACTGTCCTAAAAAACGGGGCAGTGTTGGAAAATCATTCAGAAACAGCCCGGAAATGGGAGGCAAGAAAAGGAGATATTTCACTAGGGCTTGAAAAACCTACCTTTTTTCTTTTAAGCAAAGAGATAACATTCAATGGAGAGCTCATAGTCTTCTCTTTTTCAGTTCTGATCTACTTTGAAGATTAACCATTGCAGTGCATTGCAACATGCAAATTGTACTTGAGATAGGTCCACTCTGGCTTTCTGTTGAAGGAGCTATTAGAAGAGAAGATGCCCCACAGGTAGCCAACTCTTCCTAGGAGGCCTGAATTAGGCTCTACAAAAGGGTCTGTAATGCTAGAAGGAGAAAATTTTTTTTTAGTTTCTTATTTCTACTCTTAAAATTTTCTAAAACAAAAAATATTCTCATTATTCTATGGTAGAAATTTTTCTAACATCAGTTCTACTAGCCCCAAAACACTCCCTGACAAAACACATGAACTAAGCATGTCTTATTCCTTCAGATATTTATAGGGTTTTCATAAAAGTTCACAAATGCCCAGAACTGCATTTCAGCCTCCAGAGGCCAAGGACTACATTCCTCCCCATCCAACCCTAAAGGATTGGCTCAATGAGCTATTTAGCACAGCAAACCATAGGGACAATTAATCCCAGACAAGGTAGTCAGCAGCCAGATTTTGTCCTCAGAGCCCTCCTCTCTGCTTCATTTTTCCTAAGGGACACCTCCAATTTCAGTTGCCGAGTGTTCATGTGGTCACATCTCTGCCCCACGTCACCCACACACCCTGCTGTAAGGAACAAGCACACTTTCAAACTCACATTGATATGTAGACCACTAAAAGTAACCAAGAAAGGTTACCAAAGGCTTTCTCCTTTAAGTAAAATCTTTTCAAATGGTAGGCAAAGCTCAAGTAGGTGTGATGTAATTGAATTCTCTGACTCCATTGCTTATGTTTATGTGACTTCAGACAAATTTATTAACTTCTCTTACTTTCCTATTATGGAAAACATTACTTTTAACTATAATAATTATTACTAATCCTAATAATATTAGTAAAATATATAACAGAAATTTACATAAAAACTACAACTTAAATTTTCTATAATTTCTAAAACATTTTTAAGTTGGTAAAAAAAAGGAAAATGACAGAGGGATTTAAATTTATAACAAGTAACACAAGACAAATTAACTAAAATAAATTTTATTTAAAGATTATTTTTAGCATTGATTTTCTGAAAAGAAAAAGAAACACCAATTTTGAATATGATACTGAAGGAAGTGAGGGGCAAGCCACGCAAATATTTGCAGGAAGAATAATTAAGACAGTGGGAGCAACCTGTGCAAAGTTTCTTAGGCAGGAGCATGGCTGGTATCACGCAAAATGTTGGCAGGAATAGTGGTTTATATGTCACAATGGGAAAAAAGAATTAAAAGAGTTGGGCACTAGCAGAAGTAAGACGGAAGTAAGGGAGATGTGGTTGGAGATTGTTGTTGCTGTATGTCCTCGAGATCCAATAAACAGAAGCCAGCTGCGGGATCCAGAACCAATAAAAGCCCACAAGCCCTGCCAGAATATCCAATCTGTGCAGGTCACACGCACAAGAAAACTCCCCTTCCAGTGACTGACTGCTCACACCAGATCCTATCATGGAGGTGATCACATAACATCAAATCTCATCATGGAAGTGATCACATCATCACTCAACTATCAAATCACTAAGAATCATGGCCCAGCCAAGTTCACACACAACCTTAACCATCATAGTTGGGGAGGAGAGTTAGAATGAAAAATGGAGGGTATGGTGCTGTAAAGGAGTCCTGGTTGTGCAGTGGTTAAGCATTTGGGTGCTAATCAAATGTGAGCAGTTCAAACTCACCAGCCATTCCACAGGATAAAGATGTAGAAGTCTGTTTCTGCAAAGATTTACAGCCTTTGAAACCCTGTGGGGTAGTTCTAATCTGTCCTATAAGGTCTCTATGAGTTGAAATCAACTCCAAAGAACTTTTTTTTTTTTTTAAGGTGGTGTAAAATTCAAACCAAACCCATTGCCGTTGAGTCAATTCCAACTCATAACGACTCTATAGGGTAGAGTAGAACTGACCCATAGTGTTTCCAAGGACCACCTGGCAGATTAGAACTGCTGATCCTTTGGTTAGCAGCTGTAGCAAAATAGTCTCATTAAAAAAAAAAAAAAAAAAAAAAACCTGGCAATCACTACTTTGAGTAATATGCGCACAATTTTTACTAATCCTGGGAATGCATAAAAACCATGGACTTCTTATTGGGCTTTATGAAATAGCATTATCCACTATAATATGAACTCTAAAGGTAGAGATTTTCATTTTATCACTATTTTTTTTTTTTTTTAATCTAGTATTGCACTTGACAGTAACGGGGAGTTCATGCTTCTGTGAATCCACTCTCTCCTTCCTCTGCAGTAATGGGTGATACTTAGGTACATGATCTCCCAGGAACACCTCACTTTCCCTAGCCCCCTTTGCAGCTAGGTGCAGCTCTGTGACCAAGTTCTTATTAACTGGGTGTAAACAGAAGAAATATGTGTAACTTCCAGGCTGAAATAGCAAATGTTATCTGTGTACTCCTCAAGCTTATTTTCCCTTCTTGATACCTAAAACCAGGGAGGTGGTTTTACTGCTATAGATGATAGTGTTGTAGAGTAATTCTTCTCAAACTATAATGCACATATGAATCAACTAGGGTACAAATTCAAATTAAGATAAATTGGGTCTGTGTTTTACTGATTCTGCAAAGGCATTCGAAAGTGTGGATCATAACAACTTTTGGATAACATCGTGAAGCATAAGAATTCCAAAACACTTAATTTGCATGTGAAGAACCTGTACATAGACCAAGAGGCAGTCCTTTGAACAGAACAAGGGGAATCTATGCGGTTTCAGGAAAGTTGTGCATCCACATTGTATCCATTCTCCACACTTATTCAATCTGTATGCTGAGTAAATAATCCAAGAAGCCAGACTATGCAAAGAAAAATGCAGCACCAGGTTTGGAGGAAGACCCTTTAATAACCTGCAATATGCAGAAGACACAACCTTGCTTGCTGAAAACAAAGAGAACTTGAAGCACTAACTGATGAAGCTCAAAGACCACAGCAACTAGTATGGATTACACCTCAACATCAAGAAATGAAAAAACCTCACAACTGGAACAATAAATGACATCATGATAAATGGAGAAAATATTGGAGTTGTCAAGGATTTCATTTTACTTGGATCTACAATCAACACTCGTGGAAACAGCAGTCAAGAAATCAAGTGATGTATTTTATTGGACAAATCTGCTGCAAAAGAAATCTTTAAAGTGTTAAAAAGCAAAGATGTCACTTTAAGGACTAAGGCACGCCTGGTCCAAGCCATGGTGTTTTCAATAGTCATGTGCATGTGAAAGCTGGACAACGACTAAGGAAGACTGAAGAAGTATTTATGGCTTTGAATTATGGCGTTGACACAGAATATTGACTATACCGAGGATTCCCAGAAGAAAGAACAAATCTGTCTTGGAAGGAGTACAACCAGAATGCTCCTTAGAAGCGAGGATGGTGAGGTTTCTTCTCGTTTACTTTGGACATATTATTAGCAGGGACCAATCCATGGAGAAGGACATCATGCTTTATAAAGTAGAGGGTCAAAGAAAAAGAGGAAGACACTCAATGAGATGAGTTGGCACAGTGGCTGCAACAATGGGCTCAAACATAATAACAATTTTGAGGATGACACAGGACCAGGCAGTGTTACAGTCAGTTCTATATAGGGTCACTATGAGTTGGATCCAACTTGACAGCACCTAACAACTAATAACAACAAGATCTGTAGCTGGTCCAGAATTCTGCATTTCTAATATGCTCCCAGGTGATGCCAATGATGCTAGCAGGTGGATCACACTTTGACCATAAAAGTTCTGGGAGATGACCGAGCAATTGCTTGGAAGTAACCTGGGTCTTGTAATGAAAAAGAGAAGAGGTACTGCCCTTCCATCC
Organism: Loxodonta africana; assembly: GCF_030014295.1. Taxonomy (NCBI): domain Eukaryota; kingdom Metazoa; phylum Chordata; class Mammalia; order Proboscidea; family Elephantidae; genus Loxodonta; species Loxodonta africana. The sequence goes on from NC_087363.1 coordinate 1,985,233, forward strand.
AGGGCCATTTACATGGGACTGTTCTTTCAAGATGAATAAAATTCTTATATGTTAACCCACTGTGTCACTAGGTTTCTCTTTTATAGATGCTTAGCCTTTCTCTAAGAATTATAAAGCTCGAAATATTATCCACAAGAAAGATGCAGCAAAATGGCAAGGTACAAGATAAACACAAAAATTAGTTGGGGATCACATACATAACAATCTACGAACTCTGAACAACAAGCACAGACTTAGAGACGGAAAACGAACAAATACGGGCAGACAGTGACCGTTTTCAGAACCAGGAGCCAGCGTACCAGCTGACTACCTGGAAAATCTAGTTTCCCAGTGATGGCTCGGAGACAGCAGTCCATATCAAACCACATAAAGAAACAGACCATGACAGCTTCTCCAACCCCCCAAACAAAAGAATCAAAATCTTTCCCAAATGAAGATACAATCCTGCAATTATCAGATACAGAATATAAAAAACTAATTTACAGAATGCTTAAAGATATCACAAATGAAATTAGGATAAATGCAGAAAAAGCCAAGGAACACACTGATAAAACTGTTGAAGAACTCAAAAAGATTATTCGAGAACATAGTGGAAAAATTAACAAGTTGCAAGAATCCATAGAGAGACAGCATGTAGAAATCCAAAAGATTAACAATAAAATTACAGAATTTGACAACGCAATAGAAAGTCAGAGGAGCAGACTCAAGCAATTAGAATGTAGACTGGGACTTCTGGAGGACCAGGGAAACAACACCAACATAGCTGGAAAAAAATCAGATAAAAGAATTAAAAAAAACCAAGAAACCCTAAGAATTATGTGGGACTCTATCAAGAAGGATAACTTGCGAGTGATTGGAGTCCCAGAACAGGGAGGGGGGACAGAAAACACAGAGAAAATAGTTGAAGAACTCCTGACACAAAACTTCCCTGACATCATGAAAGACAAAAGGATATCTATCCAAGATGCTCATCGAACCCCATTTAAGATTGATCCAAAAAGAAAAACACCAAGACATATTATCATCAAACTTGCCAAAACCAAAGACAAACAGAAAATTTTAAAAGCAGCCAGGGAGAAAAGAAAGGTTTCCTTCAAGGGAGAATCAATAAGAATAAGTTCAGACTACTCAGCAGAAACCATGCAGGCAAGAAGGGAATGGGACGACATATACAGAGCACTGAAGGAGAAAAACTGCCAACCAAGGATCATATATCCAGCAAAACTCTCTCTGAAATATGAAGGAGAAATTAAGATATTTACAGATAAACACACGTTTAGAGAATTTGCAAAATCTAAACCAAGACTGCAAGAAATGCTAAAGGAAATTGTTTGGCCGGATGACCAATAATATCAGGTACCAGCACAATACAAGGTCACAAAACAGAACGTCCTGATATCAACACAACTCAAATAGGGAAAGCACAAAAACAAACAAATTAAGACTAATTCTAATAAATAAATAAATAAACAAAATAATACACACAACAGGAAATCATGGAAATCAATAGATAAACGATCACAATAATCAAAAAGAGGGACTAAATATAGGAGGCATTGAACTGCCAGATGGAGAGTGATACAAGGCGATATAGAACGATACAAGTTAGGTTTTTACTTAGAAAAATAGGGGTAAATAAAAAGGTAACCACAAAAAGGAATATCAATTCCATAACTCAAGAAAAAAGACAAGAAAAACGTAACGACTCAATAAACACAAAGTTAAACATTATGAAAATGAGGATCTCACAAGCTACTAAGAAAAACGTCTCAGCACAAAAAAGCATGTGGAAAAATGAAATGGCCAACAACACACATGGAAAGGCATCAAAATGACAGCACTAAAAACTTATTTATCTATAATTACGCTGAATGTAAATGGACTAAATGCACCAATAAAGAGACAGAGAGTCACGGACTGGATAAAAAAACACGATCCATCTATATGCTGCCTACAAGAGACACACCGTAGACTTAGAGACACAAACAAACTAAAACTCAAAGGATGGAAAAAAATATATCAAGGAAACTATAAGCAAAAAAGAAGAGGAGTAGCAATATTAATTTCTGACAAAATAGACTTTAGACTTAAATCCGCCACAAAGGATAAAGAAGGACACTATATAATGATAAAAGGGACAATTGATCAGGAAGACATAACCATATTAAATATTTACGCACCTAATGACAGGGCTGCAAGATACATAAATCAAATCTTAACAGAATTGAAAAGTGAGATAGACACCTCCACATTTATAGTAGGAGACTTCAACACACCACTTTCGGAGAAGGACAGGACATCCAGTAAGAAGCTCAATAGAGACACGGAAGACTTAATTACAACAATCAACCAACTTGACCTCATTGACTTATACAGAACTCTCCACCCAACTGCTGCAAAATATACTTTTTTTTCTAGTGCACATGGAACATTCTCTAGAATAGACCACATATTAGGTCATAAAACAAATCTTTCCAGAATCCAAAACATTGAAATATTACAAAGCATCTTCTCAGACCACAAGGCAATGAAGCTAGAAATCAATAACAGAAAAACTAGGGAAAAGAAATCAAATACTTGGAAAATGAACAATACCCTCCTGAAAAAAGACTGGGTTATAGAAGACATCAAGGAGGGAATAAGGAAATTCTTAGAAAGCAACGAGAATGAAAATACTTCCCATCAAAACCTCTGGGACACAGCAAAAGCAGTGCTCAGAGGCCAATTTATATCGATAAATGCACACATACAAAAAGAAGAAAGAGCCAAAATCAGAGAACTGTCCCTACAACTTGAACAAATAGAAAGTGAGCAACAAAAGAACCCATCAGGCACCAGAAAGAAACAAATAATAAAAATTAGAGCTGAACTAAATGAATTAGAGAACAGAAAAACAATTGACAGAATTAACAAAACCAAAAGCTGGTTCTTTGAAAAAATTAACAAAATTGATAAACCATTGGCTAGACTGACTAAAGAAAAACAGGAAAGGAAACAAATAACCCGAATAAGAAAGAAGAAGTACCACATTACAACAGAACCAAATGAAATCAAAAGAATCATATCAGATTTCTATATAAAATTGTACTCTAACAAATTTGAAAACCTAGAAGAAATGGATAAATTCTTTTAACAATATTACCTACCTAAACTAACACATTCAGAAGTAGAACAACTAAATAGACCCATAACAAAAAAAGAGATTGAAACGGTAATCAAAACACTTCCAACAAAAAAAAGTCCTGGTCCAGACGGCTTCACTGCAGAGTTCTACCAAACCTTCAGAGAAGACTTAACACCATTACTATTGAAGGTATTTCAAAGCATAGAAAAAGACTGAATACTACCCAACTCATTCTATGAAGCTACCCTCTCCCTGATACCAAAACCAGGAAAAGACATTACAAAAAAAGAAAATTTTAGACCTATATCCCTCATGAACATAGATGCAAAAACCCTCAACAAAATTCTAGCCAATAGAATCCAACAACACATCAAAAAAATAATTCACCATGATCAAGTGGGATTTATACCAGGTATGCAAGGCTGGTTTAATATCAGAAAAACCATTAATGTAATTCATCACATAAATAAAACAAAAGATAAAAACCACATGATCTTATCAATTGATGCAGAAAAGGCATTTGACAAAGTTCAACACCCATTTATGATAAAAACTCTTACCAAAATAGGAATTGAAGGAAAATTCCTCAACATAATAAAGGGCATCTATGCAAAGCCAACAGCCAATATCACTCTAAATGGAGAGAACCTGAAAGCATTTCCCTTGAGAACGGGAACCAGACAAGGATGCCCTTTATCACCGCTCTTATTCAACATCGTACTTGAAGTCCTAGCCAGGGCAATGAGGCTAGACAAAGAATAAAGGGTATCCAGATTGGTAAGGAGGAAGTAAAGCTATCAGTATTTGCAGATGACATGATCGTATACATGGAAAACCCTAAGGAATCCTCCAGAAAACTACTGAAACTAATAGAAGAGTTTGGAAGAGTCTCAGGATACAAAATAAACATACAAAAATCACTTGGATTCCTCTACATCAACAAAAAGAACACCGAAGAGGAAATAACCAAATCAATAGCATTCACAGTAGCCCCCAAGAAGATAAAATACTTAGGAATAAATCTTACCAAGGATGTAAAAGACCTATACAAAGAAAACTATAAAACTCTGCTACAAGAAATTCAAAAGGACATACTTAAGTGGAAAAACATACCCTGCTCATGGATAGGAAGACTTAACATAGTAAAAATGTCTATTCTACCAAAAGCCATTTATACATATAACGCACTTCCAATCCAAATACCAATGTCATACTTTAAGGGGATAGAGAAACAAATCACTAATTTCATATGGAAAGGAAAGAACCCCCGGATAAGCAAAACATTACTGAAAAAGAAGAAGAAAGTGGGAGGCCTCACCCTACCTGATTTCAGAACCTATTATACAGCCACAGTAGTCAAAACAGCCTGGTATTGGTACAACAACAGACACATAGACCAATGGAACAGAATTGAGAACCCAGATATAAATCCATCCACGTATGAGCAGCTGATATTTGACAAAGGACCAGTGTCAGTCAATTGGGGAAATGATAGTCTTTTTAACAAATGGTGCTGGCATACCTGGATATCCATTTGCAAAAGAATGAAACAGGACCCATACCTCACACCATGCACAAAAACTAACTCCAAGTGGATCAAAGAACTAAACATAAAGACTAAAACGATAAAAATCATGGAAGAAAAAATAGGATCTACTCTAGGAGCCCTAATACAAGGCATAAACAGAATACAAAACATTACCAAAAATGATGAAGAGAAACCCGATAACTGGGAGCTCCTAAAAATCAAACACCTATGCTCATCTAAAGACTTCACCAAAAGAGTCAAAAGACCACCTACAGACTGGGAAAGAATATTCAGCTATGACATCTCAGACCAGCGCCTGATCTCTAAAATCTACATGATTCTGTCAAAACTCAACCACAAAAAGACAAACAACCCAATCAAGAAGTGGGCAAAGGATATGAACACACATTTCACTAAAGAAGATATTCAGGCAGCCCACAGATACATGAGAAAATGCTCTCGATCATTAGCCATTAGAGAAATGCAAATTAAAACTACGATGAGATTCCATCTCACACCAACTAGACTGGCATTAATCCAAAAAACACAAAATAATAAATGTTGGAGAGGCTGTGGAGAGATTGGAACTCTCATACACTGCTGGTGGGATTGTAAAATGGTACAACCACTTTGGAAATCCATCTGGCGTTATCTTAAACAGTTAGAAATGGAACTACCATACAACCCAGAAATCCCACTCCTCGGAATATACCCTAAAGATACAAGAGCCTTCACACAAACAGATATATGCACACCCATGTTTATTGCAGCTCTGTTTACAAAAGCAAAAAGCTGGAAGCAACCAAGATGTCCGTCGACGGACGAATGGGTAAATAAATTGTGGTATATTCACACAATGGAATACTACGCATCGAAAAAGAACAGTGACGAATCTCTGAAACATTTCATAACATGGAGGAATCTGGAAGGCATTATGCTGAGCGAAATGAGTCAGTTGCAAAAGGACAAATATTGTATAAGACCACTATTATAAGATCTTGAAAAATAGAAAAAACGGAGAAGAACACAGACTTATGTGGTTACAAAGGGGGGAGGGAGGGAGGGAAGGAGAGGGCTTTTTATTGATCAATCTGTAGATAAGAACTGCTTTGGGTGAAGGGAAAGACAACACTCAATACAAGGAAGGTCTGCCTAATTGGACTGGACTAAAAGCACAGAGGTTTCTGGGATAAAATGAAAGCTTCAAAGGTCAGCGGAGCAGGGGCTGGGGTCTGGGGAACTTGGTTTGAGGGGACGTCTAAGTCAACGGGCAAAATAATTCTATTATGAAAACATTCTGCATCCCACTTTGAATTGTGGCGCCTGGGTCCTAAATGCCAACAAGCGGCCATCTAAGATACATCAATTGGTCTCAACCCACCTGGAGCAAAGGCAAAGGAAGAACACCAAGGCCACACGGCAACTAAGAACTCAAGAGACAGAAAGGGCCCCATGAACCAGAGACCTACATTATCCTGAGACTAGAAGAACTAGTTGGTACCCGGCCACAATCGATGTCTGCCCTGTCAGGGAGCACAACAGATAACTCCTGAGGGAGCAGGAGACCAATGGGATACAGACCCCAAATTCTCATTAAAAGACCACACCTAATGGTATGATTGCGACTAGAGGAATCCCAGAGACAATGCTCCCCAGAACTTCTGATGGCACAGGACAGGAACCATCCCTGAAGACAAATCATCAGGCATGAAAAGGACTGGTCAGCGGGGGGGAGAGAGATGCTGATGAAGAGTGAGCTAATTAAATCAGGTGGACACGGGAGAGTGTGTTGGCAACTCTTGACTGGAGGGGGAATGGGAAGATAGAGAGAGAGGGGAGAGGGCAAAATTGGCACGAAACGAGAGACTGTAAGGGCTGACTCAATAGGGGGAGAGCAAGTGGGAGAAGGGAGTAAGATGTATGTAAACCTACATGTGACAGACTGATTGGAGTGGTAAATGTTCACTTGAAGCTTAATAAAAATTAAAAAAAAAAAAATTAGTTGGGTTCCTCTACACTACCAAAGAGAACTCTGAATGGAAAACAATACCATTTATAATAGGGCCCTGTTATGGACTGAATTGTGTTTTCCAAAAGTATGTGTTATAAATCCTAGTCTCTATGTCTGTGCTCATAATTTCATATGGGAATGGATTGTTTTTGTTATGTTAATTAGACAGGATTAAGGTAGGGTGCAGAGATATAAAAGAGATTAAACAATCAAGGAAGAGAAGCAGATATGGGGAAAGTGAGATGCCTAGCCACATGAAGATTGCCCAGGAGCATAAGCTCAGAAGAGACAAGAATCTTCCTCTAGAGCTGACAGAGAAAGAAAGCTTTTCCCTAGAGCCAGAGCCCTGAATTCAGACTTCTAGTCTCCTAAAGCATGAGAAAATAAATTTCTGTTTGTTAAAGCCACCGACCTGTGGTATTTCTGTTGTAGCAACTCTAGATAACTAAAACAGAATTTGTTATCAGGGTGCGATATTTGGTAACTAGAAGTGCAGGTGTTGCTGTAACAAATACCTACAATGAGGAAGTGGCTTTGGAATTGCATAATGGGTGGAGGCTGGGAGAGTTTTAAAGTGCCTAATAGTAAAAGCCTATATTGCCTTGAAAAGACTGTTGGTAGTATTAGGGACCTCAAAAGAAATTCAGGTGAGAGCTCAGGAGGAAGTGAGGAGAACTATAGAGAAAGCTTCTATCATCTTAGAGAATACATGTGGGCTCCGGCAAAACAATGTTGCTAGAAATGTGAACGTTAGATGTGCTTCTGGTGAGACATTAAAAGAAAACGATGAACATGTGATTGGACAGCGGACGAAGGTTGATACTTTTTATGCAGTGGCAAAGAACTTGTCTGAATTATGTCCAACTGTTTGGTGGAAGGTAGAACTTGTAAGTAACGAACTTGGATATCTGCTGATGAGATTTCTAAGCAAGCCAAGCGGGTTCTTCTTGCTGCTTATAGTAGAATGCAACTACCACAGCAGAAAACACATTACCTTAGACTGAAATGGACAAAGAAAGACAAAAGGAAGGAACATTGTCTGTCACTTGGAATTCTACAGGCAGGAAACGGGCTAAAGCAGCCACAACTGTTGTTCTCCAAGAAAAGAAAAGGACCATCCCTAGAGCAGCTCAGAGACCTGCAGAACTGCTGGAAAGAGCACAGGAAGCAGAGCCTTCTTAGTTTCAAAGGTTGGACCCAAGGTCTCCTGGATCTCAAAGGATAGGGCCACAACCTCTTAGATTTCAAAAACCCAGATCTTTGGTAACTCAGTTCCACTGTGTGGGGCTGCCATTAAAGTGTACCGGGGGATGGGGCCACTGCTTAAAGCTGAGGGGATGGGATCGCCATGCTCAAGGGGTAGAAAAATCGGGCCTGCCAGAGTCGAGGCGTGGGGGTCACCATTCAGATGGACTAGGAAAATGGAGCTGCCAAAAGCCAAGGGAGCAGAGTTGTCATCCCAGTTGACCTGGAAGGCAGAGCTGAAATCCAGGGCCTAGGGTCCTCCACCCAGAGTACAGAGGGTGTGCCCACAGCTAGAGCCTGGAGGGTGGGGCCATTACCAAGATGGTCTCAGAATGCAGAGGATTATTTTAAAGCTTTGAGAGCTAATTTAATTAATTTTGCTGGGATTTGGACTTGCTTGGTGCCCTTTAACGCTTCTTTCCTTTCAATTTATCCCAGTTTAGTGGAAATGTATAACTTGTGTCGTTCCAACATTCTCTTTTGGAAGCAGATAACCAGTGTGCTAGATTTCACAGGTTTGCAAATGAAGATGACTTTGCCCCGGGATGGAATATGCCTAATATCTCACACATATTTGATTTAGATGATTCATAATATGAGATTTTAAACTTGGAGGTGATTTGAAACTTATGCTATGATGTGATGGAGTGAATTTGTTTTGCATGTGGCAAGGACATGAATTTTTGGAGGCCAAAGGGTAGAATGTTATGGATTGAATTGTGTACCCAGAAAACATGTGTGTGTGTGTGTGTTTTTTTTTTTTTTTTTTTGGTTACAATTCCATTTGAGAATGGGTTGTCTTTGTTATGTTAATGATACAGGATTAGTGTAGGGTATGTCTTGAGTCAATCTCTACAGAGATACAAAAAAGATTAAACAAGAAAGCAAGAGAAGTAGAGATGGGGGAAATGAAATGCCAAGCCACATGAATATTGCCCAGGAACAGAAGCTCAAAAGAGACAAGATCCTTCTCCAGAGCTCACAGAGAGAAAAAGCCTTCCCTTAGAACCAGCACCCTGTATCTGGACTTCTAGCATCCTAAAATGTGAGGAAATAATTTTCTGTTTGTTAAAGACACACACTTGTCGCATTTCTGTTACGGCTGCACTAGATAACTAAGACACCCCCGAAATTCCTAGGAATAAATCTAACTAGGGGCATAAAAGGCTTATACAAGGAAAAGTATAAAACACTACTTCCAGAAACCAAAAGAGAATTACATAGATGGAAAAACATCCCATGCTCATAGATTGGAAGACTTAACATTGTGAAAATGTCAATAGTACCCAAAGTGATCTATAGATATAACGCAATCTTGATCCAAATTCCAACACTTTTTAATGAAATGAAAATAATTAATCTTCAACTTTATATGTAAAGGAAAGGGGGCCCGAATGGCTAAAGCAATATTGATTAAGAAAAACAAAGTAGGAGGCCTCACATTTCCCAATCTCAAAAGTTACTACACAACCATAGTAATCAAACAACCTGGTACTGGTTCAATGACAGACACACAGATTAATGAAATGGAATTGAGAACCCAGAAGTAAATCTATCCATCTACAGGCAGTTGAGCTTCAACAAAGAAACAGTCTTTTTAACAAATGACATTGAGAAAACTGGTCAGCCATTTATACAAAAATGAAACAGAATCCATACCTCACACCATGCACAAAAACTAACTCAAAATGGACCAAAGACTAAATGTTAAAGGTACAATTATAAAGCTCATAGAAGATAATTTAAGAACAAAACTAGGGGACTTAATTTTTGGTATAAATAGCCTATCAAATACAACTAAAAATGCATGAACAGAAGATAATTTAGGTAACAGAGACATCCTAAAAAATTAAGTACTTATGCTCATCAAAAGACAAAAATTAAAAAGAGAACCTACAGACTGGGAAAAATTCTTTGGCAACAACATATCTAACAAGTGTTTAATCTTTAAAATATATAGAAAACTTCAATAATTCAACAACAAAAAGATAAGCAATCCAATCAAAAAATGGTCAAAGGACATGAACAGACACTGCAGATAAGAGAATGGACATTCAGATAGCCAACAAATACATGAAAAGATGCTCACTTCATTAGCCATTATGCTGTCATTAGGTGCTGTTGAGTCGGTTCCAACTCATAGCAACCCTATGTATAACAGAACAAAACACTGCCTGGCCCTGCACCAACCTCATGTTGATATTAGCCATTATAGGGATGTAAATCAAAAGTACAATGAGATATCTGACATCCCTGCAAAAATGACAATGATGAAAAAGACAGAAAACAACAAATTCTGGTGAGGTTGTGGGGAGATTAGGCCTCTTATATATTGCTGTTGGGGCTGTAAATGGTACAACCACTGTGGAAAACAGAATTGTGCTTCCTCAAAAAGTTAGAAATAGAAAATACCTTATAATTCAGTAACTCCACTCCTAGGTATATATCCAAGAGATATAACAGCAATGACACAAATAGACATGTGCACATCAGTGTTCATTGCAGCATTATTCACAATACTGAAAAGATGGAAACAACCTAAGAACCCATCAACAGATGCATGGATAAACAAATTGTTGTACATACATACAATGGAATACTACCTACACAACTATAAAGAATAATGGGTCAGCAAAACATAACATGGATGAATCTAGAGGACATTAAGCTGAGTGAAATAATTCAAACACAAAAGGACAAATATTGTACGATTCCATTATAATAGACAAGAATAGGTATACACACAGAAAGAAACATTCTTTGACAGTTACCAGGGATGGGAGAGGGAAGGATACGGAATCACTTTCTAGATAGTTCAACCAAAACCATTGCCATCAAGTCGATTCTGACTCATAGTGACTCTATAAGGCAAAGTAGAACTACTCCATAGGGCTTCTAAGGAGAAGCTGGTGGATTCAAACTGCTGATATTTTGGTTAGCAGACAAGCTCTTAACCACTGTGCAACCGGGGCTCCTCTAGATAGTAGACATTTGTTATTTTTGTGGATGGGAAAAGCAATGCCAATATGGCTGAAGTCTGCACAACCTGATGAAGGTAAATGAAGATACTGAGAAATACGCAACAAAAAGGGAAAACTTCGGTAAATACCATAACAAATAAGTGTCTTAGTCACCTAATGCTGCTGTAATAGAAATACCACAAGTGGATGGCTTTAACAAAGAGAAATTTATTCTCTCATAGTCAAGTAGGCTACAAGTCCAAATTCAGGGCATCAGTTCCAGGGGAAGCCTTTCTCTCTCTGTCGGCTCTGGAGGAAGGTTCTTGTCATCAATCTTCTCTCGGTCTGGGAGCATCTCAGTGCTGGAATCTCAGGTCCAAAGGATGCACTCTGCTCCCAGTACTGCTTTCTTGGTGGTATGAGTTTCCCCTGTCTCTCTGCTCACTTCTCTCTTTTATATCACAGAAAAGAATGGCCTAAGACACTTTCTAATCTTATGGACCTAATCAATAAAAAAATAGAACTGCTGTTAATCCATCTTATTACATCATAGTGTTGGGATTTACAACAGATAAGGAAATCATACCAGATGATAAAATGGTAGACAATCATACAAGGGAATCATGACTTAGCAAAGTTGACAGATATTTTTTAGGGGACATAATTCAATTCATGACACGTAGGTAGATATATATGCATATATGTATATGGGAAGGCATATGTGGATATATGCACATGCATGTATAGGTGTGTCTGCAGGCCTATGTATATCCATGTTTGTGTGTGCTGCATATATATCCATATACATAATAAAGCACATGGGTGCACAATTACAGAGACTTCCTAGACATGACATATCCTAAAAACTCCCAGAATTAGTTTACCGGGTTAAAAAGCTTAGGATGATAAGTTGGGTGAGATAACACAGTCAACTGGCTTAACATAGTTCATAAAGTTAATGTTCTACATTCTAGTTTGATAAGGAGAGTCTGGGGTATTAAAAGCTTGCAAGTGCCCATCTAAGATACAACTCTACTCATCTGGAACAAAAGAGAATGAAGGAAACCAAAGACTCAGAGATGAAACTAGTCCCCAGGACTAATAGCCCAAATGAACCACAGTCTTTTCTAACCTGAGACCAGAACTAGATGGGCCCAGCTATGACTACTGACCATTCTGACCTGGGATACCATAGAAGGTCCCAGATAGAATGGGATAAAAAGGTAGAACAAAACTCAGATTTCTGGAAAAAAAAAGTCACACCTACTGAACCAATAGAGACTAGACAAATCCCTGAGGCTCTGACCCTAAAAAATAAATAAATAAATAAATATCCTTCAGTTGGCACTGAAGCCACTCCTAGAGCTCACTTTTCAGCCAAATAATAGATTGGCTTATAAAATAAACAATATCACCCATGAGTAATGTGTCACTTAACCAATCAACTGTATGAGACAAAATGGTCAACATTTACCCAGAAGCAAAGATGAGAATTCAAGGAGGGGAAAAGAAGCTAGATCAATGGAAACAGAACACACAGAATGGAAATAATGAGAATGCTGACGAGTTGTGAGAATTGTAACCAAAGTCATGGAAAATCTGTACAAAAATGTTAAATCAGAACATAGTTTGCTGTGTAAACTTTCACCTAAAAAACAATAAGATACTAACAAAAAAACTCAAAATATTAATGAGACCACTTTCCTTTTTATGTAATAATACAGTAAAATTTGTGAAAGCTGGAACCTGTGTAAGGCAGCAATCTGTCAGAAAAAGAAAACTCAAATATTTTCCACCATGAGCTGAGCAAGATGGTGAAGTACTCTGGACAGTGGCTGAGGTGTTGAAGAGTCAGGGTGAGTTCAGAAGCAGGAGAGAGGAGGGTCAGGGACTGCCCAGAAGCTGGGAGAGTCTACCTGCTAACAGCCAGAGCACTGGCTCATGGCAGCCATTTTGGGACAGTGCAAGACAACACCCCAATCAGGGAACATGTAACAGGAGCTAATCTGAGGAAGCTGTAGCCTGATTTTTTTTTTTTTTTTAACACAACTCTAATTGTCATGGGAGTTTGAAGTACACACAATTGGAAGGGGTTGAAGGGAAACCAGGGTGCTGTAAGAGAGTGCTGCTGAATCTTGCTGAGGCCCAAGAAGGAAGGACACTAGGAAGGGAAGGAACTGCAAGGGCAGCAAAGCAAGGGGAATATTTCAGACCAATGGGCAACACAGAGGGATACAGCTGGCTCCCTGAACACAGTGGGAAACTTTGGGAGAGCCAGAATGCTCCTTGGAAGAAAAAGATGCTAAGACTTCATCTCACATACTTTGAACATGTTATCAGGAGGAATCGGTTCCTGGAAAAGGACCTTAAGCAGAAAAAAAGCAGAGGGCCATCAAAAAAAAAGGAAGACCCTCAAAGTGATGCATTGACAAAGAGGCTGCAACAATGGCCTTAAACCCAGCAATGATTGTGAGGATGACACAGGACAAGGCAGTTTTTCCTTTTGTTTTGCAAGGAGTCACAATGAGTTGGAACCTACTACAAGGCATCTAACAACAACAATTGTTAATGACCGTGAATATCTTCTCATATGTTTGTTGACTGCTTGGGTATTCTCTTTTGTGTGAGTATTCTGTTCATGTCCTTTGCCCATTGTGTGATTGGGCTGTTTGTCTTTTTGTTGTTGAGTTGTTGCAGTTTTCTACAGAATTTAGAGATCAGGTCCTTATTGGATAAGTCGTTTCTGTAGAATTTTTCCCAGTCTGTAGATTATCCATTTATTCTTTTTGTGAGCATAAGTTTTTAATTTTTATGAGGTCCCAATTTTCTATTTCATCTTCTATTTGTACATGTATTATGTTTGTTATCCTATTTTTACAAAAGATTAGGTCCCATAGTTTTTTTCCAAGGATTTTATGTTTTTAGGTTTAATATTTAGTTCTTTGATTCATTTTGAGTTAATTTTTGTGTATGGTGTGTTTAATTTTTCTACAGGTGGGTATTCAGTTTTGCTAGCACCATTTATTAAAGAGACTGTTTCTGCCCCACTGAATGGACTTTGACTCCTTGTCAAAAATCAGTTGTTCATAGATGGATGGGTTTAATTCTGAGTTCTCAATTCTGTTCCAGTGGTCTATGTATCTATTGCTGAACAAATGCCAGCCTGTTTTGATTAGAGTGGCTGCATAGTATGTTTTGATATCGGGGAGCGTAAGGCCTCCTGTTTTGTTCCTTTTCTTCAATATTGCTTTGGCTATTCAGGGTTTCTTTCCTTTCCATATGAAGTCAGTCATTAGTTCTACCATTTTAGTAAAGAATGTTGTTGAGGTTTTTATCAGGATTGTATTTTATCTCTACATTGCTTTAGGTACAATTGACATTTTCACTGTATGGTCCTCCAGTCCATGAGCACAGGGCGCCCTTCCATTTTTCTAGGTCTCTTTTAGTCTCTTGTGGTAATGTTTTATCGTTTTCATTGGATAAGTCTTTCATGTCCCTGGTTAGGTTAATTCCTAGGTATTTTATCGATTTAGGGCTAATGGTCTTCTTTTCTTGATTTCTTTTTTGGAGTAGCCTTTGTTAGTGTAGAGGAACCCAACTGATTTTTGTGTTTTAATCTTATAACTTGCAACATTGCTAAACTCTTCTACTAGTTCCTGCAGTTTTCAGGGGTTTTTTTTGTAATGGTACATGTGGCACCAAATGTGGATGTAGTAAGCAAAGCACAACCAAAGTAAAATATGAGTGAGCATACATGGATAAGTATAGTCATATTGGTATATAGGCAGTTACACAGATGAGAACAGATAGAAATATCTATTGGAAAAAAAAAACAAAAAACTTTGCCGTCGAGTTGATTCCAACTAATAGTGACCCTATAGGACAGAGTAGAACTGCCCCATAGAGATTCCAAGGAGTTCCTGGTGGATTCAAACTGCTAACCTTTTGGTTAGCACCCATAGCTCGTAACTGCTACACCACCAGGGTTTCTTAAATATCTATAGGTATTTGTAAATACAAATATCTGGGTACAAGCATATAGATTTGTTGAAGACACAAATACATATACTCCAGAGGCATAATTGAACTCCTTCCATGATAGATTTTTAGTGTTTGAAAGCTAAGGACCACAGTTTCACGGGATAACTCAGTCAATTGTCATAACATGGTTCACAAAAATCATGATCTGTATCCCAGCGAAGTGACTAGTGTCTGGAATTAAAAGCTTGAGAGCTGACCATCTAAGACACAATTTTTGTCTCTCCTCTCCAGAAGCAAAACAACCAAGGGTAACCAAAACTCCGAGAAGAGACAAGTCTACATAAGCCACAATCTCATCTACCCAAGTTCAAAGGACACACTCTGCTCCCAGCACTGCTTTCTTGGTGGTATGAGGTCCCCTCTCTCTGCTTGCTTCCCTTTATCTCTTGTGTATTAGATCAGGGATGTGACCTTAGTAAGGGTGTCACAATCCTACCCTAACCCTCTTTAAAAAAAATTACTGTCACAAAATGGAGGAAAGCCACACAACACTGGCAATCATGGCCTAACCAAGGAGACACTTTTTTTGGGGTGGGGCACAATTCAATCCATGACATGTGATCTATATGATAGTTGGTTATTATATACGTATTTATTTATATTTATTAAAATATCTGTATTTAATTATATAAATATTTACTTTCATAGGTAGATACATATATCAAGATCAAGAACATCAAAATACTTATTTCGGTCATTGATCGATATCTTTCTGTCCAGGAAAGAATGTCTTTATAGCCCTTAACCACTGTACCACCAGGGATTGTGTATTTCCAAGCAGGGAGTCTCATCTCATTTCTATAGATAGCTTCTCTCTTTGGATGAATTATTATAACATTGACTCTTTTTCTCTATATGTCAGTTGCTATCTTTTTTTATTATATATGATCTTATCCATGACATGTTCATTGTTACAATACAACCCTTACAATTTTATAAAATTGTCACCAATTTAATAACAAAAAGATTTGGGCAGTGTCCATTGACTTAAGTTTCAACAAAAAAAAATGTATATAGAACTAAATTTTATGGATGAATAATGATTAACATGATGAACAAAAATGATATTAAAGTTATAGGAAAAGATTATGGCTCAATACAGTTAATATTTATTACAACTGGAATTGTGTATATTTGAATATAAGTTCATGAGTTGCTCATTGTATGTGTTCAAGAGGGAAGTAAAAGGATGTTCTTTTTTATTTTTTTAAGCATTTTACAAAAGGGAGCCAAGCACCAATAGGGGCTTAATTAGCTTATATGTATGCTCCTATGAGAGTTGCATGGTGACCTTACTCTACTGATTGTTGAACCAGAAAAGACCAGATTCGGTAGTGCCAAAATTTATTTGCCAACAAAATAAATCAGCCAGAAATCAGGGACAAATTACTAAACTTGGATGAAAAACATGGAGGAAAAAAGCTCAAAGCAGAATTTGCAAAAAAGTGAGGTGAAGCTGTATGAACAACACGATCTGGCTCACATACTGCAAAAGAGCAAGGATTATCAACCCCAGAGAACAGAAGTAGGGAGTGGGCTTGAGCTGCCAAATATTACTGTACTTGACGTTCTGTTACTTTATCTGACATTGGCTCAAAATAAATGGGTCTGTGCTCACTCTACCAATGTCCCAAAACATACTTCTGGGAGTTAATGCTATTGTCCACATCAGGATAGGAATACTTTTTCTGCTCAATCAATCCAATTTTATTTAAATTGTGACAGAATTAACAACTAGAATCTTATGTTCTTTGCTACCTCAAGTCATAGCTTGTTGCACCATAACTTTCTCATGGCATTTTTAACATCTGCGTTCCTCAGAGTGTAAATCAGAGGGTTGAGCAAGGGTGTCCCAATAGTGTAAAACACAGCCACCATCTTGTCCACTGGAAATGTGATTGGAGGGCGAGTATATGTGAATACACACGGAACAAAGAATAAGATGACAGCACTAATGTGGGAAGTGCAGGTAGAGAGGGCTTTCTTTCTTCCTTCTGCACTCTTGTTACTCAGAGAGTGTAAGATGAAAATATAGGAGATGATCAGGATTATGAAACTCACCATGCATATGGTCCCACTATTAAACACTATGAGTAGATTTATGACATAAGTATCCATGCAGGCAGTTTCAACAAAGGTTGTACATCACAGAAATAGTGGTCAATAACATTGGGCCCACAGAATGGTAATTTCAAAACCAAGAAGACCTGTACTAATGAATGGATGCAAGATCCCACCCAAGCCAGATTCAAAAATTCATCACAGACACACTGGCTCATGATGGTTGTGTACTGCTGGGGTTTGCAAATGGCCACACAGCGATCAAAGGCCATGAGTATGAGCACGAAGATCTCCATGCACCCAAAAAAATGGGCTGCAAAAATCTGAGTCATGCACTCATTGTAGGAGATGACTTACTTCTTAGATGCAGCATCTATAATCAACCTGGGAGCTGTGGTTGTTGAGTAGCAGGCATCAGCAAAGGACAAGTGGAAAAGGAAGAAGTACATGGGGCCTCCTAACATCCGACTGTATCTGATGGTCATCACAATAAGTAAGTTTGCCAACAGAGTTGCAAGGTAGAGAAACAAGAAGACCACAAACACTATTTTCTCCTTCAGAACATCCTGTGTTAACCCAGACAGAATGAACTCAGTCACACTGCTGTTCAGCTCCATGGTTACAGTTGACCTGAAATGATGCACTGAGAAATGGTTTCTCTGCAAAGAGAAGGGTGTAGGTGGTGATTTGGCAATAGCAGCAGACTCGGAGTCTAAACTGTAACTGTGTAATTCTAATTCCATTCAGGCTCAGTGATAGAAATCTCACCTTCAGAGTGGAAGACCTGGTTGTTTCCCAGCTGATGCACGGCATGTGCAGCCACAAACCCATCCATCGATGGAGGCTTCCTTGTTTCAATGCTGCTGAATGGTCTCAGCTGAGCTTCCAGACTAAGATGGAGCAGAAGGGAAGGCCTGGGAAACTACTCCGGAATATCAGTGAATGAAAACCCTGCGGATCATTATGGTGCGATCCCATGTTGTGCATGAGGTCACTGTAAGTCACAGATGACTTGATGGCCGCTAACAAGGACACAATCAGTTGGGAATTTTTTTTTCTTTTTTATGCTGATGTCCATGCTTTAACTACAGGCATTGACTAAATGTCTTCCTTGTGGGTCTAAGACATTTTGGGGGGAGAAAAAAAAAAACACAGGCAATTTTGCTCTCTGACAAATTCTGAGAACTGCTTATTTTGCTTTATGACCTTGAACGAGTCACTTTAATACCTTGAAACTTTTTCTTCATATAAAACTTAGATTGTATGTAAGAATCCCTTGGAGCCCTGTTGGTGTGGTTAAGATCTCAGCTGCTAACCAAAACATCGGCAGTTCAAATCCATCAGCTGCTCCTTGGAAATCCTATGGAACGATTCTCCTCTGTCCTACAGGTTCACTAAGAGTCAGAATTGACTTGATAATGTTTCTTTCTTTCTTTCTTTTTTTTTTTTTTTTTTTGGTTAAGAAGTCCTTGTAGTGCAGTAGTTAAATGCTAGGTTGCTAACTGAAAAGTTGGTGGCTGGAACCCACCAGCCCTCCTGTGAGCGAGAGATGTGGCAGCCCGCTTCCCTAAAGATAACAGCCTTGGAAACCCTATGGAGCAGTTCTACTCAGTCCTGTAGAGTCGCTACGGGTAGGAATCGATTTGATGGCAACAGTTTTTTTGGTATGAAAGCATATATGGAATATATGTGTATAACTCAATATTCAAAAAACATTATTCCTATATAATTCAAACATTAAATTTGGAGATTTCCTACTGAGAAAAAAAATATTCCTTGATTTGGACACAAGTTTAAACCAGTTATCCCTGACTTCTTCAGTATCTGAGTTGGGTTATGTGTTTTCATTTACTTTGGCCTAAATGGTATGTTAGCCACTTTTTACGCCTCTCGACCTCAGTTTTAAGGTCTTGTTCAGGTTCTATTGCACTTAGTGTCAAGGTGGGTCCTTTTGAAATGCATACAGCTCAGCTGACTGGAGTGGAGCCTCATCTTTGTATAGGTTGAGCCTTCTATTAGATGATGCTTCCTGGATCAGTTACATTTGCAAAGGTTTGCCTCTTTTTCCTTTATTTCTGTGACATAAAGCTTACAAACATCATTATGGTTTTCCTGTGTGACAGTTAGGGAGCCCTGCTAGGTTCGTTTTGGTTTTTCTGTGTCATATTTGGAAAACCAAAGGCTTTCCATGTAACCTAATAGAAAGATGTCAGTCATAAATTATCTGCCTAGTTTTCAGTGGCATGCTGTCATGTCACAGACTGGTGGCACCAAAATGCCACTGACCTGATTGGTGGATTGTATTGTCAGATCATATTTCTCAAAATCCATATTACCAACCATAAAGTTAAACACACTCAATTAGTAAGCATGCTTTCCAATACTGAAAACACATGCCATCAAAAAACATTTTTTTAAAATAAAAATTTGGTAATGAAAGGGTTAAGAAGAAATGATATCTCCAGCTTTGACTCTTGATTTTGCCTTCATTGTCAGTCAGGACACACGAGATGTTTGACTAAATCATCGAGGCTGGTATTATCGAGCAGAATTACTGTATATGTGAAATCATCCATTACTCACGTTAGATACATAGTATAGGGTTTCACATCCTATGGATGCAACCGGATATACCACTTCTTGTATTTCTAAAAGCTAAATGATGTCTTCACTCAATGTGATTCTACCACTATCTTACAAAACTTTTGTTTTTCTGCCAATTTTTGTTTCTCTTAAAAAATAATTTAAAAAATATATTTCATCATTTCACCTTGAAGATATCTTCCCCTAAGTTGTACTCTATTTTTTTGCATATGCATATATATCTATAGAATTGTAAACATTCTCTGATATTTTAAACATTCTGGTTTTCTTTTGGAATTGTTAAAACCTTTTTCCTATATAAAGATTATCTATAATGTATCCATTTACTTTAGGAGCTGTAAATTAACATACAGAAAATTCATAATATGTTCTCAAAATTTTTTAAGCATTTAATTTGTTTTCAAATGTTCACTCTCATAGAAGATTTTTGAACGAACCTCTCCCCATGGTATAGTCTTTTATTTATTATTATTCATTTTAGAAAGTAAATTTCAAGATTATTGAGGCAAAAGCTGTGATTATCTTCATACTGATTGGTAACTACTGTCAAATAGCCTTCCATTTTTTTTTGTATCAATGTTTATTAGAAATATTTTAATTATACAGTGAATATATTTATGTAATTAAATATCCAACCTTTACAATAAATTACAAGATTGAAAAAATTATCCTTCTAAAATTCATAAATTCCCAGTTCCACGTTACAGAGGTGACTAATAGTTCCTTACATATTTTTCCAACTTTTCAGAGTTATACATGTACATATTTTGTTTATATATCCTTTTTGATGTAAAAATTGGATTGTTTTTTCCACTTGTTTCTAAAATTACAGGAATATGAAACAGACTTCTAATGAATATCAAACTTGGAGCATTATCGTATTTGCTTGATGAGTAAAAGTAACACTGTGATATACATTTCCTTGATTACCAGTGATAGTATAATTTTTGTACATGTTTTATTTATATTTTATCTTTCTGATTTACATATCTTGGTCCATTAGTTTTTTTAATATCTTTAAATTTGAGCTCTTTCCCTTTTTTCATATTTATGTCCATCAGTCATCAATTTGGAGAGTTGTGTCTTTATCCTGTCTTATATTATTTCTATAATTTTTAATATTAATGTCAAAGGATCTAAAATTTATTTAGAATGAATTTTGAGGTACTCTTTCTTTTTCTGATTAATCACTATTCCTCAATGAATCAATAACACCTTCAACTCAGCCATCATATGTACCAAGAACCTAATCAGGTCTCTGGTAGGTATAGCAGCACATAGATATGTGTCTTCAAGCGCTTTGTGATCACATTGGAGGGATAACACAATTCTGAATAAGATAATTATCTGCGAAAAGTTACACGTGACTATATATGATAATACCTAATGAATTGTGGTTCCAAAAGTAGACAGAACCCTCAAGAACAAATTGAGGATCAGTGAAGTTTCAAAAATGAAAAATGAATGGAGTTACTGATTTCAATGTATGAAACTGAAGTTTCTCACTAAATTTTCTAGAACTAAAGTATTGAAAAGCTTATACTGAATTTTACCAAGTAGAATTAATGTTTCAAATTAGTAAGTGAAATTGTTCCTCTTATAAAGCTGTACAAAAAGAAATAAAACTTTGTTTTATTTATTTATTTTTTCTGTGACCCAGCTCAAATATTATCTCAGTGTGATAATACCAGTTATAAAAACAAAAAGCTTTGACCGGCAGTTTCACTTATCTCTGACAAATAAAAAAAGCAAGTGAATTAATTATTACTTTATTTTGAAACACTAAGTTCCCGACAGGGACTAAAGACAAAAGCATGTCATTTGCTGTGAGGAGAGGAGCAGTTAGGCTAGCGAGTGAGTAAAAGATGATAAGGAGGGGGAGAAGCATGAACTGATTCAGGTAAGCATTGTAAAAAAACCGTACTCTTATTAAAACAAGAAGTTGTAAGAGGTAAGTTTGTGGGCTGATGATGGACAGCAGTGAAAGTCAGGTGATGCAATTCTATTTGATTTTGCTTTAAATGAGCAAAGAAGATTTGAAACCTGAAGATAGGCAAGCAGCACTTCACAAAGATGTATGCATTAGCTAAGATCAGCAGTCCCTTAGAGTTCTATCGCTGAGCTCAGCCACTGTTTCCTAATACTCCTGAACAGTCCTACCTCCCTGATATTGGAGAACACCACGGTAGGGGAACTTGCTATTAGCTGTTCTTTAGTATCTTTAATTTTTACTTTACCTGTTGAAATGTTAATAGTCCAAATTATAGCTCATCCCAAATCTCTATCTCTGGCCCCAAAAGTCTTCCCTTTTCTTCCCAGACAAATAGGCATCTACCTCTATCCCCTATACTCTTATATTAGTGTGTACTTTATTAGGTATGTATTGAATTGAATGAGGTAATATTAAATTATATATTATTTTTGCATGACCTTAAATAGGTTTTCACTTTCATTATTTGACCTGCGTGCTTTTTCACGAGGTAAGTTAGCCATTTATCTTGTTTTCCTTATGCACAAAGATTCATCTGTAATAGAGTTTTGCTGAGTATAACCAGGCTATAAAAAGGTTTGGATGCTACTAGATAGCCTCTCTCTCTAGTGTCTAACAACAATCATATAAATCATCAAATCTCAACCATCCATGTAGACCGCATCCTAGAAAAGAGAAGTCCCAAACCAGCAGAGAATGACGTCAAATGACACCTTAAGTTTCTTTCCTGTCTCCAGAACCAACCACTGTAAACTTCATGGTGGGACAAATACCAAACTAGGTGCATAACAAATAATAGTGAAGGGAGGGAAGGGACAGAGACTGGCCGAAGTTAAAGCAGGAGAGAGGAGAGTGACAGTCAGTGAATTCCAGGGAAGGAAGAAGAGTAAGAGTATGGGATGCAGAAAGATAAATGGGAGGAGACAAACGAGAGTGTTATTGAGGGTTGTGTGACCCAAGATTTCATCACAGAGTTCAACTTTTTTCTCCCTGACCAACTATACTACCACTTGGACCTCAACCTGAGAGCAGGTGCCGTTGTAGGTCATGATCAAGGGTTGCCATGGGTCTTTAAAATCCTGTCTCATAAACGTCACCATTGAACTTCAAATCTTTAAAAGAGGATCCCGAAGATTAGAAATTTCTGCTCAGGCTGGCTTCAATGCCATAGTATAGTTTATTTCCTCTTGTGTAAGCAGGAAGGACTTTGATAGATACTGTACTTGCTCTGAGGCCAGCAAAGATTTAGGAATCCTTGTCCACCTTCACCTTTCATTGGGGGGTAAAGACCGAGTATAGATTCCATCAGAGCATAGATTACACAAGATCACTTATAAGGAGGTATTGTGAAGAAAATATTTTTAACAGACTTGAAAAACTTACCTCTTTTCTTATAAGCAGATATATGACTTCCAATTAAGTATATTTTTCATATCTTCAGCATTAATTTGCTTAGAAGATGAATCATATGAATCCCAGTTGAAACATGGAAATAGTACTTCATTGACATTTCTCAATGCTTTCTATCACAGGAGGTTATGGAGAATGGGGAGTTTAAGGAGAGAAGGAACCCAGCAAACGCAGACTTTACACTGTTGCTCCCCAGAAGCAGTAGCTTAGAAAAAACAAGTGGGTCGATGACACTGGGAAGTGTGGTTTAAAAAAATAAAATATCAAATGTTCATCAATCTTGCTCTTGAAAAGGTGTTTTTGGAATAAGCTATTTCAGTACACTGAGGGAGAAATAACTTTGAGGTCAGTCCCCTTCCCACAGGTACTTTTGAGTTAAGGTTTCTCTTTTTACTGTGTTGGATATTTATTGTAATTCACACAAAATCTGCAAAAGCCTATGGCAGGCTTTCAGCCTCAGGAGCTCCAAAAAAAACATTACTCCCAGCCAAGTCCCTAAGGATGTTCCAATGTGCTACCCAGGTCAGACAGTTCAAGAGCAAAAGCAAACCTTGGGGCCAATAAGTTAAACTCCATTCTCACTTTGAATGCATTTGAGGAAACCTCAATCCCTTCTCCATAGGATTGCTTAAACCCATCTCTTCTAGAAGGATTAAAGTCTTGAAGCCAGTTAAAGGCTCAGATGAGTGAAATATGTGTGGTAGACATGAATTCAGGCAAGTTTCTTAACCCATTAATTTCAGTTTCCTCTTTTGTAAGAGATATCTGGTAATAATTATTACTTATTACTTTTAACAATATTAATATTACATTCTCCTCTTTCTAACCCCATCTATGTTTTAAGATAGTTCTTAAAGAAGGGAGACAGAAGGAAAAGAGAAAGGAAATATGGAATACTTGTCTTATGTGTTTTCTTTTTCTTTTTAAAGTTATGATTTTCCACTCATAGGAAAGAAACCTGGATTTTTGTTTTTTTAATGTGGTTGCAAGTAATTAAAGATGGAACAGATTACATTGCAATATTGCTTTCTTATTTGGGAGACCATGCTTCTATCCAGAATTCTGACGTCAGAATGTCCTGCTAGGTGTATCAGTGCCTGCCAGGTATGCCCAATGAGGATGAAATGAGAGGTCCAAGGAGGGGCTGAGACTGAGAGATGGGAGGCAGAAAAGGTGGCATGATTTGCATTTTTACCGAAGGGCCTAGTGGCAAAAAGCAGACCCAAACTTCATGCCCAACATCTGGAATTTTTTGTTATAAACAGAGGAGCATACTCCTGAGGAAGCTTTTTGGTGAGTCATTGAAAGTATATAAGCCTCAGATTTTCCATCAATTGAATGGGAACAAGAAGACTTAACTTTAAAAAGCTTCTGTAAAAACTAAAAGATATAATACACAGAAAGAAAGCACCCCTGCTACAGAAATATGCGAAGAAGTACTTACGTGTTTTTATTAATCCTTCCTAAACTTGTGAACTATATGAAGAAGGTGGCATCAGGATTGGGGGAAGTCTCATTAACAACCTGCAATATGCAGATAACGCAATGTACCTTGCTCAAAGTGAAGAGGACTGGAAGCACTTACTGATGAAGATCAAAGACAACAACCTTCAAAACGGATTACACATCAACATAAAGAAAACAAAAATCGTTACAACTGGACCAATAAGAACATCATGATAAATGGTGAAAGACTGAAGTTGTCAAGGATTACATTTTACTTGGATCCACAATCAATGCCCATGGAAGCAGTAGTGTATAAATCAAGCAACACATTATACTGGGTTAATTTACTGCAAAAGACCTCTTTAAAGTATTAAAAAGCAAATATGCCCCTTTGAGGACTAAGGTGCGCCTGACCCAAGCCATGGTGTTTTCAGTTGTCTCATACACATGTGAAAGCAGTACAATGAATAAGGAAAACCAAAGAAGAGCAGATGCCTTATAATTATGGCACTGGTATGGACTGTCAGAGGACTGAACAAATCTTTCTTGGAGGAAGTACAGCCAGAATGCTCATTTGAAGAAAGGATGACTCGACTACGTCTCACATACTTTAGACATGTTACTGGGAGGGACCAGTCCCTGGAGAAGGACATCATGCTTGGTAAAGTAGAGGGTCAATGAAAGAGAGGAAGACCATCAACAAGATGGATTGGCACAGTGGCTGCAACAATGGGCTCAAGTATAACAATGATTGTTAAGGGTGGCACAGGACCTGGCAGTGTTTCGTTGTGTTAGACATAGGGTTGCTATGAGTCCAAACTGACTCAATGGCACCTAACAACAATAAACTTGCACACTTCAGGACCAGAGAAGGGAAATAACTCACCTAAGGTCACACAGTTAGTTAGTGACAGAATTGAGCATAGGATAGAATCTTTAATTACAAGTCTAAAGCTCTTTTCTTTTGATAAGGTATGTACAGTAAAGTCATAAATGTTCTTGGCCTGGAAAATAACAACAGCCAAAAGTGGAGTCCAGGGGTGGCACAAATGGTTAAGTGCTTCCCTACTAACTGAAAGGTTGGTAGTTTGAACTCACCCAGAAGCCTGGAAAGAAAGGCCTGTCAAAATGCTTCCAAAAGGCACCAGCCTTCAAAATCTTATGGAGTGCAATTCTACTCTGCACACATGGGGTCACCATGAGGCAGAATCAACTCAAAGGCAACTAAAAAAAAAAAAGTTTCAAAGGAGATCATGGAACTGTCCAAGGGTAAGAAGTTAAGTAAATGTTCCCTTGAGGTTCTTTCAAGATCTGAGGTGAACAGATCAGGAGTGCTCATTAAATATTCATTGTAGACTGAATGACTGGATTATTCAACTGGACTGCAGGTTAAATGTCAGGGTATTATTGAATGCAGTTGATCATGGAACATTCAGTTATGGGAACTGAGAACACATGACAACTGAGATATTTTGGGTTTAGATCCACTTGTTTCTCACGTGTAGTTTTAGGATGAATTAGTGTCCTACTTTAAACCCTGTTCACTTAACCTTATTTTAAACCCTATTTGTTTGCATCTTATCAAGGTGACATTTCTAGTGAATAATTCAGAAACTATGGCAAGATTCAAACCCAATTAATAAAATGAAAAATTGAAGTAAGAGATTATTTTATTGGGATCCAAAATGCCTTCAGAATAAAATTCAAATCATTAATAACACTTATTTTTGCAGATTATAGGAGAGGGAATGGAGAATGAGGAAGAGTAGATAGACAGTAATACCTTTATTTTCTGTTTTAATTTTTTATATAGATTTGGGAAAATAACTAGAGTAGATAATTTATTTGTAATAGTCTTCGCTGTGTTATGTTAAAGTGTTATCTACAGTTATTTTCAAGATCAAGGGACGAATCCCAGCAACAGCTGCATTCACTTGCCAAACTCAACATTTTAGTAGATTAATATTGTAAATACCTTTAAATTTCAAAAAGGGAAGATAGCTCACTTATTTTCATTTACTCAACAGACACTAACTGAGCTCCTGCAACAGGCGGTTCTAGATACTGATGACACATCGGTGAATCACATAGGAAAAAATCTCCTGCCTCACAGTTTATTCTATGAGAGGAGGCAGGTAAGACACAATAAGGAAATAAACTATATAGTAGGTTATAGAGTAGAAATTGTTATGGAAATATGCAGAGTAAATAGGAGAAGCTATAAAAGCCAGGTTGGGTAATGCTATTTTAAAAAAATATAGGCAGGGTTCAGATGTGTTTGCTTTGAATTCTCTCTTTACTGACTAATGCTCAAATAGAATTATTTTCACTTGGGTAAACTAAGTCAACAAAATTCAAATCAATGAGTAAATTGAATGCAATCCCCTTTTGAAATCTAAATTTTACTCTAAAATACCTCCAGCCTCTGTTTACCCTGTAGTCAGCTCATGACACCTGCAACTTTGATACTGGTTTTGCTAGGAAAATGATTTATCAAGAGTCCTCTTTGATTGAACTCAAATTAAAGCTACTCATCAATGGTTCCCTTATGAGATCTACTTCCCTTCCTCTCCCTCAGATGATTGGCATGGGGTGGTCAACTGACCCAAAAAGACCTCATCCATTGGCAGGAAATGACCAATCAGGTGTTATCTCTCAAGAACTTTAACAAGTGATTCAGATCTGTTGTTGCTATTGTTGTTGTTAGGTGTCATCGAGCCAGCTCCAACTCATAGCAACCCCATGGACAACAGAGGGGAACACTGCCCGGTCCTGTGCCATTCTCACAATCCTTATTATACTTGAGCTCTTTGTTGCAGCCACTGTGTCAAATCCATCTTGTTGAGGGATTTCCTCTTTTTTGATGACCCTCTACTTTACCAAGCATGATGTCCTTCTCTAGGAACCAGTCCCTCCTGATAATAAGTCCAAAGTATGTGAGACACGGTCTTACAATCCTTGCTTCTAAGGAGCATTCTGGTTGTACTTCTTCTAAGACAGATTTGTTTGTTCTTTTGGCAGTCTTTGGTATATTTGATATTCTTCGCCAACGCCACAATTCAAAGACATCAATTCTTCTTTGGTCTTCCTTATTCCTTGTCTAGCTTTTGCATGCATATGAGGCAATTGAAAACACCATGACTTAAGTCAGGTGCACCTTAGTCTTCAAGGTGATATCCTTACTTTTGAACACTTTAAAGAAGTCTTTTGCAGTAGATTTGCCCAGTGCAGTGCATCTTCTAATATACTGACTGCTGCTTCCATGGGTGTTGATTGTGGATCCAAGTAAAATGAAATCCTTGACAACTTCAATCTTTTCTCCATTTATCATGATGTTGCTTATTGGTCCAACTATGAAGATTTTTGTTTTCTTTATGTTGAAGTGTAATCCATACTGAAGACTGTGGTCTTTGATCTTCATCAGTAAGTGCTTCCAGTCCTCCTCACTTTGACCAAGAAAGGTTGTTTCATCTACATACTGTAGGTTGTTAATAAGTCTTCCACCAATCCTGCTGCAGATGTTAATGAACCCATGTTAAATGATGAAGTCATTTGTTCCAGGAATATCTACAGTTGAGTTTCTGAGAATGCTCTTGTCTCTGCCCTTCCTGGGTCCTGAATGCTTTTCCATCAGATTGACTGGGATCACCTCCCATCGCCATCTGATGCATTTCGACTCATCACAAACCTATATGACAGAGCAGAACTTTCTCATAGGGTTTCCAAGGTTGTGATCTTCATGGAAACAGAATCCTGCATCTTACTCCCCTGGAGCAGCTGGTAGGTTCAAACCAACCCACTTTTGGTTAATAGCTGAACACTTAACCACTTGGCCACCAGGGATCCTTAACTCTGATCAGTACCCTAAAAATAAAACTTCTTTTCAATTGAAAGAGTTTCAGGAAGCTCCTGTTCTAATCTCTAAGATATTATGGTCCTCCTCCCATGAATGTTTTTCGGAGCATGGTGTGAATGGCAAGCAGTTTAATAGATAATCTGATTCCTCTCTTTTCCTGATTTCTTTTTGTTATTGTATTTTAAATAAGCATAAAATTCAAGTCTTTTTATATATGAGGACATTGAGCTGCCAACTCCGAAATGATGAGTGATCTGAAGGTAGAAAAAACATTTCCTGACCTCCGTGTTAGTGTTTTTCTATTGCATTATATTACCTTCTGTCTTACAAGGTACATCCCATAGAAAGTTTTTCTCTAAGCCCATTTCGATTTCCTTCTTCTGGAAGTTTGCTTTTTTATAAGTTTCATGTTTTATTTTTATCAGAAATCACCACCAGTCTTGTCCACAACTTCCTCATGGCATTTTTTACTTCCTTATTCCTGAATGTGTAAATCACAGGATTGAACAAGGGAGTTAGGAGGGTAGGAAATATGGCCACAATTTTTTCGAAGGAGAAAGTAGATGGAGGTTGCACATACACAAATATGCATGGGACAAAGAACAAAACCACAACAGCAATGTGAGATCCACAGGTTGAGAGAGCTTTCCTTTGACCTTCAGAGCTATGAGTTCTCAGCAAGACCAAGATGACACAATAGGAGATAAGCAACAATGAGAAGCTTATGATGCAGATTAACCCACTATTTGCAACAACAAAAAAGCCAAGGATATGAGTGTCAGTGCAGGCAAGAGCCAATAATGGGTATAAATCACACATGAAGTGATCAATGACATTGGGGCCACAAAAGGGCAGCTGAAATATAAAGAGAATTTGTATTACAGAATGCAAGAAGCCCCCTGCCCAGGCTACCCCCATCAGAATGCCACAGAACCTCCAGTTCATGATAAAGGGGTAGTGTAATGGCTTGCAAATGGCCACATAACGATCATAGGCCATGGCGGTGAGGACAATCACCTCTACTCCAGGAAAGAAGTGCTCAGCAAAGAGCTGTGTCATGCAGCCTTCGAAGGAGATGGTTTTCCTCTTGAGTCCATGATCATCTTTGGAGCAATGACAGAGGAAAAGCACGCATCCAGGAAGGACAGGAAAGCCAGAAAGAAGTACATGGGGGGGCCCAGGAGTGCCAAGCTGCACTACAATTAGCAAATTGCCCCCAACAGTTGCAATGTAGGTAAGCAAAAATACAACAAATATTATTTTTTCACTATTTGGGTTTTGTGAAAGCCCCAATAGAACAAACTCTATCACACAGCTTTGATTTTTCATGATTTCAGAGGAAAAGGTGAAAGCTTCCACAGTAACCATGTGGAATCTGAAATTTTGAGAAAGA
The DNA here is from genome assembly GCF_030014295.1 of Loxodonta africana. Lineage (NCBI taxonomy): Eukaryota > Metazoa > Chordata > Mammalia > Proboscidea > Elephantidae > Loxodonta > Loxodonta africana. Next base: position 2,014,902 of record NC_087363.1, read on the forward strand.
GATACTTTCCTCAGACAAGTTTATGGGATTAGCTAGTCATCAATGCATTGGTGCATCCATAAGCAAAGTTATTTTAAGTGCTTGTTTCTGTTGAGAACACAAAATGAGAAATATGTTAAAGGTGGTAGTGAGACACCAGGAAGAATCAAGGTTAAATACTTTAAAATAGCCAGAGTTTCAATACAAGGAATGGAAACATTCATATGTGGTAGGAGTGACAAATAGTTTTTATCTCAAGTGCCAAATCTGATTAGTTACTAGTGGCTACCTGGAGTGAGTTATTGAGAATTCTGAAACACATCCAAGCTCTGAAGAAAGGGGGACTGTAATGTGTTAGTTATGTCTGCCATTGACATGGCATGGGAACCAGGATGACTTGCATGGGAAATACATCTCTCCCCAGGAAACTGCCTTATCTACAAGTAGAAGACAAGATAACATGCAGTTTAACAGGCACGCGGAAATCATGCCTACTCCCACAGATATTTCTTTAAAAGTCTGACCTGAATTGGGCCTTTAAGATGAATTAATTCATTCCTTATAAAAAAAATAAAGGCCTATGAAATCGCCTAGACATATGCTTAGCCAATAATATGTATACATTAATTTTTTGGTTGCTTTTTTAATTCATCATTTTAAAATGAAAACGGAAGCTGGTAAAAATAACACTACCTACTTCAGCGTGCTATGCTGATAACTAAGTGAAATAATGCAAGGAAAGCAATTGCTCAGTGCCTTGTGTCTAGGATACAGTCCATGTTAGGACTTATTATCCCTAAGTTACTGGTAACAAATACATGCTTTAAGAGGTTTAGGTCAAAAAATTTTTCAAAAAGTGGATCTGGGGTTTTCTGTTTCCAGAGCCCAGGTCCATTCTACCTTATCAATAAGGAAAAGGGTGAGAATATTTCTCTTCTAAGGAGAACTTCAGAGCAAGGATGGCTTTTCTACAGTCTCCACATACCTCTCAACGTTAAAAACTTCTGATTCTCTTGTTCAAGTATAAATGAGACATGTCAGGGAACTACCTGCAAATGATGTATAATCAGAAGGTAATGGCCCCACCACATACATATATATCATATACAATTTGACAAAAACCATATAGGTAAGGAATAGAAACAAGATGTTGAATATAAGCCAGTCTAAAGGCTTTATCAATATTAACCGATTACTTATACAATGTGGCTCAGTATATTTAAGTGCAATCCCTCAAGGTATATCTGCTTCAAAAGTATATAACTTTATTGTAAAATAGTTCATACATGCTTTACCTGATCACCTCATAGGATTATGATGAGGGCCAATTATGAAATGTGAAAATGTTGCTTATGATAAGGAACTGTTGCAAATTGTGGTTATTATTATCCCATTTAATAAGCCAGCTGCTTTACCCATTGAAAGCATTTCCATGAGTCAACTAGATAATTATTTCAGCGTTGGACTTCATTTTCCATAAGAAGACACGGCTTTGAAGGATGAGTGTATCTTCACCTGTACATGTAACACAAATGTATCACTCAAATAGATTATATAATTATGTTTGCTGAAGAAATGAATAAAAAAATTGTGAGAACTATCAGTAAACTGATTTTGTTGAATGCCACGTAGAATTAGCAAATAAAACTAACAAATATACAATTGTATTATAGGTTAATGTCTTCTGCTAACTTGCTTTAAAACAGCCATTTCCTTAATTTCTCAGAGTCTAGGGAACCCCAAAAGGACAGTAGTTAAGAGCTCAGCTGCTAAGCAAAAAGTTAGCAGTTTGAACCCACCAGCTGCTCCTTGGAAATCCTATGGGCCAGTTCTGCTCTGTCCTAGAGGGTCACTGTGAGTTGGAATTTGTTTTTTTTTTTAGGGAATCCTAAATTGTGCCACCACTATTAACTCCATATCTAGCAACATGCTGTCACCCAGAAAACAAGAGTATAAAACAAACCCAAGAAGATCTTGCAGCTGTCAACAACCATTTACTAAAAAATAAAGGATATCAATATATGATTCAACAGTGGTCAGTTTAGCCTAGGACCAAAGGAGGAGAAACAATGAAATGAAATGAGTAAGACCATCAATTCCATACTCCTACAGGCCTGAGTTCAAATCCAAGCTCTTCGATTTAATTATGCATCATGGAATAAGTTACTTAAAATCTTTGGAAAATGAGTGTAATAAGAATGCCTATTGATAGAATCAGATAACACTGTACACATAAAAACATTCAATAGGAGATCAAGCCCTCAGACAACGGACAGAGAAGAATTGTCAACATTTTTATTTATACTTAATTCCCCCTTTACCATGAACATGGCTCAGAAGTGCTTTTACTGATAAGCTCTTTGGCACATCTTTTTATTACTTTAAATGTATAAATTATTTGGTCACAGTGTAGGTATGCTAACTTTTTAAAGGCTTACCACTTTTAAATGACCTTTGTAATCCCTTAGTAACACTCAAATCCACATGAGTCTACTTCATTTCTTCTTTGCACAGAGAAAATCGAAATGATTCTATATCAATCTATGCTAATCTGTATTAATGACTAAGTAATTTTAATCTTCCCACTTCTCCTATACAGGGAGTTCTAAGAGTAATACAATTTTAGAACCAAAATGTTCATTAGATATAAAAAATCAGCCTTCCCTGTTTTCGGATGAAAAGAATTTCCAAAATTAGCATTCAAATGTTGACAATGGAGAATCAGTGTCCTTACGGTTTATGATCACAAGGTTTATGACTTTTAAGTCAATTAAAAGATGATTGTCCTAGATCGAGTCCTAGGACAGAATAAGGACAGCAGTGAAGGACTAGTGAATTATGAATAAAATCTGGAGTTGGTTGTTGTTAGGTGCCCTTGAGTAGGTTCCAACTCATAGTGACCCTATGTACAACAAAACCATACACTGCCCGGTCCTGCACCATCCTCATGATCCTTGTTATAGTTGAGCCCATTGTTGCAGCCACCATGTCAATCCACCTCATTGAGGGTCCTCCTCTTTTTCACTGACTCTCTACCAAGCTTGATGTCCTTCTCCAGGAACTGATCCCTCCTGATAACATGTCCAATGTATGTGAGGCAATGTCTTGCCATTTTCCTTCTAAGGACCATTCTGGCTGCACTTTTTCCATGACAGATGTGTTTGTTCTTTTGGCAGCCTATGGTATATTCTATACTCTTCGATAGCATCACAATTTAAAGGTGTCAATTCTTCTTCAGTCTTCCTTCTTCACTGCCCAGTTTTCGCATACATATGAGGTGATTGAAAACACTATGGCTTGGGTTAGGTGCACCTTAGTCCTTAAAGTGACATTTTTGCCTGTTAACCTTTAAAAGAGGTCGTTTGCAACAGATTTGCCCAATGCAATGTGTCTTTTGATTTCTTGACTGCAGCTTTCATGGGTGTTGATTGTGGATCCAAGTAAAATGAAATCCTTGACAACTTTAATTTTTTCCCTGTTTATCATGATCTTGTTTATTGGTCCATTTGTGAGAATTTTTGTTTCCTTTATTTTTAGATGTAATCCATACTGAAGGTTGTCGTCTTTGATTTTCATCAGTAAGTGCTTCTAGTCCTCTTCACTTTCAGCAGACAACACTGTGGCATCTGCATAACTCAGGTTTTTAATGAGTCTTCCTCCAATTCTGTTGCCCCATTCTTCTTCAGATACTCCAGCTTCTCAGATTATTTGTTCAGCATACAGATTGAACAAGTCTGGAGAAATGATACGACACTAATGCATATCTTTCCTGACTTTAAACTACAGCATCACCTTGTTCTGCTCAAAAGATTGCCTCTTGAGCTATGTACAGGTTCTTCATGACCACAATTAGGTGTTCTGGAATTCCCATTCTTCCCAATGTTATCTATAATATGTTATGATCCATGCAGTTGAATCGCTTTGCATAGTCAGTAAAACACAGGTAAACTATCTGGTATTCTCTGCAGTCAGCCAGGATCCATCTAACATCAGCAATGATATCCCTGGTCCCATGTCCTCTTCTGAACCTGGCCTGAATTTTTGGCATTTCCCTGTTGATATACTGCTGCAACTGCTTTTGAATATCTCCAGAAAAATTTTACTTTTGTGTGATATTAATGATATTGTTAGATAATTTCTCCATTTGGAAGATCACCTTTCTCTGGAATAAGCATAAATATGGATCTCTCTCAGTCAGTTGGCCAGGTAGCTGTCTTCCAAATTTCTTGGCATAGACAAGTGAGCACTTCAAGTGCTGCATCCATTTTTGAAACATCTGAATTGGAATTCCATCAGTTCCTGGAGCCTTGTTTTTCATCAATGCCTTCAGTGCTGTTTGGACTTCTTCCTTCAGTATCATTAGTTCCACATAATATGCTATCTCCTGAAATGGTTGAATGTCAATCAATTATTTTTGGTTTAGTGACTCTGTGTATTCCTTCCATATTCTTTTGATACTTCCTGCATGGATCTGAAGTTTAATTAATAATAATAATATCCCAATGCTTGTTTCATAGTTTTTTTACAAATGTACTCAGGATTACATAAAACACCAGCATTAGGTGGAGCTAGGTGAGGAGCGGAAACCCTGGTGGGGTAGTGGTTAAGAGCTATGGCTGTTAACCAAAAGGTTGGCAGTTTGAACCCACCAGGTGCTCCTTGGAAACCCTATGGGGCAGTTCTACTCTGTTCTATAGGGTCACTATGAGTCTGAATTGACTCGATGGCAAAGGGTTTGTGTTTTTTTTTTTTGGTTTAGGTGAGGAGTATATAAGAACTCTCCGTACTACCTGTGCAACTTCTCTGTAAATCTAAAATTACATGAAATCAAAATGTCATTAAAAAAAAAAAAAGGTGATTATTCTGTTTCTGCTATCAAAAGGGTAGTTATCCCAGCTTCCTCATCGAATAGCCAGAGGCCCTTGGACAAACCACTGAGCCTCAGTGTTCTCGCCTATAAAGTAGGGATAGTAACACTTGTTCAAGCTGCCTCACTTACAAGAGTCCAATAGGACAGTTATTATCAAAATGATTGGCAAAGTATACAGTTTTAAAAATGTGAAATAGTGATGCCAGTATTATTTTCAAGCAATGACTACACACACAAAGTTAGCTATAAAAGAATAAAATGTGTTTTTATTTTTTTTTTAATTATCCTTATTGCTAAAATTGCAATTAAACTGTTTCCAATCATGTAACCTTTTTGGAAAATATATTAGTAAATATTTCCAGTCTGATAAACACTTTCCTATCATTTATACTAGCTACCTCAACTCTAAACAATAAACAACTCTTTAACAATAGAAAGATTTTTAGGTAATACAGACTACCTCAAATTAATAAGGGATGATGCTGTCAATAAAATGCTGATTAATGATATAAAGACATAGAAGGCGAAGCATCTTTACAATATGTTAAATGACCAAAATAGAAGAAAAATTGAAATACTCCTGTCCATTTGTAATTTTTAAAATCTAGATGGGAACATATGGAAATGGCAGAGATTGCTTTTTTTCTTTTTAATATGTATCTTTAGATAATCTTATGAATATTTTAAATTTTTATTTTTAACCAGGGTTAAACTCACAACACTGTATTTTCTATCAACTAAACAGTTCATAAAAGTAGGTTGGAATAGGGGCAATTTTATCATTTATCCAGTATGATTTGCTTGTATATGTGGAATTCTCATGATAACATAACATGGGTTAGATTTTTACTTTAAAAACAAAGTTATTGTGAAGATTCCATTAATAGCTATACCATGAGTTCCAGCCTTACCCTGCCCCTATACTCACTGTGGTATCAATTTTAAATTCATGTCTCCACCTTAGGACACAGCTTGTTTTATCTGTATTTCTCCTAGAAGATCCCATGGTCTTTCCTTTCTCGATAGCCATACACTGCACCAGACACTGCGTAGGGAACCCTCAAGGCCAGATGTGAACTGTGCATTCTAGGGCACCTCTAGGAGAGTGACCTTGGAAGTTTACCTCCCCACCCCCCAATAATCCCATTGCCCACTATTTTTTTCCTGTTAGTTTCAATAATAAAATTAATTCTAATGCCAATGATTTGAAAACAATAGAAGCTTCAGTTTCAACTTTGAAGTATGTATAACATTAAAAAATAAATGCAGAATTAGAAATAAGGTTGTCAACATAAGCAGTGTTTTTGTTATTTCAAGCAATAAAGATATAAATGTATATTTTAGAATCACTTTTATATACATATATTTGTATATCAGTCATATCTGCATATGAATATGCATTTCTAAATAAATATGGTTATTACAAATTAAAAGAATAGGTTTAAAATCCATTCTTAGTTACTTGCTTTGTTAAGTTCATTAGTGCACTGTGTTTCTGATCCAGGGTTATTATTATCATTTATTTCAGCAATATTTATGTCTTGTCTGTCTACTTAAGCATATTCCCTTCTCTGACAACCTGGGAAATCTTTTCTCCTCACACTGCAGATGCTTTTCCCTTCTGCAGTGTTGTTCTGCTGGTTTCTCTAAACATCTCATCTTATACTCTTGCTATTTCTACAATTAAAAAAATAATAATAACCTCATTGTTTCTACCTGTGTCCTTTCTGATGAATGCCTGAGGTTTCTTTGTTCTCTCTTAGGAGCTTAGCTCATTTTAGGAGACAGACAGAGGTCACCCCAATTAGCACTACAGCAGTTCAGAGCTTCAGTCATTTAAGCATTCTTGAACAATTCTGAGAGAAATCTCATGTGATCTATGATATGAAACACACTTAGTGAAAACTTCTAGTCAGAAGACTCTGTTCTTTGACTTAATGAATCACTTTTACTCTTAATTCCCTAGCCTGTGATATATGTGGAAAAACTAAGGGATATATTACATATGGAAACCCTGGTGGCGTAGTGGTTAAGTGCTACAGCTGCTAACCAAAGGGTCGGCAGTTCAAATCCACCAGGCGCTCCTTGGAAACTGTATGGGGCAGTTCTACTCTGTCTTATAGGGTCGCTATGAGTTGGAATCGACTAGACAACATTGTTTATATATATATATATATATATATAGGAATTCTGTAAGTGATAAAGTACCAATCGAGGTACCATGCTCCTACATCAGTATTCTTTATAGTCTCAGAAAATTTCCCTTTTCAATCTAAAACACCAGGATGGGGAGAGCATCGGGGGTAAACGATAATTGAGAATATATTCAGAAAGAATATATAAAATGCTGTATAGAGAGCTAGGTCAAAACCTGCACTGTTTCCCCTCTAAGGTATTTGGATTTAACTTGAAGATGACAAGCTGAAGATAGATCTAATTTCGTTAGACTTTAAGTAAAAAGTACTGGTACTCCCAACCCAGAGAAAGTTTTGTATTATAATAGCTGATATTTATGGAGCATCTATAATACATTACTTCATATATTTCCGAAAACTTTGCCAATATCATTATCCCTTTTAAAGATTAGGTGTCTGAGAACCAGAAAGATGATGTAACTAGCCCAAATGTACTAATTATTGGTAGTTCCACGAATTAAACTTGGTAGTCTGACCACTACCCTCACACTTTTAAGCACTTCGCCACACTTTTGAAGCCCTTTTATAAAATGCAAAATGTGAATTATAAATCTTACCGTGTGTCAGTTCCTGGAAAACTCTGGTGTTGGCAATCTTCTATTCTTTATCGACAAAAGTCCATTCAGTGGCTGGATAAAATGTGAAGGTTGTTTCCAACTCTTATATCTACATCTAAGAGAGAGAAAAAGAGCCTCACAGGCACTCAAGATGGAGAATGTTCTCCACTGCTTCTCAAGTGCTGCCTTCAATATGGCCTCAGAGAACAAAAACAAATAAGCAAACTTTCCTCCTTTAGTTCCAACTGAAATTTAAAGCGGTTTCCCCAAGGACATGAGCCTGTAGTACTTCCTCTCAGTTGGCCCCAGTGTTGCAAAAGTTCCCATTAGTATGATTCTCCAAGACACAGTTTAATGTGGCTTGATTTGCTTAAGCGTTTGCAAAACTTTTATGTCCCTGAGAAATTGGGTTTTTTTTTTTTTAAACTGCTCCAGAGTTTCTATTTGAAGATGCTTTCATTTCCTTTTATGTTCAGGAATAGAACAGCATGTATGCTGGGATGGAAACGCCTATGTTCTTACTAAATCCAAGAGCTGCGTTCTGGGATAAGGCTCAGCATCAGACCATGAATATAACAAGTGCTGTTCTTGGGCAGGGGTAGCAATGAGTGCTTATTAAAGAATAACATATTTCATGCATAAATATGTAAAAAAATACATATTAATCCAAATGTTTTTCTCTCAATACCTGAACCTTATATTTCATGACTTTGAAACTAAAAGCCTGATTTCTATCCCTGGGTGGTGCTAATGGTTAGTACACTCAGCTGCTTACAAAAGGTTGGAAGTTCAAGTCCACCCCAAGGCAGCTTAGAAGAAAGGCCTGGTCTCTATTTCCAAACAAATCTGTCCTTAAAAACCTACAGACTACATTTCTCCTCTGACACACATGGGGTCTCCATGAGTCAGAATCAACTCAATGACAATTTTTTTTTCCTCTTGTCATTTTATTTGAAAATAATGAATGACAGATCTGTTTATCCTGATGATATGTAGCATTGTGATTGAAGTTTGAGGGAAAACTAAGAGTCGGCCCATTAGACCAGCACAGAAAAGGACCAAACCAAACAGGTTGTTGTTCCACACACTCTTTAAACATTTTACTCTACTATTTATAGGGTCGTTATGAGTTGGAATCAATTCGACGGCACTGGGTTTTTTTATTTATATGGCTATTCATGACACACAGATGATGCAGAATAGAAGTGATTCATCAGAAAAGTCAAGGCTCAGAAGCAATTTCATGTCAATCAACTATGGGATTAAAGAACAAAGGTTACTTTCTTTTTATTAAAATTGTATATATTTGCCCTGACCAAAAGAATTGGCCGACATGAACCACAGTCCTCTTGATCCGAAGAGAGAAATCTCCAGAGAACTGCCTGACACATGATATGGAGCCTGTAGAGAACTGGGTGATCCTGCTAGATAGTGGCAAGAGGGACACTTAGGGTAAAGGATGTCTTCCTTCACCCTCAATACCCTCAGACCATGGACAGGTGAGAGCTAATAAGGGCCCACACACAGCCCAAGGCCAAGGATCAGCAAGGGACTATTTTCAACCCAGAGCCTTGAACTTGTGCTGTGTCACCCAAATGCAACATGCCTGCACCATTCTGGTAACCCAATGTAGTGCAATCCTGTGGAAAAACAAATAAATAAATAAAGATACAACCTGCAGAGGCCATTTGCTTACTATACCACCCAATAGAAACTAGAGTCCCAGTCACAGGACCAGGGATAACTTTATTGCAGCCAAATAAGAGTTCCTGGTGGCTTCTGGTTGGATAGGATAGAATATGGAGAACAACCTGAAAAGGAGAAATAGGGAGGGGCCCATGCAGTCAGTTCCTAGTTAGGGTGCCCTACACATAAGGTACTACAAACTTACCAGTCCTAGGCACCGGAGAACTTAGAAAATTTTTCAAAAGGCACTCCAAAGTGTGAAAGCAAGCATAGGGTTCTGCCTGCTTAGGTCTAAGTATAGGGCTATAAAGTATCAGTTTTTCAGATCTATGAATTTTTTATGAATTTAAAGAGCCATTTAGAGAGACCAAGGGAAGGAGATTTGTTCCAAACAGAGGGAATAGCCAATGTATGTACAGGCTGTATGGCAAGAGCATGCTGGGTCAGTAAGAGGATGAGAAAGTGGGACATGGACTGGAGGAGTCAGTGAGGGGTCAGCCATGAGAGAGGAGTTCAGTGAGGTGTGAGGGTACCAAGATTACTGCTGCCTGGTTTTTTAACAATTGTAAGCTTTTGGCATTTACCTTGAGTGACATGGAAGGCCACTGAAGTAGAGTCATGACATGATCTGACTTATGGATTTAAAGGATAATCATAGCTGACTTGCTCAGGGTAGGCTTTTGGAGCAAGGGACGCAAAAGTAAAAGCAGGGAGACAGGTAAGAGGCAATTGCAATAACCCAGGTGAAAAATGACTGTGGCTCAGAATTCGGTGACAGCTCTAAAGATGATGAGAAGCACTTGAATTTGTATATATGTTAATGTTAAAGCCAAGAGAATTTCCTCATAGAGCAGACGTCGGTAATGAGGAAAAGACATAGAACAAACGTGCCATCAGTCAAGATGGAAGATGATGTAAGAGAGTCAGTTTGGAATGTGAGCAGAACCAGAATACAGCTTTGGATTAGTTCAGTTCAAGATATCTATTTGTTATTTAGATGGAAATACCATGAACCAGTTGGATTTTCAGGTCTCAACCTCAAGAAAGAAGTCTTGTCTGAGGTACTTATTTGGGAAACTTGGTCATGGGATATTAGATGATGAAAGAAGTGAAGTCAAGGGAAGATATTTTTTAACAAAGAAAGAGGTAATGGATTGCTTCTTTGCTGATGTAAATGATCCAGTAGAGAAGGAAACAGATGAAATAAGATACAGAAGAGATTCTTAGACCAGTGTTCTTGTGTAAGCAGTGAGGAGAGAAGGTCCCATGCAAAAGTAAAGAGTGTTTGATTGCCTTTGAAAAGGGTCACAGATATTTTATTTATAGTATCAGTTAAGAAGGCAGCATATACGTGAATGGAGGCTGGCAGATCGAGAGATGCAGTTATAGGAGCCTGGAAGCTCTCTTTTGATAGTTTAAATTACCTCAATAAAATAGGAAGTAACTTCATGTAATGTTTCCCGTTAGGTTTGATGTTTGTGGTAGTTTTTTAGGCAGATACCTTTCTTCAAAAGAAAGTATTCTTCTACTCTTACTTAGCTAAACCTTAGTATTGTGAATAGTAGTGAATTTTTCAAATCCTAATATACAGGTAAGCATAAATTTAAAGGCTAATATTAGTAATGGCAAGTCTCTATAACAAAACAGAAAGACCAAGATTTATTTCAGAAGTCAGAGTGTCAAAAAAAAAAAAAAAAAGGTCAGCATTAAGCATAAATAATATGTTTAATATTAAATTATATTTAATATGAATGAATTTGGGGATCCCATAGAACAAATAAGAAATTTATGAGAGCTAATTAGCAGGTAATATTACAGCATGAATAGTCAGAACAGCTCATACATATAATACAAAATGTAGATTCTGAGCCTACTTTATTTTTTACAGTGACTTAAACAAGATAGAAATTTATTTCCCTCTCACACAAAGGAAGGTGGAGGCAAGTAGTATGGGGCTAGTTCATACAGCTAAACAACATCAGGATTACAGGCTCCTCAGTCTTGCATATCTGGCAACCTTAACACACATTCTCATGGTCCATCGTGGCTGCTTGAATTTCAGCCATAATTTCCCATTCACAGAATTACCATTTACGTTACCACTTAACTGGGTTCAAAAAGTTCAGTGCCCCCAAAATAAGTTTTTTTTTTTTTTGAGTTAAAAGAGTTTCAGAAAGCTCCTCCTCTTTAAGATATTTTCTGGATCCTCTACATGAAGGTTATTCAAACCATGATGTGAATGGCAAGCAGCTTAATAGATAATCTGATTCCCCACTTTTCCTGATTTCTTTTCACTGTTATATTCTAAATAAGCATAAAATTCAACTCCAAGATGAAAGTGATCTGAGGTGGAAATAATATCTCCTGGCCTCCACTTTAGTGTTTTGTTTTTTTATATTATATATAACCTTCAGTATTACATGGTCCATCCACTATAAAGTTCTTGTCTAAGCCCTTTTTGACTTCTTTCCTCTGAAAGTTTTATTTGTTTATTTATTTAAGTTTAATTGTTATTTATTATCAGAATCTACCACCAATTTAGTCCACAATTTCCTCATGGCATTTTTCACTTCCTTATTCCTGAGCGTATAAATCATAGGATTGAGCAGTGGAGTTAGGATAGTGTAAAATAGGGCCACCATCTTGTCAAAGGAGAAAGCAGATGGAGGTCGTGCATACACAAATATGCATGGGACAAAGAACAAAACCACAACAGCAATGTGACAGCCACAGGTGGAGAGAGCTTTCTGCCGTCCTTCAGAGCTATGAGTCCTTAGAGAGAGCAAAATGACACAATAAGAGATAAGTAACAAGGAGAAGTTTATGATGCAGATAAACCCACTATTGACAACCACCAAAAGGCCAAGGATGTGAGTGTCAGTACAGGCAAGCTCCAATAATGGGTACAGATCACACATGAAGTGATCGACGACATTGGGGCCACAGAAGGGCAGCTGGAAAGTAAAGAGAATTTGTATCACAGAATGCAAGAAGCCCCCTGCCCAGGCTACCCCCATCAGAAGACCACAGAGCCTCCAGTTCATGATAGAGGGATAGTGCAAGGGCTTGCAAATGGCCACGTAGCGGTCATAGGCCATGGCTGTGAGGACAATCACCTCTACTCCAGCAAAGAAGTGCTCAGCAAAGAGCTGTGTCATGCAGCCCTTGAAGGAGATGGTTTTCCGCTCATAAAGGGAGTCCACAATCATCTTTGGGGTGATGACAGAGGAGACGCACGCATTCAGGAAGGACAGGAAAGACAGAAAAAAGTACATAGGGGAGCCCAGGAGTGCTGGGCTGCTGCCGATGGTCACCACAATTAGCAAATTGCCCCCAAGAGTTGCAAAGTAGACAAACAAGAATACAACAAATACTGTTTTTTGAACATTTACATTCTGTGAAAGCCCCAAGAGAACGAATTCAGTTACAAAGCTTTTGTTCTGCATGATTTCAGGGGAAAAGGTGACTTCTACAGTGGCCAAATAGAATCTGAAATTATGAGAAAGAGATATTTGTCTCAGACTAGTTTAAGGTGTTAGCATAGCCCTCAACAGGCTGGTGCATCCATAAAAAAAAAAAAAAAAAAGCAAGGTTATTTTAAGTGCCTCTCTTGTGGTTGAGAACACAAAATGAGAAATTTGTCAAAGGCGGTAGTGAGACATCAGGCAGAATTGAGGTTAAATACTTTAAAACAGAGTTTCAATATTGGAGAAGGAAACATTCATATGTGCTAGAGATGACCAATAATGTTTATCTTAGGTGCCAACACTGATTAGTTGGTAGTGGCTACCTAGAGTGAATTGTCAAGGATTCTGAAGCACATCCAAGCTCTGAGGAAAGGAGGGCTGTAATGTGTTAGATATGTCTGCCATTGACATGGCATGGGAACCAGGATGACTTGCATGGGAAATCCATCTCTCATCAGGAAAATGCTCCGATCTACAAATAGAAGAAGAGACAGCATGCAGTTTAAGAGGCACTTAGAAATCATGCCTACTCCCTAAATATTTAAAATCAGAGCTCAAGTGGGCCTTTAAGGTGAATTAATTGATTTCTTATAAAAAACAAGATCCTATGGAAATGTGCTTATATTTGTGCTTAGTAAATACTAGGTATACATTAAAGGTTGAGTTGCTTTTTATTATTCGTCATTTTAAGATGAAAAAGACGCTGATAATAATACCTACTTCAGTTTGTCGTGCTGATGACTAAGTGAAATCATGCAAGGAAAGCAACTTCTCAAGTGATGGTGTTTAGAATAAAGTCCATGTTAGGTTTTATAATTCCTATGTCCCTGGTAACAAACTCATGCTTTGAGAGGTTAAGGTAAAAAAAATTACCAAAAAGTGGATCTGGATTTTCTGGCTCCAAAAAAAAAAAAAAAAAAGCCCATGTGTAATCCACTGTATCGATGAGGAAATGGGTGAGAATGTTTCTTTTCTAGGGAGAACTTCAGAACATGGATAGCTTTCTAGAGTCTCCAACCAACTCTCAAAGTTAAAATTTTCTGATTGATTTGATCATGTACAAATGGGACACCTCAGAGAAAGAAACTCCGAAGGATTTATGATCAGAAGGTAATGGCCTCACCTTAAAACACATTATTAAAAAAAAAAAAAAAAGTTGCCATGGAGTAGATTCTGACTCATAGCAACCCAGTAAGGCTCATATACACATACAAATTAACGACAACCATATTAGCAAAGAATAGAAACAGCACATTAAATACAAGCCAGTCTTAAAAAAAATTAAGGCTTTACCAGTTATTAACCAATCATTTATATAATGTGCCCCACAGGATCAAGTACAATTCTTCAAGGTTTCAGGTTATACCTGTTTCAAAATTACATAGCTTCATTGTAAAATAGTTCATATATAGCTTACCTGATCATCTGGCAGGGTTATGCTGATGGCCAATTTCAAAAACGTGAAAATGTTACTTATGATAAAGAACTGTTGTAAATTGTTGTTGTTATTATTATCTCACTTAATAAGCCAGTTGCTTTACCCATTGAAAGCATTTCCATGAGTCTACCAGATAATTACTTCAACTTTTGACTTCCTTTTCCATAGGCAGACACAGCTTTGAAGATTGAGTGTGTCCGCACCTGTGCATATAGCAGAAATTTATCAGTCAAGTAGTTCACATGATTACATGTTTCCTAAAGAGATGAATAAAAGAACAGTGGGGCTTATTGTGAGAATTATCAGTAAACTGATTTTGTTGAATGTCACTAGAATTAACAAATAAAATCAGCAAATATGCAATTGTGTAAGTTAATGCCTTCTGTTTCCTTGCTTAATAACAATCATTTCCTTACAGTACCAAGGTCTAGGCAATCCTAAACTATGCCACCACTATTAACTCCATATCCAGCTACAAGTTGGCACCCTGAAAACAAGAGTATAATACAAACTCAATGAGGTCATTGTGTCTGTTAACAACCATTTATTAAAAATTAAAGAATATCAATATATGATCCAAGAGTGGTCAATTTATCCTAGGACCAAAGCAAGAGAGACAATGAAGTGAAATGAATAACAACATCAACTCCAAACTCATACAGACCTGGGTTCAAATCCAATCTCTTCTGTTTGGTTATGGGTTATGGAACAAGTTATTTAAAAGCTCTGGTTTCCACTTTTGGAAAGTGAATATAATGTCTATTGATAGAATCAGATAACAGTATACACATAAAATCTTTCAATAAGAGATCAAGCCCCCAGACCACCGACACAGAGAAGAATTGTCAACATTTTCATTTATGTTTAATTTTCACTTTACCACGAACAGGGATCTTAAGTGCTTTTACTGATAAGCCCTCTGACTCATCTTTCTATTACTTTAAATGTATAAATTATTTTAATTGGTCACAGTGTAAATATGCTTTTTTTTTTTTTTCAAAGCATTCTACTTTTAAATGGTCTTTGCAATCACTTAGTAGCTCTCAATCCCATGAGTACACTTGTACTTCAGGTAGCTTCTTTAGAAAAAGGAAATCAAATTGGCTTTACATTAATCTGTACTAATATGTTTTAATACTTAAATAATTCTTACTTTTCCACCTCCCCATTATGGGGGTTCTAAGAGTAATACAATTTTAGATCTACAATGCCCATTAGATGTAAACAAAATAGCTCTCTATGTTTTCAGATGAAACGAATTTCCAAAATTAGCATGAAAATGTTGACAATGAAGCGTACAGTGTCCTCATGGTTTATGATCACAAGGTTTATGATTCTAAGTCATATAAAAGGCAATTTTCCTGAATTGGGTCCTAGAACAGAAAAAGGACAGTAGTGGAAGAGCTAGTTAATTATGAATAAAGTCTGGAGTTTAATTAATAGTAATATTGAGATAGGGAAGAAAAAGGCACTGAGCTCCTAGGCAAGGAGCCCTGCAACACCTGCAACTTACTTACAATACTATGTGCTTGACTAATGCAAAACCTCTATCTTGGAGTATTCACTAAGGAAAGAACAATGTACTCCCTTCTAAGATGTTTTTCAGAAGGACTGGCCTATCTGTTCCCTGGAGCATGGGCAGACATCCACAAGGTGACTGACAGATGACCTCTGCCTGATGCTAGTACCTGCAACAGGAATTGAACTGGCTTCTCAGAGGGACTGCCCAGGCATAACGCCCCATAATAAGTTCTGCCACCCAGTCCCAGAAGCCTTTGCTACTGGCTCCATCTTGGATTCCAGATGCACATGCAACCTAATTTAGTATGCACTGCCATTCTGAGAAATCCTCCCCCCTCCCCCGAAAGAAACCTACTAAATGTTCGTTACCCTATTATCCTTGCCAAACCCATATAAGCCCCAGAAAAACCTTTGTTGGGGGGAACAGAGGGTAGCATTGCTTGGTCCCTCTCTGTTTCTGCTCCCGAGCCTTCACTTTCTTTCTGCTGCTAATAAACCTTTGTTCGTGTGGAAACTCTGAGCCTCTCCTGGTCATTCTTGGTCAGTAGAAGGCAAGAACCTAGGCTGGGCTTAGTTCCAAGCTGGGAATCCTTGCCCTGCAACAATATCCCAATGTTTGGTTCACAGGTTTCACAAATGTACTCAGGGTTACGTGAGATGTGAACATTAGGAGGTGTATACAAGAACTCCCTATGTGATCTGTGCAACTTCTCTGTAAATCTAAAATTAGTGACTATCAAAGCTTCATTAAAAAAAAAAAAAGATAATTGCTCTGTTTCTGCTATCACTAAATAGCCATGTGCCCTTGAAAAAACAATTAAGCCTCAGTGTGCTCTCCTATAAAGTAGTGAGAATAACACTTGTGCAAGCTGCCTCACTCGCAGCAATCTAACAAGACAGCAATTATGAAAGTGATTGGCAAAATATAAAGTTTTAAACACTTTTTTTTTTTGGTTTGGGTTTAAGAGAGTGATGTCAGTATTATTTTCAAGCAGTGACCACACACACAAATTGAGCTAGAAAGTTAAATCAGCTTAAGAATAAAATGTGTGTTTTTAAAATCAAGGGTTTTTTTTGTTTGTTTGTTTTAATTAAGTTAATAGGGCATATTGCTGTGAATATAATACTACTTAATAATATAAAGACATAGAAGGTGAAGTATTTTTACACGTCAAATGAGAAAAACAGAAGATAAGTTGTAATACTCCTGCACATTTGTATAGATATTTTAAAATAATTTAAAAAACTAAAACAGAACATATGAAAATGGTAGAGATTTTTTAATCTTTATATATCATATAAATATTTAAAATGTTTGTGTTTAATCAAGGTTAAACCCACTAAACCATATTTTCCACTAGATGAACAGCTCAGAAAAGGAGGTGGGATTTGGGGATAATTTTATCATTTATCCAATATAATTTGTTTGTATAGGTGGAATTATCACGCTAACATAATATAGATTAGGCTGTTATATTAAAAACTAAAAATAATTGTAAACGTTCCATAAATAGCCATACCATCAGGCCTGATATCAATCTTAAATTCCGTCTCTGTCTTAGGAAGCGCCTTATTCTGCCCATATTTCCCCTAGAAGATTCCATGGTCTTTCCTTTCCTGACAGCCAGAGGCTGCACCACAGATTGCTTAGGGTCCTCTGAAGGCCAGCTGTGAACTGTGGCCTCCGGGGCATCTCCTGGGGCTGTGACACCGCAAGCTTGACTCCCTACTACCCTCATTGCCCACTATTTCCTTTCTATCAATTTTATCAGGAAACAGAAAAATTAATTCTAATGCCAATCTTTCTGAAAACAAGAGAAGTTTCTGTTTCAACTTTGAAGTATATATAACATTCAAAAATAAATGCAGATTTACTGGTAAGGTTGTCATTGTAAGTAATATTTTTGTAGTATCTTTCAAACAATAAAGATATAAATGTATATTTTAGAATCATTTATATACAGATATATTTGCATATCAGTCATATCTACATATGAATATGACTTCCTAAATTAATACAGTTATTACAAATTAAAATAATAGATTAAATTCCATTCTTTCTCTGTTAATTTCCTTAGTCCACTGTGGTTTTCATCCAAGATATTATTGCCATTTGTTTCAGCAATATATATTCCTTGTCTGTTTACTTAAGCACACCCTCTTCCCTGACAACCTGGGAAATCTCTTGGGTTCACACTGCAGATGCTTTTCCCTTCCTCAGTGTTGTTCTGCTGATTTCTCTAAACATCTCCTTTTAAACTCTTGCTATTTCTGGAATTTAAAAGTAATAATAACTTCTCTGTGTTCCTACCTTGGTCCTTTCTGATGGATGTCTGAGCCTTCTTTGTTCTCTCTTGGCAGTTTAGTTCATTTAAGGAGAGAGAAAAGGGGTCCCAAAGTAGCAGTACAGTAGTTTATGGCTTTAGTTGTTTTAACATTCTTGAACAATTCTGTGACAAAAACTGAATGCTAACTATGACATCAAAGGTACTTATTGAAAATTTCCTCAGAAGATTGTGCTCTGTGATTTGAAAAAATAACTCTTTCTTAATCTTAATTCCCTGCCCTGTGATATTTGTCAAGTCAATTCTGACTCATAGTGACCCTATAGGACAGAGTAGAACTGTCTCCATAGAGTTTCCAGGGAGGTCCTGGTGGATTCCAACTGCCGAGCTTTTGGTTAACAGCCCTAGCTCTTAACTACTATGCCACCGAGATTTCTAAGTGTGTATTATGTATAGGAATTCTGTAAATGATAAAGTAGTAGTCAAGGTTCCATGCTCCTCCATCAGTATTCTTTAAAGCCTCAGAAAATCCCACTTTTCCATCTACAACACGAGGAAGGGGAGAGTGTGAGGGGATAAATGATAAATGTAGATATATTCCAAAAGAACAAATAAAATGCTATAGAGAGAGCTAGGATGAAATATGCACTTGTTGCACTGCTAAGTTATTTGAACTTAATTTGAAGACGACAAGCTGAAGATAGATTTAATTTCATAAGACTTTAAATAACTGGTACTCCCAACCCAGAAAGAGCTTTGTATTATATTAGCTGCTATTTATGGAGCATTTATTATGCATCATTTCATATATTTCCACAAACCTTACTAATGCCATTATCGCCTTTAAAGATGAGGCATCCGAAAACCAGAAAGGTGATGTCACTAGCCCAAGTGTTCACATCATTGATAGACTCATGCACTAAATTTGGTAGTTTGGCCACAACGCTCACACTTGTAAGTACTACAACACACTTTGAAAATCCCCTCAGAAAATGCAAAAATGTAAATTATAAATCTCACCATCAATCAGTCCCTTGAAAATTCTGGTGCTGGCAATCTCCTATTCTTTATCAAGAAAAGTCCATTCAGTGGCTGGATAAAAAGTGAATGCCATTTCCAAGTCTTATTTCTACATCTAAGAGAGAGAAAAAGCCTCACAGTCACACAAGGTAGAGAATGTTCCCCGCTGCTTCTCAAGTGCTGCCTTCAACATGTTCTTGGGAACAAAAAGAAACCAAAGTTTCCTCCTTTAGTTCCACCTAGAATTTAAAGAGGTTTCCCTGAGAGGACAGGAGCCTGTAGAACTGCCTCTCAGTTGCCCCCCAGGGTTTAAAAATTTCCCATCAGTATGATTCTCCAAGACATGATTTTTTTTTTTGACTAGCTTAGGTGTTGTGAATACTTTCATGTCCCTGACCAATTAGGTTTTTTTTTTTTTTTTTAATCTGCTCCTGAGTATCAATTTCTTCATTTCCCTTTATGTTCAGGAATAGAACACTGTGTATGCCAGGGTGGAAATGCCTATGTTCTTGTAAATGCAAGAGCTGAGTTCTAGGATAAGGCCCAGCATCAATCTATGACGGTAGCACGTGCTGTTCTTGGACAGGGTAGTAATGAGTACTTTTCAAAAAATATCTTTTGCATCCTATTCTGACTCCTAGTTATTTCATGCATAAATAGGTAGAAGTGCATAGATTAATTCAAATGTTATTTATTTATTTTTTTTTTTCACAATAAGCTTGATACTCCATGACTTTGAAACTAAAAGCCTGATTTCTGTCCCTGGGTGGTGCAAATGTTTAACACACTCAGCTGCTAACCAAAACACTGGAACTTGAAGTCCACCTCCAGGCACTTCAGAAGAAAGGCCTAGCCATCAACTTTCAAAAAATCTGTCCTTGAAAACCTTATGGAGTATAATTCTACCCTGATACATACCGGGTCTCCATCAGTCAAAATCAACTTGATAGCAACTGCTTTGGTTTTAAAGAATTTTTTCTCTTTTCATTTTATTGGAAAAGAATGAATGACAGATCTGTTGACTCTGATGGAATGTAGCATTATGATTGAAGTTTTAGGGAAAGCTGGAGGTGGCCCATCAGGCCACTTCAGAAAGGTTACAAACGTAAGAGTTTGTTGCTCCATACTATATTTAAACATTTTACTCTACCTATTTATATGGCTATTTATACTCCACAAAAGATGCAGAATTGAAGTGATTCATCAGAAAAGTCATGGCCAAGAACCTTCACATCAGTCACCAATGGGATTAAAGAACATGTGTTGCTTTCTTTTTATTAAAATTTTAAATATCTGTCTTCACCAAAAGAACTGGCTGACAAGGACCACACGTGTCATGATCCACGGAAAGAATTCCCCAGAGAAGTGCCTGACACATGGCATGGAACCTGTGGAAGCACTGGGTGATCTCACTAAGTAATAAGAGGGACACTCAGGGTAAGGGATATCTTCCCTCACTCTCAACACCCTCAGCTAGTGCATGGATGGGTGAGAGCTGGTAAGGGCCCACACCATGGCACAGGGCTAAGGTTCATCAGGGCACCGTTTTTACCCGGAGCCCTGAACATGTGCTGTGTCACCAAACTCAGCATGTTAACACCACTCTGGGAACACAGTGCAGTGCAATCCTGTGAAAAACATAAAGAACCAGCCTGCAGAAGCCATTGCCTTGCCAGATCACCTAACTGGAGCTAGGCGTCTGGCCACAAAAAAAGGGATTACTTGATTGGAGCTGAATAAGAGCTCCTGGAGGCTTCTGGTTGACCTTATGCATGGAACAGATTATGGAAGAATAACCTGAAAAGGAGAAATAGGGAGGGGCCCATGCAGTCAGATCCAATTTGGGGTGCCCCACACATAAGGAACTACAGACTTCCCAATCCTAGGCAATGGAGAATTTAGAAAATCTTGCTGAAGGCACTCCAAAGTGTTGAAGCAAGGACAAGGTCTTGCTTGCCCAGGTCTAAGTGTAGTGCTATCTAAAACTTCAGTTCTTCAAATCTATGAACATAAAGTGAGAGTATAAGCCATTTAGAGAGACTGAGGGAAGGGAATGTGTTCTAGACAGAGGGAATAGCTGATGTATGTACATACTCTATGACAAGAGCATACCTGCTGAGTAAGAGGAACAGAAAGGGGTCACATGGACTGGAAGATCACTGAGGGTTCAGCCATGACAGAGGAGTTGAGAGAGGAGTGAGGGTGCCATGATTACTGCAGTATCCCATTGTTCTCTTCAAATATTTCCTCTTGGTCTATGTACGGGTTCTGGAATTCCCATTCTTCACAATGTAATCCATAATTTGTTATGATCCACACAGTCATGTGCCTTTGCATAGCCAGTAAATCACAGGTAAACATCTTTTTGGTATTCTCTGCTTTCAGCCAAGATCTATCTGACATCAGTAATGATATCCGTCATTCCACAAACTCTTCTGAATCCACCTTGAATTTCCAGAAGTTCCCTGCAGATGTACTGCTGTGACCGCTTTTGAATGATTTTCAGTAACATTTTACTTCTCTGTGAAATTAATGATTTTGTTTGATAATTTCCACATTCTGTTGGATCACCTTTCTTTGGAATGGGCACAAATATGGACCTCTTCCAGTCAGTAGACCAGGTAGGTATCTTCCTAATTCCTTGGCATAGATGAGTGAGCACCTCCAGAGTTTCATCCGTTTGTTGAAATATCTCAGTTGGAATTCCATCAATTCCTGGAGCCTAAGTTTTCACCAGTATCTTCAGTGTTGCTATAGGATCGACATGAGCCAGAATCTAATCCAGGACAATTTTATTTATTTTTTTAACTCAGGTTGGACGTCTTCCTTCAATACTATCAGTTCGTGATCATATGCTACCTCCTTTTGAACATTGACTAATTATTTGAGTACAGCAACTTTGTGTATTCTTTCAATCTCCTTCAATACTATCAGTTCGTGATCATATGCTATCTCCTTATGAACACTGACCAATTATTTGAGTACAGCGACTTTGTGTATTCTTTCAATCTTCTTTTGATGCTTCCTGCTTCATTTTGTATTATGCCCACAGAATCCTTCAATATTGGAACTCAAGTCCTGAATTTTTTTTTTTTTTCCAGTTTTTTCAGCTTGAGAGAAACGGGACATGTTCTTCCCTTTTGGTTTTCTAATTCCAGGTCTGTACACATTTCATTATAATACTTCGTCTTCTCAAGCCATTCATTGAAATTTTCTGTCCAACTCATTTACTTCACCACTTCTCCCAATCTCCTTAGGCACTCTACAGTCAAAGCTGAATTTAAGAGTCTCTTCTGACATCCATTTTTGTCTTTTCTTTAATTCCTGTCTTTCATGTATGATGTCTCTCTTAGGCTGGATTCTCTACAGAAGCACAACCAGTAAAGCTTATAGAGAGAGAGATTTATATCAAGGAAGTGGCTCAACGATCACAATATCCTTGATGTCATCCCACAACTAGTCAGATCTTTGGTTACTAGCTTTCAATGTGACAAATCTATTCTTGAGATGGTCTCCACATTCAGGTGTGATATACATGAGGTCACATTTTGGCACTCACAGGCTTGTTTTAATTTTCCTCTGCTTCAACTTGAGCTTCCATTTGACCAGTTGATGTTCTGTTCCACAGTTGGCCCCTGGACTTCTTTTGACTGATATTGATCTTCTCCATCGTCTCTTTCCACATACATAGTTGATTTGATTCCTCTGTTTGCATCCTGTGAGGTCCAAGTGTACAGTTGCCATTTATGTTGTTGAAAGAAGGTATTTGCAATGAATAAGTCATTGATCTTGAAAAATTCTGTCGTTTGATTTCTGGCATTATTTCTATCACCCAGCTCATATTTTCCAACTACCAATTATTCTTCATTTTCACCTTTCCCTTCCAGTCACTAGTAATTACCAATGCATCTTGATAGCATGTTTGATCAATTTCAGACTGTAGAAGTTGGTAAAAATCTTCAATTTCCTCATCTTCGGCCTTAGCACTCTGTATGTCAATTTGAAAAATAGTCGTATTAACTGGTCTTCCTTGTAGCCACATGGATATTATCACCTAACACTCATAGCATTTTACTTCAAGATAGATCTTAAAATGTTCTTTTTGATGAGGACTGTGCCACCATTCCTTTTTAATTTATCATTCCCGGCAGTGTAGACCATATGATTGTCTGATTAAAAATGGCCAAAACAAGTCTATTTCAGCTAACTAATGCCAATGATATCAATCCTTATATGTTCTATTTCATTTTGGATGGCTTCCAGTTTGTCTAGATTCACTTGTAATATGTTCTACTTTCCGATTATTAATGGATATTTGAAGCTGTTTCTTCTCATTTTGAGTCACGCCACATCATCAAATGAAGGTCCTGAAAGCTTTACCCCACCCATGTCATTAAGTTCTACTCAACTGTGAGGAGGCTGCTCTTCCCCAGTTGTATTTTGAGTACCTTCCAAACTGAGGGGCTCATCTTCTGACACTACATTGGACAATGTTCTGCTGCTATTCTTAAGGTTTCCTCTGGGTAATTTTTTCAGAAATAGACTGCCAGATCCTTCCTTTTAATCTGTCTTAGTCTTGAAGCTCCACTGAAACCTATCTGTCATGGGTGACCCTGCTGGCTTTTGAAATAGTGGTGGCATAGATTCCAGCATCACAACAACATGAAAGCCCCCACAGTATGAAAAAATGATAGACACATTGTGATATGTAAGTGTGTGTTTACATACACACACACACACACACACACATATATATATAATCACCTGTTATGTATGTGCATAGATATATCAAGAACATCAAAATGTTTATTTTGGTCTTTGGTCATTATCTTTCTCTCTAGGGAGGTAAGTCTCCTTAGGAAACCCAACTACCATACGAGATTTGCTTGATAAAGCTAGGATTTGAACAAAGGGCATTATTGATTATGGTCTAAAACAGCCATAGTCTGAAATATCCCTCTTCACACAGAGCTGTACCAACCAGGCAGGCAGGCCACTAATCAGTGAAACACATCCCCTGCACTAGGACTGTGCCTGATATCTAATAAGAAGTTTTACCTCCTTGATATAATTCTATGTATTCAAGCTGGGAGTCTCATTTCCGTGGACATCTTCTCTCTTTGGTTGAATTATTATAACGTTGGCTCTTTTTTCATATGTCAGTTGTCTTACATTATTGCATATGATCTCATCAGTGACATGCTACATTATTACACGTGATCTTATCAATTACGTCATTGTTATAATGTAACTCTTGCAATTTTATAAAATTGTCACTAATTCACCAACCAAAAGATTTAGGCAGGGTTCATTGACTGAAGTTACAAAAAAAAAAAAAAAAAAGATATATAAAACTAAATTTTATGAAGGAATAATGATTAACAAAAATATATTAAAGTCCATTGGAAGAGATTATTGCTCAATACAGTTGCTATTTATTATAACTAGAATTGTCCTTATTTGAATATAAGGTCATGAATTATCCCTCTGTGGGTGTCCAGGGGCAGCTGAAAGGTTTTTTGTTGTTGTTGCTTTGTTTTTTTTAAGGGTGTTACAAAAAGGAGCAAAGTGTCAAATAGGGGCTTAATTAGCTAATATTTATGGTCCTATGAGATTCTTGTGGTGACCACACCCCATTGTCTCTTGAACAAGAGAAAAAGCAGATTCAGTAGTGCTAGAACTTATTGGTCAACAAAATAAATCAGTCAAAGATCAGGGATAAATTATTAAACACGGATGGAAAACATAGAGAAGAGAAGCTCAAACCATAATAATGTACAAAAGAGTGAGGTGAAGCTATGTGTACAACAGGATCTGGATTACGTACTGCAAAAGAACAAGGGTAGCAACCTCAGAGAGCATAAGTGGGGAGTGGGCTTTTGTTCTCACAAATATTACTGTATTTTATGTTCTGTTACTTTATGGGACATTGGTTCAAAAAAAAGAAAACAGAGTCTGTGCTCATGCAACAATGTCCCCAAACATATTTCTGGGAGAGAACCCTATTTTCTCTTCTCTGTCAATCTGATTTCATTTAAATTTTTAGAGAATTAACAGTTGAAATCTTCTATTCTTTGCCATCTCAAGTCATCGTTTGTTGCACCACAACTTTCTTATGGAATTTTTTATGCCTCTGTTCCTCAGAGAGTATATCAGAGGGTTAAGCAAGGGTGTCCCCATAGTGTAAAACACAGCCACCATCTTGTCCACTGGAAAAGTGATTGGAGGGCAAGTATATGTGAATATACATGGAAGAAAGAATAAGAGGACAACGGTAATGTGAAAGGTGCAGGTAGAGAGGGCTTTCTTTCTTCCTTCTGCACTCTTGTTACTCAGAGAGCATAAGATGAAAACATAGGAGATGATCAGGATTATGAAACTCTCCATGCATATGGCCCCACTATTAAACACCATGAGTGGGTTTATGACATAAGTATCCATGCAGGCAAGTTTCAACAAAGGCTGTACATCACAGAAACAGTGGTCAATAACATTGGGGCCACAGAAGGGTAATTTCAAGACCAAGAAAACCTGTAATAATGAATGGATGCAAGATCCCACCCAAGCCAGATTCAGCAATGCACCACAGACACGCTGGCTCATGACGGTTGTATATCGCAGGGGTTTGCAAATGGCCACATAACAATCAAA
Organism: Loxodonta africana; assembly: GCF_030014295.1. NCBI lineage: Eukaryota > Metazoa > Chordata > Mammalia > Proboscidea > Elephantidae > Loxodonta > Loxodonta africana. The sequence goes on from NC_087363.1 coordinate 2,040,571, forward strand.
GGACATGAGTATGAGCACAAAGATCTCCATGCACCCCAAAAAATGGGCGGCAAAAATCTGAGTCATGCACTCATTGTAGGAGATGATTTTCTTCTTAGATATAGCATCTATAATCAACCTGGGAGCTGTGGTTGTTGAGTAGCAGGCATCAGCAAAGGACAAGTAGAAAAGGAAGAAGTACATGGGGCCCCCTAACATCTGACTGTATCTGATGGTCATCACAATAAATAAGTTCACCAGCAGAGTTGCAAGGTGGAGAAACAAGAAGACCACAAACACTATTTTCTTGTTCAGAACATCCTGTGTTAACCCAAAACAGAATGAATTCAGTCACACTGCTGTTCAGCTCCATGGTTACAGTTGATGTAAAAAGAATGCAGCTGAGATATGGTTTATCTGCAAAGAAAAGTATTTAATTGGTGACATGGCAATAGCAGTGGACTTGGACTCTGAACTACAACTTTATAGTTCTAATTCTGTGGGGGTTCAGTGTAGAATTCTCGCCTTCAGTATGGGAGACCCAGTTCATTCCAGCCAATGCACCATAGGGGCAGCCACTACCCATTTGTCAGTGAGGCTTGTGTGTTAGAACGATGCTAAACAAGGCTCATCAGACCTTCCAAATTAAGGAAAAAAGAGTAAGAAGAAAAGCCTGTGATCTACTTCTGAAAATTACTCAATAAAAACCCAGTGGATCACAGTGGTGTGATCCCATGTTCTGCATGAGGTCAACAAAAGTCAGGGGCAACTTGACGGCAGCTGGAAACAACAGCATTATCATTTGGGAATTTTTTTTTTTTTTTAATGTTGATGCCCACAATTTAACCTCAAGCACTGGCTCAAAATCTTCCTTGTGGGACCAATATATTTTGGGGGATTAAAAAAAAGCACAGGTAATTGTGCTCTCTGACAAAATCTGAGAACTGCTTATTTTGCCGTATGACTGTCATGGATTGAATTGTGCCCCCCCCAAAATATCTGTCAATTTGGCTAGGCCATGATTCCCAGTATTATGTGATTGTTCACCACCTTGTCATCTGATGTGGTTATCCTATGTGTTGCAAATCCTACCTCTATGATGTTAATAAGGCAGGATTAGAGGCAGTTATGTTAACGAGTCAGTACTCAATCTACAAGATTATGTTGTGTTTTAAACTAATCTCTTTCGAGGTATAAAAAGGAGAATCCAGCAGAGAGACATGGGGACCTCATATCACCAAGAAAGCAGCACAGGGAGCAGAGCAAGTCTTTTGGGCCCATGGTTCCTGTGTGGAGAAGCTCCTAGACCAAGGAAAAATTGATGACAAGGACTTTCCTCCAGAGCCAAAAGAGAGAGAAAGCCTTTCCCTGGAGCAGACACCCCGAATTTGGACTTCTAGCCTCTTAGGCTATGAGAGAATAAATTTCTCTTGGTTAAAGCCATCCACTTGTGGTATCTCTATTATAGCAGCTTGAGATGACTAAGACAACGACCTTGAGAAATTCACTTTAATATCTTGAAATGTTCTTGTCATATAAAACTTAAATCCTACTAGACACTTTATAAGTATATGTAAAGAGCCCTAGTGATACAGCAGTGATGCACTTGGCTGTTAACTGAAAGGTTGGAGGTTGGAACACATCAGCCACTCCGCAGGAGAAAGATGTGGCAGTCTGCTTCCCTAAAGATTACAACCTTGAAACCCTACGGGGCAGTTTTATTCTGTTCTATAGGGTCACTATGAATTGGAATTGACTCAACAGCAACAGGTTTGGTTTTTCTTTTTCTATGCAAGCGTATATGGAAAATATGTGTATATGTATATAAGTATCTGAAAAAAAGATCCTGTATAATTTAAATATTGTATTTGGAGATTCTTTATTGGGAAGAACATTCCTTAATTTGGACACAAGTTAGTACCAACTATTCCGGACCTCCCCAGCACCTTGGTTGGATTTGGTTTTAAGAAGGATTCATTTCTCCAACTTTTGACTCTTGGTTTTACCTTCATTGTCAGTCAGGACACATGAGATGTTTGAATAAATCACTGAGGCTGATATCATACAGCAAAATTTCTATGTATGTGAAATCATCCATTACTCACATTAGATACATGGTATTGAGTTTCATATTCTGTTGATGCAACATGATATACCACTTCTTATATTTCTAATGCCTGAATGATGTCTTTACTCAATATGATTCTCCTACCAGTATCTTCCCAAAGTTTTTGTTTTCTGCAAATTTTTGTTTCCCTTAAAATATAATTTAAAAGAAAATTTTCATAATTTCACCATGTAGATATCTTCCCCATTGTCCTACTTTATTTTTTGCTTATATACAAGCATATCTATAGGATTGCATCATCCTATAATTTTTTAAACATTTTGATTTTCATTTTGGATTGTTAAAAGCCTTTTCCCACATAGAGAGAATCTAAAATGTACTTACTTATTTTAGCTTGTAAATTAACATATACAAATTCATAATATATTTTTAAATTTTTTTAATCATTTAATTTGTTTTCAAATTTTCACTGTTATAGAAAACTTTTGACTGAACCTCATCTCATATACAGTCTTTATATTTAGTCATTTTGGCAAGTACATTTCCAGGGGATTATTGAGGCAAAAGATATTATTATATTCATAAATATTGGTAATCATTGTCAAATAACTTTCTGATTTTGTTGTACCAATAATTTTTACAAATATTTTATTTAAACAATAAATATATGTATGCTATAGTATATCTAACATTTACAATAAATTACAGAGTAAAAAATAAAATCTCCTTGTAAAATTCATGATTTCACAATCACACCTTACAGAGGTAACTAATAGTTCCTTACATGTCCTTCCAGGTTTTTCAGAGTTATACATGTACGCATATATATATATGTACATACATATTTTTAAATATACCTTTTTATGTAAAAAACTGGATTTTTTCCTTTTTTTTCTAAAATCACAGGAATATGAAACATTTATAATGAAAATCTAACTTGGAGCATTATCTCATTTGCTTGATGAGTATAATTAAAACTATGTTATACATTTACTTGATTACTGGCAATAAGTATAATATTTTTGTATATATTTTTTATTTTTTATATTTTGCTTTCCAAATTTTATACATATATATGTGTCAGTTAATTTTTTAATATCTTTAAAGTTTGAGCTCTTCCTTTTTCATATTTATATAGTTCAGTCTTCTATTTGGGGAGTTAGGTCTTTATCCTGTCTTATATTATTTCTATAATTTTTAATACTAATCTGAAAAGATCTAGAATTTGTTTTAGGATGATTTTGAGATACTCTTCCTTTTTCTGATTAACCACCAATCCACCAGTGAGCCAATAATACCTTCAATCAGCCATCACATGTACTAAGAACCTACTCAGATCTGTGGTAGCTATAATGGGACATAGAAATATGTCTTTAGGCTCCTTACAGTCAAATTGGAAGGAAAACATACCTCTGAGTAAGATAATGAGTTATGTAATTTTGTATACGATAATACCTAATGAATTACAGTTCCAAAAGTAGAGAGAATCCTACAGAATAAAGTGAGGGTCAGTGAAGGTCAAAAAATAAGATAGTAATGGAGTTACAGATTTTAATGTGTGAAAACGAAGTTTCCAGCTAGGTTCTCTGGAACTAAAGTACTGATTAAGCTTATACAGATTTTGCCTAAGCAGAACTAATATTTCAACATTAGTAACTCAATTTGTCCCTGTAATACCCAACCCAGAGCCGTCAAGTCAATTCCGACTCATAGCGACCCTATCCCTGTAATAAAGCTGCATAATACAAATAAAACTTTAAGTTTCTTTGTAGTCCACCTGAAATAAAATTAACTCAATGTGATAACATTAGTTGTGACAACTGGAAGCTCTGACTGGCAGTTCCAATTATCTCTCACAAATATAAAAGAAAAGGTGAATTAATTATTACTTAGTTTTGATACACTAAGTCCCTGATAGGATCTAAAGACAAAAAAACCTGTCATTTTATGAGAAGAGAGGAGCGGTTAGGTTAGAAAGTGAGTAAAAGATGGTAAGAAGATGCATTGCTTCAGGTAAACATGGAAATAGGTGTCATGAAAACTATACTCTCATTAAATCAAAAAGTTTTAAGTGGTAAGCCTGTGGGCTAATCATGGATGGTCATGAAAGTGATGCAATTCTATTTGGTTTTGTTTTAAATGTGCAAAGAGAAGATTTGGAACCTGAAGATAGGCAAGCTGTAGGACTTTACTAAGATGCATGCATTAGCACAGACCGACAGTGCCTCAGAGTTCTATCACTGAGTTCAGCCTTTATTTCCTAATACCCCTGAGCTATCCTACCTCCCTGATATTGAGAGACATCACAGTAGCAGAGTTTGCTCTTTGTTCTTCTTTAAAATCCTTAATTTTTACTTTACCTGTTGAAATGTTAACAATTCAAATTATATCTGGACCCAAAGCTCTCTCTCTGTCTATATATATTTCTTTTATGGAAAGCTCTATACTAGGGCCCGAAAGTACTCCTTTTTCTTCCCAGAAAAATAGATATATACCTCGACCCACTGTGGTATTATATTCCCATGTGCTTTGTTAGATAGGTATTGAATTGAATAAGGTAATCCTAGATTATATACTATTCTCGAGTGTCCTTAATTTAAACAGGTTTTCACTCTTGTTATTTCATTTGGCCTGCACACTTTTTGGCAACTGGCCATGTATATTGTTTTCTTTAAGTACAAATATTCATCTGTAATAGAGAGTTTTACCTAGTATAATCAAGCTATAAAATGACTTGCATACTACTAGATAGCTTTCTCTCTAGCATTTTACCTGCAAGTCATACAAATCATCAAATTCCAACCATCCATCCTAGAAAAGAGAAGTCCCTATTCAGCAGAAAATGATGTCAACTGACACCTTAAGTTTCTGTCCTGACTCCAAAATCAACCACTGTAAACTTCATGATGGGACAAATATCAAAGCAGAAAACTAGGTACATAACAATAAAGAAGGGAGGGAAATTTCAGAGACTTGATAAAGTTAAAGCAGGAGATAGAGGAGAGTGACAGTGAGTGAAATTCCAGGGAAGGAAGAACAGCAAGAGTATATGGGATACAGAAAGACATATGGGGGAGGGGAGCAAAGAATGATATTGAGGGTAGTGTGACCCAAAATTTCATCACAGAGTTCAATTTTTTTTCTCCCTGACCCACTGTACTTGCCCCAATCTGACATGGTATGCTGTTGTAGATTACGATCAAGGCTTGCCCTAGGTCTTGAAAATCCAGGACAAGCGTGTAGGAGTGCAGCACTCTTTTATACCCAGTCCCAGAAACATCACCACTGAACATCAAACTCTTTAAATGAGAGGACCCCCAAGAATAGACATTTCTACTGGGCTGGCTTCAATGCCACGGTGTAGATAATTTCCCCCTGTGTAAGCAGGAAGACCTTTGACAAATAGCATAGTTTTGCTCAGAGGACAGGGAAGCCTTAGGAATCCTGAACCACTGCAACCCTTCACTGGTGGAAATACTCCCTAGGAGTTCCATCTTTTTCAGATTGCAGACTGTGTATAGGTTCTATCAGGGTATAGATGTCGCCAAGTCAATTTTGAGGACGTATTGCAAAGAAAATATTTCAGATAGACTTTTGAAAAACTCACCTCTTTTCTTACAGACAGACATATGACTTCCAATAAAGAATATTTTTCATATTTCAGTTTTAATGTGCTTAGAAGATGAATCATATGAAGCCTCGCTGAAACATGGAAACAATTCTTCCTTGACAGTTATGGATGCTTTCTCTCACAGAAGGTTATGGAGAGTGGGGAGTTTATGGGGACAGGGAACTCTGCATAGGGAGACTTTACCCGGTTCCTCCCCAGAAGCAGTAGCTTAAACAAAACAAGTGGGTCGATGACACATGTGGGGCGGTACAGTTAAAAAAAAAAAAATAGCAAAAGTTTATTAATCTGGTGCTTGAAAACACTTTTATTAAAAAAAAAAAACTATTTTGGTACACTGAAAGAGAAATGCCTCTGAGGCCAGTCCCCTTATTACAGGTTCTTTTTGGAAAACATGAGTTAATGTTTCTCTTTTTACTTCATTGAGTATTTATAGTAATTAACATAAAAATTTCCAGAAGCCTATGACAGGCTTTCAGCCTCAGCAGCTCCAAAGAAACCATTACTCCCACCCTAGTCCCTAAAGATGGTCCAGGGAGCTACCCAGCTCAGAGAGTCCTAGAGCAAAAGCAAACCTTGGGGCCAATTAGTTAAACTCCAACTCACTCTGAATGCATGTGAGGAAACCTCAATCCCTTCTCCATAGAATTGTGTAAACCCATCTCTTCTAGTAGCATGAAAGTCTTGAAGCCAATTAAAGGCTCAGATAAGTGAAATATGTGTGATAGACATGAATTCTGGCTTGAACACTTATGTGTTCTGTGAATTTAAACAAGTTTCCTAACTTCTTTAATTTAAATTTCTTCTTTTGTAAGTGGTAACTGGTATTTATTATTTATTAATTTTAACATTATTACTAATGTTACATTCTTCTGTTCCTAACCCCACCTATGTTTAAGATGGTTCATAAAAAAGAAGGGAGAGAGAAAGAAAAGGGAAAGGAAATATTGAATGCTTATCTTATGTGTTTTCTTTTTATTTTTGAAAATGTATGCTTTTCCACTCATAGGGAAGAAAGTTGGATTTTTGCTTTTTTAATGGGGTTGGGAGTTATTAAAAATGGGACAGATTGCATTGCAAAATTACTTTCCTATTTGGAAGACCATGTTACTACCCAGAACTCTGACCTCAAAATTGCCTAGTGTCTGCCAGTTACCTTCAATGAGGATGACATGAGAAGTCTGCAGTGGGGAAGAGGGACAGAGATGAGAGATAGAAATGAAGGCAGGATGCCGTTAACATACATTGCAACATGCTTTCCAATTTAGCTGAAAGGCCTAGTGGCAACCAGCATGCCCAATCTCGGAGAAAGGCAAGCCCAACACCTGGATTTTTTTGTTATAAAGGGACAGACTCATGAGGAAGGTTTTTGGTGAGTTATTTAGGGTACACAAGCCTCAGATTCACCATCAATTAAATGGGAACAAGCAGATTGAAGTTTAAAAAGTTTCTGTAAAAAGTAAAAGATATATGAAAAGAAAGCATCCTGACTCAGAAAAGTGCAGAAGAAATGTGCATGTGTTCTTATTAATCCTCCCTAAATTTGTAGACATCAGGCCCAGAGAAGGGACATAGCTCACATTAGGTCACAGTTAGTTAGTGACAGTACTGAGTCTAGAATCCAAGTCTCTTAATTACAAATCTAAAACTCTTTTCTTGTAATAAGTTATGTACAGTAATGCCATAAACATTCTTGGCCTGGGAAATGACACTAGCCAATGGAGGAGCCCCTGAGTGGCACAAATGGTTAAGCAGCAGCCTATTAATTGGAAGGTTGGTGGTTTGAACTCACCCAGAGGCCTGGGAAGGAATGCCTGGCAAGATGCTTTCAAAAAGCCCCAGCCTTGAAAATCCTCTTTGTTGTTCTTGTTAGGTGGCTTTGAGTGGGTTCCCACTCATAGCGACCCCAAGTACAAGAGAACCAAGCTTCACCTGGGCCATTCTCACAATTTTTGTGCTTGAATCCATTGTTGCAGCCACTGTGTCAATTCATCTCACTAAACATCTTCCTCTTTTTCACTGATCCACTATCTTACCAAGCATGATGTCCTTTTCCAGGGAGTGATCCCCCCTGATAACATGTCCAAAGTATATGAGAGGTAGTCTCTCCATCCTTGCTTCTAAGGAGCATTCTGGCTGTGTTTCTTCCAAGGCAGATTTGTTTGTTCTTCTGGGAGTCCACAGTATATTCAATATTCTTTGCCAACACAATAATTCAAAGGTGTCAATTCTTCTTCGGTCTTCTTTATTCATTGTCCAGCATTTACATGAGTATGAGGCGATTGAAAACAACAGGCTGTGTTAAAATTCCTATGGAGTGCAATTCTACTCTGTACACATGGCAACACCAGAAGTCAAAATCCACTAGAAATCAACCGGAAAAAAAAAAAGTTTCAAAGGAGACCATTAAACTGCCAAAAGGTGAGATTGGTAAACGATACCTTAATGTTCTTTCAAGATATGAGGTAAACTTACCATGAGTGTTCGTTAAATATTCATTGTAGACTGAATGACTGGATTATCTAACTGGACTTCAGTTTCTGCCTTAATGCCAGGGTGCTATTGAATCCAGTTGATCATGGGAACGTTCACTTATGGGAGGTGAGAACAGACGACAACCGAGGTATTTTGGGTTTTGATCCAAATGTTTCTCAAGTATAGTTTTAGGATGAATTAGTGTCCTACTTTAAACCTTATTCATTTTCATCTTATCAAGAGGAGGTTTCTAGTGAAAAATTCAAAAACTCCAGCAAGATTCGAACCAGATTAATAAAATGGAAAATTGCCTTCAGAATAAAATTTGAATCATTAATAAAAGTATTTATTTTTGTAAGGGATTGGAGAATGAGAAAAAGAGTAGGTAGAGGATAATACCTTTATATACTAGCTTAATTTTTATATACATATGGGAAAATAACTAGAATACAGAATTTATTTGAAATATTCTTCTCTGTGTTATATTAAAGTATGATCTGCGGTTATTTTCAAGATCAAGGAACTAATCTCACCAATAATTACATTCATTTTCCAAACTCAAAGTTCTAAAGTTTTAATATTGTAAATACATTTAAATATGTTTTTAACCCAAAAACCCACTGCTGTGGAGTCAAATTGGACTCATACCGACCCTATAGGACAGAGTAGAACTGCCCCGTAGGGTTTCCTAGGAGCGCCTGCAGGATTCACAATGCTGATCTTTTGGTTAGCAGTTGTCACTCTTAACCACTATGCCACCAGGGTTTCCTAAATATGTTTTTACATCAGACTTATTGCTATCACCTCCTATTGCCATCCAGTCAATTCCAGCTCATGTGGTTGTTGTTAGGTGCCATCCTGTCAGTTCCAACTCATAGGGACACTGTATACAACAGAATGAAACATTGCCCTGTCCTACTTCATCCTTGCATTCGTTGTTATGTTGCAGCCACTATGTCAGTCCATCTTGACAAGAGTTTTCCTCTTTTTCACTGACCCCCTACTTTACCAAGCATGTTGTCTTTCTCCAGGGACTGAATTCTCCTGATAACATGTCCAAAGTATGTGAGACACAGTCTCACCATCCTTGCTGCTAATGAGCATTCTGGTTTCACTCTTCCAAGACAGATTTGTTCCTTCTTTTGGCAGTCCATGGTATATCAATTTTCTTCACCAACACCACAATTCGAAGGCATCAATTCTCCTTCAGTCTTCGTTATTCATTGTCCAGCTTTCACATGCACACGAGGCAATTGAAAACACCATGGCTTGGATCAGGTGCACCTTAGTTTTCAAGGTGACATCTTTGCTTTTTAACACTTTAAAGGAACCCTAAAGGACAGAGTAGAACTGTACCATAGAGTTTCCAGAACATCCTGCTGGTGTAGTGGTTAAGAGCTTCAGCTGCTGATCAAGAGGTTGGCAGTTTGAATCTATCAGGCTCTCCTTGGAAATTCTATGGGGCACTTCTTCTTTGTCCTATAGGGTCACTATGGGCTGGAATCAACTGGACTGCAATGTTTTTTGTTTTGTTTTGTTTTTTCGGTATAGAATTTTCTAGACTGTAATCTTGATGGAAGCAGACTGCCATATCTTCCTCCAGCACAGTATCTGGTGGGTTCCAACTGCTACCCTGTCAATTAGTGGGGAAGTGCTAAACACTGTGCTGCCAGGGCTCCTTAACTGGAATCAGTGGCCTAAAAATAAACTTTATTATCAATTTAAATAGTTTCAGGAAGTTCCTGTACCTAATCTCTAAAACATTTTTTGTCTTCCCTCTGTGAATGTTTTTCAAAGCATAGCGTGAATAGCAATGACTTTAATAGAAAATCTGATCCCTCTCTTCTAGTGTTTACATTATTATATTCTAAGTATGTATAAAATTCAACTCTCTTTACTTTACATATACGTTTACTGAGCTCCACCTCTGAAATGATGAGTGACCTGAGTGCAGAAATAGCATTTCCTGATCTCTGCGTTAGTGTTTTACAGTTGCATTACATTACCTTCTGTTTTATAGGGTCCATCTCCTGTAAAGTTCTTGGCTAGGCCCGTTTTGATTTCTTTTGTCTTGAAGTTTTATCTGGTACACAACTTGCATTTTTCTGGAGAAGGATTCCAGAGAGAGGGAATAGCCAATTTATTTACCTTACCTATGGCAAGAGCATAACTGGTCAATAAAAGAAACAGAAAGGGGCTACTTGGACAGAGGAGTCAGTGAGGGATCAGCCAGGAGAGAGGAGTTCAGAGAGGTGGGAGGGTAGCAAGATTACTGTTGCTTATTATTTAACATTTGTATGGTGTCAGCTTTTACCCTGGGTTACATGGAGAGCCATTGCAGTAGAGTAGATTTATGATATGATCCGACTTATGAGTTTAAATGGTAACTGTAGCTGTCTTGCTCAGGGTAGGCTACTGGGGAAGAGAATGCAAAGATAAAAGCAGGGAGACTAGATAAAATTCAATTGCAATAACCTAGGTGAAAGATGACGGCGGCTAGGAATTAGGGGACAACTTTAAAAATGATAAGAAGTCTTTGAATTTGGTAAATGCATTGGAGTTAAAGCCAAAAGGATTTCCTGGTAGAGTGAAAGTAGGGAGTTAGAAAAACAAATAGACCAAATGCACCATCAGTCAAGGTGGAGGATGACGTGAGTGGAGTCAGTTTGGGGATGGGAGGAGAACCAGGAATACAGCTTTGGGTTTGTTCAGTTTAAGAATTCTATTTGTCATTTAGATGGAAATATCATGAAGTAGTTGGATTTTCAGGTCTTCACCTCAAGATAGAAGACTGGTCTGAGATACTTATTTGGAAATCTTGGTCATGTAAAGAGAGTATGTGAAGGAAGAAGGACAGATCGACTGAGTTAAATGCAGATAACGGATTTAATAAAATGAGAAATGAGCAATTGCTGTTAGATTTAACGATGCAGAGGCCAAAGGTGACCTTGAGAAGAGGATTTTTAGAAAGCATTAGGTATTTATGTGTGAGTGAAGGGGGTTTAAAAAGAATGGAAGGAGAGAAACGGGAGATAAGTATTATTGAGTTTTGCTGCAAAAGAGGGAGAATGAAAGGGATATTAGATAATGAAGTGGAGTCAAGGAATTTTTTTGTTTGTTTTTTTAAAGATGAGAAAGTTAATGAATTGCTTCTTTGCTAATGTAACTGATCCAGTAGAGAGGAAAACACAGATGAAATAAAAGACAGAAGAGATTCTTAGGCAAGTGTCCTTTGTAAGCAGCGAAGAGATGCGTTCCCATGCAAAAGAGAGTTTAGTTGCCTTTGGTAAGGGTCACAGGTACTTCATTTTTAGTAGCAGTTAAGAAGGCAGCATATAAGTGAATGGAGGTTGGAATAGTAGTGAATTTTTCAAATTCTAGTACAGAGGTAATCATATAATTTGCAAGCTAATGTTAGTAACAGCAAGTCCTTAGTAACAGCAAGTCCTTATAACAACATTAAGACCACTATTTCTTTCAGAAGTCAGAACATCAAAATAATAATAATAATAAAGGTTAATATGCTTAATATTAAAGACTTTAATGTGAATTAATTTGGGGATTCCATAGAACAGATGAAGAATTTGTAAGATCTAACTGACAGGTAATGTTCAAAACAGCTCATACATGTAATAGAAGATGCAGATTCTGAGCCTACTCTTTTTTAAAAAAGTGACTTAAACAAGATAGAAATTTATTTCCCTCTTACATAAAGGAAGCCCAAGGCAAGTAGTATGGGGATAGTTTATACAGCTAAACAACATCAGGGTTATAGGCTCCTCAGTCTTGCATATCCAGCAACCTTAACACACATCCTCATGGTCCAACATGGCTGCTTGAGTTCAAACCACAATTCAACATTCAAAGAATTACCGTTTACATTACCACTTTCATTTATATTTTACTGGCCAGGATTTAGTCATGCAGTAACAGCTAGCTACATGAGGTGCTGGGAAATGCAGTCTTTTCGTTAGCAGTAATGAGTCTTAAAAAGATTGCTACCCAGTCGATTCTGACTCATAGTGAACCTATAGGACAGAGGAGAACTGCCTCGTAGGGTTTCCAGGATTGTGATCTTTATGAAAACCAACTGCCATACCTTTCTGCTATGGAGAAGGTGGTGGGTTCACATCATTGCCCTTTCGGTTAGCAACCAAGTTTCTTAACCACTGCACCAACAGGGCTCTTTAGCTGGGATCAGCATCCAAAATATAAACATGTTTTCAGCTGAAAGTGTTTCAGCAGGCTCCTGTTCCTAATCACTGAGGTATTTTTGTCTTCCCTCCATGAAACTTCTTCAAAGCATGGTGTGAATGGCAATAAGTTAAGTAGATAATTTGATTTCTCTTTTAAGTGATTTCCTTTGATTATTATATTCCAAATAAGAATAAAATTCAACTCTCTTATGTTCACTCATAAGGATACTGAGCTGCCATCTCGCAGATGAAGAGTAACCTAAGTGCAGAAGTAGCATTTCTGGACCTCCACTGTAGTGTTTTATGCTGCTGCATTACATTACTTCCTGTTTTATGAGGACATCCTCTGTAAAGTTCTTGGCTACGTCTATTCCCCCCGCCCGAAGTTTTTTTTTTTAAGTATTGTGTTTTATTTTTCATCAGAAACCACCACCAATCTGGTCCACAATCTCCTCATGGCATTTTTCACTTCCTTATTTCTAAAAGTGTAAATCACAGGATTGAGCAGGGGAGTTAGCATTGTGTAAAATATGGCCACCATCTCTTCGAAGGAAAAAGCAGATGGAGATCGTGCATACTCAAATATACAAGGGACGAAAAACAAAACTACAACAGCAATGTGAGATCCACAGGTGGAGAGAGCTTTCCACCGACCTTCAGAGCTATGAGTTCTCAGCAAGAGCAAGATGACACAATAGGAGATAAGCAACAAAGAGAACTTTATGATGCAGAAAAACCCACTATTGGCAACCACCAAAAGGCCAAGGATGTGAGTGTCAGTACAGGCAAGCTCCAATAATGGATACAAATCACACATGAAGTGATCGACTACATTGGGGCCACAGAAGGGCAGCTGGAAAGTAAAGAGAATTTGTATCACAGAATGCAAGAAGCCCCCTGTCCAGGCTGCCCCCATCAGAATGCCACAGAGCCTCCAGTTCATGATAGAGGGATAGTGCAAGGGCTTGCAAATGGCCACATAGCGGTCATAGGCCATGGCAGTGAGAACAATCATCTCCACTCCACCAAAGAAGTGTTCAGCAAAGCCCTGGGTCATGCAGCCCTCAAAGGAGATGGTTTTCCTCTCATAGAGGGAGTCCACAGTCATCTTTGGGGCTACGACGGAGGAGAAGCATGCATCGAGGAAGGACAGGAAGCCTAGAAAGAAGTACATGGGGGAGCCCAGGAGTGCCGGGCTGCTGACGATGCTCACTACAATTAGTAAATTGCCCCCAACGGTTGCAATATAGATAAACAAAAATACAACAAATACTATTTTTTGAACGTTTGGATTCTGTGAAAGCCCTAAGAGGATGAACTCGGTAACAAAGCTTTGGTTTTGCATCATTTCAGAGAAAAGATGAAACCTACCACAGTGACCAAGTAGAATCTGATAATATAAGAAAAAGAAATTTTCTCCAGAGCAGCTTATAGTATTAGCACAGTCTTCAACATGTTGGGGCATCAGATGTCAAGTTATTTTAAGTGCTTCTGTTGTTGTTAAGAATACAAAATTAGAAATTTGTTGAAGATGGTAGTGAGACATCAGGCAAAATTGAGGTTAAATACTTTAAAAAAGTCAGAGTTTCAATTGGGAGGGGGAATATTCTATGTGGTAGGGATGACAAATAGTGTTTATCTTAGGTGCCAACTCTGATTAGTTCACAGTGGCTAATTAGAGTGAATTGATGCAAAGAATTCTGTAACACACCCAAGCTCTGAGGAAAGGAGGACTATAATGTATTTCTTATGCCTGTCATTGACCATGGCATGGGAATCAGAATGACTTGCATGAGAAATGTATCTCTCACCAGGAAACTGCCTTACCAACAAAGAGAAGAAGAGATAGCATGCAGTTTAAGAAAAAAAAAAAAAATTTGGAAATCACGCCTACTCCCTCAAATGTTTCTTTAAAAGTCTGAGCTGAATGGGGCCTTCAAGATGAATTAATTCTTTCCTTAAAAAAAAGAAAGGCCTATGAAAACATCTAGCTATATGCTTAGAAAATAATATGTATATTTATTATATTAAGTATTGGGGTTTTTTTTCATCTTTTTAAAATAAAAACAGAAGGCAATAAAAATAATAATACCTACTTGAGAGTGTTGTGTTGATAACTAAGTGAAATAATGCAAGGAAAGCAATCGCTCAGTGTCTTATGTTTAGGATACAGTCCATGCGAGGTCTCATTACCTCTTTGTTACTGGTAACAAACTCATGCTTTGAGAGGTTAAGTTAAAAGAAATCAACAGAAGATGGATCTGGGATTTTCTGGCTCCAAAACCAGAGTTTCTGCCACTGGATCAATAAAAGTGGTGAGAATGTTTCTTTTCAGGGAGAACTTCAGAGCAAGGATGCCCTTTCTACAGCCTCCACCCACCTCTCAAGATTAAAGCCTTCAGATTCCTTTGTTCTTGTATAAATGAGACACCTCGGTGAAAGAAATTGCAAACGTTTTCTAATCAGAAGGTAATGGCCCAACGATATACATACGTATCATATACATATAAATGACAACAACCAGATAGGTTAAGGAAAAGAAACAACACATTGAATATAAACTAGTCTTGAAGCTTTATCAATTATTAACCAATTATTTATAGGATGTGGCCCAATATGATCAAGTACAATCCTCAAGGTCCATCTGATTCAAAATTATATAGCCTTGTTGTAAGATAGTTCATATATAGCTTATCTGATCATCTCACAGGACTCTGATGAGGGCCAATTTTGAAAACATGAAAATGTCGCTTGTGATAAAGAACTGTTGCAAGTTGTGGTTATTATTATTCCACTTAATAAGCCAGCTGCTTTACCCATTGAAAGCATTTCCATGAGTCAACCAGATAATTACTTCAACTTTTGGCTTCATTTTCCATAGGCAGACAGGGCTTTGAAGAATGAGGGTGTCCTTCCTTAAATGCATAACAGAAATTTATCAGTCAATTTACATAAATATGTTTGCTAATAAGATAAATAAAAGAACAGTGTGGCTTATCGTGAGAATTATTGATAAACTAACTTTGTTGAATGTAACTTAGAATTTAACAAATAAAACTAACAAATATGCAATTGTGTGTATTAATGTCTTCTGTTTGCTTGCTTTAAAAACAACCATTTTCTCTTATTCACAGGGTTTAGGGAATTTTTTTTTTTTTTAATTGTGCTATTACTGTTAACCCCATATCCAGCTACAAGCTTTCACTCAGAAAACAAGAGTATTAGCTAAACCCAATAAGGTCCTTGGGTCTGTCAGCAACCACTTATTAAAAATTAAAGAATATCAGTATGTGATCCAACAGTAGTCAGTTTAGCCTAGAACCAAAGCAAGAGCGACAATAAAGTTAAATGAATAAGAACAACAACTCCAGGCTCATACAGGCCTGGGTTCAAATCCAAGCTTTTCTATATAGTTATTTGTCAAAACACAAGTTATTGAAATCCTTGATTCCCACGTCTGGAAAGTGAGTATAATAAGAACGCCTATCGATAGAATCAGATAACACATAAAAACGTTCAATAGGAGATAAAGCCTCAAACCACTGACACAGAGAATTGTCAACATTTTTATTAATTCCTGTTTTACAATGAACAGAACTGATAAGTACTTTTACTGATAAGCTCTTTGAGTCATTCTTTTATTAATATAAATACGTAAATTTTTATTTGGTCACAGTGTAGGTATGCTTATTTTTTAATGCATAGCACTTTAAATGCCTTTTATAATCCCTCAGTAGCTCTCAGACCCATAGGAGTCCACTTCTACTTCAGGCAGCTTCTTTATGCAAAGAAAATCTAATAAACTCTATATTGTTCTATACTAATCTATATTAATGATTAATTCTTAAACATTCCACTTTTTTTTTTTTCTGGAATTCTAACAGCAATACACTTTTAGAATTAAAATGCTCATTAGATACAAACAAACCAGCCCCTTCTGGTTTCAGATAAAAGGATTTTCCAAAATAAGCATTAAAATGTTGACAGTGGAGAACACAATGTCTTCAAGGTTTAGGATTTTAAGTTATTTAAAAGGCAATTGTCCTGAACTGGGCCCTAGAACAGGAAAAGGGTAGTAATGGAAGAACTATGGAATTATGAATAAAGCCTACAGTTTCATTAATAGTAATATTCCAATGTTCGTTTCACAGATTTTACAAATGTGCTCAGGGTTACATAGGATGTTACCATTAGGGGGAGCTAGGTGAGAAGTATGCAAGAACTCCCTATGCCATCTGTGCAACTTCTCTGCAAATTTAAAATTAGGCAAAATTAAAACTTTATTTGAAAAAAAAGTAATAATTGTTCTGTTTCTGCTATCAAAAAGACAGCCATCCCAGCTTCGTCATGGACTAGCCACGTGCCCTTGAGCAAACCACTCAGCCTCTGTGTTCTCTCCTATAAAGTGGGGACAGTAACACTTGTTCAAGATGGCTCACTTGCAAGAGTCCAATAAGACAGTTAATATGAAAGTGATTGGCAAAGCATAGAGTTTTAAAAATGTGGTATAGTGAGGTTGGTATTATTTTCAAGCAGTGACTACACACAGAAAGTGAGCTAGAAAACTGAATCCCTTAAGAACAGATTATGTTTAAAAATTTTTTTTTTAATTATACTAATTGCTAAAATTGCAGTGAAACTGTTCCCATTCATATAATCCTTTTGGAAAACACTTTAGTAAATATTTCTGACTCATAAACACATTTGTATCATGTATGGTGGTTACCCCAACTATAAACCATCATTCTAAAAGTGAAATGAAGTAGAGGAAGTTTTATAACAAAAGGTGATGTAGTATCATTTATAAAAATAAAATTTTAGAAATGTCCAACATGTTTAAAAACAGTAAGATGTTTATGTAAACCAGGCTACTTCAAATTAATAGGGCATGATATTGTGAATAAAATGCTCATTAAGAACATAAAGACACAGAAGGTGAAATATTTTTATAATAAGTTAAATGAAAAAAACAAAAGAAAAATTGTAATACTCTTGCCCATTTGTATAGATATTTTAGTATAATTTTAAAATCTAGAAGGGAACATATGAAAATGATAGAGATTTTTTCTTTTCTAATTTGGGTTTTAATATGTATCTTTACATAATCATATGAATATTTAAAACTTTTATTTTTAATCAAGGTTAAACCCAAAATACCAAATTTACATCAAATAAACAGTTCAGAAAAAGGAGGTGGTATTTGGGGATAATTTTATTATTTATTCAATATAATTTGGTTTTATAGATGGAATTATCATACTAACATAATATGGGTTAGACTGTTAAACTGAAAACTTAAAATTATCTTATACCTGCTGCCATTGAAACGATTCTGCCTCATAGCAACTCTATAGAACAGAGTAGAACTGCCCTGTAGAGTTTCCTAGGAGCACCTGGTGGATTTGAACTGCCAACCTTTTAGTTAGCAGACATAGCTCTTAACCACTGCGCCACCAGGGTTTCCAAAAATTGTCATATACTTTCCATAAATCGCCGTACCATGAGGTCCAGCTTTACCCAGCCCTTATACTCACATTGGTGCCCTGGTGGTGCAGTGGTTAAGAGCTATGGCTGCTAACCAAAAGGTCAACAGTTTGAATCCATCAGCTGCTCCTTGGAAACCCTATGGGGCAGTTCTTCTCTGTTCTATAGAGTCGCTATGAGTCAGAACCGATATGATGGCACCTAACAGCAACAACAACATACGCACATTGATATCAATTTTAAATTCATGTCTCCATCTTAGCAAGCAGCTTATTCTGCCCACATTTCTCCTAGAAGATCCCATAGTCTTTCCTTTCTTGATAGCCATACACTGTACCAAGCATTGCTTAGGTTACCCTCAAGGCCAGCTGTGAACTGTGGGCTCTGAGGCATCTCCTGGGGCAGTGACCTTGCAAGTTTACCTCCCCGCACCCCCCACTAGCCCCCTTCCTATTAGTTTTAATAGAAATAGCAAAACTAATTATAATGCCAATCTTTCTGAAAACAACAGAAGCTTCTGTTTCAACTTTGAAGTATATATAACACTCAAATACATATGCAAGAAATAGTAATGTCATTATAAGTAGTGTTTTGTTACTGTCTTTCAAGCAATGAAGATATAAATGTATATTTTAGAATAATTTATATACACATATATGTGCCTAGCAGTCACACTGGCATATGTGTATGTATTTCTATATAAATATGGTTATTATAAATTAAAAGAAGAAATTTAAATCCTTCTCTTAATTACTCTCCCAGTTAAGCTCCTTTGTCCACTGCGTTTTTGATCCAGGGTTATAATTATGATCTACTTCAACAACACTTATATTTTATTGTCTACCTAAGCATATTCCCTTCTCTGACAACCTGAGAAACCTCTTCTCTTCACATTAGATGCTTTTCACTCCCAAATGTTGTTCTCTAAACATCTCATCTTATATTTTTGCTATTTCTGGAATTAAAAGATAATTCCCTGTTTCCACCTGTGTCCGTCCTGTCAGATGCCTGAAATTCTTTAGTCTCTCTTAACAGCTTAGCTCATTTCAGGAAAGAGACACAGGTCACCCCAACTAGCACTACAGCAGTTCAGAGCTTCAGTCATTTAAACATTCTTGAACAACTCTGAGACAGAAACCTAACACTACTTTTGGCATAAAACACACTTAGTGAAAATTTCAAGTCAGAAGACTCTGCTCTGTGATTTGAGTAAATCTCTCTTTCTTACTCTTAGTGCCCTAATTTGTAATGTTTGTAGAAAAATTAAAGCCTATATTATTGGCACAGTTGTTAAAAAGCTACTATGAGCTGTGGATGCTAACCAAAAAGGTCAGCAATTTGAATCCACCAGGTGCTCCTTGGAAACCCTATGGGGCAGTCCTACTCTGTCCTATAGGGTCAATATGTGTTGAAATTGACTTGACGGCAGTGGGTGTTTTCCTGGTTGCACAGTGGTTAAAGGATCAACTGCTAACCAAGCACCACTCAGGGTACCATGCTCCTACAGCAGTATTCTTTACAGTCTCAGAAAATTCCACTTTTCAATCTAAAACACCAGGCTAGGGAGCGTGTTTGGGGATAAATGATAAATGAGAATATATTCAGAAAGAATAAACTAAAATGCCATAGAGAGAGCTAGGACAAAATATGTACCTGTAGCACTCCTAAGTTATTTGGATTTAACTTGAAGATTACGAGCTAAAAATAGATCTAATTTTGTAATACATTAATTAATCGGTACTTCTAACCCGGAAAAAGGTTTGTGTTACTTTACCCATCCTGTTGCCGCCTAGTCGACTCTGACTCATAGTGACCCTATAGGACACGATAGAACTGCCCCATAGAGTTTCCAAGGAGTGCCTGGTGGATTCGAACTGCCAACATTTTGGTTAGCAGCTGTAGCACTTAACCACTATGCCACCAGGATTTCCTGTATTACATTAGCTGCTATTTATTGAGCATTTATCATGCATCACTTCATATATTTCCACAAACCTTGCTAACATCATTATTCCTTTTAAAGACGAGGCATCTAAGAATCAGAAAGATGTCACTAGCCCAAGTGTATGCTTTGTTGATCAACCCATGTATTATATACATCATTGTCTGACTTCTACACTCACACTGTTAAGCACTACATCACACATTGAAAATCCCTCAGAAAATGCAAAAATGTGAATTATAAACCTCACCATGAACGAATCCCTTGAAAATTCTGTGATGGCAACCTCCTATTCTTTATCGAGAAAACTCCATTCAGTGGCTGGATAAAATATGAATATTGTTGCCAAATCTTACTCCTACACCTAAGAGAGAAAGAGTTTCACAGGTACTCAAGGTGAACAATATTCCCGCTGCTTCTCCTGTGCTGCCTTCAGCAAGTTCTCAGGGAACAAAAACGAAGAAGCAAAAGATTCCTTCTTTAATTCCAACTGGAATTTAAAGAGGTTTCCCTTAGAGGACATGAACCTGTAGAACTGCCTCTCATTTTCCCACAGGGTTTGAATATTTCCCATCATTATAATTCTCCAAGACACTGTTTTATGTGGTTGGATTTTTTTACGTGTTTGCAAAACTTTTATAGCCCTGAGCAATTAGGTTATTTTTTTCTCCTTTTTTAAATGCTTCTGAGTTTCTATGTGGAGATGCTTTCACTTCCCTTTATGTTCAGGAATTGAACACTATGTACGCTGGGATGGAAACACCTGTGTTCTTACTAAATGCAAGAGCTAAGTTCTGGGACAAGGCACAGCATCAATCCATGAGCGTAGCGTGTGTTGTCTTGGGCAGGGGTAGCAATGAGTGCTTATTAAAGAATATAATATTTTGTAGATATGGAAAAATATATAGATTAATCCAAATATTATTTTTTCTCTCAATACTTGATCTCAATATTCCATGACTTTGAAGCTAAAAGTCTGATTTCTGTCCTTGAATGGTACAAATGGTGAACGCACTCAGCTACTAACCAAAAAGCTGGAAGAGCAAGTCCAATTCCAGGCACCTCAGAAGAAAGACCTGACAAACTGCTTCCAAAAAATCAGTTCCGGAAAACCCTATGGAGCACAGTTCTACTCTCACACATATGGGGTCCCCGAGAGCCAAAGCCAACTTGATAGCAACTGTGTCTATTTTTGTTTTTGAAGATCTTTACTCTTCTCATTTATTTGAAAAGAATGAATGACAGTACTGTTTACTTGGATGGAATGTAGCATAACTACTGCACTTGGAGGGAAAACCTGGAGGTGGCCCATTAGGCCTCTTCAGAAAGACTCCAAACAAAACATTAGTTGCTCCATACAATCTTTAAACACTTTACTTATTTATATTGCTATTCACACCCCACAGAAGCTGTAAAATTGAAGTGATTCATCAGAAAAGTGAATGCCCAGAAGCACCTTCATGTCAATCATCTACGGGCTTAAAGAACAAATGTTGCTTTCTTTTTATTAAAAGTTTAGATGTTTGCCCTGATCAGAAGATTTAGTTAACATGGGCCACACTCCTTGTGATTCAAGGACAGAAATCCCCAGAAAACTGCCTGGCACATGGCATGGAGCCTGTGGAAAAATTGGCTGATCTCACTGGGTACCAGCAAGAGGGACACTCAGGGTAAAGGATGCCTTCCCCCACTCTCAAAAACCTCAGGGCAGAAGCAGCACCCCTGTCAGGACATGGACAGATGAGAGCTGATAAAGGCCAACACACACTCGGCCCAATGCCAAAGAGCAAAAGTGAACCATTTTTATCCCAGAGCCTTGAACCTGTGCTGTGTAACCCAAAGCCAGGGTGTCAGCACCACTCTGGTAACCCAATGTAGTGAAATCTTGTGAAAAAAAATAAAGATCCAGCCTGCTGAAGCCAATTATTTGCAAAACTACCTGGAACTATGGACCTAGCCACAAGACCAGGCTTAAGTTCATCTGGGCTAAATGAGAGCTCCTGAAATCTTCAGGCTGACCCCATGGGTGGGATAGAGTATGAATAAAAACAAACAAACAAACAAAAACCAACCAAACCTGTTGCCGTTGAGTATATTCCGACTCACAGCGACCTTATAGGACAGAGCAGAGCTGCCCCACAGAGTTTCCAAGGAGTGCCTGGTGGATTCGAACTGCCAACATTTTGGTTAGCCACTGTAGCACTTAACCACTGTGCCACCAGAGTTTCTGGAGTATGAATAAGCAACGTGAAAAGGAGAAATAGGGAAGGACCCTTGCAGTCAGGTCCAAGATGGTGTGCCCCACCTGGAAGTCACCATGGACTTCCCAATACCAGCAGCTAGAGAACTTAGAAAATTATGCAGAAGATACTCCAAAGTGTGGAAGCTAGGACAGGGTTCTGTTTTTCCAGGCCTAAGGGTAGTGCTGTCTAAAATATTAGCTCTTCAAATCTATGAACATGAAATGAGAGTTTAATCTTTCAGGACCTTCGCTTGCTGATGTGGCACACTCCAAATGAGAAGAAATATCTGCAAACAACATCTATTAATAATCAGAACATGGGCATCGTGCTTGGTAAAGTAGAGGGTCAGTGAAAAAGAGGAAGACCCTCAACCAGATGGGTTGACACAGTGGCTGCAATAATGGGATCAAGCATAAGAATCATCACGAGAATGGTGTAGGACCAGGCAGTGTTTTGTTCTGTTGTACATAGGGTTGTTATGAGTGGGAACCAACTCAATGGCACCTAACAACAAAAAATGCCTTTTAATGTTTTGCCCATAGAAGCCTTCAAAATTGTAGCTTGAGGCTTGAATTTTTTCTTCATATCTTTCAGCTTGAGCAACGCCAAGTGTGATCTTCCCTTTCGGTTTTCTAATTCCAGGTCTTTGAACATTTCCTTATAATGCATTATTTGTCTTCTGCTTCCTTTTTTTTTTTTTTTTTCCCTGTCTTTTTAACAACCTTTTCCTTTCTTCATGTATGATGTCCTGGATGTTCTCCCACAACTCATCTGGTCTTCAATCATTAGTATTTAATGTGTCAAGCCTATTCTTGAGACGGTTTCCAAATTCAGGTGAGATCAGAAACCCTGGTGGAGTAGTGGTTAAGTGCTATGGCTGCTAACCAAAAGGTCGGCAGTTTGAATCTGCCAGGTGCTGTTTGGAAACTCTGCAGGGCAGTTCTACTCTGTCCTATAGGGTCACTCTGTCCGTCAATCGACTCGACGGCAGTGGGTTTTTTTTTATATACTCCAGATTACAGTTTAAGATGCACTTGGAAATCAGGCCTACTTCCCCAAATATTTCTTTACAAATGTGAGGTGAAATGGGTCCTTAAGATGAATTAATTCATTCCTTATAAAGCAATAAAGGCCCATAGAAAAGTGTCTACCTGTATGCTTAGCAAATAATAAGTATACATTAAGTGTTGGGTTGATTTTTTTTTTAATTAATTCTTTTAAAATGAAAACAGAAGCTGATAAAAATAATAATACCTACTTCAGAGTGTTGTGCTGATGACAAAGTAAAATAATACAAGGAAAGCAATTGTTCAGTGGCTAGTGCCCAGGATACAGTCCATGTTAGGTCTTATTATCCCTATCTTATTACTAGCAGACTTAGGCTTTGAAAGGTTAAGTTCAAAAACATCAAGAAAATGTGGATCTGGGATTTTCTTGTTCCAAAGCCCAGGTCCATGCCATCTGATCAATAAGGAAATAGGTGAGAATATTTCTTTTCTAAGGAGAACTTCAGAGCAAGGATGGCCTTTCTACAGTTTCTACCCACCTCTTAAGGTTAAAAACTTCTGCTTTTTTTGTTCATGTATAAATGAGACACGTCAGGGAAAGAAACTACAAATGATGTATAATCAGAAGGGAATGACCCCATATATGCATACAGATACCCAATCTGACAACAACCGTATAGGTAAGGAATAGAAACAACATGTTGAATATAAGCCAGTCTTAAGGCTTTTTTTAATTATTAACCTATTATTTAGACAATGTGACCCAGTGTGTTCCTGTGCAGCTCCTTGAGGTATATCAGTTTCAAAATTATATAACTGTGTTGCAAAATAATTCATACATAGCTTTCCTGATCAACTCACAGGATTATGATGAGGGCCAATTTTGAAACTGTGAAAATGTTGCTTATGATAAGGAACTGTTGCAAATTGTGGTTATTACTATCCCACTTAATAAGCCAGCTGCTTGACCCATTGAAAGCATTTCCATGAGTCAACCAGATAATTAATCCAACTTTTGACTTCATTTTCCATAAGTAGACACAGCTTTGAAGGATGAGTGTGTCCTCACCTGTATCTATAACAGAAATTAATCACTCAAATTGTTTACATAATAGTGTTTGCTGAAGAGATGAATAAGAGAAAAGCAGGGCTTATTGTGAAAATTATCAATAAACCGACTTTGTTGAATGCAATTTAGAATTAACGAATAAAACTAACAAATATACAACTGTATAAGTTAATACCTTCTGTTTGCTCACTTTAAAACAACCATTTTCTTATGTTCCCAGGGGCCTAGACAATCCTAAATTCTGCCACCACTATTAACTTCATATCCAGCTACAAGCTGTCACCCAGAAAACAAGAGTATATAATATACTTAATAAGGTCCTTGGGCCTATCAGCAATCATTTGTTAAAAATAAAAGAATGGGATTTCCAGCCAACACGGCACCATAGACAGGAGCACCACACCGTCCCTCCACAGCAAAGATCCGAAAAACCTAAGCCAAACAAAGACAGACATCAGTCCTGAAACCTGAAGTGTCAAATGAAAAGATAAAGAACTCAGCCAAGCACCAAATGAAATAAGAAACAGAGAATAGAGCGAGGAGAGATGTGTGCAGAGGTCCCCTATCAGCTAACACGACACAGATTCACCACCTTGGACTCCTATCAGGGACCACCAGACAGGGAGCACAGGAAAGCAGCCTCATGGAGCCCCAGCAGGAGACAGAGCACCTGGTAACCAGCAATACACTCATTCCTGCCCCCATTCTCTCCCTGCTACTCTACCTCTGTGCTTCCTGGCTGGGAGCTGTGGCTCAGCCAGCCAGAAAGTGCAGCATCCATGCCACTTGGATTTGCTCCACCCAAATCAGAGATCGGTGGGCAAGGAGTACAGGAAAGCAGCTTCACAAATTTCCCAGCAGGAGACACAACACCTGGTAACCAGTGATACAAACTTTCCTAACTCCTACCCTTCTTCTACCCTCCTGGCCTTCTCTGCTTCCTGCCAGCTGCAGTCTCTTGGCCCAGAGGCAACTGCTTCAGCCCCAGGCCACTTGAGTGCCATTTGTCTGTTGCTGGTGTTACTTTTTCCATTTCTTTTGGTTTCTTCTCTGCCTCCCATCACCTCCCCCTGTTTTCTCTCAAGCACCTGGCTTTGCATGCCATCTTTGCTTCCTCTTGAAAGGCTTTGAAACAATACTTGACTGGGGAACCACTCCCCCAACCCGCAACATCATGCTGGTGGAATCCCTAAGGCTTTTTTTGTTGTCATTATTGTTGTGCTTTGTTCTGTTTGTTTATTTGCTTTCTTTTTCTTTTTGCAGCTTGGGAGCCTCTCCTACTTAGGCTGCACTGCAGAGCCTAGGAGCTAGTCCCCCAATCTGTGCTGCTGCATAGGTGGGATTCCTGGGGCATTTATTTTTTCCTTTCTATCTTTCTTCATTTCTCAGTTCTCATCTCTACACACTTACCTCCTTTTCCTGTCTCCTGAATACCTGGTGCTGTGTAACATCTGCATCCCCTCTAGCCAGGCTATATTGTGCACCTGGGAGCCACTTTCTCAGTTTTTGCAGCCACGTCAGTGGGACCCTGGGGCTTTTCATTTCTTTCTTCCAAATCTTTATCTAGTTATTATTTTTTTCTTTTTCCCTTTTTTCTTTTTGTTTTTGACCATTTCTTAGTTTCTCATCTCTCCACTCTAGTGGCAAGCTCCCTTAGCCCTCTTTTTTTATTTCTTTGTTTGTTTTTGGCTTCTATTTCTCTCTCCCATCTCTCTGCTTCCCCAAACCCATATTAGCTCCACACATCACAACCTCCCCCCTTCTTCCTGCCTACCAACATTGCACACTGAACATTACACCCTTGAGCAGCACAGACATGGCCTACCAGAACCTGCCCAGCACTGATTCTGACCCGCCCTGTGGGCCCTAGTATGTGATACAGACAACCCTTCCTAGCCCCTTCCCTTCAGCTGACCCTGCCTTGCTGCACCATAGCTGAGTGACTGACCCTACCCATTGGACAAGGAAGTAAAAAGTATCGTGACCACAGACAAGTAAACAACAAAGAATGCACAGCCCACCTGCTTAGACATAACCAAATAAAACAAAAAAGCAGGATTAAAAAAAACAGATCTACAATCAATAAATGAAGAAAATACCTACTGAATGTCCCAAAGACAGCAGACAATTTTAAAACATATTAAAAAAAGGCATCCAAAAAAAAAAAAAAAGATTACTTTCCAGTACAAGAAAAGACACTAGAACTACCTAATAAGGAATTAAAATCTCTAACATTCAGAGCTGTTGAAGAGTTAAATCAAAAAGCAGACAAAAATGAGGAAAAAATAGACAAATTCATGGAAAAGGCAAAGAAATTCATGGAAAATACAGAAAAAAAAAATGGAAGAATTCAGGAAAATAAAACAGTAAAAAAAATGCCAAAATAAATTCACAACTAGAAATCATACAAAACAACAGTTAGAAATCCAAAAGGTGAAAAACAAGATTTCAAAAATGGACAATGTCATAGAAGGGCTGAGGAACAGGTTTGAAATGATGGAAGACAGTATCAGCAAAATTGAAAACAAATGCTTGGCTACAACTCTGTTTGAGGAAAAATCAAAAAAAAACAATGAAGAAACTGAAAATTGTGTGGGATACAATCAAAAGCAAAAATTTGCAAGGGATCGGAGTTCCAGAACAGGGGAAAAAATGGAAAACACAGAAAGGATCATTGAGGAATTGCTGACAGAAAACTTCCCTAATAGGAAAGATAAAAAGCTGACCATCCAAGAAGCTCAGCGAACCCCATCTAGGATAGACCCCAAAAGGAAATCACCAAGGCATATCATAATCACACTCTCTAAAACCAAAGACAAGGAAAAATCCTGAGAGCAGCTTGAGAAAAACAAAAGGTCACATACAAAGGAGAAATAATAAGACTAAGCTCTGATTATTCAGCAGAAACCATGCAGGCAAGGAGACAATGGGATGACATAAATAGAACCTTGAAAGAAAAAGAATTGCCAACCAGGAATACTATACCTTGCAAAACTCTCATTCAAATATGATGATGAAATTAGAACTTTCCCAGATAAGCAGAAATAAAGGAAATATGTAAAAACCAAAACAAACTTACAGGAATTATTAAAGGGAGTCCTTCTGTCTGAGAACAAACAACATCAGGCCACCACCTGAATGTGGGATACAAGATTGTACCAGCCAGACACCAAACTAGGAAATGAACTCTCAAGGACCATCCAAAACCAAAAGAATTACAACAGGGAACAAGAGAGGTTAATTTGTAAATGACAACATCAGAACAATAAAAGAGGGAGTAAACGGTATAGGTATAGAACTTTCTACTGGAGAGGAAGGCAAGCTGATACCAAGTAATAATAGACTGGTTCAAACCTACGGAGATAACAGGAGATTTCAAGGTAACAACAATGAAAGTTTTGAAGATCATTCAAAAATGGCTGCAGCAGTATATTGACAAGCAACTGCTAGAAATTCAGGCTGGTTACCGAAGAGGACATGGAACCAGGGATAATCATTGCTGATGTTGAATGGATCCTGGCTGAAAGCAGAGAATACCAGAAGGATGTTTACCTGTGTTTTACTGACTATGCAAAGGCATTCAACTGTGTGGATCATAACAAACTATGGATAACACTGCGAAGAATGGGAATTCCAGAACACTTAATTGTGCTTATGAGGAACCTTTACATAGATCAAGAAGCAGTTGTTCAGACCGAACAAGGGGATACTAATTGGTTTAAAGTCAGGAAAGGTGTGCGTCAAGGCTGTACCCTTTCACCATACCGATTTAATCTGTATGATGAACAAATAATCCAAGAAGCTGGACTATATGAAGAAGAACGGGTCATCAGGAGTGGAGGAAGACTCATTAACAACCTGCGTTATGCAGATGACATAACATTGCTTGCTGAAAGTGAAGAGGACTTGAAGCACTTACTAATGAAGATCAAAGACCACAGCCTTCAGTATGGATTGCACCTCAACAAAAAGAAAACAAAAATTCTCACAACTGGACCGATGAGCAACATCATGATAAATGGAGAAAAGATTGAAGTTGTCAAGGATTTCATTTTACTTGGATCCACAATCAACAGCCATGGAAGCAGCAGTCAAGTAATCAAAAGACACATTGCATTGGGCAAAAATCTGCTGCAAAGGACCTCTTTAAAGTGTTGAAGAGCAAAGACATCACCTTGAAGACTAAGGTGTGCCTGACCCAAACCATGGTATTTTCAATCTCTGCATATGCATGTGAAAGCTGGACAAAGAACAAGGATGATCGAAGGAGAATTGACCCCTTTGAATTGTGGTGAAGGCAAAGAATATTGACTGCAAAAAGGACAAACAAATCTGTCTTAGAAGTACAACCAGAATGCTCCTTAGAAGCACGGATGGCGAGACTCCATCTTACATACTTTGGACATGTTGTCAGGAGGGATCAGTCCCTGGAGAAGGACATCATGCTTGGCAGAGTACAGGGGTCAGTGGAAAAGAGGAAAACCCTCAATGAGGTGGATTGACACAGTGGCTGCCACAATGGGCTCAAGCATAACAACGATTGTAAGGATGGCTCCGGACCAGGCACTGTTTCGTTCTGTTGTTCATGGGGTCGCTACGAGTTGGAACTGACTCGACGGCACCTAATAACAACAAGGGTAGTGCTGTCTAAAATATCAATTTCTTTAAATTTATGCACATAAAGTGCATAAATTAAGCCATTTAGAGAGTTGGGAAGGAAATGTGCTCCACACAAAGGGAACGTACAGCCTATGAATGTACAGGCCCTATGGCAAAAGTGTACCTCATCAGTAAGTGAAACAGAAAGGGACCACATGGACTGGAGAATCTGTGAGGGTTAGCCATGAGAGAGGAGTTTAGAGAGGTAGCAGGGTAACAAGATTACTGCTGCCTGATCTTTAGCAAAGGTAAAGTTTTAACTTTTACCCTGAGAGACATGGAGTGCCATTGTGGTAGAGTCATGATCTGACCTTACTTATTATGGGTTTAAAGGTACAGTGGTTAAGAGTCTGGCTGCTAACCAGAAGGCCAGCAGTTCAAATCCACCAGCCACTCCTTGGAAACCCTACGGAGCAGTTCTACTCTGTCCTATAGGGATGTTATAAGCTGGAATCAACTCGATGGCAATGGTTTTGGTTTTGGTTCTAGTTGCTGTGCTGAGGATAGATTATTGGAGTATAATAGGTAAAAGCACTGAGACTATGTGAGAGACAATTCTAATTATCCAGGTGAAAGATGGTGGTGGCTAGGAATTAGGTGACAGCTCCAAAAATGACAAGAAGCTCTTGAATTTGGGATATATGTTAAAGTTAAAGCCAACAGGATTTTTGAATAGGGTGGATGTAGGGAATGAGAAAAAAAATAAATCAAATGTGCCATCAGTCAAGATGGAGGATGACGTGAGTGGAGTCAATTTGGGGATGAGAGCAGAACCAGGCATACAGCTTTGGATGTGTTCAGTATATCTATTTGTAATTTAGTTGACAATACCATGGAAACAATTGGATTTCCAGGTTTCAATCTCAAGGAAGCAGTCTGAGTGGAGATATTTGGGAAATTTTGTCCTGTAAAGAGAGTATAGGAAGGAAAAAGAGGGATAGATCAGTTAGCTTAAATTCTGGTAATGGATTTAATAAAATGAGAAATGAATAACTGATGTAAATTGAATGATTCAGAGGCCTGTGGTGATCTTGAGAAGAGGATTTTTAGAAAGTATTAAGTATTGAAGTGTATCTGAAGGGGATTAAAGAGAATAGAAGGAGAGAAATAGAAGACACATTATAGCGATCTTTTGAGTTTTGCTGCTAAAAAAGGGAGAATGGAATGGGATATTACATGTTAGAAGAAGTAGAGTCAAGGAAAGATTTTTTTGTTTTTCTTTTAACAATGAGAGAGGTAACAGATTCCTCTCTTTAGTAATTTCTTTTGGTTATCATAGTCTAAGCAAGCATAAAATTCAACTCTCTTTAATTTATGTGTAAGAATACCGAGCTGCCAGTTCTGAGATGGTGAGTGATGTGAGGGTGGAAATAGCATATCCTGATCTAACCTCCATGTTAGTATTTTCTTGTTTCATTAAATACCTTTCTGTTTTGAAAGGTCCATTCCCTGTAAAGTTCTTGTTTAACTTCAATATATTTCTTCTTGAATTTTTTTTTTAAGTTTAATGTTTTATTTTGTTTCAGTAACCACCACCAACCTGGTCCACAAATTCCTTATGATTTTTCACTTTCTTATTCCTGAAAGTGTAAATCATAGGATTGGGTAGGGCAGTTGCTGTTGTCCTTAGGTGCTGTCAGGTCATTTCCAACTCTTAACAACCCTACGTACAAATGAATGAAACACTACATGGTCCTGCACCATCCTCACAATAGTCACTATGTTTGAGCCCATTGTTGCAGCAGCTGTGTCAATCGATCTTGTCATCAAGAGTCTTCATCTTTTTTGCTGACCCACTACCTTTTCAAGCATAAAGTCCTTGTACAGGGACTGGCTGTTCCTGATAATATGTCCACGGGATGAAAATACATGAGACGAAGTCTCGCCATCCTCGTTTCGAAGGAGCACTCTGACTTACTTCTTCTAAGACAGACTTCTTCATTCTTCTGGAAGTCCATGGTATATTCAATATTCTTCACCAACACCAGAATTCAAAAGGTTCCATTCTTCCTCAGTCTTTCTTATTCATTATCCAGCTTTCACCTGCATAAAAGGTGACTGAAAACACCATGGTTTGGGTTAGGCACACTGTAGTCCTCGAAGTGACATCATTGCTTTATAACACTTTAAAGATGTCTTTTGCAACAGATTTGCACAATGAAATATGTTATTTGGTTTCCTGACTTTTGCTTCCACGATCACTGATTTTGTATCCAAGGGAAATGAAATCCTAGACAACTTCAACATTTTCCCCGTTTATCACAATTTTGCTTATTTGTCCAGTTGTGAGGGTTTCTATTTTCTTTCTGTTGAAGGGCAATCCATAGGGAAGGCTGTAGCCTTTGATCTTCATCAGTAAGAGCTTCAAGTCCTCTTCACTTTCAGCATGTGAAGTTGTGTCATCTGTATATCACAGGTTGTTAATGAATCTTTCTCCAATGCTGATGCTGCATTCTTCTTCTTATACTCCAATTTCTTGAATTATATGCCCAGCCTACAGGTTAAAAGAGTACGGTCAAAGCATGCATGTCTGACGTATATCTTTCCTGACTTTAAACCACCACAGTATCCCCTTGTTATGTTTAAAGAACTGCCTCTTGGCCTATGTACAGGTTACACATGATCAAAATTCAGTACTCTGAAGTTTCCATTCTTCATGGGGGAGTCAAGATTGTGTAAAACATGGCCACCATCTTGTTGAATGAGAAAGCTGATGGAGGTCATGTGTATACAAGTATGCACAGGACAAAGAACAAAACCATGACAGTAATGTGAGATCCACAGGTGGAGAGAAATTTCCTCTGACCTTCAGAGGTAGGAGCTCACAGCAAAAGCAAGATAACACAATAGGAGATAAGCAACAAGGAGAAGTTTATGATTCAGATAAACCCATTATTGACAACCACCAAAAGGGAAAAAACACGAGTTTCAGAGCAGACAAGCTCAAATAATGCATACGAATCACATATGAAGTGATCAGTGACATTGGGGTAACAGAAAGGCAGCTTAGAAATAAATAGAATTTGTATAACAGAATGCAAGAAGCCCCCTGTCCAGGCTACTCCCATCAGAATGCCACAGAGCCTCCAGCTCATGATAGAAGGGTAGTGCAATGGTTTGCAAATGACCATATAGTGGTCATAGGCCATAGTAGTGAGGATAATCACCTTCACTCCCCATCTACCACAGAGACTGAAAGATAATGACATGAACAGATATACACACATTGCTTCTTTATTCACAATAGCAAATAAATGGAAATAACAGAAGTGACCATCAATAGATCAATGGAAAAACAAATTGTGATACATAAATACAATGGAATACTACACAGCAATAAAGAACAATGATGAGTCTGCAAAATATATTATAATATGGATGGACCTGGAAGACACAATGCTAAGTGAAATGAGTCAAAGACATAAGGACAAATATTGGAGGATCCCTCATTTTTAAGATAAGACTAGATACATAAAGAAAGAACAATGTTCATTATTGATTACCAGGGACAAGATGGGGGAGGGAGCATGCTTTATAATGTAGAAATTTGTTGTTTATTTTTGATGATGGGAAAAGCGGCACCAAATGTGCATGTAGTGAGCACAGCACAACCAAAGTAAAAATGAGTGTTTGAGCACATACGTATATGTATAAGCATATTGTTATATGGGTTGATCGAGGTATGTACATAAGTAAGAAAAAAAGAAAGAGTAGAACTGTCCCATACAGGTTCCAGTGAGCACCTGATGGATTTGAACTGTCAACCTTTTGGTTAGCAGTCATAGTTCTTTACCATTACACCACCAGGGTTTCACAGGTATCTATAAAAAAAAAAAAAAATCTATAGGCATGTGTAAATACAAATATGTGGGTGCAGGCACATATATTCATTAAAGACACAAATACTGATACTCTTCAGTGTTGTACAGAAACAATCTTCATGAACACCTTCTGCAACAAAGAGATTTTTGTTGTGATGAATCAGAAAACAAAGATGGGAAACTGCCTGCAAGCACTGAGGGTACAAACAGATCAAAATCCTAAGAAGTACAATCTATAAGTGCTTTTTATACAATTTTGGCAGGTGCTGATTTATTATGAGTAAATAACTTATAGACTATGATTGGTTAAAGGAAAGACAAATAATTAAAATCATGGTTGGGTGACCTTGTTTTTCTTTTCTAACAATTTGTTTTTCTTGGCTCAGAGATTCCGAGTCTGTCATGTGATTTTTCGTTTTGTTTTGAATTTGTTATGTGGGCTTCGTATGATATTGGGTAGATCTTCAACTCACTTCCTAGGGTAAACTGTTTAGTTTTTGTACCCATGTCCACTGACCATTGATTCAGTTAGAGAACTCTGTCCCACTTTTTTGATGCAGTTTACCCCTATTGTTCTAACCTTTTCAGATTCTGAGAAATAAGCTGGCCTTTTGTGGTTACCAATCAATCCCACCTTTTCATCATTGATTACTGTAAGTACATCAATGATCACAAGATGATGCTTGGACTTTGCTGGGCTCCTTGATGGCCACCATGGCAGGTGCTTTAAACTCAAAGTCTGGTTTTCATCAGATACCATCTGGTTCTTCACCAGGGTCATTAAGTGAGGATTACATCTCTGTTGATCATATAGCAAATGTGGGCAGAATCAATATACATTACTGGTATAGGAATTGGACATGCTCTAGGGTGCTGGCATTTATTAATTTCAGTGACCACACATTTGAACAAATTTTAGATCAAGCCAATTAATATTATTATTAAATGTCTTGCAGCAGTGAGTGAGCCCAAGATCCTATCCTTTGGGATAGCCATCGGAATAAATCTGAGGTTTCACCAAACCTATTAAATCTGTATACTGAGCAAATAATCCAAGAAGCTAGGCTATATGAAGAAGAATGGGGCATCAGGATTGGAGGAAAACTCATTAACAACCTGTGTTATGCAGATGACACAACCTTGCTTGCTGAAAGTGAAGAGGACTTGAAGCACTTACTGATGAAGATCACCACAGTCTTCAGTATAGATTACACCTAGGCATAAAGAAAAATCCTCACAACTGGATGAATAAGCAACATCGTGATAAATGGGAAAAAGATTGAAGTTGTCAAGGATGTCATTTTACCTGGAACGCAATTAACACCCACGGAAGCAGCAGTCAAGAAATTTAAAGACACATTGCATTGGACAAATCTGCTGCAAAAGATCTCTTTAAAGTGTTGAAAAGCAAAGATGTCACCTTGAAGACTAAGGTGTGCCCGACCGAAGCCATGTTATTTTCAATCACCTCATATGCATGGGAAAGCTGGACAATGAATAAAGTAGACAGAAGAACAATTGACACATTTGAATTGTGATATTGGCAAAGAATACTGAATATGCCATGGACTGCCAAAGAAACAAACAAATCTGTCTTGGAAGAAGTACAACCAGAATGTTCCTTAGAAGGAAGGATGGCAAGACTACATCTCACATACTGTGGACATGTTATCAGGAGGGATTTGTCCCTGGAGAAGGACATCATGCTTGGTAAAGTAGAGGGTCAGCAAAAAAGAGGAAGACCCTCAATGAGATGAATTGACACAGTGGCTGCAACAAGAGATAAAAGGAAAGGGAAACAAGCAGAGAGTTGGAGACCTCATACCACCAAGAAAGCAGTACCAGGAACAGAGCATGTCCTTTGGACCCGGGGGTTCCTGCGCCTGAGAAGCTCCTTGACCAGGGGAAGATTGAAGCAAGGACCTTCCTCCAGAGCCAACAGAGAGAGAAAGCCTTTCCCTGGAGCCGATGCCCTGAATTTGGACTTGTAACCTACTAGACTGTGAGAAACTAAATTTCTCTTTGTTAAAGCCATACACTTGTGGTATTTCTGTGAAAGCAGCAGTAGATGACTAATACAGCATCTAACAACAATGACAACAAAGGAGGAAAAGAGTGCAGTCAAACGGCCTGCTGTCTAATTTTAATGATATCTTGTTCTACTATTCCAGAGGTATTTATCCATGAGGAACAGGATATATTGGCTATCACACATACCCCTCCTTGTTGTGCCAATAAGAAGTCTAACACAATCTAATTGTCCAGGACCACATTTGTGAGACAAGTTAATCATTTTTCTGAGCTGACATTTCATCAGCAACATTATCAACTATTTTTGCCATTGTGGCAGACAGGTTTTGTAAAAATTTTTCTAATTCTATTATGCCATATGAAGGAATTAATGCTCTTAAAAATGGTCAACCCCACCCTGGTTGTTCTGTTATGAGGTTTTCATATACTTCTCTTTTGGCTATTGAAAATATTTTGATATCACTCATCCAATGTTGGCTAGCATTTTTGGAATAAATGTCAAAGGAGACACCCATTGATCCTAAGGTATTTTGCCCTTGCATTCACCACCCATCTACCCACATGCATAAAGGCCATGCCTAGGAAAGGGACTGCTTAAACTACTGTAATTAGATCCCTCATGTATGAGCACAAAACCATAAGGGGCACAATGACAGTACTGGTACCAGGCTGGGAACAGAAAAATTTACATGCATTATTCATGTCTCAATAAGATTGTTATTACATATTTTAAGTCTTCCAAACTTAAGTTCTAAGTACAAGTCCAGTAATAGGGATTGTCATAAATAGGATTATTGTATTTGTCATATTTAAGATACACTTCATTTAAGGTTGTTAAAAAAAAAAATTTTTTTTTTTTTACCCTGAAAACAATAATCATAATACCTGGGTGATTCAGGACAGTATTCAATCATATACAGTCCTAATTCTCCTCCTTACACAGGGAACTTGGGGGTTAACTGCCTTTGCTCCTTTACAATCTGTAACTCGGCATCATATAACTGTGATTGAAGCAAGGAATATTTGGATGAAATGGCATGTTAGGGGATGCTGCAATTTAACCTTTATTGTTCATTTTAAGGCAGAGCCAAAATTTGTTGTTGGTGAAGGGATAACATGATAGTTTAATATTGGGAAAGCTAAAGGGTTTGATGCCAGCCATTGGCATGCATCTAAATTCTGACATTAGTCCACTTCCTACCTCATATAGATAACGAGCTGCTGCCTTAAAATTTCCCCAGAAACTATGATCTAAAAAGGCAAGAAAATCTTTCTCCCATATAGATTTGATTTCAAACAGACAAGTTAATAATAATGTAAAGTGGAGGCCTTGAAGTATTACTGGTCTGATTCCAGGCCTCATCCATAATTGGGTGGTGGCATCTAGATAACACTCTCTTGAGACCCAACTAAGTACTTCTTCTGGAGCTAACTTCTGGCATTGTTTTATTATTTGAAAATATGGGAACTCTATCAATGGTGACTGAGAGTTAAGAGATTGAGAAGGACCTCTAATTCTTCATTCTTGAACTTTTAGAAAGCCTGTGCTAATTGCCTTAAAATGAGTTGAGCTCTTATTTTGCTCAGTTTGAGACTAAATATTCCTAAATGGAGGTCTGAGCAGTCAGTTGAGCAGCTTTGTCAGCCAATCTATTCCCCTTTACTTCCTGTTTGGTAGCTCTTTGGATTGATGAGCTTGTATTTTTATTATTGCAGTTTCAGAAGGTAGTAAAAGATCTTCAAGAAATTCAGCCACTAAAGTACCATTCTTTGTGGGGTGTCCTGAGAAACTTAAAAATCCCCTCTGTTTCCATAGTATTCTGAAGTCATAAATTGTTCTATAGCTGTAATATGATTCAGTGTCTATACTGAGTGACTGGTCTTGTTTCAACCCACACGCTCTTGTTAACGCTATAAGCTCGACTCGTTGTACTGAGGTTACCTCAGACAAGGGTCCACTTTCAAATATCTCTACTGCAACAGTGACAGCATATCCTCCTTGAAACCTAGAACTAGAAGTTTTGGGTTTTAGGTAGGAACCATGTTCAAATAGCACAAGTGAAGGGTTGGCAAGCAAGTTTCTTGCAGATCTATTCCAGGAGATAAAAGTTGATCCGTTAAATCAAAACAGTCATGATCAATGTCGTTATCGTTGGGATCAGGTGTGAAGGTAGCTGGATTTAAGGCCCCTACTGTGTGTAATCTAAGGTTGGGGGCCAGCTAGAAGAGATTTATATGAAGTTAGTCGGCTAGCAGAAAAGTGTTGGGTTATAGTATAATTTCAGATAGCAGAAACAGCATGTAAAACACATATCTAGATTATTTCCCAATACTATATCAGTGGTTGTCTCTACTAATTTGGCAGCGTCTGCAACCACTCAAAGACATGAGGATAAGCTCTGGCTATTGTATCTAATTGTACACTTTAGCACAGTTTTCTGTCTGTCTTCATGCTTCTGAATTAAGACAACAAAGGCATTCACTTTTCTTTCAAAAACAGAGAGAAATCTAAAGAATAGTTAGGGAATCCAAGGGCTGAATTGTTAGAGATTCTTTTAATTTAGTTATGGCTTGCACAGCTTCCACAGATGGCTTGAAAGGTTCAGGGATATTACCCTTAAAAAAAAAAAAATTTTTTTTTTTTTTACCCTTAAGGCATACATAAAGAGGTGGTACTAAAAAAAAGATATTTGATATCCAGACTCTATAATACCCACACAATCATAAAAATACCCCTGTTTATTTGTTGTAGGTAGATTATTTCTTTTCATTTGGGGTCAGTTGAGATTCCTTCTGATGAGATTAAATGACCAAGGTACTTTACTAGTGGAAGGGCAAGCTGTAATTTTTTCCCTGGATACCTTATGCCCTCTATCAGCCAGATGATATAATAACAGAAGTCTATCCTGTAGGTTACTTGCTTGGTATTTCAACAGACTAAGAGATTATCAACATACTGGAGTAACACAGATTTATGTCAAGCCGTAAAGACAACAAGTCAGCGTGTAAAATCTGGGAAAAGTAGATGGGGTTCTCAGTGAACCCCTGGGACACGTCAGTCCAAGAATATTGCTGATTATCCCATGTAAAGACAAAAAAAAAAAAAAAGGCTGCCTGGATGAACCAGAATACTGAAAAAGCACTACAGAGGTCAATGACTGTAAACCATGCAGCATATGGCGGAATTTGGGCTAATAGTAAATGTGGGTTTTGAACAGCAGGGGTTCAAAGGATAACAATGTGGTTAATAGCTCTAAGACTTGTACACATCGCCAATCACAGTTATTATGTTTTCTAACAGGAAATACTGGGGTATTACAAGGACTAGTACATGGAACAATTAATTCCTTCTCTAAAAAGTCTTGGGTGATCGGTTTCAGTTCATCTGTACTTTAATAGGCTCAGCTGATAGATTGCAGCAGATACCAGTCTATGAGGAAGCCCATAATTCTGATGGTATTTCATGAGGAATTTGAGTCTCTCTTTCTAAGGGCAAGGCGCCGTCATCCTCTAATACCAAAAGACCTTGTAATAAACAAAGGGTTTATTCTATCTCAGGCATCTGGGTCTTACCTTCATTTTCAGCATCAGGGAAATTGAGTAATATATCCCTGCTTGTGTAAACAGAATGTGGCATTTCCATTTGGAAAGAAAGTCATGACCCAACAAATTCACAGGAATACTATCAGTAAAAATGGGTGGAAGTCTTCTACCTTGTTGTTGCTGTTAGGAGCCGTTGAGTCAACTCCTACTCATAGTGACCCTATGTACAACAGAAGAAAACACTGCCTGGTCCTGAACCATCCCCACAATTGTTGTTATGCTTGAGCCCATTGTTGTAGCCACCATGTCAGTCCATCTTGTTGAGGGTCTTCATCTTTTTTGCTGACACTCTACTCTACCAAACACAATGTCCTTCTCCAGGGACTGGTCCCTTCTGATAACATGTCCAAAGTATGTGAGATGAAGTCTCATCATCCTTGCTTTCTAGGGTGCATTCTGGTTGTGCTGCTTCCAAGACAGATTTTTTCACACTTCCGGCATTCCACAGTATATTCAATATTCTTCACCAACATCACAATTCAAAGGTGTCAATTCTTCTTCAGTCTTCCTTATTCATTGTCCAGCTTTCACACGCATATGATGCAATTGAAAATACCACGGCTTGGGTCAGGCACACCTTAGTCTTCAAGGTGACGTCTTTGCTTTTCAACAGTTTAAAGAGGCCCTTTGCGCAGATTTGCCTAATACTATGTGTGTTTTGATTTCTTGACTACTGCTCCCATGGCTGTTGATTGTGGATCCAAGTAAAATGAAATCCTTGACAACTTCAATCTTTCCTCTGCTTATCATGATGTTGTTTATTGACCCAGTTGTGAGGATTTTTGTTTTCTTTATGTTGAGGTGTAATCCATACTGAAGGCCATGGTCTTTGATCTTTATCAGTAAGTGCTTCAAGTCCTCTTCACTTTCAGCAAGGAAGGTTGTGTTATCTACATAAAGCAGATTATTAATGAGTCTCTGTCCAATCCTGATGACCCATTCTTCTTCATATAGTCCAGCTTCTTGGACTATTTGTTCACCATACAGATAGAATATGTATGGTGAAAGGGTACAACACTCACATACACCTTTCCTGACTTTAAACCACTCAGTTTCTCCTTGTTCTGTCTGAACAACTGCCTCTTGAAGTATGTACAGGTTACTTATAAGCACAGTTAAGTGTTCTGGAACTCCCGTTCTTCTCAATGTTATCTATAATTTGGTATGATCCACACTGTCAAATGTTTTTGCATACTCAATAAAACACAGGTAAACATCCTTCTGGTATTCTCTGCTTTCAGCCAGGATCCTTCTGACATCAGCAATGATATCCCTGGTTTCAAGTCTTCTTCTGAATCCGCCTTGAATTTTTGGCAGTTCCCTGTCCATATATTGTTACTGCAAATCGCAGATTCAAACTGCCTGCCGCAAAGCCAATAGTGAGATAGGAGGAGGTAAGTAGCAAGAGGGCTTTATTGAACACTGGTGTCCAAGAAACAGAGGGGGTTAAATTTCTCCCAAATTCTGTCTAACTCTAAAGGACTAATGGGAGGGCCTTATAGGGGGAAGGTCAGGGTTACCTAATGTTTTTAAGCACATAGCCCACAGATGGTCCTATACGTCACAAAACAACTACAAGAAACTCTTTATTAAACTGAAGATATGGATGTCAGACATCTGGACGCTAATCTGTATGTTTGTAACAGGCTGAAAAAAACTTACACAAGAATCTCTCAGTGGAACTGTTCTGCCAAGTCCACTCTGACTGAGATAAGGGGCAAGAAAGAAAGCTGTAGATCAAAAGTGCCAGGCAGCCTTCCTAGCTGCCATCTTGCAGGCTGAAGTTCATTTCTCAAGAGAACAAAGAAGAGAAGAGAGGCCAAGTCCACAGGAGCAGAGAGAGCTCTGCACCCCTTTGGAAAAGACCAGTGCAGCTGGTGCAATAAAAAATGCAGAGGGATTACTTATAGCATCATTATGGGATTATGTCCCATAATGTCAACCTCTCAATCACCCATTTTGAATAGGAGAAAACACGTTGTAAGGTATTAGCGTCACAGGACATTTTCGATTTTGAGATGCCAGTAAGTTTAATTGGGGGAGTTTCAGAACTAAAATTAAGCACTCTATAATCAAATTAAACTTACTCAAATTACTTCTACTCTCATAATAACATTTGACTGCTGTTGAAGTTTACCATTTGCAAAACAAAGCTCAGTCATGTTTGTTATGTTAAGAGTCCAACAAGGTGCTCAGCCATATCTTGAACAGAATCTGCATCATTTTCAAAGACTAGAGATTAATTACAGCTTATACAGCTATACTAAAACAAACTAGAAAATATATTCCCTCTACTTTAACATTAAAACACTGAAGAAAATGTATTTTCTCTACTTTAATACTGCTGCAGCTGCTTTTGAAAGATCGTCAGCAAAATTTTGCTTGCATGTGATATTAATGATATCATTTGATAATTTGCACATTCAGTTGGATCACCTTTTTTGGGAATAGGCATAAATATGGATCTTTTCCAGTCAGTTGGCTGGGAACCTGTCTTCCATATTTCTTGGCATTGTTGAGAAAGCACTTCCAGTGCTGCATCCATTTGTTGAAACATCTCAAAAGATACTCTGTGAATTCTCGGAGCCTTGTTTTTTGCCATTGCCTTCAGTTCAGCTTGGACTTCTTCCTTCAGTACCATCAGTTCCTGGTCATATGCTACCTCTTGAAATGGTTGAATGTCAACTAATTCTTTTTGGTATGACTCTGTATTCCATCTTCTTTTGTTTTTTGTTGGCCCTAAAGAAATTGGTATGAGTAAAGAATGGCCTAATTTTTTTCCTCATTGGAAATCTCTCTCACACAAGAAGTCTGAGTGCTGCAGGGAAGAGGCCTTTGCAAACTTGTAGGGTTAATTGCTAACAGTGTTACACCCATGTTCGTAAGGGAGGTATGGTGCTCCTCATTTACTTGGAGCATTGTTTCTCCGCATTTGGAGAAGGGAACTGCTGTCAAAGTCTCTGTAAGCTCCCCAGAGCATTGTCACATTGATTTTTCTAAAGATGGTGCAGAAGGAGTCACCTTTTGTTTATTCTTAAGCTTAAAACATTCCATTTTAAAGTGACGAGGTTTCTTACAATAGTTACAGATCATGGGAGCAGCATTATTGTTGAGAGAATTCCCTTACTTTGGCTTTGCTCCCATAGGCTTCTGTCGTTGCTGCAATTGGAGAGCCATTAACTATTCTTTATTTTCTTTGTTTTGTTTTGTTTTATTTTTCACTCAGACTTTTTCTTTTGCCTTTCCATAGTTTGGTTTAATTTATAGGCTAAAGTGGAAAATTCAGAAGTATCAATTTAACTGATGCTTTTTTTTTCTTATCATTTGGGCTAATTCAGGACTTAATTCACCTACAAATATTGAATTAAAGGCAACCTTACCCCCTTCATGAGTAATTTTTAAACTTGAGTGTTCTATAATCATTTTAGTTAAGTCCTGGTGGCACAGGCATACTACAGCCACTAACCAAAAGGTTGACAGTTTGAATCCACCAGCTAATCCTTGGAAACCCTATGGGACAGTTCTACTCTGTCCTACAGGGTAGCTATGGGTTGGAATCAACTCGACAGCAATTTTTTTTTTTTAATCTTGTAGATAGATTCTTTTTTTTTTTTTTTCTTGATTGCAAGCATGTAATTTTATCCAATTGATTTTTGGGGGGGGGAACTTTGAAGAAACAGCCTATAAGTTCTCCTGTTAATTTCTTGGTTTCTGTTCTGACAGTTATACCTGAGGCACATCTAGGAACACTTAAATTGTTTTCAGGATCTACCACCAATGGGCATGACAGAGACCTAACGATATGTTTATTAAATTATATATATCTGCAGCACTGGGCTCATATATTTCCACTAATATCCTAAATTCAAGACTAAATTTGTGAGGATTTTCTCTTGGAGCAGAGGACTCTTTTATGA
Source organism: Loxodonta africana (assembly GCF_030014295.1). NCBI lineage: Eukaryota > Metazoa > Chordata > Mammalia > Proboscidea > Elephantidae > Loxodonta > Loxodonta africana. Next base: position 2,082,693 of record NC_087363.1, read on the forward strand.
TGGGCCCAAGTTCAGCCTTAGACCATGGGTAGAAGAAGACCTCAGGGTTCCTACCTTTGGCCTGTTGCTTAACTATCAAGGGCATGGTGGGTCCAATATATCCTGATCTTTTAAATGGCATTTCAGGTAAAGTAAAATTCTCTAAGTCTGCATAGAGATAGAAAGGCAATGATTTGACTGAGTCCAATGTTGTACTGCCTTCCAACTTTTTTTTTTTTTTTGCAATATTTGGATTTGTTTGGCTTGCTTAGATACTGTCATGATGTTTACATCTCGAAGTCTCAAAGTAGCAACTATAAAAAAAAAATTCCCACTGGGGCTGCTTTATGCAAGACTTTCTACTTTACATCTCAAATATAATATTTTAGCCCAATCAAAACTTCCTCCTAGGGGCCACTGTTCAGCCTCACAGTCCTTAGTGAAATTGTGCCATTTTTTCTAAATACAGACCAGCAGTGGCACCAAAGTTTTGAATTATACAGGCATTAGTGTTCCCGGATGAGGGGCTTTTGTCACTCTTGTTATTATTATTTCCCATTTTCTTTTTTTTTTTAATAACTTTTATTAAGCTTCAAGTGAATGTTTACAAATCCAAGCAGTCTGTCACATGTAAGTTTACATACATCTCACTCCCTACTCCCACTTGCTCTCCCCCTCTTGAGTCAGCCCTTTCAGTCTCTCCTTTCTTGACAATTTTGCCGGCTTCCCTCTCTCTCTATCCTCCCATCCCCCCTCCAGACAAGAGTTGCCAACACAATCTCAAGTGTCCACCTGATATAATTAGCTCACTCTTCATCAGTGTCTCTCTCCCACCCGCTAACCAGTCGCTTTCTCTTCGGGGATGGTTCCTGTCCTGTGTCAACTGAAGATCTGGGGAGCATGGCCGCCGGGATTCCTCCAGTCTCAGTCAGACCATTAAGTTTGGTCTTTTTATGAGAATTTGGGGTCTGTATCCCACTGATCTCCTGCTCCCTCAGGGGTCCTCTGCTGTGCTCCCTGTCAGGGCAGTCATCGATTGTGGCCGGGCACCAACTAGTTCTTCTGGTCTCAGGATGATCTAGGTCTCTGGTTCATGTGGCCCTTTCTGTCTCTTGGGCTCTTAGTTGTCATGTGGCCTTGGTGTTCTTCCTTTTCCTTTGCTCCAGGTGGGTTGAGACCAATTGCTGCATCTTAGATGGCCGCTTGTTGGCATTTAAGACCCCAGACGCCACATTTCAAAGTGGGATGCAGAATGATTTCATAATAGAATTATTTTGCCAATTGACTTAGAAGTCCCTGCAAACCATGTTCCCCAGACCCCCACCCTTGCTCCGCTGACCTTTGAAGCATTCATTTTATCCCGGAAACTTCTTTGCTTTTGGTCCAGTCCAATTGAGCTGACCTTCCATGTATTGAGTGTTGTCTTTCCCTTCACCTAAAGCAGTTCTTGTCTACTGATTAATCAATAAAAAACTCTCTCCCACCCTGCCTCCCTCCCCCCCTTCGTAACCACAAAAGTATGTGTACTTCTCAGGTTTACTATTTCTCACGATCTTATAGTAGTGGTCTTATACAATATTTGTCCTTTTGCCTCTGGCTCATGTCGCTCAGCATAATGCCTTCCAGGTTCCTCCATGTTATGAAATGTTTCAGAGATTCGTCACTGTTCTTTATCGATGCGTAGTATTCCATTGTGTGAATATACCACAATTTATTTACCCATTCATCCGTAGATGGACACCTTGGTTGCTTCCAACTTTTTGCTATTGTAAACAGAGCTGCAATAAACATGGGTGTGCATATATCTGTTTGTGTGAAGGCTCTTGTATCTCTAGGGTATATTCCTAGGAGTGGGATTTCTGGGTTGTATGGTAGTTCTATTTCTAACTGTTTAAGATAACGCCAGATGGATTTCCAAAGTGGTTGTACCATTTTACATTCCCAACAGCAGTGTATGAGAGTTTCAATCTCTCCGCAGCCTCTCCAACATTTATTATTTTGTGTTTTTTGGATTAATGCCAGCCTTGTTGGTGTGAGATGGAATCTCATCGTAGTTTTAATTTGCATTTCTCTAATGGCTAATGATCGAGAGCATTTTCTCATGTATCTGTTGGCTGCCTGAATATCTTCTTTAGTGAAATGTGTGTTCATATCCTTTGCCCACTTCTTGATTGGGTTGTTTGTCTTTTTGTGGTTGAGTTTTGACAGAATCATGTAGATTTTAGAGATCAGGCGCTGGTCGGAGATGTCATAGCTGAAAATTCTTTCCCAGTCTGTAGGTGGTCTTTTTACTCTTTTGGAGAAGTCTTTAGATGAGCATAGGTGTTTGATTTTTAGGAGCTCCCAGTTATCGGGTTTCTCTTCATCATTTTTGGTAATGTTTTGTATTCTGTTTATACCTTGCATTAGGGCTCCTAGGGTTGTCCCAATTTTTTCTTCCATGATCTTTATCGTTTTAGTCTTTATGTTTAGGTCTTTGATCCACTTGGAGTTAGTTTTTGTGCATGGTATGAGGTATGGGTCCTGTTTCATTTTTTTGCAAATGGATATCCAGTTATGCCAGCACCATTTGTTAAAAAGGCTATCTTTTCCCCAGTTAATTGACACTGGTCCTTTGTCAAATACCAGCTGCTCATACGTGGATGGATCTATGTCTGGGTTCTCAATTCTGTTCCATTGGTCTATGTGTCTGTTGTTGTACCAATACCAGGCTGTTTTGACTACTGTGGCTGTATAATAGGTTCTGAAGTCAGGTAAGGTGAGACCTCCCACTTTCTTCTTCTTTTTCAGTAGTGCTTTGCTTATCCGGGACTTCTTTCCCTTCCATATGAAGTTGGTGATTTGTTTCTCTATCCCCTTAAAATATGACATTGGAATTTGGATCGGAAGTGCGTTAAATGTATAGATGGCTTTTGGTAGAATAGACATTTTTACTATGTTAAGTCTTCCTATCCATGAGCAGGGTATGTTTTTCCACTTAAGTATGTCCTTTTGAATTTCTTGTAGTAGAGCTTTGTAGTTTTCTTTGTATAGGTCTTTTACATCCTTGGTAAGATTTATTCCTAAGTATCTTATCTTCTTGGGGACTACTGTGAATGGTATTGATTTGGTTATTTCCTCTTCGGTGTTCTTTTTGTTGATGTAGAGGAATCCAAGTGATTTTTGTATGTTTATTTTATAACCTGAGACTCTGCCAAACTCTTCTATTAGTTTCAGTAGTTTTCTGGAGGATTCCTTAGGGTTTTCTGTGCATATAATCATGTCATCTGCAAATAGTGATAACTTTACTTCTTCCTTGCCAATCCGGATACCTTTTATTTCTTTGTCTAGCCTAATTGCCCTGGCTAGGACTTCTAGCACGATGTTGAATAAGAGCGGTGATAAAGGGCATCCTTGTCTGGTTCCCGTTCTCAAGGGAAATGCTTTCGGGTTCTCTCCATTTAGAGTGATATTGGCTGTTGGCTTTGCATAGATGCCCTTTATTATGTTGAGGAATTTTCCTTCAATTCCTATTTTGGTAAGAGTTTTTATCATGAATGGGTGTTGGACTTTGTCAAATGCCTTTTCTGCATCAATTGATAAGATCATGTGGTTTTTGTCTTTTGTTTTATTTATGTGATGGATTACATTAATGGTTTTTCTGATATTAAACCAGCCTTGCATACCTGGTATAAATCCCACTTGATCAGGGTGAATTAGTTTTTTGATGTGTTGTTGGATTCTATTGGCTAGAATTTTGTTGAGGGTTTTTACATCTATGTTCATGAGAGATATAGGTCTATAATTTTCTTTTTTTGAAATGTCTTTACCTGGTTTTGGTATCAGGGAGATGGTGGCTTCATAGAATGAGTTGGGTAGTATTCCGTCATTTTCTATGCTTTGGAATACCTTTAGTAGTAGTGGTGTTAACTCTTCTCTGAAAGTTTGGTAGAACTCTGCAGTGAAGCCGTCCGGGCCAGGGCTTTTTTTTGTTGGAAGTTTTTTGATTACCGTTTCAATCTCTTTTTTTGTTATGGGTCTATTTAGTTGTTCTACTTCTGAATGTGTTAGTTTAGGTAGGTAGTGTTTTTCCAGGAATTCATCCATTTCTTCTAGGTTTTCAAATTTGTTAGAGTACAATTTTTCATAATAATCTGAAATGATTCTTTTAATTTCATTTGGTTCTGTTGTGATGTGGCCCTTCTCATTTCTTATTCGGGTTATTTGTTTCCTTTCCTGTTTTTCTTTAGTCAGTCTGGCCAATGGTTTATCAATTTTGTTAATTTTTTCAAAGAACCAGCTTTTGGCTTTGTTAATTCTTTCAATTGTTTTTCTGTTCTCTAATTCATTTAGTTCAGCTCTCATTTGTATTATTTGTTTTCTTCTGGTGCCTGATGGATTCTTTTGTTGCTCACTTTCTATTTGTTCAAGTTGTAGGGACAGTTCTCTGCTTTTGGCTCTTTCTTCTTTTTGTATGTGTGCATTTATTGATATAAATTGGCCTCTGAGCACTGCTTTTGCTGTGTCCCAGAGGTTTTGATAGGAAGTATTTTTATTCTCATTGTTTTCTATGAATTTCCTTATTTCCTCCTTGATGTCTTCTATAACCCAGTCTTTTTTCAGGAGGGTATTGTTCATTTTCCAAGTATTTGATTTCTTTTCCCTAGTTTTTCTGTTATTGATTTCTAGTTTTATTGCCTTGTGGTCTGAGAAGATGCTTTGTAATATTTCGATGTTTCGGACTCTGCAAAGGTTTGTTTTATGACCTAATATGTGGTCTATTCTAGAGAATGTTCCATGTGCACTAGAAAAAAAAGTATATTTTGCAGCAGTTGGGTGGAGAGTTCTGTATAAGTCAATGAGGTCAAGTTGGTTGATTGTCATAATTAGATCTTCCGTGTCTCGTTGAGCTTCTTACTGGATGTCCTGTCCTTCTCCGAAAGTGGTGTGTTGAAGTCTCCTACTATAATTGTGGAGGTATCTATCTCGCTTTTCAATTCTGTTAAAATTTGATTTATGTATCTTGCGGCCCTGTCATTGGGTGCATAAATATTTAATATGGTTATGTCTTCCTGATGAATTGTCCCTTTTATCATTATATAGTGTCCTTCTTTATCCTTTGTGGTGGATTTAAGTCTAAAGTCTATTTTGTCAGAAATTAATATTGCTACTCCTCTTCTTTTTTGCTTATTGTTTGCTTGATATACTTTTTTCCATCCTTTGAGTTTTAGTTTGTTTGTGTCTCTAAGTCTAAGGTGTGTCTCTTGTAGGCAGCATATAGATGGATCGTGTTTCTTTATCCAGTCTGTGACTCTCTGTCTCTTTATTGGTGCATTTAGTCCATTTACATTCAGGGTAATTATAGATAAATAAGTTTTTAGTGCTGTCATTTTGATGCCTTTTTATGTGTGTTGTTGACAATTTCATTTTTCCACATATTTTTTTGTGCTTAGACGTTTTTCTTAGTAAATTGTGAGATCCTCATTTTCATAGTGCTTGAGTTTATGTTAGTTGAGTCGTTACGTTTTTCTTGGTTTTTATCTTGAGTTATAGAGTTGTTATACCTTTTTGTGGTTACCTTATTATTTACCCCTATTTTTCTAAGTAAAAACCTAACTTGTATTGTTCTATATCGCCTTGTGTCACTCTCCATATGGCAGTTCATTGCCTCCTGTATTTAGTCCCTCTTTTTGATTATTGTGATCTTTTACCTATTGACTTCCATGATTCCCTGTTATGGGTATTTTTTTTTTTAATTAATCTTAATTTGTTTTTGTGATTTCCCTATTTGAGTTGATATCAGGACATTCTGTTTTGTGACCTTGTGTTGTGCTGATATCTGATATTATTGGTTCTCTGACCAAACAATATCCTTTAGTATTTCTCGTAGCTTTGGTTTGGTTTTTGCAAATTCTCTAAACTTGTGTTTGTCTGTAAATATCTTAATTTCGCCTTCGTATTTCAGAGCGAGTTTTGCTGGATATATGATCCTTGGCTGGCAGTTTTTCTCCTTCAGTGTTCTGTATATGTCGTCCCATTCCCTTCTTGCCTGCATGGTTTCTGCTGAGTAGTCAGAACATATTCTTATTGATTCTCCCTTGAAGGAAACCTTTCTTTTCTCCCTGGCTGCTTTAAAAATTTTCTGTTTATCTTTGGTTTTGGTGAGTTTGATGATAATATGTCTTGGTGTTTTTCTTTTTGGATCAATCTTAAATGGGGTTCGATGAGCATCTTGGATAGATATCCTGTCGTCTTTCATGATGTCAGGGAAGTTTTCTGTCAGGAGTTCTTCAACTATTTTCTCTGTGTTTTCTGTCTCCCCTCCCTGTTCTGGGACTCCAATCACCCGCAGGTTATCCTTCTTGATAGAGTCCCACATAATTCTTAGGGTTTCTTCATTTTTTTTAATTCTTTTATCTGATTTTTTTTCCAGCTATGTTGGTGTTGATTCCCTGGTCCTCCAGAAGTCCCAGTCTGCATTCTAATTGCTCGAGTCTGCTCCTCTGACTTTCTATTGCGTTGTCTAATTCTGTAATTTTATTGTTAATCTTTTGGATTTCTACATGTTGTCTCTCTATGGATTCTTGCAACTTATTAATTTTTCCAGTATGTTCTTGAATAATCTTTTTGAGTTCTTCAACAGTTTTATCAGTGTGTTCCTTGGCTTTTTCTGCAGTTATCCTAATTTCATTTGTAATATCATTAAGCATTCTGTAAATTAGTTCTTTATATTCTGTATCTGATAATTCCAAGATTGTATCTTCATTTGGGAAAGATTTTGATTCTTTTGTTTGGGGGGTTGGAGAAGCTGTCATGGTCTGCTTCTTTAAGTGGTTTGATATGGATTGTTGTCTCGGAGCCATCACTGGGAAACTAGTTTTTCCAGAAAATCTGCTGCATCCAGTCCAAATCCCTGCAGGACGGTTCCGCGGCTCGGACTCTGGTCTTTCTGCTCCAAGACCAGTCACTGCCACCCGGGGACTTCTCCTACGGGCTCCGTCCCACGCCGCCCGTGGAACCGGCTGGTCCCCCTCCCGGGGTTAGTTCAGGGGGGTGGAGCAGCTCTCTGTGCTTGTGCCGTACCTGACTGGTACGTGGGCTCCAGGCTCTGGAAACAATCGCTGCTTCCCCATATTAGTTGGTTCTCCGTCTCTAAATCTGTGTTTGTTGTTCAGGGTTCATAGATTGTTATGTATGTGATCGATTCACTTGTTTTTCCGAGTCTTTGTTGTAAGAGGGATCCGAGGTAGCGTCTGCCTAGTCCGCCATCTTGGCTCCGCCCCCCCCACTCTTCTTTTCCCATTTTCTTTTGTTAGCTAACACAGAAAAGAACAGGAGACAAAAAAAAAAAAAAAAAACCATAAAATCAAGAACAGCAGTTTTACCAAAAGACCTCCAGAGGGAGCTCTCAAACAAAACTCGCATAATGAAACTTCAAACAAAAAGTTGCCAAACCAGTGTTTATAACAAAAAACAACAAATATGTCACAAGAATATTTCCTATTATGCAGAAAGGCAATAAAGTTCCTACTTTGATAGTGCTTACCTGAGATGGAGGATCTCTGAAGGTGACACAGAGTGCAAGAAGCTGAATACAATGGGTCCCCTGTGGCATCAACAAGCAGTTCAATCCTTCTGTAGATCTGACAAGGAATTTGCTAGTGAAGACTCTGCTCACGCTCGGCCAGTCTCCTGTAGAGAAACAACTTTCACCAAAGCCTTGTGCAATAAAGAGATTTTGTTGCAACATATCAGAAAACAAAGATGGGAAAATGGCTGAAAGCACTTTGGCTATAAACAGACCGTGATTCAAAGAAGTACATTCTATAAGTGCTTTTTTATATGATTTTGACAGGTGCTGATTCTTTATGAGTAAATGATTTACAGACTGTGATTGGTTAAAGTAAAGACAAAGAACTAAGATCATGATTGGGTGACCTTGTTTTTCTTTTCTAACAATTTGTTCTTTAGGCTCAGGTGTCCCCGGTCCGTCATTTGGTAGTTGTTTTTTATTTGTTATGTGGGCTACATATGATATGGGATAGATCTTTACCTCTTTTACTGGGGTAAATTGATATTTAGTTTTTGTACGTACATCCACTGTCATTGAACCGGTTCGAGCACACTGTCCACCTCTTTGATGTAGTTTTTTTCATGTTTTTCTAAGCTTTTCGGATTCAGACAAACAAGTTGGCCTTTTGTGGTTATGGCCTGCTATAGTTAGGTTAACCCTTTATCATCAGATGTAACCAAACTCCTTCCAAAATTATTTTTCTGGGTTTGAAAGCTGTAGTCTCTTCAGGACTGTAGTCTCATGGGACAGCACAGTCAATTGCATGACATAGTTCCCCAAAACATGATCTGCATCCTAGTGAAGTGAGAAGCATCTGGCACGTTAAAAGCTTATGAGCAGCCATCTAAGACACAACTACTGGTATCTAGTTGCTGGGAGAAAAACAGTAAGAAGGTAACCAAAAGGTCAAAGAACAAACAAGTGTACACCAGCCACATCTACCCTGAGACCAGAATTAGGTGGTGACTCACTACCACCACTGACTGCTCTGATTGGGGTCATAAAAGATAGTCCCAATAGAAAGGGAGAAAAATGTGGAGAAGAACTCACATTATTAGAATAAAAAAGCCACACAAACTGGAGCAGTAGAGAACAGAGGGCTTCTTGAGACTATCCTTTAAACCTAGAGTCAAACCTGACCCCTTAGAACACCTTTTAGCGAAATAGAAGAGTGGCACATAAAATAAAATATATTACCCATCAGATCTGTGTTCTACTTAAAAACCATATGTATGAGACCAAAAAGTCAATAAATTAGTCAAAAGCAAAGATAAGAAGATAAGGAGGCAAGGGAACTAGAGTATTGGAAATGGAACAAACAGAAAACAATTAAAGCGCATGTTGACACATTATGATAAATGTAACTAATGTTGCTAAACAATTTGTGTGAAAAATGTCAAATGGGAGCCTAACTTGCTGTGTAAAGTTTCACCAAAAACTCAACAAAATATTTAAAATATATAAATATATGCATTTTTCAACTAAATAGAGAGCAATATGATATATTTTGGCTAAAACATACCCAATAAAGGGCTAATCTCTAAAATCTACAAGATACTGCAATACCACAACAACAAAAAGACAAGTAATCCAATTAAAAAATGAGCAAAGAATATGAATGGACACTTCACAAAAGAAGGCCTTCAGGCTGCTAACACACACTTGAGGAAATGCACATGATCATTAGCCATTAAAACCCAAAACCAAATGTGCTGCCGTCGAGTCAATTCTGACTCATAGCGACCCTGTAGGACAGAGTAGAGCTGCCCCATAGAGTTTCCAAGGAACTCCTGGTGGATTTGAACTGCTGACCTTTTGGTTAGCAGCCATAGCACTTAACCACTACACCACCAGGGTTTCCCATTAGCCATTAGAGAAATGCAAATCAAAACTACATTGAGATACCATCTCACCCCAACAATGCTGGCACTAATCCAAAAAACACAAAACAACAAATGTTGGAGAGGTTTAGGGAGATTGGGACTCTTATGCACTGCTGGTTGGAATGTAAAATGGTACAGCAACTTAAAAAGCTAGAAATAGAAATACCATAAGATCCAGCAATTCCACTCCTAGGAATATACTCTAGAGAAATAAGAGCCACCACACGAATAGACATATGCACACTCATGTTCATTGCAGTACTATTCACAACAGCAAAAAGATGGAAACAACCTGAAGTGCCTATGAACAGATGAATGCATAAGCAAATTATGGCACATAATGGAATACTGTGAAATGATAAAGAACAATGATGAATCTGCGAAACATCTCACAACATAACTGAATCCGGAGGAGGGCATTATGCTGAATGAAATAAGTAAGTTATAAAAGGACAAATATTGTTTAAGTCTACTATTACAAGACTAAACAAATGATTTACACACAGAAAAAATCATTCTTTGATGGTCACAAGGGTGGGGGAGAGGGAAAATCACTAACTATGTAATAGACAAGTGTCAACTTCAGTAAAGGGAAGAAGAACACACAATACATACAATATAGGAGAAGTCAGCACAACTGGACCAAAGCAAAAGCATGAAAGTTTCCTAAACATCCAAATACTTTGAGGGACCAAGTAGCTAGGGCCTGGGGCCATAGTCTCAGGTGACTATGTCAAACAGAGCTCATAAACCATATAAAGAAAACTCCTCATGCAGTTCTGGAGGCTGACAAGTCCCAAATTCGTGGGTCAGGCATAGGCTTTTCTCTGGCCCTCAGCCTCTGCCCAACAGCACTCAGCTTTCTCACTCTGTGGGCCAGGAAGCCGGCTGTGCCATCTCCTGCAGGCCTCACCTGCAGGACTCTCCTGCAGGTCTCTCCTTCCTGTGTGGTGGTGGGCTCTTCTTTCTGCTCTGGAATTGGCTCTCTTTTAAAGCAAAACTGATCAATCCTCTGGTGGGCCACAATTATGTTATTTGCACATCCCCGCCCAATCACCTTGGTGGAAGTTACAACACCATGGAGAGAAAGGCCATCCTAAGTAATTCATCACAGTGCAGGTGTGAACTGTTATAACATAAAACATTTTTTATTCCAAAGTTTTTTTATTCCAAAGTGTTCAGCCTGGGCAGCAGGAAGAACAGATTTCCCTGGGGAAAACTATAGATAGAGCATGTTTGGGCAAGAAGATTCCTACTAGATATGCAAAGATAGATGTCAAATAAGTTGTTGAATACAAAAGGCTGACATTCATTCAGGAGATCTGGAGTAGAGATAAATATGAGATTCATCAATATAAAGATGGTATTTAAAGTCACAAGAATCCTTGATTTTCATTTTGTTGTTAGGTCCCATCCAGTCACTTTCAACTCGCAGCAACACTATGTAAAAAAGGAGACTCTGCGTGGTCCTATGCCTTCCTCACAATCCTCACAGTGCATGTGTCCAGAGGAATCTCAGCAAATCTGAATGAAAAAAATAAAAGTTTTCTGTTCCTCAGTGTCCTTCCACAAGCACTTATGTTCAGTGAAGATTCCTAAAATACAAGGTGAAAAGATTTTCCCCTTCATTATCTCATCTTCATTGCTATTTCTTCTTTTGCCCATTTTCTCTTTTCTCCAGTCCTGAGTCTTCTCTTCTGTTTCAGGAAAGGCTAACCTATAGTTATGAACAGCAATGCTCAACTTGTGTCAAGGCAAGTAACTTGTTGATATTTTATGATACAAACTGGGAAACTCCTGCCTCACTGTCTACAAAATTTAGAGACTTTGAGAGGATTTCCAGTAAAGAATGTAGTCTTTCAATAATTCCTCCAAATTTTAGTATCAGAGTTGAGTTAATCTCCAAGGATAACTCATGGAAAGGCTCACAATGTTCAAAGTGACATTACTTTAAAGAGTTATGTGTGTGATATCTATATCTATCGATCTATCAATCCATCAATCTATCGATCCATCAATCTATCTTTCGATCTATCTACCTACCTATCTGTCTGTCCGTCTATCTATCATCTATCACCTATCTATCATCCGTCTATCATCTATCATCTATCTACATACACATATATACACACATGTTGCTGTTAGGTGCTGGGATCTTTAAGATTGTGTGTCAAGTTGACTGGGCAGCTATGAGGTAGTTTAGGAGTCGTATGATGAAGTAATCATCCCCATGATGAGATTTGATATAATGTGACCATCTCCATGATGGGATCTGCTGTGATTAGCTAGTCTGTTGAAAGGGATTTTACTTATGGGTGTGGCTTGCATTGGATATAAGTAGACTTTATGACCAGGCTAATGGGATTTTCCTTGCACAGGATACTAAAAGTGGCTCCTGTTCTTCTGACTTCCGATTCTCGGGACTCGAGCTAGCAGCTTACTGACTGTCTTGCCTGCTGAGCTTGAAATCCATTGATCTTTGCAGCCTGTGACCAAAAGCCCTGTATTAGACCTGCCAATCTTGGGTTCACCAGCCCCTGTGACTATGTCAATCAGAAGCCTCTATCCTGACCCACGGACTTGGAATTTTTCAGCCTCTACAATCACATAAGCCATTTCCTTGATATAAATCTCTCCCTATATATATATTTATACCCTTTTGTTGGTTTTCCTTCTCTAGAAAATATAGCCTAACACATTTGGTACCAAGAGACTGGTTGATTGGTCCTACTTTTGCTAAAGAAAGTGGTGAAAGACAGAAATGAGCTCAGGGCTTCAAAAGCAAAACTCAAGCACCACATAAACAACCTAAATATTTCCACTTGTGCCTTGAAAGAAAGCCTTATTTCCTGTAGCAACAGAGCTGATACTGTCAAAAACCAAACCCAGAGTATTATAGTAAGAGTGGATGAATTAATCTCAAGAGCTCTCTGAAGTTAAAAATGAGGGTATTGATTGGGAAGAAATGGGATCCTGAAACTTGAGATGGGGACATATGGACAGATAATCAGGAAGCCTGGGAGACAGAGCCCCTAAATTCCATTGTATCACTCCTGTCGACAGAACCAGCCCTCTCACTCCCATCTGAAGATATTATTCCATCTTTGTCTGCTAAGGCACCCTTCCCTGTAAAACCATTAGCCCCTCCACCCTCATCTGATGAGATTAACCCAGCTGTGTCTGAAGAGCATTTGTCTCAATCATTGCCTGGGGCATCATCTGAGGCAGATGCCTTATAAGACAGTGCTGAATGTTCTAAAAACACATCCCACCACCAATTTTGACTTTTAAACCTATAAGTAGATTTAAGTCCCAGAAAGCCCCAGCAGGTGAAGTACGAAGTGTGACCCAGGAGGAGGTATGGCATATTCTAGAAGAACTGGTTGACTTTTCTAATATGTACAGACAGAAATCTGGGGAATACACGTGAGAATGACTATTAAGGGTATGCAATAATGGTACAAGGAATATATAGATGAATCAGTCTGAGTTTATTCATATGGGCCCACTAAGCACAGATTCTTCATTCAGTGTTCCAGCTTGAGAGGTTAGGAAATGATGTAATAGTTTATGTTGTTGGGTCATTGAAACATGGATTACACAGTGGTCTGTGCTAAATCACATTGAAGCAGCAGACCTACCTTGATATACTACTGAAGAAGGAATACAAAATTCTCAGGGAAATTGACATTTTAGAGTGGGTTTATCAGGTTAGACCCACAGACCCACACATGAAGTACCCAGAGGACAAACTTTTCACTACAATAGTGAGGAACAAATTTGTAAAGGGAGCCCCACTATCCTTGAAGACTGCTGTGATTGCTATTTTATGAAAGTCAGATTTGACAGTGTGAACTGCCCTAACTTAATTAAGACACCAAACTACAATGGGGCTGATTGGGCCCTGTGGTGGCGTGGGCCAAGTGGTGGCAGTCAATCAGCAAAGACAAGGTGAGTGTGGTTACCATAATGGGCAGCAGAATCAAAGCAGTAAACAGAATAATCTGACTCATATGGACTTAGGGTGTTGGCTACTTAGTCATGGTGTTCCTAGGAGTGAAATAGATAGGAAATCTACTAAATATTTGCTTGATCTGTACAAATGGAAGAATTCTAGACCAAGTGAACCACAGTCTAACTCAAATCACCAGAATAGAAAGTCACAGTCTCTCAATTAATTCCCAGACTTGAGCTGGTTTAAAGACTCAAAACTCTTTGAATGAAGGGGAGGCTGGATCCCCTTAAGGAAGGACCTCACTACACTGCCAAAAATTTATACTGTTAATCTTTCTCCTGGCCTTCTGCGAAGGGATCTACAGTCATTTAAGAGAGTGATGGTTCATTGGGGAAAAGGAAATAATCAGAATTTTTAGGGATTACTGGATACTGGCTCTGAACTGACATTAATTCCAGAAAAGCCAAAAAGTCACTGTGGCCCACCATTCAGAGTTGGGTGTGTGTGGAGTTCAGGTTATTAATGGAGTCTTAGCTCATGCCCATCTCACAGTAGTTCCAGAGAGTCCCTGGAATCATTCTGTAGTGATTTCCTCAGTTCCAGAATGCATAATAGGAATACATATGCTTAGCAACTGGTGGAACCTCCACATTGGATCCTTGACAAATGGAATAAAGGTTATTATGTTAGGAAAGCCAAGTGGAAGCCATTAGAACATATTCCACCTTGGAAAATAGTAAACCAAAGGCAATACTGCATTCCTGAAAGGATTGTGGAGATTAGTGCCACCATCAAGTACGAGAAAGATGTGGGAGTGGTGATTCCCACCACAGCCCCATTCAACTGGCCTGTTTGGCTGTGCAAAACACAGGTGGGTCTTAGAGAATGACAATGTATTAGCCAAAATGTAACCAGGTGATGAATCCAATTACTGCTGCTGTTCCAGGTATAGTTCCATTGCTTGAGGAAATTAATATATCCCCCGGTACCTGGTATGCAGCTATTGATCTGGTTAATTAATGTTTTTTTCCCCATACCTGTTTTGAAGATCCACCAGAAACAGTTTGCCTTCAGCTGGCAATGCCAACAATATACCTTCAGTGTCCTACCGGAGGGTTTTTATCAACTCTCCAGCCCTGTGTCGTAATTTAGTCCACAGAGACCTTGATCACCTTTCCCTTCCACAAAACTTCATACTGGTCCATTACATTGATGACATAATGCGTTTGGGCCTAGTAAGGAAGAAGTGTCAATGACTCTGCGCTTATTGGTAAAACATTTGCATGCTAGAAGGTGGGAAATTAATTCCACAAAAATTCAGGTGCCTTCCACCTCAGTGAAATTCGCAGGTGTCCAATGGTGTAGGGCAGGTTGAGATATTCCTTCTAAAGTGAAGGATAAGTTATTGTATCTGGCCCCTCCCACAACTGAAAAGGAGTAAAAAGCCTAGAGGATCTCTTTAGATTTTGGAAGTAACATATCACCCATTTGGGTGTGCTACTCCAGCCTACTTATCAAGTGACTCCAAAAGCTGCTAGTTTTGAGTGGAGCCCAGACCAAGAGAGACTCTGCAACACTCAGGCTTCCATGCAAGCAGCTCTGCCACTTTGGCCATATGATTCAGCTGATCTAACGGTGATTGAAGTATCAGTGGCAGATACAGATGCTGTTTAGAGTCTATGGCAGGTCCCTATTGCTGAATCACTGTGCAGACCCTTAGGATTTTGGAGCAAAGCACCTGCCATTCTCTGCAGATAACTACTCTCCTTTTGAAACACAGCTTTTGGCTTGATAGTGGGCCTTAGTAGAGACCGAAGTTTAAACATGGTGTTGTCTTACCCACAAAGCCATAAAGTTGGAGGTGCACAGCAGCTGTCCATCATTAAGTGGAAGTAGTATATATGAAATGGGGACTAGGCAGGACCTGAAGGCACAAGTAAGTTTCATGAGGAAGTGGCCCAAATACTCATGGTCCCCACTCCTGTCACATTACCTTCCATTTCCCAATTTGCGCCTATGACTTTACTGAAAGTTCCTTCAGATCGATTGACTGAGGAAGTGAATACTCTTGCCTGGTTTACAGATGGTTCTGTGTGATACACAGGCACCAGTCAAAAATGGACAGCTGCAGCACTAAAGCCCCTTTCTGGGACCCCCCTGAAGTACACTGGTGAAGGGAAATACTCCCAGCAGGCAGAACTTCCAGCAGTGTGCCTGGTTATTTGCTTTCTTTGGAAAGAGAAATGGCCAGATGTACAACTGTATACTAATTTATGGGCTGTGGTCAATGATTTGGCTGGATGATCAGGGACTTGGGAGGAACATATTGAAAAATTGAAGATGTGAGGGCCACATATACAGACACCATTTATGTTGCTGAAAGAAGCTATTTGCAATGAATAAGTCATTGGTCTTGCAAAATTCTATTATGCAATCCAGTATCATTTCTAACACCAGGGCTGTATTTCCCAACTACCAATCCTTCTTTGTTTCCATCTTTGGCGTTCCAGTCACCAGTAATTATCAATGCATCTTGATTGCATGTTTGATCACTTTCAGACTGCAGAAGTTGGTAAAAAAAAAAAAAAATCTTCAGTTTCCTCATCTTTGGCATTAATGGCTGATGAGAAATTTGAATAATATTATTAACCAATCTTCCACGTAGGCATATGTATATTATCCTATTCCTGACAGGATTGATCTTGAAATGTTATTATTGAAGATAAATGTGTCACCATTTCTCTTCAATTTTTCATTCCTGGCATAGAAGGCCATGTGATTGTCTTATTTAAAATTGGCCATGCCAGTTCATTTCAGCTCACTAATGCCTAGGAAATGAATCTTGTTATGTTCCATTTCATTTTGCATGACTTCCAATTTTCTTACATTCATATTTTGTACATGTCATGTTCTGATTATTAATGGATGTTTGTACCTATTTCATCTCATTTTAAGTCATACCACATCAGCAAATGAAGGTCTCGAAAACTTGACTACACCAATGTCATTAAGGTCAACTCTACTTTGAGGAGGTAGCTCTTCCACAGTTGTATTTTGAGTGCCTTCTAACCTGAGGGGCTCATCTTCCAGCATTATATCAGACAATATTCATCTGATAAAATTTTCACTAGTCAATATTTTCAGAAGTAAACCATCATTTCCTTCTTCTTAGCCCACCATCATCTGGAAGCTCCACTGAAAAATGTCCGTCATAAGTGACTCCACTGGTTTTTAAAATACCGGTGGCATAGTTTCCAACATAACAGCAACACACAAGCCACCACAGTACAACAAAATGACAGACAGGTGGTGTTACATATATATTTATTAAAATATATTTAGTTGTATAAATATTTAGATAGCTAGATAGATAGGTAGGTACGTAGGTAGACACATAGCTTCTGTGGAGTCAACTCTGACTCATGGCAATTATATGTACAACAGAACAAAACACTGCCTGGTCCTGCACTATCTTCTTGATTTCTGGAATGTTCAAATATGTCCTTGATCAATAACATGGAGAAGATAAATTCAAACTAGAATACTGTACAAATGAGTGAGGTGAAGCTCTATATACAACAGGATCTGGCTCACATACTGCAAAACACCAACAGTATCAGTGCAGAGAGCAGAGGTGGGGAGTGGGCTAGCACTCCCACAAATATTAGTGTACTTTATTAATTTTTTTTTATGTTATGTTACTTTATGTGTCATTGGCTTAAAATAAAATGGACCTGTGCTTACTCTACCAATGTCCTCAAACAGATTTCTAGGAGAGGATTCTATTGTCCACATCAGGATAAGAACATTTTCTCTTCTCTATCAATCCAATTTCATTTAAATTGCTAAAGAATCAGCAATTGGTGTTTTCTGTTCTTTCCCATTTCAAGTCATAGCTTGTTGCACCACAACTTTCTCATGGCATTTTTAACATCTGCGTTCCTCAGAGTGTAAATCAGAGGGTTGAGCAAGGATGTCCCAATAGCGTAAAACACAGTCACCATCTTGTCCACTGGAAATGTGATAGGCGGGCGACTGTATGTGAATATACATGGAACAAAGAATAAGATGACAACAATAATGTGGGAGATGCAGGTAGAGAGGGCTTTCTTTCTTCCTTCTGCACCCTTTTACTCAGAGAGTGTAAGATGAAAACATAGGAGATTATCAGGACTATAAAACTCACAATACATATGGCACCACTATTAAATATTATGAGTAGATTTATGACATAAGTATCCATGCAGGCAAGTTTTAACAAAGGCTGCATATGACAGAAATAGTGGTCAATAACATTGGGACCACAGAATGGTAATTTCAAAACCAAGAAAACCTGTACTAATGAATGGTTGCAAGATCCCACCCAGGCCAGATTCAACAATGCACCACAGACACGCTGACTCATGATGGTTGTGTATCTCAGGGGTTTGCAAATGGCCACATAGAGATCAAAGGACATGAGTATGAGCACAAAGATCTCCATGCACCCAAAAAAATGACCTGCAAAAATCTGAGCCATGCGTTCATTGTAGGAGATGACTTTCTTAGATATAGCATGTAAAATCAACCTGGGAACTGTGGTTGTTGAGTAGCAGGCATCAGCAAAGAACAAGTAGAAAAGGAAGAAGTACATGGGGCCTCCTAACATCCGGCTGTATCTGATGGTCATCACAATAAATAAGTTCGCGAACAGAGTTGCAAGGTAGAGAAACAAGAAGATCACGAACACTAATTTCTCCTTCAGAATGTCCTGTGTTAACCCGAGCAGAATGAACTCAGTCACAGTGCTGTTCAACTCCATGGTTACAGATGATGTCAAAAGGATGCAGCTGAGAAATGGTTAATCTGAAAAGAAAAGTGTGTAAGTGTTGACTTGGCAATGGCAGCAGACTTGGACTCTGAACTACAACTTTATAGTTCTAATTCCGTGATGGTTCAGTGGTAGAATTCTCCCTCCAACGTAGGAGACTCGATTGATTCCCAGCAAATGTGTCACTTGTGCAGCCACCACCTATGTCAGTGGAGGCTTGCATGTTGCAATGATGCTGAACAGGTTTTAGCAGAGTTTTCAGACTCAGACAGATTGGGAAGAAAAGCCTGGTGATCTAATTCTGAAAATCAGTCCATGAAAACTCTATGGATTACAATGGAGAGATCCCGTGTCGTGCATGAGGTTACCACAAGTCAGGGGCAACTTGATGGCAGCTAACAACAACAATGGAATCACTTGGGATTTTTTTTTTTTTTTTTAATGCTGATGTCCATTCTTTAACTACAGCCATTGACTCAAAGTCTTCCTGTGGAATCAAGTCATTTTGGGCAAGAAAAAAACTCACAGGTAATTGTGCAATCTGACAATGTCTGGGAACTGCTTATTCTTCTGTATGACCTGAACAAGTCACTTCAATATCTTGAAACTTTTTGTTCCTATAAAACTTAGATTCTAATAGACACACTGTAAGTGTATGTAGGGAGCCCTGGTGGTGCAGTGGTTAAGCATTAGGCTGCTAACTGAAAGGTTGGTGGTAGGAAACTTCCAGCTGCTCCTCAGGAGAAAGATGTGCCAGTCTACTTCCCTAAAGATTACAGACTTGGAAACCAGTAGTACTCTGTCCTATAGGGTCACTATGAATCGGAATTGACTCAACAGCGATGGATATGAGTTTTTTTCTAAAGTAAACATGTATGAAATATATGCCTATATGCATCTCAATATTTGAAAAGCACTATTCCCATATAATTCAAATATTAAATTTGGAGGTTCCCTATAGGAAAAACGTTCCTTAATTTGTACACAACTTTCCACAAATTATTCTGACCACTTTAGTGCCTTGGTTGGTTTAGGCTTTAAGAAGAATTCATTTCCCCAACTTTTTACTCTTGGTTTCACCTTCACTGTCAGTCAGGACACACAAGAATAAATCATTGAGGTTAGTATTATTAGGCATAATTATTATGTGAAATCATTCATTACTCATGTTAGATACATGGTATTGAGTTTCACATTCTATGGATGCAAGAATGGGAATTACACCTCAACATAAAGAAAACAAAAATCCTCACAATTGGACCAGTAAGCAACATTATGATAAATGGGGAAAAGATCGAAGCTGTCAAGGATTTCATTTTACCTGGATCCACAATCAACACCCATAGAAGCAGTAGTCAAGAAATCAAAAGACACATTGCATTGGGCCATTTGGCTGCAACAGACCTCTTTAAAGTACTGAAAAGCGAAGCTATCACCTTGAAGACTAAGATGAGCCTGACCGAAGCCATGGTGCTTTTGGTTGCCTCCTATGCACTTGAAAGCTGGACAATGAATAAAGAAGACCAAAGAAGAATTGACATCTTCGAATTGTGGTGTTGAAGAAGAATATTGAGCATACCATGGACTGCCAAAAGGACAAACAAATCTGTCTTGGAAGAAGTACAACCAGAATGCTCCTTAGAAGCAAGGATGGTGAGACTACGTCTCACATACTTTGGACATGTTGTCAGGAGGGATCAGTCCCTGGAGGAGGACATCATGCTTGGTAAAGAAGGGGGTCAGTGAAAAAGAGGAAGACTCTCAATGAGATGAATTGACACAGTGGCTGCTATAATGGGCTTAAGTATGCTAATAGCTGCCAGGCCTGCCAATTTTTGTTCTCTTAAAGCATAATTGAGAAAATATTTCATAATTTCACCGTGGAAATATCTTCCCCCTTCTCCTACTGTATTTTTGGCTTGTATACATACATATCTATAGAATTGCAATCATTCTATAATATTTTAAATGTTCTGATTTTCATTTTGCATTGTTAAAAGCCTTTTCCTATGTAAAGAGTACCTATAATTTATTTATTAATTTTAGCAGTTATAAATTATTGTATCAAAAATTCATATGTTTTTAAAACTTTTTTATCATTTGTTTTCAAATTTTCATTCTCATAAAAAACTTTTAATTGAACCTCTTTTTATTTGTAGTCATTTCAGATATTAAATTTCCAAGGGATTATTGTGGTAAAAGTTATTATTATTTTCCTAATTACTGGCAATTATTATCAAGTGAACTTCCAATTTTTTGTATCAATATTTATTAGAAATACTTTAATTATCAAAGATTACATCCAGGTATTAAAATCTCCAACATTTTCAATAGATTACAGGTTAAAAAAGAAAAGTATCCTTCTAAAATTCATAACTTCCCAATCCCACTTTACGAGGTAATATAAAAAAAAGTTTCTTTGTATTCCAGCTGCAATATTCTTCCAGGTTTTTCCAGAGTTATTATCTGCATAATTTGTTTAAATATCCCTTTTCATGTAAGAATTGCATTTTTTCCCATATCTTTCTAAAATTACAGGAATATGGAACAGATTTCTAATGAAAATCTAACAGAGCATTATCTTATTTGCTTGATGAGTATAACTGAAACAATGATATACATTTCCTTGATTACTGGTGATACTATAATTTTTTTTTATATTTTTTTACTTCTTATAATTTTTTTTCTCAATTATATATATCTTTGTCAGTTATTTTTTAATATCTTTAAAGTCTGAGTTCTTTCCCTTTTTTCATATTTATGTAATTCACTCTTCAATTTGGGGAGTTATATCTTTATCCTGTCATATTTTTTTCTCTACTTTTTAATATTAACCTCAAAGGATCTAGAATTTATTTTATAATGATTTTGAGATACTCTTCCTTTTTCTGATTAATCACCAATCCGTCAATGAACCAATAACACATTCAAGTCAGCCATCATATGTACTGAGAACCTAATCAGCTCTGTGGTAGCTACAGTGCGATATAGAAATATGTTTTCAAACTCTGTATAATTAAATTGGAGGGATAACATACCTCTGAATAAGATAACTAATTACTTAAGAATTACATACCACCATATATGATAATATCTAATGAATTTTGGTTCCAAAAGTAGAGAGAACCCTAGAGAATAAATTGAGGAATGGTGAAGTTTCAAAAACGAGAAAGAAATGGAGTTACAGATTTCAGTGTGTGAAAATGAAGTTTCTAAACAGGCTCTCTGGGACTAAGGTATTGAATAAGCTTACACTGCATTTCCCTAAGTAGAAGCAGTATTTGAAAATTAATAACTCAAATTGTCTCTCTAATAAAGTTCTATAATATTAATAAAACTTTATGTTTCTTTGTAGTACAGCTGAAATATTAGCAAAGTGCGATGTAAGTAATATCTAGAAGCTCAGACTAGAAGATCGAATTATCTCTGACAAACATAAAGTGAATTAATTATTACTCAGTTTCAATACACTAAGTTCCTAATAGGGGCTAAAAACAAAAACGAAACAAAACAAAAAAACTGTCGTTTGCTATGAGGAGAGAAGTGGTCAGGTTACCAAGTGAATAAGATGCACTGCTTCAGGTAAACACAGACAAGACAGTCATAAAAACTGTACTCTCATCAAATCAAAAAGTTGTAAAAGGTAAGTTTGTGAGCTGATAATGGACAGCTGGAAACCTTTGTGGGTTTCCTGTAGGGTCGCTATGAGTAGGAATCAACTCTAGGCCAATTTTTTTTTTTTTTTTTTTCTGGTTAATGAAGAGCTGTGAAAGCCAAGTGATGCAATTCTAGTTGGTTTTGTTTCAACTAAGCAAAGAGAATATTTGAAACCTGAAGATAGGCAAACAGCACTTTACTAAGATGTATGCATTAATTCAGATCAAGAGTATTTCAGAGTTCTGTTACTGAGTTCAGCCATTATTTCCTAATACTCCTGAACTATCTATCCTACCTACCTGATACTGGGGGACACCACAGTAGTGGAGCTTCCTATTTGCTCTTCTATAAACCAAACCAAACCAAACCAAACCAAACCAAACCAAACCAAACCAAACCAAACCCTTTTGCCGTCGAGTTGTTTCTGACTCATAGTGACCATAAAGGACAGAGTAGAATTGCCCCATAGGGTTTCCAAGGAGTAGTTGGTGGATTTCAACTGCCGAACTTTTCGTTAGCAGCCAAACACTTAACCACTGTGACACCAGGGCTCCTGCTCTTCTATAGCATCCTTAATTTTTACTTTACCTGTTGAAATGTAAACAGTTCAAAACATACCTTGTCCCAAAACTCTCTCTTTAGCCCCAGAATCTTTCCTTTTCTTTCCAGACAAATAGACATCTAACTCTATTCCCTATGCTCTTATAATACTATGTACTTTATTAGATATGTTTTGAATCGAATAAGGTAATCCGATATTACATATTATTTTTGTGTGACTTTAATTTAAGCAGGTTTTCACTTTTGTTGTTTCATTTTACCTGCACAATTTTTGGTGAGGTGACTATGGCCATTTGTCTTGTGTTCTTTATGTGCACAGATTGATCTATAATAGAGAGTTTTGCTGAGTACAATCAAGCTATAATGAAGATTATATGCTGCTGGACAGCCTCTCTCTCTGGCATCTAACAGCAAGTTATATAAATCATCAAATCCCAACTAATCATGTAGACTATATCCAAGAAAAGTCACTAGCCAGCAGAGAAGGATGCCAACTGATACCTTAAGTTTCTGTCCTGACGCCAAAATCAACCATGGTTAACTTCATGGTGGGACAAATAACAAAGCAGAAAACTAAGTATATAATAAATAATAGTGAAGAGAAGGAAGGGCAAAGACTGGATGAAGTTAACGCAGGAGAGAGGAGAGTGGAAGTGAGCAAATGTCAGGGAAAGAAGAAGAGCAAGGGGATGGGATACAGAAAGACATGCGGGGAGGCGAACAAAGAATGTTATTGAGGGTAGTGTGACCCAAGATTTCATCACAGAGTTCAACTTTATGTCTCCCTGGCCCACTGCATTGCCACTTGCCCCAAAACCTGAGAGGGGGTGCCATTTCAGGTCATGATCAAGGGTTGCCACAGGTCTTGAAAATCCAGGACAAGCGTGCAGAAGTACAGCCCTCTTTTATGCAGAGAAACATCACCAATGAACTTCAAACTCTTTAAATGAGAGGACCCCCTCAAAAAAAGAAATTTCTTCCAGGTTGGCTTCAGTCCCATGGTGTAGTTTATTTCTCCTTGTATGAACAGAAAGTCCTTTGACAGATAGTGTACTTTGCTGTGAGGCTAGGGAAGGCTTAGGATACCCGGACCACCTTCACCCTTCATTAGTGGAAATATTCCCTGGGCACTCCATCTTTTTCAGAATATGTACTGAGTATAGATTCCATCAGAGTGCAGATGCCACCACACCAGTTTTGAAGAGTTATTGTGAAGAGAATATTTCAGATAGACTTGAAAAGCTTACCTCTTCCCTTATGAACAGATATATGACTTCCAATAAAGTATATTTTTCATATTTTCAGCTTTAATTTACTTAGAAGATGAATTATATGAAGTCCAGGTGAAACACGGAAAGGATACTTGGTTGACATTTATTGATGTTTTCTATCACAGGAGGTTATGGAGAGTGGAAAGTTTATGGAGAGAGGGAACTCTGAATATGCAGACTTTACAAGGCTTCTCTCCAGAAGCAATTGAAGTGGTTAAAAAAAAAAAAAAGTTTATCATTCTGGTTCCTGAAAATGTGTTTACAGAAGAAACTATTAAGGTACAGTGACAGATAAGTGAGTCTGAGGCAATATCCCTATCTATAGGTTCTTTTGGGAAAACATGATTTAATGTTTCTATTTTTACTGCATTGAATATTTATACTAATTCACAAAAAAGTTTACAAAAGTCTATGGCAGGCTTTCAGCCCCAGGAGCTCCAAAGAAACCATTACTTCCAGCCCAGTCCCTAAGGATGGTCCAATGAGTTACCCAGCTCAGATAGCCCAAGAGCAAAAGCAAACCTTGGGGCCAATTAGTTAAACCCCAACTTATTCTAAACACATGTGAGGAAGCCTCAATCCCTTCTCCATAGGATTGCTTAAGCCCATCTTTTCTACAAAAAACCAAAAACCAAACCCATTGCCATTGAGTCAATTCTGACTCATAGTGACCCTATAGGATGGAGTAGAAATGCCCCATAGAGCTTCCAAGGAGTGCCTGGCAGATTCGAACTGCTGCCTTTTGGTTAGCAGCCATAGCACTTAGCCACTACACCAGCAGGGTTTCCCCATCTCTTCTAGGAGTGTGAAATTATTGAAACAAGTCAAAGGCTCCGATAAATGAAATATGTGTGGTAGACATGAATCCTGGCTTCACCACTTATGTTCTATATGATCTTAAACAAGCTTCTTAACGTCTTTAATATTCAATTTCCCCTTTTGTAAAAAGGTAACTAGTAATAATTATTATTTATTAGACTTAACATTATGAATATTATTAATATTGCAGTCCCCCATTTCTAACCCCATGTATGTTTTAAGTAAGTGCAGAAATGAAGAAAGGAGACAGACGGAAAAAGGAAAGGAATTACTGAATATTTGTCTTACGTGTTTTATTTTTAAAGATACGTGCTTTTCTCTTCATATGGTAGAAAGCTGGATTTTTGCTTTTTTAATGTGGTTGCAAGTTATTAAAGACAGGACAGATTACATGGTGAAATTACTACCCAGAACTCAAATCTCAAAATAGCCTGCTAGGAACACCAGTGCCTGCCAGGTATCTTCAAAGAAGATGAAGTAGGGGTGAGAGAGAGCTGGGAGACAGAAATGGAGGCAGGAGAATGACATGAATATACATGGCAACATGCTTTGCACTTTTGTTGAAGGGCCTCGTGGCAACCAGCAGTCCCATACTCCTTGGAGAAAATCATGACCAATATCTGGACTTTTTTTTGGTACAAACAGAGGGGGCAGAATCATGAGGAAGGTTTCTGGTGAATCATTTAAGCCTATGAGCCTCAGCTTCCTCATCAAATAAATGGGAACAAGAATTTAAAAAGTTTCTGTCAAAATTAAAAAACATAATATATGAAAAGAAAGATGTCCTGGCTCAGAAAAGAACAGGAGAAATATTTATGTGCTTTTATTAATCCTCCCTAAACATGTAGTCCCTCACTGTCAGTTTGTTGTGTTGTGAGGGCTTGTATGTTGCCATGATGATGGAATCTATACCACCAGTATTCAAATTCCAATAGGGTCACTCATGGCAGGCAGGTTTCAGCTGAGATTCCAGACTAAGACAGACTAGGAAAAAGAACCCAGCAGTCTATTTCTGAAAAGAATTAGCCAGTGAAAATCTTATGAATAGCAGCAGAACACTGTTTGATAGCATGTCGGAAGATGAACCCATCAGGTTGAAAGGCAGTCAAAATACAAATGGGGAAGAGCTGCCTCCTCAAAGTAGAATCGACCTTAATGACCTGGGTGGAGTCAAGGTCTTGGGGCCTTCATTTGCTGATGTGGACTGACTCAAAATGAGAAGAAACAGCTACAAACATCCATTAAAAATTGGAACCTGGAATGTACGAAATATGAATCTAGGAAAATTGCAAATCCTCAAAAGTGAAATGGACCATAAAGATTGATATCCTAGGCATTAGTGAGCTGAAATGGACTGGTATTGGCCATTTTGAATCGGACAATCATAAGGTCACCTATGCCAGGAATGACAACTTGAAGAAAAGTGGCGTTGGATTTATTGTCAAAAAGAACATTTCAACATCTATCCTAAAGTACTGTGCTGTCAGTGATAGGATAATATCCATACACTTGCAAGGAAGACCAGTTAATACAACTATTATTCAAATTTATGCACCAACCACTAAGCAAAGATGAAGAAATTGAAGATTTTTACCAACTTCTGCGGTCTGATATTGATCACATGCAATCAGGATGCACTGATAATTACTGGTGATTGAAATGCAAAAGTTGGAAACAAAGAAGAAGGATCACAGTTGGAAAATATGGCTTCGGTGATCCAAAAAATGCCAGAGATCACGTGATAGAATTTTGCAAGGCCAATGACTTCTTCATTGCAAATACTTTTTTCACCAACATAAACAGCAAATATACACGTGGACCTCAGTAGATGGAATACACAGGAATCACATTGACTACATTTGTGGAAAGGGACAATGGAAAAGCTCACTGTCATCAGTCAGAGCAAGGCCAGGGGTCAACTGCAGATCAGAATCAATTACTTATAAGTAAGTTCAAGTTGAAACTGAAGAAAATTATAACAAGTCGACAAGAGCCAAAGTACGACCTTGACTATAACCCATCTGAATTTAGAGACCGTCTCAAGAATAGATTTGACACATTGAACTCCAATGACCGAAGACCAGATGAGTTGTGGAATGACATGAAAAAAGCAAGAGGTCATTAAAAAGACAGTAGAGAAAATAAAGACCTAAATGGATATCAGAAGAGACTGTGAAACTTGCCCTTGAACGTTGAGTACCTCAAGCAAAAGGAAAAATGATGAAGTAAAAGAGCTGAACAGAAAATTTCAAAGAGCAACTCAAGAAGACAAAGTATTACAATGACATGTGCAGGTATAGAAAACCAAAAGGGGAAAACACACTTACCATTTCTCAAGTTGAAAGAACTGAAGAAAAAATTTAAGCCTTGAGTTGCAATATTAAAGGATTCTACAGAGAAAATATTAATGACCCAGGAAGCATGAAAAGAAGTTGGAAGGAACACACAGAGTCACTATACCAAAAAGAATTGTTTGACTTTCTACCATCAGGAGGTAACACATGATCAGGAACCGATGGTACTGAAGGAAGAAGTCCACGCAGCACTGAAGACATTGGTGAAGTACAATGCTCCAGGAATTGATGGAATACTAATTGAGATGTTTCAACGAGCTGGAAGTGCTCACTCATCTATGCCAAGAAATTTGGAAGACAGCTACCTGGCCAATTGACTGGAAGAGATCCATATTTATGCCTAGTCCCAAGAAAGGTGATCCAACCAGATGTGGAAATTATTGAACAATATCATTAATATCACATACAACAAAATTTTGCTGAAGATCATTCAAAATCGGCTGCAGCAGTATATCAACAAGGAACTGCCCGAAATTCAAGCCGGATTTAGAAGAGGAAGTGGAGTCAGGGATGTCATTGCTTATGTCAGATGGATCCTGGGTGAAAACAGAGAACACCAGGAGGAGGTTTACCTGTGTTTTATTGACTATGCTAAAGCATTGACTATGTGGATCATAACAAATTATGGATAACCTTGTGGAGATTGGGAATTTCAGAACACTTAATTGAGTTCATAAGTAACCTGTACATGAACGAAGAGGCAGTCCTTTGAACAGAATAAGTGGATACCACATGGCTTAATGTCAGGAAAGGTGTACATCAGGGTTGTATCCTTTCACCATACCTATTCAATCTGTATGGTGAACAAATAGTCCAAGAAGCTGGACTACATGAAGAAGAACGGGGCATTGGGATTGGAGGAAGACTCGTTAACAACCTGCAATATGCAGATGACACAACTTTGCTTGCTGAAAGTGAAGAGGATTTTTAGCCTTTATTGATGAAGATCAAACACCACAGCCTTCAGTATGGGTTACACTTCAACATAAAGAAAACAAAAGTCTTCACAACTGATAAATCCTCACAACATGATAAATGTAGAAAAGACTGAGGTTGTCAAGGATTTCATTTTACTTGGATCAACAATCAACACCCTTGGAAGCAGCAGTCAAGAAATCAAAAGACACAGTGTATTGACCAAATCTGCTGCAAAAGATCTTTTTAAAGTGCTAAAAAGCAAGTATGTCACCTTAAGGAATAAGGTGCACCTAACCCAAGTCATGGTGTTTTCAATATCCTCATATATAGACATGGAAATATAACTAGGGTAGGGAATTTATTTGAAGCATTCTCTGTGTTATGTTAAAATATGATCCATGGTTATTTTCAAGATCAAGGGACTAATCTCAGCAATTACATTGTTAGGTGCCCTTCAGTTGGTTCCAACCCATATCGATCCCATGTACAACAGAAGAAAACACTTCCTGGTCCTTCACCACCCTCACAATAGTTGTTATGCTTGACCCTATCAATCCATCTCTTTTGAGTGTCTTCTTCTTCTTCGCTGACTCTCTGCTTTACCAAGTATGATATCCTTCTCCAGAGACTTATCCCCGATGATAATATGTCCAAAGTATATGAGACAAAGTCTTGCCATCCTTGCTTTTAAGGAGCATTCTGGCTGTACTTCTTCCAAGACAGATTTGTTGGTTCTTCTAGCAGTCCATGACATATTCAATATTCTTCCCCGTCAAGAAAATTCAAAGGCATCAAATCTTCCTTGCCTCCTTATTCATTGTTCAACTTTCACATGCGTATGAGGCTATTGAAAACTCCATGGTTTGAGTCAGGCGCACCTAAATCCTCAAGGTGACATTTTTGTTTTTCAACACAAAGACCTTTTGCAGCAGATTTGCCCAAAGCAATGCTTCCTAAAACTTTTCTTTTTTTTTTTTTTAATTATGCTTTAGGTGAATGTTTACAGCTCAAGTTAGTTTCTCATGTGAAAATTTATACACTCATTGTGATATGACCCTAGTTGCTATCCCTTATAATGTGACTGCACATTGCTCCTTCCCACTCCAGGTTGCCCATTTCCATTCAACCAGATCCTTTCCCTTTTTATCTGTGGACAGGACCCACATATTAGTCTCGGGTATCTACTTGAACTAAGAAGCACACTCTTCAAGAGTATCATATTATGTTACAGTCCAGTCTATTCTTTGTCTGAAGAGTTGGCTTTGGGAATGGTTTTAGTTCTGGGTTAACAGAGTCCAAGAGCTATGTGTTCTGGGGTTCCTCTAGTCTCAGTCAGACCTTTAAGCCTGGTCTTTTTCTAGAATTTGAGTTCTGCATCCCACTTTTCTCCTGCTCCATCAGGGACACTCTGTCGTATTCCCTGTCAGGGTGGTCATTGGTGGTAGCTGGGCACCATCTAGTTCTTCTGGTCTCACGTTGATTGAGTCTCTGGTTTACGTGGCCCCTTTTGTCTCTTGGGCTAATATTTTCCTTGTGCCTTTGGTGTTCTTGATTCTTTGCTCCAGGTGGGTTGTGATCAATTGATCCATCGTAAATGGCCACTCGCTACCTTTTAAGACCTCAGACACCACTCACCAAAGTGGGATGCAGAACATTTTCTTAATAAACTTTGTTATGACAATTAATCTAGATGTCCCCTGAAACCATGGTCCCTACAACCCTGCACCTGCTACGCTGTCCCTCAAAGTGTTTGGTTGTATTCAGGAAATTTCTTAGCTTTTGGTTTGGTCCAGTGGTGCTGACTTCCCCCATATTGTGTGCCGTCCTTCCCTTCATCTAAGATAATTCTTGTCTACTATTAAGTTAGTTAATGCCCCTTTCCCTCCCTCCCCACCCTCGTAACTATCAAGGAATATTTTCTTCTGTGTTTAAACCTTTTCTTGAGTTCTTATAGCAGTGGTCTCATATAATATTTGTCTTTTTGCAAATGACCAATTTCACTCAGCATAATGCCTTCCAGATTCATCCATGTTATGAGATGTTTCACAGATTCATCTTTGTTCTTTATCTTTGCATAGTATTATGTTGTATGAATATACCATAATTTGTTTATCCATTCATCTATTGATGGGCATCTTGGTTGTTTTCATCTTTTTGCCATTGTGAACAGTGCAGAAATGAACATGGGTGTGCATATGCCTATTCATGTAAGGGCTCTTATTTCTCTAGTATATATTCCACAGAGTGGAATTGCTGGATCTTATGGTAGTTCTATTTCCAGCTTTTTAAGGAAGCTCCAAGTCGATTCCCAAAGTGGTTGTACCATTTTACATTCTCACCAGCAGTGTATAAGTATTCTAGTCTCTCCAAAACCTCTCCAACACTTATTATTTTGTGTTTTTTTGGATTAATGCTAGCCTTGCTGGGGTGAGATCGTATCTCATTGTAGTTTTGATTTACATATCTCTAATGGCTAATGATCGTGAGCATTTCCTCATGTGTCTGTTAGCCACCTGAATGTCTTCTTTGGTGAAGTGCCTGTTCATATCCTTCGCCCATTTTTTAATCGGGTCATTTGTCTTTTTGTGGTTGAAGTTTTGCAGTATCTTGCAGATTTTAGAGATTAGACCCTGATCAGGTATATTGTAGGCAAAATTTTTCCCTTGTCTGTGGGTTGTCATTTTACTCTTTTGGTGAATTCTTTGTATAAACACATTTGATTTTTAGGAGTTCATAGTTATCTGGTTTCTCTCTGGTAGTTTGTGCATTGCTAGTTAGGTTGTGTATTCTGTTTATGCCATGTATTAGGGCTCATAGCATTGTCCCTATTTTTTTCTTCCATGATCTTTATAGTTTCAAACTTTATGTTTAGGTCTTTGATCCATTTTGAGTTAGTTTTTGTACATGGTGTGTATAGGTAGATATCAACTTATTGCAGAACAATTTGTTAAAGGGACTGTCTTTTCCCCATTTAATGGATTTTGGGCCTTTGTCAAATATCAGCTGCTCAGAGGTGGATGTGTTTACTTCTAGATTCTCAATTCTGTCCCATTGGTCTATATATCCGTTGTTGTACCAGGCTGTTTCTACTACTGTGGCACTATAATAGGTTCTAAAATCAGGTAGTGTGAGGCCTACCACTAGTCCTTCTTCTTCAGTAATGTTTTGCTTATCCAGGGCCTCTTCCTTTTCCATATGAAGTTTGTGATTTGTTTCTCCATCTCATTTAAAAAGTCATTTGACTTTGGGTTGGAATTGCGTTGTTTACTGCATATTGCTTTCGGTAGAATTGACATTTTCACACTACTGAGTCTTCCTATCTGTGAATAAGGTATGTTTTTCCACTTGTGTGGGTCTCTTTTGGTTTCTTGCTGCACTGTCTTGTAGTTTTCTTTGTATAGGTCTTTTATGTACCTCGTTAGATTGATTCCTAAGTATTTTATCTTTTGGGGGCTATTGTAAATGGTATTTATTTGGTAATTTCCTCCTCAAAATTCTCTTTGTCAACGTAGAGGAATCCAGCTGATTTTTGTATGTTTATCTTGTATTCTGATAATTTGTTGAACTCTTCTATTAGTTCAAGTGGTTTTCTTGTGAATTATTTGGGAATTTCTGTGTATAAAATCATACAATTTGCAAATAGGGATGCTTTTACTTCTTCCTTACCAATTTGAATGCCCTTTACTTGTTTTGCTAGCCTAATTGCTCTGGCTAGGACCTACCACACAATGTTGAATAAAAGTGGTGCTAAAAGGCATTTTTGTCTGATTCCTGTTCTCAAAGGGAATGCTCTTAGACTCTCTCCGTTTAGGATGATGTTGGCTGTTTGCTTTGTATAAATGCCTTTTATTATCTAGAGGAATTTCCTTTCTATTCCTATATTGCTGAGAGTTTTTTTTTTTTTTTTAAATCATGAGCGGGTGTCGGACTTTGTCTAATGCCTTTTCAGCATCCATTGATAAGATCACGTGATTCTTGTCTTTTTTTTTTTTTCTGTGATGCTTTATGCTGTTTTTCTAATGCTGAAAAATTCCTGCATACCTGGTATAAATTCCGCCTGGTTATGGTGAATTTTTTTTTGATGTGTTGTTGAATTCCATTGGCTAGAATTTTGTTGCAGATTTTTGCATCTATATTCATGAGAGATATTGGTCTGTACTTTTGTTTGTGGTATCTTTAGCTAGTTTTGGTATCAGGGTTATGCTGGCTTCATAGAATGAGTTTGGAAGTATTCCTTTCTTTTCTATGCTCTGAAATACCTTTATTAGTACTGGTGTTAACAGTTCTCTGGAAGTTTGGTAGAATTTTCCAGTGAAGCCATCAGGGCCAGGGCTTTTTGTTCATTGGGAGTTTTTTAATTACCTTTTCAATATCTTCTTTTGTTATAGGTTTTAGTTGTTCTACATCTGTAGTCTGTTTCTAAAAATTTGTTTATTTCCTCTAGGTTAGAGTACAATTTTTCATAGTATTCTGTTATGATTCTTTTCATTTCAGTTGTGTCTTTTGTCATAGTGCCCATCTCATTTCTCATTTGGATTATTTGCTTCCTCTCCTGTTTTTCTTTTTTCAGTTTGGCCAATGGCTTATCGATTTTGTTGATCTGTTCAAAGAGTCAGCTTTTGGTCTTAACTCTTTCCACTGTTTTTCTATTCTCTATTTCATTTAATTATGCTCAAATTTTTCTTATTTCCTTTCTCCTGGATCCCCAAGGGCTTCTTTTCCTGCTTTTTTCCTACTCGTTGGAGTTGTAGGGTTAGTGTTTTGATTTTTGACCCTTTCTTCATTTTGGATGTGTGCATTTATTGCTGTAAATTGACCTCTAAGCACTGCTTTTGTTGTGTCCCAAAGGTTCTGGTAAGATGTCTTTTGATTCTCATTTGATTGTATGAATTTCTTTATTCTACCCTTAATTTCTTCTATAACCCAGTAGTTTTTGAGCAAGGTATTGCTCAGTTTCAATGTATTTGATTTTTTCCTTGCTTTTTCTGTTATTGATTTCTACTTTTATGGCTTTATGGTCAGAAATGATGCTTTGTAATATTTTGATGTTTTGGACTCTGTTAAGGCTTGCTTTGTGGCCTAATATGTGGTCTATTCTGAAAAATGTTCCATGTGCATTGGAAAAGAAAGTATACTTTGCTGCTGTTGGGTGGGGTGTTCTGTATAAGTCTATGAGATTAACGTTTGATTATGTCATTTAGATCTTCCACGACTTTATTGAGCTTCTTTCTGGATGTTCTGTCCTTCACTGATAGTGGTGTGTTGAAGTCTCCTACTATTATTGTGGAGCTGTCTATTTCTCTTTTTAATGCTGCTAGAGCTTGTTTTATATATTTTGGAGCCCTATCATTGGGTGCGTAAATATTTGTTACAGTTATGGTATATGGACCCTCTTGATTTTGCTTTAAATCTGTTTTGTCAGAGATTGATTTTGTCACTCTTGTTCTTTTTTGACTGTTGTTTGCTTGATATATATATTTTTTATCCTTTGAGCTTTTGTTTGTGTCTTTAAGTCTAAGGTGTGTCTCTTGTAGGCAGTATATAGATGGATCATGTTTTTTTTTTTTTTAATCCATCCTGCCACTCTCTGTCTCTTTATTGGTGCATTTAGTCCATTTACATTCAGTGTAATTATTGACAGGTAGGTTTTTGATGCTGTCTTTTTCGTGTGTGTGTTGTTGACAGTTTCTTCATTCCATTTAATTTTCTGTGCTGAGTCTTTTTTTTTTTTTAAATGTATTCTTTTCCTCTTTTTCATTGTTGTTGATTTCGTATTTGCTGAGTCCTTATGTTTTCCATGTTTTAATTTTTTTTTTTTTTTGGTGTGTAGGATTGTTAGTTTCCTTTGTGGTTACCTTAATATTTACCTCTGTTTTTCTAAGTTTAAACCAATCTTTTATTTATTGATATAGCCTTGACTTCCTCTCCATATGAAAGTTCAATGACTATATTATTTAGTTCCTTTTTTTTTTGTTTTAATGTTGTCATCTTTTACATATTGGCAGCTCCATTTCCCTATTTTCAGTGTTTTAGCTTTGGTTTATTTTTGTGACTTTTTTATGTGGATTTATATCTGGTTGTTCTGTCCTGTGTTCTAGTCTTGGGTTGTTATCTGACGTTATTGATTTTCTTACTGGAGGAATTCCTTTAGTATTTTGTAATTTCGGTTTCATTTTTAGAAATTGCCTAAACTTGTTTATCTGAAAATGCCCTAATTTTGCCATTATATTGGAGAGACAGCTTTGTTGGATGTATAATCCTTGGCTGGAAATTGTTTTTCCTTCAAGGCTTTGTGTATGTCTTCTCGTTGTCTTCTTGCCTGCATGGTTTCTGCCCAGCCATTAGAGCTTAGTCTTACTGACTCTTCTTTGTAGATGACTTTTCCTTTATCCTTAGCCACTCTTAAAATTCTCTCTTTATTTTTGCTTTTGGCAAGTTTGATTATAATATGTCTTGGTGACTTTCTTTTGGGATCCACCTTATGTGGGGTTCAATAAGCTTTTTGATAAGATATCTTCTCATCTTTCGTGATATCAGGAAAGTTTTCTGCCAACAAATCTTCAACAATTCTCTCTATATTCTCTGTTATCCCCCAATGGCTCATAGGTTATTCCTCTTGATAGAGTCCCATATAATTTTTAGGGTTTCTTTACTTTTTAAAATTATTTTATCTGATTTTTTCCTCAAATAAGTTGTTGTCAAGTGCTTTATCTTCAATCTCACTAATTCTGACTTCCATTATCTCAATTCTGCTCCTATAACTTTCTATTGAGTTGTCTAATTCTGAAATTTTATTGTTAATCTTTCATATTTCTGTTTGCTGTCTGTGGATTCTTGTAGCCTGATAAATTTGTCATTAAGTTCTTAAATGATCTTCTTAAGTTCCCCAATTGCTTTGTCTGTGTGTTCTTTGGCTTGTTCTATATTTTGCCTGATCTTCCTAATGTCTTGAAGAGTTCCGTATATTAATCTTCTGAATTCTTCCTCTGATAATTCCAGGCAGTTATCTTCCACTGGAAGGTTTCTTGATTATTTGTTTTTATGGCTTGCTGAAGCCATCATGGTCTGCCTCTTTATGTGATTTGATATTGACTGTTTCTCCAAGCCATGGCTAACCATGTGAGCTAGTTTGATTATTGGTGTCTTTGAAGCTCTCATGTCCTGTCTCCTGGTGGTTAGAGCTGTTACTAGGTATGTGAGCTCACTTTTCTTGTGTAGATTCAGCTCAGGTGCCCAGGTCATCAGTCACCAAGTGTGTGGTGCAGGCTCTCACCTACAGTACTAGATGGGAAGGTGTGATTCGTGTAGGCACAGGTATCTGGCTGCATTAGGGGATCATGCACTGATCTAGGCAGGGGGTGGCTGCTGCCCCTGAGTGTCTGGTTGAAAGGTGTCCCCCAGTTCCCTAGAACTTGTAGACACATGGGTTTTGCAGCAAGACTTTGGTCATCCAATGCTGTTGGCTCTAAGTACTGGGAGTCAGCACTTATTCTTGGATCCATGACACAAGAGGCTTGGTGAGATGAGTGGAGACACCAGTCCTCAAATCCCTGATGTGGGTAGGAAAGGACACTGCTTAATGGACAGGATGGCATTAAATGTCAGGAATCTGCCACTCCCCATTATAGCAGATACAAGTGAAAATAAACTTCAGGTATATACCCTGTTTTACAGTGCTAATGAGGGCCTACACTGTTGAAATGGGCCCACACAGGTTTATGGAGGAGTGAAAGGCATTCAAAGTTTCTGGACCCCTTATGGCTGAGCTTAGGCAAAGGGGCTGTGCCTGCCCCAAGTTCCCAGCTTAGGGGAGCTGGTAGATTATTTTTTCCTGTTTGTTAATTTGTTCCCTCTCCAAAGCTGGGAGAATGGCTCCAGATACAGGATGGGTCCTACTTCTGGCCCAGAAAGTGCAGCACTCACTGAAGCTGGGGCGGGGGGGGGGGGCAGAATGGGAGAGAGGTACTTCCCAAAAGGTTTTTTTTTTTTTTTTTAATCCTCTCGGTAGGTTAGATGCTTGTAGTTATCTTGCCAATTGTCTGTTGTTTTTCTCTGGTTCTGGACACTCAGCCATTCAGTCTCTCCTCATGTGGAAAATGCATCCTTAATGCCACTGCTTGTCTCACCTCAAGCGCCAGCCAATCCAGCATGCAGGGTGCCTATGTCAGCCAGGTCAGGTCTGGCAACTAGTCACAGCTTCTGAACCATCTCTCACTCTCCTTGCCACTTGGTCTGATTCCTCAACTTTGTCTTTGATGTTCAGGGCTCCTAGATGGTCATATGCAATCAATTCACTTGTTTTGGGGGTCTTTGCTGTAAGAGGGACCAGAGGAAGTATCTGACTACTCTGCCATCTTGGCCTCATCTCACGTCCTAATATTTCTTGACTGCTGCTTCCATGGGCATTGATTGCAGATCCAAGTAAATCGTAATCCTTGACAACTTCAATTATTTCTCTGTTTATCATGATGTTGCTTATTGGTCCAGTTGTGAGAATTTTTGTTTTCTTTATGTTGAGGTGTGTCATGGATTGAATTATGTCCCCCCAAAAATGTGTGTATCAACTTGGTTAGGCCGTGATTCCCAGTATTATGTGGTTGTCCTTCATTTTGTGATTGTAATTTTATGTTAAGAGGATTAGGGTGGGATTGCAACACCACCATTACTCTGGTCACCTTCCTGATCCAAAGTAAAAGGAGTTTCCCTGGGTGTGGCCTGTACCACCTTTTATCTCTTAAGAGATAAAAGGAAAGAGAAGCAAGCAGAGAGTTGGGGACTTTGTAACACCAAGAAAACAGCACCAGGAGCTAAGCGCATCCTTTGTATCCAGGGTTCCTGCTTCTGAGAAGCCTCTTGACCAGGGGAAGATTGAGGACAAGGACCTCCCTCCAGAGCAAACAAAGAGAGAAAGTCTTCCTCTGGAACCGACACCCTGAATTTGGACTTGTAACCTAATAGACTGTGAGAGAATAAATTTCTCTTTGTTAATGTCATTGACTTGTGATATTTCTGTTATAGCAGTACTGGATGACTAAGACAAGGTGTAACCCATACCGAAGGCCATGGTCTTCCATCTTCGTCAGTAAGTGCTTTGAGGCCTCTCCACTTTCTGCAAACAAAGTTGTGTCATTTCCATATCTGCTGTTATTGATGTGTCTTCCTCCAGTCCTGATGCCCTGTTTTTCTTCATGTAGTCCATCTTCTTGGATTATTTGCTCAGCATACAGAATGAATAAGCATGGTGAAAGAATACAACCCTGTCATGCACCTTTCTTGACTTTAAACCACATAGTATTCCCTTGTCCTTTTCAAACGTCTGCTTCTTGACCTAAGCCCAACTTCCTCATGAGCACTATTAAGTGTTCCAGAATTTCCATTCTTCGAAATGTTATCTGTATTTTGTTATGGTCCACACAGTAGAATATCTTTGCATAGTCAATAAAACACAGGTAAACATCTTTCTGTTATTCTCTGCTTTCAGCCAGGATCCATCTGACATCAGCAATTATATTTCTGGTTCCATACCTTCCTCTGAATCTGGCTTGAATTTCTGGCAGTTACCTGTTAATGTACTGAGCAACTGCTTTTGAATGATCTTTAGCAAAATTTTACTTGTGTGTGTTATTAATGATATTGTTCAATAATTTCTACATTCTATTGGATCACCCTTCTTTGGAATGGGTACAGATATGAGTAGCTTCCAAATATGGCCAGGTAGCTGTCTTCTACATTTCATGACATGGATGTGTACGCACTACCAGCACTGCATCTGTTTGTTGAAACATTTTGATTGATATTCCACCATTTCCTGTAGACTTGTTTTCCTCCAATGCCTTCAGTGCAGCTTGGAACTCTTCCTTCAGTACAACTGGTTTTTGATCATATGTTACCTCTTGAAATGGCTGAACGGCAACTAATTCTTTTTGGTACAGTACTCAGAGTATTCCTTTCATCTTCTTTTGATGCTTCCTGTGTCATTCAATATTTTCGCATAGAATCCTTCACTATTGCAGATTGTGCTTGAATTTTTTCTTCAGTTCGTTCATCTTGAGAAGTGGTGATCATGTTCTTCCCTTTTGGTTTTCTATCTCCAAGTCTTTGCACATTTCATTATAATCTTTTACTTTCCCTTCTCTCACCATCCTTTGAAATCTTCTGTTTAGATCTTTTGCTTCATCATTTCTTCCTTTCTCTTTAGTTACTTTACATTCAAGAGCAACTTTCCGAGTCTCTTCTGACATCCATTTTGATCTTTTTTTCTTTCCTGTCATTTTATTGATCTTCTGTTTTCTTCATGTATGTTGTTCTTGATGCCGTTCCACAACTCATCTGAAATTAAGTCATTAATGTTCAATGCTTCAAATCTATTTTTGAGATGTTTTTTAAATTCAAGTCGGATAGTCGGATATACTCACAGTCATACTTTGATTTTCCTGGATTTGTTCTAATTTTCTTCAGCTTCAACTTGAGCTTGCATATTAGCAATTGAGGGTCTGTTCCACAGTCTGCCACTGGCATTGTTCTAACTGATTATATTGAGCTTTACCATCATCTCTTTCCATAGATGTAGTTGATTTGATTCCTGCATATTCCATCTGGTGAGGTCCAAGTGTACAATCACGATTTACATTCTTGAAAAAAGTCATTGGTCTTGCAGAATTCTGTCACTCAATCTCTGGTGTCATTTCTATAACAAAGGCCATATTTTACAGCTACTGATGCTTCTTCCTTGTTTCCAACTTTCACATTCCAATCACCAGTAATTATCGATACACTTGGTTGCATGTTCCATCAATTTTGGACTACAAAAGTTGGTAAGAATCTCTAATTTCTTCTTCCTTGGCCTCAGTGGTTGGTGTGTAAATTTGAATAATAATCATATTAACTGGTCTTCCTTGTAGGGATATGGCTATTATCATCACTGACAATGTTGTACTTCAGGATAGATCTTGAAATGTTCTTTTTGATGATGAATGCTACATCATTCCTCTTCAATTTGTCATTCCTGGCATAGTAAACTGTATGATTGTCTGATTCAAAATGGTGAATGCTGGTCCATTTCTGCTTACTAATGTCTAGAATATCAATGTTTATGTGTTCCTTTTCATTTTTGATGACTTCCAATTTTCCTGCATTCATACATTGTACATTCTACATTCTGATTATTAATGGATGTTTGCAGCTGTTTCTTCTCATTTTGAGTAATGCCATTTCAGCAGGTGAAGATCTCAAAAGGTTGAATCCATCCATGTCACTAAGGTAGACTCTAGCTTAAGGAAGCAGCTCTTCTCTAGTTGTATTTTGGTGCCTTCCAACCTGAAGGGCTCATTTTCTGGCACTATATGAGACAATGTTCCACTGCTCTTCAAAATAAGGTTGTCACTGGCCAATTTTTTTTTAGAAGTAGACAGTTCCTTCCTCCTAGTCTGTCTTAGTTTGGAAGCTCCACTGCAACCTGTCCACCAAAGGTGACCCTTGTGGAATTTGAAATATTGGTTGCAAAATGTCCAGTATCAAAGTAACATTCAAGGTGCCACAGTACTACATCCTGACAGACACATGGTGGACTGACAAACCTGTGGTGGATTCACATACAGTTAGTGGGTTAGTATCATAAACACATTTAAATTTGAATAGGGAACGATGTCTCATTTGTTTTCATTTACTGAACAGGCATTTATTGAGCTCCCGTGACAGACTGTTCTAGAAACTAGTGATACATCAGTGAACCACAGAGAAAAAAAAAATTCTGTGCATCACAGTTTAGTCTATAGGAGGAGGCAGGATTTGAATAAATCATATTTCCTTACTCTCAATGCCCTGCCCTGAAATATTTCTGAAACATTAAAGGAGGTATTATATATAGGAGCTGTGTAAATGAAAAAGTAGCACTCAAGATACCAGGCTCCTATAGCAGTATACTTTAAAATCTCAGCGAAATCCCACTTTTCAGCCTAAAACTCCAGGATGGGAAGAGTATTAGGGGAGAAATGATAAATGAGAATATATTCAGAAAGAATAAATGAAATGCCATATAGAGAAAAAAATATTTTTTTATTTAAAAAAAATATCGAGAGCTAGGAAAAAATATGAACTTCTTGCACTTCTAAGTTATTTGAATTTAACTTGAAGATGACAAGCTGAAGACAGATCTAGTTTCATTAGATTTTAAGTAATTGGTACTCTCAACCCAGAAAAAGGTTTCTATTACATTAGCTGTTATTTATGCAGCATTAATGATGCATTACTTCATATGTTTCCACAAACTTTGCTAATACCATTATCCCCTTTATAGATGAGGTGCCTGAGAACCAGAGAGATGATGTAACTAGCCCAAGTGTGCACGTCATTGATAAACCCAGGTATTATACTTGGTAGCCTGAACACTACACTCATACTTTTAAGCACTACATTACACTTTGAAACTCCCTCAGAAAATGCAAAATTGTGAATTATAAATCTCACCATGTATCAGTTCCTTGAAAACTCTGGTGATGGCAATCTCATATTCCTCATCCAGAAAAGTCCATTCAGTGGCTGGATAAAAGGTGCAGGTTGTTTCCAAGCCTTTTTTTTGTACACCTGAAAGAGAGAGAAAGAGCTTCACAGGCACACAAGGTGGAGAATATTCTCCACAGCTTCTCAAGTGCTGCCTTCAACGTGGTCTCAGGGAACAAAAAATAAAGATTCAAAAGTTTTCTACTTTAGTTTCAGCTAGAATTTAAAGAATTTTCCCACAGAGGAATGAACCTATAGTACTGTCTCTCAGTTGCCCCCTGGGATTTGAAAATTTCCCAACAGTATGAGTCTCCAAGACACGGTTTTATGTGGTCTGACTTGCTTAACTGTTTGCAAATCTTTTATGTCCCTGAGTAATTAGGTTATTTTTTTTCTCCTACCTTTTTTTTTTTTTTTTAGCTGTTCTTGAGTTTCTATTTGAAGGTGCTTACATTTCCCTTTATGTTCAGGAAGAGAACACTGTGTATGCTGGAATGGAAATGCCTACGTTCTTATTAAAAGCAAGAGCTGAGTTCTGGGATACGGCACAGCATCAATCCATGAGGATAGCATATCTAGTTCTCAGGTTTGGGGACCAATGAGTGCTTATTAAAGAATAATACATTTCGTGTATAAATATGCAAAAATGTATAAAAACCAACCAAATCAAACCCAGTGCCATCGAGTCAATTCCGACTCATAGCGACCCTAGAGGACAGGGTAGAACTGCCCCATAGAGTTTCCAAGGAGCGCCCGGCAGATTCGAACTGCCAACCCTTTGGTTAGCAGCCATAGCACTTAACCACCATGCCACCAGGGTTATAAATTAATACAAATATTATCTCTTGTTCTCAATAACTGATCCCTATTTTCCATGACTTTGAAACAAAGAGCCTGGTTTCTGACTCTGAGTGGAACAAATGGTTAACACACTTAGCTACTAACCTAAAACTTTGAAGTTCAATCTACATCTAGGCACCTCAGAAGAAAGGCCTGGCCATCTACTTCCACAAAATCAGTTCTTGAAAACCCTATGATGTACAGTTCTTCTCTGACACATACAGGTTCTCCATGAGGCAGATTACACTTGATAGCAACTGTTTTTGTTTTCTAAGAATTTTTTCTCTTTTCCTTTAATTGGAAAAGAATGAATGATAGATCCATAGAAGTTTGAGAGGAAGCCTGGATTTGACCCATAAGGCCACTTCAGAAAGGGGTCAAAACAGTTTGTTGCTCCATGTAATCTTTAAACATTTTACTTTACCTATTTATATGGCTATTCGTACCCCACAAAAGATACAAAATTTAAGTCATTCATCAGAAAAGTCAAGGCCTAGAAGCACCTTCATATCAGTTGCCTATGGGATTAAAGAATGTGTGTTGTTTTTTTTTATTAAAATTTTAGATGTCTGCCTCAACCAGAAGAACTGACCAATATGGACCACACATACTGTGATACAGACAGAAATCCCCAGGGAACTGCCTGAGTCACGGCATGGAGCCTATGGAAGGTCTGGGTGATCTCGCTAGGTAGCAGCAAGAGTGGCACTCAAGGTAAAGAATGTCTTCCCCCACTCTCAACACCCTCAGTCAGAGCATGGACAGGTGAGAGCTGATAAGGGCCCACACACACAGCACAAGGGCACCATTTTTATCCCAGAGCCCTGAACATGTGCTATGTCACCCAAACTTAGCATGTCAGCACCACTCTGGTAACCCAATGTGGTGCAATCCTGTGACAAAAATAAATACCCAACCTGCAAAAACCATTTGCTCGCCAGATGACCCAGCTGGAGCTACGGTCCCAGCCACAGGACCTGGCATAACATCATTGGGGCTGAATAAGAGCTTATGGAGGCTGCTGGTTGACCCCGTGGATGGGCTAGAGTATGGAAGAGCAACTTGAAAAGGAGAAATAGGAAGGGGCCCATGCAGTCAAGTCCAGGTTGGGGAGCCTCGTCTGGAAAGCACCTCCAGCTTCCCAATACTGGGCATTGGAGAGCTTAGAAAATTTTCAGAAGACACTCCAAAGTGTGGAAGCAAGGTTAGCTTTCTGCTGGCCCAGGTCTAAGAGTAACACATTGCTGTCATTTTGATACCATGCTGCTGTCTAAAATATCAATTCTCTAAATCTATGAACATAAAGTGACAATTGATGCAATTTATAGAGTCAGGGGAAAGATAATTGTTCGAGAGAGAGGGAATAGCTTATGAATGCACAGTCCCTATGGAAAGAACATAACTTGTCACTAAGAGGAACAGAAAGGGGCCACATGGACTGGAAGATCAGTCAGGCGTTGTCTATGAGAGAGGAGTTCAGAGAGGTAGGAGAGCAGCAAGATTACTGCTGCCTGATCTTCAGTAACTGTAATGTTTTAACTTACCCTGAATGACATGGAGT
The DNA here is from genome assembly GCF_030014295.1 of Loxodonta africana. NCBI lineage: Eukaryota > Metazoa > Chordata > Mammalia > Proboscidea > Elephantidae > Loxodonta > Loxodonta africana. The sequence goes on from NC_087363.1 coordinate 2,125,351, forward strand.
GCAATTGCAATCATGATATGATCTTATTTATGGTTTAAAATCATTTCTCTGTGCTGAGGGTGGAGTATTGGGGTAGAGGGTTCAAAGATAAAAGCAGGGAGACTATGTAGGCGGTAATTGCAATAATCCAGGTGATTAAAATGACGGCTTGGAATTAGGTGACAGCTCCGGAAATGATAAGAAGCTCTTGAATTTGGGATACACGTTAAAGTTAAAGCCAACAGGATTTCTGGATAGAGTGGATGTGGGGAATGAGAAAATACAAATAGATCAAATGTGCCAACAGTCAAGATGAAGGATGACATGGGTGGAATCAATCTGGGGATGGCAGCAGAACCAGGAATACAGCTGTGGGTTTGTTCAGTTTGAGATATCTATTTGCCATTTAGATGGAGATACCATGAAAGCAGGTGGATGTCCAGATTCCAAACTCAAGGAAGATTCTGGGACTTAGATATTAATTTGGGAACCTTGGTCATGTAAAGAGTATGTGAAGGCAGAGGACTACACCAACTGGGTTAAATGCTGCTAATAGATTTAATAAGATGAGAAACTGGCAATTGCTATTAAGTTTCATGTTGCAGAGGTCTGAGTTTTCCTTGAGAATAGGATTTGCAGATAGTATTAGGTATTAAAGTGTGACTGACAGGAGTTTAAAGAGAATGGAAGAAGAGAAATGGGAGACAGGCATCATAGTGACCACTTGAGTTCTGCTGCAAAAGAGGGAGAATGAAATGAGGTATTACATAAAAAGGAAGTGTATTAAAAAAAAGGTTTCTTTAAGGATGAGAGAGATAATAAATTGCTTCTTTGTTAATGTAACTATTCCAGGAAAGAGGGAAATATAGATGAAATAAAAGACAGAAGAGATTCTTAGACAAGTAAGTGTCCTTGTGTAAGCAGTGAGAAGATGACATCCCATGCAAAAATAAAGAGAATGGTTGCCTTTGGTAAGGGTCACAGACACTTTGTTTAAAACAGCAGTTAAGAAGGCAGCATATAAGTGAATGGAGGCTAGTAGAACGATAGATATAGTTGTAGGAGTCTGGAAGTTCTCTTTTGAAGGTTTAAATTATCTCAATTTAATATGAAAGAAGTACATCAATGTTTCCCATTAAGTTTGACACTTGTGGTAGTTTTTTAGGCAGATACCTTTCTTCAAATTAAAGTATCCTTCTGTTCTTTTCTTTGCTAAAGCTTAGTATCATGAAGAGTTGTGAATTTTTCCAATTCTAATACAAAGGTGATCATATAACTTATCAGCTGGTATTAGTAACAAGAAGTCCCGATAACAAAAAAAGTAAGACCAAGATTTGTTTCAGATGTCAGGATGCCAAAAAAAAAAAAAAAGAGTCAGACATTGAGCTGTTAAATAACATGCTTAATGAGTAAAGTCTATTTAATGTGAACTAATTTGGGGATCCCACAGAATGATACGAAATTTGTGAGAACTAACTAATTAACAGGGAATATCAGCATTAATGAACAGAACAGTTCATAAATGTAACAGATGATATAGATTCTGATATTACTTTATTTTTTAGCAGTGACTTAAACAAGTTGGAAATTTAGTTCTGTCTTACATAAATGAAGTTTGAGCCAAGTAGTATGGGGCTGGTATTACAACTCTGTGTTAAGGATATGGAATCCTTCAGTCTTGCTTTTCCACTAACCATAACACACATCCTCAGGGTCCAAAATGGCTGCCTGAATTCCCACAACGATTCCACAATCACAGAATTATCATTTAATATACCACCTTCATTTATATTTTATTGGCCATAATTCGTCACGTGGCCACACCTAACTACATTGGATGCTGGGAAATGTCTTTTAGCTAGGAAGAAATGTGCCTTAAAAAAACAAAGAAATAAACAAACATTGCCATCCCTTGAATCCTGACTGGAAAAGTTTTCAGATTTGTGATCTTTATAAGGAAAGCAAACTGCCACATCTTTCTGCTGTAGAGCAGGAGATGGTTTCGAACAAACGCTCCTTACATCAGCAGCCAAGGGCTTACTTACAGTGCCACCAGGGCTGCTCAACTAGGATCAGTATTCTAAAAGTAAACTTTTTTTTTCAGTTAAAATAGCTTCAGAAAGTTCCTATTCCTGATATTTTTTCCCTTCTTTCCATAAAGGTTTTTCAAAGTATGGCTTGAATGGCAAGAAGCTTAATAATCTGATCCCTGTCTTTTAGTGAATTCTTTTCATTATTATATTCTAAAGAAACATAAAATTCAACTCTCCTCAGATGCCCTAAGACGATACTGAGCTGCCAACTCCAAGATATGAGTGACCTGAGGGTGGAAATAGCATTTCCTGCCCTACCCATTAGTATTTTTCTGTTGCATTACATTACATTCAGCAATACAGGTTCCAGCCCCTATAAAGTATTTGGTCAAGCCCATTTTGATTTCTTTCCTATTGAAATTTAATTTTTTTAAGTTTAATGTTTTATTTTTCATCGGAAACCACCACCAACCTGGTCCACAATTTCCTCATGGCATTTTTCACTTCCTTATTCCTGAAAGTATAAATCAAAAGATTGAGCAAGGGAGTTACAAAGGTGTAAACTATGGCCACCATCTTATCGAAGGAGAAAGCAGATGGAGGTCTGGCATACACAATTATGCATGGGACAAAGAATAAAACCACGACAGCAATGTGAGATCCACAGGTGGAGAGAGCTTTCCGCCATCCTTCAGAGCTATGAGTTCTTAGCGAGAGCAAGATGACACAATAGGAGATGAGCAACAAGGAGAAGATTATGATGCAGATAAACCCACTACTGCCAACAACCAAAAGGCTAAGGATGTGAGTGTCAGTGCAGGCAAGCTTCAATAATGGGTACAAATCACATAGGAAGTGATTGATAACATTGGGGCCACAGAAGGGCAGCTGGAAAATGAAGACAATTTGTATCACAGAACGTAAGAAGCCACCTGTCCAGGCTACCCCCGTCAGGATACCACAGAGCCTCCAGTTCATGATAGAGGGGTAGTGCAATGGCTTGCAAATGGCCACATAGCAGTCATAGGCCATGGCGGTGAGGATAATCACCTCCACTCCAGCAAAGAAGTGATCAGCAAAGACCTGGGTCATACAGCCCTTGAAGGAGATGGTTTTCTTCTCATAGAGGGAGTCCACAATCATCTTTGGTGCAAATGCAGAGGAATAGCAGGCATCCAGGAAGGACAGGAAGGCCAGAAAGAAGTACATCGGGGATCCCAGGAGTTTCGGACTGCTGACAATGGTCACCACAACTAGCAAATTGCCCCCAACAGTTGCCACGTAGCAGAACAAAAATACAACAAATTCTATTTTTTGAACACTTGGATTCCATGAAAGACCCAAGAGGACGAACTCAGTTACGAAGCTTTGGTTTTGCATATTTCAGAGGAAAAGGTGGAAGCTACCACAGTGACCATGTAGAATCTGAAATTATGAGAAAGATGTTTGTCTCAAGTGAGTTTTTGATATTAGCATAGTCATCAAAGTGTTGGTGAATCCATAAGCAAAATTATTTTAAGTCCTTTGTTGTTGTTAAAAATACAAAAAAAGAAATTTCTTGAGCTATGAGCCAGAGCTGAGGTTAAACCCTTTAAAACAGTCAGAGTTTCAATATGTGAGAATGGAAACATTCATATGTGGTAAGGATGACAAATAGTTTTTAAAGTGGGTGCCAGCTTTGACTTGTTAGGAGTGGCTACCTAGAGTGAAATGTTGAGGAGGATTCTGAAGCACATCCAAGCTCTGAGGAAAGGAGGACTATAATGTATTAGTTATGCCTCCCATTGACATGGCATGGGAACCAGGATGACTTGCATGGGAAATGCATCTCTCCCCAGGAGACTGCCTTATCTAAAAATAAAAGAACAGATAACGTGTATTTTAAGAGACCTTTGGAAGCCATGCCCACTCCCCCAAATATTTCTTTAAAAGTTTGAGCTGAACGGGGCCTTTAAGATGAAGTACTTCATTCCATTTAAAAAATAAAGACCAATGGAAAAAGTGCCTAACTGTATGCTTAAAGAAAATGAGTATATATTAAGTGTTTTTTTTTAATTATCATTTTAAAATGAACACTGAAACTGACAAAAATAATAATACCTACTTTAAAACGTTGTGTTGTTGACTAAGTGAAATAACACAAGGAAAGCAATTGCTCAGTGCCTAGTTTCTAGGATACGGTCCATATTAGATTTTATTACCCCTAATTTGGGAGGTTAAGTTAAAAAATTAACAAAAGGTATATCTGGGATGTTCTGGCTCCAAAGTCAAAGTCCATTCCACTGGATCAATAACAAGCAGTGAGAATGTTTCTTTTCTGGGAGAACTTCAGAGCAAGGATGGCCTTTGTACAGTCTCCACACAGCTCTCAAGGTTAAAACATTCTGATTCATTTATTCATGTTTAAATCAGACACCTCAGGGAAAAGAAACTCCACATGATTTATAATCAGAAGGTAATGGCCCTACCATATAAATAAATATCAAATACATGTACAAAGGGCAACAACCATGGAAGTGAAGAATAGAAACAACATATTCAACATAAGCCAGTCTTAAGACTTTATTAATTCTTAACCAATTGTTTAAACAAGGTGACCTAACATGATCAAGTGCAACTCCTCAAGGTATATTCATTTCGAAATTATATAATGTTGTTGTAAAATAGTAAATACATTGCTTACCAAAGCATCTGACAAGACTATGATGAGGGCCAATTTTGAAAATGTGAAAGCGTTGGTTATCCCAAAGAACTGTTGCAAACTGTGGTTATTATTATCTCACTCAATAAACCAGCTGCTTTCCCCATAGAAAGCATTTCCATGATTCAACCAGATAGTTATTTCAACTTCTGACTTCATTTTCCACAGGTAGACACAGCACTGAAGGATGAGCATGTCCTTGTTTGTACCTATAATAGAAGTTTATCACTCAAATCATTTACATAATTATATGTTTGCAAAAGAGATGAATAAAATACTTGTGGGGCTTATATCAGTAAACTGATTTTGTTGAATGCCACTTAGAATTGACAAATAAAACTAATGAATATACAATTTTACAGTTTAATGTCATCAGTTTGTTTGCTTTTAAACAACCATTTTCCTTATGTTCCCAGGCACCTAGGCAATCCTAAATTGTGCCAGCACTGTTAACTCCATATCCAGCTGCAAGCTGTTACCCAGAAACAAACAAAAAATATAAAACCAACCCAAAAGAGTCATTGGATTTGTCAACAAACATGTATTAAAATATAAAGATTATCAGTAGAATAAAGGGTTAACCTAACCACAGAAGGCCATAACCACAACAGGCCAATTTGTTTCTCAGGATTCACAGGGCTTCAGACACTAAGAAACTGTACCAAAAGAGGAGGACTGAGTGCTCTAACTTGTTCGATGGACTGTGGAAGTGCCTACCAAAACTAAGTGACAATTTACCCCAGGAAGTGAGTTAGAGATCTACCCAATATCACACATAGCCCACATCACAGAAAGCAATTATCATATGACAGATCCTGGACCCCTGAGCCAACAGACCAAACTGTTAGAAAAGATAAACAAGAAAAGGTCACTCAATCATGATCTTAAAACAAATAGTTCTTTTTATTTCCTTAAAACAAAGATAGTCTCTAAGTAATTTTCTTGTAGGCAATTATACCAATGGCTGTGAAGAACCCCTAGAATCACTATTACTCATGATGAATCAGCACCTGTCAAAACTGTATAAAAAGCACTTATTGATTATCCTTCTTCAGATTTTGGTTTGTTAGTAGCCTGAGTGCTTGCAGCCAATATCCTTTTTTGTTTTCTGATATGTCACAACAAAAAAAAACTCTGTTGCAGAAGGCTTTAGTGAAAGTTATCACTCTACAACAGATGTAGGATTCAACAGTGGTCAGTTTAGCATAGGACAAAAGTAAGAGAGACAATGAAGTGAAATAAGTAAGAACATCAACTCCAGACTCATACAGGCTTGGGTTCAAATCCAAGCTCTTCTATTTAGTTATGCCTCATGGAACAGGTTACTTCAAATCCTTGGTTTCCACCTCTGAAAAGCGAACTAATAAGAACGCCTATTGATAGAATCAGATAACACAATACACATAAATACATTCAACAGGAGATCAAGACCCCAGACCACTGACACAAAGAAGAATTGTCAACATTTTTACTTACACTTAATTCCCCTTTTACCATGAACAGGGCTGACAAGTGCTTTTAATGATAAACTCTTTGACTCTTTCTTTATTACTTTAAAAATGGAAATTATTTTTTTTGGTCACAGTGTAGATATGCCAATTTTTTTTTTTTTTAATGCATAGCACTTTTAAACAACCTTTGTAATCCCTTAGTACCTGTGAAACCCACATGAGTCCACTCCTACTTCAGGCAGCTTCTTTATACAAAGAAAATCAAGTTGTCTGAAAATTAATTGATGCTAATTTATATTAATGATTAAATAATTCTGAAAATGCAAAAATGTGAATTATAAATCTCAACATATATCTTTTTTTTTTGAAAATTCTGGTGTTGCCAATCTCCTATTCTTTATGGAGAAAAGTCCATTCAGTGGCTGGATAAAATGTGAATGGCATTTCCAAGTCTTGTTTCTACATCTAAGAGAGAGAGAAAGTCTCACAAGTTCACAAGGCAGAGAATGTTCCCCATTGCTTCTCAAGTGCTGTTTCAAATTTGCTGTCATGGAACAAAACACAGAGAAGCAAAGGTCTCCTCCTTTATTTCCAACTGGAAATTAAAATGGTTTCCCTGAGACAACATGAACCTGTAGAACGGCTCTCAGTTGCCACTGGGGGTTTGAAAAATTTCAGTCAGCATGATTATCCCAGGCACTTTTACGTGGTTTGAAGTATTTAAGCATTGGCAGCATCGCGAGGTCCCAAATCAATTGGGAATTTTTTTTTTTTTTTTAATCTCCTTCTTTTAATAACTACTCTTGAGATTCTATGTGAAGATGTTTCCACTTCCCTTTCTGTTCAGGAATATAACAATGTGTATGCTGGAATGGAAATGCCTATGTTCTTACTAAATGCAAGAGCTCAGTTCTGGGATCAGGCACAGCATCTATACATGAGGACAGCATGTGCTGTTCTTGGGCTGGGGTAGAAATGAGTGCTTATTAAGGAATGACATATTTCATATACAAATATGCAAAACTGTGTAGATTAATCCAAATGTTACCTTTTTCTCTACATACCTGATGTTGATATTCCATGACTTTAAAACTAAAAGCCTGATTTCCGTCCCTGGGTGGAACAAATCGTTAATGCACACACCTGTTAACCAAAAGGATGGATGTTAACGTCCACCTTGAGCCACCTCAGAACATGGTCCTGGCCATCTACTTCCCAAAAATTAGTACTTGAAAGCCCTATGAGGCATAGCTCTACTCTGACACACATGGGGTTCCCATGAGTCAGAATGAACTTGACAGTACCTGGGCTTTGTTGGTTTGTTTAATATTTTCTTCTCTTCTCATGTTCTATGAAAAGAATGAATGACAGATCAGTTTACTCTGATGAAATGTAGCATAGTGATTGAAGTTTGAGGGAAACTTGGAGATCCCCCATCAGTCCACTTCAGAAAGGGACCAAACTAAACACTTTGTTACTCCATTCAGTATGTAAACATTTTACTCTACCTACTTCTAGGGTAATTTATACCCCACAAAAGATGTAGAATTGAAGTGATTCATCAGAAAAGTTAAGGGCCAGAATCACCTTCACATCAAGCACCTATGGGAACAAAGAACAAGGGTTGCTTTCTTTTTATTAAAATTTTAGAGGTTTGCCCTGACCAGAACAACTAGCTGACCTGGATACATTCCTTGTGATTCAAGGATAGAAATCCACGGAGATCTGTCTGATACAGGCCCTAGAGTCTGTGGAAAGATTGGGTGATCTTGTTAGGTACCATCAAGATGGACACTCAGGGTAAAGGATGTCTTCATCCACTCTTAACACCCTCAATCAGAGCATAGACAGATGAGAGCTTGATAAGGCCCCACACAAACGGCCCAAGGCCAAGGATCAGCAGTGGACTATTTTTATCCCAGAGCACTGAACTTGTGTCCCCTGAACTGAGCATGTCAGCACCACTCTGGTAACCCAAACTACTGTAATCCTCTGGAAAAAATAAGTAAACAAAGATCCAGCCTGCTGAAGCCATTTGCATGCCAGACCATGTAACTTGAACTGGGGTCCCAGCCGCAGGACCAGTCATAACTTGATTGGGGTTGAATAAGAGCTCCTGGAGGACTCCATAAATGGGGTAGAGTATGGAAGAGCAACATTAAAAGTAGAAATAGTCAGGGGTCCTTAAAGTCATGTCCAAGTTGGGATGCTATACCCAGACGGCACTACAGACTTCCCAGTCACAGGCACTGGAGAATGTTGGCCATTTTGCAGCAGGCACTTCAAAGCATGGAAGCAGGGACAGGGTTCTGCTTGTCCAGGTCCAAGGGTAGTTTCATATAAAGTATCAGTTCTTCAGATCTGTGAATGTAAAATGAGATTGTAAGCCATTTAGAGAGTTCAGGGTAAGGAAAAGTATTCCAGACAGAAGGAACAGCCTGTGGATGTGAAGGCCCTAGGGCAAGAGTATACCTGGTCAGAAAGTGGAACAGAAAGGGACCACATGGACTGGAGGATCAGTGAGGGATCAGCCATGAGTGAGAAGTTCAGAGAGGTAGGAGGGTAGCAAGATTACTGCTGCCTGATCTTTAGCAATTGTCAGGTTTTAGCTTTTATCCTGAGCACCACTGCAGTTAAGCAGATTCATGACATGATCTGACTTATGGGTGTAAAGGATAACTATGAATGCCTTGCTGAGGATAGAACTGGGGTTTTGTATACAAAGGTAAAAGCAGGGAGACTGAGTAAGAGGGATTTGCAATAACCGAGGTGAAAGAGGATGGTGGCTTGGAATTAAGCGACAGCTCTAAACATGATAAGAAGTTTTTGAATTTGGGATATAGTTTAAAGCTAACAGCATTTCCTGATAGAGTGGAGGTGGGCAAGGAGAAAAACAAATAAACCAAATGAGCCATTGGTAGAGATGGAGGATGATGTGAGTGGAGACTGATTGGGGATTGGGTCAGAACAACCAGAAATACAGATTTGGATTTACTCAGTTTAAGAAACTAACTTGTCGTTTAGATGGAAATACCATGGAAGCAGTTGGATGTCCAGATCTCAACCTCAAAGAAGAAGCCTGGGCTGGCAATATTAATTTGGGAACCTTGGTCATGTAAGAGATTATGTAAATGAAGAGTGAATAGAGCAACTGGGTTAAAAGATGTAAAAGGATGTAATAAGATGAGAAATGAAAAACTGCTGTTTAATTTAATGATGCAGAGGTCTGTGGTGACCTTGAAGAGAGGATTTTCAGATAGTTCTAGTTATTTACATGTGACTGAAGGGAGTTTAAGGAGATTGGAAGGAGAGAAATCAGGGCCGGGCATTTAGAGACCCCATTTATTTTTCCTTCCAAGGAGAGAGAATGAAATGGAGTATTAGATACAAAGGAAGCGGAGTCAAAAAAATATTCTTAACAATGACAGAGGTAATGGATTGCTTCTTTGATGACGTAAGTGATCCAGTAGAGAGGGAAACATGGATGAAATAAGAGTCAGAAGAGATCCTTAGGCTAGCATCCTTGTGTAAGCAGTGAGGAGATGAGTTCCCATGTAAAAGTAAAGAAAGACTGGTTGTCTTTGATACGGGTTACAGATACTTCACTTACAGTAGCACTTAAAAGGCAGCATGTAAGTGAATGGATGTTGTCAGATTGATAGATACAGCTGTAAAAAATAGCTGTAGGAGTCTGGAAATTCTCTTTTGATAATTTAAATTATTGAAATAGGGAGAAAGTACATCAATGTTTCCCATTAAGTTTGATGCTTGTAGTAATTTTTTAAGCAGATACCTTTCTTCAAATTGAAGCACCTTTCAATTCCAACTTTTCTAAACCTCAGTATCATAAACAGTTGAGAATTTTTCAAATTCTAATACAGAGGTAATCATATAATTTACCAGATAGTATTAGTAACATCAAGTCTCCATAAGAAAACAGTACGACCAAGATTTGTTTCAGATGTCAGGATGTCAAAAGAAAAAAAAAGTCAGACATTGAGCTGTTAAATAACATGTTTAATGGGTAAAGGCTATTTAATGTGAACTAATTCAGAGATCCTATAGAATATAAGAAATTTGTGAGAACAAATGAACATGGAATATTGTATCATTAATGAACAGAACAACTCATAACTGTAATAGACGATGTAGATTCTGATATTACTTTATTTTTTAGCAGTAACTTAAACAAGTTGGAAATTTATTTACCTCTTACATATAGGAAGTCTGAGCCAAGTAGTATGGGGCTGCTATTACAACTCTACAATATTAGGGTTTTAGGATCCTTCAATTTTGCTTTTCCACTAACCTTAACACACATCCTCATAGTCCAAGATGGCTGCCGGAATTCCCACCACAATTCCACGTTTACAGAATTACCATTTAATAGACCACTTTCATTTACATTTTATTCACCATAATTTGTTTACATGATCACACCTAACTACATTGGATGCTGGGAAATCTCTTTTAGCTAGGAATCAATGATTCTTAAGAAAACAACAACAGCAACAAACAACAACAAAAACCATTGCCATCCCCTGAGTTTGGACTCAGAAGATTTCCAGATTTGTGATGTTTGTAAGGAAAGCAGACCGCTACAACTTTCTGAAGTGGAGTAGGTGGTGGCTTTGAACCACCACACTTTATGTCAACAGCTAAGGGGTTGCCTACTGTGCCACCAGAGCTGCTTAGCTAGGATAAGGACACTAAAAGTGAACTTCTTTTCCAGTTAAAATAGTTTCATGAAGTTCCTTTTCCTGATATCTAAGATTTTTTTTATACTCTCCTTAGGGCTTTTAAAAGTATGGTGTGCATTGCAAGAAGTTTAGTAGATAATATGATTCCTCTTTTTTAGTGATTTCTTTACTATATTCTAAACAAACATAAAATTCGACTTTCCTTAAATAACCTATAAGGATACTGAGCTGCCACCTCCAAGATATGAGTGATCTGAGGGTGGTAATAGCATTTTCTGACCTACCCGTCAGTATTTTTCTGTGGCATTACGTTACTTTCTGCCTTACAAGTTCCCACCCCATAAAGTATTTTATTAAGCCCATTTTGAATTCTTTCCTCTTGAAATTTAAATTTTTAAGCTTAATGTTTTATTTTTCATCAGAAACCACCACCAATCTGGTCCATAATTTCCTCATGGCATTTTTCACTTCCTTATTCCTGAAAGTATAAATCAAAGGATTGAGCAAGGGAGTTACGAAAGTGCAAACTATGGCCACCATCTTATCGAAGGAGAAAGCAGATGGAGGTCGGGCATACATAATTATGCAGGGAACAAAAAACAAAACCACGACAGCAATGTGAGTTCCACAGGTGGAGAGAGCTTTCAGCCGTCCTTCAGAACTATGAGTTCTTAGAGAGAGCAAGATGACACAGTAGGAGATGAGCAACAAGGAGAAGATTATGGTGCAGATAAACCCACTATTGGCAACCACAAAAAGGCCAAGGATGTGAGTGTCAGTGCAGGCTAGCTTCAATAATGGGTACAAATCACATAGGAAGTGATCGATAACATTGGGGCCACAGAAGGGCAGCTGGAAAGTAAACAGAATTTGTATCACAGAATGCAAGAAGCCCCCTGTCCAGGCTACCCCCATCAGGATACCACAGAGCCTCCAGTTCATGATAGAGGGGTAGTGCAATGGCTTGCAAATGGCCACATAGCGGTCATAGGCCATGGCGGTGAGGATGATCACCTCCACTCCAGCAAAGAAGTGATCAGCAAAGACCTGAGTCATACAGCCCTTGAAGGAGATGGTTTTCTTCTCATAGAGGGAGTCCACAATCATCTTTGGTGCAAATGCAGAGGAATAGCAGGCATCCAGGAAGGACAGGAAGGCCAGAAAGAAGTACATCGGGGATCCCAGGAGTGCCGGGCTGCTGACAATGGTCACCACAACTAGCAAATTGGCCCCAACAGTTGCAATGTAGCAGAACAAAAATACAACAAATTCTATTTTTTGAACACTTGGATTCCACGAAAGACCCAAGAGGACGAACTCAGTTACGAAGCTTTGGTTTTGCATATTTCAGAGGAAAAGGTGGAAGCTAACACAGTGATCATGTAGAATCTGAAATTATGAGAAAGATGTTTGTCTCAAATGAGTTTATGATATTAGCGTAGTCATCAAAGGATTGGTGCATTCATAATCAAAATTATTTTAAGTGCTTCTGTTGTTGTTAAGAATACAAAATTAGAAAGTTCTTGAGCCATCAGTCAGAACTGAGGTTAAACTCTTTCTAACAGTCAGAGTTTCAATATGGGGGAAGGGAAACATTCACATGTGGTAGGGATGACAAATAGTTTTTAAAGTGGGTGCCAGCTTTGACTTGTTAGGAGTGGCCACCTAGAGTGAAACGTTGAGGAGGATTCTGAAGCACATCCAAACTCTGAGGAAAGGAGGACTATAAAGTATTAGTTATGCCTCCCATTGACATGGCATGGGAACCAGGATGACTTGCATGGGAAATGCATCTCTCTCCAGGAGACTGCCTTACCTACAAATAAAAGAACAGCTAACATGCATTTTAACAGGCAACTGGAAATCATGCCTACTCCCACACTTATTGCTTTAAAAATTTGAGCTGAACTGGGCCTTTAAGATGAATTAATTCATTTCTTATCAAAAATAAAGGCCAACAGAAAATTCCCTAACTGTATGTTTAACAAAAATAAGAATGCATTAAGTTTTGGTTTGTCTTTGTTTTTGTTTTAGTCATCATTTTAAAATATAAACAGAAGCTGACAAAAATAATAATACCTACTTCAAAGTGTTCTGCTGATGACTGAGTGAAATAATGCAAGGAAAAAAGCAATTGCTCAGTGCCTAGTGTCTAGGATACTGTCCATATGAGGTCTTATTATCCCTAGTTTACTATTAGCTAAGTTATAGTTTGAGAGTTCAAGAAATTAACAAAAGGTACATCTGGGATTTTCTGGTGCCACAGCCGACGTCCATTCCACTGGATCCATAAAGAAAGTAGTGAGAATGTTTCTTTTCTAGGGAGAGCTTCAGAGTAAGGATGGCCTTTCTACGCTCTCCACACACCTCTCAAGGATAAAACCTTCTGATTCATTTGTTCATGTTTAAATTAGACACCTAGGGAAAAAGAAACTCCACATGATTTAAAACCAGAAGGTAATGGTCCGACTATATATATACACACACACACATCAAATACATATACAAAGGGCAACAACCATAGAAGTAAAGAATAGAAACAACATGTTCAACATAAGCCAGTCTTTATTAATTCTTTAATTAAGACTTTATTAATTCTTAACCAAATCTTTAAACAATGTGACTCAATAAGACCAAGTGCAAGTCCTCACGGTTTATTTGTTTCACCATTATATAACATTATTGTAAAATGGTTCATGCATTGCTTACCTAAGCATCTCCTAAGACTACAATGAGGGCTAATTCTGAAAATGTGAAGGCGTTGCTTATGGCAAAGAAGTGTTGCAGATTGTGGTTATTATCTCACTCAGTAAACCAGCTGCTTTCCCCATAGAAAGCATTTCCGTGACTCAGCCACATAATTACTTCAACCTCTGACTTCATTTTCCATAGGTAGACAGAGCTTTGAAGGATGAGTGTGTCCTCCTTTATACCTATAACAGAAATTTATCACTCAAATCATTTACGGAATTACATGTTTGCTAAAGAGATGAATAAAATACTTGTGGGGCTTATATCAGTAAATTGATTTTGTTGAATGCCACTTAGAATTGACAAATAAAACTAATGAATATACAATTTTACAGGTTAATGTCTTCTGTTTGCTTTTAAACAGCCATTTTCCTTATGTTCCCAGGGACTTAGGCAATCCTAAATTGTGCCAGCACAGATAACTCCATATCCAGCTGCAAGCGGTTACCCAGAAAACAAAGCATAAAACAAACCCAAAAGGGTCATTGGATCTGTGAACAACCATATATTAAAACATAAAGATTATCAGTAGAATAAAGGGTTAACCTAACCACAGAAGGCCATAACCACAACAGGCCAATTTGTTTCTCAGGATCCACAGGGCTTTAAACACTAAGAGATTGTATCAATGGGGTAGAACTGAGTGCTCTAACTTGTTCAATGGACTGAGGAAGTGCTTACCAAAAGTAAGTAACAACTTACCCCGGGAAGGGAGTTGGAGATCTACCCTATATCACAGGTAGCCCACACCACAGAAAGCAATCATTATATGATAGAGTCAGGACCCCTGAGCCAACAGACCAAATTGTTAGAAAAGAGAAACAAGAAAACGCCTCCCAATCATGATCTTAGTTCTTTGTCTTTCCCTTAACCAATGATAGTCTGTAAGTTATTTACTCATAGGTAATTGTTCCAAGGATTGTAAAGAGCCAGTTGAAACACCCTGACTCTTGATGAATCAGCACCTGTCAAAATTCTATAAAAAGCACTTATTGATTATCCTTCTTTGGATTTTGGTTTGTTTGTAGCCTGAGTGCTTACAGCCAATTTCCCTTTTTTGTTTTCTGATATGTCACAATAAAAAAACTCTGTTGCAGAAGGCTTTAGTGAAAGTTATCACTCTACAATAGATATAGGATCCAACAGTGGTCAGTTTAGCCTAGGACAAAAGTAAGGGAGACAATGAAGTGAAATAAGTAAGAACATCACCTCCAGGATCATACAAGCTTGTATTCAAATCCAAGCTCTTCTATTTAGTTATGGCTCATGGAACAAGTTACTTCAAATCTTTGGTTTCCACCTCTGAAAAGTGAGCTAATAAGAATGCCTATTGATAGAATCAGATAACACAATACACATAAATACATTCAACAGGAGATCAAGACCCCAGACCACTGACACAAAGAAGTGTCACTTAATTACTTACACTTAATTCCCCCTTTATCATGAACAGGGCTGACAAGTGCTTTTACTGATAAGCTCTTTCCCTTCTTCTTTTATTAATTTAAAAATGGAAATTATTTTATTTGGTCACAGTGTAGGTATGCCAATTTTTTTAATGCATAGAACTTTTGAATGGCCTTTGTAATCCTTTAGTAGCTCTCAAACCCACATGAGTCCACTTCTACTTCAGGCAGCTTCTTTATACAAAGAAAATCAAGTCGTCTGTAAATTAACTGATGCCAGTTTATATTAATGATTAAATAATTCTGAAAATGCAAAAATGTGAATTATAAATCTCACCATATATCATGTTTTTTTGAAAATTCTGGTGTTGCCAATCTCCTATTCTTTGTGGAGAAAAGTCCATTCAGTGGCTGGATAAAATGTAAATGCCATTTCCAAGTCTTATTTCTACATCTAAGAGAGAGAGAAAGTCTCACAGGCACACTAGGCAAAGAATGTTCCCCACTGCTTCTCAAGTGCTGTTTCCAATTTGGTGTCTTGGAACAAAACACAGAGAAGCAAAGGTATACTCCTTTATTTCCAACTGGAATTTAAAGAGGTTTCCCTGAGAGGACATGAACCTGTAGAACTGCCTCTCAGTTGCCTCTCGGGGGTTTGAAAAGTTTCAGTCAGCATGATTATCCAAGACACTTTTACGTGGTTTGAAATACTTAAGCATTGGCAGAATTGTGATGTCCCAAATCAATTGGGAATTCTTTTTTTTTTAATCTCCGTCTTTTATAACTACCCCTGAGATTCTATGTGAAGATGTTTTCACTTCCCTTTCTGTTCAGGAATTTAACAATGCATATGCTGGGATGGAAACCCCTATGTTCTTACAAAATGCAAGAGCTGAGTTCTGGAATAAGGCACAACATCTATCCATGAGGAGTCAAAAAAATATTTTTAACAATGAGAGCAGTAACAGATTGCTTCTTTGATGATGTAACTGATTCAGTAGAGAGGGAAATACGGATGAAATAATAGACAAAGGAGATTCTTAGACAAAAGTCCTGTGTAAGCAGTGAGGAGATAAAGTCACATGTAGAAGTATAGAAAGACTGGTTGTCTTTGGCAAGGGTCACAGATACTTCATTTACAGTAGCAGTTAAAAGGCAGCATTTAAGTGAATAGATGCTCGTAGACTGATAGATACAGTTGTGTGAGTCTAGAAGCTTTCGTTTGATGGCTTAAATTATCTCAGTGAAATAGAATGTCCATCTAGTGTTTCCAACTAAGTTTGATTTTTCTGGTAGCTTTTTAGGTGGATATCTTTTCTCAAATTAAACGATTTTTCTATTTCCACTTTATTAAACTTTTTTATCATGTGAATTTTTCAAATTTTAATATAGAGATAATCACATATTTTACAAGCTAAGATTAGGAAACCAAAATCCCTATAGGAATCCTGGTGGCACAGTAGTTAAGCATTTAGTTGCTGTCTTAGTTATCTAGTGCTGTTATTACAGAAATACCACAAGTGGATGGCTTTAGTAAACAGAAATTCTTTAACTCACAGTCTAGGAGACAAGAAATCTGAAATCAGGGCACCAGCTCCAAGGTAAGGTTTTCTCTCTCTGCCTGTTCTGGGGGAAGACCCTTGTCATCAATCTCCTCCTGGTCCAGCAGCTTCTTAGCACAGGAACCCCAGGTCCAAAGGATGTGCTCCAATCCTCATTCTTCATTCTTGGTGGTGTGAGGTCCTCTTCCTCTTTGCTCTATTCCCTCTCTTATATCTCAAAAGAGATTGAATCAGGATACAATCAAAACTTGTGGATTGAGTCCTATCTTATTAACATAACTGCCCCTAACCCCGCCTCCCCCCCCCCAAGCGCCTGTCAGTCTGTAGTATTGTGGGGGCCTCCGTGTTGCTGTGATGCTGGAGGTTATGCCACCAGTATTCAAACACCAGCAGGGTCACGCATGGTAGACAGGTTCCAGCTGAGCTTCCAGGCTAAGACAAACTAGGAAGAAGAACTTGGTGGTCTACTTTCAAAAAGGATTAGCCAGTGAAAACCCTTATGAATAGCAGCAGAACATTATCTAATATAGTGCCTGAAGATGTGTCCCTCAGGTTGGAAATCACTCAAAATACAACTGGGGAAGAGCTGCCTCCTCAAAGCAGAGTCAACGTTAAGGACAAAGATGGAGTGAAGCCTTCCAGACCTTCATTTTATGATGTGGCATGACTCAGAATGGGAAGAAACAGCTGCAAACATCCATTAAAAATCCAAACATGAAATGTACAAATTTTGGATCTAGGAAAATTACAAATTGTCAAAAATTAAATGGAACACAAAAACATTGATATCCTAGTATTAGTGAGCTGAAATAGACTAGTATTGGCTATATTTTGAATTGGACAATCATATGGTCTACTATGCTGGGAATGACAACTGGAAGAAGAATGGTGTTGCATTTATTGTCAAAAAGAACATTTCAAGATCTATCCTGAACTATAATGCTCTCAGTGATAGCATAATATCCCTACATCTTTTTTACTAGACCAGTTAATATGACTATTCTTCAAATTTACCCACAAACCACTAAGGTCAAAGATGAAGAAGTTAAAGATTTTTACCATCTTATGCAGGCTGAAATTTATCAAACATGCATTGATAAATACTGGTGATTGGAATGTGAAAGCTGGGAACGAAGAAGAAGGATCGGTAGTTGGAAAATATGGCCTTGGTGATAGAAATGATGTCAGGGATAGTGTGATAGAATTTTCAAGACAAATGACTTATTCATTGTAAATACCTTTTTTTCAACAACATAAACAGTAACTATACACGTGGATCTCACCAGTGAAATACACAGGAATCAAATCAACTACATATGTAGAAAGAGATAATGGAAAAGCTCAATATCATCAGTCAGAACAAGGCCAGGGTCCGACTGTGGAACAATCAATTGCTGATATGCAATTTCAAGTTGAAGTTGAAGAAAATTAGAACAAGTCCACGAGAGCCAAAGTACTGCCTTGAGCATATCCCACCTGAATTTAGAGACCATCTCAAGAACAGACTTGACTCACTGAACACTAACGAACAAATATCAGACTAGTTGTGGAATGACATCAAGGACATCATACCTAAAGAAAGCAAAAAGTCATTAAAAAGACAGAAAAGAAATAAAAGACCAAAATGGATGTCAGAAGGAAGTCTGAAAGTTGCTCTTGAATGTTGAGTAGCTAAAGGGAAAGGAAGAAATGATGAAGTAAAAGAGCTGAACAGAAGACTTCAAAGGTTGATTATAGAAGACAAAGTAAAGAATTATAGTGACATGCGCAAAGAGCTGGACATAGAAAGCTAAAAAGGAAGAATATGCTCAGCATTTCTCAGGCTGAAAGGACTGAAGAAAAACTTCAAGCCTTGAGTTGCAATATTGAAGGATTCTACAGGGAAAATAGTAAGCAATGCAGGAAGCAACAAATGAAGATGGATAGAATGCACAGTCACTCTACCAAAAAGAACTGGTCTATGTTCAACTGTTTCAGGAGGTAGCATATGATCAGGAATAGATAGCACTGAAGGAAGAGGTCCAAGCTGCACTGGAGGCATTGGTAAAATCAAGGGTCCAGGAATTGAGGGAATACCAATTGAGATGTTTCAACAAATGGATGCAGTGCTGGAAGTGCTCATTCATCTATGCCAAGAAATCTGGAAGACAGTTACCTGGCCAAGTGACCAGAATAGATCCACATTTATGCCTATTCCAAAGAAAGCTGATCCAACTGAATGTGGAACTTATTGAACAATATCATTAACATCACACACAAGTAAAATTTTGCTGAAGAGCATTCAAAAGTGGCTGCAGCAGTACATTGACACAGAACGGCCAGAAATTCAAGCAGGAGTCAGAAGAGAACATGGAACCAGGCACATTATTGCTGAGGTCAGACGGATCTTGGCTGAAAGCAGAGAATATCAGAAAGATATTTACCCGTGTTTTATTGACTATGCAAAAGAATTTGACTGTGTGGATCATACCAAATTATGGATAATATTTTGAGGAATGAAAATTCCAGAACACTTAATTGTGCTGATGAGGAACCTCTACATAGATCAAGAGGCAGTCCTTTGAATAGAACAAGGGGATATTGCTTGTTTTAAAGTCAGGAAAGGTGTGCATCAGTGTTGTATCTTTTTCACCATTCTTATTCAATCTGTATGCTGAGCAAATGAAACAAGAAGCTGGACTATACGAAGAAGAATGAGGCATCAGGATTGATGAAGACTCATTAACAACCCACAATTTGCAAATGACACAACCTTGCTTGCTAGCATGGAGACTTGAAGCACTTACTGATGAATACCAAAGACCACAACCTTCAGTATGAATTGTACCTCATCATAAAGAAAACAAAAATCCTTACATCTGAACCAATAAGCAACATCATGATAAATGGAGAAAAGATTGAAGTCAAGGATTTCGTTTTACTCGGATCCACAATCAACACCCGTGGAAGTAGCAGTCTTAGAAGCAAGGATGGCGAGACTATGTCTCACATACTTTGGACATATTATTAGGAGGGAGCAGTCCCTGGAGAAGGACACCAGGCTTAGTAAAGTAGAGAATCAGTGAAAAAGAGAAGACCCTCAACCAGATGGATTGACAGTGGCTGCAACAATGGACCAAGCATAAGGACTTTGAGGATAACGCAGGACTGGGCAGTGTTTCGTTTTGTTGTGCATAGGGTTGCTACGAGCTGGAACTGACTCAGGGGCATCTAACAACAACAACAACTTGGAGGATGCATAGAAGAGATAAAAAATTTGTGAGATCTCAATCGATAGGTAATATTACATGAATGGTCAGAACAACTCATGTAATAGAAGATGTAGATTCTGAGCTTACTTATTTTTTTTTAACAGTGACTTAAATGAGACAGAAATGTATTTTCCTCTTACATAAAGGAAGCCTGGGGCAAGTTGTATGTGTATGGCAGCTCCACAACATCAGGATTACAGGCTCCTTCTGTTTTGCTTTTCTGCTAACTTTAACACACATCCTCATGATCCACCATCGCTGCTTGAATTTCCACCAAAATTCCACATTCACAGAATTACAATTTATATTATGACTTTCATTTACATTTCATTGGCCAGAACTTAGTCATGTGGCCACACCTAGATACATGGGATGTTGCGAAATGTAGTCTTTTAGCTAGGCAGTACTATGTCTTAAAAAAAAGGAGAAAACAAAACCAAACCTGTTGCCATGCAGTCGATTCTGACACATATCAACCCTATAAGACAGGGTAGAACTCCCGCTTCAGTTTCTAGGGTTGTGGTCTTTATGGAAGCCAACTGCCATATTTTTCTCCTGTGGAGCAGCTTTGCTTCATAGCCAAGCATTTAACCATGGTGCCACCAGGTCTCCTTAGTTATGTGTCTAGCTAGTACTATAAATGGGAGTTCTATTACTAAAAGGGAAGAGAAGAACAGGTGTTATGGACTGAATTGTGTCCCAAGAAATAAGTGTTATAAATCCTAACCCCAATACCTGTGATTATAATCCAATTTGGGAATGTGTTTTCTTTGTTGTGTTACTGAGGCTGTATTAGCGTTTGCTAACCCGGATTAACCTGTTGCCCTCGAGAGGGTTCTGACTCATAGCGACCCTACAGGACAGAGTAGAACTGCTCCATAGTTTTCAAGGAGTGCTCAGTGGATTCGAACCGTCAACCCTTTGGTTAGCAGTCGTAGCTCTGAACCACTATGCCATCAGAGTTTGCATTAGCATAGGGTGTGTCTTAAATCAATTTCTTTTGAGATATAAAAGAACGGTTTGAGCAAGCAACAAAGCAAATAGAGTTGGGGGAAGATAAAAGCCATGCCACATGAGATGTCCAAGGAATAGAAGCTGAAAGACAAAAAGACCTCCCTCTAGAGCCAGAAGAGAAAGCCTTCCCCCATAGCCAGCACCTTGAATTCAGAGTTCTATCATCCTAAACTGTGACAAAATAAATTTCTCTTTGTCAAAGCTATCCACTTGTGGTATTTCTGTTATAGCTGCAGCAGATAATTAAGTCAATAAGACTTCTGCCTCACCATGATTGCCTTAGACCAGAGATTGGCAAACTATACCCTAAAGGCCAAATTTGGTTTTCCACCTACTTTAGTTTTTTTTTTTTTTTTTAAATTGTGACAAGTATATTTATAACAAAATGTTTGCCATTTCAACAATTTTTACACTTACAGTTCAGTGATATTTGTGTTGTACAACAATCACTATTATCCATTTCTAAATATTTTCATCATCCTTAACAAAAACTCAGTGCCCCCTAAGCAATGACTTCTCATTTTCCCCTCCTTTCTGCCTCTGGTAACCACTAATAAATTTTATACACTTGCCTATTTTGTAAATATTTCATATAAGTGGGATCACATAATATTTATTCCTTTTGTAACTCACTTATTGCAATCAGCAGAAAGTTTTCCAGCTTCATCCATGTATCAGGACTTCTTTTTATGGTGAGTAATACTCTGCCTTACGTATGTAAGACATTTAGTTTATCTATCTGAGTCTACTTTTAACACTAGGAAAATTTGACCCAACAGATCAAAAATATTTAAGGTGAGGAATCTCATTTTGGTCCCTTCAGTTATTAAATTCTATAAATGAAATAAGAAAATGATCGTCATAAGGTTCTTACACAGGCAGACTTATCATGCTGTCACATATTTTTCTTCTTCTTCAACATGGAGCAAGGTGAATAAATATAAAACGAATCTAGGTATTTAATTCTAAAATACGGTAAGCAGGCAGCAAACATTATATTCTACTATAGGTATAACAAAAGTTAAATGGAAGCTATGTGCAAAGGTCTCAGTACTAAGTTTCTAGAGTCATCAATAAACCCACGAAAGATTACTTTTTTAGTTGTTATTCCAATAGAGTCATGCTGATGTCCGTGTTCTTTTTGGACTTAACGGTTAAAAAATAATAGAACCCCTCTTATCAAGGCCCTGCCTAGTTTCCATATCTCATCCTGTACCAAATTCCCCCTTTCCCTCTGTGTACCGATTACCCAGATCTTCTTAACTTCAGGCTAGTTTCTGCCTTAGGATTTCTGCATAAGCTTTTTTTTTTTTTGCCTGGGATTCTTTTCCCATTGATTTGTTTTGTGCTCCTTCTGTCTCATCATTCATATCCTAATTTAGAAGCCACCTCTCAAGAAAGACCCGTGTCCACCTAAATAGAATGCCCATCCAGTCGCACGTATACCACTCTATTATAATTTACTAAGAGTCTGTTATCACTATATGACTTTATTATCTATCATCTTACATATATTTTTGTCTCCTCTATTGGAATGTAGAGGAAAGCAAGAGGAAAGCAAAGCTGATTGTCATATAGACCACCGTATACCCAGCACAAACTCAGCAATTATACCTCAATAATGAATAAACCTGGTGGTTAAGGAAAATTATTGGAAATTTTTATAGCTAGATAACTATTGTACATATAAATTTTGTACTTAAAAATAAAAATATTGATTTAAATGCTGTGCTTTGTTTCAAATACTATAACCGATCATTACAATTATCATCATCATATATATCACATAATTTGTCTTAATAAGAAAACGATAACAATGTAAAACCATGCTATGACCTTTGACTTCCCATAGACCTAGTCAGGGGAGACCTTCAGAAAAGAAACAGTGTCTCTGTGGTGACAGCTTTTCCACAACAGGATCAGGGAGAAAATAAACACCCTTTGTATTTAGAAACCCACATCTAGAAGGTAACAGCAGGAATCTCTCTCCCATAGTTAAAAATAAAATAGGTCAATATCATTTCTCTTGTCCCATATCTGTTGCCCTCAAGTTGATTCTGACTGACAGCAACCTTATAGGACAAAGTAGAACTGTCCCGTAAGATTTGCTAGTTTTTTTTTTAATCTTTAAAGAAGCAGATTGCACATCTTTCTTCCCCAGAGCAGCTGGTGGATTCAAACCATCAACCTTTCAATTAGCAGGTGAGTACTTAGGCAATGTGACATCAGGACTTCTTTCTTGTCCAATAAAGAATGTGTAACTTCATGACACGGACACTGTCTTTGTTGTTGTTAGGTTCCATCAAATCGGTTCTGACTCATAGTGACTCTATGCACAACAGAACGAAACACCAACTGGTCCTGAGCCATCCTCACAATCGTTGTTATGCTTGAGCTCAGTTTTGCAGCCACTGTGTCAATCCACCTCATTGAGGGTCTTCCTCTTTTCCACTGACCCTGTACTCTGCCAAGCATGATGTCCTTTTCCAGGGACTGATCCCTCCTGACAACATGTCCAAAGTATGTAAGACGCAGTCTCGCCATCCTTACTTCTAAGGAGCATTCTGGCTGTACTTCCTCTAAGATTTGTTTGTTCTTTTGGCAGTTCATGGTATATTCAATATTCTTCGCCAATACCACAATTCAAAGGGATCAACTCTTCTTCAGTCTTCCTTATTCATTGTACAGCTTTCACATACATATGATGCAATTGAAAATACCATGGCTTGGGTCAGACGCACCTTAGTCTTCAAGGTGACATCTTTGTTCTTCAACACTTTAAAGAGGTCCTTTGCAGCAGATTTACCACATGTCTGTCAGTTTGTCGTACTGTGGGGGCTTGCATGTTGCTGTGATGTTGGAAGCTATGCCACCAGTATTCAGATACCAGCAGGGTCACCCATGGAGGACAGGTTTCAGTTGAGCTTCCAGACTAAGACAGACTAGGAAGAAGGACTGACAGTCTACTTCTGAAAAGCATTAGCCGGTGAAAACCTTATGAATAGCAGCGGACAAAGACACTAGATTCTAAAATCCCTTGACTCCCGCATGAGTGGCCCTTAGTCTGTTTCTGTAAATGATAACAAAAGGCAGTGGAGAATTAACCATATGGGGCAGCTCTATTCTCTCCTGTCGGGTTGCTATGAGTTGGAATAAACTCGACAACAATCTGTTTTTTTTTTAGAGTGGCCTCCATATTAAATAACACACCACTAAACTGAGATTATGCTTGCCTTCAAAAATGACACTTTGTAGCACAAAAACCAGGAGAATTCTAACTCCTTAGGTGTTTATATATATTTATCTTTCCCAATTTTTCCCAACCATTGAATTTAAAAAGATTTAAAATCACCAACTAAGTCTCTTTTAGACTGACATTTATTGAATAATATTTATTAAGCATCTGCTAGTTGACTTAGAGGACTAGAGGAGTCCCTTAGTGGTACAAACAGTTAATGTTCTCTGCTGGTAACCAAAAGTTTGATGTTTTAAGTCCACCCAGAGATGCCTCAGAAAAAAAAGACCTGGCAAGCAACTTCTGAAAAAAATCAGTCGTTGAAAACCCTACAGATCACAGTTTTACTCCGACACACATAGGGTTGTCATGAGTCAGAATCAACTCCATGGCAACTAGTTAGCTGACTGGAAGTGTATGAACCACTAGGTTTACAAGGTGAATGAATAAACACCATCCCTGTCCTAACAATTACAATTTTGTGGAGAAAACAGAGAAAATAAAAACACACTTACTTATAAAGGAAGTACAGTTTCTACTTATTTATTATAAGGATATAAACGGGATGGAAAGTGAGAGAATAACTGAAAGAAATTACTAGAGACAAGACTTCTTGAGGAGGTGGGTAGTCGTCTGAAAATGAAATTATATATATATATATAGGATTGAGCCAGATGAAGCATCTGGAGAAGGAGATGCCATCAGACAGAAGTGTGAGAACAAAAGCCATGAACTGAGAAAAGCTTGGATTCTCCAAAAATCAGTTAAGGAAAAAAAAAAAGAAGAAGAAAAGAAAGACAAAGGGGGCTAGAGCCTTGTGAAAATGATGAAGTACAAAATGTACCAGAGAGGTAGGCAGCAATGTGGTTAGGCAGAGTACTGCAGTGTCTTGAGCAGATTTGTATGCTTAAAAGATGCCACTTAGTATTGTACAAGCAAGAGATTTGATTGAATGGGGAGGATGAGACCTCACTGTACCTATAGGAAAAATTTGTTCATGGCATGGAAGCTAGTGACAATCCAGAATTTGTTGCCTCTTCCAGAGTTTCTTCATGGTATTTTTTACCTCTGCATTCCTCAGGGTGTAGATCAAGGAATTTAACATGGGTGCAACAATGGTAAAGGACACTGCCATTGCTTTGTCTATGGGATAAGTGGCCAATGGTCTTACATACAAGAAAATGCATGGCACAAAGAACAAGACAATCACTGTGAGGTGGGAGCCACAGGTGGAGAGGGCTTTGCGCCTCCCTTCAGAGCTGCAAGACTTCAGGGAGCAGAGGATGACCACGTAGGAGGCAATGAGGATAAGGAAGATGGTCACACACATCACTCCACTGTTGAGGATGACCAAGAGGCCCAGCATGCAGGTATCCATGCAGGCCAGTGTCAGCAATGGAAATAAATCACACATAAAGTGATCAATGACATTGGGACCACAGAAGGGTATTTGATACATGAAGAGAAGCTGTATTGTTGCATGCAGGGACCCGCCTACCCAGGCCCCTCCCAGCAGCAGGCAGCACACCTGAGAATTCATGATAGTCATGTAGTTCAGGGGCTTACAGATGGCCACGTAGCGATCATAGGCCATCACGATGAGAAGGATGATTGACACCCCACCAAAAAAATGTTCTGCAAAGAGCTGGATCATGCAGCCTTCCAGGGAGATGGTAGCACTCTCAGAGAAGGAATCCACAATCATCTTGGGAGCTATGACAGAAGAATAGGTGGCATCCGTAAGTGACAAAGAAGTAAGGAAAAAATACATAGGTGACCTCAGACTCTGGCTTGCAGTCATAGTTACCACAATGAGTAAGTTTCCCAGTACAGTGGCCACATACATGATTAGAAACACAGAAGAAAATATTTTCTATAGCTCTGGGTTCTTTGTAAGACCCAAAAGAATGAATTCAGTTACATCGTTTTGATTTTCCATTTACTGTAGGCTGATGTAAGCACACAACTGTGAGCTGGAAAATCTGCAAGAGCAATTTTTTTTTTTAATTATTGTAAAAATGTAATAATACAAACGCAACATTTGTCAATTCAATATTTTTCACATGTACAATTCACCGGTAGCAATTACATCAATCGTGTTGTGCAACCATTACCAATATCCATTGCCAGATTTTCCATTCATTAACAGAAACTCAATGCTTCCTAATTAATGATTCCCCCTTTCATCCTCTCTCCTGGCCCTAGTAGCTACTGTTAAACTCTGATCTCTCTGCATTTGCCTATTCTGGGTGTTTCATATTAGTCAAAGGACATACAACATTTGTCCTTTGCAAAAGCAATATTATTATTTCTTTTTATTTTGCTTTAGGTGAAAATTTACAGCTCAAGTCAATTTCTCATTCAAAAATTTATACCCATTTGCAAACCTCACAATATGACAGCAATATTATTTTTAATTGATAATCACCAGGTGTTAGGCATTTTTTGTGCCCCATCTCACACCCTCTTGACCTATCTTTCCAACCATTACCCTCGCAACCTGCTGTTCACAATTATAGCCTGAGAGTAGTTTAATTCTACAAATTGATCCAACACTACCTCCTCTCACAGTCACATCTGTTACTTTCTGTCCATGCGCTTGCTGCTTGAGATATTTTGGAGACCCTGATACATCATTCTCACACAAACACATACATAGAAATATGAGGGATTTCACAGTCCAGAGGGAAACTCTTGATCATTTGGATATAGGAGCCAGAAGATAAATGGTAACCAGCTTAACTCAACCTTGGGTTAACTTGCTTTCCTTCCCTCTTTCACTCTTCCCAGTTCCTCCATCCTGTTTCCCAGAATAAACCACCTACATACAAGCTCTTCTCTCAGCCTCTTCTTGGGGCCCAAGCTAGGATGCTGACCTTTAATCACTAGACACCCAAGAACTTGGGAATTTTCATTCATTTATTTCACATATTTATTGAGCCCCTAGAATGTGCTATTTGGAAAGCCTACAAGACAGAGAGGCCATATCCCAAGGAATCTCTACTTATTAAGGCCTATCCTCTGCTCCTCCCATCTACATTTCTTTCTTTTCAAATTGCCTTAGTGTTGTCATTGTTATTATTAATATCATTTTGTATTTATAATATTCAATGAGTCTTCACTATGTCTCAGGCAGTAGAATATCCTATGAGATATTTCTGTCATTTTAGAGTTAAGATACTGAAGCTTTAAAAATAAAACTTTAAAAAAACTCATTGCTATCAAATTGATTCCAACTCATAACAACTCTATAGGACATGGTAGAACTGCCCTATAGGGTTTCCAAGGAGCCTGGTGGATTTGGACTGCTGAACTTTTGGTTAGCATCTATAGCTCTTGTGGTGAAAAAATGACATCAAGGTCATCATATAAATAGTAAACACAGAAGCCAGATTCTTCTCCTTCTAAAATCATTTCCATTAACAAATTATATGGTATCTCTTACTCTAGTATCAAGTGCACAACATGTGTGAACCACTGTTTCATGATATAATTTCACTTTCCTAATAATCCAATGAAATAGATATGTTCTTCCCGTACTCACCAGAACATTCAACAAGTCTACAGTAAAGAACATGTTCTGCTTGTATACATTAAGTACCCAGTCCTGAACCTGTAAATTACAATGACTGACTGACTGCCCAATTGTTTCTAGTAATTTCCCAGATGTGCTGCTTACAGAAAATAAAACTTAATTCTCTTTCTCTGTTCCAGGAAGACCCAGGTTCACAACGTGATAGACACCATCTCTGCACATAAGCATAGTGTATATCATTCCTTCCATTCTTCCTTGGGAAGGGGGACTCCCAGATAGGACAAAGGGATCTAAAGATGAACCAAAGTATCAATAAATCAACTTATTTATTTATTTATTTATTACATGCTAGCAATGTGCTTGGTCTGCTTTATGCATTATCTCATTTTTTTTTCTTCCGTATCACACGAAATAGATGTTATCATGAATCCCACCTTGAGGATAAGGAAACTGAAGCTTAAAATCATTATCTCATCTATGATGAGTGTGGGTTATGGATCCAAGTATCTTATTTCGAAGCACAAGTGCTTCACCACTAGACTCTACCACTGAAGAACTGATCAGCAGCCTCTATTAGCTAGATGCAATTGTTTCTGTAGCAAAGAACAAATGATATGATAAAAGCACTGTTTCAGTAGCCACCAAACTCCCCTTTACTAAGGGTACTTGAGAACAGGCTGTCTTTTCTTTGGCAGGAATGTGCAAAGGGCGTTGCTTTAAATGGTGATATAAACTACATGTCCTCTAAATACTAAGAGTCCCGTTCTTAACATCACCCTTACCCCTTACTCAATAAAGTAAGCAACTTCCAGAAGACTCTTTTCAAATCTACAGTATGGACAAACCTGAATTTCTTTCACCTTGAGCTCAAATAACTCAAAAGTCCTTGAATAGCTCTAATTAAAAAGAAAGAACACATTCTTGGAAATCGGGATAGCTGGGTTTTATTCCACACTGTCTCTCTACTGCCTTAGGATACCTTGTTAGGATGCTTACCACATTGGGCCCCAGTTTCCTCCTCTGGGGTGTGACTTGATTTTGGCAGATGACAGAATCCTAGGAGTTCAAGGGATACATCTCAGGGCTCTATCTCTTTCAAACACAGCAGCTCAGCTCATCTTCACTAAATGTTTACTCTTCCAAGTAAAATTTCCTTTGAGCCAATTTAGCACTTGAAATGTTTTAAAACAACACACACTGGAATAGATTAAAATGCTCCTCTGTTGAAATCTATTAATTTACCACAATTCGACTTTGACTACTAGTGCACGTCTAAACACAGCCTGACATTTATGACTCTCCCCCACAACTAGTCAACCTGCTATCTTTGTTCTTCTCCCTCCCACTGCAGTCAGGCCCATCTCCTGCTACAAGAACACACACCTCAGCCAATTATTTTGTACCCTGGGAAAGGCCATGGATTCACAGTGAGCAGACTTAGTTTTCCATTCCAGTCAGGCACTGGAGAAAACAGCTGCCCTCGAGTCAATTCCAACTCACAGGGACCCCATGTGTGTCAGAGTAGAACCGTGCTCCATAGGGTTTTTGATGGCTAATTTTTTGGAAGTAGATCACCAGGCATTTCTTCCAAGGCACTTCTGGGTGGACTTGAACTTCCAATTTTTCAGCTAGCAACTAAGAGTGTTAACTGTTTACACCACCCAGGAACTCCATCAGGCTGCTTACTCACTTCTTAGTATCAACTTTCCTAACCTTCAAATCCTGCAAAAAATAAAAGAATGCAATAGTAAGTAAAGTCAACATGTGTCATACTTACCACTTGAGGGTACATGATTTTCTCTTTTAATTCCCACAAAAACTGTATGATATAGGAACTGTTTTTTTTATCATTTTTTTAAATTCCAACCTGAATTTCTGTTGCAGTGAATGAGGCTTAGGAACTTGTGAAACTTGCTTAAAGCCTTTTGGCAGGTACTTGATTGAGTTCACAGCACAGGCTACCAGCCACTATGCTCTACAACCCTTCCAAGAATTTTATATCCTGCCTGACAATGCTGTAGTGAAGGTCAAAGGAAGTAAAAAGCATGAGATTCTTTGGAGTGCACTGTTCAAATATTCATGATTATTTTCCATTCATTTAAGTTACTGCTTCCTCTGCCCATGCCCTCGGCTGTCACCCAATCCATCATCATCCCTCCTTCATGCCTCACTCCTAATACCCTTTCACCACAGTCTTCATGAATATTTTGCTTGACATTTATGGTGTTTCTAATAGTCTGCCTTTCATACAACGCAGCAATGAACATCATTTTACAAATGTCTTTGTTTACTGGTTTGAATATTTTTATTGGAGAAATTCCTAGAAACATCATCACCGAGACCAGAGGCATATCTACGGAAAATAGTGCCTAAGGAGATTAGTTTTAAGTTGCTGAATGATGTCTCACAACTAGAGATGTAAACAGCGACGGTGAATAGAAACTGCTCTTTGGTGCCCTTCCCTCCCTCCCCTCAAGTGGTGCCCAGGGCCTGTCTCATACTTGCCATACCCTAGTTATGCTTCTACCCTAGATGTGCTTCTAAAAATATGCACATTTTTAACTCTGATGGATTCTGTACCATTAAAACCCTTTGCCTTGGAGTTGATTTGGACTCATAGTGACCCTGCAGGGCAGAGTAGAACTGCCCCATAAGGTTTCCAAGGCTGTAAAAAAAAAAAAAAAAATTTTTTTTTTTTTTTTTAATCATTACAGAAGCAGACTGTTACATCTTCCTCCTTCAGAGCAGCTGGTGGGTTCGAGCCACAAACCTTTCGGTTAGCAGCTGAGCACTTAACCACTGCACCACAAGGGTTCCTTTCTATAGCATTACTCTCTCAAAGTTCTGTTTTATTCCCATCAGTAGTGTATTAAAGAGTCATTTCCCTGCATTCTTACTAACATTAGATATTCTCAATCTTGGTTATATTCAACAAATTATAGGGTGAAAAATAATATCTCATTTAATTCGCATTCATTCAATCATTCATTCAAAGAATTTCATTGATGACATAGGTTACAAATTGGTACCCAGAAAAAGCTGGGTGAAATACAATGTAAGGTCTGTATAGAGATATACTGTCTATATACAACTATCCATATCAAACTAACAATAATAATAAATTGTTAAGCACCTGCATTTTTGTACTTAGTTGGTTTTTGATATAACTATCTTATTTAATTCTCACAGCTGGCAATGACAAGGCACAGTTTATGACTGAGGAAGAGCAAAACAAACAAACTGCTCAAGGTTATACAGTTATTAAGTGACAAAGTCTGGATTTGAATCTATTCACCATTGCACTTTACATCTCTAGTTGTGAAACATCATTCAGCAACTTAAAACTAATTGCCTTAGGCACTATTTTCTGTAGATACACCTCTGGTCTCAGTGATGATGTTTCTAGGAATTTCTCCATTAAAAATATTTAAACTAGTAAACAAAGATATTTGTAAAGTGATGTTCATTGCTGCATTGTGTGAACTTTATAGCCGATGTATGTTTCTTCTGCCTGAATTTCTCACAGAGATAATTTCTCCCATGAAGTCCTGGATAACAAGAACAGGTTAGCAATGTGTTCAGTGAGTGCCTCTGGGTCGTCATTTTTAATGAGCAATCAGCAGCCCTGTTTTCTTGGGAGGGTATGTGCCCCAAGCATATACATCATCAGTAAGGACTTTAAAAGGGCTATTTCCGTCTATAAGTCTTCCGAATACACCTCGCTTTTCTTGAGAGTCGAGGACTTGTTAGTGAAGATGGAATAATCTCCAGTTGTGCTTTTGTGTAGGATGGAAGTTACTATATCATTGTAGATACAAAAATTAATGTTTTCTTGGAATTCTTCTGCAGAAAGGAAGGGTTATTCTTTCTTAACTTCTGCACCCTCTTCCTAAGCAAATCACCAGCATCACCCCCAACACAACACTACCACCACCCCTTCAGCAGGGATGCTCACAAATAGGTGTGTAAGTTTTTATATTGATTGAGAGATACATTTTAAAGATTACAACTCACCATGACATTGATAATGAAAACCAGAGATCTGAAGTATCATTTACTGAGTAAAAGAGAAAAAAATAAAAACACCATGTAAGTTTTTTCTCAGAGGCTATTACTAGAAAAATTAAGGTTAAAGAAATTGGTACAAAAGGAAACAAGATATATAGATATATATAGAGAGAGAGAGAGCACCCTGGTGGTGTAGTGGTTAAAGTGCTCAAGTGCTAACCAAAAGATCAGGAGTTCAAACCCACCAACCACTCTGTGAGCAAAAGATGTTGCAGTCTGCATCTGTAAAGATCGCAGCCTTGAAAACCCCATAGGGCAGTTCTACTCTATCCTATAGGGTTGCTATGAGTCAAAATTGACTCAACGGCAATCAGTATGTACATATATATACCGTTGCTGTTGAGTTGATTCCGACACATAATGACCCTATAAGACAGAGTAGAACTGCCCCACAGGGTTTCCAAGGAACGGCTGATGGAGTTGAACTGCCAACATTTTGGTTAGCAGCCAAAAGCTTAACCAATGCACCACCAGGGCTATATATATATATATATATGTATTTTAATGTATTAAGTATATCCAAACATATGAGAGAGAATAGAAGGAAAACAGAAAAAAAAATTTTAAACTATCCTCATCACACCAAGTGTTCCCATTCCCTTCTACAAGCACATCTTTGAATCATGTATACACACTCTTTTATTTGCTAATATCCATATCTGGATAAAGGCCCAAATATTAAATTATGACATTCCTGTTTTGATAACGTGCCAAAAGTATTAAGGTAAATGAAGCTAAAAATTGTTGATAGCTCAAGGCTCTTACCCTGAGATCACAATTTGTGTAAACAGATCAAACAGGTGAATTAGTAACACATTTTAGGTATAATTGTGCATGTGTTTAGATGATTCAATTATTTCAACAATTTCAAAATAGCAACTTAAATTAATAGGAACATGTTTAATACTTAAGCTTTTAGGGCCATCTCCAAAGCTCAGTCTGGTGTCATCTCTGGTTTCTGAGAACCCAGGCAGTTACCCAATGATCTCGGCAAGGAGAGGGTAGAAGGCCGTTGAGATAAATATTCTAGGATCTCGTCAGAGTAACCAAAGGTCTGACTCTGGCCAGGATTTACTCACATGAAGCTTCTTTTATAGAACAGCAGGAAATTAAGACATGTGAGAGTTTCAGCTTGGTTGTTCCAAATGTAGAGGCAAGTAAATCAGGACCTGTACAAGCCAACAAATAGTCCTGTTACTTAATGGGGAATTATTCTGATAGAACTTGATGGCAACAGGTAGAGTGTCTAATGATTTTCAAAAGAAATTTAAAACAGGTGCTCTAAGTGACAAGGACTTATATAGGAAACAACCTTTGTGGTTGGCAGAGTAATTTAAATTTTCTCTAAATAGGAAAGATTGCCAAAAGACAGCCAGGAAAGCTACTTACAAAATCATTCAAGGGACTGTGCCTGCCATCTGGCTGTACTTTGAGCTTAATTTGAAAGGAGTTTCCAATCCACATCTTAGAAGAAGCATCATTAATAAGATACCTTCCTTTGGGTGATGGACCTGTACTAAAAGAGGACAGAGAGCTATTTTCAAAAACTGGAAATGCACCAACTTGCATCATTGCAATTGCACCCTTTGAGGCTGGGTCTCTGCTGACTAAGGAGCTAATCACCATGCGGTGAATTCCCATCTAGCCCTCAGGGGCTGAGCATCACTGGGACCAGACCAAGTTGATGATTCACAAGCACAAATACAGATCCTAGTATTAACCATTCAATTATTTACTCCAGGACTAAGCTCTGTCCTTAAATAACAGAATGACCGCAACCATCTTTCTGCTTAATAATATAGATCCAAAAAATAAAAAAGAATACAACTTATTCTTGGCCATCCAGCAAGGACCAGGACTGAATTTTTCTATCACCTAGCCTGATGATCTTTTCATCTTGTAACACTATCATTAAAATTATATCACATCAGACTTTGTGAATTCCAAAGTCAAGAAAGACCCACTGTGCCTTGGGTTATTGGCACATGTCTATAATTACTTAGCATTTGATAGAATTTTTCCTTAATATTTTTAACATAATGCCTCAGTTGCATGTAAGATTATGGCAGAATATATAATTATCTCATACAACAACTTTCTAATCTTCAATGGCAGTACACTGCTGGATTGAAGAAAGATGTTCTTGGATTATTCATTTTATACTTGAATGTTTATTGTAAGACTCATTGAGTCGTATTTTCATCCCCTACTTTAGAAACAATGTGAACAATTATTTTAAGGGCAAATAAAAAAGATGGTGCAAGACTGGGTGTTTCATTCTGCTATGCGTAAGGTTGCCATGCATAGGAACTAGCTCCACAGCAAACAACAACAAAAAGTTGGTTAAAGACAAAAAAATAGTTTCTACTATTAAGGACTGAAAAAAGTATCTCAGCCAGGAAAAATAAGGATTAACTCTCTCTTACTTCACAAGAAATTGTATTCTCAAATAACTTATTTCCAATTTAGATATATTTGAGGTTATAGCTTTTATTCTTTTCTACCTTCATTAATAAAAAAGATACTAATATCCTACTTTTGTTCATTGGAGTTTACAACTGGGTAATTCATATATTTGACCTTACACTTGGGAATTTACAGCTGATTCATTGATTTTTTTTTTTTTTCATTGACATATTTGACCTTACACTTTGCAAGTCTCCTGAGAGGAAATTTTACAAAATATCATCCTCCCAGATGATGGACAACCTCTGCATTTGGATCGTCTTTGTTAATCTACTACTATTACTCTACCTTCTCATCTAACGATTTATAAATGGCGCCTTCTAAGGTCCCTGAGTGGTGCAGATGGTTAAGCATTCAACTACGAGAAGGAAAGTTGGCCATTTGATCCCACCCAAAGGTTCCTTGGAAAACAGGTCTGGTGCTCTGCTTTTGAAAGGTCACAACCTTGAAAACCCTATGAGGCAGTTCTACTCTTATACACGTGGGTCATCATGAGTCAGAATCAACTCAATGGCAACAAACAACAATGAGACATGCTTTTCCTTATCACAGACAGGTATATTATTTACCTATTTATGTACTTCATGTATCTCTGTGCTATATATGTACACACACACACTTCAAACAACTACGCAAATCTACATCCAGTTACTATATTTTGCATCACTCCTTAATAAAACTATTTTCTTCATTATACTTATTTCTCACAAACTTACATTGTTCATTTATTTGTTTACTTGTTTATTACTCATCTAATCCTCACTGGAATTTAAGTTCCACACAAACATGACCCTTGTCTATAGCGTTCTACACTATATGCCCAGTCTTTAGAACTGTCTGGCACACTGTAAGCACTGAACAATATTTCTTGGATAAAAAAATTAGGCAAAATTTCCTAAACTTAATTGGCCATACAGCCATTTTTCAAGTAATATATTGCATATAACACAGTATGCAATAACACTGGGAAAAACCCTTAAGAAACAATATATACCTCTTCAAGATTCTGCCTTCATGCCCAAGCAGAGTATCAATTCACCTGCATGGTTGAGTTGCTTATTTTTCCTCCAAACTTCTCTCTTACTTATGGGTCACTTTCTTTTAAATTCAACAATTATTTATTCATTCCTTGAGACCATCGAATCCCACTTTTTAAGTACACGTATTTTCTTGAAGGGTAGTACATTTATGGGAATGAGATCATTTTCTCTGACACAGGAATCAAGGGAGTGTGAGTAACCTGGGAAGCTGAAGTCAAGAAAGAGATGAAGGGAAGAAAGTGGCTCCCTCAAAAACAATGGACAAAAGCCTCAAGGACAATCTTTATAAGGAACAGGTCTGTGTTTTGATATTTTTGCATCATACCAGGAAGCATTGTGTGAAGTGAAAAGAATAAAGCAGACATAGTCTAAAAATTTGACAGTGTTGCTTCACCTCATTGAGATTTGTTTTCTTCTTGTAGAAAATGGGGTAAAGGCATACTAACAATATTGTTATTGCTAGGTGCTGTCAAGTTGGTTCTGACTTATAGCAACCCCAGGTACAGCAGAACGAAACACTGCCTCACCCTGTGTCATCCTCACAATCATTCTAACAATACTTGTGACTAGAATTTAGAGAGTTTTAGTATATAAAGAACCTAACAAAGTGTACGCCTCAAAATTGGCCTTCAACAATGGTTAGCTCACTACCCTCACTTAGACAATGACTAATATTCTCACTGATTAAACCAAAGTATCCTCACACAGAAGATCCAAATATGATTTATCTTATTCATTTTAGGATAAAATTTGCATACTTCCTTTAAGTAAATAAAGAAAAGATTGAAGTTGTCAAAGATTTCATTTTACTTGGATTCACAATCAACACCCATGGAAGCAGCGGTCAGGAAATCAAAAGACACATTGCACTGGGTAAATTTGCTGCAAATAAACTCTTTAAAGTGTTGAAAAGCAAAGGTGTCACCTTGAAGACTAAAGGGTGCCTGATCCAAGCCATGGTATTTTCAATCACATCATATGCATGTGAAAACTGGACAGCGAATAAGGAAGACCAAAGAAAAATTGACGCCTTTGAATTGTGGTGTTGGCAAAGAATGTTGAATATACCATGGACTGTCAAAAGAATGAACAAATTTGTCTTGGAAGAAGTACAGTTAGAATGCTCCTCAGAAGACAGGATGGCGAGACTGCATTTTACATACTTTGGACATGTTGTCAGGAGGGATCAGTCCCTGGAGAAGCATATCATGCTTGGTAAAGTAGAGGGTCAGCAGAAAAGAGAAAGACCCTCAACAATATGGATTGATACAGTGGCTGCAACAGTGGGCTCAAGCATAACAACAGTTGTAAGGATGGCGCAGGACCGGGTGGTGTTTCATTCTGTGGTACTTAGGGTAGCTACGAGTCAGAGCTGACTTGACAGCACCTAACAACAACATAGTAACGTAGAAGGACTTGCATAAAGAAGCATTATTGCTGGAAAATATTGCTACATGAGAAAAATATCTGCAACAAATTTGAGGTAATTTTTCCTGGAGGACAAATTGAATCATTAGGACTGAAAGTAAATTTCTTATACAGAGATGTAAACATACCACAGAAAGTATATTTTATTTGCAAAGAGAATATGACTGAGATATAGAAGTTCTGGATTTAAATTCTGTACCTGAGATCTTAGATGTCTGACCTGAGGTAACTAAATTAACTAAACCTCTTTTAGCTTCAATTTGCTTCTCTGTAAGATGGGCATATACTGAAGCTACCAATTGAGTACATAGATGAAATCACCTAACATTCATTTAATGTAAATACATTTACAGAGCAATAGCTTTGGAACCTTACCTTAAGTCTTTGTGTTGAGATTAAATTAAAAAAAAAAAAATGTTTACCTTCATTGTTTCAAATGGCTCCTCAAGTCTTGGTAAGAAAAAAAAAGTCCTTTATAGTCATGAAAAACTGCATGCCACATCACATTTGAGAAAATAAAATCAAATTAAAGGTAAATTCAAAATGTCTGGCTTATATTTTGTGCTGAAAAAAATTCAGAAACATGATACGAATTATTTCTTCTATTAGCGCCTCTTGTTTTTCTTGGTAGATTAGTGGTGAACAACAACAAGAACAACAAAAAATCGGCAGTGGTTCTTTCATTCCCAGCTTTCTATCCTCCCCCCCACCCCCATATATCCAAGAACTTCTTTTCTCTTTTTTGCTTACTACAGGCAAAACCAAATACACAAAAAAAAAAAAAAAGAAGAAGAAGTCCTGAGACCAAGGTGCTGTGGAAAAGCCAATTTCACCCAAGTAACATACGATTGAAGAATTTCATAAAATAGTAGTGAGACTGGAGCAAAGTGTACTCTAGAATCACCAAACAAGGGACTTGCCGTCCTTTCTCTGATGTGTATCCTGAATGTATGCACAATGAGCATTGGAGCCTCAATAAAGTACATGAAAAACTATCAAAAGCACCTATCGAAGGGCCTAACCACCATTAAATGCTCAATAAATGTTAGTTTCTGGGCCTTGTTTTGATCACTGATCTGCAAAACTTGAAAATCCTTTTTCACAGTTTACCTCAGAAATGATCCTTCCTATCTATTCACATCATCACTTTCTGGCATAATGAACAGCCTAAGTTACCCTTGTCTTCAAAAAACTTCTCATGGCATTTTTTACCTCTGTGTTTCTCACTGTATAAATGATAGGGTTTAACATGGGGGTGAGGATTGCAAAAAAGACAGTCACCAACTTGTCCACTGGATAGGTGGTCACGGGACGCATGTAAGTGAATATACAGGGCACAAAGAAAAGTACAACTACAGTAAAATGGGAGCCACAGGTAGAGAGGGCTTTGTGCTGCCCTTCAGAGCCATGGGATTTCAGGGAGCACAGGATGACTATGTAAGAGATGAGTAACATGGAAAAAATGAGCAAGCACATGGCCCCACTGTTGGCAGCCACCACCATTCCAAGTATATAGGTGTCTCTGCAGGCAAGCTTCAGCAGTGGGAAGAGGTCACACATGAAATGGTCAATGGTATTGGGGCCGCAGAAGGGCAAGTTGATCACAAAGAGAATCTGCACTGTGGCATGAAGGATCCCACCAATCCAGGCCACAACCACCAGGAGGTGGCAGAGTCCCTGTCGCATGATGGTAGTGTAGTACAGGGGCTTGCAGATGGCTACATAGCGGTCATAGGCCATGACAATGAGGAGGATGATCTCTGACCCTCCCAGGAAGTGTTCCACAAAGAGCTGAGTCAGGCAGCTGCACAATGAGGTGGTTCTCCTCTGGTAGAGCAGGTCAATGATCATTTTGGGGGTGGTGACGGAGGTGTAAGAGGCATCTATAAAGGACAAGTAGGTAAGAAAGAAGTACATGGGAGCCGAAAGTGTGGGGCTGAAGGAGATGGTGATGACAATAAGCAGATTGGCCAGCACAGTAAATAGGAAAATGCACAAAAAGACAATGAAAAGTATTTTCTGCAAGTGTGGATTCTGTGTGAGTCCCAGGAGAATAAATTCAGTCACATTGTTGGGAGGCATGAGACGCTCCATTAAGGGAATGATGTCTTTCTGAGACCTGAATTGCCTGCAAAAAGATAAAGAAAGATACCTAATTAATGGTG
Source organism: Loxodonta africana (assembly GCF_030014295.1). NCBI lineage: Eukaryota > Metazoa > Chordata > Mammalia > Proboscidea > Elephantidae > Loxodonta > Loxodonta africana. Next base: position 2,164,136 of record NC_087363.1, read on the forward strand.
AAAGGGTTATAGTTTGAATTTCACAATATACAAATAGGGCAGTTGCCATAATTATGCAGCTTGTCCTTAGCACCCTTCACCACGGTAACTGGTTCAATTATTCTTTCCTGCTTCCTCCATGTGCTTTCTCTTTATTTTCAGAGACACCTAATCAACTATAAAGCATCTTCTATAGGGCAACAACTGATGTGTAATTTACTGAGAAAATACTCGGCAATATACATGAGGGGAACTGGATTCTCATCCTGCATCTGCGTCCGTGTGACTTTGCTAAGTCCTTTCCCTACACTTCTGAGCCCTCCTCTGCACCTGGGAGCTTAATAATCGTAACTGTGAAATGTGTCTTGGGAGCGTCTAAGTACTGCACACAGGTAAGAGTTATTCCTTCTTTCAGGAGAATTTGCATTCGAGCCCCCAGTTCTAACTGCAGAATGAAAGACATTATTGTCTCCTGGTCAACAAATATCTATCATAAGGAGACAGATTAGGGAATTTTGTAACCAGTTGGAAACACCCACCACAAAACATATGCTATTCATGTCTGTTTCCTTGCTGTGCCTACTAAAGTGTCAAAGAATGTCTGCAGTGTCTGGCACTTATCAAGTGATGAACGCTTGGTGAATTGACACACTTTCTATACAACGCTATGTAAGAACACACATGCTTCACCAGTCTATAAACCTAGGAACCCAAGTGGTCTGGTCCTTCCACTCTGTTTATTACTACTCTCTATGAGAAAAATAAACTTTTGGAAGGTAGCGGCATTCCAGTTTGATGTTTCCAGCAAATTTTGTGGGGTGAGTTGAAAATATTAATTGGCTCTAGGAAACAGCATATTACCACATCACTGACTGTCAAGATAATTACAATTTTGGCTGATTAATACTGTTTATTTTATAAAATTATATTGCAATGTAATTTAACTTAGTTCCACTCAGTAAAATTACAGCCTTAATAAAATCAGATAAAACAACCAACCAACCAAACCTCTTGGATAGGTTTTCAGTCCACGAAGCTCTATCAAGAAAAGGGAATCCTTATTTCCAAAGTTTTAAGAATAGAATTTTAAGTTGGAGAAGAGAAAGAAATATATTTTTGGTAAGATAAATAAAATGTTGAGTATATATGAATATATACATACATATATATATATGTACATGCAAACCTATAAAATCTACTTATTACATGTTCACTCATTCAATAGATATTTATTAGACTCTCATTATGTACATTAATATATATGTTTGACTACATGAAGTCATGAAAAAAGTCCTTGTTACTGCTTTAGTGATACCTCTCCCTAGCACTTTATTAGCGAAGAGCAATGGCTCATCCATCCATGAGATGAATGATCCTCCTATGTCTTTTGTGCTCCTGCTATATGAATTCTTATGCCTTCTTCTCCCATCCTGCCCATCACGTCCATCATCTGTCACTCTTAGTTACAAGATTTTGCATTATTTATAAAGCAAGGATAATCATCCCATATTTGGAAGCATAAAGTTCCCAGAGAAAAGAAAAGGGAAAATATAAAGTAAAATTTATTCTGCAAAAATTATGTATCTTCTTTTCAAAGATAATCAGATAAAGGGCTTTTATTTTTTAATTAGCCAAGATGAAAATCTTACACCTATGTGAAAACACAGTGCAGCAGCTTCTCTGCAATATCCTTATTGCGAAGTGGACTCCCCCCAAAAGAGTATAATGTACATAATGGAAAAATAAGGCATTATGTATAAAAAGTGGTTTAAAAATAGCTATGAAGAAATAGAAATCACTGCCTTTTTTCTTTGGTGCAATAATACTCCTCCTAGGAATAAACCCTTGAAAATATTTTAAAAGGAGAAAAATTGTTATGTACAAATATGTTCAACACAATTATTATTAACAAACCAATAAAAAATAAAACTGTATGACATGTGCAGCATTAGAAAAAAGGTGAGGCCAAATATTTTGCATTTCATGAAATGGTGTATAACTTTTAAAAGGGATTTTTTTTTTTTTTAAGAACTGTGTAATGTCATAGGAAAACTCTTCTCATCATTTAAGTGGGACAATTTGCATCTGAATTTGGACATCTAATTTGATTCTAACTAATTTAAATATATTTCAATTGAAAGAAAGGAAAATAATTTGAAATGTTGTTATTTGGTTGTGGGAGGCGGGGTGGAAGGTGACCATACAGTTCAAAAAAAAAAAAATTTTTTTTTTAAGGTCCGTTTAAATCTGAGATTCTATAATTATATTCTTTTCTCAAAAAAAAAAAAAATTCTCACCTATGATCTTATCTGACACAGCTTCATGCCCAGGTCCCCAAGCCACTGTTAAATCACCCGGACAGAAATAAGGAATAAGTAAAGTTGTAAGATTTAAAGTGCCAATAGCTCAGCTACAATAAATCTCTTTGCTGATTTATAAATGGCACCTTTGCATAATGCCTTTCTCTTGAGGCTTGAAAGTATTACCACATATCCTATTTGCAGGCAATTTCTCTGAAGTTTCTTAGCTGTAGCTAATGAGACCTCAGGAGTATTTCATCATCATTAGCAGAACTTGCCAACCACCCAATTATTTCCAGTTACCTAAATGAACATCAGAGGAGAACTTTTATAAGAATCCATCTTTAATTTTTAAATTCTTCCCTAAGTCTACAAGAAGAAAAATCACATGACAAGAGAAAAAAATGAGTTGACCACTTAAGAATAAATGAAAAGATATTAGAATCTGGATATTTTGATAGCAAATTAGCTTAGTGGGCAGTTTCTAGGTGTTTGGCATTATATAAACAGCTGCTTTTTTTTTTTTTTTCATCTTAGTTATCTAGTGCTGCTATAAGAGAAATACCACAAGTGGAGAGCCTCAACAAAGACAAATTTATTCTCTCTCAGTCTAGGAGGATAGAAGTCCAAATTCTGAGTGCCAACTCTAAGGTAAGGCTTTCTTTCTCTGTGGTTTCTGGAGGAAGCTCCTTATCATCAATCTTCCCGTAGTCTAGGAGCTTCTCTGTGCAGGAACCTCAGGTCCAAAGAACGCACTCTGCTCCTGGCATTGCTTTCTTGGTGGTATGAGTTTCCCAGGTCTCTCTGCTCACTTCTTTCTTTTCTATCTCAAAAGAGATTGTCTCAAGACACAATCCAATCTTGTAGATTAAGTCCTGCCTCATTAACATAACTGCCACTTATCCCATCTCATTAATATCCTAGAGATAGGATTTACAACACATAGGAAAATCACTTTAGATGACAAAATGATGGACAATCACACAATACTGGGAATCATGGCCTAGCCAAATTCATACACATTCAATTCAATCCATGATATTCCACACTTTGGCCTGCAAAACTTCATGTTCTCGCCACATGTAAACCACATTCACCCCATTGTATCATAGCAAAAGTCTTAAGCTACTCCAAGTCCCAAATCCAAAAATTCTTCCTCATCTGCAAAATCTAGAATAGAAGCTATCTGCTTCCAAAGTACAATGGTGGAACAGGCACAAACTAAATATTTCCATTACAAATGGAAGAAATTGGAAGGAGAGAAGGGATAACAGACACCATGCAAGTCAGCAGAACACATTACATTTGCCCTTAAGGCTTTGAAAATAATCCTCTGTTCTCTGAGACCATTTACACAAAGGCCCTATCCTCCAGATCTAGCTATTGGCCATGCTTTCTAGATTCTGAGTGGAGGTCTCTCGGCCCTGGGCCTCTGTTCCACCTTCCAGGACCACTGGGACAGCAACTCTGCTCCTTGAGCCTTAGGCACACCATTCTCCTAGTCCATCTGAGTGGTGACTCCACTCTTAGAAATACCAGAGGCCATGGCTCCACCCTTTGAGACCCCAGAGGTTGTGGCCATACCCTTTGAGACTGAGGCAGCTTGTTTTCCTGTGTTCCTTGTCTTTTCAGCTTCTGCCTCCTGGTTTCTTGTCCTCTCAGTCCCTAGGGCCTCACAACCCATATCTGCCCTGCTGGGGAAAGTTTTCCAGAGCTCTGTAGCTCCGCTGATAAGTATCTGGAGGCACCCTACTCTGCCAAGAAGCCTACTGCCAAAGGCCCTCAGCTCTCTCGCTCCGTGGGTGGGCTCCAGTGTCATCTCATGCTGGACTCCTTGTTCTGCCACTGCTGGTTCTCTGCCGCTGCTTCTTGCCATCTGTGCCATCTCCAGTGTAGCAGCTCTCTTCATTTCCCTCTGAATCCTCTATACATTAACTGTTTCAAAACTGCTTCCATATTTTAGGTATCTCTTTTTTTTTTCTTAGAGCAGTACCCCACTCTTGGTACCAAATTCTTAGTTGTCTATTGCTGCTATAACAGAAATACCACAAATGGGAGGCTTTAACAAAGAGAAATTTATTCTGTCACATTCTGGGAGGCTAGAAGGCCAAATTCAGGGTTCCAGCTCTAAGGGGAGGCTTTCTCTGTCCTTGGGTTCTGGGCAAAGGTCCTTGTCATCAATCTTCCTGTGGTCTAGGAGTTTCTCTGTGCAGGAATCACAGGTCCAAAGATGTGCTGTGCCTCTGGCATTGCTTTCTTGGTGGTATGAGACCCCCATGTCTCTCTGCTCAACTCTGTCTTTTCTGTCTCTAAAGAGGATGGCTCAAGACACAATCTAATCTTGTAGATTGAGTCCTGCTTCATTAACATAACTGCCATTAACACCATCTCATTAACGTCATAGGGACAGGAATTACAACACATAGGAAAATCACATCAGATGACAAAATGGAGGAAAATCACATAATACTGGGAATCATGATCTATCCAAATTGATACACATGTTTTTGGGAAACACAATTCAATCCATGACATGTATGTAACTATCTGACTTTTTAATTCTTCTCTATAATATTATGTGTCTTTATCAAGCCACCCTTTATGTGATTCATAATTTTTAAGTGCTGTATTCAGGTATACAGGAAGAGACAGACATGATCCCTTCATACTGAGTATATTGTTAAGTACTTCCTCATAGCAGTTGATTCTCTAATCCTGGAATTAGACTAATATGATAATGAGGAAATAATTTCATGTCTTGAATTGTTTATACACAGAAATAGTTTATCCACCGAGCCATTTTCTGCAGCCTTTTAAATTGAGTCAAACACTAGCCCTATGTAATGGGAATGACACAGCTATCAATATTCACATTTTATAACCAGGAAAACTAAGACAGGGAATCAGGAAATTGACTGCCAAGGTAAAAGAAGAAACTAACCCTCCTGAATCCTGGTTCAGGATTCTTATTCTTAGATTATTGTTTTACAGCAGAAGTGTCATGGCACATTTATGTTGACATCCATTTTGAGTACATTGCAAGTCACCTATTAAAAATAATAAAATGCCAATGTTTGAAAAATTATTTTTAAAAACAAAATAAATTCAGTTCAGAAACATTCCTATACAGGACCACATTTATTCAACTATGTTCAACTGTGCTGTTTAAATAAAAGGAAAAATAAATTGCGTTTAGCTTCTGAATTGGTTCAAGAGGGTACAGTCACTGTGAGCAGCATGTGTAGTGGGAGAAAAATAATTTAAGAAAGCTGTCTGTGACCATGTGACTAACCTTATTTTGACTAAACATCTGACTATTATAGTGCTTGTCATGGCAGGTTCTATAGTTTGACAGGGAATGTGAAACTATACAAAGAACTATAATGAATATGGATTTCCATCTGTGAAAATGTCTTCAACTTTGTCTTTCAACTCTGGAATGAAAGTACAGAGTCAGAATTAGTCAAATTAGCATGTACTTCCAAGGTCATTTTGGCCATTCTCCTAAAAGATTGAAATCCATTCACAGTGACCCATTAAATTGTCGTCTAATCTCTATTAAGCAACTAAAGTGGTGAGGAGAGAGATTTCTTTAGACTCCCTTACACCTGTCTAGTCTAGTTCTGCATGGCTTAGAGTAGTATGAAATAGAGAAAGGGAAGAGTTTATGGTTGTTCTTGTTAGTTGCCTTCAATTTGGCTCCAACTCATGGCAACCCTATGTATAATGGAACAAAACACCGTCCAGTCTTTCACCATCTTCAAAATCTTTGATATATTTAAGACCTTTTTTTGGCTATTGTGACAATCCATCTCATTGAGGGCTTCCCTTGTTTTCACTAACACTTTACTTTACCAAAAAAGATATCCTTTTCTAGCAGTTGGTTTTTCCTGATGATGTGTCAAAAGTAAGCAATCAAAAGTTTCATCATCTTTATTTCTAAGGACCATTCTGATTGTATTTATTCTAAGACTGTTTTGTTTACTTTTCTTGCAGTCCAACGTATATTCAGTATTCTTCACCAACACCACAGTTTGAATACATCAATTCTTCTATGGAGTTAGGTCTAAATCAGTCAGGGTTGGCTCTGAAGGTAATTTTTCAAAAGGGGTGTCCCTGAAGCTATATCAGAAAAGCTTGTTTCCAGAATACAATTCCAAGGAAAGTGTGGAAAAAATACTGGATAGACAGTAACATGGATTTTCAAACTGGAAGATAAATTAGAATAAAAACAGGAGAAATGAAATATGCATCAGATCACAGTTTGGAAGATACCAGTTGAGCTACAGTTTCATGTTTGACAGATTTAGGGACTGATTCCACATCAAAAAGAAGTGTGACTGCCAAAGTGTTCATCTTATGGCCAACTTCATACATTTCAATCAGCAGAGGTCCATGTTTTCAAGGCAATAAAACCTTCAAGAGCAGAGGTCTTACCCTCAATTATTTACTCCAGGCCAAAGATTCTTTCATTAAAAGAAAACATCTCCTGAGCTGTTTACCAAAAATGGAAATGTTTAGGGTGGTGGGCTGTGGCCAACTCTTGGCCTATAGAAATATAATCTCTTATGACTCTTCCAATTTTACTTCTTCCAAATGAAGTAGAATCAAATATAACAATATTTAAGGAAATAAAAATGGAATGAACAAAATCAAAGAGCTTGGAAACACCTCTTAAGTTACCTAACTAAACTACGTGTAAATATAGGGAGACCTACTATTTTTTTTATATAAGATCATATAATGAAATGGTGGCACCCCAAAAAAGCCCCACTGCCATCACACAGTAAGGAAAAACACCAGTGTCTACTGATTCTTAAGCTGGTGTTCTTACCCTCCACTGTGTTTCACAGTCATAATATCTTGCTAATTATTGTTGCATCTTAGAGTCCTCTGACTTCTCGAATAAAACATATGATACCCATGAGGTATATCTTAGAGTCCTCTGACTTCTCGAATAAAACATATGATACCCATGTCAAAGTGTCCTATAAAGACATCTATGGCATACATTCATCTTGTGGCCGCAAACTTCATTTTTTAAAAGAACCAAAACTTATTTGCAACAAAGTCTTATGAGTTAGGTAAGTTCTTTAGCCTGGAAATCTTCCTTTGACCAACTGAGGAGTAATGATTTCTCTTTTCTTGTATGCCTTATGCTTAAGCCATCTCTGGAAGCAGTTTGCAAAGAGGAGTCTCAGACATATACTTAATAATGTTAGACACAAGTAACAATGTAGTGAATTTTTAATAGTGAAATTGATATGTTACAATGTGTTTTGGGGAAAAAAACGGCACTTAATTACCACTAAGGGGCCATGGTGACCCAGTGATTAAGAGCTAAGTCTGTTAACAAAAAGGTCAGCAGTTTGAATACACCAGCTGCTCCTTGGAAACCCTGTGGGGCACTTCTACTCTGTCCTATAAGATCACTCTGACTCGGAATCAACTCAATGGCAATGGGTTTTTTGTTTGTTTCTTTGTTTAAATGACTTCAAATCTAATAAAATGTAACTTTCTATGACACATGGAACCCTGGTGGAGTAGTGGTTAAGAGTTTGGCTGCTAATCAAAAGGTAAGCAGTTCAAATATATCAGTCTCTCTTTGGACTTAGGGTACTATAGGGTGGCTGTGTATCAGAATCAACTTGATAGCAACAAGTATGACATAAAATTAAAAAATAAAAAAACAGACCATAACTAAGTACTAGCACAAAAGAATTACATATATAATGAAAAAGTCACAGGATGTGAAGTGAGAATATTTGAGCTCAAGGCTGATTTATTTGTTCTATGATCTAATTATTGAAATTTTATGACCCAACTTTTTTTTTCCAGTAAAATAATAACATTAACTAAATTTCAATGTTATAGGGTCATTGTGACCACCAAAGGACACTTTAAAATTTCACTTAGGTTTAAATACAATTAATTTTATTACTGACAACTTTTACTTGACAGAACAAGAAGCCCATATAATTTTAAACATTGGTATACTGTCAGTGTGTTGAGAGAGTATTAGCAAGTATTTTCTTTCTAAACTGTATTCTGCACTGTCCTAGATACCAGTAGCCAATATGGGTTCTGAGTAACAACAGCTTACATGTGCAAGTCAGTTATAAAACTCTGCAATTAGAGAAGAGAATTTTCAATTTGCAACAAAGCAAGAAAGGCTTCGATATAAAATAAAGGCTGCCTTTGATCCTGATACAATTTGAAATGGTTGAAAGAATATGGGATTTGTAATTAGAACAAATGCAGATTTAAATAGCTCTGCCTCTGACCTTGGGCTGATCATTTAGCCCTTTTTAGCTTAATTTTTGTCATCTGTAAATCAGAATAATTGTCGCAAAGTGCAATGTGAAGGATCACTTTTGTGTGGCCTGTCTAGCCACGGTCTTGTAACTCCCCGCAGCACTCCGTGGTAGGGTAATTGTGGCCCACCAAAGGGATTGGTCAGTTTTGCCACCCAACTGGGCTTGAAATGAGCCACACCAAATGGGATAAAGAAGAGATCCCACCGCCACCAAAGAATAACAGCCAGAAGCCAGCACATCCTTTGAACCTGGGGTTCCTGTGCTAAGAAGCTCCTGGAAGAAAGAGACCAACAGAGACAACGAGCTATAACCCTGAAGATGGTGAGAAGTGGTGGGAAGAAAGAACTGGCAGGTGAAGGCTTGGTGGGCTTCCTGGCCCATGAAGAAAGTTGAGTGCCTTTGGGCAGATGCCTAGGACCAGGGAGAGGTGTGCCTGTGAACACAGCTGGGAAGAGGCTGTCCTGATGGAAGGAGCTGTATCTTGAATGTTCTTGGACCTGAATTGTAACTGATACTTCCCTATTAAACACCATAATCGTGAGTATTGTCTGTGAGTTCTGTGTGGCCGTTGCAATGGATTACCAAACCCAGCAGAGAAGTAGAGAGTGTCATGCAGGGACAGTTGGTATCAGAATTAGTAAAGATGGCGGAGAAAGGAGGCACATCTGACTTCCACAAGGAATCAGGCTTGGGCTGTTGGTTTTGATTCTCCTTTCCCCTTGTGAAGTTAGAGGAGGTCAGACACCATCTCCATGCCATTCTTGTGCAAAGGTCCTTTCAGAGTTAAGTGATATAGGTGGGAAAGAGTTATATATATACATACATATATGCATATGTATATATACACCCACACAAACCCACATACATGTATATGTAACACAAAAATATAAAGATTATGATAGAAATAAAATCTTCATATTGGGTCATTTATTATCTGAAATTACATTTCTTTTCAATAATATTTTGATAGCATATTTTACTTCTGCATTCCTTACTGTGTAGATAATTGGATTTAACATGGGAGTGACAAGGGTATAGAATACAGTTATGGCTTTATCCACGGAGAAAGTGGTCGCATATACATAAAAATACAGGGCACCAAGAACAAGACAACAACAGTGATGTGGGAGCTACAGGTAGAGAGGGTCTTTTTCCTTCCTGCAGAGCTGTGAATCCTCAACGAATAAAGGATGAAGACATAGGACAGCAACAACATTACAAAGGTAATCACAGACATTACCCCACCATTGGCAGCAATCAGGAGACCAACAAGGAAATTGTCTGTGCAGGCAAGTTGTATCAGGGGGAAGATGTCACACACGAAGTGATCCATAATGTTGGGGCCACAGAATGGGAGCCAGAAAGTGACAAGAATCTGTCCAATAGAGTGGACAAAACCCACTGTCCAAGACACCCCCACCAAAAGGCAGCATACATGGTGGTTCATGATGGTCACATAGTGCAGAGGTCTACAGATGGCCACATAACGATCATAGGCCATGACCACAAGGAGGGCAATCTCAGAACCACCTAAGAAATGTTCAATAAAGATCTGTGTCATGCAGCCATTGAAGGAGATGGTTTTTGTCTCAGAGAGCAAGTCAGCTAGCATTTTAGGAAGTATGGAAGAGGAGTAGCAGGCATCTATCAAAGATAAGAAGGCCAGGAAGAAATACACTGGGGCTTTCAATGTCTGACTGCAGATTATAGTGCCCACAATGAGCAGGTTTCCTGAGACGGTGACAATGTAGGTGATAAACAAAACAACTAGAATTCTCTGCATCAGAGGATTCTGTATAAGCCCTATTAGAATTAAATCGGTCACATTCATCCTGTTTTCTTTCATTTCAGTGCTGATGATGAACACAGATATTGGGATTATCCTGTAAAGACAACATTCTTAATAGCTGAGTGATAAGCATTTCATATTTTGTGTTTTCAAATAAGACTGAAGCATTTTAATAAATAAACTGTTTTCCTTCATGGCATACAGTAAGAGAAAAAAAATATGCTTTTTCTATTTTACAAAAAGATTAGAACCATTGAGGCTGTCTAATACAGCTTCTTCTATTGGTGCTGGAATCCCACCTACAACATCTTGTGACAAGTGGTCACTGGGCATTTGCTGGAGGACATCCAGGCACAGGGAGCTCATCACATTATAAATTCCTTCTCAGCCAGCAAGAAATGTTAGAGAACTCATATATGTGTGTGTGTGTGTGAATCCCTGGTGGTACAATGGTTAAGCACTCGGTTGCTAAACAAAATATTGGCACTTCAAACCTACCAGTCATTCCGTGGGAGAAAAGACCTGACCATCTGCTCCCATAAAGATTTCAGCCTAGGAAACCTTATGGGGCAGTTCTACTGTGTCAATTATGGTTGCTGTGAGTCAGAATCAACCACACAACACACAACAAAAATGACACACACACATATATATACACAAGTGTGTGTTTGTGTAAGTATATATATATATACATATACGTATACATATACGTACCTGTATACAAGGAGCCCTGGTGGAGCAGTAGTTAAGAGGTATGGCTGCTAACCAACTATTGATTCTGGTTTCACACACTGTTGATACACAAATTAAGACCAAACCACCTGGCTCTTCCATTCAAAAAAGAGCCCTTTAAATAGGCCACAGAGAAACAAAGCTGTACCTGCCTTCTTCAGCTCTTTATCCCCAGATCTACTTTAATGTTTGACTCAGAGTGGTAGTCAATAAATATTAAGTGTGCAAACAAGTTGGAAGACAATTTACTTATTTCTCCTGTGTTTTCTTTTTCCAAAATAGGAGTGTTCACCATCTTACCTAGAAAAACAATTAAATACAGTGTTGGAAAGTGAGCTAGATATACTCCTCTCAGCCCTTCAGATCTGTTCTCACTCTTCTGCTCCATGAAGGGCTTCCATGGTGTTCCTCAACCAGGCCTCCTTCTTCTCTGGCCAAAAGGAAGTGCTAGATAAATGTTAGGAGGACAGGGTGGGAAGAAAAGAATGTCAGGGTTTATTCTCCTGGGTCCCTCCCGTGGTTTATCAGTTACAGGGTACCTTTAACTTGGGTTACAGCTCTTGTTGGATGGATATCTCCTACAGTTATATTTCCTTTTGTAGTAATTTCTTCCCCTTGTTACCTCAGGCCTCCTGGTGGTAATGATTTCCTACTGGTAGCTAGCCCTGGCAAGCTTTATCATCACCCTTAATTAATTTCCTTCATACCTTGATAAATAATCTTCATTAAAATTTTTTTAATCTTCCTTTTTGAGCATGCTGTTTCCTGTTAGGACTCCAACGGATATGGAAAGTTTGTATTTTTTCTTGGTAAATAATAGAAATAATTGAAAAAATTTTAGGTTATTTAAAAATTATCTCTACTTCTTTTGATGTATAGGTGCTAAATAAATTTAACTTCCATGAGAAAAAAATTGTGAAAGACTTTGAAATATAAAAAGACTATTGGCTATCTTCAATGAAAAGCTGTGTGTTGTCTATAGCACTCCCCTTGGGATTACATGATTCTATAAGGATTATGCCTTTCACTGTCTTTGAGCTATTTTACAACTCTTCCAGTTATAGAAAACTGATAATGCAAATAATTCTTGTCCATAAAATTGAAAATATTGTCTGATGGGGGTTCAATTGATTTCCCTTGGTTATTGTGGATAAAGTCAGTTTTGCATCTATTTGTAAATTCATGACACATCCCTCAATGAACAAATGTGCTACACTGGATTCTCCTTTAAATGGTTTATAACATACTCCTGGTTCCCTCCTTAATTAATGTGTTAAACAAAAACTTTGTCATGTATTCATTTTATATTTGTATGAGAGCCATGATTTTATATTTTTTGGAAAAGTCTTTTGTCTTCGTGTATTAGAATTACTTAGACAGAAAGCTGAAAAAACTCTCAAAAATCCTGATCCTCTTTCTCTCTGTGTTATTGCATCATGGGTTTTTCTGTATTATTTTATTGGGGGGGGGAGTTGTTTTAATTCATTTATAAAATCTCTTTTTGAGACTTTGAAATCAAATGTAAACAAGATACGATATTAAAGAACATTTTATCAGCCCCTCTAACTCCGTTCCCAAACAAAATTAGAGAAAATGAATGTCATGGATTAAATTATATCCCCCCCAAAATGTGTGTATCATTTGGGCTGGGGCATGATTTCCAGTTTTGTGTTGTTGTCTTCCATTTTGTGACTGTAATTTTATGTTAAAAAGGATTAGAGTGGGATTGTTACAGCCTTACCCAGGTCACATTCCTGATCCAAAGTAAACGCAGATTCCCTGGCATGTGTTCTGCACTAGCTTTTAGCTCTCAAGAAATAAAAAGGAAAGGGAAGCAAGCAGAGAGCTGGGGACCTCATACCACCAAGAAAACTGTACCTGGACCAGAGTGTGTATCCTTTGGACCCAGGGTCCCTGTGCTTGAGAAGCTGCTCAACCAGGGGAAGATTGATGACAAGAAATCTTCCTCCAGAGCCAACAGAGAGAGAAAACTGGCCCCTGGAGCTGACATCCTGAATTTGGATTTGTAACCTACTAGACTGTGAGAGAATAAATTTCTCTTTGTTAAAGCCATCCACTAGTGGTAGTTCTGTTATGGCAGCAGCGGATGACTAAAAAAAACTAAAACTAAGATAATGAATATACTTATTAATCAAAATAAAACCTATGGAGTCTAGGGAGAGGTGGGGGAGAAGGATTATCTAATGAAATATAGTTTTGAGGTCCATTTAATAAGCCATTTACCAAATATTTATTAATCATCTATTATGTGCCCAACACTCTAGAAAGTTGAGAGAGAGCAGTGAACAAACAGATAAAGTCTCTACACTCAACGTAGCATACATTCTAGTAAGGGGAGACAGAAAATAAGGTAGTAAAAAAGAAAGTAGATAGTATTTCAGATTGTAACATCTGCTATGGGAATATTAAGCAGGGTAATGGATATTTGGAATCTGGGGGTGGGGTGTTATTTTCTATAAGGTAGTCAGAGTAGGCTTCTTTGAAAAGGGAACATGTAAACTAGACTAGAAAGAAGTGAAGAAGGATGCAAGAAGACATTTAAGGAAAGAACATTCGGACCAAAAAAAAAAAAAATCAGGAACTGAAAACACTCTGAGGAGGGAATGTGGTTGGCATCATTGTCTAAAGGAGGTCAGTGTGGCTGTAGTGGAATGAACAAGGATTGATAAGTGGCAGTTTTCATAGGGCTTTGTAGATCATTTTAAGGTGTATGAATTTATTCTAAGTGAAAAACAAAGCCATTGAAAGGTTTTGCACAGCAAAATGGCATGGTCTGACTGAATCTTAGAATTGATCGTTCTGGCTGTTGTGTGGGGAAAAGACTATAGAGGGGCAATAGTAGAAGCAGGGAGATTATTAGTTAAGAAGATATTGTAACTCTTCAGCAGAAACTTGATGGTGATTTGCACCAGGATGGGCGTAGTGGAGGTAGATGTATGATGACGGTAGCTTCAATACTACCTGCTGATGGACTTGATGTGGGGTTTCAGAAAGAAAGAAGAGTAAGAATTATTCCAAAGTTTTGGACTTCACCCCATGAAGGGCATTGTTGACCTTTATTGAGACTACTTCACGTACAGATGCCATGATTAACGTGGCTAACGTTTACTTGGGTGCCTTTGAAATGCCAGGCACGTTTAATCCTTGTATCAACATTGAGTCATACATTGTTATTATCTTTATTTAGTAGATGAAATAACTAAGATAGAGGGTAAGGAAGTTTTTGGATGTTAGTAAGTCGTAACCCTAGTCTTACACTGAAATAAAGAGTTAGCAAAGGTAATTCTGTAAAATGTGTTTAACCTCTGAACCTCTCAACTATTTTTCTGTCAAATGAGGACAACTAGCTTGAAGGATGGCTGTGAGAGTGTCAAGACTACTAGCTCTCCAATTGGCCCAAAGTAGAGGCACCATCAATATCAACTACTTTTATTCTTATTGAAATTTTTATGTTTACTGCCTGTGAAATTTCATAACATATGACTGTGACTATTAAAATTATATTGTTCATTCTATGAGGCTGTATGTGTGCCACCCAAAAGCAACTACTTATAAAAAAGGATGAGGACACATTTTACTCTCATTTATCTGCAAGGTTTTTAAGAACCTAGCATAAGCCTTTTATTTTTTTTCTTCTTTATCAAAGTGATTGTAAGGTATTTCACACACACATGCACACACACCACCACCAACACCACCACCATAAGCACCACCACTATCACCAGAATTAATGGTTAATTTTGGCTTTGAGTAGATAGAGGCAAAATCTGTCACACGATTAGTGTTTTAATATGAAGGTGAAATCTAATTTTATGACATCAATATATAGATTTTCTTACAAGGCTGTCACTCACTGATGCCCTCCCCTTCAATCCCACCTTTTTTTTCCTTATTGCTAAGCATTCCCCATCCCCCAAAAGATCTCTGCTGTCCACTGGTCTCCAACCCTTTCTCATACTTCCTTCTTATCTTTACCTCCATTTTTCAGATCTCAGAGTGAGTCCTGAGGAAATTAAGGACTGAAGAAATTAAGCCTAGTTTCCCCACAGGTCATACGAAAATGTTTCATAAATTGTATAAAGGTTAGGCATTATTATTACATGCATTGATCAAAAACTAATATTAAATGATTGCTTCTTATATTCTTATACGGTAGGCACTGTGCAAAGCACTTCACACAAATGACCTCTTTTAATTTTTTTTAAAGCACTATATAGAGTAGGAAGGTTATTCTTTCTATTTTACATGTAGGAAAATTGAGACAAAAAGAGTTAGCCTTTTACCCCAGAACATATGGTTAGTGAAGAGCAGGTTGGAGGATCTAATTCAGCTCTCTCTGGCCTCAAATCCTGCTCTTGACCTTGACTCCATGTTATCTCCCATGTAAGAACTTACCTGAGTAGTTAATATGATCCTTCTTTATTATTTGTCTATCAACAAAGGCTTTAAGAAGGCTCTCATCCTAACTTGTGGAGGCATAAAAATGGATTCAAAAAAACACTTAGGAATTTGAACTATGCCTATCCCTCTACTTCCCCTGAGAATTTTCCATCTTCCCTCTCAGGAGAATTTAGAACTACTTACATACTTCTTTGGGGCCCTAGTGCCACAGTGGTTAAGAGCTACAGCTGTTAACCTCAAGTATGGGAGTTCAAATCCACTAGTCACTCTTTGGAAACCCTATGGAGCAGTTCTACTCTGCCCTGTAGGGTCACTACGAGTCGAAATAAACTCAAAGGCAATGGACATATACTTATTTATTTAAGTCAGTCAGCAATGCATTACTACCCCTGTCCAAATAATATTTCTAACCCATCCTAAATTCATCATTAAAAGTAAGTAGGCCCCTGAGTGGCACAAACAATTTTCATTTGACTACTAACCTAAAGGTTGGTGGTTTGAACCCACCCAACAGCTCCAAGGATAGGCCTGATGACCTGCTTCTGTAAAGATTACAGCCAAGAAACCCCTATGAAGCAGTCCTACTCTGTAACACATGGGGTAACCATGAGGTGGAATCAGTACAATGGCAACAAGTTTGATTTTGATTTATTTTTTTATATTGAGCACTTAGTATTTGCAATCCACTTTCACATTTAAACTCAAAAACCTCATGTGTATATTATTCCTGATTCATAGATGGGAAAGCCGAGGCTCAGAATACTTCATTTCACTTGCATAGTGTGGTGTAACTACTGAGCAGTAGAACTAAAAGCCACCTTATTCTGTTTCAGTTCCATTATGTGTTCTATTTAACTTAAGAGTTCTCCAAAATCAGTAGTCTCTGAAAAGAGTTGGACCACATTCCCTACTGAGCAGAGTAAAATCCTATTCATATGACATTATAACGAGAATTTTCTGAGAATTTAAGTACATACAGGCCAGAATGTGATTATATATGAATAGGCAGATAGATGATAGATGACAGATAGGAAGATAAATGGATGAATAGATGGATGCATGGATGTATGGATGGATGGATAGATGGATGAATGGATTGGTTGGTCGGTAGCCTGGTCTGTTGGTCGGTTGGAAGGTAGGTAGGTAGATAGATTCTTTTCATTTTGCAAATGAGGAAACTGAGACTGAGAGAAGAAACAGACATTTACAAAATTGCACGTTCAGACTGTGGTAGACTAAGGATAAGTATTCAGATTTCCTGAGTCTCAACCTGTTTATCGTTTCCCTACATGGAATAGCTGATATTCTCACTTGTTACAGAGTAATTCATACAAAAGGTATTGCTTTGTTTGTCTAATTGATCTATATAATTGCTTCAATAACTGTAATGGATTGAATTGTGTGCCCCAGAAATATGTGTCAACTTGGCTAAGCCATGATTTCCAGTATTGTGCAATTGCTCGCCATTTTGTCACCTGACATGATTTTCCTATGTGTTGTAAATTCTATCTCTATGATGTGAATGAGCTGGGATTAGAGGCAGTTACGTTAATGAGACAGGACTCAATCTACAAGATTAAGTTGTGTTTTAAGCCAATCTCTTTTGAGATATAAAAGAGAGAAATGAACAGAGAGACAGAGGGGCCTCCTACCACCAAGAATGTAGTGCTAGGAGAAAAGTATGTTCCTTGGACCCGAGATCCCTGCACTGAGAAGCTCCTAGTCCAGAGGAAGTTTGATAATAAGGACCTTCTGACAGAGCAGACAGAGAGAAAAGTCCTTCCCTGAGCACCAATGCCCTGAATTTGGACTTCTAGCCTCATACACTGTGAGAGAATAAACTTCCGTTTGTTAAAGCCGTCCACTTGTGGTACTTCTGTTATAGCACCACTAGATAATAATACAGTTACCCTCGTTGGTTTCCAAACGATACCAGCCTTTTGGGAAATGAGGAAGTTGAAAGATCATAAGCAAATATAGTCTTTGAATTTGTTCTAAAGGATTTATCATATAAAGACAAATCACAAAATGTAAAGATCAATGGTATGGAATTTTTAAGCTTCTATTTTCCACATATATTAAATCTGTCTTTCCAGCTTTTTCCAAGACAAGTAAGTAAATTAAATTTGAATGTGATAAGAATCACCCCCACATCCTTCAAATATCTTTGGTAACCTACAAACACAAACTATATATTATGGAAAAGAATGGATAATTCGGAAAGCAGAACCAAAATCTCAAAGGTATTTTGGGACAAGATGCATGGAAAAATCACTACCAGAAGTCCTGGACAGATAACCAAGAATCTGGAAATAACGTGTCTAAATAGGTTGTCAAAATTTCTATGGAACATCACTTCTGTCCACCTCTCATGTTTCCCCTTTTTGAACGTAAGTTTGTATAGAAGTTATCCCATAACTGTCAGAGTGGGCGGGAGGTGGGGGGGCAGTGGGGATGAAGAAGCAGATAATGTATCTCTAGTTCATAGGTCTTCAGAATGAATGGAACTACACCTCAGGAGTCTCATCCACACTTGGACATGATTTAGATGATAAGATACTGACCCTTAAGTCAGAACTCGATACTGTATTTGGATGAGGGTTGAGAGAGGTACCTTGTGAAAGGGGACAGTGAGTATATTTTTCTTGTGGAGGAGATGTACATTGTTGAGGCCAAAGGACATATTGTGGCATATTATATTTCTATCACTTTATATCCTGTTATATATTCTTTTCCAGAACATTGCCACTTCCTCCTCAAATGGTGGCATCTATGCCCTTTCTATTTGAACATGGAAGGGAATTTATGACTCTGGGGACTAATAGGATACGACAGAAGTGATTCTATGTGGCTTCCAAGGTTAGATAAAAAAAGACAATGCGCTTCTACCTTGCTCACTTTCTTGGTACACATACTTTTAGAGCTCTGATTCACCACGTAAAAGTCCCCATGCTTGAGAGACTATATGGACAGACAACATAGAAATAGAGGGAGATGCCCAAACAATGCCAGTTATTCCAGCCATCACTTTTCAAGACTTTCAAGACCAGGTACCAGATATATGATAAAGAAACCTGTTAGATGACCTCATCCTCAATCACTTCTGATTTTAACCTCATGAGAAACCATGAACCGGAAGTACCCAGCTGAGCTGCTTACAGATTCATGACCTAGAGAAACCATCTGAGATAATAAAGTGATCGTTGTTTTCAGCCACTAAATTTTGGAGCAATTTGTCACACAGTTATAGTATCTGAAACAATACAGTAATTTAAACACTATCGTATTGGCTCATAGATAGACAGACCAATAGATGGAAATAGAAATTCAAGAAACAGAACAATGGATCCATAGATATTTTATATATCATAGTGATGGCATTAGAGGGTAGTAGGAAATGGAATGGTTGTTCAATATATGGTGCTGGAAAAATCTAGTTATCCATATTACCACCTCAAACACTGCCTTCAAATTCAAGCTCTATATAGATTAAAGACATAAATGTGAAAAGCAAAGCTTTAAAACTTTTGAAGTAAATTATCTTTTTAACCTCCAAGCAGGGAAGGACTTTGAAAAGTAGTTTCATTGGCCTTTCTTTCTGAATCTAGCTTCCTAATCTCTGGATCACAGCTTAGATTGTCAATTCTTGATCTCAACTGGGTCCATTCCAATATCCAAAAGCCAGCTCCTCCAATCCCTCCAATAATTATGTAAGTTTTTAATTCTGTGTACTGAAACTGCACACACACATTTGTATGTGAATACATGTGGATCTGTTTCTGATCACACACGGGTTCTTATCTTCCTACTGAGATGACTATTTGACTAAACACAGGTCTATATCCATTTGCACATGATGCTATAATTTTCCACACGATGGCATGTATCTGATGACATATGGCCTGTATTCAACCCCACATGGTTTTTTATGTGACCTCACAAGGGTCTGTACTCAAACAGGTATGGATCTATATCCAGCCCAACATGGATTTAGCTATAACCACACATACACCAACCTCCCACATATCTGTATTCCATCCTCGGGTGGTACAAGTCGTTTGTACTTAATGAATAACCGAAAGGTTGGTGATTTGAACACTCCCAGCAACACTGTGAAAGAAAAGCCTGTTGATCTGGTTCTGTAAAAATTACAGCCAAGAGGAGGGGCCAAGATGGCTGACTAGGTAGATGCTACCTCGGATCCCTCTTGCAACAAAGACACGGAAAAACAAGTGAATCCATCACATACATGACAATCTATGAACCCTGAACAACAAACACAGATTTAAAGAGTTGACCTGAGTGACAGAGACAGAGAACGAACAACTACGAGGAAGCAGAGACTGTTTTCGGAGCCTGGAGCCAGCGTCTGAGTCAGGCAACCTTGGCACCGGGCTTAGAACTGGGTGCAGGGAAGCTGAACACAACATCCTGTGATGGCGCAAACACGGGCGCAGCCCTACCCCCCTGAGCTGACCTCGGGAGGGGGCCCAGCTGGTTAGAGCAGGCGGTGCAGCTACACAGCTGGCGGAAGAAGTCCCCGGGAGGCAGCGACTGGTTTTGGAGCCGGGAGTAAGGCGTCCCAGCTGGAGAACCTTGGCGCGGGGCTTTGAACTGGGTGCAGGGGAGATGAGCAGGACATCCTGTGAAGGTGTAAACATGGGGCACAGCCCTACCCCCCTGAACTGACCCTGGGAGGGGCAAAGCCCGTCTGCATGGGCGGTGCGGGGACATGGCTGGCAGGAGGAGAAGTCCCCGGGAGGCAGCGACTGGTTTTGGAGCCGAGAGTGCAGCATCCCAGCTGGGGAACCTTGACGCTGGGCTTTGGACTGGCAGCGGAGGAACTGACAGCGGCTTCTGCGGGCCTGACCCTCAGGGGAAATCTCCATCCAGCCAGCACACATGAGCGACACGCCCCTGGGGAATCTCAGATAAAATAGTCATCCCAAGCAAGATAAGTAACTTTGTCTATATTCCGGGGTGCTACTCTCTCCTGTTTTTCTGAACCCTACCCTGCCCTTCCCATGCGGCTTCATTAACATTGGAATTTCCTGAGCCAGAGGGAGAACTGCTCCGTGGCTTTTCTTTTCCCTTTTTTTTTTTTTTTGGTCTTTTCCTAATCCATTCTTCCGGCCTGACAGAAGCAACCACAAAAAACCCAGGGACCAAAAATCCTTCCCTAATTGGACTAAAAACAAAGAACCAGCTCTAGCCAAGCATATGGGATGCATATTTCCTGCTTTCATCCCTACAGGGAACAAGGTGGCTATTATAATGCAAAGGCATTTCTGATAGCGATCTGATTGCATTTTTTCTTAGCGGATTCACTGGAAAAACAAGTTTCCCAGGTCTGATATCTCTGTGTATTCAACATAGCCCTCACTGACCCACAACAGGGAGCTGAGGGCTGAAGCTCCCCCCAGACCACCTAGCCTCCTGCCTTAGGGGTCTAAGGAGGGTTACACCTACCAATCTGTAGAGGTACTTGCATTGGGAGCCTAAGGTACAGCTGCAGAGCCCTCCCGCCAAGGTGCTTTAAGAATAGAGACACAACTACCTCACTGACACTTGGGGGAAGCCTGTCAGCATCCTGCTCTCCCTGGTGTGTGCACCCCAGCTGCTAATAGAATCTGGTGCACACAACTATCACCACTACTTCTCAAGGTGGATGGTGTTAGGGTGCATCACATACTTGATGACTCAAAATCAGATCCTACTCAAGTATAGTGAATGGACTCAGGCATATGTATCTGGTAACAGCCCAAACCAGCTGGTAATAGGTCATAAGTACATCAAGGGCTACAATAATCAAGACAGCACAATCTAGTAACCCATCCACGTATATTGAAAGAAAACAAAACAAGATAACATTAAGTGAGCAAATATAGAATAAATCACTACAATATCTTAGTGATGGCTCGGAGACAGCAGTCGATACCAAACCACATAAAGAAGCAGACCATGACAGCTTCTACAACCCCCCAAACAAAAGAATCAAAATCTTTTCCAAATGAAAAGACAATCCGGGAATTATCAGATACAGAATATAAAAAACTAATTTACAGAATGCTTCAAGACATCAGGGATGACCTCAGAAATGAAATAAGGCAAACTGCAGAAAAAGCCAAGGAACACACTGATAAAACTGTTGAAGAACTCAAAAAGATTATTCAAGAACATAGAGGAAAAATTAATAAGTTGCAAGAATCCATAGAGAGACAGCATTCAGAAATCCAAAAGATTAACAATAAAATTACGGAATTAGACAATGCAATAGGAAGTCAGAGGAGCAGAGTCAAGCAATTAGAATGGAGAGTGGGAAATCTGGAGGACCAGGGAATGAACACCAACATAGCTGAAAAAAAATCGGATAAAAGAATTTAAAAAAATGAAGAAACCCTAAGAATCATGTGGGACTCTATCAAGAAGGATAACTTGCGTGTGATTGGAGCCCCAGAGCAGGGAGAGAGGACAGAAAACACAGAGAGAATAGTTGAAGATCTGCTGACTGAAAACTTCCCTGACATCATGAAAGACGAAAGGATATCTATCCAAGATGCTCATTGAACCCCATTTAAGATTGATCCAAAAAGGAAAACACCAAGACATATTATCATCAAACTTGCCAAAGCCAAAGATAAAGAGAAAATTTTAAAAGCAGCCAGGGATAAAAGAAAGGTCTCCTACAATGGAGAATCAATAAGAATAAGTTCAGACTACTCAGCAGAAACCATGCAGACAAGAAGGCAATGGGATGACATATGCAGAGCACTGAAGGAGAAAAACTGCCAGCCAAGGATCATATATCCAGCAAAACTCTCTCTGAAATATGAAGGCGAAGTTAAGATATTTTCAGATAAACACAAGCTTAGAGAATATGCAAAAACAAAACCATAGCTACAAGAAATACTAAAGGAAATTGGTCAGAAAACCAATAATATCAGATAGCAGCACAATACAAGGTCACAAAACAGAACATCCTGATATCAACTCAAATAGGGAAATCACAAAAACAAATTAAGATTAATTAAAAAAAAAATGCTAAAAACAGGGAATCATTGAATTCAATATGTAAAAGATCACAATAATCAAAAAGAGGGACTAAATACAGGTGGCATAGAACTGCCATACGGAGAGGGATACAAGGCGATATAGGACAATACAAGTTAGGATTTTACTTAAGGTAACCACAAAGAGGTATAACAACTCCATAACTCAAAATAAAAACCAAGAAAAATGTAACGACTCAGCAAACATAAAGTCAAATACTATGAAAATGAGGAACACACAATTTACAAAGAAAAACATCTCAGCACAAAAAAGTAAGTGGAAAAATGAAATTGTCAATAACACACATAAAAAGGCATCAAGATGACAACACTTAACACTTACTTATCTATAATTACGCTGAATGTAAATGAACTAAATGCACCAATAAAGAGACAGAGAGTCTCAGACCGGATAAAGAAACACGATCCGTCTATATGCTGCCTACAAGAGACACACCTTAGACTTAGAGACACAAACAAACTAAAACTCAAAGCATGGAAAAAAATATATCAAGCAAACAATAAGCAAAAAAGAGCAGGAGTAGCAATATTAATTTCTGACAAAATAGACTTTAGACTTAAATCCACCAGAAAGGATAAAGAAGGACACTATATAATGATAAAAGGGACAATTGACCAGAAAGATATAACCATATTAAATATTTATGCACCCAATGACAGGGCTGCAAGATACATGAATCAAATTTTCACAGAACTGAAGAGTGAGATAGACACCTCCACAATTATAGTAGGAGACTTCAACACACCACTTTCAGAGAAGGACAGGACATCCAGTAAGAAGCTCAATAGAGACATGGAAGACCTAATTACTACAATCAACCAACTTGACATCATTGACTTATACAGAACTCTCCACCCCAATGTTGCAAAGTATACTTTTTTCTAGTGCATGTGGAACATTCCCTAGAATAGACCACATATTAGGTCATAAAACAAACCTTTGCAAGATCAAAAACATCGAAATATTACAAAGCATCATCTCAGACCACAAGGCCATAAAAGTGGAAATCAATAACAGAAAAATTAGGGAAAAGAAATCAAATACTTGGAAACTGAACAATACCCTCCTGAAAAAAGACTGGGTTATAGAAGACATTAAGGAGGGAATAAAGAAATTCATAGAATGCAACGAGACTGAAAATACTTCCTATCAAAACCTCTGGGACACAGCAAAAGCAGTGCTCAGAGGTCAATTTACATCGATAAATGCACACGTACAAAAAGAAGAAAGCCAATATCAGAGAACTGTCCCTATATCTTGAACAAATAGAAAGTGAGCAACAAAAGAATCCATCAGGCACCAGAAGAAAACAAATGATAAAAATTAGAGCTGAACTAAATGAATTCGAGAACAGAAAAACAATTGAAAAAATTAACAAAGCCAAAAGCTGGTTCTTCGAAAAAATTAACAAAATTGATAAACCATTGGCCAGACTGACTAAAGAAATATAGGAAAGGAAACAAATAACCTGAATAAGAAACGAGATGGGCCACATCACAACAGACCCAACTGAAATTAAAAGAATCATATCAGATTATTACGAAAAATTGTACTCTAACAAATTTGCAAACCTAGAAGAAATGGATGAATTCCTGGAAAAACACTACCTACCTGAACTAACACAATCAGAAGTAGAACAACTAAATAGACCCATAACTAAAAAAGAGATTGAAACAGTAATCAAAAAATTCCCAACAAAAAAGTGCCCTGGCCCGGTTGGCTTTACTGCAGAATTCTACCAAACTTTCAGAGAAGAGTTAATACCACTACTACTAAAGGTATTTCAAAGCATAGAAAATGACGGGATACTACCCAACTCATTCTATGAAGCCACCATCTCCCTGATACCAAAACCAGGTAAAGACATTACAAAAAAAGAAAATTACAGACCTATATCCCTCATGAACATAGATGCAAAAATGCTCAACAAAATTCTAGCCAATAGAATTCAACAACATATCAAAAAAAATAATCCACCATGACCAAGTGGGATTTATATCAGGTATGCAAGGCTGGTTTAATATTAGAAAAACCATTAATGTAATCCACCACATAAATAAAACAAAAGACAAAAACCACATGATCTTATCAATTGATGCAGAAAAAGCATTTGACAAAGTCCAACACCCATTTATGATAAAAACTCTCAGCAAAATAGGAATCGAAGGAAAATTCCTCAACATAATAAAGGGCATCTATACAAAGCCAACAGCCAACATCATTCTAAATGGAGAGAGCCTGAAAGCATTTCCCTTGAGAACGGGAACCAGACAAGGATGCCCTTTATCACCGCTCTTATTCAACATTGTGCTAGAGGTCCTAGCCAGAGCAATTAGGCTAGACAAAGAAAGAAAGGGCATCCGGATTGGCAAGGAAGAAGTAAAATTATCTCTATTTGCAGATGACATGGTCTTATACACAGAAAACCCTAAGGAATCCTCCAGAAAACTCCTGAAACTAAATGAAGTGTTTGGCAGAGTCTCAGGTTATAAGATAAACACACAAAAATCACTTGGATTCCTCTACATCAACAAAAAGAACATCGAAGAGGAAATAACCAAATCAATACCATTCGCAGTAGCCCCCAAGAAGATAAAATACTTAGGAATAAATCTTACCAAAGATGTAAAAGACCTATACAAGCAGAACTACGAAGTACTACTACAAGAAACCAAAAAGGACATACTTAAGTGGAAAAACATACCTTGCTCATGGATAGGAAGAGTGAACATAGTAAAAATGTCTAATTACAAAGTAAGTGAAGCCCAAAGTGGAATTAAAAATCTTTCAGAAAAAAAAATTTTATTTCAGGATAAATTCATTTTAAGTCACCAGGAGTTGTAGCCAGTGGTTCTTTGCAATTTCTCTACAACTATGCATTGGTCCTTGGCCCTATTTTAAGAGCTTTCCTGCTATTGCTATACAGCATAGTCTCTTACCACATTGGTGACTTTGCTTGGCTTAGGGGAATATGTTGTTATTCTGGGCATAATTGTATGTCATTCATTTTAAATATTCAAGTGACCACTTCTGGGGGTTATGCCAAAGGCATTCTATTTTTTTTGAGCCAATGCCTGGGTTTTTTGTTGTCATCTACATGACCCACTTTAATCTTCCCTCAGAATACCCATAACGCCTTCCATAACAGCATTCTCTACCACTTCATTTCTTGACTGTCCATTTCTCAAGAGATTCTTTGCCTGACCAAATGGTGAGTGCATTAACCACAACCCATGAGTGTGTAAAGAGCCATACATAGCTCTGACTGTGAGAACCAAGTGCTTCCTGCACGCTGAATATACTGCTCATACAGCTGGGCACTGGGTAGAATGAACTTTGCCTTTTTTGACTAAGTTGGTACCATTCAGAGGGAGAATTTCAGCAGATTTCCATATTGAATCACACCCTTCTATATGAGAACTTACTTTTGAAAACAAAGTATCTTGTTTTTCTTTAGCAGGAAGTGAATATTGCATTCATATCTCTCAACAAGAGAAGTGGAAATCTTGCCAGAGTTTCCATTTTGTTTTGAAAATTATACTTATGAATATGATAGACTTCCTCTGAGCCACATTCCTTGCCATGTATCTGTATGTACTATCTTGTTTTTTTATGTTTTGTGACGCTGATCAATCTCTTAGCAAATGAACCTCTGACATCACCCATGACATAAAGGGCGCTCATGATGTCATTTACTCACGTCTCTATGAGAGCCCAGTGATCTTCTACTAGTTGTCTTTCAAATAGCATGCATCTCGAAGCTCTATCAGGAAACTTTAGAATTCCACCTCCTAGTGTTGTTCATCATGGATGGCAGTATTAGGCTTCTGCCAATGTGTCTGTCTGCATATGTTCATAAAATAGACATTTCCAAAGTTATCTGAGCACTAGGATTATGGTTTTCTAATGCAAAAACTGTACTAAGAAAAAAAGAAGACAAAAAACAGAATTGATACATCTTAATTGTGGTATTAATAATTAGCAAAGGATAATTAACATGCCATGGACTGCCAGAAGAATGTAATGAATTAACTTAGAGTGTGCTCATGTCTAAATTTTATCTCACAAAATTGTGAGTATGCTAAGTATATCCTTGGGAAAAAAGTAAACATATATTTCACTTCTTTCTTTTTTTTTCACATATAACTATGCCTAACATTTCTCTGATTCTAGAAGTTCATTTCAAAGAAGAACAATATGGAAATTGTATTTAAATTTTGAAACAGTTACAACAGATTATAATGTAAAAATTAAACCAATTGACACTGGCTCAAAAACACACTCATACACATAAATTAATCCAAATTCATATATACATTTAAGATCAGGGTGTTTCAGTTAGGTTGCTTTTGGTTGCAAATGACAGAAAACTCAACTAAAAACTTTTGAATATGAAGTATTTATTAATCGGACATCACAACTATAAACTTCAAGGTTATGGCAAGCTTCAGGGTTAGCTGATAAAATATATCAATTTTGTGTAAAGGAGCCATGCATGCAAGTAAAATTTTACCTGGCTCAAAGTTAAGGTGCCAGTCTGAAGTCCTAGTCAAGATGAGTCTTGGTCCAACTGAGAATAAAGTGATTAAATTAAGACACATCCTCTTGGATTGAGAGTTAAATCTTTATGTTGTGACTATTGATGAAAGCAATTGTTGATGGTGTTTCAGGAATAGATCAGTATGGTTCCAGCTGACCTAGATCAACATTTGTTCCTATCCAGAGCTGCAGAATTGTGCCTATCTGCCTTTTCAAGAATTGGAAGGTAAATATCAGTCACTTAGCTAGTTCCAATGCTCTCTGCCTCTGAGCCGTAGGGTTTATTGGGTATATACTCTCTAACTGTCAGAGTAAGGCCTTCCTCTGCTAGGAATACGGTTAGGCAAGGGAATCTGGGGCTTGTTCTCTCTTCATTTTGAAATAAACATTATCTGCATTACATAAAGATTTACTAATATAAAACTCATAATTTCTTATTCAACTTATTTTAGAATTTTCTCTTCACATTACAGACTTTTCTCATTACTTGCTTGTCTGCTACTTTTTCTTGGCAAGACTCAAATCTTTTTCCGATAGGGATTGTATAGGGAGGAAAACTGTCCAGGAGAGGTAATTTCATTTGAATTTGTTCCAAATATTCTAACAAACTAATTTATAATGAACTTGCATTGTCTTTCACTTAAAACAGTGATGATGTAAAAAGCCACACACTACGTCTGCATTTATAAATGGAAGAATTATTTCCTGACAGAATGACCCAAGAGATTTCTGAAAACTCCAATTCCTATCCAGGCTGGAGGCTCTCTTTAATTGGCATCTAGATCTGTAGATGTTCTCTTCTTATATTTTCTGTTAATACTTATCTCTCATTGCTTGTAGGAATTTCTGGAAGTGCATGATTTTCTGAAGTGAAGTTGGAGGGATATAGGGGCATTCTTCTAATGAGGAAAGAAATGATTTTTGGATATGCTTTTTGAATGACTGAATTGCTGAAAAGTTCTGCTTCTATCTGTGAGAAAACTCTGTCTTTGACTTTTCTGGGAAGATAAATCCCAGCATTTGCCTTGTTAGGTACAGAATTAATGACTAGGGACATGAGTGTTACCCTAAATCCTCAGTCAAAGTAAAATACTTTTTGGTTGCTTCATCTTAATTAATTAAAAGGAGAAAAATTCAAATAACTAATATCAGTAATTTTTCCTTTTTTCTTTGTTTGTGCCACTAAATAACAGGCTTGGCCAGGTTAATTTCCATTAATTTGCCCAGTTTTTACAGACTCATGCAAACATACCATCTTCGTTGTTCTTTGAGCACGTTTTCCCAACAGGTAAGAACATTCATCTATATACTATCTTTGTACTGTAAAAACTGACCAAAACCAAAATGAAGCCAAACCCTTTGTAGTCAGGTCAATCTTGATTCATAGCGACCCTATAGGGCAGAGTAGAACTGCCCCCATAGAGTTTCCAAAAAGCACCTGGTGGATTTGAACTACTAACCTTTTGGTTGGCAACCGTAGAACTTAACTACTAAATACCAGGGTTTCAATTAAAAACTGACAATATTTTTAAGTGTCTTCATATTCCAGGCATCCACTTTGGATACATATACACCTCCACATTTATAAAAAAAAATATATATATATATATATATATATATATATATACATATGATGAACAGCTTGTATGGAAGCATGAAAAGTGTAACCACTTGGAACTATTACTAGATCTACTGAACACACATTGCCATGTGTTCTGTGTTTGCAGATAAATACATGAGTATCTGCAATTATTCTCAATGAAAGAAGGCCTAATTTTCAGGACCAAGGACAAGACCCAAGAGGTGAGTTTTTGAAATCTCTAATGGAAAACACTCATTATAAATTTACATGATATATTGAAATGTAGCTAATGTCTTAAATATATTTCATTAGGTTAATTCTGAATTTGTAAAAATAAGCAAGAGAAACACAAAAATTAATCAGAATATACATAGTCTATTTGGCTTCAGTATTTTAGCCTGGTAGACATTTGCTGTCCATTTGCCAAATAACAAAAGAAACATGTTGTGCATTAAAAACAAGTCTATAGATTTGTAATTTTGGTTCATAGGTAATGTGATATATTAATAAAGATTTATAATTAATTTAGATGTATTTGAACTAAATCAAATAACCAAGCCCGTTGCCATCCAACTGAGTTGATTCTAACTCATAGCAACCCTGTAGCACGGGGTAAAACTACAGGGTTTCCAGGGAGTGGCTGGTGGATTTGAACTGCTGACCTTTGGTTAACAGCCAAGCTCTTAACCACTGAGCCACCAAGGCTTTGTATTTGAACTAACCCAATAAAACCCAGTGCCGTCGAGTCGATTCCGACTCATACCGACCCTATAGGACAGAGTAGAACTGCCCAATAGAGTTTCCAAGGAGCGCCTGGTGGATTCAAACTGCCTACCCTTTGGTTAGTAGCCGTAGCTAGAGAATTTAAGACTATGTGTTATATCAAGTGTTTCAGGGTATAAAGAACAAATGCCTGTTGTGTTTGCAAGCTTGATATGTGCTTTTATGTGTGAATATTTTAAAATTATGACTACAACCTTAGGATATATACGAAAAGAAACAGGGGATCAGGAAATACCTTATCTACTGTAACTTAGAGAGACTTATAAAACTGTAATTGTAATGTACTATAGAGGTTATCAGGAAACCCTGCTGGCGTAGTGGTTAAGTGCTACGGCTGCTAACCAAAGGGTCGGCAGTTCGAATCCACCAGGTGATCCTTGGAAACTCTATGGGGGCAGTTCTACTCTGTCCTATAGGGTCGCTATAAGTCGGAATTGATTCGACGGCACTGGGTTTTTTGGTGTTTTTTATAGAGGTTATTTTTGTTACTATGGCATTTTAGTTTCCATTTGTAAAAAGCCAGGATCTTATAAAAATATGTTAAAGGATTTTTTTTCTAGAAAGATGTTAACTTAGGCTTTGAAGTTGAAAGCCTACTAATATTTTAGTTTTTATAGTATCAACACCTTGAGGACTGCAACTATAGTGGATACTTTACATACTCATTTTCTTTACATGTAATTTAGCTGGCTAATAGAATATTCATTTCAGTGAAATCCAGCATTAATGATTAATAAGATTAAGAACATTAGACTTTGCAGAAGATAAGTAGTAAAAAATAATCAGATATAAACTATCTTTACCATTATATTCTTCAGCAGATGTGCCTTTATTAATCTACAGCTTCTACAATGAAAGAACTCCTGAGTCACCCAGACATAGAGAACTCTCATTACAGCTGGTTTCTAAAAGAAAGCTCAAAATTCTTCTGCACATGTTCCTGTCCCCGCCAAACAAAATCCATGTAAATGAAATCAGCTTGTCTACATCTGAGGTTTAGTCATTCAGCAACTTTCTCCAACAATGAATAATCCTAAAGTTTGTGTTTATATCTTTATATGTAATATTCACTCTCATTTGAATTTGTCCTTAACCGTAAGAGGTAGGGACTTTGAGGAGTCAATGTTCTTGTTCTTTTTGTTGTTGTTTTTCCTTTTGAATTTTCTTTTCTTTTTCGCCTTTTCCTTCCCTTCCTTTCTTTTTTCTTCCCTTTCCTTCTCCTCTCCTCCTATCTTTCTTTTATCTTTTCGTCTTCTCTCCCTTTTCACCTTCCTTTGCTTTCATTTTCTTTTCTTTTTTGTTCTTTATTTGCTAGGAGGGTCTCTGTTTATTTGCAATGGCTTCCCAAGAAGCCTCCTGAGTAAGTTCAGGAAGCCTCAGAGGTTGACCTTCCAGCACTCTTTCACTAGAAGAAATCTTCCTGAAGAAGATTTGTTAAGAACACTATCCACACTTAACACATTAATATCGTGTATAATTTTTTTTTATATAATTTACTGGGTATAATATTTCTTAAATATAATTTCTCTGCTTCCTGATTTGATTCTTCTTTCTTTCATTTTCTACTCTTTAGGCCTCCATCTGATGCATGGGTACAATCTTTTCCTTTTTTCTGCTTAACTTCCGTCAATATACATAGCATGACAGGTAGATATTACTACAGATATGCAGCAAAATAGATAATTCTTACAATGTACAGCTTTATCGATGTCCAAAACTGGGTGTTCATGAGTTATAGGTATATAATATTCTTTTTATAAATAATGTACATATTACCAAATAGACAAAGATCCAGATGATTTGTTTTGATCCGATGTCTATAGTGAAACATTCAAGAACAATAATAAAAGTTATGGTTTGTTGATTATCAGGTTCCAGTCAGTGATCTAGGTGCTTTACATGCAAAAAAAGATACACACAACCTTAAGAGGTAGGTATTATTAGTATCCCCATTTTACAAATTCTGAAACTGAGCCACAAAGAGGTTTATTAAGTTGCCCAAGGTCACATAGACACTAAGTGGTGAAGGTGGAATTCAAACACTGTTTTACCAGAGTTCACATTATTCTTCACTGCTATGTCCCCTCTAAGGGTGTCCTGGGCCTTAAATAGGCACACACTGAGTGAGATACCTTACCCATTATCTGCTCACTGTAAAGGTCAAATCTAAAAACTGGCTAGCATTTTCAAAGTAACATTGATGAGCTTG
The DNA here is from genome assembly GCF_030014295.1 of Loxodonta africana. Taxonomy (NCBI): domain Eukaryota; kingdom Metazoa; phylum Chordata; class Mammalia; order Proboscidea; family Elephantidae; genus Loxodonta; species Loxodonta africana. The sequence goes on from NC_087363.1 coordinate 2,195,859, forward strand.
GAGATTGTTGTTTAATTATAAATATATAAATAGAAGTATCCAGCAGAATAAAATTAGGTGGGTTTTCACTGAAAGTATCATAGACAGTTGAACTAGGAAGGATTCCAAGATTATCTAATTTAATCCTTTTATTTTCCAATGAGTAAATTGAGACAGACTTGTGACTAAATTTAGAAAATGACTACAACTCATACTTTCTTATGCTGAGTTTGGACTTTTCCTTCGAATATACTCCTTTTTGAAATCTGGGCATTGAAGTTCTAATATTGACCACTCTTGGTGCCTAAGAAGCATTATATATAAAACGCTGTTCCATTGTCTTCTATCTTTACAGTGTCTATTTTCTCCCCCCGTCACTACCCAGCTCACCCCCAGTTGGTTTGAAAATACTGGTTGCTAAAGTACTAGCTGGTAACTTCGGTTCAAAAATATTTGCTGAAAATATAGATCGTATTGCAAGGGTACTCACCACAAATACTACCAACTTAAAGTAACAACTCTATCCCAAAAGAGTATAGAAGTGTGTTAAGAGTGGTGGGGTAGGAAAAGAGGAAATAGAAAGCATTATGGACCCTTAAGAAGAGATCGACAATCTATGTCCAAATAATCGCTACAGGGAATTTTGTGCTAAATAATTGATACATTTCAAATTCCAGCCTCTTCAAATTTAAGGATTCATGAAGACTCGACAACCTTTGAGGCAGGAGGGACTCAGCTTCTAATAGTGGAACATCATAATATTTAATGAGATATTCCTGAAGAGGGGTTATTTTTGGTGCTGTATAGATCATATTGTAAAGGTACTCACCACAAATAGTACCAACTCTAAGTACTGATTCTATGTAAATTTATTTATTTAGAGTTTATCTTCACCACCAGAGAATAAGATTCTTGAGAGCAGAAATAATTTCCTTTGTTGTCATTACTGACTTCAGTGCCAAGCACTGTCTTATTCTAAAAAAAAGATTAACTGTTGGGTCTCTGACTGCTCTTCTGTATAGAAGATCCACTAACATTTAGAGATAGAACCTCTTATTTGTAGGTCCAATCCAGTCATCTGAGAAGTAGAATTGTTGAGGGAATTGGGATATTTGGAAGAGAAACCCAGTAGACATTTCTAAATGTTTATTAAGTATAAGCCACTGTAGAAGATTAATAGTGAAGAAGTGCTCCATGACCTAATGGACATACTAAAAATTGTGTTCATGATTTCATTACAGGTCTTGTTCTGCTGAGCTCCCATCTCTGAAACAGGTCTTGTAAAAGAGTAAATGGGACACGGTAACAATGTAACAGAATTTGTCCTCCTGGGACTCACTCAGGATCCTGAAGGCCGAAAAGCGTAATTTGTCATGTTTTTGCTCATTTACATTGTAATGATGTTGGGCAACATGCTCATTGTCATGACTGTTATTGTCAGCCCCTCTCTGGACTCCCCCATGTACTTGTTCCTTGCCTATCTGTCACTCTTGGGTGTTGTTTTTTCCACTGCTTATTCCCCTATAATAATTGTAGACTGACTCTATGATAAAAAGACTATTTCCTTCCCAGCTTGCATGGGCCAGCACTTTATAGAACACTTATTTGGTGGTGCTGAGGTCTTCTGGTGGCAATGGCCTATGACTGCTATGTGGCCATCTGTAAGGCACTGCACTACTTGACCATCATGAATCAACGGGTTTGCATTCTATTGCTGGTGGTGGCCTGGGTTGGAGGATTTTGCACTTTGTGGTTCAACTTCTCTTTGTGTACAACCTCCCCTTCTGTGGCCCCAATGTCATTGATCACTTCAGCTGTGACTTGTACCCATTGTTGGAACTTGCTTGCACTGACATCTATTTTATAGGGCTCTCTATTGTTGCCAATGGTGGAGCCATCTGTACGGTAATTTTTGTCCTTCTACTAATCTCCTATGGGGTCATTCTAAGTTCCCTGAAGACTCATAGTCAGAAAGGGAGGTGCAAAGCCCTCTCTACCTGCAGCTCTCACATCAGAGTAGTTGTCCTCTTTTTTGTTCCCTCTATTTTCTTGTATGTTAGACCTGTTTCCAACTTTCCCGTTGACAAATCTATGACTGCAGTCTTTACAGTTATCACTCCAATGTTGAATCCTCTGATATACAGCTTGAGAAATTCTGAGATGAAAAATGCTATGGAAAAAATCTGGAATAGAAAATTAACCACAGGTATACTAAGAATATGCTTCCACACTGAAAATATTATTGCTAATGCTAAAGCAAGAAATAGGAAATAAATTATCACAATGACTGATTTAGTCAATTCTATGGATTCTCTAGGTATACTTCTTTTTATTGATACAAAAAAAAAAAAAGGCATCCGAAATGTAGAATAAATTATTCTTCTAGTTTAGAATTAACCTAATAGAGTCATTCTGGAGGCTGGATGAATGGCATAGGTATTTTTCCTGTTATAAACAAAAATAAAACTAAGCTCACCTTGTAAATTAATTTTTCTGAGTATATACTGAAACAGGACTTAGAAGAAATTCTTTTTTTTCTTTCTCTTTTAAAAAGAGCAAAACAAGTTACTTTAGAAACTTTTCTATCACTGAATTTAATGAGAAAACATTTTGGCTAATACTTAGAACAAATTTCTGAGGCCAAGAGAGTGATTTAAAATTTTACTGTTCATCATCCTCTTAGCACAACAGCTTTTTGTAGCTGTACTATGCATTTTGTGTTTAAAATTACTTCTGTTCTTCTGGCCAATGTCCATGTATTTTTAATTCTGCATATTTAAGTGGGACATGATATTGTGTTTTGTTTGAGACACCGTAAGTGAGTAATTTTGATAGATGGGATGTGGTTGATGAAGAAAACTCACTCTAGTTCTTGATTAGAGGACAGATATATTTCAATTTGGATTTGAAAATCAAAATCTAAGTTATAAACATATTTTATGTATTCCTCATTAGTTATTATGTGCATTTTTTTTGCAGTTCTTAAAAGAGTAGATAGAGCTTCTGATTTTATCTCCATGAAATTGAAGGTATGGAAAGAAACGTGTTATGTCGCATAAACAGCATGTCCCCTAAAAGTTGTATTAAAATTAAATGCTTTTTACTTAAAGATTTAGTAATGATTTGTTTTGGCAGAAACAAAATTTTGTTTTTTCAACTTTACGAAAAAAAATAAGTTTTTCTCAGTCTACAGCCCATCCAGGGACATCCCAGAGCCAGAAAGCAGGAAGAATTTCCTCAGTGTAACATGGATCTTTATCTATGTTTAACAAGAGTTTACTTTTCTAACTAAAAGAAAGATTTTAGAATTTTTCTTATTTTTAAATTTTAGTGTGTAATTTTTCATGTGTATCCAACAACATACACAATTGTTTATAAATCTTGTAGCCTCTTACCTAGAATATTATCCATATCATTGAAACTGCCTGATTTCACTTCCCCGATGACATTTCTCCACCCCTTCTCAGAAGGAATTCCATTCCTAGTTTTTTAATCATAGTTAAAAATAGTTTAACTTTGAATGTATATATCCTTAATGTATATTTTTATTTTTTATTTCTTACTTTTATTAAAATTACATTATGTATCTCATAGTTTTCAGAACCTTAATTTTTATCAATGTTTACCCTTTAATAGTTGATTATATATCTGCATGTCGTTCTTGTCCAGTTATTTTTCCTGCTGCATATTATTTCATTGTTTGAATATACCATAGGTTATGTATCCATCCTTGGTCAGTGCTCGTACAGATTGTTTCCAGTTTTTGTTACCGTAAGCAGTGTCGTTGTGGACACTCTAAAATAAATTATTTTGTATTAAATAGGGTATTTACATGTTCACTTTTACAGATGGTTGCAATTTTTCCCTGAAGTGGTATCATTAGTTATACTCCTGCCACCAGAGTTGAACAGTTCCATTACTCTGTATACTTACCAGCACCAGATATTGTAGATGCTTGATACTTTGGTCATTCAATGGGTGTAAAACTGTGATTTCACTGTGGTTTTAATTTGCATTTCTTATTTCTATTGAAGTTGAGCATGTTTTCATATGTTTATTAGATGTCACTTTGTTCCCTTCTTCTATGATATGTATAGCATATTCTTGCCTTTTGCCAGTTTTTCAACTGGGTTGTCTTTCTGTTATTATTTTTTTTTATGTATCCTGTGTACTAATTCTTAAATTTCATTTAAAAGTAGTACAAAAGTCTTTTCCCTGTTTGTGTTTTTTTCTTTTTACACTTTTATAATTTCATTTGAAATACTTCTTAATGTAGTTAAATTTCTCAGTCTTTATGTATTTGGTTAACACGTCTATGTCTTACTTAAGATGTCCTCTAATATAAAACCAAAACTTGCTGGGGTCGAGTAGATTTGGACTCATAGCGACCCTATAGGACAAAATAGAACTGCCCGCATATGGCTTCCAAGGAGTAACTGGTAGATTTGAACTGCCAACCTTTTGGTTAGCTGCCAAACTCTTAACTGTTGTACCACGAGGGCTCCATCCTCTAATACAAGGACAGGAAAACATTCTATATTGTCTTCTAAAGATTTCAAAATTTTGTATTTTTAATACCTGATTTAAATCTACTGAATATTTTATTTTTATAGCTAAACATGACAGCAGCACAGTAATCTATTCTTTCTGCCTTTTTCATCAGCATAGAATCCCCAAATAAAAATGGGACTAACTCCATTTAAATGTAATGGAAGAATGGCTGTGTTCATTGGCAGACACGTTTCTGTCTTAGCAACTAGGGCTTCCAAACATAGCCAGCTCAAAATTTTGAGTACACAAAGCAGAAATGCTTTAAGTGGTTTATTATGACTATTAGACATAATAGTGACAAGGGCCACTCTGACCTCTATGTTTTGTTCACAAGCTTTTTATTCTGGCTACAGGAGAGATGCTCTTGGTTTAAGTATATACCACATTCTGCGGGATAGCATACCAATGCCATTTTTGTTGTCTTTTGTTTTCCAGGCAGCACTATCATAGAGTATTCAGAACAAAATCCATAATTTTATCATGTCTGATGGGTAAAGGGAGCATTAGTAAGACCAGTAAAGTTCATGCATATTAGTGGGTTGCTTTGTTATGAAATGTATTTCTTGGTCATAGATAATTTTTGGTGAGACTTCATGGCAATGAATAAAAAGTTTCTTGCAAATCTACAAACAGCAGAGCTAAAAAGAGAACAAAGTCTCTTCCTGTGAAGAGAAATCACTGCCTCTTTCATGATTGACTGGGTCTAATATAATAATAATAACAACCACTTGTCTGTCAGCTTGTTGTACTGTCAAGTCTCATGTGTTGCTATGATGGTGAAAAATATACCATCAGTATTTCAAATACCAGCAAGGTCACCCATGGCTGACAAGTTTCAGAAGAGCTTCCAGACTAAGACAGGCTAGGAGGAAGAACCTGGCAATCTACTTCCAAAAAAAAAAAGAAAGAAAAATCGACCAGTGAAAACCTTATGAATAGCAACGGAACATTGTCAGATATAGTGCTGGATGATGAGATCCTCAGCTTGGAAGGTGCTCAACATACAACTGGGGAAGAGCTCTCTCCTCAAAGTACAGCTGACTTTAATGACTTAGATGGAGTCCAGTTTTTAGGACCTTCATCTGCTGATGTGGCACAACTCAAAATGAGAAGAAACAGCTGCAAGCATCCCTTAGTAATGAGAACATGGAATGTGCAAAGTATGAATCAAGGAAAACTGGAAATTCTCGAAAATGAAATGTTTGGAGATTGATATCCTAGGCACTGATGAGCTGAAATGGACTGGTATTGGCCATTTTGAATCAGACAATCATATGGTCTACTATGCCTGGAATGACCAGTTGAAGAGAAATGGCATCACATTCACTGTCAAAAAGAACATTTCAAGATCTATCTATCCTGAAGTACAATACTGTCAGTGATAGGGTAATAGTGATACACCTAAAAGGAAGACCAGGTAATACAACTATTATTCAAATTTACACACAAACCACTAATGCCAAAGATGAAGAAACTGAAGATTCAGACTTCTGCAGTCTGAAATTGATCAAACATGCAATCAAGATGCATTCATAATTTTTGGTGAATGGGATACAGAAGTTGGAAATAAAGAAGAACAAACAGTAATTGGAAAATATGGCCTTGGTCATAGAAATGATGTTAAAGATTGCAAGATAGAATTCTGTAAGAACAATGGCTTATTCATTAGAAACACCTTTTTTTAACAACATAAACGGTGACTATACAGGTGGACCTTACCAGATGGAATACACAGGAATCAAATGGACTACATCTGTGGAGTGAGACAATGAAGAAGCTCAATATCGTCAGTCAGAACAAGGACAGGGGCTGACTGAGGAACAGACCATCAATCAGTCATGTGTAAGTTCAAATTGAAGCAGAAGAAAATTGAAACAAGCCCATGAGAGCCAAAGTACAACCTTGAGTATATCCCACCTGCATTTAGAGACTATTTCTCAAGACTAGATTTGATGCATTGAACACTAACGACCAAAGACTAGATGAGTTGTGGAATGACATCAAGGACATCATACATGAAGAAAGCAAAAGGTCACTAAAAAGATGGTAAAGGAAGAAAACACCAAAATGTATGTCAGAAGAGGCCCTGAAATTTCCTCTTGAAGGCAGAACAGCTAAAGTGTATGGGACAAATTATGAAGAAAAAGAGCTGAACAGAAGAGTTCAAAGGATGGATTGAGAAGACAAAGTATTATGATGAAATGTGTAAAAACCTGCAAGTAGAAAACCAAAAAGGAAGAACATACTTAGCATTTCTCAAGCTGAAAAAAAAAAAATTAAGCCTTGATTTGCAATATTGAAGAAATCTATGGGAAAAATATTAAACAATGCTGGCAGCATCTAAAGAAGATGGATGGACAGAAGAAAGATGTGGCAGTCTGCTTCTGTAAAGATTATAGCCTTGGAAACCCTATAAGGCACTTCTACTCTCTCCTATAGGGCCAGTATGATTTGGAATTGGCTCCATGTCAATGGGTTTTTCTTTTTCTCTTTTTATTACTCCCTAGAAGGAGTCCTGGTGCTGCAACATTTAAGCACTAGGCTGCTAATCGATAGGTTGGTGGTTGCAACCCATCCACTAGCTCAGCAGGGGAAAGACCTGTCTCAATCCTCTTCGGTAAAGATTACAGCCTAGCTTAGGAGCAATGAGTTTGTGACAACTGTGGACGAAAAACTCACAAAAAGAGGAGGAGAATGGTTGCAAAACTCAAAGAATATGAGAAATGTAACTGCATTGCACATGTAGAAATTGTTGAATCAGTGTATATTCCACTGTGTATATTACCAACAACAACAAAAAAATAAAATAAACTGCTGAAAAAAGAAGATGGAAGGAAAAAAGTCATTGTACTAAAAGAATTGGTGAAATTCAACCATTTCAGCAGATAGCATGTAATCAAGAACTGATGGTACTGAAGGAAAAAATGTAAGCTGTGCTGAAGACATTGGTGAAAAACAAGCCTCCAGGAATTGATGGAATACCAGTTGAGATGTATCAGCAAATGGATGCCACCCTGGAAATTCTTCACAACTTCAGTCTTTTCTCCATTTATCATGATGTTGCTTATTGGTCCACATGTGAGGATTTTTGTTTTCTTTATGTTGAGGTGTAACCCATACGGAAACCCTGGTGGAGTAGTGGTTAAGTGTTATGGCTGCTAACCAAGAGGTCGGCAGTTCGAATCCACCAGGTGCTCCTTGGAAACTCTATCATGCAGTTCTACCCAGTCCTATAGGGTCGCTATGAGTCAGAATCGACTTTAAGGCAGTGGGTTTGTTTGTTTGTGTGGGTAATCCATACTGAAAGCTGTGGCCTTTGATCTTCATCACTAAGTTGTTCAAGTCCTCTTCACTTTCAGCAAGCAAGGTTGTGTAATATCTGCATAATGTAGGTTGGTTTCCGGTTATAATATAACACACACACGTGTGTAGAGCTCATAAAATGAAATAAATGATATATAATGTTAAATTCAGTATTTTGAAGGACGTTCTGGAGAAAGCCTTCTTATTTTCAGCAGATCATGTCACAGATGTAGCCGCTCACAGATAGAACCCAGCTTTAATACCAAAGTCTCATCATGGAGAGTGAAGCAAAAAACATGGGAAAATTATTGTGGGAGAAGGTTCCAAGGACCCATTTTCTAAAGAACTCTTGTGTGCAAGGCTCTATGGAGGAAACATTGTTGAGTAGGGCATCAAATTTTGGCCTAGAGTTTCTGTTCTTCTCAAATTTATTATTGACCCTTTGGTTTGCAGGCTCTGACACCGAGTTCAACATCTTCAAAAGAAAACATGAAGAATGGGAACATTGTGGCTGAGTTTGTCCTCCCTATACTCACTCAGTACCCTGAAGGGGGAAAAAGTTTCATTTGTCACATTCTTACCCATCTACATTGTGAAGATAGTGGTCAATCTGCTTATCATGGTGACAATCATAGCCAGCCAATCCCTGGGTTTCCCCAAGTGTTTTTTTTTTTTTTTCTCGCCTATTTATCATTTATATAGACTGCATATTCTACCTCTATTGCTCCCAAAATGATCGTAGACATGCTGTACTAGGAAAAAAAAAAGTTCATTTCCTTCCATGCTTACATGGCACAAGGCTTTATAGATCATTTATTTGCCAGTGCTGAAGTTATTTTTCTGGTGGTGATGGCAAATGACTAATATGTGGCCATCTGTAAACCTCTTCATTATTTGATGGATATGTGTTCCCATGCTGATGATAGCCTGGATTGGAGGTTTTCTACACTCTGGTTCAATTCTCTTTATCAGCCCCCTTTCTGTGGCCCCAAAGTCAATGACAGCTTTGTGTGTGATATGTATTCCTTATTGAAACTTGCTTGCATGAACAGGTGTTTCTGTGATAGCCAATGGAGAGGCAATTTTCACTGTGATAATCTTCATCCTACTAGTCTTCTATGGGGCCATCTCACGCTCCTTGAAAATTAATTGTTTGGAAGAGAGACAACTGTGCAGCTCATATGACTGTGGTCATTTTATTCTTTATTTTCTGTGTCTTCCTGTATGCAAGGCCCACATCTCCTTTCCCATGGATATATTCATGACTGTGGTTTTAGCTTTCATAACCCCTATGTTAAACAATTTAATCTATCTGTACCCTGAGAAACTCAGAAATGAAAAATGCCGTGAGGAAACTTTGCAGTAAAAAAGTAACCTTAGTTGGAAGAGGGCTGTAGCCCTCATTCAGAACATGATATTCATTATTTCACAGAGCCAAGGAATGCTTTCACTATCAGTGATCCCAGTCTTTTTTTTTAAATCATTTTTGTTGGATTCTTTAGACTATTTATTTTTAAACTTATATATAAAATATTCTTTATAGGAGGTGGGGCCAAGATGGCTGACTAGGTAGAAGCTACCTCGGATCCCTCTTGCAACAAAGACTCGGAAAAACAAGTGCATCAATCACATACATGACAATCTACGAACCCTGACCATCAAACACAGATCTAAAGAGTTGACCTGAGTGACAGAGACTGAGAGTGAACAACCACGGGGAAGCAGCGACTGTTTTCGGAGCCTGGAGCCAGCATCCCAGTCAGGAAACCTTGGTGCGGGGCTTTGGACTGGACGCAGGGGAGCTGAGCACGGCATCCTGAGACAGCACAAACACGGTCGCAGCCCTAGACCCCAGAAGTGACCTAGGGGGAAGCCCAGCCAGTGCACGCAGGCAGCGCAGCGATGCGGCTGCCAGGAGGAGAAGTCAATGGGAGGCAGCAACAGGTTTTGGAGCCTGGAGTGAACGGCGTCCCAGCCGGGGAATCTTTGCGCTGGGCTTTGGACTGCGAGCGGAGGAACTAACCACGGCTTCTAAGACAGCAGAAGCACGGGACGCAGGCCTGACCCTTGGGGTCAATCTTTACCTAGCCAGCGCACACAGTTGAAGAGCCCCTTGGGAATATCAGATACAACAGTCATCTCAAGCAAGATAAGTAACTTTGTCTATATTCTGGGGTGCTACTCTCTCCTATTAATTGAACCCTCCCCTCCCCTTCCCAGGCAGCTTCATTAACATTGGAATTTCCTAAGCCAGACAGTGAAGTGCTCTGCAGTTTTCCTTTCTTTTTTGTTCTTTTCCTAACCCATTCTCCTGGCCTGAGAGAAGCAGCTACAAAAAAACCCAGGGACCAAAAATCCTTCCCTAATTGGACTAAAAATACAGAACAAACTCCAGCCAAACTTATGTGATCCACAGTCTTGGGCTTTCATCCCTACACAGAACAAGGTGGCTATTATAATGCAAAGGTATTTCTGATAGCGATCTGACTGTAATTGTTTTAGCAGATTACTGGAAAGACAAGTTTCCCAGGTCTGATATCTCTGTGTATTCAACACAGCCCTCACTGACCCACAACAGGGCACTGAGAGCTGAAGCTCCCCCCAGACCACCTAGCCTCCTGCCTTAGGGGTCTAAGGAGGGTGACACCTACCAGTCTGTAGAGGTACTTGCATTGGGAGCCTAAGGTACAGCCGCAGAGCCCACCAACCAAAGTGCTTTAGGAATAGAGACACATCTACCTCACTGGCACTTGGCGGAAGCCTCTCAGTAACCTGATCTCCCTGGAGTGTGACCTCCTGCTGCTACTAGAATCTTTTGCACACAACTATCACCACTACCTCTCTAGATGGATAGGTGACAGTCTGCCTCACACACTTGATGACCCCAAATCAGATTCTACTCAAGAAGAGTGAATGGACTCTAAGGCTTATATATCTGGTAACAGCCCAAACCAGCTCGTAATATGGCATAAGTGATTCAATGGCTACAACAATCAAGACAGCACAATCTAGTAGCCCATATACTTATATTGAAAGAAAACAAAACAAGATAAGACTCAGTGAGTAAATATAGAAGAAATCACTACAATATCTTAGAGATGGCTCAGAGACAGCAGTTGATATCAAACCACATAAAGAAGCAGACCATGGTTGCTTCTACAACTCCCCAAATTAAAGAATCAAAATCTTTCCCAAATGAAAAGACAATCCTGGAATTGCCAGATGCAGAATATAAAAAACTAATTTACAGAATGCTTCAAGACATCAAGAATGACCTCAAAAATGAAATAAGGCAATCTACAGAAAAAGCCAAGGAACACACTGATAAAGTGGTTGAAGAAATCAAAAAGATTATTCAAGAACATAGTGAAAAAATTAATAAGCTGCAAGAATCCATAGAGAAACAACATTCAGAAATCCGAAAGATTAACAGTAAAATTACAGAACTAGACAACTCAATAGGAAGTCAGAGGAGCAGACTCGAGCAATTGGAATGCAGGGTGGGGGATCTGGAGGACAAGGCAATTGACACCAATACAGCTGAAAAAAAAATCAGATAAGAGAATTTTAAAAAATGAAGAAAACCTAAGAATCGTGTGGGACTCTATCAAGAAGAATAACTTGCATGTGATTGGAGTCCCAGAACAGGGAGGGATAACAGAAAATACAGACAGAATAGTTGAAGATATGTTGGCAGAAAACTTCCTTGACATCATGAAAGACGAAAGGATATCTATCCAAGATGCTCATCGAAACCAATATAAGATTGATCCAAAAAGAAAATCACGAAGACATATTATCATCAAACTTGCCAAAACCAAAAATAAAGAGAAAATTTTAAAAGCAGCCAGAGATGAAAGAAAGGTCTCGTACAAAGAAGAATCAATAAGAATTAGTTCAGACGACTCAGCAGAAACTATGCAGTCAAGAAGGCAATTGGATGATATATAGAGCACTGAAGGAGAGACACTGCCAACCAAGGATCATATATCCAGCAAAACTCTCTCTCAAAAATAAAGGTGAAATTAAAACATTTACAGATAAACACAAGCTTAGAGAATTTGTAAAAAAACAAACCAAAGCTACAAGAAATATTAAAGGAAATTGTCTGGTCAGACAACCAATAATATCAGATACCAGCACAACACAAGGTCACAGAACACAACATCCTGATATCAACTGAAATGGGCAAATCATAAAAACAAATTAAGATTAATTTTAAAAAGAAAAAAGTGCTCAAAACAGGGAATCATTGAAATCAATATGTAAAAGATCACAATAATCAAAAAGAGGGACTAAAACTGCCATATGGAGAGGAAAACAAGGCGATATAGGACAATACAAGTTAGGTTTTTACTCAGAAAAATAGGGGTAAATATTAAGGTAACCACAAAGAGGTATAACAACTCCATAACTCAAAATAAAAACCAAGAAAAACGTAACAACTCAGCAAACATAAAGTCAACTACTATGAAAATGAGGAACACACAATTTACAGAGAAAAACATCTCAGCACAAAAAAGTAAGTAGAAAAATGAAATTGTCAACAACACACAAAAAGGAATCAAAATGACAGCACTAAACACACACTTATCTATAATTATGCTGAGTGTAAATGGACTAAATGCACCAATAAAGAGACAGAGAGTCTCAGACGGGTTAAAGAAACACGATCCATCTATATGCTGCCTACAAGAGACACACCTTAGACTTAGAGACACAAACAAACTAAAACTCAAAGCATGGAAAAAAATATATCAAGTAAACAACATGCAAAAAAGAGCAGGAGTAGCAATATTAATTTCTGACAAAAGAGACTTTAAAGTTAAATCCACCACAAAGGATAAAGAAGGACACTACATAATGATTAAAGAGACAATAGACCAGAAAGATATAACCAAATTAAATATTTATGCACCCCGTGACAGGGCTGCAAAATACATAAAACAAACTTTAACAGAACTGAAAAGTGAGATAGACACCTCCACAATTACAGTAGGAGACTTCAACACACCACTTTCAGAGGACAGGACTTCCAGTAAGAAGCTCAATAGAGACACGGAAGACCTAATTACTACAATCAACCAACTTGACCTCATTGACTTACACAGAACACTCCACACAACGGCTACAAAGTATACTTTTTTTCTAGTGCACATGGAACGTTCTCTAGAATAGATCACATATTAGGTCATAAAACAAACCTTTGCAGAATCCAAAACATCGAAATATTACAAAGCATCTTCTCAGACCACAAGGCCATAAAAGTGGAAATCAATAACAGAAAAATCAGGGAAAAGAAATCAAATACTTGGAAACTGAACAATACCCTCCTGAAAAAAGACTGGGTTATAGAAGACATTAAGGAGGGAATAAAGAAATTCATAGAATGCAACGAGAATGAAAACACTTCCTATCAAAACCTCTGGGACACAGCAAAAGCAGTGCTCAGAGGTCAATTTATATTGATAAAAGCACACGTACATAAAGAAGAAAGAGACAAAATCAGAGAACTGTCCCTACAATTTGAACAAATAGAGAGTGAACAACAAAAGAATCCATCAGGCACCAGAAGAAAACAAATAATAAAAATTAGAGCAGAACTAAATGAATTACAGAACGGAAAAAAAATTGAAAGAATTAACAAAGCCAAAAGCTGCTTCTTTGAAAAAATTAACAAAATTGATAAACCACTGGCCAGACTGACTAAAGAAATACATGAAAGGAAACAAATAACCCAAATAAGAAATGAGATGGGCCACATCACAACAGACCCAACTGAAATTAAAAAAAATCATATCAGATTATTATGAAAAATTGTACTCTAACAAATTTGCAAACCTAGAAGAAATGGATGAATTCCTGGAAAAACACTACCTACCTGAACTAACACAATCAGAAGTAGAACAACTAAATAGACCCATAACAAAAAAAGAGATTGAAAAGGTAATCAAAAAACTCCCAACAAAAAAAAGCCCTGGCCCGGACGGTTCTACCAAACTTTCACAGAAGAGTTAACACCACTACTACTAAAGGTATTTCAAAGCATAGAAAAGGATGGAATACTACCTAACTCATTCTATGAAGCCAGGATATCCCTGATACCAAAACCAGGTAAAGACACCACAAAAAAAGAAAATTACAGACCTGTATCTCTTATGAACATAGATGCAAAAATCCTCAACAAAACTCTAGCCAATAGAATTCAACAACATATCAAAAAAATAATCCACCATGACCAAGTGGGTTTTATTTTTATTATTATTTTTTTTTATGCAAGGCTGGTTTAATATTAGAAAAACCATTAATGTAATCCACCATATAAACAAAAGACAAAAAACACATGATCTTATCAATTGATACAGAAAAGGCATTTGACAAAGTCCAAAACCCATTTATGATAAAAACTCTCAGCAAAATAGGAATTGAAGGAAAATTCCTCAACATAATAAAGGGCATCTCCCACCAACATCATTCTAAATGGAGACAGCCTGAAAGCATTTCCCTTGAGAATGGGAACCAGACAAGAATGTCCTTTATCACCACTCTTATTCAACATTGTGCTAGAGGTCCTAGCCAGAGCAATTAGGCTAGACAAAGAAATAAAGGGCATCCGGATTGGCAAGGAAGAAGTAAAATTATCTCTATTTGCAGATGACATGATCTTATACACAGAAAAACCTATGGAATCCTCCAGAAAACTACTGAAACTAATAGAAGAGTTTGGCAGAGTCTCAGGTTGTAAGACAAACATACAAAAATCACTTGGATTCCTCTACATGAACAAAAAGAACATCGAAGAGGAAATCACCAAATCAATACCATTCACAGTAGCCCCCAAGAAGATAAAATACTTAGGAATAAATCCTACCAAAGATGTAAAAGACCTATACAAAGAAAACTACAAAGTACTAGTGCAAGAAACTAAAAAGGACTTATATAAGTGGAAAAAATACCTTGCTGATGGATAGGAAGAATTAACATAGTAAAAATGTCTATTCTACCAAAAGCCATCTATACATACAATGCACTTCCGATCCAAATTCCAATGACATTTTTTAATGTGATGGAGAAACAAATCACCAACTTCATATGGAGGGGAAAGAAGCCCTGGATAAGTAAAGCATTACTGAAAAAGCAGAAGAAAGTGGGAAGCCTCACTCTACCTGATTTTAGAACCTATTATACAGCCACAGTAGTCAAAACAGCCTGGTACTGGTACAACAACAGGCACACAGACCAATGGAACAGAAATGAGAACCCAGATATAAATCCATCCACATATGAGCGGATGATATTTGACAAAGGACCAGTGTCAGTTAATTGCGGAAAAGATAGTCTTTTTAACAAATTTTGCTAGCATAACTGGATATCCATTTGCAAAAAAATGAAACACGACCCATACCTCACACCATGCACAAAAACTAACTCCAAGTGGATCAAAGACCTAAACATAAAGACTAAAACGATAAAGATCATGGAAGAAAAAATAGGGAAAACGTTAGGAGCCCTAATACAAGGCATAAACAGAATACAAAACATTACCAAAAATGATGAAGAGAAACCAGATAACTGGGAGTTCCTAAAAATCAAACACCTATGCTCATCTAAAGACTTCACCAAAAGAGTAAAGAGACCACCTACAGATTGGGAAAGAATTTTCAGCTATGACGTTTCTGACCAGCGCCTGATCTCTAAAATCTACATGATTCTGTGAAAACTCAACCACAAAAAGACAAACAACCCGATCAAAAAGTGGGCAAAGGATATGAACACGCACTTCACTAGAGAAGATATTCAGGCAGCTAACAGATACATGAGAAAATACTCTCGATCATTA
Source organism: Loxodonta africana (assembly GCF_030014295.1). NCBI lineage: Eukaryota > Metazoa > Chordata > Mammalia > Proboscidea > Elephantidae > Loxodonta > Loxodonta africana. The sequence continues at coordinate 2,211,532 of NC_087363.1, forward strand.
GCCATTAGAGAAATGCAAATTAAAACTACGATGAGATTCCATCTCACTCCAACAAGGCTGGTGTTAACCCAAAAAACACAAAATAATAAATGTTGGAGAGGCTGAGGAGAGATTGGAACTCTTATACACTGCTGGTGGGAATGTAAAATGGGACAACCACTTTGGAAATCTATCTGGCGTCTTCTTAAAAAGTTAGAAATAGAACTACCATAAAAAAATACAACCCAGAAATCCCCCTTGTCGGAATATATCCTAGAGAAATAAGAGCCTTTACACAAACAGATATATGCACACCCATGTTTATTGCAGCTCTGTTTACAATAGCAAAAAGCTGGAAGCAACCAAGGTGTCCATCAACAGATGAATGGTTAAGTAAATTGTAGTGTATTCATACAACGGAATACTACACATGGATAAAGAACAGTGATGAATCTGTGAAACATTTCATAATATGGAGGAACCTGGAAGGCATTATGCTGAGTGAAATTAGTCAAAAGGACAAATATTGTATAAGACCACTATTATAAGATCTGGAGAAATAGTAAAAACTGAGAAGAACACATACTTTTGTGGTTACGAGGGGGGGGAGGGAGGGAGGGTGGGAGAGGGTTATTTACTGATTAGTTAGTAGATAAGAATTACTTTAGGTGAAGGGGAAGACAACACTCAATACATGGAAGGTCAACTCAATTGGACTGGACGAAAAGCAAAGGAGTTTCCGCGATAAACTGAACGCTTCAAAGGTCAGCGGAGCAAGGGCAGGGTTTGGGGGACTATGGCTTAAGGGGACTTCTAAGTCAATTGGCAAAATAATTCTATTATGAAAACATTCTGCATCCCACTTTGAAATGTGGCGTCTGGGGTCTTAAATGCTAACAAGTGGCCATCTAAGATGCATCAATTGGTCTCAACCCACCTGTATCAAAGGAGAATGAAGAACACCAACGTCACACGATAACTATGAGCCCAAGAGACAGAAAGGGCCACATGAACCAGATTTACATCACCCTGAGACCAGAAGAACTAGAATGTACCCAGCCACAACCAATGGCTGCCCTGACAGGGAGCAGAACAGAGAACCCCTGAGGGAGCAGGAGATCAGTGGGATGCAGATCCCAAATTCTCATAAAAAGACCAGGCTTAATGGTCTGACTGAGACTAGAGGAATCCCGGCGGTCATGGTCCCCAAAACTTCTGTTGGCCCAGGACAGGAACCATTCCCGAAGACATCTCATCAGACATGGAAGGGACTGGACAATGGGTTGGACAGAGATGCTGATGAAGATTGAGCTACTTGTATCAGGTGGACACTTGAGACTGTATTGACATCTCCTGTCTGGAGGGGAGATAGGAGGGTAGAGAAGGTTAGAAACCAGCAAAATCATCACAAAAGGAGAGACTGGAAGGAGGGAGCGGGCTGACTCATTAGGGCGAGAATAAGTGGGAGTATGGAGTAAGGTGTACATAAGCTTATATGTGACAGACTGACTTGATTTGTAAACTTTCACATAAAGCAAAATAAAAATTATTCAAAAAAAATATTCTTTATATTAGTAGAATTTGTTATAGCCCTTAAAGACAAAGAAAATTTCATAGGTTTAACCCCCTATATATTGAATCATACTGGGTTAATTTTCCTTTGTGGACAGCAATATTTGGTTTTATTTCAAACTCTTATCTGTGAAGCATGGTACCTTCCTAAAACATAAAAATATGACCTAATCAAACATTTCTTTTAGTGCAAGGCAATGAGATTTTAAAGTTAAAAATTAAGATTTTAAAAAAAGATTATCTAACAAAAAAAATGACTGTCAAATTAATTAAATTTACATGGCAGATGAGGATAAATTCATAAGAAATGAACTTTGTTAACTTTGTACTGTGATGAAGCAAGGATAACCAAGTACCATACAGTCGATTTTGTGAATTGTGACTGATTTTTGAACAGAAAAGTATTTCAACCCCATTTAGTATATCTAGTTAATCGACCTCCTCCAATAGTTGAAATGCATGTTTAAAGTCATTCATACCACAGATAATTCAAAAACAGTTGCAGTAGTACATCCACAGGGAACTGCTGGAAATTCAAGGCGAATTCAGAAGAGGACATGAAATGAGGGATATCATCGCTGATGTCAGATGGATTTTGCCTAAAACAAAGAACACCAGAAAGATGTTAACCAGTATTTTATTAAATGCCTATAGAAAGGCATTTGTGTGGATTACAACAAATTATGAAAAACATTGCAAAGAATGGGAATTGCACAACACTTAATCGTGCTCTTATGGAACCTGTAAAAAGACCCAGAGGAAGCTGTTTGAACAGGACAAGGGGATACGGTATGGTTTAAAATCAGGAAAGGTGTGCATCAGGGTTGTATCTTTCATCATACTTATTCAATCTGTATGCTGAGCAAATAATCTGAGAGACTGGACTATATGAAGAAGAATGTGGTATCTGGATAGATGGAAGATTCATTAATAATCTGAGATATGCAGATGATATAGCCTTGCTTGCTGAAACCCTGGTTGCATAGTGGTTAAGTGCTACAGCTGCTAACCAAAAGGTCAGCAGTTTGAATCCACCAGGTGCTCCTTGAAAACTCTATGGGGCAGTTCTGCTCTGTGCTTTAAGGTTGCTATGAGTTAGAATTGACATGATGGCAATGTGTTTGGTTCTTGGTTTGGTTTTGCTGACAGCAAAGAGGACTTGAAGCAGTTACTGATGAAAATCCAAGACTACACCCTTCAGTATGGACTGCATCTCTACATACAAATTTTTTTTTTTAACAAAAATTCTCACAACTGGACCAATAAGAAACATCATGATAAATGGAGATAAGATTGAAGTTGTCAAGGATTTCATTTTACTTGGATCCACAATCAACCACCTTGGAAGCAGCAGTCGAGAAATAAAATGAAGTATTGCATTGGAAAAATCGGCTGCAAAAATCTCTTTAAAGTGTCGAAAGTAAAGATGTCACTTTGCAGACTAATGAGTGCCTGACTCAAGCCATGGTATTTTCAATCACATCATGTGCATGCAAAAGCTAGGCAACGAATAAGGAAGACTGAGGAAGAATTGATGTCTTTGAATTATGGTGTTGCTGAAAAATTTTGAAAGTACTATGAACTGCCAGAAGAATAAACAAGTCTGTCCTGGAAAAAGAACAGGCCGTTCTCTGGAAGGGAGGATGGCCAGACTTTGCTTCCTGTACTTTGGACATGTTTTCCAGAAGAGGCCAGTTCCTAGAGAAGAGCATTGTGCTTGGTAAGATAGAAGGTCAATGAAAGAGAGGAAGACACTGGATGAAATGGATTGACACAGTGGCTGCAACAATGAGCTCAAACATAGCAACAATTGTGGGATGGTTAAGGACTGGGCAATGTTTACTTCTGTTGTACACAGGGTCACTATGAGTTGGAACCTACTCAATGGCACCTAACAAAAACAACATATCACAGAGCAGAGTTTCAGAATCTGCCTACATTAGACAATTTGAGTATACTTTTTTTTTCATTTTAACACAATGTTATGGATTGAATTGTGCCATTTCCAAAATAGGTGTTGAAATTCTAACCCCTGTACTTGCATATATGATCCTGTTTAGAAATAACAGTTTTATTTTGTTATGCTAATGAGGCTATACCAGTGTAGGGTGGATCTTAAACCTAATCTTGTCTGAGTTATTAAAAGAGCAGAATATACACAGACACACAAACCATGTGAGGATTGTTTAAAAGCCAAAGAATGTCAAGGAACCAAGGAATGCACAGGGCTATTCACAAGCAAGGAATTGACACACCCAGTACTTTACTTGGACTTTTAGCTTCCAGAACAATGAGAAAATAAATTTCGTTTATTTAAGGCTACCTAGTTTTGGTATTTGTGTCATAAAAAAAAAAAAGTTTTTTTTTGTGTGTGTGTGTGTCATAGCAAATAAAAATAATACCAAACCCACTGTCCTCGAGTCGATTCTGACTTGTAGCCACCCTATAGGACAGAGTAGAACTGCCCATAGGGTTTCCAAGGAATACCTGGTGAATTCGAACCACCAAGCTTTTAGTTAGCAGTCATAGCTCTTAACCACTGTGTCACAAGCAGCACTAGACAATTAAGACACACAATAAGTAGTAAATATTTTTGGAGCAGATTATTTTGTTTTATGTGATGAATGCCTTTCTGATTCTCAGTAAAACGAACTGTACATTCTTGTTGACTTAGGTGATAAATCACAGGTGTCTCTCTGTTTATAATTGCTCTGTAGCAGTTTGGTGCAATGGATAAGTGCTTGGCTGCTAACCGAAATTTGACATTGTGAATCCACCAAGTGGCTTCTCAGGAGAAGACCTGGGGATCTGCTTTCTTAAAAATTATAGCCAAGAAAATTCTATGGGGCAGTTTTTTTTTTTTTAATTAATTTTTATTAAGCTTCAAGTGAACATTTACCATTCCAATCAGTCTGTCACATGTAGGTTTACATACATCTTACTCCCTTCTCCCACTTGCTCTCCCCCTATTGAGTCAACCCTTTCAGTCTCTCGTTTCGTGCCAATTTTGCCATCTTTCATCTCTCTCTTTCTTCCCATCCCCTCTCCAGTCAAGAGTTGCCAACACACTCTCCAGTGTCCACCTAATTTAATTGGCTCACTCTTCATCAGCATCTCTCTCCCCACCGCTGACCAGTCCTTTTCATGCCTGATGAGTTGTCTTCGGGGATGGTTCCTGTCCTGTGCCATCAGAAGTTCTGGGGAGCATTGTCTCTGGGATTCCTCTAGTCGCATTCATATCATTAGGTATGGTCTTTTTATGAGAATTTGGGGTCTGTATCCCATTGGCCTCCTGCTCCCTCAGGAGTTGTCTGTTGTGCTCCCTAGCAGGGCAGACATCGATTGTGGCCGGGCACCAACTAGTTCTTCTGGTCTCAGGATAATGTAGGTCTCTGGTTCATGTGGCCCTTTCTGTCTCTTGGGTTCTTAGTTGTCGTGTGGCCTTGGTGTTCTTCCTTTGACTTTGCTCCAGGTGGGTTGAAACCAATTGATGTATCTTAGATGGCCCCTTGTTGGCATTTAGGACCCCAGGCGCCACAATTCAAAATGGGATGCAGAATGTTTTCATAATAGAATTATTTTCCCTGTTGACTTAGAAGTCTCCTCAAACCATGTTCCCCAGACCCCAGCCCCTGCTCCACTGACCTTTGAAGCATTCATTTTATCCCGGAAACCTCTTTGCTTTTAGTCCAGTCCAATTGGGCTGACCTTCTTTGTATTGAATGTTGTCTTTCCCTTCACCCAAAGCAGTTCTTATCTACTGATTGATCAATAAAAAGCCCTCCCCCTCCCTCCCTCGCTCCCCCCTTTGTAACCACAAAAGTATGTGTTCTTTTCCGTTTTTTCTATTTCTCAAGATCTTATAATAGTGGTCTTATACAATATTTGTCCTTTTGCCTCTGACTCATTTCGCTCAGCATAATGTCTTCCAGATTCCTCCATGTTATGAAATGTTTCACAGATTCGTCACTGTTCTTTATCGATGTGTAGTATTCCATTGTGTCAATATACCACAATTTATTTACCCATTCATCCGTTGACGGACACCTTGGTTGCTTCCAGCTTTTTGCTATTGTAAACAGAGCTGCAATAAACATGGGTGTGCATATGTGTGTTTGTGTGAAGGCTCTTGTATCTCTAGGGTATATTCCGAGGAGTGGGATTTCTGGGTTGTATGGTAGTTCTATTTCTAACTGTTTAAGGTAACGCAAGATGGATTTCCAAAGTGGTTGTATCATTTTACAATCCCACCAGCAGTGTATGAGAGTTCCAATCTCTCCACAGCCTCTCCAACATTTATTATTTTGTGTTTTTTGGATTAATGCCAGTCTAGTTGGTGTGAGATAGAATCTCATCGTAGTTTTAATTTGCATTTCTCTAATGGCTAATGATCGAGAGCATTTTCTCATGTATCTGTTGGCTGCCTGAATATCTTCTTTAGTGAAATGTGTGTTCATATTCTTTACCCACTTCTTGATTGGGTTGCTTGTCTTTTTGTGGTTGAGTTTTGACAGAATCATGTAGATTTTAGAGATCAGGTGCTGGTCTGAGATGTCATAGCTGAATATTCTTTCCCAGTCTGTAGGTGGTCTTTTTACTCTTTCGGTGAAGTCTTTAGATGAGCATAGGTGTTTGATTTTTAGGAGCTCCCAGTTATCGGGTTTCTCTTCATCATTTTTGGTAATGTTTTGTATTCTGTTTATGCCCTGTATTAGGGCTCCTAGGGTTGTCCCTATTTTTTCTTCCATGATCTTTATCGTTTTAGTCTTTATGTTTAGGTCTTTGATCCACTTGGAGTTAGTTTTTGTGCTTGGTGTGAGGTATGGGTCCTGTTTCATTCTTTTGCAAATGAATATCCAGTTATGCCAGCACCATTTGTTAAAAAGACTATCTTTTCCCCAATTGACTGACACTGGTCCTTTGTCAAATATCAGCTGCTCATATATGGATGGATTTCTATCTGGGTTCTCAATTCTGTTCCATTGGTCTATGTGCCTGTTGTTGTACCAGTACCAGGCTGTTTTGACTACTGTAGCTGTATAATAGGTTCTGAAATCAGGTAGAGTGAGACCTCCCACTTTCTTCTTCTTTTTCAGTAATGCTTTGCTTATCCGGGGGTTCTTTCCCTTCCATATGAAATTACTGATTTGTTTCTCTATCCCCTTAAAATATGACATTGGTATTTGGATTGGAAGTGCGTTATATGTATAGATGGCTTTTGGTAGAATAGACATTTTTACTATGTTAAGTCTTCCTATCCATGAGCAGGGTATGTTCTTCCACTTAAGTATGTCCTTTTGAATTTCTTGTAGCAGAATTTTATAGTTTTCTTTGTATAGGTCTTTTACGTCCTTGGTAAGATTTATTCCTAAGTATTTTATCTTCTTGGGGGCTACTGTGAATGGTATCGATTTGGTTATTTCCTCTTCGGTGTTCTTTTTGTTGATGTAGAGGAATCCAAGTGATTTCTGTATGTTTATTTTATAACCTGAGACTCTTCCAAACTCTTCTATTAGTTTCAGTAGTTTTCTGGAGGATTCCTTAGGGTTTTCCATGTATAGGATCATGTCATCTGCAAATAGTGATAGCTTTACTTCCTCCTTACCAATCCGGATACCCTTTATTTCTTTGTCTAGCCTAATTGCCCTGGCTACGACTTCAAGTACGATGTGGAATAGGAGTGGTGATAAAGGGCATCCTTGTCTGGTTCCCGTTCTCAGGGGAAATGCTTTCAGGTTCTCTCCATTTAGAGTGATATTGGCTGTTGGCTTTGCATAGATGCCCTTTATTATGTTGAGGAATTTTCCTTCAATTCCTATTTTGGTAAGAGTTTTTATCATAAATGGGTGTTGGACTTTGTCAAATGCCTTTTCTGCATCTATTGATAAGATCATGTGGTTTCTATCTTTTGTTTTGTTTATGTGATGGATTACATTAATGGTTTTTCTGATATTAAACCAGCCTTGCATACCTGGTATAAATCCCACTTGATCAGGGTGAATTATTTTTTTGATGTGTTGTTGAATTCTATTGGCTAGAATTTTGTTGAGGATTTTTCATCTATGGTCATGAGGGATATAGGTCTAAAATACTCTTTTTTTGTAATGTCTTTACCTGGTTTTGGTATCAGGGAGATGGTAGCTTCATAGAATGAGTTGGGTAGTATTCCCTCTTGTTCTATGCTTTGGAATACCTTCAGTAGTAGTGGTGTTAAGTCTTCTCTGAAGGTTTGGTAGAACTCTGCAGTGAAGCCGTCTGGGCCAGGACTTTTTTTTGTTGGAAGTTTTTTGATTACCGTTTCAATCTCTTTTTTTGTTATGGGTCTATTTAGTTGTGCTAGTTCTGAATGTGTTAGTTTAGGTAGGTAGTATTTTTCTAAGAATTTATCCATTTCTTCTAGGTTTTCAAATTTGTTAGAGTACAATTTTACGTAGTAATCTGAAATGATTCTTTTAATTTCATTTGGCTCTGTTGTGATGTGGTCCTTCTCGTTTCTTATTCGGGTTATTTGTTTCCTTTCCTGTTTTTCTTTAGTCAGTCTAGCCAAAAGTTTATCAATTTTGTTAATTTTTTCAAAGAACCAGCTTTTGGCTTTGTTAATTCTTTCAATTGTTTTTCTGTTCTCTAATTCATTTAGTTCAGCTCTAATTTTTATTATTTGTTTTCTTCTGGTGCCTGATGGATTCTTTTGTTGCTCACTTTCTATTTGTTCAAGTTGGCGGGACAGTTCTCTGATTTTGGCTCTTTCTTCTTTTTGTATGTGTGCCTTTATCGATATAAATTGACCTCTGAGCACTGCTTTTGCTGTGTCCCAGAGGTTTTGATACGAAGTTTTTTCATTCTCGTTGCTTTCTAAGAATTTCCTTATTCCCTCCTTGATGTTTTCTATAACCCAGTCTTTTTTCAGGAGGGTATTGTTCATTTTCCAAGTATTTGATTTCTTTTCCCTAGTTTCTCTGTTATTGATTTCTAGCTTCTTTGCCTTGTGGTCTGAGAAGATGCTTTGTAATATTTCGATGTTTTGGATTCTACCAAGATTTGTTTTATGACCTAATATGTGGTCTATTCTAGAGAATGTTCCATGTGCACTAGAAAAAAAAGTATATTTTCCAGCAGTTGGGTGGAGAGTTCTGTATAAGTCAATGAGGTCAAGTTGGTTGATTGTTGTAAGTAGGTCTTCCGTGTCTCTATTGAGCTTCTTACTGGATGTCCTGTCCTTCTCCGAAAGTGGTGTGTTGAAATCCCCTACTATAAATGTGGAGGTGTCTATCTCGCTTTCAATTCTGTTAAAATTTGATTTATGTATCTTGCAGCCCTGTCATTGGGTGCGTAAATATTTAATATGGTTATATCTTCCTGATGAATTGTCCCTTTTATCATTATATAGTGTCCTTCTTTATCCTTTGTGGTGGATTTAAGTTTAAAGTCTATTTTGTCAGAAATTAATATTGCTACTCCTCTTCTTTTTTGCTTATTATTTGCTTGATATATTTTTTTCCATCCTTTGAGTTTTAGTTTGTTTGTGTCTCTAAGTCTAAGGTGTGTCTCTTGTAGGCGGCATATAGATGGATCGTGTTTCTTTATCCAGTCCGTGACTCTCTGTCTCTTTATTGGTGCATTTAGTCCATTTACGTTCAGCGTAATTACAGATAAATAAGTTTTTAGTGCTGTCATTTTGATGCCTTTTCATGTGTGTTGTTGGCCTTTTCATTTTTCCACATACTTTTTTGTGCTGAGACGTTTTTCTTAGTAGATTGTGAGATCCTCATTTTCATAATGTTTAACTTTATGTTTGTTGAGTCGTTACGTTTTTCTTGAGTTATGGAATTGATATTCCTTTTTATGGTTACCTTATTATTTTCCCCTATTTTTCTAAGTAAAAACCTAACTTGTATCATTCTATATCGCCTTGTATCACTCTCCATCTGGCAGTTCAATGCCTCCTATATTTAGTCCCTCTTTTTGGTTATTGTGATCGTTTATCTATTGATTTCCATGATTTCCTGTTATGTGTATTATTTTGTTTATTTACATATTTTTTCTAATTAATCTTTGTTTGTTTTTGTGCTTTCCCCATTTGAGTTGCGTTGATATCAGGACGTTCTGTTTTGTGACCTTGTATTGTGCTGGTACCTGATATTATTGGTCATCAGGCCAAACAATCTCCTTAAGCATTTCTTGCAGTCTTGGTTTAGTTTTTGCAAATTCCCTAAACTTGTGTTTATCTGTAAATATCTTAATTTCTCCTTCATATTTCAGAGAGAGTTTTGCTGGATATATGATCCTTGGTTGGCAGTTTTTCTCCTTCAGTGCTCTGTATACGTCGTCCCATTCCCTTCTTGCTTGCATGGTTTCTGCTGAGTAGTCTGAACTTATTGATTCTCCCTTGAAGGAAACCTTTCTTTTCTCCCTGGCTGCTTTTAAAATTTTCTGTTTGTCTTTGGTTTTGGCAAGTTTGATGATAATATGTCTTGGTGTTTTTCTTTTTGGATCAATCTTAAATGGGGTTCGATAAGCATCTTGGATAGATATCCTTTCGTCTTTCATGATGCCAGGGAAGTTTTGTGTCAGGAGTTCTTCAACTATTTTCTCTGTGTTTTCTGTCCCCTCTATGGGGCAGTTTTACAGTCACGTGGGTCACCGTGAGTCGAAAATCAACTTGATGATACCCAATAACAACAACAATTCTATATTACAAAAATCATTTCTTTAAGGCTTTGACCTTAGATGTTTCCCTCTTGGTAAGTGCACCCATAACATACATACTAAGGCATTAAAATTAGCGTGTGTTTTTTTTTCCCCTTAATCATTTTCTGAATTTATAATTGGATTCTATGATGGCACTTAGATATATTAATACCTCCATTTATTGAGCAAATATAGAATAAATCCCAATCATGTAGTTACATTTATTCTTCAGCAAAGGAAATGAAAACTTCTCTAGATCTTTTAATAACAAATGAATCTGGTGCACGAAATTAAAAACTTACATAATCATTGGAGGGGTTGGAGGAGCTGACTTTTAGATTTGTGGATTCGGAAAGAAAGTCCACTGCAACTACTTCTCAAAGTACTTCCCTGTTCAGAGTTTAAGAAGATAATTTACTTCAAAAGTATTAAAGCTTTACTTTTTCACATTTACCTCTTTAATCCATATAAAGCTTGAATTTTAAGGTAGTGTTTGAAGTGGAAATATGGATAAGGATAACTAGATTTTCCCAGCACCATGTATTGAATAACTATTTCATTTCCTACTACACTGAAATATCATCATTTTTATGTATAAAATATCTATAGATCCATTGTTCTGTTTCTTGAATTTCTATTTTCTTCAATTTGTCTATCCATGAGCCAAAACTATAGTGTTTAAATTACTGTATTGTTTCAGATAGACGCTATAGTTGTGTAACAAATGGCTCCAAAATTTAGTTGCTGAAAACAACAATCACTTTATTCCCAGATGGTTTCTCTAGGTCATGAATACGGTTCATGGTTTCTCATGAGGCTAAAATCAGAGGTGATTGGGGATGAGGTCATCTAACAGTTTTCTTTATCATATATCTGGTACCTGGTCTTGAAAGTCTTGAACAGTGATGGCTGAAATAACTGGCACTGCTTGGGCATCTCCTTCTATTTCTATGTGGTCTGTCTACATAGTCTCTCAAGCATGGTCTCTCAAGCATGGAGACTTTTACATGGTGAATCAGAGCTCTAAAAGTGTGTGTGTCAAGAGAGCAAGCAAGGTAGAAGTGCATTTTCTTTTTTTACCTAACCTTGGAAGTCACATAGAATCACTTCTGTCATATTCTATTTGTCCAGAGTCATAAATTTCCTTCCATTTTCAAGTAGAAAGGGCATGGACTCTACCACTTAAGGAGGAAATGTCAACATTCTGAAAGAGCATATATAACAGGCTATAATGCGGTGGAAATATGCCAAAATCTCCCCTTTGGCCACAACAATGTGCATGCCCCCCACAAGAAAAGCACACTCACTGTCCCCTTTCCCAAGGTCCCTCTCTCAACCCTCATCCAATTACAGTATCAGGTTTTGACTTAAGATTCAGGATCTTATCATCTAAATTACATCCAAGTGGGGATGAGGCTCGTGAGGTGTGGTTCCTTGGACACAACTCTTTTAGTACTATTCAATCTGAAGACCTATGAACTATAGATACATTATCTGTGCTCCTCCCCCAACCCAGTGTAAAATGCTCTGACAGGTATGGAATAACTTCTTTATACACTTATGTTCAAAAAGGGAAAACATGAGAGGTGCGCAGCAGTGATGTTCCATAGAAATTTTGACAACCTATTTAGACACATGTTATTTCCAGATTCTTGGTTATCTGTCCAGGACTTCTGGTAGTGATTTTTCCATGCATCTTGCCCCAAAATACCTTTGGTATTTTGATTCTGCTTTCTGAATTATCCATTCTTTTCTGTAACATATAGCTTGTGTTTGTAGGTTACCAAACATACTTGAAAGATACAGGCGAGATTATTCTCACATTCCATTTAACTTACTTATTTGGCTTGCAAAAAGATGGAGAGACAGACTTAATATGTGTGGAAAATGGAAGCTTAAAAATTCCAAATCATTTATCTTTATATTTTGTGATTTGTCTTTATACGATAAATCCTATAGAATAACTTCAAAGCTATATTTGGTTATTATATCTCAACATCTTCATTTCCCAAAAGGCAGGTCTCTCTTGGAAACAACATGGGTAATTGTCTTCGTTATCTAGTGCTGCTGTAACAGAAATACCACAGGCGAATGGCTTTAACAAACAGAAGTTTATTTTCTCAGTCTATTAGAAGTCCAAATCAAGTGTCAGCTTTTTCTCTCTGTCAGTTCTGTAAAAAGGTCTTTATCATCAATCCTCTGCTGGACTCAGTGCAGGGATCCCAGGCCCAAACACTCACTCTTCTCCTGGCACTGCTTTCTTAGTGGTATGAGGTCCCTCTGTCTCTCTGTCCCCTTCTTTCTTTTATATCTTAAAACAGATTGGCTTAAGAAAAGCTTAATCTTTTACTTGAGTCCTGCCTCGTTAGCACAGCTGCCACTAATCCCATCTCATTAACATCATAACACATAGGAAATTCACATCAGTTTACAAAATAGTGGAAAATCACACAAGACTGGAAATCATGGCTTAGCCAAGTTGACACATATTTTGGGAGGACACAATTCAATCCATTGCAGTAATCGAAGCAACTATATAGATCAATTAGGCAAACAAAACAGTAACTTTTGTTTGAATTACTCTGTAAAAAGTGAGACTATCAGCTATTCCACGTAGGGAAAAGATAAACAGGCTGAGAGTCAGGAAACCTGAGTTCTTATCCTTAATCTAAAAAACCACCACCTAAATGTGCAATTTTGTTAACGTCCTTTTTCTTCTCTTAATCTCAGTTTCCTCATTTTCAAAAAGGAAAGAATCTGTCTACCTACCTACCAACTGACTAACCTATCAACCAGTCCATCCATCCATCCGTCCACCCACCCACCCATCCATCCATCCATCCATCCATCCATCCATCCATCCATCCATCCATCCATCCATCCATCCATCCATTATCTATCTACTTATTTATTTATAGGTCACATTCTGGCCTCAGTGTGCTTAAATTCTCAGCAAATTGTCATTGGAATGTAATATGAATAGGTTATTACTCAGCTCAATAGGAAACATGGTCCAACTCTTTTCAGAGACTTCTTATTTTGGAGAACTCTTAAATTAGAGAACATAATGGAATCCAACTGAATAAGCTGGCTTTTAGTTCTACTGCTTAGCAGTTATACCGCACTGGGCAAGTGAAATGAGACATTCTGAGCCTTAGATTTCCCATCTATGAATTAGGAAAAGTATACTTACGGGGTTATTTGAGTTTAAAAGTGAAAATGACTTCCAAATACTAGGTGCAAAAACATCAAAATCAAACCTGTCGCCATCATCTTGATTCCACTTCATGGTGACCCCGTGAGTTACAGAGTAGAACTGCTGCATAGGGGTTTCTTGGCTGTAGTTTTTACAGAAGGAGGTCACCAGGTGTATATTCCATGGAGCTGTTGGGTGGGTTCAAGCCACCAACCTTTAGGTTAGTAGTCTAATGAAAACTATTTGTACCACCCTGGGACCTAAACCAAAAATAACAAACCCAGTGCCGTCGAGTCGATTCTGACTCCCAGGGACCTACTTACTTTTAATAACAAATTTAAGGTGGGTTAGAAATAATATTTGGATGGGGTAGCAATGTGTTATTAACTGACATAAAACAAACAAAAAATAAGTATTTATCCATTGCCTTCGAGCTGATGTTGACTCATAAAGACCCTACAGGACAGAGTAGATCTGCTCCAAAGGGTTTCCAAGGAGTGCCTGGTGTATTTGAATGGCCAACCTTTTTGTTAACAGCTGTAGCACTTAACCACTGTACCACCACGGCCCCAAATAAGTATATAAGTAGTTCTAAATTCTTGTTCTAAATTCTCCTGAGACGGAAGTTGGGAAATCTCAGAGGAAGTACTGAGACTGGCATAGTTCAAATCCCTAAGTGTTTTTTGAATCCAATTTTATGCCTCCATGAGTTACGGTTAGAGTCTTCTTAAAGCCTTTGTTGCTAGATGAATATTAAAGAAGGGTCATGCTAACTACCTAGGTAAGGTTTTAAATGGCAGATAACACGGGGTCAAGGTCGAGAGCAAGACTTCAGGCCAGATACTTGAATTAGATCTTCTGACCTGCTCCTCACTAACTATACGTCCTGAGGTAAATGGCTAACTCCCTCTTTTTCTCAATTTTCCTATATGTAAAATAGAAGGAATAATCTTCCTATGGGGTTTTTTTATATGTGAAATAGAAGGAATAACCTTACTACTGTATATAACCCAGTGCCGTCGAGTCCTACTGTATATAGTCCTTTTAAAAAAATATTAAATGAGGTAATTTATGTGAAGTGCTTTGCACAGTGCCTAGCATATAAGAGTATAAGAAGTAATCAATTAATATTAGTTTTTGATCATTGCATATAATAATAATGTTTAACCTTTACATAGAACTTTATAATTTAAGAAACATTTTCATATCTCCTATGGGGAAATTAGGCTTAATTCCTTTAGTTCTTCGTTTTCTCAGGACTCACGCTGAGATCACAAAAATGGAGGTAGAGGTAAGAAAGAGATATGAGAAAGGAACGGAGACCAGTGGGCAGTAGAGGTCTTTTGGGGGTGGGCAATGCTGAGCAATAAGGTAGAAAACAGTGGGATTGAAGGGGAGGACATCAGCGAGTGAGAACCCTCGTAAGTAAATCTGTATATAGGTGTCAGAAAATTAGATTTGACATTCACATTAAAACACTAATCATATGACAAATTCTGCCTCTGCCTACTCAATGCCAAAATTACCCCCTAATTCTGGAGATGGGGGTGGTGATGTGCATGTGTGTGTGAAATATCTTATAATCACTTTGATAAAGAAAAATAATAATAATAAAAAAGACTCACGGTGGTGGTTAAAAACCTTGCAGATGAATGAGAGAAAAATATGTCCTCATCTGTTTTTATAAGTACTTGTTTTGGGGTGGCACAGATACAGCCTCATAGAAAAAAAAAAGAAATTTTAAAGTACACTATAAATTTAATAGTCACAGGCAGTAAACATACCCTACTCTTAAAAATTTCAATAAAAGTAGTTGATATTGATTGTGTACCTACTTTGGGCCAAATGCAGAACTAGTAGCCTTGTCACTGTCACAGCCATACTTCAAGCTAATTGACCACATTTGACAGAAAATAGTTAACAGGTTCAGAGGTTAAACACATTTTACAGAATTACCTTTGTTAGCTCTATTTCAACGTAAGACTGGGTTTACCAACCACTGACTAACATCAGAAAACTTCCTTACCCTCTTCTTATCTTAGTTATTTCATCTAATAAATAAGGATAATAATAGTGTATGACTCAATATTGATACAAGGATTAAATGCGCCTGGCATTTCAAAGGCACCCAAGTAAATGTTAGCCGTGTAAATCATGGCATCTGTAGGTGAGGTTGTCTCAATAAAGGGCAACAATGCCTTTCATGGAGTGAAGTCCAAAACTTTGGAATCATTTTTACTCTTCTTTCTTTCTGACACCCCACATTAAGTCCATCAGCAGATACTACTGCAGCTACCTTCATCATACATCTCCCTCCACTAAGCCCATCCTTGTGCAAATCACCATCACGTTTCTGCTGAATGGTTACAATATCCTCCTAACTAATCATCTCCCTGCTTCTACCATTGCCCCTTTATAGTCTATTCCCCACACAGTAGCCAGAACGATCAATTCTAAGATTCAGTCAGACCATGCCATTTTGCAGTGCAAAACCTTTCAATGGCTTTGTTTTTCACTTAGAATAATTTCATACCCCTTAAAATGATCCTGCAAAGCCCTATCAGACCTGCCACTTACCAGTCCTTCATTGCTCTCCAGCCATACTGATCTCCTTTAGACAATGATGCCAACCACATTCCCTCCTCAGAGTGTTTTCACTTACTGATTTTTTTGTCTGGAATGTTCTTTCCTTAGATGTCTTCTTGCATCTTTCTTCACTTCTTTCTAGTCTAGTTCACATGTTCCCTTCTCAATGAAGCCTTCTGTGACTACCTTATAGAAAATAACACCCTACCCCCAGATTCCAAATATCCATTACCCTACTTAACTTTCCCCATAGCAGATATTACAATCTGAAATACTATCTACTTTCTGTTTTATTTGCTTACTTTCTGTCTTCCCTTACTAGAATGTAAGCTACATCAGTGTAGAGGCTTCATCTGTTTGTTCACTGCTATCTTTCAACTTTCTAGAGTATTGGGCACATAGTAGATGATTAATAAATATTTTGTGAATGACTTATTAAATGGAGCTTAAAGCTATATTTCATTGGGTAATCCTTCTCCCCAGACTCTACAGGTTTTATTTTCATTAATAAGAATATTCATTTTGTCTAATTTTGTACGGATGTGGAGTTTGGCAGACCGATAAAATGTTCCTTAATATTATATCTTGTATCTGTTTGACTTCAAAATCTCAAAAAGAGATTTCATAAATTGATTAAAACTACCCCCCATGCACTAAAATAAAACAGAAAAACTCATGATGCAATAACACACAGAGAAAGAGAATCTGGATTTTTGTGAGTTTTTCAGCTTACTTTCTAAGTAATTCTAATATACAAAGACAAATACTTTTCGGAAAAAGATAAAATCATGGCTCTCATACAAATTTAAAATGAACATATGGCAAAGTTTTTATTTAACACATTAATTAATGAATGAACCAGGAATATGTTGTAATCCATTTAAAGGAGAATCCAGTGTAGCACATTTGTTCAATCAGGAACGTGTAATGAATGTACAAATAGATGCAAAACTGACTTTATCCGCAATGATTGAGGGAAATCAATGGAACCTCCATCAGCCAACATTTTCAGTGTTATGGACAAGAATTATTTGTGTTATCAGTTTTCAATAACTCTAAGAGTTATAAAATATCTCAAAGACAGTGAAAGGCATAATCCTCATAGAATCATGTAGCCCCAAGGGGAGTGCTATAGATAACACATAGCTTTCATTGAAGATCGCCAGTAATCTTTTTATATTTCAAAGTCTGTCACAGTTTTTTCCTCACAGAAGCTAAATTTCTTTAGCAGCTATACATCAAAAGAAGTAGAGATTATTTTGAAATAACATAAAATTATATAAAGGGAAAACTATTTTTCCATTTATTTTTATTATTTACAAAGGAAAAGTGCAAACTTTCTATATCCATTGGAGTCTTCACAAGAAACAGCATACTCAAAATGGCAGATTAAAAAAAATTAAAGAAGATTACTTATTGATGTATGAAAAAGTTTAAGGGAAATTAATTAGGGATGATGATAAAGCATTCCAGGCCTAGCTACCAGTAGGAAACCATTGCCAGAATTATGGCTGAGGGAATGAGTAGAATAAATGATTACAAAAGGAAATATGAAAGTAGGAGACGCCTACCCAACAAGACCTGTGACCCCAGTTTAAGGTACCCTGTTACTGATAAACCACAGAAGGGGCCCAGGAGAATAAACTCTGACATGCTTTTCTTCCCACCCTGTCCTCTAACATTCATCTAGTACTTCCTGTTGACCAGAGAAGGAGGAGGCCTGGTTGAGGAACACCATGGAAGCGCGCCATGGAAGAGAAGAGTGAGAATAGACCTGAAGGGTTGAGAGGAGTATATCTTGCTCACTTTCCAACACTTTATTAAATTGTTTTCCTAGGTAAGATGGTGAGCACTCCTATTTTGGAAAACAGAGAACGTGGGAGAAATAAGTAAATTGTCTTCCAACTTAAATTTGTACAATTAATGTTTATTGACCTCCATTCTGGTTCAAACATTAAAGTAGATCTGGGGATAAAGAGGTGAAGAAGGCAGATACAGCTTTCCTTCTCTGTGGCTTATTTAAAGGGTTTTTGAATGGAAGAGTGAGGTGATTTAGTCTCAATCTGTATATCAACAGCGTATAAAACAAGAACCAAGAGTTGGTTAGAAGCCATAGCTCTTAACCACTGCCCCACCAGAGCCCTTCATATACAGGTATATATATACATATATATATACTTATATATGTGTGTGTTTCTATGTGTATGTGTTGTTGTCTTTGTTGTGTGCTGTGGGGTTGATTTTTACTCATAGTGACCCTATATGACACAGTAGAACTGCCCCATAGGGTTTCCTAGGCTGAAATCTTTATGAAAGCAGATGGCCAGGTCTTTTCTCCCACAGAGGGACTCATAGGTTTGAACTGCCAATCTTTTGGTTAGCAGCTGAGTGCTTAACTGTTGTGGCACCAGGGTTCCACACCCACACATAGATGAGTTCCCTAACATTTCCTGCTGGCTGAGAAGGAATTGGGTTTATTACATGATGAGCTCCCTGTGCCTGAATATCCTCCAGCAAATGCCCAGTGACCGCTTGTCACAAGATGTTGTAGATGGCATTCCAGCACCAACAGAAAAAGCTGGATTAGACAGCCTCAATGGTTCTAATCTCTTTGTAAAATAGAAATTGCATATTTTTTTCTCTTCTTTTATACCGTAAAGGAAAAGAGTTTGTATTTTTTAAATGCTTTGTTCTTATTTGCAAACCCAAAATCTCATGACCCTGCTGTTAAAAATGTTGTCTTTACAGGATAATCCCAATTTCTGTGTCCATCATCAGCACTGAAGTGAAAGAAAACAGGATGAACGTGACCGATTTAATTCTAATAGGACTTACACAGAATCCTCAGTTGCAGAGAATTCTAGTTGTTGTTTTGTTTATCACCTACATTGTCACTGTCTCAGGAAACCTGCTCATTGTGGTCACCATAATCTGCAGTCAGACATTGAAATCCCCAGTGTATTTCTTCCTGGCCTTCTTATCTTTGATAGATGCCTGCTACTCCTCTTCCATAATCCCTAAAATGCTAGTTGACTTGCTCTCTGAGACAAAAACCATCTCCTTCAATGGCTGCATGACACAGATCTTTACTGAACATTTCTTAGGTGGTTCTGAGGTTGCCCTCCTTGTGGTCATGGCCTATGACCGTTATGTGGCCATCTGTAGACCTCTGCACTATGTGACCATCATGAACCACAATGTATGCTGCCTTTTAGTGGGGGTATCTTGGACAGTGGGTTTTTTCCACTCTATTGGACAGATTCTTGTCACTTTCTGGCTCCCATTCTGTGGCCCCAACATCATGGATCACTTCATGTGTGACGTCTTTCCTCTGTTACAACTTGCCTGCACAGACACTTTCCTTGTTGGTCTCTTAGTTGCTACCAATGTTGGGGTTATCTGTGGAATATCCTTTGTAATGTTGTCGACATCCTATGTTGTCATCCTCTGCTCCTTGAGGACTCAGAGCTCTGCAGGGAGGAAAAAGGCCCTCTCTACCTGTGGTTCCCACATCACTGTTGTTGTCTTGTTCTTTGTGCCCTGTATTTTTATATATATGCGACCAGTAGCCACCTTCTGCATGGATAAAGCCATAACTGTATTCTATACTCTTGTCACTCCCATGTTAAACCCCATTATCTACACAGTAAGGAATGCAGAAGTAAAAAATGCCATCAAAATGTTATTGAAAAGAAATGTAATTTCAGATAATAAATGACCCAATATGAAGATTTTATTTCTATCCTGATCTTTACATTTCTGTTTTATGTTACATACATACATGTGTACAAATGTATATGTTTTTGTGTGTGTATATATATGTAGCTCTTTCTCACATATATCACTTAACTTCCATAGAACCTTTGCCCAAGAATGGCATGGAGGTGGTGTCTGACCTCCTCTATCTTCACAAGGAGGAAGAAGAATCAAAATTAGCAACCCAAGCCTGATTCTTTGCGGAAGTCATACATGCCTCCTCTCTCCACCATCTTTACTAATTCTGACACCAGCTGCCCCTCCTATGGCACTCTCTACTTCTCTGCTAGGTTCAATAATTTATTGCAATGGCCACACAGAAGTCACAGACAATATTCACTATTATGGTGTTTATTAGGGAAGTAATAGTTACAATTCAGGCCCAAGAGTATTCAATATACAGTTCTTCCATAAGAACAGCCTCTTTCCAGCTGTGCTGAAAGGCACACCTCTCCCTGGTCTTAGACATATGCCCAAAGGCACTCAACTTTCTCCATGAGCCTGGAAACCCACCGGGCGATTGCCTGCTGACGGGCGTCTCCTACTGCTGGGTGTCTCCTACTGGGTCTTTCCTGCCACTGCTTCTCACCATCTTCAGGGTTACAGCTCACTCTCTGTTGGTCTGCTGCTTCCTAGAGCTTCTCAGCACAGGGACCCCAGGTCCAAAGGGCATGCGGGCTCCTGGCTGTTATTCCTTGGCAGTGGTGAGATCTTCTCTTTTCCCCCTCTAGGGTGGCTGATTTCAAGCCCAGCAGAATGACAAAAGTGACCAATCCCTTTGTTGGGCCATAATTACCCCACCACTCAATCGCACCAATCTCCTGGGTGGGGATTAGAAGACCATGGCTATAAAGTCCTCACAAAAGTCATCCATCACACCACACTTTGCAACAATTATTCTTATTTTACAGACGAAGAGAAATAAAGTGAAAAGAGGCTAAATGATCAGCCCAAAGTCCAAGTCAGTGCTATTTGCATTGTTTTAATTGTTTTAATTCCCAATCCCACTTTCTTTCCACCATTTCAGATGGTATCAGAATCAAAGGCAGAATTTTATCAAAGCCTTTCTTGTTTTGTTACAAATGGAAAATTCTCTTCTCTAATTGCAGAGTTGTATAACAGACCTGCATGTGTAAGCTGTTGGCACTCAGAACCTGTATTCCCTACTGATATCTAGGAGAGTGCAGAATACAGTTTAGAAAGAAAATACTCTCTCAGTACACTGTCAATATACCAATGTTTAAAATTATATGGGCTTCTTTTTCTGTTGAGTAAAAGTTGACAGTAATAAAAATTAATTGCATTTAAACCTATGTGAAATTTTAAAGTGTCCTTTTGTGGTCACAATGACCCTATAAAACTGAAATTTAGTTAGTGTTATTATTTTACGGATAAAAAAATGGGCAGGGTTGTAAAATTTAAATAATTAGATCATAGAACAAATAAGTCAGCCTTGAGCTCAAATATTCTCACTTCACATCCTGTGAACTTTTCATTATATGTATACTTCTTTGGTGCTAGTACTTTTTTTTTTTTTTTTTTTTTAGTACTTAGTTATGGCCTATTTTTTTTAACCATTTTTTTTTTTTTATTGTATGTCATACCTATTGCCGTTGAGTTGATGCTGTACTCTTAGCGACCCTACAGTACCCTATAGACCAAAGAGCAACTGATGCATTTTAACTGCTGAACTTTTGGTTAGCAGCCAAACTCTTCTTAACTACTACTCCACCAGAGCTCCATGTGTGATAGGAAGTGACATTTTATTAGATATAAAATCATTTAAAAAACAGACAGATTGCCGTCTAGCTGATTTGGACTCATAGAGACTCTATAGGACAGATTAGAGCTGCTCCACAGTATTTCCAAGGAGTGGCTGGTGGATTCAAACTGCCGACCTTTTGGTTAGCAGCTGTATCTCTTAACTACTGGGCCACCAGGACTCCTTAGTGGTAATTAAATGCAGATTTTTTTCAAAAGCACATGGGAACATAACAATTTCATTATTAAAATTTCGCTAGTTACTGGAATCCTACATTGTTAAGTATATATCTGAGACTCGTCTAGCAAACTGCTTTCAGAGATGTCTTAAGCATAAGGCTTATAAGAAAAGAGAAATCATTACTCCTCAGTTGACCAAAGGAAGATTTCTCAGCTAAACAACTTACCTAACTCATAAGAGTTTGTTGCAAATAACTTCTGATTCTTTTCAAAAATGAAGTCTGCTACCACAAGGCAAATGTATGTCATAGTTGTCTTTATAGCTACCTGTTTTGACAGAGAGTTCCATCTCGTGGGTATCATATGTTTTACTGAAGAAGTCAGAGAACTCTATGATGTAACAATATTTAGCAAGGCTATTATGATTCTGAAACACAATAGTGGTTAAGAACATCAGCTTCAGGATTAGTAGACATGGGTTTTCTTTCTCACTGTGCCGCCATCGCATTGCATGATCTTAAACAGGTCTCACTATTTCTATAGGCAGTTCACTTAGGTAACTTAGAAAGTGTCTTAGTAATCTAGTGCTGCTATAAAAGAAATAGCCCAAGTGGATAGCTTCAATAAAAAGAAATTTATTCTCTCACAGTCTAGTAAGCTGGAAGCCCAAAACTCAGGGTGTCAGCTCCAGGGGAAGGCTTTCTCTGTTAACACTAGAGGAAGGTCCTTGTCATCAATCTTCTCCTGGACTAGGAGCTTCTCTGCACAGGAACCCAGGGTCCAAAAGTCATGCTCTGCTCCCGGCACTGCTTTCTTGCAGGTATGAGTTCCCTCACTCTCTGCTTGCTTCCCTTTCATTTCGTCTCTTGTAAGATAAAAGGTTGTCAGGTCACACCCCAGGGAAACTCCCTTTACACCGAATCACAGATGTGACCTGAAGAAGGGTGTTACACACTAATCCTCTTTTACCACTGGTAGAGATTATGATTTAAAACACAGAAGATATTGTAACAATTGAGCAGAAATGTGATGGTGGTTTGCACCAGGATGGGAGTAGCAGAGGTAGATATATTATGATGATAGCTTCAGTGGTACTTGCTGATGGACTTGATGTGGGGTGTCAGAAAGAAAGAAGTGTAAAAATTATTCCAAAGTTTTGGACTTCACCCTCTGAAAGATAGTATTGCTCTTTATTGAGACAACTTCGTGTACAGATGCCATGATTAACATGGCTAACTTTTACGTGATTGCTTTTCAAATGCCAAGCACATTTAATCCTTGTGTCAATATTGAGTCATATACGAATATTATCTTTATTTAGTAGATGAAATAACTAAGATAGAGAGAGGGTAAGGAAGTTTTTTGATGTTAGTCACTAGGTCATACCCCTAGTCTTACACTAAAATAAAGAGCTAACAAAGGTAATTCTGAAAATCTGTTTAGCCTCTGAACCCCTCTACTATTTTCTGTCAAATGAGGACAACTAGCTTGAAGTATGGATGTGATAGTGACAAGGCTACTAGCTCTGCAATTGGCCCAAAGTAGGTACACAATCAATGTCAACTACTTTTATCGGCTATTGAAATTTTTAAGAGTAAAACCAAAACCCACTGCAGGTGAGTCGATTTCGACTCATAGCGACCCTATAGGACAGAGTAGAACTGCCCCATACGGTTTCCAAGGAGTACCTGGCGGATTCAAACTGCTGACCTTTTAGTTGGCAGCTATAGCTCTTAACCACTACACCACTAGGGTATCTATGTTTACTGCCTGTGAAATTGGATAACATGACTGTGACTATTAAAATTATAGTGTTCTTTCTGTGAGGCTGTATCTGTGCCACCCCAAAACACCTAGTCATCAAAAAGAATGCGGACACATTTTTCTCTCATTTATCGGCAATCTGTATTTTCTTCTTCTTTATGAAAGGTTTTTAAACACCCAGCATGAATCTTTTTTTCTTCTCTATCAAAGTGATTACAAGCTATTCCAAACACACACATATACACAAACACACGCACATAACCACCAACACCACCACCACTATCACCAGAATTAATGGTAAATTTTGGCATAGAGTAGATAGAGGCAAAATTTGTCACATGATTACTGTTTTAATGTGAATGTCACATCTAATTTTCTGGCATCAATATATAGATTTACTTCCAAGTGTTCTCACTTACTGATGCCCTCCCCTTGAAACCTGCTTTTTTGTACCTTACTGCTCAGCATTCCCCACCCCCAGAAAGATCTCTGCTGTCCACTGGCCCCCATCACCTTCTCATGCTTCTTTCTTTTCTCTACTTCCATTTTTGCAATCTCAGACTGAGTCCTGAGAAAACAAAGGACTGAAGAAATTAAGCCGGCTTTCCCCATAGGAGATATTAAAATGTTTCATAAATTATAAAGTTCTGTGTAAAGGTTAAACATTATTATTACATGCAATGATCAAAAACTAATATTAATTGATTGCTTCTTATATTCTTATATGCTAGGCACTGTGCAAAGCACTTCACGTAGATTACCTCTTTTGATTTTTTTTAAAGCACTATATATAGTAGGAAACTTATTCCTTCTATTTTACATATTGAAAAATTGAGACAACAAAAGATTTAGCCTTTTACCCCAGGACATGTGGTTAATGAGGAGCAGGTCTGAAGACCTAATTCAAGTCTCTCTAGCCTCAAGTCTTTCTCTTGACCTTGATCACTTGTGACTTCTCATGTAAAAACTTACCTTACCTAGGTAGTTAGCATGATCCTTCTTTAGTATTTATGTATCAACACAGGCTTTAAGAAGACTCTCATCCTAACTCATGGAGGCATAAGATTGGATTCAAAAAACACTTAGGGGTTTGATCTATGCCTATCTCCCTATTTCCTCTGAGAATTTCTCATCTTCCCTTTTAGGAGAATTTAGAATGAGAATTTAGAACTGCTTATATACTTGGAGTCCTGTTGGCAGAGTGGTTAAGAGCTACAGCTGTTAACAAAAAGGTTGGTAGTTCAAATCCACCAGCCACTCCTTAGAAACCCTATGGAGCAGTTCTCTGTCCTGTAGGTTCTTTATGAGCCGAAATCAACTCGCAGGCAATGGGTAAATACTTACTTATTTATTTCAAGTCAGCTAATAACACATTACTACCCTTGTCAAAATAGTATTAAGCCACCCTAAATTTGTTATTAAAACTAAGTAGTTCCCTGGATGGCATAAACAGTTCTCGTTTGACTACTAACCTAAAGGTTGGTGATTTGAACCCACTCAACAGCTCCATGGAAGATAGGCCCAGTGACCTGCTTCTGTAAAGACTACAGCCAAGAAAACCCTATTCAGAAGTTCTACTCTGTAGTATATGGGGTCACCATGAGGCAAATCAATTTGATGGCAATAGGTTTGATTTTTATTTTTTGTATCATATATTGATCATTTAGTATTTGCAAGGCACTTTCACATTTAAACTCAAATAACCCCATAAGTATGTTATTCCTAATTCATAGGGGGGAGAGCTGAGGTTCAGAATGTTTTGTTTCACTTGCCTGGTGTTATATAACTACTAAGCAGTAGAACTAAAACCAGCTTATTCTGTTTCAGTTCCATTACATTCTCTGAGATTTCTCCTAAATCAGAAGTCTCTGAAAAGATTTGGATAATGTTTCCTTTTGAGCAGAGTAATAACCTACTCATACATTATAATGAGAATTTTCTGAGAATCTACACACATGGAGGCCAGAATGTGATCTATAAAAAAATAAGTAGACAGATGATAGATGATGGATGGATGGATGGATGGATGGATGGATGGATGGATGGATGGATGGATGGATGTGTAGGTGGGTGGGAGGTTGGGTGGGTAGGTGGGTGGGTGGGTGGGTCAGTAGGTAGATTCTTTTCATTTTGCAAATGAGGATAACTGAGATTGAGAAAAGAAACAGACATTTACAAAATTGCACATTCAGATGGTGGTAGATTAAGGACAAGAATTCAGCTTTCCTGACTCTCAACCTGTTTATCTTTTCCCTACATGGAATAGCCGATAGTCTCACTTTTTACATGTAATTCAAACAAAAATAATTGTTTTATTTGCCTAATTGATCTATATAATTGTCCCAATTACTGTAATGAATTGAATTGTTTCCCTCCAAAATTTGGCCAACTTGGCTAAGCCATGACGTCCAGTATTGTGTGACTGACCATAATTTTGTCATCTGATGTGATTTACCTATGTGTTGTAAATCCTGTCTCTATGATGTTAATGAGGTGGGATTAGTGGCAGTTATGTTAATGAGGCAAGGCTCAATCTACAAGATTAAGTTGTTTTAAGCCAATCTCTTTTGAGATATAAAAGAGAGAAATGAACACAAGCATTTAACCGTTGCACCAAACTACTATAGAACAATTGTAAACAGAGAAAACACCTGTGATTTATCACCTAAGTCAACAAGGATGTGTAGTCTATTTTACTGAGAATCAGAAAGGCATTCATTACATAAAACAAAACAATCTGTTCCAAAAATATTTAATATTTGTTGTGTGTCTTAATTACCTAGTGCTGCTGTGGCATAATGGTCAAGAGCTATGGATGCTAACCAAAAGGTTGGCAATTTGAATCCACCAAGCATTCCTCAAAAATACTATGAGGTGGGAGGCGGGGCCAAGATGGCTGAGTAGGTGGAAGCTACCTCAGATCCCTCTTGCAACAAAGACTCGGAAAAACAAGTGAATCGATCACATACATGACAATCTGTGAACTCTGACCATCAAACAGAGATCTAAAGAGTTGACCTGAGTGACAGGGGAGCGAAAAGCTGCACCCTGAAGCAGCGACCGCCTCTGGAACCGACCTCCAGTGCCACAACCTTAAGCTGTCCCAGTTCCCGGGTGCCAAGTGGCGGGGCTGATTGTGACTTCCTGAGGTGGGGCAGGCACGAGACACAGCCCTAACCTTTATCCCCCTAGGGTAACCTCAGGAGAGACTCAACCAGTGCAAGTAGGCGGCACACTGATGTGGCTAATGAGAGAAAGAGCAACCATGGGGAAGGGGTGACTGTTTTCGGAGCCTGGAGCCAGCGTCCCAGCCAGAAAACCTTTGCGCCAGGCTTTGGACTGGGCACAGGGGAGCTGAGCACGGCTTCCTGAGACAGCGCAAACACGGGATGCAGCTCTAGACCCTTGAAGTGACCTCAGGGGAAGCCCAGCCAGCACAGGCAGGCAGCACAAGGACACGGCTGACAGGAGAAGTCACCAGGAGGCAGTGACTGGTTTTGGAGCCTGGAGTGCTGCGTCCCAGCAGGGGAAACTTGGCATTGGGCTTTGGACTGGGAGAGGAGGAGCTGACAATGGCTTCTGAGACAGCACAAGCACCGGCCGCAGGGGCAATCTCGACCCAGCCAGCGCACACAGGCTAAAAACCCCTGGCCCCTCTGAAATCTCAGATAAAAAAGTCATCACCAAGCAAGGTAAGTAACTTTGTCTATATGGCTGGGTGCTACTCTTTCCTATCTATATGATCCCTCTGCTCCCTGCCACAGGCGGCTTTGTTAACACCGGAATTTCCTGGCAAGGGAATGAAGTGCTCTGAAGTTTTTTTGTTGTTGTTGTTTTCGTTTCCTAACCCATTCTCCTGGCCTGAGAGAAGCAGCTACTAAAAACCCAGGGGTGAAAAATTCCTTCCCTGAGTTCCCTAAATTGGAATCAAAACACGGAACCAGCTCCAGCCAAGCATATGAGATCCACAGTCTTTGGCTTTCATCCCTACAGGGAACAAGGTGGCTATTATAATGGAAAGACAATTCTGATAGAGATCTGACTATAACTGTTTTAGCAGATCACTGGAAAGGTAAGTTTTCCAGGTCTGATATCTCTACCTATTAAACAGAGCCCTCACTGACACAGGACGGGAAACTGAGGGCTGAAGCTCCACCCAAACCACCTAGCCACCTGCCAAAGGGGTCTGAGGATACTGACACCTACCAATCTTTAGAGATACATGCATTGGGTGCCTAAAGTACAGCAGCAGAGCCCACCCACCAAAGGGCTTTAGGAATAGAAACATACCTACCTCACTGGCACGTGGCCGAAGGCTATCAACATCCTGCCCTCCCTGGAGTGTGAACTTCTGCTGCTACTACAATCTGGTGCACACAACTATCACAACTACTTCTCTAATTGTATAGGTGACAGTCTATACCACACATTTGGTGACCCTAAATCAGAACACCTAAGCTGATTCTATTCAAGAATAGTGAAAGGACTCTTAGGCTTATATATCTGGTAATAGCCCAAACCAGCTGGTAATAGGACATAAGGCTACAACAATCAAGACAGCACAATCTAGTAGCCCATCTAAGTATACTGAAAGAAAACAAAAAAAGATAAGACTCAGTGAGCAAATATAAAATAAATCACTACAATATCTTATAGATGGCTTGGAGACAGCAGTCGATATCAAACCACATAAAGAAGCGGACCATGATTGTTTCTACAACTCCCCAAATTAAAGAATCAAAATCTTTCCCAAATGAAGATACAATCCTGGAATTGCCATATGCAGAAAGTAAAAAAAACGAAAATACAGAATACTTCAAGACATCAGGAATGACCTCAGAAATGAAATATGGCAATCTACAGAAAAAGCCAAGGAACACACTGGTAAAGCAGTTGAAGAAATGAAAAAGATTATTCAAGAACATAGTGAAAAAATTAATAAGCTGCAAGAATCCATAGAGAGACAGCATTCAGAAATACAAAAGATTAACTAACAGTAAAATGACGGAATTAGACAACTCAATAGAAAGTCGGAGGAGCAAAATCAAGCAACTGGAATGCAGTGTGGGGGAGAAGGAGGATAAGGCAATTGACACCAATATAGTTGACGAAAAATCAGATAAAAGAACTTTAAAAAATGAAGAAACCCTGAGAATCATGTGGAACTCTATCAAGAAGAATAACTTGCATGTGATTGGAGTTCCAGAACAGGGAGGGATAACAGAAAATACAGACAGAATAGTTGAAGATCTGCGGGAAGAAAACTTCCCTGGCATCATGAAAGACAAAAGGATATCTATCCAAGATGCTCATCTAACCCCATATAACATTGATCCAAAATGAAAATCACCAAGGCATATTATCATCAAACTTGCCAAAACCAAAGATAAAGAGAAAATTTTAAAAACAGCCAGGGATAAAAGAAAAGTCTCCTACAAAGGAAAATCAATAAGAATAAATTCAGACTACCCAGCAGAAACCATGCAGGCAAAAAGGCAATGGGATGACATATATAGAGCACTGAAGGAGAAACACTGCCAGCCAAGGATCATATATCCAGCAAAACTCTCTCTCAAATATGTAGATGAAATTAAAACATTTACCGATAAACACAAGCTTAGAGAATTTGCAAAAACCAAAGCTACAAGAAATACTAAAGAAAATTGTTTGGTCAGAAAATCAATAATATCAGATACCAACGCAACACAAGGTCACAGAACAGAACATCCGGATATCAACTCAAATTGGGAAATCACAAACACAAATTAAGATTAATTTTAAAAAGAAAAAAATGCTCAAAACAGGGAATCATTCAAGTCATTATGTAAAAGATCACGATAATCATAAAGAGGAAATAAATACAGGAGGCATAGATCTTCCATATGGAGAGGAAAACAAGGTGATATAGGACGATACAAGTTAGGTTTTTACTTAGAAAAATAGGGGCAAATATTAAGGTAACCAAAAGAGGTCTAACAATTCCATAATTCAAAATAAAAACCAAGAAAAACATAACAACTCAGGAAACATAAATTCAACTACGATGAAAATGAGGAACACACAATTTATAAAACAAAAGTCTCAGCAGAAAAAAGTAAGTGGAAAAAGGAAATTGTCAACAACACACACAAAAAGGCAACGAAATGACAGCACTAAACTCATAAGTATCTATAATTACACTGAATGTAAATAGACTAAATGCACCAATAAAGAGACAGAGAGTCTCAGACTGGATAAAGAAACATGATCCGTCTATATGCTGCCAACAAGAGAAACACCTTAGAGTTAGAGACACAAACAAACTAAAACTCAAAGGATTGGGAAAAAAATATATCAAGCAAACAACCATCAAAAAAGAGCAGGAGGGGCAAAATTAATTTCTGACAAAATACACCTTAAAGTTAAATCCACCACAAAGGATAAAGAAGGACATTACATAATGATTAAAGGGACAATTGACCAGGAAGATAAAACCATATTAAATATTTATGCACCCAATGACAGGGCTGCAAGATACATAAAACAAACTTCAACAGAACTGAAAAGTGAGATAGACACCTCCACAATTACAGTAGGAGACTTCAACACACCACTTTCGGAGAAGGACAAGACGTCCAGTAAGAAGCTCAATAGAAGAAAAAAAAAGAGACACGGAAAATCTAATTACTACAATCAACCAGGTTGACATCATGGACTTATACAGAACCCTCAACCCAACAGCTACAAAGTATACTTTTTTTCCAGTGCACATAGAACATTCTCTAGAATAGATCACGTATTAGGTCATAAAACAAACCTTTACATAATCCAAAACACTGAAGTATTACAAAGCATCTTCTCAGACCACAAGACCATAAAAGTGGAAATCAATAACCGAAAAATCAGGAAAAAGAAATCAAATACTTGGAAACTGAACAAGACCCTGCTCAAAAAAGACTGGGTTATAGAAGACATTAAGGAAGGAATAAAGAAATTCATAGAATGCAAAGAGAATGAAAACACTTCCTATCAAAACCTCTGGGACACAGCAAAAGCAGTGCTCAGAGGTCAATTTATATTGATAAAAGCACACATACATAAAGAAGAAAGAGCCAAAATCAGACAACTGTCCCTACATATTGAACAAATAGAAAGACAACAACAAAAGAATACATCAGGAACCAGAAGAAAACAAATAATAAAAACTAGAGCTGAACTAAATGAAATAGAGAACAGAAAAACAATTGAAAGAATTAAAAAAGGCAAAAGCTAGTTCTTTGAAAAAATTAACAAAATTGGTAAACCATTTGCCAGGTTGACTAAAGAAATACAGGAAAGGAAACAAATGAACCGAATAAGAAATGAGATGGGGTATATCATAACAGAACCACCTGAAATTAAAAGAATCCTATCAGATTATTACAAAAAATTGTACCCTAACAAATTTACAAACCTAGAAGAAATGGATGAATTCCTAGAAAAAAACCACCTACCTAAACTAACACAATCAGAAGTAGGACAACTAAATAGACCTATAACAATAAAAGAGATTGAAAAGGTAATCAAAAAACTCCCAACAAAAAAAAGCCCTGGCCCGGACGGCTTCACTGCAGAGTTCTACCAAACTTTCAGAAAAGAGTTAACACCACTACTACTAAAGGTATTTCAAAGCATAGAAAAGGATGGAATACTACCTAACTCATTCTATGAAGCCAGCATATCCCTGACACCAAAACCAGGTAAAGACACCACAAAAAAGAAAAATGCAGACCTATATCCCTCATGAACATAGATGCAAAAATCCTCAACAAAACTCTAGCCAATAGAATTCAACAACATATCAAAAAATTAATCCACCACCACCAAGTGGGATTTATACCAGGTATGCAAGGTTGTTCAATATTAGGAAAACCATTAATGTAATCCACCATATAAATAAAACAAAAGACAAAAAACACATGATCTTATCAATTGATACAGAAAAGGCATTTGACAAAGTCCAAAACCCATTCATGATAAAAACTCTCAGCAAAATAGAAATTGAAGGAAAATTCCTCAACATAATAAAGGGCATCTATACAAACCCAACACCAACATCATTCTAAATGGAGAGAGCCTGAAAGCATTTCCCTTGAGA
This sequence comes from Loxodonta africana, assembly GCF_030014295.1. Taxonomy (NCBI): domain Eukaryota; kingdom Metazoa; phylum Chordata; class Mammalia; order Proboscidea; family Elephantidae; genus Loxodonta; species Loxodonta africana. Next base: position 2,243,130 of record NC_087363.1, read on the forward strand.
ACGGGAACCAGACAAGGATGCCCTTTATCACCACTCTTATTCAACATTGTGCTAGAGGTCCTAGCCAGAGCAATTAGGCTAGACAAAGAAATAAAGGGCATCCGGATTGGCAAGGAAGAAGTAAAATTATCTCTATTTGCAGATGACATGATCTTATACACAGAAAACCCTAAGGAATCCTCAAGAAAACTACTAAAACTAATAGAAGAGTTTGGCAGAGTCTCAGGTTACAAGGTAAACATACAAAAATCACTTGGGTTCCTCTACATCAACAACAAAAAAAACATCGAAGAGGAAATCACCAAATCAATACCATTCACAGTAGCCCCCAAGAAGATAAAATACTTAGGAATAAATCTTACCAAAGATGTAAAAGACCTATACAAAGAAAACTACAAAGTACTAGTGCAAGAAACTAAAAGGGACCTACATAAGTGGAAAAACATACCTTGCTCATGGATAGGAGACTTAAAACAGTAAAAATGTCTATTCTACCAAAAGCCATCTATATATAAAATGTACTTCCGATCCAAATTGCAATGACATTTTTTAATGTGATGGAAAAAGAAATCACCAACTTCATATGGAAGGGAAAGAAGCCCCGGATAAGTAAAGCATTACTGAAAAAGAAGAAGAAAGTGGGAGGCCTCACTCTACCCGATTTTAGAACATATTATAGAGGCACAGTAGTCAAAACTGCCTGGTACTGGTACAAAAACAGACACACAGACCAATGGAACAGGATTGAGAACCCAGATATAAATCCATCCACATATGAACAGCTGATATTTGACAAAGGCCCAGTGTCAGTTAATTGGGGAAAAGATAGTCTTTTTAACAAATGGTGCTGGCATAACTGGATATCCATTTGCAAAAAAATGAAACAGGGGGCATACCTCACACCATGCACAAAAACTAACTCCAAGTGGATCAAAGAGTAAAACGATAAAGATCATGGAAGAAAAAATAGGGACAACGTTAGGAGCCCTAATACAAGGCATAAACAGAATACAAAACATTACTAAAAATGAAGAAGAGAAACCAGATAACTGGGAGCTCCCAAAAATCAAACACCTATGCTCATCTAAAGACTTTACCAAAAGAATAAAAAGACCACCTACAGATTGGGAAAAAATTTTCAGGTATGACATCTCCGACCAGCACCTGATCTCTAAAATCTATATGATTCTGTTTAAACTCAACCACAAAAGACAAACAACCCAATTAAAAATTGGGCAAAAGATATCAACACACTCTTCACTAAAGAAGATATTCGGGCAGCTAACAGATACATGAGAAAATGCTCTCGATCATTAGTCACTAGAGAAATGCAAATTAAAACTGCGATGAGATTCCATCTCACGCCAACGAGGCTGGCGTTAATCCAAAAAACACAAAAAAATAAATGTTGGAGAGGCTGCAGAGAGATTGGAACTCTTATACACTGCTGGTGGGAATGTAAAACGGTATAACCACTTTGGAAATCTATCTGGCGTTTTCTTAAAAAGTTAAAAATAGAACTACCATACAACCCAGAAATCCCACTTCTCAGAATATACCCTAGAGAAATAAGAGCCTTTACACGAACAGATATATGCACACCAATGTTTATTGCAGCACTGTTTACAATAGCAAAAAGCTGGAAGCAACCAAGGTACCCATCAACAGATGAATGGATAAATAAATTATGGTATATTCACACAATGGAATACTACGCACTGATAAAGAACAGTGCTAATCTGTGAAACATCTCATAACATGGAGGAACCTGGAAGGCATTATGCTGAGTGAAATTAATCAGATGCAAAAGGACAAATATTGTATGAGACCACTATTATAAGATCTTGAGAAATAGTTTAAACTGAGAACACATTCTTTTGTGGTTACGAGAAGGGGGAGGAAGAGAGGGTGGGAGAGGGTTATTTACTGAATAGATAGTAGATAAGAACTACTTTAGGTGAAGGGAAGGATAATAGTACAGGGAAGGTCAGCTCAAATGGACTGGACCAAAAGCAAAGAAGTTTCCTGGATAATCTGTTTGCTTCGAAGGTCAGAGGAGCAACTGCGGGGATTTGGGGACTGTGGCTTCAGGGGACATCTAAGTCAATTGGCAAAATAAATTCTATTAAGAAAACATTCTGGAAGATGGCGGACTAGGTGGACGCTACCACGGATCCCTCTTGCAACAAAGACTTGGAAAAACAAGTGAATCGATCACATATATAACAATCTACGAACCCTGAACAACAAACACAGATTTAGAGACGGAGAACGAACAAATACGGAGAGGCAGCGATTGTTTTCAGAGCCTGGAGCCAGTGTACCAGTCAGGTTACCTTCGGCGCCCGATTTGGGGCAAAGCCCAGGGGGGCAGACGGCACAAAGAAGGGGCCTAGCCCTGACCCCCGAACTCATTCCGGGAGGGGGCCCAGCCAGTTCGCGCAGGTGGTGTGGCGGCGCAGCCACTGGGAAAAGTCCCCGGGAGGCAGTGACAGGTCTTGGAGCGGGGAGAGCAGCGTCCCAGCCGGGGAGCCATCCCGCCGGGATTTAGGAGGGGAGAGGGCGCGGGGAGCTGCACCACCCCCCTGAACTAACCCCAGGAGGGGGCCCAGGTGGTTCTCGCGGGCGGTGTGGCGACGCAGCCGGTGGGAGAAGGCCCCGGGAGACAGTGACGGGTCTTGGAGCGGGGAGAGTGGCATCCCAACCGGGACGCGCGGTCGCGGCGTAGGCACGGGGAGCTGCTCTGCTTGCCTGAGCTGACCCCGGGTGGGAGCCCAGCCAGTTCGCGGAGGTGGCGCGGCGACGCGGTAGGCGGGAAGGGGAGTCCCCGGGAGGCAGCGACTGATTTTGGAGTCGGGAGTGCACCGCCCCAGGCTGGCAGCTGAGGATCTGACTGTGACTCCAGTGGGCCAGACCCCCCCGGGGCAATCTCCACACAGACAGCACACATAGGTGATGCGCCCCACGGAAATCTCAGATATAATAGTCATTCCAAGCAAGACAAGCAACTCTGGCTATATTCTGAGGTGCTACTCTCTCTGATCCCTCCCCCCACCCTCCCCAGGCGGCTTCCGGCTTCATTAACATCCGAATAGCCTGAGCCAGAGGGAGAACTCTGATAGGGATCTGACTGCATTTTTTTTTTAGCGGGTTTTCTGGAAAAACTAGTTTCCCAGTGACGGCTCGGAGACAGCAGTCCATATCAAACCACATAAGAAGCAGACCATGACAGCTTCTCCAACCCCCCAAACAAAAGAAACAAAATATTTCCCAAATGAAGATACAATCCTGGAATTGCCAGATACAGAATATAAAAAACTAATTTACAGAATGCTTCAAGACATCACAAACGAAAAAGGCAAACTGCAGAAAAAGCCAAGGAACACACCGATAAAACTGTTGAAGAACTCAAAAAGATTATTCAAGTACATAGTGGAAAAATTAATAAGTTGCAAGAATCCATAGAGAGACAGCATGTAGAAATCCAAGAGATTAACAATAAAATTACAGAATTAGACAACGCAATAGGAAGTCAGAGGAGCAGACTCGAGCAATTAGAATGCAGACTGGGACTTCTGGAGGACCAGGGAATCAACACCAACATAGCTGAAAAAAAATCAGATAAAAGAATTAAAAAAAATGAAGAAACCCTAAGAATCATGTGGGACTCTATCAAGAAGGATAACTTGCGAGTGATTGGAGTCCCAGAACAGGGAGGGGGGACAGAAAACACGGAGAAAATAGTTGAAGAACTCCTGACACAAAACTTCCCTGACATCATGAAAGACAAAAGGATATCTATCCAAGATGCTCATCGAACCCCATTTAAGATTGATACAAAAAGACAAACACCAAGACGTATTATCATCAAACTCGCCAAAACCAAAGATAAAGAGAAAATTTTAAAAGCAGCCAGGGATAAAAGAAAGGTCTCCTACAAGGGAGAATCAATAAGAATAAGTTCAGACTACTCAGCAGAAACCATGCAGGCAAGAAGGGAATGGGACGACGTATACAGAGCACTGAAGGAGAAAAACTGCCAGCCAAGGATCATATATCCAACAAAACTCTCTCTGAAATATGAAGGCGAAATTAAGATATTTACAGATAAACACAAGTTTGGAGAATTTGCAAAAACCAAACCAAAGCTACAAGAAATACTAAAGGATATTGTTTGGTCAGAAAACCAATAATATCAGGTACCAGCACAATACAAGGTCACAAAACAGAACGTCCTGATATCAACTCAAATAGGGAAATCACAAAAACAAACAAATTAAGATAAATTATACACATAACAGGGAATCATGGAAGTCAATAGGTAAAAGATCACAATAATCAAAAACAGGGACTAAATACAGGAAGCTTTGAACTGCCAGATGGAGAGTGACACAAGGCGATATAGAACGGTACAAGTTAGGTTTTTACTTAGAAAAATAGGGGTAAATAATAAGGTAACCACAAAAAGGTATAACAACTCCATAACTCGAGAAAAACGTAAAGACTCAACTAACCTAAAGTCAAACACTCTGAAAATGAGGATCTCACAATTTACTAAGAAAAACATCTCAGCACAAAAAAGTATGTGGAAAAATGAAATTGCCAACAACACACATGAAAAGGCATCAAAATGACAACACTAAAAACTTATTTATCTATAATTACGCTGAATGTAAATGGACTAAATGCACCAATAAAGAGACAGAGAATCACGGACTGGATAAAGAAACACGATCCGTCTATATGCTGCCTACAAGAGACACACATTAGACTTAGAGACACAAACAAACTAAAACTCAAAGGATGGAAAAAAATATATCAAGCAAACAACAAGCAAAAAAGAAGAGGAGTAGCAATATTAATTTCTGACAAAATAGACTTTAGACTTAAATCCACCACAAAGGATAAAGAAGGACACTATATAATGATAAAAGGGACAATTGATCAGGAAGACATAACCATATTAAATATTTATGCACCCAATGACAGGGGTGCAAGATACATAAATCAAATTTTAACAGAATTGAAAAGTGAGATAGACACCTCCACAATTACAGTAGGAGACTTCAACACACCACTATCGGAGAAGGACAGAACATCCAGTAAGAAGTTCAATAGAGACACGGAAGACCTAATTACAACAATCAACCAACTTGACTTCATTGACTTTTACAGAACTCTCCACCCAACTGCTGCAAAGTATACTTTTTTTTCTAGTACACATGGAACATTCTCTAGAATAAACCACATATTAGGTCATAAATCAAACCTTTGCAGAGTCCAAAACATCGAAATATTACAAAGCATCTTCTCAGACCACAAGGCAATGATCTAGAAATCAATAACAGAAAAACTAGGGAAAAGAAATCAAATACTTGGAAAATGAACAATACCCTCCTGAAAAAAGACTGGGTTATAGAAGATATCAAGGAAGGAATAAGGAAATTCATAGAATGCAACGAGAATGAAAATACTTCCTATCAAAACCTCTGGGACACAGCAAAAGCAGTGCTCAGAGGCCAATTTATATCAATAAATGCACACATTCAAAAAGAAGAAAGAGCCAAAAGCAGAGAACTGTCCCTACAGCTTGAACAAATAGAAAGTGAGCAACAAAAGAATCCATCAGGCACCAGAAGAAAACAAATAATACAAATGAGAGCTGAACTAAATGAATTAGAGAACAGAAAAACAATTGAAAAAATTAACAAAGCCAAAAGCTGGTTCTTCGAAAAAATTAACAAAATTGATAAACCATTGGCTAGACTGACTAAAGAAATACAGGAGAGGAAACAAATAACCCGAATAAGAAACGAGAAGGACCATATCACAACAGAACCAAATGAAATTAAAAGAATCATTTCAGATTACTATGAAAAATTGTACTCTAACAAATTTGCAAACCTAGGAGAAATGGATGAATTCTTGCAAAAACACTACCTACCTAAACTAACACATTCAGAAGTAGAACAACTAAATAGACCCATAACAAAAAAAGAGATTGAAACGGTAATCAAAAAACTTCCAACAAAAACAAGCCCTGGCCCGGACGACTTCACTCCAGAGCGCTACCAAACTTTCAGAGAAGAGTTAACACCACTACTACTGAAGGTATTTCAAAGCATAGAAAAGGACGGAATACTACCCAACTCATTCTATGAAGCTACCATCTCCCTGATACCAAAACCAGGTAAAGACATCACAAAAAAAGAAAATTTTAGACCTATATCCCTCATGAACATTGATGCAAAAATCCTCAACAAAATTCTAGCCAATAGAATCCAACAACACATCAAAAAAATAATTCACCATGATCAAGTGGGATTTATACTAGGTATGCAAGGCTGGTTTAACATCAGAAAAACCATTAATGTAATCCACCACATAAATAAAACAAAAGATAAAAACCACATGATCTTATCAATTGATGCAGAAAAGGCATTTGATAAAGTCCAACACCCATTTATGATAAAAAAAATCTTATCAAAATAGGAATTGAAGGAAAATTCCTCAACATAATAAAGGGCATCTATGCAAAGCCAACAGCCAATATCACTCTAAATGGAGAGAACCTGAAAGCATTTCCCTTGAGAACGGGAACCAGACAAGGATGCCCTTTATCACCACTCTTATTCAACATCGTGCTGGAAGTCCTAGCCAGGGCAATTAGGCTAGACAAAGAAATAAAGGGTATCCAGATTGGTAAGGAGGAAGTAAAGCTATCACTATTTGCAGATGACATGATCTTATACACAGAAAACCCTAAGGAATTCTCCAGAAAACTACTGAAACTAATAGAAGAGTTTGGAAGAGTCTCAGGTTATAAAATAAACATACAAAAATCACTTGGATTCTTCTACATCAACAAAAAGAACACCGAAGAGGAAATAACCAAATCAATACCATTCACAGTAGCCACCAAGAAGATAATATACTTAGGAATAAATCTTACCAAGGATGTAAAAGACCTATACCAAGAAAACTACAAAGCTCTACTACAAGAAATTCAAAAGGACATACTTAAGTGGGAAAACGTACCTTGCTCATGGATAGGAAGACTTAACATAGTAAAAATGTCTATTCTACCAAAAGCCATTTATACATATAATGCACTTCCGATCCAAATTCCAATGTCATATTTTAAGGGGATAGAGAAACAAATCACCAATTTCATATGGAAGGGAAAGAAGCCCCGGATAAGCAAAGCATTACTGAAAAAGAAGAAGAAAGTGCGAGGCCTCACTCTACCTGATTTCAGAAGCTATTATATAGCCATGGTAGTCAAAACAGCCTGGTACTGGTACAACAACAGGCACACAGACCAATGGAACAGAATTGAGAACCCAGATATAAATCCATCCAAGTATGAGCAGCTGATATTTGACAAAGGACCAGTGTCAGTCAATTGGGGAAAAGATAGTCTTTTTAACAAATGGTGCTGGCATAACTGGATATCCATTTACAAAAGAATGAAACAGGACCCATACCTCACGCCAAGCACAAAAACTAACTCCAAGTGGATCAAAGACCTAAACATAAAGACTAAAACGATAAAGATCATGGAAGAAAAAATAGGGACAACCTTAGGAGCCCGAATACAAGCCATAAACAGAATACAAAACATTACCAAAAATGATGAAGAGAAACCCGATAACTGGGAGCTCCTAAAAATGCTCATCTAAAGACTTCACCAAAAGAGTAAAAAGACCACCTACAGACTGGGAAAGAATTTTCAGCTATGACATCTCAGACCAGCGCCTGATCTCTAAAATCTACATGATTCTGTCAAAACTCAACAACAAAAAGACAAACAACCCAGTCATAAGTGGACAAAGAATATGAACACACATTTCACTAAAGAAGATATTCAGGCAGCCCACAGATACATGAGAAAATGCTCTCGATCGTTAGCCATTAGAGAAATGGAAATTAAAACTACGAGGAGATTCCATCTCACACCAACAAGGCTGGCATTAATCCAAAAAACACAAAAGAATAAATGTTGGAGAGGCTGTGGAGAGATTGGAACTCTTATTCACTGCTGGTGGGAATGTAAAATGGTACAACCACTTTGGAAATCTATCTGGCGTTATCTTAAACAGTTAGAAATAGAACTACCATAAAAAAAACAACCCAGAAATCCCACTCCTCGGAATATACCCTAGAGATACAAGAGCCTTCACACAAACAGATATATGCACACCCATGTTTATTGCAGCTCTGTTTACAATAGCAAAAAGCTGGAAGCAACCAAGGTGTCCATCAATGGATGAATGGGTAAATAAATTGTGGTATATTCACACAATGGAATACTACACATCGATAAAGAACAGTGAAGAATCTGTGAAACATTTCATAACATGGAGGAACCTGGAAGGCATTATGCTGAGCGAAATTAGTCAGAGGCAAAAGGATAAATATTGTATAAGACCACTATTATAAGATCTTGAGAAATAGTAAAAACTGAGAAGAACACATACTTTTGTGGTTATGAAGTGGGGAGGGAGGGAGGGAGGGAGAGGGTTTTTTATGGATTAATCAGTAGATAAGAACTGCTTTGGGTGAAGGGAAAGACAACACTCAATACATGGAAGGTCAGCTGAATTGGACTGGACTAAAAGCAAAGAGGTTTCCGGGATAAAATGAATGCTTCAAAGGTCAGCGGAGCAGGGGCGGGGGTCTGGGGAAAATGGTTTGAGGGGACTTCTATGTCAATGGGCAAAATAATTCTATTATGAAAGCATTCTGCACCCTACTTTGAAATGTGGCTTGTGGGGTCTTAAAGGCTAACAAGCGGCCATCTAAGATGCATCAATTGGTCTCAACCCACCTGGAGCAAAGGAAAATGAAGAACACCAAGGTCACACGACAACTAGGAGCCCAAGAGACAGAAAGGGCCACATGGACCAGAGACCTACATCATCCTGAGACCAGAAGAACTAGTTGGTGCCCGGCCACAATCGATGACTGCCCTGACAGGGAGCACAACAGAGAATCCCTGAGGGAGCAGGAGAACAGTGGGATGCAGACCCCAAATTCTCATAAAAAGATCAGACTTAACGGTCTGACTGAGACTAGAAGAATCCCGGCGGTCATGGTCCCCAAACCTTCTGTTGGCCCAGCTATAGAAACCATTCCCGAAGACAACTCATCAGACATGGAAGGGACTGGACAATGGGTTGGAGAGAGATGGTGATGAGGAGTGAGCTACTTGTATCAGGTGGACACTTGAGACTGTGTTGGCATCTCCTCTCTGGAGAGGAGACGGGAGGGTAGAGAGGGTTAGAAACTGGCAAAATTGTCACAAAAGGATAGACTGCAGGGGCTGAGTCATTAGGGGAAAAGTAAATGGGGGTATGTAGTAACGTGCATATATGTTCACATGTGAGAGACTGACTTGATTTGTAAACTTTCACATAAAGCACAATAAAAATTATTTAAAAAAAAATACTATGAGGCAGTTCTAGTCTGTCCCAATCGCTATGACTCAGAATCAATTCAAGGGTAGTTTTTTTTTTTTTTTTGCTAAAAACACAAATACAAAAAGTAGGTGGCTTTAAAGAAATTTGTTTTCTCATTGTTCCAAAAGCTAAAAGTTCGAATCAGAGTCTCAGCTGTGTCAATTCCTTCCTTGTCAGTAGCCCCGGGCCTTCCTGTTTTCCTTGACATTCTTTGGCTTGGGAAGGATCCCCATATTGTTTGTGTGTGTGTCTGTATATTCTGGTCTTTTAATAACTAAGACATGATTAGGTTTAAGATCCACCCTACACCAGTATGGCTTCATTAGCATAACAAAAGAAACCTACAATATACAAGTGCAGGGGTTACAATTTCAACACATATTTTGCAGGGGGCACAATTCAATCCATAACACTGTTTAAAAAAAAAAGTGTACCCAGAGAGTTTAATGTAAGCAGATTCTGAAACTCTACTCTGTGATATGTTGTTGTTGTTATTATTAGGCCCCATTGAGTATGGTTCCAACTCATAGCCACCATAAGTACAACAGAACTAAACATTGCCTGATCCTGTAGCATCCTCACAATCATTGCTATATTTGAGTCCATTGTTGCAGCCACTGTGTCAATCCATCTCATCAAGTGTCTTCCTCTTTTTCTCTGACCTTCTATCTTACCAAGCATAATGTCCTCCAGGGACTGGTCCCTACTGAAAGACATGCCCAAAGTACATGAGACAAAGTCTTGCCATCCTCCCTCCCAAGGAGCACCCTGTCTGTACTTCTTCCAAGAAAGACTTGCTCATTCTTTTGGCAATCCATGGTACATTCAAAATTCTAAACCAACACCATAATTTAAAGACATCAACTCTTCTTCAGTTTTCCTTATTCATTGTAGAGCTTTCACAAGCATATGAGGTGATTGAAAATATCATGACTTGGGTCAGGCACATCTTAGTCCTCAGAGTGACATCTTTAATTTTCAACACTTTAAAGAAATCTTTTGGAGCAGATTTGCCCAATGCAATACTTTATTTCTTGACTGCTGCTTCCGTGGGCATTGATTGAAGATCCAAGTTAAATGAAATCCTTGACAACTTCAATCTTGTCTCCATTTATCATGATGTTGCTTATTGGTTTAGTTGTGAGGATTATTTTCTTTATGTTGAGGTGCAATCCATACTGAAGGGCATAGTCTTTGATTTTCATCAGTAAGTGTTTCAAGTTCTCTTTGCTTTCAGCAAGCAAGGTTGTATCATCTGCATATCTTAAGTTATTAATGAGTCTTCCACCAATCCAGATACCACATTCTTCTTCATATAGTCCAGTTTCTCAGATTATTTGCTCAGCATACAGATTGAATAAGTATGGTGAAAGAATACAGCCCTGATGCATATCTTTCCTGATTTTAAAGCACTCTATATCCCCTTGTTCTGTTCAAAAGACTGCCTCTTGGTCTATTTACAGGTTCCTCAAGAGCATAGCTAAATGCTCTGAAATTTTTATTCTTTGCAATGTTATCCATAATTTGTTATGATTCACACACTCCAATTCCCTTGCATAGTCAATAAAATACTGGTAAACATCTTCTGGTATTTCTGCTTTCAGCCAAGATCGATCTGACATCAGCAATGATGTCCTCTTTTGAATTCAGCTTGAATTTCTTGCAGTTCCTTGTGGACATACTGCTACAACCATTTTTGAACTATCTGTGATATGAGTGACTTTAAATACATATTTCAACTACTGGAGGAGGCCTATTAGTCTAAAAAAAATGTACTAAATGGGGATAAACAACTTTTCTATCCAAAAAAATCAGTCACAATACACAAAACCAACTATATGATACCTTATTATCCTTGCTTCATTACAGTACAAATTAATTAATTAAATTCATTTATTACGAATTTATCCTCATCTTTGAACATGTCATGGAAATTTAATTAATTTAACCACATCACTTATTTTTTTGTTAGATTAACTATCCTAAAAATCTGAATTTTTGATTTTAAAACCTCACTGTCTTGGACTAAAAGAAATAAGTTCAATTAGATCACATTTTTATGTTCCAGAAAGGTACCATGCTTCACAAACAAGAATTTGAAAAAAAAACAAAAATTGTTGTCTACCAAAGTAACTTAACACATTATGAGTCCATATATAGGGGATTAAACCTATGAAATTTTCTTTATGTCTAAGGGCTATAATATATTCCACTTATATAAAGAATAATTTAAATATAAGTTGAAAAATAAATAGGCTAAAGAATCCAAGGAGAATGATAAAGAATGAGATCACTGATAGTGAAAATGTTCCTTTGTTCTGTGAAATAATGAATATCATGTTCTGAATGAGGGCTACAGCCCTCTTCCAACTAAGGCCACTTTTTTTACTCCAAAGTTTCCTCAAGACATTTTCCATTCCTGAGTTTCTCAGGGTATAAAAAAATATAGATAGATTAAATGGCTGAACATAGGGGTTATGAAAGCTAAAACCATAGTCATGAATAGATCAACCCAAAAGGTAGATTTGGGCCTTGCATACAGGAAGATACAGAGAATAAAGAATAAAATGACCACCGTGATATGGGATGGACAGATGTTTTCCTTCAAGGAGTGTAAGATACCGCATAGAACATTAGTAGGATGAAGAAGATTGCAGTGAAAATTGGCCCTCCGTTGGCTGTCATACAAAGTCCAGCGACGTAATTGTTCATGCAAGCAAGTTTCAATAAGGAATACACAGTACACACAAAGTTGGCAATGACTTTGGGGCCACAGAAAGGGAACAGATAAATAAAGAGAAATTGAACCAAAGAGTGTACAAAGCCCCCAACTGAGGCTACCAATAGCATGAGAACACACATCCACCAATTCATGGTCACCAAATAATGAAAAGGTTTACAAACGGCCACATAATGAGTCATAGGCCATCACCACCAGAAGAATAACTTCAGCCTCAGCAAATAAATGATTTATAAAGAGTTGTGCCATGCAAGTATGGGAGGAAATGGTCTTTTTCTCATAGATCTTGTCTATGCTCATTTTGGGAGTAACAGAAGTAGAAAATACAGTATATATAAATAATAAAAAGGTGAGAAAAAAATATATAAGGGGAACCTAAGGATTGGCTGGCCATGACTGTCACCATGATCAGCAGATTGTCCACTACCTTCACAATGTAGATGCGTAAGAATGTAACAAGTGAAACTTTTTGCCCCTCAGGATACTGAATGAGTTCTTGGGGTAAAAACTGAGTCACAACGTTTCTATTTTCCATGCATTCTTTTGAAGATGTTGAACTCAGGTGTCAGAGCCTGGAAACAAAAGGGCCAATAATAAATTTGAGAAGATCACAAACTTTTTGCCAAAAATTTCATGCCCTGTTCAACGATGTTTCCTCCCCAGAGTCTTGCACACAACATCTCCTTAGAAAATGGATGCTTGGAATCTTCTCTCACAGTAATTTCCCCATTCATTTTCATGCGTTTTTTGCTTCACCCTCAATGATGTTTGAAATCCCGGTGGCATAGTGGTTAAGAGCTATGGCTGCTAACCAGAAATGTTTGGCAGTTCGAATCCATCAGGAGCTCCTTGGAAACCCCATGGGGCAGTTCTTCTCTGTCCTATGGGGTCGATATGAGTTAGATTCAACTCGATGACAACAGTTTTTTTTTTTTTTTTGGTTTTCAACAACAATACTTTGGTTTTAAAACTGTGTTTGATATGTGAGTGGCTACATCTGTGACATGATCTAATGAAAATAAGAAACCTTCCTCCACAATGCCTTTCAAAATATTGAATTTAACATTATATATCATTTATCTCATTTTATGAGCTCTATATTGAAACCTGCATTATGCAGATTGCAGAATCTTGCTTGCTGAAAGTGAAGAGGACTTGAAACACTTACTGATGGAGATCAAAGGCCACAGCCTTCAGTATGGATTGCACCTCAACATAAAGAAAAGAAAAACCTTACAACTGGACCAATAAGCAACATCATGATAAATGGATAAAAGATTGAAGTTGTGAAGAATTTACAGGGTTGTATCCATTGCTGAAACATCTCAACTGGGATTCCGTCAATTCCTGAAGCCTTGTTTTTCACCAATGCCTTCAGCACAGCTTAGATTTTCTTCCTTCAGTAGCATCAGTTCTTGATTATATGCTACCTGCTGAAATGGTTGAACTTAGACTAATTCTTTTGGCACAGTGACTGTGTTTTCCTTTTGTCTTCTTTTCTCAATAATTTATTTTTTATTGTGTTTGATAATATACACAGCAGAATATACACCAATTCAACAATTTCTACAAGTACAACTCAGTTACATTGATTATATTCCTTGAGTTGTGCAACCATACTCATCTTCCTTTTGTGAGTTGTTCCTCCACAATTAACATAAACTCATTATCCCCTAAGCTGGGCCATAATCTTTACAGGAGCAGATTGCCAGGTCTTTCCCCTGCAGAGCCAGTGGATGGGTTCTAACCACCAACCTATCATTTAGCAGCCTAGTGCTTACATGTTGCAGTACGAGGGCTCCTTCTTTAGGAGTAATAAACCAAAACAAAAACATTGCCATCAAGTCAATTCCAACTCATAGTGACCCCAGAAGACAGAGTAGAACTGCCCTATAGTGTTTTCAAGGCTATAACCTTTACAGAAGCAGACTGCTACATCTTTCTCCTGTCCATTCATCTTCTTTTGATGCTTCCTCAAAATTTTGAGCTTGGTATGCTTGGAAACCCTAGTGGCCACAGAAGAAATGTGTCTACTAATGAACACACTCATTGTTTCATTACATTTACATGGAATTTGAGGCTCCTATTCTGAGGAAAGGGGCAGGAAGAATACATTACTGATGCCATGTTTAGCTACAAAAATAAAATATTCGGTAGACTACAATTGGATGATAAAAATTCAAATTACTGAAATCTTTAGAAGACAATATAGAATATTTTCCTGTCCCTGGTGGTACAGTAGTTAAGAGTTAGGCTGCTATCCAAAAGCTCGGCCATTCAAAACCACCAGCTGCTCTTCGGAAACCATATGGGGCAGTTCTACTCTCTGCTATAGGTCTCTATGAGTCAGAATCGACTTGACAGCAATGGGTTTTGGTTTTAGAGGAGCTAACCAAACACATAAAGACTGAGAAATTTAACTACATTAAGAAGTTACTATTTTTCAAATGAAATGTTAAAAGCATAAAAAGAAAAACCACAAACAGGAAAAAGCCTTTTTTACTACTTATAAACAAAAATAAAGAATTAGTACACAAGGTACATATACAATTTAGTAATGGAAAAACAATCCAGTAGAAAAACTGTCAAAAGACATAGATATACAACTCATAGAAGAGGGGAAAAGTGATGTCTAATAAACAGGAAAATATATTCAACTTCAATAGAAATACGAAATGCAAATTAAAACCACAGTGAAATCACAGTTTTATACCCATTGAATGGCCAAAATATCAAGCATCTACAACATCTGGTGTTGGTAAATATATAGAGTAATGGAACTGTTAAACTCTGGTGGCATGAGTATAACTGATGATACCTCTTAAGGAAAAAATTGCAACCAGCTGTTAAAGTGAACATGTAAATACCCTATTTAACACAAAATAATTTCTTTTAGAATGTCCACAGTGACACTGTGTATGATAACAAAAACTTGAAATGATCTATATGAACACTGACTAGAGAATTGTACATAACCTGTGGCATATTCAAACAATTATATCATATGCAGCAAGAAAAACATAATCAAATCTTAGAAAGTTAACGCTGAGTGACAAAAGTTAAGATTCAGAAAACTATGGGCAACAGAAAGTAATTTTTTAAAAAGTAAGGAATAAGAAAATCTAAACAATACACTTTAAGGATACACACATACATAGTTAAACTATTTTTAACTGTGATTAAAAAATTAGGATTGGGATTACTTTTGAGGAGAGGGGGCGGAACGGCCTCAGAGAAGTGTAATCAGGGAGTTTCAATGATATTAGTAATATTCTAGGTAGGTGGCTACGAGATTTATAAATAATTGCATATGTTGTTGGATATACATGAAAAATTGTACACTAAAACTTAAAAATAAGAAAAGTTCTAAAATCTGTCTTTTAGTTAGAAAAGTAAACACTTGTTTAGCATAGATAATGTACCATATTACACTGAGAACATTCTGCTTTCTGGCTTTAGGATGTTCCTGCTTGGGCTGTAGACTGAGAAGAACTTATTTTTTTGCATAAAAAGCGAAATTTTCCTTTTGCCAAAACAAATCATGACTAAGCCTATGTGTGAAAAGAGTTTACATTTAAAGTTTACACTACGATTTTTAGGGAACATGCTGCTTATGCAAAATAACACATTACTTTATATATCTTCAAGTTTATGGAGACAAAATTGGAAGCTCTACCTACTCATTTCAGAATTATAAAAAACATGCACATGATAACTAGTGAGGAAAATATAAAATATGTTTATGACTTAGATTAATGTGATTTTCAAATCCTTGGTGAAATAGTATCTTTCCTCTAATCAAGAACTAGAAGGAGTTTTCTTCATCAACCACATCCCATCTATCAAAATTGCTCACTAATGGTGTCTCAAACCAAACATAATATCACGGCCCTCTTAAACATATAGAATTGCAAATGCATAGACATTGCCCAGAGGAACAGAAGTAGTCTTAAACACAAAATGCATTAAAAAAAAAAAAAAATGCATAGTGGAGCTAAAAAAAAAAAAAAAAGCTGTTGTGCTAATAGAATAATGAACAGTAAAATTTTAAAATCACACCCTTGGCCTCAAAAATTTGTTCTAAGGATTTGTCAAATTGTTTTCTCATGAATTTGGATGATAGAAAATTTTCAGAAAGTAACTTGATTTACGTTTTTTTTAAAGAGGAAAAAACAAAAGAATTTCTTCTAAGTCCTGTTTCAGCATATACTGAGAAAAATAAAATTACAATGTAAGCTTAGTTTTACTTATATTTATAACAGGAAAAAAAAAAAAAACCTGTGC
Source organism: Loxodonta africana (assembly GCF_030014295.1). Lineage (NCBI taxonomy): Eukaryota > Metazoa > Chordata > Mammalia > Proboscidea > Elephantidae > Loxodonta > Loxodonta africana. Next base: position 2,259,615 of record NC_087363.1, read on the forward strand.
CTTTTATCTGGCCTTCAGAAGGTCTCTATTTGTTAGGTTAATTCTAACCTGGAAGAATAATTTATTCAATTTTTTTTTATGCCTTTGCATCAATAAAGACTAGTATTCCTAGAGAATCTGTTGAATTGACTTAATCATTCATTGTGATAATTAACTGCCTATTTGTTACTTTAAAGATTTAGCAATGGTATTTTCAGTGTGGACACAAATTCTTATTCTACTTTTGGTTAACTTTCCACCCCAGATTTTTTCTATAGCATTTTTTCATCTCAGAATTTCTCAAGGTGTAAACCAGAGAATTGAAAATGGGAGTGATAACTGTAAAAACCACAGTCATAGATTTATCAATGGCAAAGTTGGAAACAGGTCTAACATACAAGAAAATACACAGCACAAAAAAGAGGACAACCACTGTGACGTGGACAGGGCTTCGCGCCTCCTTTCCTGATTGTTAGTCTTCAGGGAGCTTAGGATGACCCCATAGGAGATTAGTAGAAGGACAAAAAATACCACACAGATGGCTCCACCATTGGCAACCACAGTGAGACCTATAAAATAGGTGTCAGGAGGCAGGGCCAAGATGGCTGACTAGGTAGAAGCTACCTTGGATCCCTCTTGCAACAAAGACTGAGAAAAACAAGTGAATCAATCACATACATGACAATCTACGAACCCTGACCATCAAACACAGATCTAAAGAGCTGACCTGAGTGACAGAGACTGAGAACGAGCAACCATGGGGAAGCAATGACTGTTTTTGGAGACTGGAGCCAGCATCCCAGTCAGAAAACCTTGGCGCCAGGCTTTGGACTTGGTGCAGGGGAGCTGAGCATGGCATCCTGAGACAGTGCAAACAGGGGACACAGCCCTAGCCCCCAGAAGTGACCTCAGGGGAAGCCCAGCCAGTGCACACAGGCAGTGCAGCGATGCGGCTGACAGGAGGAGAAGTCACCAGGAGGCAGTGACTGGTTTTGGAGCCTGAAGTGCAGCGTCCCAGCCCGGGAACCTTGGCGCTGGGCTTTGGACTGGGAGCGGAGGAACTGACCACAGCTTCTGAGACAGCACAAGCACAGGACGCAAGCCTGACCCTCAGGGGCAATCTCGACCAAGCCAGTACACACAGTCAACACGTCCGCCCCTCGGGAATCTCAGATAAAACAGTCATCCCAAGCAAGGTAAGTAACTTTGTCTATATTCCTGGGTGGTACTCTCTCCTATTTATCTGAACCCTCCCCTCCCCTTCCCAAACAGCTTCATTAACATTGGAATTTCCTGAGCCAGAGAGTGAACTGCGCTGCGGTTTTTCTTTTTTTTTTTTTTTTTGGTCTTTTCTAACCCATTCTCCTGGCCTGAGAGAAGCAACCACAAAAAACCCAGGGACCAAAAATCCTTCCCTAATTGGACTGAAAACACAGAACCAGATCCAGCCAAACATATGTGATCCACTTTCATCCCTACAGGGAACAAGGTGGCTATTATAACGCAAAGGCAATTCTGATAAGGATCTGACTGTAATTGTTTTAGCAGATTACTGGAAAGACAAGTTTCCCAGGTCTGATAACTCTGCTTATTCAACAGAGCCCTCACTGACCCACAACAGGGAACTGAGGGCTGAAGCTCCCCCTAGACCACCTAGCCTCCTGCCTTAGGGGTCTAAGGAGGGTGACACCTACCAATCTGTAGAGGTACTTGCATTGGGGGTCTAAGGTACAGCTGCAGAGCCCACCCACCAGAGTGGTTGAGGAATAGAGACACACCTACCTCACTGACACTTGGGGGAAGCCTGTCAAATTCCTGCCCCCCCTGGAGTGTGACCCCCTGTTGCTACTAGAATCTGGTGCACACAACTATCACCACTACTTCTCTAGTGGATAAGTGACAGTCTGCATCACACACTTGATGACCCAAAATCAGATTCTACTCAAGAATAGTGAATGGACTTTTAGGCTTATATATCTGGTAACAGCCCAAACCAGCTCGTAATATGGCATAAGTGAGTCAAGGGCTACAACAATCAAGACAGTGCAATCTAGTAGCCCATCTACGTATATCGAAAGAAAACAAAACAAGATAAATCTCAGTGAGCAAATATAGAATAAATCACTATAATATCTTAGAGATGGCTCGGAGACAGCAGTTGATATCAAACCACATAAAGAAGCAGACCATGATTGCTTCACAACCCCCCAAAATAAAGAATCAAAATCTTTCCCAAATGAAGATACAATCCTGGAATTGCCAGATGCAGAATATAAAAATCTAATTTACAGAATGCTTCAAGATATCAGGGATGACCTCAGAAATGAAATATGGCAATCTACAGAAAAAGCCAAGGAACACACTGACAAAGCAGTTGAAGAACTCAAAAAGATTATTCAAGAACGTAGTAGAAAAATTAATAAGCTGCAAGAATCCATAGAGAGACAGCATTCAGAAATCCAAAAGATTAAGAGTAAAATGACAGAATTAGACAACTCATCAGGAAGTCAGAGGAGCAAACTCGAGCAATTGGAATGCAGGGTGGGGGATCTGGAGGACAAGAGAAGAGACACCAATATAGCTGAAAAACAATCAGATACAAGAATCTAAAAAAATGAAGAAACCCTAAGAATCATGTGGCACTCTATCAAGAAAAATAACTTGCGTGTAATTGGAGTCCCAGACCTGGGAAGGATAACAGAAAATACAGAGAGAATAGTTGAAGTTCTGTTGGGAGAAAACTTCCCTGACATCATGAAAGACGAAAGGATATCTATCCAAGATGCTCATCGAACCCCATTTAAGATTGATTCAAAAAGAAAATCACCAAGACATATTATCATCAAACTTGCCAAAACCAAAGATAAAGAGAAAATTTGAAAAGCAGCCAGGGATAAAAGAAAGGTCTCCTACAAAGGAGAATCAATAAGAATAAGTTCACACTACTCAGCAGAAACCATGCAGTCAAGAAGGCAATGGGATGACATATATAGAGCACTGAAGGAGAAGAATTGCCAGCCAAAGATCATATATCCAGCAAAACTCTCTCTAAAATATGAAGGTGAAATTAAAACAGATAAACGCAAACTTAGAGAATTTGCAAAAACCAAACCAAAGCTACAAGAAATACTAAAGGAAATTGTTTGGTCAGAAAACCAATATCAGATACCAGCACAACACAAGGTCACAGAACAGAACATCCTGATACCAACAAAAATAGGAAAATAACAAAAAGAAATTAAGATTAATTTTGAAAAGAAAAAAACGCTCAAAACAGAATCATTGAGGTCAATATGTAAAAGATCAGAATAATCGAAAAGAGGGACTAAATACAGGTGGCATAGAAAGGCCATATGGAGAGGGATACAAGGCAATATAGGACAATACAAGTTAGGTTTTTACTTAGAAAAATAGGGTAAATATTAAGGTAACAATAAAGAGGTATAACTCCAGAACTCAAAATAAAAACCAAGAAAAACATAACAACTCAGCAAACATAAAGCCAAATACTATGAAAATGAGGAACACACAATTTGCAAAGAAAAAGTCTCAGCACAAAAAAGTGGAAAAATGAAATTGTCAACAACACACATAAAAAGGCATCAAAGTGACAGCACTAAACACATACTAATATATAATTACTCTGAATGTAAATGGACTAAATGCACCAATAAAGAGACAGAGAGTCTTAGACTCGATAAAGAAACACGATCCATATATATGCTGCCTGCAAGAGACACACCTTAGACTTAGAGACACAAACAAACTAAAACTCAAAGGATGGAAAAAATATATCGAGCAAACAACATGCAAAAAAGAGCAGGAGGAGCAATATTAATTTCTGACAAAATAGACTTTAAAGTTAAATCCACCACAAATGATAAAGAAGGACACTACATAATGATTAAAGGGACAATTGACCAGGAAGATATAACCAAGTTAAATATTTATGTACCCAATGACAGGGCTGTAAGATACATAAAACAAACTTTAACAGGACAGAAAAGTGAGATAAATACCTACGCAATTATAGTAGGAGACTTCAACACACCACTTTCCAGTAAAAAGCTCAATAGAGACACGGAAGACCTAATTGCTCCAATCAACAAACTTGACGTCATAGACTTATACAGAACACTCCACCCAAATGCTGCAAAGTATACTTTTTTTCCTAGCGCACATGGAACATTCTCTAGAATAGATTACATATTAGGTCATAAAACAAACCTTTGCAGAATCCAAAACATCGAAATATTACAAAGCATCTTCTCAGACCAAAGGCCATAAAAGTGGAAATGAATAACAGAAAAATTAAAAAAAAAAAAAATAACAGAAAAATTAGGGAAAAGAAATCAAATACTTGGAAACTGAACAATACCCTGCTCAAAAAAGACTGGGTTATAGAAGACATTAAGGAGGGAATAAAGAAATTCATAGAATGCAAAGAGAATGAAAACATTTCCTATCAAAACCTCTGGGACACAGCAAAAGCAGTGCTCAGAGGTCAATTTATATCGATAAATGCACACATACAAAAAGAAGAAAGAGCCAAAATCAGAGAACTGTCCCTACAACTTGAACAAATAGAAAGCGAGCAACAAAAGAATCCATCAGGCACCCGAAGAAAACAAATAATAAAAATTAGAGCTGAACTAAATGAATTAGAGAACAGAAAAACAATTGAAAGCATTAACAAAGCCAAATGTTAGTTCTTTGAAAAAATGAACAAAATTGATAAACCATTTGCCAGACTGACTAAAGAAATACAGGATAGGAAACAAATAACCTGAATAAGAAACGAGATGGTCCATATCACAACAGACCCAACTGAAATTGAAAGAATTATATCAGATTATTACAAAAAGTTGCACTCTAACAAATTTGCAAACCTAGAAGAAATGGATGAATTCCTAGAAAAACACTACCTACCTAAACTAAAACAATCAGAAGTAGAAGAACTAAATAGACCCATAACAAAAAAAGAGATTGAAAAGGTAATCAAAAAACTCCCAACAAAAAAAATCCCTGGCCCGGACGGCTTTACCACAGAGTTCTACCAAACTTTCAGAGAAGAGTTAACACCACTACTACTGATGGTATTTCAAAGCATAGAAAATGAGGGAATACTGCCTAACTCATTCTATGAGGCCGCCATATCCCTGATACCAAAACCAGGTAAAGACACCACAAAAAAAGAAAATTACAGACCTATATCCCTCATGAACATAGATGCAAAAATCCTCAACAAAATTCTAGCCAATGGAATTCAACAACATATCAAAAAAATAATCCACCACGACCAAGTGGGATTTATACAAGGTATGCGAGGTTGGTTTATTATTAGAAAAACCATGAATGTAATCCACCATAGAAATAAACCAAAAGACAAAAACCACATGATCTTATCAATTGATGCAGAAAAGACATTTGATAAAGTCCAACACCCATTCATGATAAAAAAAACTCAGCAAAATATGAATTGAAGGAAAATTCCTCAGCATAAAAAAAGGCATCTATACAAAGCCAACAGCCAACATCACTCTAAATGGAGAGAGCCTGAAAGCAATTCCCTTAAGAACGGGAATGAGACAAGGATGCCCTTTATCACCGCTCTTATTCAACATTGTGCTAGAGGTCCTAGCCAGAGCAATTAGGCTAGACAAAGAAATAAAGGGCATCCGGATTGGCAAGGAGGAAGTAAAATTATCTCTATTTGCAGATGACATGATCTTATACACAGAAAACCCTAAGGAATCCTCAAGAAAACTACTGAAACTAATAGAAGAGTTTGGCAGAGTCTCAGGTTACAAGATAAACATAGAAAAATCACTTGGATTCCTCTACATCAACAAAAAGAACACCGAAGAGGAAATCACCAAATCAATACCATTCACAGTAGCCCCCAAGAAGATAAAATACTTAAGAATAAATCTTACCAAAGATGTAAAAGACCTATACAAAGAATACTGCAAAGTACTAGTGCAAGAAACTAAAAAGGACTTACATAAGTGGAAAAACCTACCTTACTCTTGGATAGGAAGACTTAACGTAGTAAAAATATCTATTCTACCAAAAGCCATCTATATATACAATGCACTTCCGATCCAAATTCCAATGACATTTTTTTAAAGTGATGGAGAAAGAAATCACCAACTTTATTTGGAAGGGAAAGAAGCCCTGGATAAGCAAAGCATTACTGAAAAAGAAGAAGAAAGTGGGAGGCCTCACTCTACCTGATTTTAGAACATATTATACAGCCACAGGAGTCAAAACAGCCTGGTACTGGTACAACAACAGGCACAAAGACCAATGGAACAGAACTGAGAACCCAGATATAAATCCATCCACATATGAGCAGCTGATATTTGACAAAGGCCCAGTGCCAGTTAATTGGGGAAAAGATAGTCTTTTTAACAAATGGTGCTGGCGTAACTGGATATCCACTTGCAAAAAAATGAAAGAGGACCCATACCTCACACCATGCACAAAAACTAACTCCAAAAGGATCAAAGACCTAAATGTAAAAACTAAAACGATAAAGATCATGGAAGGAAAAATAGGGACAACGTTAGGAGCCCTAATACAAGGCATAAACAGAATATAAAAGATTATTAAAAATGACAAAGAGAAACCAGATAACTGGGAGCTCCTAAAAATCAAACACCTATGCTCATCTAAAGACTTCACCAAAAGGGTAAAAAGACCACCTACAGGTCGGGAAAAAATTTTCACCTATGGAATTTCTGACCAGCGCCTGATCTCTAAAATCTATATGATTCTGTTAAAACTCAACCACAAAAAGACAAACAACCAATTAAAAATTCGGCAAAGGATATGAACACTCACTTCACTAAAGCAGATATTCAGGCGACTAACAGATACGTGACAGAATGCTCTCAATCATTAGCCATTACAGAAACGCAAATTGAAACTTCAATGAGATTCCATCTCACTCCAACGAGGCTGGCATTAATCCAAAAAACACAAAATAAGAAATGTTGGAGAGGCTGCGGAGAGATTGGAACTCTTATAAAATGCTGGTGGGAATGTAAAATGGTACAACCCCTTTGGAAATCTATCTGGCCTTTCCTTAAAAAGTTAGAAATAGAACTACCATACAACCCAGAAATCCCACAACTCAGAATATATCCTAGAGAAATAAGAGCCTTTACATGAACAGATATATGCACGCCCATGTTTATTGCAGCATTGTTTACAATAGCAAAAAGCTGGAAGCAACCAAGGTCTCCCTCAATGGATGAATGGTTAAATAAATTACGGTATATTCACACAATGGAATACTACGGATGGAAAAAGAACAGTGACGAATCTGTGAAACATTTCATAACATGGAGGAACCTGGAAAGCATTATGCTGAGTGAAATTAGCCAGATGAAAAGGACAAATGTTGTATAAGACCACTATTATAAGATCTTGAGAACTAGTATAAACTGAGAAGAACACATTCTTTTTTGGTTACGAGAGGGGGGAGGTAGGGAGGGTGGGAGAGAGTTATTTACTGATTAGATAGTAGTTAAGAACTACTTTAGGTGAAGGGAAGGACAATACCCAATATAGGGAAGGTCAGCTCAACTGGACTGGACCAAAAGCAAAGAACTTTCCTGAATAAACTGAATGCTTCGAAGGTCAGTGAAGCAAGGGCAGGGGTTTTGGGACTATGGCTTAAGGGGACTTCTAAGTCAATTGGGAAAATAAATTGTATTAAGAAAACATTCTGCATCCTACTTTGAAGTGTGGCATCTGGGGTCTTAAATGCTAACAAGCAGCCATGTAAGATGCATCAACTGGTCTCAACCCACCTGGATCAAAGGAGAATGAAGAACACCAAGGTCACACGATAGCTATCAGCCCAAGAGACAGAAAGGGCCACATGAACTAGAGACTTACATCATCCTGAGACCAGAAAAACTAGTTGGTGCCCGGCCACAACCGATGACTGCCCTGACAGGAAGCACAACAGAGAATCCCTGAGGGAGCAGGAGAACTGTGGGGGTGCAGATCCCAAATTCTCATAAAAAGACTAGACTTAATAGTCAGACTGAGACTAGAAGAATCCTGACAGTCATGTTTCCCAAACCTTCTGTAGGCCTGGACAGGAACCATTCCTGAAGACAACTCATCAGACATGGAAGGGACTGGACAATGGGTTGGAGAGTGATGCTGATGAAGAGTGAGCTGCTTGTATCAGGTGGACACTTGAGACAGTGTTGGCAGCTCTTGTCTGGAGGGATGATGGGAGGGTAGAGAGGGTTAGAAACTGGCAAAATTGTCACAAAAGGAGAGACTGGAAGGAGGGAGAGGGCTGACTCATTAGGCCGAGAGTAAATGGGTGTATGAAGTAAGGTGTAAAAAAAAAATAAGTTTATGTTTGACAGACTGGCTTGATTTGTAAACTTTCACTTGAAGCACAAGAAAAGTTAATTAAAAAAATACTGAATGAAAGAAGATACTGACAGAAAACAGAGATCTAGGAGAGACATGAAGTGGATGTCCCCTGTCAACAAATATGAACAGTGTTGCCCTCTTGAAGCACAGCCAGCAATGAGCCCAGACAGGAAAGATGGGAAAGCAACTTCACAGAGCTCACAACAGGACATAGAATACTTGGTAACCAGAAATACAAGCTTTTCCGTACCTCGCCCTTCTGCCCCATATGCCACTTCCCTCCTTTTACTTGGGCCCCCTCAAAGCAGCCAAGGCTAGAGCATCCCCCAACACTCAGGCACACCTCCATCCCAGATTCCCATTGCACGTCCTCTCCCACCACTCAATCAACTGCTGAATGGTGGGAAGTAAGCCTGTACGACACCCCACTGACACCCCCGCCCAACTGGTGAGGGGCTGTGAATATTTGCACACCTCTGGACCAACATCAGAAGGCAAAAAACACCCACTCAGTACACCTTCACCCACCTCACCAAATCAGTGTAGAAAGAAGTGGGCTCACCCTGCCTGCTGCTGCCTTGCCAATCAGAGAATGTGGTGAAAGCTATCATACCAGAGACAAGCAAGCAGCAAAGAATGACCAGCCTACCTTCCCTGGCATAGAATCAAAAGACAAAAACAGGATGAAACAAATAAGTTTACAATCAATATATAAAGAAAAAAAGACCTTAATGTCTCAGAGACAGCAGGACAAGATGGCTCCAGCAAGTGACCAAAATAAAGAATCAGATAAACTTCTGGTAGAAGAAAAGGCAGTGGAACTACCTGGTAATTCAAAATACTAATATTTAGGGCTTTCCAAGACATTAGGAAAGAGATCAAGAAAAACACAGGGAAAAAAAAAAAAGAAAAAAATCACAAAATCATGGAAAAAAAGAGATGAAACCAACAAAAACATACTCGAAATCAAGGAAAACAAAGACAAAAATATACAAGAATAAAGAAAAATAATACAAGAAAAAATCACAATAAATAAACAATTAGAAACCATGCAAAAAAAAAAAAGGCATGGTTAATCAAAAAGATAACAAAAGTTCAGAAATAGACAACTGAATAGAAGGTTAAAAGCAAATTTGAAACAATAGAAGACAGAACCAGCTATATTGAAGGCAAACATAGCTACACCACTTTCTCTGAGGAAAAATTAGAGAAGACAACGAAGAAAAATTAAGAATTATGTGGGACAGAATCAAGAGCAAAAATTTGCATGTGATTGGAGTTTCAGAACAGGGAGAGAAAGTGGAAAACACAGAGAAGGTTGTTGAAGATTTACTGACAGAAAACTTCCAAATATCATGAAAGAAGAAAACCTGACCATCTAATAAGCTCAAATAGCCCCATATACGATGAACTGCAAAAGAATGTCACAACAATACATCATAATCACACTTGCCAAAACCAAAGACAAAGAAAGAATCCTGAGAGCAGATCTAGAAAAACAAAAAGTCACTTACAAAAGGGAAAAATAAGATTAAACTCTGATGACTTGGCAAAAACGATGAAGGTAAGAAGATGATGGAATGACACGTGTAAAACCTTGATTTGATAAAAATGCAAACTAAGAATAATATATCCTGCAAGACTCTCCAATACAATAGCAAAATTAGTACATATCCAGATAAACAGAAGTTGAAGTAATTCTAATAACCAAACAAAACTTACAAGAAATATTAAAGGCAGACCTTATTTTTTTTTTTTTTTATGTTAGAGAACCAGCAACATCAGACAACACCAGAGTCTAGGACATAGGTCAGCATCAGCCAGATATCAACCTAAAGAACTCTTAATATTAAAATTCATACCAGATATGCAAGGTTGGTTCAACATTAGAAAATCAGTCAACATAATCCATCATGTAAATAGAACAAAAGAAAAAAATCACATAACACAATAGACATTTGATAAAGCTCAACACTTATTCCTGATAAAAACTCTCAATAAAATAGGAATAGTAGAGAAATTCCTCAACATAATAAAGGACATCTATGCAAAACCAAAAGCCAACATCATTCTCAGTGGAGAGAGGCTGAAAGCATTCCCCCTTAGAACATCAGCAAAACAAGGAGGCCCTTTATTGCCACTCCTATTTAACATTGTGCTGGAAGTCCTAGCTAGAGCAACAAGCCAAGAAAAAGAAATAACGGCATTTGAAATTGAAAAGGAATTGGCAAAACTATCCCTATTCGCAGATGTAGGATCCTGTCTATGATCTTACTCAAAAAAAAAACTCATAGACAATACCAAATTGTCCATAAGGAAACTACTGGAATAAGAAAATCTAAACAATATACATTAAGGATACATACATACATAATTAAACTATTTTTAACTATGATTAAAAACTTAGGATTGGGATTACTTCTGAGAAGAGGTGGAGAAATGTCATCAGAGAAGAGCAATCAGGTAGTTTCAATGATATTGATAATATTCCAGACAAGAGGCTACAAGATTTATAAATAATAGCATATGTTGCTGGATATACATGAAAAATTATACACTAAAATTTAAAAATAAGAAAAGTTCTAAAATCTTTCTTTTAGTTAAAAAAATAAAATCTTGTTAAGCATAGATTATGTTCCATATTACATTAAGAAAATTCTTTCTGATTTCTGGTTTTGGGATGTGTCTGGATGGGCTGTAGGTTGAGAAAAACTTATTTTTACACAAAAATGAAAAAACCAAAATTTTATTTTTACCAAAAAAAATCATTATTAAGTCTTTACATTAAAATATATTTAAATTTAATACAACTTTTAGAGAACATGCTGCTTATGTAAAATAATACATTTCTTTTCATAAATTCAATTTCATGGAGATAAAATCAGAACCTCTAATCTTTTAAGAATTGCAAAAATGCACATAATTACTAATGAGGAAAACATTGTTTATAACTTAGATGAATGTTATTTTCAAACCCACGTGAGCATACTATCTGTCCTCTAATCAAGAGCTCGAATGAGTTTTCTTCATCTACCACATCCTATCTACCAAAATTGCTCACTGATGATGTCTCAAACCAAACACAATATCATGTCCCACTAAAGTATGCAGAATTACAAATGCATAGACATTGCCCAGAGGAACAGAAGTAATCTTAAACACAAAGTGCATAGTGGAGTTTAAAAAAAACTGTTGTGCTAATAAAATAATGAACAGTAAAATTTTAAAACCATACTTTTGGCCTCAGAAATTTGTTCTAAGTATTGGCCTAATTGTTTTCTCATTAATTTGAATAATACAAAATTTTCCAAAGTACCTTGTTTATTCTCTTTTTAAAAGGAAAAAAAAAAAGAATTTCTTCTAAGTCCTGTTTCAGCATGTACTGAGAAAAATAAAATTACAATGTGAGCTTAGTTTTATTTTTATTTATAAAAGAAAAAACACGAATGCCCTTCATCCAGCTCCCAGAATGTCTCTATTAGTTTATTCTAACCTCAAAGAGTAATTTATTCTACATTTTGGATGTGTTTGCATCAATAAAGAGAAGTATTCCTAGAGAATCCACTGAATTGACTTAATCATTCATTCTGATCATTTATTGCCTATTTCTTGCTTTAGATTAGCAATGATATTTTCTGTGTGGACACAAATTCTTACTCTACCTGTGGTTAACGTTGTGCTCCAGATTTTTTCCATAGCTTTTTTCATCTCAGAATTTCTCAGGGTGTATATCAGAGGATTCAACATGGGAGTGATAACTGTATAAGCCACAGTCATGGATTTGTCAATAGGAAAATTGGAAACAGGTCTAACATATATGAAGATATATGGGACAAAAAAAGGACAACCACTGTGATGTGGGAGCTGCAGGTAGACAGGGCTTTGTGCCTCCCTTCCTGACTGTGAGTCTTCAGGGAGTTTAGGATGACCCCATAGGAGATTAGTAGAAGGATAAAAATAATCATATAGATGGCTCCACCATTGGCAACCACAATGAGGCCAATAAAATAGGTTTCAGAGCAAGCAAGTTCCAGTAATGGGTAAATGTCACAGCCAAAGTGATTAATGACATTGGGGCCACAGAAGGGGAGGCTGCACACAAAGAGAAGTTGAACCAAAGAGTGCAAAAAACCTCCAACCCAGGCCACCACCAGCAAGAGAATGCAAAACCATCGATTCATGATGGTCAAGTAGTGCAGTGGCTTACAGATGGCCACATAGCGGTCATAGGCCACTACCACCAGAAGAAAGACCTCAGCACCACTAAATAAGTGTTCTATAAAGAGCTGGCCCCTGCAAACTGGGAAGGAAATAGTCTTTTATCACAGAGTAAGTCTAGAATCATTTTGGGGGAAACGGCAGTAGAATAAACAGCATCCATGAGTGACAGATAGGCAAGGAAGAAGTACATGGGAGAGCCCAGGGAGGGGCTGACAATAACAGTCATGACAATGATCAGGTTGCCCACCATTGTGACAATGTAGATGAGCAGAAACATGACAAATGACACTTTTTGGCCCTCAGGATCTTGAGTGAGTCCCAGGAGGACAAATTCTGTTACATTGTTACCGTATCCCATTTACTCTTGTATAAGACCTGCTTCAGAGATGAGAGCTCAGAAAAACAAGACCTGTAATGAAATCATGGACACCACTGTGAATATATGCATTGGGTCATGGAGCTCTTCTTCACTATTAATCTTGTACAGTGGCTTATTCACAATAAACATTTAGAAATATCTACTGAGTTTCTCTTTCAAAGATCCCAGTATGTCTTCCCTTAACAATTCTACTTTTTCCCAGAAGACTGGATTGGGCCTATAATTACAAGGTTCTATATCTAAATCTTAGTGGACCTTCTATAGAGAAGATCAGTCAGAGGTCCGACAGCCTTTCATTCATTTAATATTCCTTTTTTAAAACATGACAGTGCTTGGCACAGAGATCAGCAATGACAAAGAGGGAAAGGATTTCTGCTCTCAAGGAACATTCTCTAGTGACGAAGATGAACTCTAAACAAATAAACTGACATAGAATCAGTACTTGGAGTTGGTAATATTTGTGGTGAGTCCCTTTACAATAAGATCTATATAGCACCAAAAATATCTCACTAAATATTATGATATTCCACTCTTAGATGTTTGGTCCTTCCTGCCTCAAATGTTTTTCAGTCTGTATGAATCGCTCATTAAATTCGAAGGGGCTGGAATTTGAAATGTATCAGATAACTATGAAATTATTTAGGATATTGTTCCCTGTACCAATTATTGGGCCATAGATTGAATGTCTCTTCTTAAGGATTCATAATGCCTTCCATTTTCACTTTGGTTATCCCACAACTCCTAACACACTTCTATACCCTATTGACATACTGTCAGTACCTTGACTTGGTTGTATTTGTGGTGAGTACCCTTGCAAAATACTCTATAATTTCAGCAAACATTTTTGAACTGAAGTTAACTGACACATAACAACTAACAACTAGTACATTAGCAGCCAGCATTTTTCCTATCCATTGCATGTGAGCTGGGTAGCCATGGGGGAGAAAATAGATGCTGTAAAGAGAGGTAGAGGACAACAAAAGAGGGTTTAATATGTAATACTTCTTAGGCGCTGAGAGTGGTCAGAATTAGAACTTCAATATCCAGATTCCGTAAAGGAACATACTCAAAGGAAAAATCCAAACTCAGTGTAAGAAGGTATGAGTTTTATTTATTTTCTATATTTAGCTACAAATCTGTCTCAATTTACTCACTGAAAAATAAAGATTTAAACCAGATGATCTTAGAATCCTTTCTAGTCCAACTGTCTATGACACTATCAGTGATACCCCATCTTATTTTATTCTGCTGGATATTTCTATTTATATATTTGTAACTAAACAACAATCTCCAAGCTCATCAATGTTACTTTAAAAAATGCTAGTCAGTGTTGGAATTGGATCATTCAAGTGACCAAATAATGGTTAGCTTTCTCACTCATTGTGCACCTGTTTAAGGCCCAGGACACCCTTGGAAAGAGCGCACAGCACAGTGACGAATAATGTGTACTCTGGGGCAACACTGTCTGTGTTTGAATTCCACCTTCACCGTTTACTGTCTCTGTGACCTTGTGCAACTTCATAAACCTCTTTGTGCCTCAGTTTCGTAATTAAAATGGGGAACTGTTGTACATATCTCTGAAATTTGTGTGTGTGTGTTTTTATATGTAAAGTGCCTAGAGCACTGCTGGATCCTGATAAAGAATCAATAAACAATAGCTTTTTATTATTGTCCTTGAATGTTTCTCTATGGACATTTCATCAGAATAAATCTTCTGGATCTTGTTCACGTTAGGAACAAGGATACTTCTTATAAAAATAATATTATATACCTGTAACTCGCAGACACACATTTTTGGACATAGGATAAAACTGTACATTATAAGAACTATTTTGTTGTACATGTGTCATAATATCTACCTGTCACAGTATGTATATTGATGAATGTTAAGCAGAAAAAAAGGAAAAACTTGTACCCATGCATCAGATGGAGACCTAAAGAGTAGAAAATGAAAGAAGACTCAAAACAGGAAGCAGAGAAATTATATTTAAGAAATTAATATACACAGGTAATGGGGATGTTAATGTGTTAAGTGGGGATAGCTTTCTTAAGAAATCTTCAGAAAGACTTCTTTTAGTGAAAGAGTGCTGGAAGGCCAACCTCTGAGGCTTCCTGAATTTACTCAGGAGGCTTTTTGGGAAGCCATTACAAATAAACACAGAGCCCATCCTAGAAAATAAAGAATAAAAAAGGAAAGGAAATGAAAGGAAGGGGAAAAGGGAGACAAGATTAAAAAGAAAAAGAAGAGCAGAGGAGAGAAGATGGGAGGAGAGGGGAGAAGGAAAGAGAAAGGAAGGGAAGGAAAAGAGGAAAAAGAAAAAATTCAAAGGAAAAAAAAGAAACATTGATCCCTCCGACGACCTAGCACTTCTGGTTAAAGACAAACTCAAATAAGACAGAACAGTACATATACGGATACAAACACAAACTCTAGGATTATTCTTTCTTGCAGAAAATAGCCAAATTACTACTCCTCAAACGTAGACAAGCTGATTTCATTTATATTGATTTGGTTGAGGGGAAAGAACATGTTCAGAAGAATTCTGAGCTTTCTTTTAGAAACCAGCTGTAATGAGCACTCTGTACGTCTGGGTGATTCAGGAGTTCTATCATTTTTGAAGCTGTAGACTAATAAAGGAACAGCTGTTGAAGAACATAATGGTAAAGATAGTTTATATCTAATTGTTTTTTAACTACTTATTTTCTGCAAGGTCTAGTGTCCTTAATGTTATTAATAATCAACGCTGGATTTCACTGAAATAAATATTCTATTGGCCAGCTAAATTATTTCCATGTAAAACAATCAGTATGTGAAGTATCCACTATAGTTTCAGTCCTCAAAGATTTGATACTATAAAAACTAAAATAATTACTAGGCTGTTAACTTAAACCACTAAATTTACACCTTACTAGAAAAAAAATCATTTAACTTATTTTTATAAGGAATGGCTTTTTACAGATAGAAATTACAACGCCATAGTAACAAAAATAACCTGGATTTATAAGATTTATAAGTCTCTCTAAGCGGCAGTAGGCAAGGTACTTCCTGTTCACCAGTTTCTTTTAGTATAAATTAAAAAAATATATATATATATATCATTATGGTTGTTGTCAAAGTTTTGCATGTATACAAAAAGATATACATACGTATATATAATATATACATATATATATATAAGGTTGTTGTCATCATTTAAAACATTCACACTTAAAAGCACATAACAGACATTTTTTTACACCCTGACACACTTGATATAATACATAGTTTTAAATTTTATAGTTCAAATATGGAGCCTTGGTGGTGCAGTGGTTAAGAGTATGGCTGTTAACTAAAAGGTCGGTAGTTTGAATCCACCAGCTGCTTCCTGGAAACTCTATGGGGCAGCTCTACTCTGTCCTTCAGAGTCGCTATGAGTTAAAATCCACTTGGCAACAATGGGTTTGGTTTTTTGATTTAGCTCAAATACATCTAAATTAATTATAAATCTTTATTAACGTATCGTATATCCTATGAACCAAGATTACAAACCTACTGACTTCCTGTAATGCACAGCATGCTTCTTTTGTTATCTGGCAAATGGACAGTAAACGTCTGTCTGATAAAATACTAAAGCGAAATACACTGTGTAGGTTCTGGTTAATTTCTGTGTTTCTCTTGCTTAATTTTACAAATTAGCAATAAACCTAAAGAAATATTTTTAAGAAACTAGCTCTATTTCTATATATCATGTAAAATTTTTAATGAGTGTCCTCTGTCAGATGTTTCAAAATCTCACCTCTTGGTTCTTGTCCTTGGTCCTAAAAATCAGGGCTTCTTTCATTGAGAGTAATTGTAGATACCTCATGTATTTATCTGAAATCACAGAACACATGGCAGTGTGCGTCTGATCAGTGGGCCCAGAAATAGTTCGAAGAGGTTACACTCTTCACACTTCCACACAAGCTGCCCATCATACCATTTTTTTTTTTTTTCAGATAACTGTAGAAGTGTATATATAGATGCCTGGAAAATGAAGACATTTAAAAATAATAGTAAACAGTTGAACGTTCTCACCTGTTGGGAAAATGTGCTAGAAGAACAATGAGGATGCTATGTTTGCATGACTATGTAAAAACTGGGCAAATTAATGGAAATTAACCTGGCCAAGCTCATTATTTAGTGACACAAAGTAAAAATCACTGAAATTAGTTATTTGAATTTTTCTTTCTTAATCAATTATGATGAAGCAAACAAAAGTTTTTGACTGAGGATTTAGGGTCATACTCATGTCTCCCTCCTCATTAATTCTGTACCTAACAAGGCAAAGGCTGGGATTTAGCTTCCCGAAAAAGCCAACGACAGAGCTTCTCGCAGATAGGAACAGAACTTTTCAGCATTTCAGTCATTCAAAAAGTGTATCAAAGACCATTTCTTTCCTCACTAGAATAATGCTCCTACATCTCTCCAACCGCACTCCAGAAAATCATGACCTTCCAGGAATTCCTACAAGCAATGAGAGACATGTGTCAAGAGAAAATATCACAAGAAACCATTTACAGGACTAGATGCCAATTAAAGAGAGTCTCCAGCCTGGACAGGAATTTGAATTTTCAGAAATCTCTTGGGTCATTCTATCTGGAAATAATTCTTCCATTTATATGAGCAGATGTAGTGTGTGGCTTTTTACATCATCACTATTTTAAATGAAAGACAATGCAAGTTCATTATAAATTAGTTTGTTAGAATATTTGGAACAAATTCAAATGAAATTTCCTCTCCTGGACAGTTTTCTTCCCTAGACATCCTAGAGGAAAAAGGCTTGAGTCTTGCCAAGAAAAAGTAGCAGACAAGCAAGTAATGGGAAAAGTCCGTAATGAGAAGAGGAAATTCTGAAATACAGAGAATACTAAATTATGAATTTTATATTAGTAAATCTTTAGATAAAGTGTTGTTGTTAGGTGCCATCGAGTCAGTTTCAACTCATAGAAACCCAATGCCCAACAGAACGAAACACCACCTGATTCTGAGCCATCCCTACAATCGTTGTTATGCCTGAGCTCATTGTTGCAGCCACTGTGTCAATCCACCTCTTTGAGGGTCTTCCTCTTTTCCGCTGACCCTGTACTCTGCCAAGCATGATGTCCTTCTCCAGGGACTGATTCCTCCTGACAACACGTCCAAAGTATGTAAGACGCAGTTTCGCCATCCTTGCCTCTAAGGAGCATTCTGGCTGTACTTCTAAATCAGGTTTGTTCGTTCTTTTGGCAGTCCATGCTATATTCAATATTCTTCACCAACACCACAATTCAAAGGCATCAATTCTTCAATCTTCCTTATTCATTGTCCAGCTTTCACATGCATACGATGTGATTGAAAATACCATGGCTCGGGCCAGGCCCACCTTAGTTTTCATGGTGACATCTTTGCTCTTCAAAACTTTGAAGAGTTCTTTTGCAGCAGATTTGCCCAATGCAATATGTCTTTTGATTTCTTGACTGCTGCTTCCATGGTTGTTGATTGTGGATCCAAGTAAAATGAAATCCTTGACAATTTCATTCTTTTCTCCATTTATCATGATGTTACTCGTTGGTGCACTTGTGAGGATTTTTGTTTTCTTTGTGCTGAGGTACAATCCATACTGAAGGCTGTGGTCTTTGACCTTCATTAGTAAGTCCTTCAAGTCCTCTTCAATTTCAGCAAGCGAGGTTGTGTTATCTGCATAACGCAGGTTGTTTATGAGCCTTCCTCCAATCCTGATGCCCTGTTCTTCTTCATATACTCCAGCTTCTGGTATTATTTGCTCAATATGCAGATTGAATAGGCATGGAGAAAGAATACAACCCTGATGTACACCTTTCCTGACTTTAAACCAATCAGTACCCCCTTGTCCTGTACGAACAACCACCTCTTGATCTATGTAAAGGTTCCTCATGAGCACAATTAAGTGTTCTGGAATTCCATTCTTCGCAATGTTATCCATAGTTTGTTATGATCCACACAGTCGAATGTCTTTGCATAGTCAATAAAACACAGGTAAACTAAACATCCTTCTGATATTCTCTGCTTTCAGCCTGGATCCATCTGACATCAGCAGTGATATCCCTGGTTCCACGTCCTCTTCTGAAACTGGCCTGAGTTTCTGGCAGTTCCTCGTTGATATACTGCTGCAGCCATTTTTGAATGATCTTCAGCAAAATTTTGCTTGGGTGTGATATTAATGATATTGTTCTGTAATTTCCACATTCGGTTGGATCACCTTTCTTGGGAATAGGCATAAATATGGATCTCTTCCAGTCAGTTGGCCAGGAAGCTGTCTTCCATATTTCTTGGCATAGACAAGTGAGCACCTCAGGTGCTGCATCTGTTTGTTGAAACATCTCAATTGATATTCCATCAATTCCTGGAGCCTTGTTTTTTTGCCAATGCCTTCAGAGCAGCTTGGACTTCTTCCTTCAGTACCATTGGTTCCTGATCATATGCTAGCTCTTGAAATGGTTGAACATTGACTAATTAGATAAAGTAGATAATATTTTTTCCAAAAAGAAGGGAGAACAAGTCCCAGATTCTCATGTGTTACTATATTCCTAGCAGAGGAAGGCCTTACTCTGACTCTTAGAGGGATTATACCCAATAAACCTTATGGCTCAGAGGCAGAGAACATTGGGACTAGGTAAGTAACTGAAATTTACCTTCTAATTCTTGAAAAGGCAGATAATCACAGTTCTGCAGTTCTGGATTGGAGCAGATGTTGTTGATCTAAGCCTGAATCTAGATCAGCTGGAACCATATAATCTATTTCTCAAACACCATCAGCAATTGCTTTCGTGAATAGTCACAACATGAAGATTTAACTCCCGATGCAAAAGGATGTGACTTAATCACTTCATTCTTTGTTGGACCAAGACACAACTTGACTAGGACTTCAAACTAACACCTTAACTTTGAGTGAGCTAAATTTTACTTGCATGCATGGCTCCTTTATGCAAAACTGATACACTTTATCAACTAACCCTGAAGCTTGCCATAGCCTTGAAGTTTATGGTTACAATGACCAATTAATAAGTACATTTATAGTTCAAAAAGTTTTAGTTGAGTTTTTTGTCATTTGCAACCAAAAGCATCCTAACAGACACACCCTGATCTTAAAAGCATATATGAATTTAGGTTAGTTTATGTGTATGAGTGTGTTTTTTGGGCAGTATCACTTGACTTTAATTTTACATTATAGTCTGTCTTCTTATCGGTAACAGTTCATTAATCTCAAAATTTTAATGGAATTTCCATGTTTTTCTGCTTCCAAACGAACTTTTAGAATTAGAGAAATGTTAGGCACAGTTATATGTAGAAAAAAGGGAAATACGTATTTACACTTTTCCCCAAGGATTGACTTAGCATACTATCACACTTTCGTGAAATAAAATTTAGACAGGATGATGCTCAAAGTAAGTTAACTCATTGCATTCTTCTGGCAGTCCATGGTATTTTAAATATCCTTTGCTGACACCACAATTCAGAGGTACTAATTCTCCTTTTGTCTTCTTTTTTCTTTATACATCTTTTGCATTAGAAAGCCATAATCCTAATGCTCAGATAACTTTGGAAATGTCTGTTATACTAACACTTGCACACGGAGACACTGGCAGAAGTCTAATACTGCCACCCAGTGATGAACTCTAGGAAGCGGGATTCGAAAGTTCCCTGATACACTGGTAACATGCATGCTATTTGAAAGACAGCTAGTGTAAGGTCATTGGAATTCATAGGGACACAAGGAAATGACATCATGAGTGCCCTTTACATCATGCTTGATATCAGAGAGTCATTCACTAAAAGATTGAGCAGCATAACAAAACTCCTTAATAAAAACAAAATTGTACTTACAGATACATGGCCAGGGATGTGGCTCAGGGGAAGTATACCATATTCATAAGTACAATTTTCAGAACAAATGAAACCTCTGTCAAGATTTCCATTTCTGTTGTTGAGTGATATGAATGTGATGCTCACTTTCTGAAAGAAAAACAAAATCCTTTGTTTTCCAAAGAGAGCTCTTAAATAAAAGGGTGTGGCATAGTGGTCAAAGAGCTCAGCTGCTGGCCAAAAAGTCAGCATTTTGAATCTACCAGCTGCTCCTTCGAAACTCTATGGGGCAGTTCTGCTCTGTTCTACAAAGTGGCTATGAGTCAGAATAGACTCGATGGCAACAGATTTGGTTTCTTTTGAGGGGCGGACCAGGTATAAATAACATTAGAAATATTTGATTACTGAAATAGTGTGTTTTAGTAGCAGAGAAATAAACCAAAAAAAGAAAAAGTAGAAGAAAAGATTGATTCTTTTAAAGATGTATAAAATGACATATTAACAGAAAAAAAATTTCAATTTGTACTTAATTAATAAGCTATGCTGGCAGAATATTTTACCATTTTGGAGAAAATAGGTTTAGATATTCTCTTTCCACAAATAAAGCTAAATTCTAGATAGGTTGAAAACGGAATTATTTGAAAAGTTACTTACAAAACAAAACAAAAAAGATTAAAATGTATGGTCTATGGAAGGGAATAGAATTCTCCAAGTTTAAGTAAATGAAGAATTCTAAAAGTAAAAGAATTTTTAAATAGAATGTATGTAAAAAACACTTATAATGATAATATAAAAAACATGGTGTGGTAAACATTTCTAGCAAATATCAAAGAAAACTAGTACATATATTTAATACATGTGGAGCTCATCAGAATTCATCAGTAAAAATTCTGATTCTAATAGACTGAGAATTCAAAAATACAAATAATTTAAAAGTTTCTGGTGTGATTTCTATATCCCACACATTGCACAAGAAAGAGAGAGCACAACAATAATTAACTTTTCTACCTTCAGGTAACTTATAAATCAGTGAACATAAATAGATAATTAACTAGAATTTTTATCTCATCGCTTGACATAACTATGCAAATTTTAAAATTGACTAAATGGCCAAAAGTGAAGGATTTAGTTATGTTAACTCAGACCAACCAAATGTTTGACATTATTTGATGAATTGTGTTAGGCTTAGGAAAGGTTGAGTTGGTATAAGAAATAGCCATGTAATAATAAAAAAAAATTAATACTAGAGATAAATTCCAGGATACAAAGTCATGCATACAGTGTGCTTTACCAGTGAAATGGACCCAATCCCCCATCGCATTAGACCATCATAAAATAGGCCTACATAGGGGAGGCAGGGACCAGGAGTGTCTTTGACCACAAGTTTCCTACTATCACAGGGACAGATAATATTTTAAGCCTGTTTCAACAGAGAAATGTTCACAAAAATGTAATGAATGAGGTCTCTGTCAAATAAAATGGTGTATTCCAATCTCTTTACTACCTAATAATCTGCATTCCCCTGGGAAGAGATGTGAGGATGGAAACAGCATGAATGGTCAGCATCTTTCTTGACAATGAAATCACACAAAATAATCCAGTGCCAAGTTCTGGTGAGTACACGTGAAGCTCATTGATTATGGATTTTGCTAATTTTCCAAGTGAAAGTCAGCCTTTTGGAAACCTTGGTGGCATAGTGGTTAACAGCTAAAGCTGCTAACCAAAAGGTAGGCAGTTAGATTCCACCAGGCACTCCTTGGAAACCCTATGGGGCAATTCTACTCTGCCCTATAGGGTCTCTGTGAGTCGGAATGGGCAACAGATTTGTTTCTTTTTTTTTGTTTAGGACCTTTTGGAAGACCATGAAACACTATGAGCAAGAAGGAGATGGGATATTGAAAAATAACAAAGGCTTCATCAGGTATTTTAAATGATGTTGGAAGGTGAATGCATCATCTTTATGAAAATATAACACCAAACAAAGCTCCCCCACTTGAGGAGATGATTTCCCAATTTGGAAAGCAAGCCAGATTGAGTCATTTTTCTGCTTATCTGCCTTGTTCATTCACATTCCTTTTGTATGTTTAGCCTCCTTATGATTAACTTAGAATTCTGAAACATTCTTTCTATAAACCTTAACATGCTAACCAATATAAGCAAAACTACATATCTAAAAGATCTTTCAGATATAAAAATAGAAATATAAAATTCTAATGTAATGTAACCTATCTCTGTATGGGGTGGAGTGAAACATAGTTTTATGTCATATTTAAAAATGTATTATTCTGAAATTGGCAATAAACACTATTAATTGTGAAAAAGGATTAGTTTTACTTAAGAAAAAGACATCAGAGAATCTTCTATCATCTAAAATAAATTTCTGGCATCAGCTGTAGCATAAGTCATCACATGCAACATAAATCTATAGACTCAACAGAACTATTCTACACCAAAAAAAAAAAAAAAAGGTATGTAGTCCCAGGAAATGAAAATCTTAAAAATATATTTTCAACAAAAGAAATCATTAGAAGCATCCTAATAAATGTTTTTCATCATGCACAATCATGACTAAGTGAGGAAATATTTACTACAGTTAAATAATTACATGCAGCTTCCCTGGAATTGACTGGATGGCAGTGGATTTCAGTGTTTTGTTTTGTGTTCCTGGTAGGGTGGTAGGGACAGTTTTTTATTGAAAGTAGGTGATGCATTTGTTTAAGACCTGATTTTCTTTTTCTGGTCAAGAGCTGCTTCATGGCATTTTTCATCTCTACATTTCTCAGAGTATACATTAAGGGATTCAACATGGGGTGAAAACAGTGTAAAACACAGTCAAGAATTTATCAGTGGGTAAGGTGGAAGGAGGTTTCACATACAGGAAAACACAAGGGGCAAAGAAGAGGACTACCACAGTGATGTTGGAGCCACAGGTAGATAAGGCTTTGCACTTTCCTTCCAGACTAAGGTTCTTCAGGGAGTGCATAATGACTCCATAAGAGATGAGTAACAGCATAAAAATGACCACACATATTGCCCCACCGTTGGCAACCACAGTGAGACAAATGACATAGGTGTCAGTGACGACAAGTTATAATAAGGGGTACATGTCACAGCAGAAGTGGTCAATGACATGGGGACCACAGAAGAGAAGGTTGTAAACAAAGAGAAGATGAAGTATAGCATGCACAAACCTCCAACCCTGGTCATCGACAGCAACAGAACATGCACCCGTTGGTTCATGATGGTCATATAATGCAAGGGTGTGCAGATAGCCACATAGTGATCATAGGCCATGACCGTCAGAAGTAAAACCTCAGAACCACCAAATAAGTGTTCTGCAGAAAGCTGGGTCAGGCAATCTTGGAAAGAAATGGTTTTCTTCTCATAGAGTAAGTCTATGATCATATTTGGATTAACTGCAGTAGAAGAAACAGCATCCATACATGCTTAGCAGCCAAGACAGAAGTACATAGGGGCACCCAGTGTTGGGCTGACCACTAGAGTCACACCAGTAAGTAGGTTGCCCACCATTGTCACAAGGCAGATGAGCAAGAACACAACAAATAATATTTTCTGACCCTGAAGACTGAGTGAGCCCCAAGAGGGCAAACTAGGTCACATTTTTCCTTTGTTCTGTAAGTTCTTCTGTGTGTCCTTATTTCAGAGTTCAGGACAAATTTACTTGTAACTATAATGACTAGTGACTTTATGAAATCCCCAGATAATCTATTTATTCATTCAACAAATAGGCATTATGATTATGTTTCAGCCCTGTACAATATTTTTAGAATACAAGACTGATTAAAATATGGCCCATAACCTCGGTGATCTTATCAAATAACGAAAGACAAAAATGTAATTAGAAACATAGGGGAAAGGCATAGATTATGAAATAAATAGGGTTACCACACTAACTGGCCACATCTCGTAGAAAATAAAATTGTGTATATATGGTTAGCACTATTTATAAAAATAAAGTATAAATAGAATAAAGCTTTAATATAAAAATAAAGGAAGATTTACTTAAAAATTTCATGTTAGTAAATGGGATTATTGTCTACATTCTAGAAATGGTAGAATCTTTTTAACTAGTAACTGAAATCCCCAATGGACATATTTCACAATTTCAGAAACTGGTACTGACAAATTACTGCTGAGCAACAAAGAAATAAGCATAAAACTATGTATAATACTACCGTAAAACAAAATAAAAATAATTATAGGAGCATGAATAAAACATGGAGAGGTACAATTTTTGTTGTAAAAAGTTTACTTTTTTACTGGTTATGTGTGTGTAGGAGTGAAAGAGATGAGAGAAGAGATCCCAAGGAAAAAAGAACACCACACACACACACACACACACACAAACTATATAATAAATATCATCAACATTAACCAGCCCTGCTATCTCTTAAAATAATCCTAGTAATGATATCCAGTTACTCTTGAAATTTCTGTTGACATTTACTTCAATATCTGATGCCATAATTCTGCTGGACCTCTTCTTCACAGTACATGGATTTTCTGTTTCTATGGCTAAAACCTCTGTGTGTGCACTAGATCCCATCCTCTTTGTCACTCTTCCTCCTTTAAGGATACATACATAGTTAAACTATTATTAAAGTATGATTAAAAATTTAGAATTGCAATTACTTCTGAGAAGAGGTGGAAAATGGCATCAGAGAAGTGAATCAGTAAGTTTCAATGATTTTGATAATATTCTTAGTAAGAGGCTACAAGTTTATAAATAATTGCATATGTTGCTGGATATACATGAAAAATTACACATTAAAATTGAAAACTAAGAGAAGTTCTAAAATCTTTCTTTTAGTTAGAAAAGTAAACTCTTCTTAAGCATAGATAATGTTCCATATTACCCTGAGAAAATTCTTTCAGCTTTCTGGATTTGGGATGTTCCGGGATGGGCTGTAGATGGAGAAAAACTTATGTTTTTTACATAAGATTGAAAAAAACAAAATTTTGTTTTTACCAAAACAAATCATTACTAAGTATCTACATAAAAAAGTAAGTTTAATACAACTTTTGGGAACATGCTGCTTGTGTAAAACAACACATTTCTTTGCAAATATTCAATTTCATGGCGATAAAATCAGAAGCACTGTCTACTCATTTAAGAATCACAAAAAGTGCGTATACTGACTAATGAGGAAAACATAAAATATGTTTATAACTTAGATTAGTGTTATTTTCAAATTCAAACTGAAAGAATACTGTCTTCTAGTCAAGAAAACTGGAATGAGTTTTCTTCATCAACTACATCCTATCTACCAAAATTGCTCACTGATGGTGTCTCAAACCAAACACAATATCATGTGTCACTAAAATATGCAGAATTGCAAATGCATAGACATTGCCCAGAGGAACAGAAGTAATCTTAAACACAAAATGCATAGTGAGGTTAAAAAAAGCTCTTGTGTGAAGAGAATAATGAACAGTAAATTTTTTTAAAAGCACAATTTTAACCTCAGAAATTTGTTCTAAGTATTGGCCAAATTGTTTTCTCATTAATTGGAATGATATAAAATTTTCCAAAGTAACTTGTTTTTTCTCTTTCTAAAAGGAAAAAAACAATTTCTTTGAAGCCCTGTTTCAGTATATACTAAGAAAAATAAAATTACAGTTAGCTTAGTTTTATTTTTATTTATAAGAGAAAAAATATGTTTCCCTTTTATCCAGCCTCCAGAATGTCTCTACTAGTTTAATTCTAATGTCAAAGAATAATTTATTCTACATTTTGGATGCCTTTTTGTCAATAAAGAGAAGTATTCCTAGAGAATCCATTGAATTGACTTAAACATTCATTGTGATCATTCGTTGCCTATTTCTTGCTTTAGAATTAGCAATGTTATTTTCAGTGTGGATGCTCATTCTTACTCTACCTGTGGTTAAATTTCTACCCCAGATTTTTTCCATAGCATTTTTCATCTCAGAATTTCTCAGGGTGTATATCAGAGGATTCAACATGGGAGTAATAACTGTATAAACCACAGTCATGGATTTGTCAATGGGAAATTTGGAAACAGGTCTAACATACATGAAAATACAGGGAACAAAAAAGAGGACAACCACTGTGATGTGGGAGCTGCAGGTAGACAGGGCTTTGTGCCTCCCTTCCTGACTGTAAGTCTTCAGGGAGCTTAGGATGACCCCATAGGAGATTAGTAGAAGGATAAAAATTACCATACAGATGGCTCCATCATTGGCAACAACAGTGAGTCCTATAAAATAGGTGTCGGTGCAAGCAAGTTCCAATAATGGGTACATGTCACAGCAGAAGTGATCAATGACATTGGGGCCACAGAAGGGGAGGCTGTACACAAAGAGAAGTTGAACCAAAGAGTGAAAAAAACCTCCAACCCAGGCCACTACCAGCAATAGAATGCAAACCCGCTGATTCATGATGGTCAAGTAGTGCAGTGGCTTACAGATGGCCACATAGCGGTCATAGGCCATTGCCACCAGAAGAAAGACCTCGGCACCACCAGATAAGTGTTCTATAAAGAGCTGGCCCATGCAAGCTGGGAAGGAAATAGTCTTTTTATCACAGAGTAAGTCTAGAATCATTTTGGGCGAAATGGCAGTGGAATAAACAGCATCCATGAGTGACAGATAGGCAAGGAAGAAATACATGGGAGAGCCAAGGGATGGGCTGACAATAACAGTCATGACAATGATCAGGTTGCCCACCATTGTGACAATGTAGATGAGCAGAAACATGACAAATAACACTTTTTGGCCCTCAGGATCCTGAGTGAGTCCCAGGAGGACAAATTCTGTTACATTGTTACTGTGTCCCATTTATTCTTCTGCAAGACCTGTTTCAGAGATGGGAGCTCAAGAGAACAAGCCTGTAATGAAATCATGAACATCACTATGAATATGTCCATTAGGTCATGGAGCACTTCAGTGTTAATCTTCTACAGTGGCTTATACATAATAAACGTTTAAGAATGTCTACTGAGGTTCTCTTCCAAAGATCCTAATATGTCTTCCTTTAACAATTCTACTTCTTTTCAGAAGACTGCATTGCGCCTACGAATAACAAGTTCTATCTCTAAATCTTAGTGGACCTTCTGTAGAGAAGATCAGTCAGAGGCCTAACAGACTTTCATTCATTTAATATTCCTTTTTTAAACATGACCGTGCTTGGTACAGAGGTTAGCAATGACAAAGAGGGAAAGGGTTTCTGCTCTCAAGAAACTTATTCTCTGGTGGCGAAGGTAAACTCTAAATTAATAAATTGAAATAGAATCAGTACTTAGAGTTGATAATATTTGTGATGAGTACCTTTACAGTGTAATCTATATAAAACAAAATAATAGCACCAAAAATAACCCCTCTTCAGGAATATGTCGTACATATTATGACATTCCAATATTAGAAGTGTGGGCCTTCCTGCCTCAAAGGTTGTTCAGTCTTTATGAATCTCTCACTAAATTTGAAGAGCCTGGACTTTGAAATGTATCAGATCACTATAAAATTATTTAGCACACTATTCCCTGTAGCAATTATTTGGGTATAGATTGCTCTTAAGCATCCATAATCTTTTCTATTTCCTCTTTGCTTATCCCACAACTCTTAACACATTTCTACACTCTACTGACATACAGTCAGCACTTTAAGTTGGTAGGATTTGTGGTGAGTACCCTTACAATACGATCCATATTTTAAGCAAAAATTTTTGAACTGAAGTTAACTGACACATAACAATTACCAACTAGTACCTTAGCAGCCACTATTTTCATACCAATTGGGGGTAAACTGGGCAGTGATGGGGGAGAAAATAGACACTGTAAAGAAAGGTAGAAGACAGTGGAATGGGGTTTTGTATATAATGCTTCTTAGGCAATGAGAGTGGTCAAATTTAAGAACATCACTGACAAGATTCCAAAAAGGAACATACTCAAAGGAAAAGCCCAAACAGTGTAAGAAAATATGAGCTTTAGTCATTTTCTAAATTTAGTCACAAGTCTGACTCAATTTACTCATTGGAAAATAAAGGGTTTAAACAAGATGATCTTAGAATCCTTCCTAGACCAACTGTCTTTGATAAATGATACTATCAGTGAAAGCCCATCTTATTTTATTCTGCTGGGTACTTCTATTTGTATATTTGGAATTAAACAACAATCTCCAAGCTCGTCGATGTTACTTTAAAAATGCTAGCCAGTGTTGGAATTGGATCATTACTGTGGCCAAATATTGGGTAAGGTTTCTCACTCAGTGTGCACCTTTGTACTACAGCCCAGGGCTTCCTTGAGGAGAGAGCACAGCACAGTGATGAATAATGTGCACTACAGAACAACACTGTCTGTGTAGGAATTTCCCCTTCACCAATTAATATCCCGGTGACCCTGAGCAACTTCATAAACCTCTTTGTGCCTCAGTTTCATAATTTGTGAATGAGGGAACCAATCGTACTTATCTCTTAAGTTTTTGTGTGTGTTTGTTTACATGTAAAGTGCCTAGAGCACTCCCTGGATGCTGATAAAGGATCAATAAATAATAGCTTTTTATTATTGTTCTTGAATGTTTCTCTATGGACATTCGATCAGAACAAATCATCTGGATCTTCGTCACATTAGTAATAAAAATATTACTTATAAAAAGAATATTATATACCTATAACTACAAGTACACAATTTTGGACATAGGATAAATTGTACATTATAAGAATTATCTATTTTATTGTATATGTGTGGTAATATCGACCTGTCACGGTGTGTATATTGGTGGAAGTTAAGCAGAAAAAAGGAAAAACTTGTACCCATGCATCAGATGGAGGCCTAAAGAATAGAAAATGAAAGAAAAGAAGAACCAAATCAGGAAGCAGATAAATTATATTTAAGAAATTAATATACACAAGTAATAGGGATATTAATGTGTTAAGTGGGGATAGCATTCTTAAGAAATCCTCAGAATGATTTCTTTTAGTGAAAGAGAGCTGAAAGGCCAACCTCTGAGGCTTGCTGAGCTTACTCTTCTTGGGAAGCCATTAGAAATAAACACAGAGCCCATCCTAGAAAAGAAATAATAAAAAAGAAAGGGAAATGAAAGCAAAAGAAGGGGAAATGGGAGAAGAAACAAAAAGAAAAAAAAGACAAGAGGAAAAGAGAGATGATGGGAGGAGAAGAGAGGAGGTAAGAGGAAAGACAAAGGAAAGGAAGGAAAAGAAGAAAAAGAAAAGAAAATCCAAAGGGGAAAAAAAAGAACATTGAATCCTCAGAGTTCCTAGCACCTATAGTTAAAGACAAACTCAAGAGAGAAGAGTACATATGTAGATTCAAACACAATCTTTAGGATTATTCATTGTTATACAAAATCACTGAATTACTAAACCTCAAATGTAGACAAGCTGATTTCATTTGTATTGATTTGGTTGAGGGGAAAGAACATGTGCAGAAGAATTCTGAGCTTTCTTTTAGAAACCAGATGAAATGAGCACTCTGTATGTCCAAGTGATTCAGGAGTTCTATCATTTTTTGAAGCTGTAGACTAATAAAGGCACAGCTGTTGGAGAACATAATGGTAAAGATAGTTTATATCTAATTGTTTTTTAACTACTTATTTTCTGCAGGGTCTAGTGTCCTTAATCTTAGTAATAATCAATGCTGGATTGCACTGAAATAAGTATTCTATTGGCCAGCTAAATTATTTCCATGTAAAACAATCAGTATGTAAAGTATCCACTATACTTTCAGTCCCCAAATATTTGATATTATACAAACTAAAAGAATTACTAAGCTTTCAACTTAAACCACTAAGTTTACACCTTTATAGAAAAAAAATCCTTTAACTTATTTTTATAAGAGCACGGCATTTTACAAAGAGAAATTAAAATACCATAGTAACAAAAATAAAATAACCTCTGTAGTACATTACAATTACAGTTTTATAAGTCTAAGTGACAGTAGGCAAGGTACTTCATGATCGTTGCTTTCTTTTTGTATATATAAAAAAGATATATATATATATAAATACGGTTATTGTCATAATTTTGCATACACACAAAAAGGACACACAGTATAAAGTTATCATAATTTTAAAATATTCACACTTAAAAGCACATATCACATTTCCAGGCATAACAGGCATTTTTTCTTTACACCTTGACACACTTGATATAATACACAGTTTAAAATTTTCTAGTTTAAATACAGAGCCTTGGTGGTGCAGTGGTGAAGAACATGGCTGCTAACCAAAAGGTCAGCAGTTTGAATCCACCAGCTGCTCCCTGGAAACCCAACGGGGCAGTTCTACCCTGTCTTATAGAGTCCCTATGAGTTGGAATCCACTTGACTCGACAGCAATGGGTTTGGATTTTTTATTTAGTTCAAATATATCTAAATTAATTATAAATCATTATTAGCATATCACATATCCTATGAACCAAGAAGACAAACCTATTGACTTACTTGTAATGCATAACGTACTTCTTTTGCTACCTGGTAAAAGGACAGTAAACATCTATCAGGATAAAATACTAAAGCAGAATAGACTGTGTATGTTCTGGTTTATTTCTGTGTTTTTCTTGCTTAATTTTACAAACTCAAAATTAATATAAGGAAATATATTTAAGAGATTAGCTCTATTTCAATATATCATGTAAATTTTTAATAAGCGTCCTCTGTCAGATGTCTCAAAAACTCACCTCTTGGTTCTTGTCCTTAGTCCTGAAAATCAGGGCTTCTTTCCTTGAGAGTAACTGTAGATACCTCATGCATTTATCTGCAATCACAGAACACATGGCAACGTGTGGGTGATCAGTGGATCTAGAAATAGTTCCAAGTGGTTATACTTTTCATACTTCCACACAAGCTGCCCATCATATCATTTTTTTTTTTTTTCAGGTAACTGTAGAAGTGTGTATGTGGATGACTGGAACATGAAGATATTTAAAAATAATAATAAACAGTTGAACGTTCTCACCTGTTGGGAAAATATGCAGGAAGAACAATGAAGATGCTGTGAGTACATGACTGTAGATACTGGGCAAATTAATGGAAATTAACCTGGCCAAGACTGTTGTTATTTAGTCACACAAACAAACAAACAAAAAAAACAGAAAAAATCACTCAATTTAGTTTATTGAAATTTTCCCTTTTTAATCAATTTTGATGAAGTAAGCAAAAATTACTTTATTTTGACTGAGGTTTTAGAGTAACACTCATATCTCTAGTCATTAAATCTGTACCAAACAAGGCAAATGCTGCGATTTAACTTCCCGGAAATGCCAATGACAGAGCTTCTCACAAATAGAAGCAGAACTTTTCAGCAATTCAGTCATTCAAAAAGCATATCCAAAGATCATTTCTTTCCTCATTAGAAGAATGCCCCTATATCTCTCCAACCACGCTCTAGAAAATCATGGCCTTCCATAAATTTCTACAAGCAATGGGAGGTACGTATCAATGGAAAATATAACAAGGGAACATCTACAGGATTAGATGCCAGTTAAAGAGAGTGTCTCCAGCCTCAACAGGAATTTGAGTTTTAAGTAATCTCTTGGGTCATTCTGTCAGGAAATAATTATTCCATTTATATGTGCAGAGGTAGTGTGTGGCTTTTTACATCATCACTGTTTTAAATGAAAGACAATGCAAGTTCCTTGTAAATTAGTTGGTTAGAATATTTGGAACAAAGTCAAATGAAATTACCGCTCCTGGACACTTTTCTCCCCTAGACATCCCTAGAGGAAAAAGACTTGGGTCTTGCCAAGAAAAAGTAGCAGACGACCAAGTGATTAGAAAAGTCTGTGATGTGAAGAGAAAATTTTAATATAAAGTGAATAATAAATTATGAGTTTTATATTAGTAAGTCTAAAGTAAATAATATTTATTCCAAAATGAAGGAAGAACAAGCCCCAGATTCTCTTGCCTAACCATATTCCTAGCAGAGGAAGGCCTTACTCTGACTATTAGAGGGTTTAATACCAAAAACCCCTATGGCTCAGAGGCAGAGAACATTGGGACTAGGCAACTTATTGAAATTTACTGTCCATTTCTTGAAACGACAGATAATCACAGTTCCGCACTTCTGGATTAGAGCAAATGTTGTTGATCTAAGCCTGAATCTAGGTCAGCTGGAACCTTAAAGATCTATTTCTCAAACACAGTCAACAATTGCTTTCATGAATAGTCACAACATGAAGATTTAACTCCTGATTCAGGAGGATGTCTCTTAACTTAATCACTTTGTTTTCATTTGGACCAAGACCCAACTTGACTAAGACTTCAAACTGTTTTACTTATCTTTGCATAAGCTGAAATTTTACTTGCATGCATGACTCCTTTACACAAAATTGATATACTTTATCAACTCACCCTGAACCTTGTCATAACCTTGAAGTTTATGGATATGATGGCCTATTAATAAATATCTTTATATTTCAAAAAGGTTTTAGTTGAGTTTTCTGTCATTTGTAACTAGAAGCATCCTATCTGAAACACCTCGAATTTAAGTTAGCTTACATTTATGAGTGTGTTTTCTGAGGAGTATCACTTGATTTTGATTTTTACAACGTTAGAATCTGTCATATTATCAACAACCGTTCATTGCTTTTTCAAAATTTGATGCAATTTCCATATTGTTATGCTTCCAAATGAGCTTCTAGAATTAGAGAAATGTTATTTGTGGAAAGAAGTGAATATATATTTACATTTTTCTTCAAGGATTGACTTAGCATACTATCACAGTTCTGTGAGATAAAAACTTAGACATGATCATACTCAAAGTATGTTAATTCATTACAATCTTCAGGCAGTTCATAGTATGTTAAATATCCTTTGCTAACACCACAATTCAGATGTATCAATTCTTCTTTGGTCTTTTTTCTTTGTTCAGCTTTTCATTAGAAAGCCGTAATCCTAGTGCTCAGACAACTCTGGAAATGTCTATTATATAAACATATGCAGACGGTGACACTGGCAGAAGCCAATACTGCCACCCAGTGGTGAACACTAAGAGGTGGGATTCAAAAATTCCCTGATACAGTGACAAGATGCATGTTATTTGAAAGACTACTAGTGAAAGGTCATCGGGCTTTCAGAGAGACACAAGAAGATCACATCATGAGTGCCCTTTAGTTCATGGGTGATGTCAGAGGGTCATTCACTAAAAGACTGAACAGCATAACAAAACACTTTAATTAAAAAAAATACTACATACAGATATACGGCAAAGAATGTGGCTCAGGGGAAGTCTATCATTTAGGTATAATTTTCAGAACAAAATGGAGCCTCTGGAAAGATTTCCATTTCTGTTGTTGAGTGATATGAATGATGCAACATTCACCTCCTGAAAGAAAAACAAAATTCTTTGTTTTCCAAAGAGAGTTTTCTAATAGAAGGGTGTGGCTTAGTGGTTAAAGACCTTTGCTGCTAACTAAAAAGTCAGCACTTCGAATCCATCAGCTGCTCCTTGGAAACCCTACAGGGCAGCTATAGGGTGACTACGAATCAGAACAGACTTGATGGTAACAGATTTGGTTTCTTTCTTTCTTTCTTTTGACCAGGCATAAATAATGTTAAAAATATCTGATTACTGAAATAGTGTGTGTTAGTGCCAGAGAAATAAGCCAAAAGAAAAAAAAAAGTAGAAGAAAAGATTGACACTTTCAGATGTATGAAATGACATATTAACAGAAAAAAGATTAAGTTAGTACTGAAAATAATTAATAAACTATGATGTCAAAATATTTTACTCATTTGGAGAAAACAGGTTTAGGTTCCTTCACCACAAACGAAGATAAACTCTAGATGGTTGAAAGCAGAATTATTTCAAAAGTTATTTACAGGACAGAAAAAAAAGGTTAAAGTGTATAAAGTCAATGAGAAGGAATGGAATTCTCCAAGTATATGTAAATGAAGAAATCAAAAAGTGAAAGAGTTCTTAAATATAACATTTGTATATAAAAAAGCCCGTAATTATAATCTGAAAAACATGGTACAGTAAATATCAAAGAAAAGTGGTACATGTATTTAATACACAAAAAGTTCATCAAAATTCCTCAGTAAAAATTCTAACTCCAATAGATTGAGAATTCAAGAATACAAATAATTTACAAAGTTTTTGAGGTGAATTCTTTATCCCAGACATTGTACAAGAAACAGAGAGCACAAAAATAATTATCTGCCTTCAGGAAACTTATAAATCAGTGAACATAAATAGGCAATTAACTAGAATTTTTACCTCATCACTTGATATAGCTATACAAATTTGAAAATTGACTAGATAGCCAAAAGCAGAGCATTTAGTTATACTAACTCAGAACAACCAAACGTTTAATATTATTTGATGAATAGTGTTATGCTTAGGAAGGGTTGAAATGGTATAAAAAATAGCAGTGTAATAATACTGTAGATAAATACCAGGATACAAAGTCAAGCATACAGAATGCTTTACCAGTGTAATGGAACCAACACCCCAACACATTAAAAAAAAAAAAATTTTGTTTTTTTTTAGCCCTCGTGAAATAACACTAAACAGGGGAGGCAGGGACCATGAGTGCCTTTGACCACAAGTTTCCTACTATCACAGGGGCAGATAATATTTTAAGCCTGAGTCCAAAGAGAAATGTTCACAAAGAGGTAATGAATGAGGCCTCTGTCAAATAAAACAATATATTCGGATCTCTTTATTACCTAATAATCTGCGTTCCACTAGGAAGAGATGTGAGGACGAAAACAGCATGAATGGTCAGCATCTTTCTTGACAATGACATGATGCAAGATAATCCAGTGTCAAGATGTGGACTGTATATTCGAAGTTCATTGATTATGGATTTTGCTAATTTTCCATATGAAAGGCAGGGTGTGGGTCCTTTTGGAAACCCTGGTGGCATAGTGGTTAAGAGCTACGCTGTTAACCAAAAGGTCAGCAGTTTGATTCCACCAGGCACTCCTTGGAAACGCTATTAGGCAATTCTACTCTGTCCTACAGGGTCGCTATGAGTTGAAATCGGCAACAGGTTTGCCTTTTTTTTTTTTTTTGGTTTAAGACCTTTTAGAAGACCATGAAACACTATGAGCAAGAAGGAGATGAGATATTCAAAAAACAACAAAGTCTTCATCAGATATTTTAAATGACCTTGAAAGATGAATACATCATCTTTATGAAAATACAACACCGAACAAAGCTGCTTCACATGAGGAGATGATTAACCAACTGTGAAAAGAAGCAAGATTGAGTAATTTTTCGGCCTACCTGTCTTGTTCATTCACGTTCTTTTTTGTATGTTTAGCCTCCGTATGGTTAATTTAGAATTCTGAAGCATTATTTCTCATAAACCTTAACATACTAGCCAATATAAGTGAAACTACATATTTCAAATATTTCGCAGATACAAAAATAAATATATAAGCTTCTAAGTAACATGAGCTATCTCTGTATGGGGTGAAGGGAAAGATTTTTATATTTCAAAAAGTATTTTTCAGAAATCGGTAATGACCGCTATTAATTGTGAAAAAAGGATTAGATTAATTTAAGAAAGAGAAATTAGAGAATCTTCTATCAACTAAAATAAATTTATGGCATTAGCTGTAGCATAAGTCATCACATACAACATAAATCTATAGACTCAACAGAACTAATCTACACCAAAAAAAGTATGTATATTTTGTAAGGAAAACAAAATCTTAAAAATACATTTTCAACAAAATTTATCACTGGAGATATCCCAATGTATGTTTTTCATCAGACACAAACATGATGATTTGAGGAAATATTTACCACAATTAAATAATTACATACAACTTCCCTATAATCAACGGGATGGCAAAGGATTTCAGCGTTTTGTTTTGTTTTGTTTTGTTTTCCTGGAAGGGACAGTTCTTTATTGAAAGTAGGTGATGCATTTGCCTGTCACCTCATTTTCTTTTTCTGATTGAGAGCTTCTTCATGGCATTTTTCATCTCCGCATTTCTCAGAGTATACATTAAAGGATTCAACATAGGGGTGAAAACAGTGCAAAACACAGTCAAGAATTTATCAATGGGCAAGGTGGAAAGAGGTTTCACATACAGAAAAATACAAGGGACAAAGAAGAGGACCACCACGGTAATGTGGGAGCCACACATGGATAAGGCTTTGCGTCTCCCTTCCTGATTAAGGTTCTTCAGGGACTGCATAATGACTCCATAGGAGATGAGTAACAGCATAAAAATGACCACACATATTGCCCCATCATCGGCAATCACAGTGAGACTAATGACATACGTATTAGTGCAGGCAAGTTTTAATAAGAGATACATGTCACAACAGAAGTGTTCAATGACATTGGGGCCAGAGAAGGGAAGATGGTAAACAAAGAGAAGGTGAGCTATAGCATGCACAAAACCTCCAACCCAGGTCACCAGCAGCAGCAGAACACGCATCTGTTGGTTCATGATCATCATATAATGCAGGGGTCTACAGATAGCCAAGTATCAATCATAGGCCGCGACGACCAGAAATAAAATCTCAGAACCACCAAATAAGTGTTCTGCAAAAAGCTGGGTCAGGCAACCTTGAAAAAAAATGGTTTTCTTCTCATAGAGTAAGTCTATAATCTTATTTGGGGTAGCTGTAGTAAATAAACAGCATCCATTAATGATAAGTAATTAAGAAAGAAACACATAAGGGAATCCAGTGTTGGGCTGACCATAACAGTCACGCCAAAAATTAGGTTGCCCACCATTGTCACAATGCAGATGAGCAAGAACACAACAAAAAATATTTTCTGACCCTGGAGACTGTGAGTGAACCCCAAGAGGACAAATTCAGTCACATTGTTCCATTGTTCCATATGTTCTTCTGTGTGTCCTTATTTCAGAGTTCAGGACAAATTTACCTGTAAATATAATGGCAACTAGTCACTTTATGAAATCTCCAGATAATTTATTTATTCATTCAACAAATAGGAATTATGACTTATTATGTTTCAACACTGTACAATATGTTAGGAATATAGGGCTGATTAAAATATGGTCGATAACTTCAGTAATCTCATCAAATAATGAAAGACAAACAAGTAATTAGAAACTTAGGGGAATAGAGAAGATTATGAAATAATTAGGGTTACCACACTAAATTGTCACATCTGGTAGAAAATAAAATTCTGTACATATAATTAATACTACTTATAAAAATAAAATCTAAATAGAATAAGTTTTAATATAAAATAAAGGAAGATTTACTTAATATTCACCCTCATGTTAATAAACGAGATTTTTTTTCCTGCATTCTACAAATGGCAGAACCTTTTTAACTAATAACTGAAATCCACAATGGACATATTTCATAATTTTAAAAATTGTTGCTGACAAGGTACTGTTGAACAGCAAAGAAATAAGCATAAAATTATGAACAATACTATTATAAAAAAATAAAATAATATGAGCATGAATAAAACATGGAAAGATACAATTTTTGTTGTAAAAGTTTTACTTTTTTGCTGGTGATGTGGGTGCAGGAGTGAAAAAGATGAGAGAAGAGATTCCAAGGAAAAAATGAAAAAGAAGACGGCACACACACACAGGCACACACACAAACTATATCATAAATATTTTCAATATTAACCAACCCTGATTTCTCTTAAAATAATCCTAGTAATGATATCCAGTTACACTTGAAATCCCTATTGACATTTGCTTCAATATCTGACATCATAATTCTGCTGGACCTCTTCTTCACAATGCATGAATTTTCTGTTTCTATGACCAAAACCTCTGTGTGTGCACTAGATGCCATCTCTTTATCACTCTTAAAATAGTCCTCCTGTAATTGTCTCCTCCATTTCCTGCAGTCATTATTTTCCTCTCTGTTTTTCTACAGTGTTCTTTCTCCATTGTTTAAAATATTAATCCATCTACTCCACATCTATTTCAAGCACATAACCCAATTCTGTGCTCTTCTTTATAAAAACACCTTCTATTTGGTAAGTCTACTGAACAATTTCAGTCCTCTTCTTACCCAACATATCACTCCTGTGAATTGAAGTAAAAACCTGCTTTCATAAGTATCATCTAAGGTCTTTGA
Organism: Loxodonta africana; assembly: GCF_030014295.1. NCBI lineage: Eukaryota > Metazoa > Chordata > Mammalia > Proboscidea > Elephantidae > Loxodonta > Loxodonta africana. Next base: position 2,298,476 of record NC_087363.1, read on the forward strand.
AAGTCGCTCATTCAAGGTTTAAAGATTAACATTATACTTTAATTATTAACAGATTACAGAGCACTTCTGTTGATCCTATATGAGATTTGCAAATCTCTGTCCATTAAAATAACCCCCACATACTTACCCTTTAAACTAATTTCTAAGAATATTGATGTTACAGAAGGTAAATATACTCTATATATGTACAGTATGAAAATATCCAAAAGGATATTACAAAACTAAGTCAACCCCCATATTTCTTATAGACCACAAAGGTTCCCTAACATGGCTGATTATCAAAATAACTCTGGAGAACTTTTAAAAGACTACAATTTTCCAAATCACACTACCAATGTACTCTTGCATAATATAAACCCTAGTGAAGACTCTTATGTGTAAAAACACTTCCTGAGTTTCCTGCATAATGAAACAGTCACTCAGTCCAAGTTCTGGATTGTTCTTCCTTCTCCCATGTCTTAAAAGTTAACAGCCTCATACACTGATGCAATCTCTGTGAACACAGACAGTAAGATAGTACATGTACCATCACCTGAACTAGAAATGTTTCTCTGTGGCCAAACTTTCCATGCTTCAGGAAGTCTGTCTCAACCTTTCATAAAATTGTTACCTTTTAAATTACTGGGACTTCTAACACAAATATCAAAAATGTCCTCTAGAAATAAAGAAATTCATAGAATGCAACGCGACTGAAAACACTTCCTATCAAAATCTCTGGGACACAGCGAAATTAGTGTTCAAAGGTCAATTTATTTCAATAAATGCACGCATACATAAAGAAGAAAGAGCCAAAATCGGAGAACTGTCCCTACAACTTGAACAAATAGAAAGCGAGCAACAAAAGAATCCATCAGGCACCGGAAGAAAACAAATAATGTAAATTAGAGCTGAACTAAATGAATTAGAAAACAGAAAAACAATTGAAAGAATTAACAAAGCCAAAAGCTGGTTCTTTGAAAAAATTAACAAAATTGATAAACCCTTGGCCAGATTGACTAAAGAAATATAGGAAAGGAAACAAATAACCTAAATAAGAAAAGAGATGGGCCATATCACAACAGACCCAACTGAAATTAAAAGAATCATATCAGATTACAACAAAAAATTGTACTCTAACAAATTTGAAAACCTAAAAGAAATGGATGAATTCCTAGAAACACACTACCTACCTAAACTAACACAAACAGAAGTAGAACAACTAAAGAGACCCATAATGAAAGAGGAGATTGAAAAGGTAATCAAAAAACTCCCAAGAAAAAAAAAAAAGCCCTGGCCCGGACGGCTTCACTGCAGAGTTCTACCAAACTTTCAGAGAAGAGTTAACACCACTACTACTAAAGGTGTTTCAAAGCAGAGAAAAGGACGTAATACTCCCTAGCTCACTCTATGAAGCCAGCATATCCCTGATACCAAAACCAGCTAAAGACAGCACAAAAAAAGAAAATTACAGACCTATATCCCTCATGAACATAGATGCAAAAATCCTCAACAAAATTCTAGCCAATAGAATTCAACAACATATCAAAAAATAATCCACCACAAGCAAGTGGGATTTATACCACATATGCAAGGTTGGTTCAATATTAGAAAAACAATTAATGTAATCCACCATATAAATAAAACAAAAGACAAAACCACATGATCTTATCAATTGATGCAGAAAAGGCATTTGACAAAGTCCAACACCCATTCGTGATAAAAACCCTCAGCAAAATAGGAATTGAAGGAAAATTCCTCAACATAATAAAGGGCATTTATACAAAGCCAACAGACAATATCATCCTAAATAGTGAGACCATGAAAGCATTTCCCTTGAGAATAGGAACCAGACAAAGATGCCCTTTATCACCACTCTTATTCAACACTGTGTTGGAGGTCCTAGACAGAGCAGTTAGGCTGGATAAAGAAATAAAGGGCATCCAGATTGGCAAGGAAGAAGTAAAAGTATCTCTATTTGCAGACGACATGATCTTAGACACAGAAAACCCTACGGAAATCTCCAGAAAACTACTGAAACAAATAGAAGAGTTCAGCAGAGTATTAGGTAACAAGATAAACATAAAAAAATCAGTTGGATTCCTCTACATCAACAAAAAGAACATCGAAGAGGAAATCACCAAATCAATACCATTCACAGTAGCCTCTAAGGAGGTAAAACGCTTAGGAATAAGTCTTACCGAAGATGTAGAAGACCCAAACAAAGAAAACTTCAAGGTACTACTGCAAGAAACCAAAAGGGACCTACGTAAGTGGGAAAACATACCTTGCTCATGGATAGGAAGACTTAGCATAGTAAAAATGTCTATTCTACAAAAAACCATCAATACATTTAATGCAATTCCAATCCAAATGCCAATCACATTTTTTAATGTGATGGAGAAACGAATTACCAACTTCATATGGAAGGGAAAGAAGCTCCGGATAAGTAAAGCATTTCTGAAAAAGAAGAAGAAAGTGGGAGGCCTCACTCTACCTGATTTTAGAACCTATTATACTGCCACAGTAGTCAAAACAGCCTGGTACTGGTACAACAGGCACATAAACCAATGGAACACAATTGAGAATCCAGATATAAATCCAGCCACATATGAGCAGCTGATATTTGACAAAGGCCCAGTGTCAGTTAATTGTTGAAAAGATAGCCTTTTTAACAAATGGTGTTGGCATAAATGGATATCCACCTGCAAAAAAATGAAACAGGACCCATACCTCACACCATGCACAAAAACTCCAAATGGACCAAAGACCTAAACATGAAGTCTAAAATGATAAAGATCATGGAAAAAAAAATAGGGACAACATTAGAAGCCCTAATAAAAGACATAGACAGAATACAAAACCTTACTAAAAATGCCGAAGAGAAGCCAGATCACTGGGAGCATCTAAAAATCAAACACCTATGCTCATCTAAAGACTTCAATAAAAGAGTAAAAAGACCACCTACAGACTGGGAAAAAATTTTCAACTATGACATCTCCGACCAGCGCCTGATCTCTAAAATCTACATGATTCTGCTAAAACTCAACCACAAAAAGACAAACAACCCAATTAAAAATTGGGCAAAGAATATGAACAGGCACTTCACCAAAGAAGACATTCAGGTGGCTAACAGATACATGAGGAAGTTTTCTCAATTATTAGCCATTAGAGAAATGCAAATCAAAACTACAATGAGATTCCATCTCACTCAAAAAAATTCTGGCATTAATTAAAAAAACACAAAAGAATAAATGTTGCAGAGGCTGTGGAGAGATTGGAACACTTCTACACTGCTGGTGGGAATGTAAAATGGTACAACCACTTTGGAAATCCATTTGTCACTTTCTTAAAAAGCTAGAAATAGGACTATCATACTATCCAGAAATCCCACTCCTCAGAATATATCCTAGAGAAATAAGAGCCTTTACAAGAACAGATATATGCACATCCATATTTATTGCAGCACTGTCTACAATAGCAAAAAGATGGAAGCAACCAAGGTGCTCATCAGTGGATGAATGGATAAATAAATTATGGTATATTCACACAACAGAATACTAATCAACAATAAAGAACAGTGAGGAATCTGTGAAACATTTCATAACATGGAGAAACCTGGAAGACATTACACTGAATGAAATTAGTCAGTTGCAAAAGGACAATATTGTATAAGACCACTATTATAAGATGTTGAGTAATGGTTTAAACTTAGAAGAACACATTCTTTTGTGGTTATGAGAGTGAGGAGGGAGGGAGGGTGGGAGAGGGATATTTACTAATTAGTTGATAAGAACTATTTTAGATGAAGGGAAGGACAACACTTAATACAAAGGAGGTCAGCACAACTGGACTAAACGAAAAGCAAAGAAGTTTCCTGAATAAACTGAATGCTTCGAAGGTCAGTGAAGCAGGGGCAGAGGTTTGGGGACCAGGATTTCAGGGGACATCTAAGTCAATTAGCATAATGAAATCTATTAAGAAAACATTCTGTATCCCACTTTAAAGTATGGCGTCTGGGGTCTTAAATGCTAGCAAGCAGCCATCTAAAACGCATCAGTGAGTCTCAACCTACCTGGACCAAAGGACACAAGGTAATTACAACCTCAATAGACAGAAAGGGCTGCATGAACTAGGGACTACATCATCTTGAGACCAGAAGAATTAGATGGTGCCTGGCCACGACAGATGACTGCCCTGACAGGGAACACAACAGAGAACCCCTGAGGGATTCAGTGGGATGCAGACTCCAAATTCTTATAAAAAGACCAGACTTAATGGTCTGAATGAGACTAGAAGGGCCCCAGTGGTCATGGTCCCCAAACCTTCTGTAGGCCCAGGACAGGAACCATTCCCAAAGCCAACCCATCGGACATGGATTGAACTGGACAATGGTTTGGAGACAGATGCTGATGAGGATTGAGCTACTCGCATCAGGTGGACACTTGAGACTAGGTTGACATCTCCTGTCTTTAGGGGAGATGGGACAGTAGAGGGGGTTAGAAGCTGGCAAAATGGTCACAAAAAGAGAGACTGGAAGGAGAGAGCGGGCTGTCTCATTAGGTAGAGAGTAATTGGAAGTGTGTAGTAAGGTGTACATAAGTTTATATGTGAGAGACTGACTTGATTTGTAATCTTTCACTTAAAGCACAATAAAAATTATTTTTAAAAAATTCCGAATCTTCATTATAAGCAAAGAGAGTCAAAAACCCCAATCCTGGCATAATTTGTTCCAAAAAATCAAATGTTACAAAAGTCGTATGAGGTTAAAAAAGTAAAAAGTAAATGTTGTGGAAGAGAGAACTGTGAATAGTTTAGAGAAACATTTTGCATTTTGTGGTTTAGAAGTGAAGTAGCCCTTACAACATTTTGATGCTCAATCTGTTATACTGGCCTGACTTCTTACAACATAGTTAAACTTTGGTATGCATGAAGGATGGAGAATAATTTCATTTTAATATTTCATTACACTTTGGCTCCAACATTTCAATTCCTAAAACAACCAGTCATGTAAATACTCACATAGGTAAGCACTCTCTGGGATAATGTAAGAACCTTTGGACACTTTATTTACATTTGAAGTACAAAAAATATTGTTGAGTCATTTAATTGATGCATCTCAAAGGGTGACACTTCCATCATTAAATTCATTGGGACCTTAATCATAATTCGGAGAGTAGAGTCTGCATCTCCAGAGATGCTACAAGAATAATCACCCATGTAAAATAGGATTTACAGACCCCGGTCTTCAGAGGAAAAAAATCCCAAAAATATAACCTGATTGGGGAGAATTTAAATGTGTAGAAATTCTCTTTTTTTAAATCATGACCTCCAAAATAGGCAAACCCTTCAAATGTGTAATTTTAAGTTATACCTATCAGATGACATCTGAACTCGCTCCCACTGGACCAAGAATACTGATTTCAGAACAAATCATTGAAAGTTTAATTCAAATACATATAAAGCCGGGTTCTCACCTGTTACGGATTGGATTGTGTCCCTCACAAACGTAAGCTGAAGTTCAAACCCCTGTACTTATGAATGTGACTCTGTTTGTAAATAGATTCTATGAAGATGTTATCAGTTAGATTAATATGAGATTTCACTGGAGTAGGGTGAGTCACACTGGTGATCTTATAAAAAAGAAGATACACACAAAGAGAGAGAGATGAAGGACGCCATGTGATGCTGCAGTAGAAACTCAGGATTTCCTGGAGCTATTAGGAGCTAGGAGAGGAGTAGAACAGATCTGCATCAAAGCCTCAGAAAGAATCAACACAGTTGATACCCTGATGCTGAACCTCTGCCTCCAGAACTGAGACTAACTTTCTGTTGTTTAAAGCCACCTATTTTGCAGAATTTTCTTATCGCAACCCGAGGAAACTAATATTTCACACTAGCAGTAAGAGTCTTGAGTTTTTCATGAAAAGAGTTTTCAGACAGGCAAACTGGTAAAATCTGTATTGAACATGAAAATAAAGGAAGAATAAAAAAAATTAAAGGAGTAGCTTGAAAATCTAGGAATTCTAAGTCTTATCACACAGCCCTTTCTGAGGAAAACACTACCAACTGTTTCTTTTTACAAAAAGCTTCAAGGAACTCTATTTCTGTGGGAGGAGGAAATTCTATCGCTTGGAAATAGTCATAAAGAGAATGAAAATTTGTAGGAATTGCAGAGTTCTGGTTGCCTTCTTTATATTTTCTGCTCACACCACCTTAGTGTTATACCTTATATTTCCAGGGAACTCAATAGTCCCAGGTTTAAAAAAAATTAAATTTCCCAGCATTCTTTGAAAATTAATGTGGCCTATAAGATACAAGTTAAAGTCATTAAGTGAGACATACAGGAAGTGAGATGATTCAGTTGGAAGCCAAACTCCGTTTTACCTTCCTGTTTGGTGTTTCTCTAGATCTCAGATAAAATGTTCAGAGCTCCAACAGCCATCCTGTGATCACAATCATACCACAAGAATGGAAGTCAAGAGATTAGAAGTTGAGAGTCCTTCTACTCTGTTCCTTTTCAAGATGCTTAAGCAATTAAGAGCCCTTGGCAGTTCCATGCACATTTGAGGATTGATTTTTCCATTTTTGTAAAGAAAGCTGTTGGAATTTTGGGGGGGGAGGAACTTCCTTGAATTTATAAATTGCTTTACGTAGTATTGACATCTTGACAATACTGAGTCTTCCAACCCATGAGCCTGAAATGTTCTTCCATTTATTTAAGTCATCTTTAATCAATTTTAGTACCTTTTGCACCATTTTCTACACAAGTCTTTCTAAGATTATTCCTAGGGATTATATTGTTTTAGATGATATTGTAAAAGGGAGTTTTTTTTTCTTTGTTTCCTCTTTAGTATGTTCATTGTTGATGCAGAAAAACTCAAATTACATGCATGAGCACAAGAAAATTTTTCCCAGAGATAATCTTAAAGTTTTAAATCTTAAACCAAAACTATCCCCTGAAGTCTTCTTTGAACTAAAAAATAGATTATTTTAATTAGTAAATTACCTCTGCTCTGAGTATTCTACTCTTTTAAAGAATTATCTTTGTGAGATTAAATTTAGAAATGGCAACTCAAAACATTGTATAGGAAACTTAGGCAGCAGTTAGTTTAAGATAATGATGGTAGAATAATGTGGTAAGGTAACTAGCAAAATGGTGGCACAATTTGAATAATGTAACCAATGTCACTGAAATGTACATGCAGAAATTATTAAAATGATGTATCTTTGGCTCAGTATACAAAATGAAGAAATTAAAAAATAATAATAACATGGAAATCAAGAGTTAATAATTACTAAGTAGAAGAATTCGGTGTCCATAAGCTTTTGGGACTCAATTCAGTCAACTTACTCTGTATTTCTTTCATAAACAGAAAATCAAAACTCTACCTTGTTAAGGTCACAGTTCTTTTAGATCTTTGTTACTATCAGCCCGCAAACCACCTTAATTACACTTCGAAATGTATGCTGAAGGATTCTGTGGCATATCCCAGTTCTCCTTCAGGCAGCTCAGTCTTGACAGAAATGAAAATTGTTACATACATCGATGGTTCCCCACTGCCTAATTTTCCTGTGTAATCAATGCCTATTGTCAAAAATCACAGAAGTGTTCTATTTACAAGTCAAAACATGTACCTCAATTTTTTTTAAACATTTCATACAATTTTGCTTGCCAATACCCATTAAAGTGTGCTTAAATTAACAATTACTATATTTCATTCTGAAGCAATTTTTAGAAATAAATATTTCTAGACTGGAATATAATTATAGATATACATTTCATTTTGGAATTCATTTTAAGGAAATGATTAAAATTTACTGTAATTTATACTGCAAGAATTATATACAATTATCTCAACATTAAATCTGATTATAAAACTTAGTGCAAAATTCCTATAATAATTCTAAAATAAGAAGTTATACTTTGTAGAATAAAATGCTGGGTAGTGATCATCGGAGTCTAAAGCTTTATAAAAACAAAAAAATTATAGTAAATCAATGAAGACAAAAGTAAGGTGATGGTATGGCAATAGAGAAGAGAAAGGAAATGTGGGACTATTTTATTTATGACAAAGTCCTCATGGAACATTCACCAAAATAGACAATATTCTAGCACAAAACAAGCTGCAGTACATTTCAGAGGACTTATATTATATGGAAATATGTATGATAATATTAACATTCAGCTAGAAAATTTGAATAAACAAGTAACTATACACTCCCCAATCATTTACAAATTAAACGACACAGTTCTTAATAAGTTATGGATCAAAGAAAAAATCACAATGAAAATTAGAATATATTGTGTACAGTAATACAGTAAAAAAACTAAAATTCATTGGATGCAGCTTAGATAGTGCTTAGAGAGAAATATATATCTTTAATTGTCAATATTAGAAAATAGGAAAGATATTAAAAAATGAACTAGCTTCTATCTCAAGAAGTTAGAAAGGAAAGAGTAAAATTAACCCAGAGAATATCGTAGAATTGAAACAGTTAATATAAAAGAAAAATCATTAACATAGAAATTAATCTAAAAGTAGAGAAAATATATAAAACTAGGAGTTGCTTTTTGACAAGACTAATAAAATGAATGTGTCTAGCAAAATGGATTTAAAAAAAAAAAGAGGAAAACAAACAGAGATTTGCTAGAGAAAAAAGTGCCATCACGGCACATTCTGTATATTCTAAAAGGAAAATAAAAGGATATTATAAACGAATACATGCCAATGTTTTTGCCAACTGAAAAGAAGTGGAGGAAAACTTTGAAAAATACAACTTTCTGAACACAAATATACAAAATTAAAAAACATAATAACATGATGCCTGTTAAATTAAATGACACTTTAATATCTCCTCCCTCCAAAAAAAAATCTATTCACATATAGCTTTATCAATGAATTCTACTCACCATTTCAGCAAAAGATACTTTTGGGACAAAAGAAAATTAAAATACTTTCAAACTCATTTTGTGTAACAGTATAAAAACTCTTAAGCAAAGATGAAAAAAGGAGTTATGAGGTTTTGTAAAAATTCATCAACATAGCCACAAAATTTCTCAAGTATTATTTACCAATTCAAATACAGCCATATATTTAAAAAATCTAATATGACGAAGTAGGTTTTATTTTAAGAATAAAAGCTGGGCTATTGTTTGAAATAAATTGATGTAGTTCAACTGACTACAGTAAGCACCGTAGCCTTTCGCTTGCCACTCTTTTGAAGAGTAGTGTCTGTTTTGGTTATCTTGCATTCCCTCCCATTGTATGTTGTGTGTGTGAAAGAGAGAACATGACTCCAGTTCATATATCTTTAAATACAGAAAAACAATAATTTAGGAGCTGTAAGAAATGAACTATATCCAAGGAGCCTCATCCATACCTGATATGGATTTAGAAATTGAATTCTTGAACTTCAAGCTGATGCCATGGTGAGATAAGATGTTGATGAAGAGGATGAATGTACCAGCCTGTGTGAGTATGTGTGTTATTGTGACCACAGGTAAACCGGTATAAATTGTATTTCTAAAGATGGACACAATATCTTCTATCTTATGCTTTTCTTCATGTTATATTAATGCTGCCCAAAGATATGGAGTCAACTTCTTCACCCTTATCAATCTGCACAATTGTATGGTTGCCTTGATCTCTAGAATATGACAGAACATTGAGCCATTTGGGGGCATAGCCCTTACCTAGCATGGCAGCTTCGGTCTTCTCCCTCTGAGAGGCTTGAGTAGCCATTGTAGGATTCTAACAAGGTTGCTGGAGAAACCTTATCTACATAGGTCTGCATGGACTACAAAACAAATGTAATTAATACTCTGATGCTGTTGCACAATTAGACAAATAGTTGAACAAAATTGAACACAGAGTATAGAAATAGAACCACACATACATGCTCATGTATTTTCAACAAAGTTTCATTAAATTCAATAGAGAAGAGAAAGACTTTCAAGGAATGGGTATTTGAACAACTGATATGCATATTAAAAAAAGAATCATGTGAATCCAGCCTACATTACATCCTAGGCAGATGAACCATGCCATCTCTCTGAGGAAAAGACACAAAAAACTAAGTAAAACAGATACAAATGTCAATCCTGGAACTTTAACCATCAAATGAAGAGATAAGGAATCAGGTCAAATACTGAATGAAAGAAGATATTGACAGAAAACGGAGAACTAGGAAAGACATAAAGTGGAGGTCCCCTGTCAACTAATATGGAACAGTGCTGCCACCTCGAAGCATAGCCAACAATGACCCCAGGCAGAGAAGGCAGGAAGGAACTTCATGGAGCTCACAACAGGATGCAAAATACTTTATAATCAGAAAAACAAGCTTTTCCACACCTCACCCTTCTGCCCCATATGCTACTTCCTACCATTTATCTGGACACCCTCCCAGCTGCCAAGGCCATAGCATCCCTGATACTCAGGCACACCTCCACCACAGACTCCCATTGCACATGTCTTCCCACCAATTGACAAACAGCTGAGTGGTGGTAAGTAAGCCTGGACCACACCACGTTTGAAACCCCCACCCATCTGATGAGAAGCTGTGAATGCTCCCACAACTCTGGACCAATATTGGAAGGCAAATAGCATGCACCCAGGCCACCTTCTCCCACCTCACCAAATCAGTGTAGAAAGATGTGGCCTTCCCCTGACTGTTGCTGCTCTGCCCACCAGACAAGGTGGTGAGAGCTATCGTTATCACAACAAGCAAGCAGCAAGCAAGTCCAGCCCACCCATCATGACATCAAAACAAAAGAGAAAAACAGGATGAAACAAACAAATATACAATCAATAAATAAAGAAAAAAAGACCCTAATGTCTCAGACACAGCAGGAAAAGAGGGCTTCAGCAAGTGACCAAAATAAAGAATCAGATGAAGTTCTGGTAGAGGAAAAAGTAGTGGAACTACCTGATAATTCAAAATAGTAATATTTAGAGCTCTCCAAGGCATTAGGAAAGAGATACAGAAAAAAACAAGGAAAGAAATACACAAAATCATCAAAAAAAAAAAGAACTAAAGAAAACATAGCCTAAAAAAGGGAAAACACAGACGAAAATATGGAAGATTTCAGGAAAATAATACAAGAATAAAACAATCACACTAAATAAACAATCAGAAATCGTGAGAAAAAGGCAACTAGAAATCAGAAAGATAATAAAATTTCAGAAATAGACAACTTAATAGAGGGCTTAAGAAGCAAATTTGAAACAATGGAAGACAGAATCAGTGATATTGAAGACAAATATATGGATACCACTTTGAGGAAAAATTAGAGAAGACAAAGAAGAAAAATTAAGAATTATGTGGGACACAATCAAGAGGAAAAATTTGCACGTTATTGGAGTTCCAGAACAGGGGGAGAATGTGGAAAACACAGAGAAGATTGTTGAAGATGTGCTGACAGAAAACTTCCAAAATAGCATGATAGAAGAAAAAGTGATCATCCAGTAAGCTCAAAGAAGCCTATATAAGATGGACTCCAAAAGAAGTTACCATGATATATCATTACTACACTTGCCAAAACCAAAGATAAAGAAAGAATTCTGAAAGCAGCTCTAGAAAAAAACAAAAAGTCGCTTACAAAGGGGAAAAATAAGATTAAACTATGATTACTTGGCAAAAGTAATGCAGGCAAGAAATTGATGGGGAGACATATATATATATAAAATTGACAGCCAAGAATAATATACCCTACAAAACTCTCCAATAAAATAGCAAAATTAGTACTTATCCAGATAAAAAGAAATTCATGGAATTCTAAAAAAAAAAACCAAACTTACAAGAAACATTAAAGGGAGACCTTTTGTTAGAGAACCAACAGTAAACAAAAACCAGAGTCTAGGACATGGGTAAGCATCAGCCAGATACCAACCTAGGTAAAAACTCTCAATACTAAAATAAAGCTAGACTCAGAAAGTAAAACAGAAACGTCAATCAATAAATGATAACAATGTCAAAACAATAAAAAGGAGAATAAATGGGTAAGCATAGAACTTTCAGATGGAGAGGAACTCAAAGCAATATCAAGTAATAAACAACTGATTCAGACTAAGGAAGATAAGGGTAAAATTCAAGGAAACCACAAAGAAACTTGATAAACCTAACCAGCCAAATAAAAAAAACAAAAAAATAATTAAGAGTAAACACAAAATCTACCATAACAAAAGAAGAAAAGAAATTCCACAAACAAAAGGAACTTGGCATGGGAAAGTAAGAGGCACAAAGAAAACGTCAGCACCACAGAAGAAAAGCACAGTATGACAGCAATAAATTCACACCCATGTATCAATAATTACACTGAATGTAAATAGCTTAAAAGCACACATAAAGAGACAGAGAGTGGCAGAATGAATTAAAAAAAAAAAAAGATTCATCAATATGCTGCCTACAAGAGACATAACATTGACAAAAACACATAAATACTGCAAATTAAAAGACAGAAAAAATATATCAAGCAAACAGTAACCAAAAAAGAGTAGGACTGGTAATATTACTCTCTGGTAAAATTTAAGGCAAAATTGAACAGAAAGACAAGGGAGGACATTATACAATGATTAAGATGACAATCAAATATCTATACACTCAATGACAGGGTTCCAAAATACATAAAACCAACTCTAAGAGCATGGAGAAGAGAAATACTCCGTTCTACAATAATAGTGGAAGATTCAACACACCACTGCATAAAAGACAGAACATCTAGGAAGAAACACAGCAAAAATACAGAAGACCTAAAGGCCATGATCACCCAACTTGACCTCGGAGACATATATAGAACACTCCACCAAACAGCAGCAAAGTGAATATTTTTTACAACACACACGAAACATTCTTCAGAATAGACCACATTTTAGGCCAAAAAATGCCCTCAATAAAATTCAAAATATTAAAATAATACAAAACATTCTGTCTAATCACAACACCATAGAAGTAGAAATCAACAAAAAGAAGAACAAGGGAAAAAATTAAGTACATGAAACCTGAATAACATCTTGCTTGAAAAGCACTGATTAATAGAAGAAATCAAAGAGGAAATCAAAAAATTCCTAGCATTAAATGAGAATGTAAGGATATCATATCAAAGCCTTTGAGACACAGCAAAGGCAGTGTTCAGAGGTCAATTTATAGCAATAAATGCAAACATCAAAATAGAAGGACACACCAAAATAAAAATGATAGCTGTATGCAAATAACAAAAAGAGGCCACAGTCAGCAGAAGAAAGGAAGTAACAAAGATTAGAGCAGAAATAAATGAAATATCTGGAAAAAAAAAAAACAGAAAGAATCAACAAGACCAAAACTTTGTTGTTTGAAACAATCAAAAAATTCAGTAAACCACTGGACAAACTAACAAAAGAAAAATAGGAGAGGAAACAAATAACCCAAAGAAGATGAGAAGAGAGGCATTACAACAGACCTTGCTAAAATAAAGATCATAACAGAACACTACGAAAAATAGTACTCCAACAAATTCGAGAAACTAGAGGAAAGAGATAAATTTCTAGAAACACACTACCTACCTAAATGAACAAAAACTGAGATAGAAAATCTGAAAAATGCATAACAAGAGAAGAGATTGAATGGGGTTAAAAAAAAAAAGAACTCCCAACAATTAAAAGCCCTGGCCTGGACGGCTTCACTGAAGAATTCTACCAAATATTCGAGAAGAACTCACACCAGTACTATTCAAACTATTTCAGAGCAAAGAAATGAAGGAAATCTCCCAAAATTCATTCTATAAAGCCAGTAAAACCCTGGTATCAAAGCCAGGAAAACACACAAATATAAAAAATAAAACATAAAAGCAAAAATGCTCAGCAAAATTCTAGCCAATAAAATTCAGCATCATATTAAAAAAGTAACACAACGCTACCAAGTGGGATTCATACTATGTATACAAGGATGGTTCGACATTAGAAAATCAATCAACATAATCCATCATACAAAAAGAACGAAAGAAAAAAATCTCATGATAATGCCAATTGACAACTGATAATGCCCAACACTTATTCCTGATTAAAAAAAACCCTCAGTAAAATAGGAATAGTAGTGAAATTTGAGGAACATCTATATAAAACCAGAAACCAGCATCATTCTCAATGGATACAGGCTGAAAGCATTCCCCCTGAGAACACAAACAAGACATGGAGGCCCTTATCATCATCACTCCTATTTAACCTTGTGCTGGAAGTCCTAGCTAAAGCAATAAGGCAAGAAAAAGAAATAATGGCACCCAAATTGAAAAGGAATTGGTAAAATGATTCCTGTTCACAGATGATATGATCCTACACACAAACAACGCCAAATATTCCTTAAGGAAACTACTGGAATAAGAAAACCTAAACAATATTCTTTAAGGATACACACATACATAGTTAAACTATTTTTAACTATGATTTAAAAATTAGGATTGGGGTTACTTCTGAGGAGGGGTGAAGAAATGGCATCAGAGGAGTGCAATCAGGTAGTTTCAACGATATCAATAATATTCTAGGTAAGAGGCTCTGAGATTTATAAATAATTGCATGTTGCCAGATATACATGAAAAAGTACAAACTAAAATCTAAAAATAAGAAAAGTTCTAAAATCTTTCTTTTAGTTAGAAAAGTAAACTCTTGTTAAGCATAGATAATGTTCCATATTACACTGAGAAAGTTCTTTCTGCTTTCTGGTTTTGGGATATTCCTGGGTGGACTGTAGACTGAGAAAAACTTATTTTTTTCACATAAAATTGAAAAACAAAATTTTGTTTTTACCAAAACAAATGATTTCTAAGTCTCTATGTAAAAAAAAAAATGTATTTTAGTTTAATACAACTTTTAGGGAACATGCTGCTTATGGAAAATAACACATTTCTTTCCATATCTTCAATTTCATGGCGATAAAATCAGAACCTCTAATATTTTAAGAATTACAAAAAATGGACATAATAACTAATGAGGAAAACATAAAAGTTTATAACCTAGATTACTGTTATTTTCAAATACAAAGTGAAAGAGTAGTATCTGTCCTCTAATCAAGAACTAGATTGAGTTTTCTTCATCAATGACATCCCATCTACAAAACTGCTCACTGATGGTGTCTCAAACCAAACACAATTTCATGTCCCACTAAAATAGGCAGAATTGTAAATATGTAGACATTCCCCAGAGGAATAGAAGTAATCTTAAACACA
This sequence comes from Loxodonta africana, assembly GCF_030014295.1. Classification (NCBI taxonomy): domain Eukaryota; kingdom Metazoa; phylum Chordata; class Mammalia; order Proboscidea; family Elephantidae; genus Loxodonta; species Loxodonta africana. The sequence goes on from NC_087363.1 coordinate 2,313,648, forward strand.
AAATGCACAGTGGAGCTAAAAAAAGCTGTTGTGCTCATACAATAATGAACAGTAAAGTCTTAAAACCACACCCTTGGTCTCAAAAATTTGTTCTAAGAACTGGGCAAATTGTTTTTTCATTAATTTGAATGATAGAAAATTTTTTAAAGTAACTTTTTTTTTCTATCTTTAAAAGGAAATGATTTTTTTTCTAAGCCCTGTTTCAGTATATTCTGAGAAAAATAAAATTACAATGTTAGCTTAGTTTTATTTTTAATTATAACAGGAAAAATACTTATGGCTTTTATCCAACCTCCAGAATGTCTCTATTACTTTCATTCTAATGTCAAAGATAATTTATTCTACATTTTGGATGTCTGCATCAATAAAGGGAAGTATTCCTAGAGAATCCATTGAATTGACTTTATTGTTCATTGTGATCGTTTATTGCCTATTTCTTGTTTTAGAATTAGCAATGACATTTTCAGTGTGGACCCAAATTCTTATTCTATACGTGGTTAACTTTCCACTCCAGGTTTTTTCCATAACATTTTTCATCTCAGAGTTTCTCAAAGTGTATATCAAAGGATTCAACATGGGAGTAATAATTGTATAAACCACAGTCATAGATTTGTCAATGGGAAAGTTGGAAACAGGTCTAACATACATGAAAATACAGGAACAAAGAAGAGGACAACCACTGTGATATGTGAGCTGCAAGTAGACAGGGCTTTGCGCCTTCCCTCCTGACTGTAAGTCTTCAGGAACTTTAGGATGGCCCCACAGGAGATTAGTAGAAGAATAAAAATTACCATACAGATGGCTCCATCATTGGCAACAACAGTGAGCCCTATAAAATAGGTTTCAGAGCAAGCAAGTTCCAATAATGGGTACAGGTCACACATGAAGTGATCAATGACATTGGGGCCACAGAAGGGGAGTCTGTGCACAAAGAGAAGTTGGATCACAGAGTGCAAAAATCCTCCAACCCAGGCCACCACTAGCAACAAAATGCAAACCTGTCGATTCATGATGGTTAAGTAATGCAGTGGCTTACAGATGGCCACATAGCGATCATAGGCCATTGCCACCAGAAGAAAGATCTCAGGGCCACCAAATGAGTGCATTATAAAGAGCTGGCCCATGCAAGCTGGGAAGCAAATAGTCTTTTTTATCACAGAGTAAGTCTAGAATCATTTTGGGCGAAATGGCAGTGGAATAAACAGCATCCATGAGTGACAGATAGGCAAGAAAGAAGTACATGGGGGAGCCTAGGGAGGGGCTGACAACAACGAGACAATGAGCAGGTTGCCCACCATTGTCACAATGTAAATGAACAAAAACATAACAATTAACAATTTTTGGCCAACAGGATCCTGCGTGAGCCCCAGGAGGACAAATTCTGTTACATTGTTACTGTGTCCCATTTACTCTTCTATAAGACCTACTTCAGAGATGAGAGCTCAGAAGACCAAGACCTGTAATGAAATCATGAACACCACTGTGAATATGTCCATTAGGTCATGGAGCTCTTCTTCACTATTAATCTTGTTCAGTGGCTTATTCATAATAAACATTTAGAAATATCTACTGAGTTTCTCTTTCAAAGATCCCAGTATGTCTTCCCTTAACAATTCTACTTCCTCTCAGATGACTGGATTGGGCCTATGAATAAGAGGTTCTACCTCTAAATCTTAGTGGACCTTCTACAGAGAAGATAAGTCAGAGGCCCAACAGTCTTTCTTTAATTTAATACTCCTTTTATAAAACATGACAGTTCTTGGCACAGAGGTCAGCAATGACAAAGAGGGAAAGGATTCCTGCTTTCAAGAAACATTCTCTAGTGGCGAAGATAAACTGTAAATAAATGAACTGACATAGAATCAGTACTTAGAGTTGGTAATATTTGTGGTGAGTCCCTTACAATATGATCTACATACCACCAAAAATAACCCCTCTTCAGGAATATCTCACGAAATATTATGATATTCCACTATTAGAAATTTGGTACTTCCTGCCTCAAATGTTTTTCAGTCTTTATGAATCTCTCATTCAATTTGAAGGGGCTGGACTTTGAAATGTATCAGATAACTACAAAATTTTTTAGTACATTCTTACCTGTAGCAATTATTTGGACATAGATTATCTGTCTCTTTTTAAGGGTCTGTAATGCCTTCCATTTTCTCTTTGCTTATCCCACAACTCCTAACATAACTTCTATACTCTATTGAAATACAGTCAGTACCTTGAGTTGGTAGTATTTGTGGTGAGTACTCTTACAATATGATCTATATTTTCAGCAAACATTTTTGAACTGAAGTTAACTGACACATAGCAATTACCAACTACTACATTAGCAGCCAGCATCCTTCAAATCCATTGCAGGTGAGCTGGGTAGCCATGGGGGAGAAAATAGAGGCTGTAAAGAGAGGTAGAGGACAACGGAAGAGGGCTTTATATATAATACTTCTTAAGCACTGAGAGTGGTCAGAATCAGAACTTCAATCTCCACATTCCGAAAAGGAACATATACAAAGGAAAAATCCAAACTCAGTGTAAGAAGGTATGAGTTTTAGTTATTTTCTACATTTAGTCTCAAATCTGTCTCAATTTACTCATTGAAAAATAAAGATTCAAACTAGATGATCCTAGAATCCTTTCTAGTCCAACTGTCTATGACACTATCAGTGAAACCCCATCTTATTTTATTCTGCTGGATATTTCTATTTATATATTTGTAACTAAACAACAATCTCCAAGCTCATCAATGTTACTTTAAAAAATGCTAGCCAGTGTTGGAATTTGATCATTCAAGTGACCAAATAATGGTTAGCTTTCTCACTCATTGTGCACCTGTTTAAGGCCCAGGACACCCTTGGAAAGAGCGCACAGCACAGTGGTGAATAATGCGTACTCTGGGGCAACACTGTCTGTGTTTGAATTCCACCTTCACCGTTTACTGTCTCTGTGACCTTGTGCAACTTCATAAACCTCTTTGTGCCTCAGTTTCATAATTTTTAAAATAGAGAAACCAGTCATACATATCTCTGAAATTTGTGTGTGTGTGTTTTTACATGTAAAGTGCCTAGAGTGCTGCTGGATCCTGATAAAGAATCAATAAACAATAGCTTTTTATTATTGTTCATGAATGTTTTTCTGTGGACATTTGATCAGAACAAATCATCTGGATCTTTGTCACGTTAGGAATAAGTATATTACTTACAAAAAGAATGTTATATATCCATAACTCAGAGACACACATTTTTGGACACTGAATAAAACTGTACATTATAAGAATTATCTATTTTGTTGAATATGTATCATAATATCTACCTGTCACGGTATGTATATTGATAAAAGTTAAGCAGAAAAAAAGGAAAAACTTGCACCCACGCATCAGATGGAGACCTAAACAGTAGAAAATGAAAGAAAAGAAGAATTAAATCAAGAAGCAGAAAAGATGTATTTAAGGAATTAATATACACAGGTAATGGGGATGTTAATGTGTTAAGTGAGGATAGCTTTCTTAAGAAATCTCCAGAAAGACTTCTTGTACTGAAAGAGTGCTGGAAGGTCAACCTCTGAGACCCTGAACTTAGGAGGCTTCTTGGGAAACCATTACAAATAAACACAGAGCCCATCCTAGAGAACAAAGAATAAACGATGAAAGGAAAGGAAGGGGAGTAGGGAGACGAGAGTAAAAAAAAAAAAAAAGAAGAGCAGAGGAGAGAAGACGGGAAGAAAGGAGAGAAGGAAAAAGAAAGGAAAGGAAGGAAAACAGGAAAAAGAAAAGAAAATACAAGGAGAAAAAAAAGAAGAACGCTGATCCCCCAGAGGCCCTCGCATTTATGGTTAAAGACAAACTCAAATAAGAGAGAATAGACATATATAGATAGAAACACGATCTTTAGGGTTACTCATTCTTGCAAAAAAAATTGCTGAATTGCTACTCCTCAAATGTAGACAAGCTGATATCATTTTATTGATTTGCTTGAGGTGAAAGAACCTGTTCAGAAGAACTTTGAGCTTTCTTTTAGAAACCAGCTGTACTGAGCACTCTGTATGTCTGGGTGATTCAAGACTTCTATCATTTTTGAAGCTGTAGATTAATAAAGGCACAGCTGTTGATGAATATAATGGTAAAGATAGTTTATATCTAATTGTTTTTTAACTACTTTTTTTCTGCAAGGCCTAGTGCCCTTAATGTTATTAATAATCAATGCTGGATTTCACTGAAATAAATATATTATTGGCCAGCTAAGTTATTTCCATGTAAAATAACCAGTATGTGAAGTATCCACTATAGTCTAAGTCCTCAAAGATTTGATACTATAAAGACTAAAATAATTACTAGGCTGTCAATTTAAACCTCTAAGTTTACACCTTTCTAGAAAAAAAATCTTTTAATTAATATTTATAAGAACATGGCTTGTTACAAATAGAAATTAAAATGTCATAGTAACAAAAATAACCTCTACATTGCATTACAATTGCAGTTTCATATGTTGAATCGATTTGATGGCACTGGATTACTGGGTATGTCTAAGTGGCAGTAGGCAAGATACTTCCTCATTACCAGTTTCTTTTTGAATAAATAAAAAAGGTATATATATGTATACCTCATTATGGTTGTCATAATTTTGTATATATACAAAAAGATATACATATGTATGTATCTGTGTGTATATATATATATATATATATAAAGGTTGTTGTCATAATTTAAAATATTCATACTTAAGAGCACATATCAAACTTCCAGACATAACATTTTTTTTTTACACCCTGACACACTTGATGTAATACATAGTTTTAAACTTTCTAGTTCAAATACAGAGCCTGGGTGGTACAGTGGTTAAGAGTATGGCTGTTACCCAAAAGGTCGGCCATTTGAATTCACCAGCTGCTCCCTGGAAACTCTATGGGGCATTTCTACTCTGTCCTTCAGGGTTGCTATGAGTTAAAATCCACTTGAGGGCAATGGGTTTGGTTTTTGATTTAGCTCAAATACATCGAAATCAATTATACATCTTTATTAACATATCACATATCCTATGAACCAAGATTACAAACCTACTGACTTCCTTGTAATGCATAGCATGCCTCTTTTGTTATCTGGCAAATGGACAGTAAACGTCTATCTGATAAAATACTAAAGGGAAATATACTGTGTAGGTTCTGGTTAATTTCTGTGTTTCTCTTGCTTAATTTTACCAATTAGCAATTAATCTAATGAAATATTTTTAACAAACTAGCTCTATTTCTGTATATCACGTAAAATTTTTAATGAGTGTCCTCTGTCAGATGTTTCAAAATCTCACCTCTTGGTCCTTGTCATTAGTCCTGAAAATCAGGGCTTCTTTCATTGAGAGTAATTGTAGATACCTCACGTATTTATCTGAAATCAGAGAACACATGGCAATGTGCATCTAATCAGTGGGCCCAGAAATAGTTCCAAGTCGCTGCACTCTTCACACTTCCACACAAGCTGCCCATCATACCATTTTTTTTTCAGATAACTGTAGAAGTATATATGTGGATGCCTGGAACACGAAGACATTTAAAAGTAACAGTAAAAAGTTGAACGTTCTTACCTGTTGGGAAAATGTGCTAGAAGAACAATGAAGATGCTATGTTTGCGTGACTATGTAAAAACTGGGCAAAATAATGGAAATTAACCTGGCAAAGCCTATTATTTAGTGACACGAAAAAAGGAAAAATCATTGAAATTAGTTATTTGAATTTTTCTTTTTTAATCAATTACGATGAAGCAACCAAAAATTACTTTACTTTGACTGAGGATTTAGGGTAATACTTATGTCCTTAGTCATTAATTCTGTACCTAACAAGGTAAAGGCTGGGATTTATCTTCCTGGAAAAGCCAATGACAGAGCTTCTCAGATAGGAACAGAACTTTTCAGCAATTCAGTCATTCAAAAAGCATATCCAAAGACCATTTCTTTCCTCATTAGAAGAATGCCCCTACATCTCTCCAACCTCACTCCAGAAAATCATGACTTTCCAGATTCCTACAAGCAATGAGAGATATGTATCAAGAGAAAATATGACAAGAAACCATCTACAGGACTATATGCCAATGAAAGAGAGTCTCCAGCCTGGACAGGAATTTGAATTTTTAGAAATCTTCTGGGTCGTTCTCTTAGGAAATAATTCTTCCATTTATATGTGCAGACATAGTGTGTGGCTTTTTACATCATCACTGTTTTAAATGAAAGACAATGCAAGTTCATTATAAATTTGTTTGTTAAATATTTGCAAGAAATTCAAATGAAGTTACCTCTCCTGGACAGTTTTCTTCCCTAGACAATCCCTAGAGGAAAAAGGCTTGAGTCTTGCCAAGAAAAAGTAGCAAACAAGTATGAGAAAAGTCTGTAACGTGAAGAGAAAATTCTAAAAGTGAATAATAAATTATGAGTTTTATATTAATAAATCTTTAGATAAAGTAGATGATATTTATTCCAAAATGAAGGGTGAACAAGCCCCAAATTCTCTTGACTAACCATGTTCCTAGCAAAGGAAGGCCTTACTCTGACTGTTAGAGGGATTATACCCAATAAACCCTATGGCTCAGAGGCAGAGATCATTGGGACTAGGTAAGTTACTGAAATTTACCTTCCAATTCTTGAAACTGCAGGTAACCACAGTTCTGCAGTTCTGGGCTGGAGTAGATGTTGACGATCTAAGCCTGAATCTAGGTCAGCTGGAGGCATAATGATCTATTTCTCAAACACCATCAGCAATTGCTTTCATGAATAGTCACAACATGAAGATTTAATTCTTGATCCAAGAGGATGTGTCTTAACTTAATAACTTTACTCTCAGTTGGACCAAGACTCATCTTGACTAGGACTTCAAACTGGAACCTTAACTTAAAAAGCTAAATTTCACTTGTGTGTATGGCTCCTTTACACAAAATTGATACACTTTATCAACTAACCCTGAAGCTTGCCATAACCTTGAAGTTTATAGTTATAATGACCAATTAATAATTATATTTATAGTTCAAAAGTTTTTAGTTGAGTTTTCTGTCATTTGCAACCAAAAGCATCCTAACTGAAACACTCTGATCTTAAATGCGTATATGAGTTTAGGTTAGTTTATGTGTATAAGTGTGTTTTTGAGCATTATCACTTGATTTTAATTTTTACATTATAATCTGTCTTATTATCAACAACAGTTCATTACTCTTTCAAAATTTAACTGCAATTTCCATATTGTTCTGCTTCCAAATGAACTTTTAGAATCAGAGAAATGTTAGGCATAGCTATATGTGGAAAGAAGTGAAATATATATTTACCTTTCTCCTCAAGGATTGACTTAGCATACTATCACAATTCTGTGAGATAAAATTTTGATATGGTCACACTCAGAGTAAGTTAATTCATTACAATCTTCGGGCAGTCCATAGTATGTTAAATATCCTTTGCTAACACTACAATTCAGATATATCAATTCTTCTTCTTCTTTGTACAGCTTTTGCATTAGAAAGCCATAATCCTAGTGCTCAGATAACTTTGGAAATGTCTATTACATGAATATTTGCACATGGAGAGACTGGCAGAAGCCTAATACTGCCACCCAGTGATGAACACTAGGAAGCGGGAATCAAAAATTCCCTGATACACTCGTAACATGCATGCTATTTGAAGGACAACTAGTGTAAGGTCATTGGGTTTCATAAGGACACAAGGAAATGACACCATGAGTGCCCTTTACATCATGCTTGATGTCAGAGGGTCATCCATTAAAAGACTGAGCAGCATAACAAAACTCCTTAATAAAAACAAAATTGCACGTACAGATATATGGCCAGGGAAGTGGCTCAGGGGAAGTATATCGTATTCGTAAGTATAATTTTCAGAACAAATGAAACCTCTGGCAAGATTTCCGTTTCTGTTGCTTAATGATATGAACGCAATGCTAACTTCCTGAAAGAAAAACAAAATTCTTTGCTTTCAAAAGAGAGTTCTTAAATAGAAGAGTGTGGCGTAGTATTCAAAGAGCTGAGCCGCCAACCCAAGAGTCAGTATTTCAAATCCACCAGCTGCTCCTTGGAAACTCTATGGAGCAGTCCTGCTCTGTCCTGTAGAGTAGCTAGGAGTCAGAATAAACTCAATGGCAATGGATTTGGTTTCTTCTGGGGGGGGGGAACAGGTATAAATAACATTAAAAATATTTGACTACTGAAAGGGTGTTTTAGTGGCAGAGAAATAAACAAAAAAAAAGTAGAAGACAAGGTTGATTCTTTTAAAGATGTATAAAACAACATATTAACAGGAAAAAAAATTAAATTTGTACTTAAAATAATTAATAAGCTATGCTGGCAGAATATTTTACCAGTTTGGAGAAAATAGGTATAGATATTCTCTCACCACAAATAAAAATTAATTCTAGATGGGTTGAAAATAGAATTATTTGAAAAGTTATTTATAAAACAAAGCAAAACAAAAAAAGATTAAAATGTATAAAGTCAATTAAAGAGAATGGAATTCTCCAAGTATAAGTAAATGAAGAATTCAAAAAGTTAAAGAATTTTTAAATAGAACATCTGTATATAGAAACACTCATAGTATGAAAAACATGGTAACATAAACATTTGTAACAAATATCGAGGAAAACTGGTTCATATATTTAATACATGAAGAGTTCATCAAAAATCATCACTAAAAGTTCTGATTCCAATAGATTGAGAGTTCAAAAATATAAATAATTCACAAAGTTTCTGAGGTGAATTCTATATCCCACACATTGCACAAGAAAGAGAGAGCACAAAAATAATTAACTTTTCCATCTTCAGGTAACTTATAAATTGTGAACATAAATAGATAATTAACTAAAATTTTTATCTCATCACTTGATATAACTATGCAAATTTGAAAATCGACTGAATAGCCAAAAGTGGAGGATGTAGTTATGTTAACTCAGTCCAAACAAATGTTTGATATTATTTGATGAATAGTGTTAGGAAGGGTTGAGGTGGTATAAGTAATAGCCATGGAATAATACTGGAGATAAATACCAGGATACAAAGTCATGCATACAGTGTGCTTTACCGTGAATGGGTCCAATCCCTATCATCGCATTAGATCATCATAAAATAAGACTAAACAGGGGAGGCAGAAACCACGAGTGTGTTTGACCACAAGTTTCCTACAGTAACAGGGGCAGATAATGTTTTAAGCCTGATTCAAAAAAGATATGTTCACTAAAATATAATGAATGAGGCCTCTGTCAAGTAAAACAATATATTCCAATCTCTTTATTACCGCATAATCTGCTTTCCTGTAAGAAGAGATGTGAGAATGGAAACAGCATGAATGGTCAGTATCTTTCCTGACAATGAAATCATGCAAAGTAATCCAGTGTCGAATTCTGGAGTGTATACATGAAGATCATTGATTATGGGTTTTGCTAATTTTCCATGTGAAAGGCAGGGTCCAGGTCCTTTTGGAAAACATGGTGGCATAGTGTTTAAGAGCTAAAGCTGCTAACCAAAAGGTAGGAAGTTTGATTCCAAGAGGCACTCCTTGGAAACCCTGTGGGGCAATTCTGCCCTGCCCTATGGGCTTACTATGAGCCAAAATTGGCCAACAGGTAGGTTTTTATTTTTTTGGTTTAGGATCTTTCAGAACACTGTGAAACACTTAGAGCAAGAAGGAGATGGGATATTGAAAAATAAGAAAGTCTTCATCAGATATTTTAAAATACATTGAAAGATGAATGTATCATCTTTATGAAAATATAACACCAAACAAAGCTGCTCCACTTGAGGAGATGATTTCCCAATTGGGAAAAGAAGAGCAAGGTTGAGTCATTTTTCTGCGTATCTGCCTTGTTCTTTCACATTCTTTTTTATGTTTAGCCTCCTTATGATTAATTTAGAATTCTGAAGCATTTTTTCTATAAATCTTAACATGCTAACCAATATAAGGAAAACTACATATTTAAAAGATCTTGCAGATACAAAAATAAAAATATAAAATTCTAATGTAATATGAGGCATCTCTGTATGGGGTAGAGTGAAACATAATTTTATGTCGTATTTCAAAATGTGTTATTCTGAAATCGGCATGAACACTATTAATTGTGAAAAAGGATTAGATTTATTTAAGAAAGAGATATCAGAGAATCTTCTATCAACTAAAATAAATTTCTGGCACTAGCTGCAGCATAAATCATCATATGCAACATAAATCTATAGACTCAACAGAATTATTCTACACCAAAAAACTATGTATATTTTCCCAGGAAATGAAACTCTTAAAAATATATTTTCAAAAAAAATCATTGGAAACATCCTAATAGATGTTTTTCATCATGCACAATCATGATGACGTGAGGAAGTATTTTCCACAGTTAAATAATTACATGCAGCTTCCCTGGAACTGAGTGGATGGCAGTGGATTTCAGTGTTTTGTTTTGTTTTCCTGGTAGGGACAGTTTTCTATCGAAAGTAGGTGGTGCATTTGTTTAAGACCTCATTTTCTTCTTCTAGTCCCAAGCTTTTTCATGGCATTTTTCATCTCTGCATTTCTTAGAGTATAGATTAAGGGAGTCAACATAGGGGTGAAAACAGTGCAAAACACACTCAAGAATTTATCAATTGTTAAGGTGAAGGAGGTTTCATATACAGAAAAATACAAGGGACAAAAAAGAGGACCACCACGGTAATGTGGGAGCCACAGGAGGATAAGGCTTGGTGTCTCCCTTCCTGACTAAGGTTCCTCAGGGACTGCAGAATGACTCCATAGGAGATGAGTAACAGCATAAAAATGACCACACGTATTTCCCCATCATTGACAATCACAGCGAGACCAATGACATAGATGTCAGTGCAGGCAAGTTTTAATAAGGGGTACATGTCACAGCAGAAGTGGTCAATGACATTGGGACCACAGAAGGGAAGATTGTAAACAAAGAGAAGATGAAGTATAACATGCAGAAACCCTCCAACCCAGGTCACCAGCAGCAGCAGAATGCACACCCGTTGGTTCATGATGGTCATAGAATGCAAGGGTTTGCAGATAGCCACAAAGAGGTCATAGACTATGACCATCAGAAGTAAAACCTCAAAAGCACCAGTGTTCTGCAAAAAGCTGGGTCAGGCAAGTTTGGAAAAAAATTGTTTTCTTCTCATAGAGTAAGCCTATAATCATTTTTGGAGTAACTGCAGTAGAATAAACAGCATCCATACATGATAAGGAGCCAAGAAAGAAGTACATAGGGGTATCCAATGTTGGGCTGACCACTACGGTCATGCCAATAAGTAGGTTGCCCACTATTGTCACAATATAGATGAGCAAGAACACAACAAATAATATTTTCTGACCCTGGAGACTCTGAGTGAGCCCCAAGAGGACAAACTCAGCCACATTGTTCCTTTGTTCCATATGTTCTTCTGTGTGTCCTTATTTCAGAGTTCAGGACATATTTGCATGTAATTATAATGACTAGTGACTCTATGAAATACCCAGAAAACCTGTTTATTCATTCATAATAGGCATTATGATTTATTATGTTTCAGCCCTGTACAATATTTTAAGAATACAAGGCTGATTAAAATATGGCCCATAACCTCAGTGATCTTATCAAATAACGAAAGACAAAAATGTAATTAGAAACATAGGGGAAAGGAGTTGATTATAAAATAAATAGGGCTACCACACTAACTTGTCATATCTGGTAGAAAATAAAATTGTATATATGGGTTTTATATGGTTAATGTTATTTATAAAAATAAAATATAAGTAGAATAAAGCTTTAATATAAAAATAAAGGAAGATTTACTTAATACTCAATTTCATGTTAGTAAATGTGATCATTTTCTACATTCTAGGAACTGTAGAATCTTTTTAACTAATAAGTGAAATCCCCAATGGACATATTTCACAATTTCGAAACCTGGTACTGACAAAGTACTGCTGAGGAACATAGAAATAAGCATAAAAGTACGTATAACACTATTATAAAACAGAAATAATTATATGAGCATGAATAAAACATGGAAAGATTCAATTTTTGTTGTAAACAGTTTACTTTTTTACTGGTGATGTGTGTGTAGGAGTGAAAGAGATGAGAGAAGAGATCCCAAAGAAAAGAAGAAAAAGATCACACACACACACACACACGCACACACACACACTCACACAAAGCTATATCATAAATACCATCAATATTAACCAGCTCTGCTATCTCTTAGAATAGTCCTAGTAATGATATCTAGTTACTTTTAAAATCTCTGTTGACATTTACTTCACTATCTGACGTAATAATTCTGCTGGACCTCTTCACAGCACGTGGATTTTCTGTTTCTGCTAAAACCTCTGTGTGTGTACTAGATCCCATCCTTTTTGTCACTCTTCCTCCTGTAATTGTCTCCTCCATTTTCTACAGTAACAATTTTCTTCACTATATTTATACAGTATAGTATCCTCATTGTTTAAATTATAAAGGCTTCTACTCCACATCTTTTTTAAAGCAAGCAACCCAATTCTCTGTTCTTCTTCATAAAAACACCTGCTATTTGCTAAGTCTACTGATCAATTTCAGTCCTCTTCTTACCCAACTTATCACTCCTATGAATTGAAGTAATAACCTGCTTGGATAAGTATTATCTTAGGTCCTTGAAAGTCACTCATTCAAAGTTTACAGATTTACGTCATACTCCAATTATTAACAGATTACCAAGAACTTCCGTTGATCCTTTATGAGATTTACAAATCTCTGTCCATTAAAATAACCCCCAAATACTTACCTTGAAATTAGTTTCTAAGAGTATTGATGTTAGAGGAGGTAAATATGCTCTAGATCTTTACAATATGAACATACCCAAACGGGTATTACAGAATTAAGTCAATCCCCATATTTTTATCGACCACAAAGGTTCTCTAATACGGCCGATTATCAGAATCACTCAGGAGAAGTTTTAAAAGACTATGACTTTCCAAGTCACACTACCAATGTACTCTGGCATGACATAAATCTCAGTGAAGACTCTTATGTGTCAGGACACTTCCTGGGTTACCTGCATAATGAAACAGTCATTCAGTCCAAGTTCTGGATTGTGGTGCCTTCTCCCTTGTCCTAAAGGATAACAGCCTCATACACTAATGCCGTCTCTGTGGACACAGACAGTAAGACAGTACATGCACCATCACCTGGACTAGAAATGTTCCTCTCTATCCAAACTTTCCATGCTTCAGGAAGTCTGTCTCCTCTCAATCTTTCATAAAATTGTTACCTTTTGAATTACTGGGACTCCTAATACAAATATCAAAAATGTCCTCTAACCAAAAGAAGTCTGAATCTTCATTATAAACAAAGAGAGTCAAAAAACCCAATACTTGCCTAATTTATCCTAAAAAAAATCAAATGTTAAATTAGTGGTATGGGGTTAAAAATAAATAAATACAACGTAAATTTTGTGGGAGAGAGAGCTGTGAATAGTTTAGAAAAATATTTTGCATTTTGTGGTTTAGAAGTGAAATAGCCTTTACAACATTTTGATTCTCAATCTGTTATACTGGCCTGATTTCTTCCATAGTTAAACTTTTGTTTACCTGAAGGATGGAGAATAATTTCATTTTCATATTTTGTTACACTTTGAGTCCGACATCTCAGTTCCTGAACAGTCATGGAAATACTCAGATAGATAAGCACTCTCTGTGATGACGTAAGAGTCTTTGGACCTTTTATTTACATTTGAAATACAAAAAATATTGCTGAGTCATTTCAGTGATGCATCTCAAAGGGTTACTTCCATCATTAAACTCATTGGGACCTTAATCATAATTTTGAGAGTAGGTTCTGCATCTCAAGAGATGCTACAAGAATAATTACCCACATAGAACAGGATTTACAGGACCAGGTACTCAGGGGAGAAAAATCACGAAAGTATAACCTGAGGTCAAACCATCCAAAGGGAAGAGTCCAGAATGGAAAGAATTTGGATATGTAACAATTCTCTTTTTTTAATCATGACCTTCAAAATAGGCAAACCTGTTGAATGTGTAATTTTAAGTTATACCTTTGCAGATGACATCTGAACTACTCCCACTGGACTAAGAAGTTAATTTCAGAACAAATCATTGAAAGCTTAATTCAAATGCATGTAAAGCAGGGTTCTCACCTCTTATGGGATTGAGTTGTGTCCCTCACAAACATATGTTGAAGTCCAAGCCCCTGTACTTGTGAATATGACTGTTTGTAAATAGGGTCTATGAAGATGTTATCAATTAGATTAATATGAGATTTTACTGGAGTAGGGTGGGTCACACTGGTGCTCTTATAAAAGAGAAGACACACAGAGATAACGAGAGACAGATGAAGGATGCCATGTGATGCTGCTGTAGCAACTCAGGAATTCTTGGAGCTACTAGAAGGTAGGAGAGAGAAGTAGAACAGATCTCCATCAAAGCGTCAGAAGAAATCAACAGAGTTGACATCCTGATGCTGAACCTCTGCCTCCAGAGCTGAGACTAACTTTCTGTTGTTTAAAGCCACCTACTTTGCAGAATTTTGTTATGGCAGCCCTAGGAAACTAATACATCACACTAGCAGTAAGAGTCTTGAGTTTGTCACAAAAAGAGTTACAGACAGGCAAATTGGTAAAATCTATATTGAACATTAAAAAAAAAAAGTATAAAATATTTAAAGGAATATCTTGAAAACCTAGGAATTCTAAGTCTTATCACACAGCACTTTCTGAGGAAAACATTACCAACTGTTTCTTTTTACACAAAGTTTCAAGGAACTCTGTTCCTGTGAGAGGAGGAAACTCCATCGCTTGGAAATGGGCATAAAAAGAAAGAAAATTTGTAGAAATTGTAGAGTTCTGGTAGCCTTCTTTATATTTCTGCCCCCCCTTTACCTTAGTGTTAGACCTTATATATCCAGGGAAAGCAACAGTCCCAGATTTAAAAAATTAAATTTCCCAGCATCCTTTGAAAATTAAGGTGGCCTATTTTATAAGATAAAAGTTAAGTCATTAAGTAAAACATACAGGAAGTGAGATGATTCAACCGGAACCCAAACTCCCTTTTACCGTTCCTCTTTGATGTTTCTCTAGATCTCGGACAAGTTGTCCAGAGCTCCAACAGTCATCCTGTGACCTTGGTCATACCACAAGAATAGAAATCAAGAGATTGAGAGGTGAGAGTCCTCCTCTTCTGTTGTTTTTTCAAGGTTGCTTAGGCTGTTTGGAGCCCTTGGCAGTTCCATATACATTTGGGAATTGATTTTTTTCCATTTCTGTAGAGAAGGCTGTTGGAATTTTGAGGGGGATTTCCTTGAATTTATTAATTGCTTTAGGTAGTATTGACATCTTGACAATATTGAGTTTTCCAATCCATGAGCATGAAACGTCCTTCCATTTATTTAGGTTATCTTTAATTTCTTTTAGTACTCTTTTACAGTTTTCTGTGTAGAAGTCTTTCACTTCCCTGCTAAAATTATTCCTAACAATTTTATCCTTTTAGATGCTATCGTAAAAGGGATTTTTTTTTTCTTTGTTTCCTTTTGAGCATGTTCACTGTTGATGCAGAAAAACTCAACTTATGTGTGTGAGCACAAGAAACTTTTTCCCGGAGATAATCTTTAAACTTTAAACCTTAAACCAAAAATATCACCTGAGGTCTTCTATGAACCAAAAAATAGATTATTTTAATCTGTAAATTACCTCTGCTTGGAGCATTGTGTTCTTTTAAAGAATTATCTATGTTAGATCAAATTTACAAATGGTGACCCAAAACATTGGATGGGAAACTTAGAGGGCAGTTAGTTTAAGATAATTGTGGCGGAATAATGTGGAAAAGGAAACTAACAAGACTGGTAGCACAATTTGAAGAATGTAACCAGGGTCACTGAATTGTACATGTAAAAATTGTTAAAACGATGTATCTTTGGCTCAGTATACTTTCTCCAAAACAAAGAAATTTAAAAAAAAATTAAATAACATGGAAGTCAAGAGTTAATAATTACTGAGTAGAAGAATTTAGTGTCCATAAGCATTTGGGATTAAATTCAATCAATCTACTCTGTATTTCTTTTAAGATAAAAAATCAAAACTCTACCTTGTTAATGTCACAGTTCTTTTAGATCTTTGTTACTAGCAGCCCCCAAATTATCTTAATTACACTTCAAAATGTATGCTGAAGGATTCCGTGGCATGTCCCAGTTCTCCTTCAGGCTGCTTTGTCTTTACAGCAATGAAATTCATTACATACATCGATGGTTCCCCCACTATCTAACTTCCCTGTGTAATCAATCCCTATTGTCAACAATCACATGAGTGTGTCTATTTACAAGTCAAAACACCTAGCTCCAATTTTTTAAAATATTTCATACAATTTTATTAGCCAATGTCCATGAAAGTGTGCTGAAATTGACAATTTCCTATATTCCATGGTGAAGAAATTTATAGAAATAAATATTTTTAGATTGGAATATAATTACAGATATAAATTTCATTTTGGAATTCATTTTAAGGAAATGATAAAAAACTTCACAGCAACTTATACTGCAAGAAGAATATGTATACAATTATCTCTTAACATTAAATCTGATTATAAAACTGAACCCAAAATTCCTATAATAATTCTAAAATGACAAGTTATACTTTGTAGAATAAAACACTGGGTAATGATTATCTGAATCTAAAGCTTTGTATTAAACCATTAAAGACAAAAGTAAGGTAATGGTATGGCAATAGAAAAGGGAAAGAAAATGTGTGACTATTCTGTTTATCACAAAGTCATCATGGAACATTCACCAAAATAGACAATATTCTAGTACAAAACAAGTTACAATACATTTCAGAGGACTTATATCATACAGATATATGTCTCATAACTAAAATACATTCAAACTAATTTCTACACACAACATAATTCTTAAGCAAAGATGAAAAAGAGAGTTACAAGATTTTGTAAAAAATCATCAACAAACCCTCAAAATGTCTCAAGAAGCTAGAAAGAGCAAAATAAACGTGGAGAATATGGTAGAATCGAAACAGTAAATACAAAAGAGAAATCATTTCTCTAGAAATTAATTAAAAAATAGAGAAAATATATAAAACTAGGAGTCAGTTTTTGACAAGACTAATGAAATGGATAACTGTCTAGCAAAAGGAATTTAAAAAATAAGAGGAAAAACAAACTGCCAGATTTGGTAGAGAAAAATGGGCCATCGCTGCAGATTCTGTATATTCCAAAAGGATATTATAAACAAATGTATGCCAATATTTTTGCCAACTGAGAAGTGGAAGAAACCTTTGAGTAACACAACTTTTGGAAGAGACACACACAAAATTAAAAATCAGAATAACATAATACCTGTTAAATTAATCAATACTTTAAATAAGACAAATCTTCCCCCCCCTCCCAAATTCATATATAGCTTTATCAATGAATTCTACTCAGCATTTCTTTAAAAAATACTTTTGGAACAAGAGAAAATTAAAATACTTTCAAACTAACTTCTACACACTGCATAACTTTTGCTTTCCACTCTTTTGAAAAGTAGTGTGTATTTTGGTTATCTTGCATCCCCTCCCATTGTATATAGTGTGTGTGGAAGAGGGAATGACTGCAGTTCATACAGCTTTAAATATAGAGAAACAATAATTTAGGAGCTGTATGAAATGAACTGTACCCAAGGAGCCTCATCCATACCTGATATGGATTTAGAAATTGAAGTCCTGAACTACAAGCTGATGCCATGATGGGATAAGATGTTGATGAAGAGGATGAATGTACCTTGCCTGTGTGAGTATGTGTGTTATTGTGACCATAGGTATACTGTATACAATTTATACAGTATAAATTGTATTTCTAAAGGTGGACACAATATCTTCTATCCTATGCTTTTCTTCATGTTATGTTAACACTGCCCAAAGATATGGAGTCAATTTCTTCACCCTTATCAATCTGGACAAGTCTGTGGCTGGCTTGATCACTAGAATATGACAGAATGTTGAGCCATTTGGGGCGATAGCCCTTACCTAGTCTGGCAGCTTCTGCCTTCTCCCTCTCAGAGCCATGAGTAGCCATTTAAGGAGTCTAAGAAGCTCGCTGGAGAAATCTTCTCTATATAGGTCTACATGGAGAAGAAGAGGGATCCAGCAGAGCCCAGTCTTCAAGACATTCCTGTCAGGGCACCATTCATCTGAGTGAAGTCATCTCGGTCCCACTGTAAGTACGGCCATTAGCAGAATATCAAACACTGAACTAACTCTATGCCATATGCAGCAAGATTGATCAGTCAAGGTCTGCCTAAATTTCTAACCCCCTAAAAATGTGAGATACAAAAAATAATATATGTTTTTTTAAGCTACCAAGTTTTAGGGTAGTTGGTTATACATCAATGCCTAATAGGAACAGTAGAAATGAGCAAAGAGATTCTAAAATATATATTAAAATGAAAAGGTCCTACAGCTAAAATAATCTTGAAAATAAAAGTGGTAGAATAACACTACATGATTTTAGAATTTACTACAAAACAAATGTAATTAATACTCTCTTATGCTTCTTCAGTTAGACAAATAGTTGAACAAAATTGACCACAGAGTCTAGAAATAGAACCACAGTATATGTTCATATATATTCAAAAAGTTTCATTAAATTCAATGGGGAAGAAAAACACTTATAACGAATGGGTATTTGAACAAATGGATATCCATATTACAAAATGAATCGTGTGAATTCAGACAACCTGATGCTATAGACAGAACCACCATCCCATCTGTCTGTAGCAAAGACCCAAAAAACTAAGTAAAACAGATACAAACGTCAATCCTGGAACTTTTTTCCATCAAATGAAGGGGTAAGGAACTACGTCAAATACTGAATGAAAGAAGATATTGACAGAAAACAGAAAGCCAGGACAAACATGAAGGGAGGTCTCCTGTCAACAAATATGAACACTGTTGGCATCTTGAAGCACAGCCAGCAATGACCCAAAAGAGGGAAGATGGGAAAGCAACTTCACAGAGCTCACAACAGGATATAGAACACTTGGTAACCAGAAATACAAGCTTTTCCACACCTCACCCCTCTGCCCCACATGCCATTTCCCTCCCTTTGCTTGGGCCCCAACCCAGAAGCCAAGGCTAGAGCATCCTTGACACTCAGGCACACCTCCACCCCAGACTCGCATTGCATGTCCTCTCCCACTACTCAACCAATGGCTGAAAGGTGGGAAGTAATCTTGTACCACACCCCGTCTGACACCCCCATCCATGTGGTGAGGAGCTGTGAATGCTCCCACACCTCTGGACCAACATCTGAAAGAAATAGCACCCACACAGTCCACCTTCACCCACCTCATCAAATCAGTGTAGAAAGAAGTGGACTCACCCTGACTGCTGCTGCCCTGCACGCCAGACAAGGTGTGCAAGAGCCTACCCACATTGACATCAAAAGAAAAGATAAATATAGGATGAAATAAAAAATATGGAATCAATAAATAAAGAAAATAAGAACTGAAAGACTCAGAGACAGTAGGACAAGATGGCTCCAGCAAGTGAGCAAAATAAAGAAGAAAAGGCAGTGGAACTACCTGATGATTCAAAATACTAATATTTAGAGCTCTCCAAGACATTAGGAAAGAGATCAAGAAAAATACAGAAAAAAAAAAAAGGTAAAAATACATAAAATCATGGAAAAAGAACAGATGAAACCCACAAAAACACAACCAAAATCAAGGAAAACAAACACAAAAATATGGAAGAATTCAGGAAAATAATGCAAGAACAACTCATCACAATAAATAAACAATTAGAAACTATGCAAAAAAAGGCAACTAGAAATCAGAAAGATAACAAAAGTTCAGAAATAGACAACTCTACAGAAGGCTTTAGAAGCATATTTGAAACAATGGAAGAAAGAATCAGCAACATTGAAGACAAATATATGGACACCACTTTGAGGAAAAAATAGTGAAGAAAATGAAGAAAAATTAGGAATTTTAAGGGATACAATTAAGAACAAAAATTTTCACGTGATTGGAATTTCAGAACAGGGGAGAAAGTAGAAAACACAGAGAAGATTGTTGAAGATTTGCTGACAGAAAACTTCCAAAATAGCATGAAAGATGAAAAACTGACCATCCAATATGCTCAAAGGACCCCTATAGGGTGGACTCCAAAAGCATGTAACCACAATATATCATAATCACACTTGCCAAAACCAAAGACAGAAAGAATCCTGAAAGGAGCACTAGAAAAACAAAAAGTCACAAATGGGAAAAATAAGATTAAACTCTGATGACTTGGCAAAAACAGTTCAGGCAAGAAGGTGATGGGGATGACATATAAAACCTTGAATTGATAAAACTGCCAACCAAGAATATATCCTGCAAACTCCACAATGTGATTGCAAAATTAGTACATATCCAGATAAACAGAAATTAAGGGAATTCTAAAAAAAACAAACCTTACTTAAAAGAAATATTACAGGGAGACTATCTGCTAGAGAACCAGCAACATCAGACAACAACCAGAGTCTAGGACGTAGGTCAGCATCAGCCAGATACCAACGTAGGTAAAGGACTCTCAATATTAAAACAAGGCTAAATACATGGAAAGGAAAACAGGAATGCCTATTAGTAAATGATGACAATGTCAAAACAATAAAAATGGAGAATAAATGGGACAGATATAGAACTTTCAGATGGAAAGGGATTCAAGGCAATATCAAGTAATAAATGACTGATTCTGACTTAGGAAGTTAAGGTTAAATTTCAAGGACACCGCAAAGAAAGTTAACAAACCTAACCATGCTAATAAAAAAAGAAGAAACACGTAAAGACTCATTAAAACAAAACCTATGATAATGAAAGAAAAGAAAAGAAAATCCACAAACAAAAGGAACTCAGCACAGGAAAGTAAGAGGAACAAAGAAAACGTCAGCACCGCAAAAGAAAAGCACAACAAGACGGCAATAAACTCATACCTATGAAACCCTGGTGACATAGTGGTTAAGTGCTATGGCTGCTAACTAAAAGGTCAGCAGTTCAAATCTGCCAGGCCCTCCTTGCAAACTCTATGGGGCAGTTCTACTCTGTCTTATACTGTCAATACGAGTCGGAATCAACTTGACAGTGCTGGGGTTGCGTATCTATCGATAATCACACTGAATGTTAATGGCTTAAATGCACCCATAAAGAGACAGAAAGGGGCAGAATGGATTAAAAAGAATTCAACTATATGCTGTCTCCAAAAGACATATCATTGACACAAAGTCATAAACATACTAAAAATTAAAAGAAAGAAAAATATATCAAGCAAACAGTAACCAAAAGAGTAGGAGTAGCAATATTACTTTCATATAAAATAGACTTTACAGCGAAACTGATCGTAAAGACAATAATGATTAAAATGACAATCAACCAAGAACACAAAACTTTAATAAATATCTATACACTCAATGACAGGGTTCCAAAATACATAAAACCAACTCTACAAGTACAGAAAAGAGAAATGTTCAGTTCCACAATAATAGTAGTAGACTTCAGCACATCACTCAATAGTGGGCAGAACATCTAGAAAGAAACACAGCAAAAATACGGAAGATCTAAAGGCCATGATCATCCAACTTTACCTCATAGACATACATAGAACACTCTACCAAGCACCAGCAAAGTGTGCATTTTTTCCAATGCACATGAAACATTCTCCAAAATAGGCCACATTTTAGGCACAAAACAACCCTCAATAAAATCCAAACCATTAAAATAATACAAAACATTCTAATCACAACACCATAAAAGTAGAAATCAACAAGAAAAGAGCAAGGGAAAAAAATCAAATACATGAAGATTGAATAACATCTGCCTTAAAAACCACTGGGTAATAGAAGAAATCTAAGAGGGAATCAAAAAATTCCTAGAATCAAATGAGAATGTAAACATATCATATCGAAGCCTTTGAGACACAGCAAAGGCAGTGTTCAGAGGTCAATTTATAGCAATAAATGTACACATCAGAATAGAAGAACACACAAAAATAAAAATGTTAGCTCTATGACTTGAACAAATAGAAAGAGAACAGCAAAAAGAGGCCAGAGGCAACAGAAAAAAGGAAGTAATAAAGATTACAGCAGAAATAAATGAAATATCAGAAAAAAAAAAAAAAAAGAGAGAGAAAGAAAGAATCAACAAGACCAAAACCTCGTTCTTTGAAAAGGTCAAAAACTCTGGCAAAGCATTGGACAAGCTGACAAAAGAAAAACAGGAGAGGAAGAGGAAACAAATGACACAAATAAGATGAGAAAAGAGACATTACAATAGACCTATCTAAAACAAAAAACATCACAATAGAATACTATGAAACATTGTACTCCCGCAAATTTGAGAAACTAGAGGAAATGGGCAGATTTCTACAAGCACACTACCTACCTAAACTCAGAAAAACTGATACAGAAAATCGGAAAAATGCATAACAAGAGAAGAGATTGAATGCGGTAAAAAATAAAAACTCCCAACAAAAAAACCCTGGCCTCAACTGCTTCACTGGAGAATTCTACCAAACATTCATTCAGAGAAGAGCTCACACCAGTACTATTCAAATTATTTCAAAGCATAGAAATGAAGGAAATCTCCCAAATTCATTCTATAAAGCCAGTATAACCCTGATACTAAAGCCAGGAAAATATACAAACTTAAAAAATGAAAATACAGACCAATATCTCTCATGAACATAAAAGCAAAAATGCACGGCAAAATTCTAGCCAAAAGTATTCAGCATCACTTTAAAAAGGTAATACACCACTACCACGTGAGAGTCATACCAGGTATGCAAGGATGGTTCAACATTAGAAAATCAATCAACGTAATCCATTGTATAAATAGAACAAAAGAAAAAATCACATGATAACACAGTTGACATTTGATAAAGCCCAACACTTATTCCTGATAAAAAACTCCCAATAAAATAGGAATAGTAGAGAAATTCCTCAACATAATAAAGGGCATCTATGCAAAACCAAAAGCCAACATCATTCTCAATGGAGAGAGGCTGAAAGCATTCTCCTTGAGAACATGAACAAGACAAGGAGGCTTTTTATCACTACTCGTATTTAACATAGTACTGGAAGTCCTAGCTAGAGCAGTAAGAGAAGAAAAAGAAATAATGGCATCCAAATCAAAATGAATTGGTAAAACTCTCTCTATTTGCAAATGATATGATCCTACACATAGACAGCACCAAATATTCCATAACGAAACTACTGGAATAAGAAAATCTAAACAATATACTTTAAGGATACATACAGACATAATTAAACTATTTTTAACTATGATTAAAAAATTAGGATTGGGATTAATTCTGAGAAGATGTGGAAAAATGGCATCAGAGAAGTACGATCAGGTAGTTTCAGTGATATTGATAATCTAGGTAAAAGACTACAAGGTTTATAAATAATTGCATATGTTGCTGGGTATACGTGAAAAATTACACACTAAAATTTAAAAATAAGAAAAGTTCTAAAGTCTATGTTTTAGTTGGAAAAGTAAACTCTTGTTAAACATAGATAATGTTCCATACTACACTGAGAAAATTCTTTCTGCTTTCTGATTTTGGGATGTTCCTGGATGGGCGGTAGGCTGAAAAAAACTTCTTTTTTTTTTTTTTTTTTACATAAAATTGAAAAAACAAAATTTTCTTTTTACCAAACAAATCATTACTAAGTCTCTACATAAAAAAAAGCCTTTCAGTTTAATACAACTTTTAGGGAAAGTGCTGCTTATGCAAAACAACACATTTCTTTCCATATCTTCAATTTCATGGACATAAAATCAGAAGCTCTATCTAATCTTTTAAGAATTACAAAAAATACACGTAATAACTAATGAGGAAAAATGTAAATATGTTTATAACTCAGATTAATATTATTTTCAAATCTAAAGTGAAAGAGTACTATCTGTCCTCTAATCAAGAACTCATGAGTTTTCTTCATCAACCACATCCCATCTATCAAACTTGCTCACTGATGGTGTCTCAAACCAAACACAACATCATGTCCCACTAAAATACGCAGAATTGCAAATGCACAGACATTGAACAGAGGAACAGAAGTAATCTTAAGCACAAAATGCATAGTGGAGCTTCAAAGTAGCTGTTGTGCTAATAAATAACGAACAGTAAAATTTTAAAACCATACTTTTGCCCTCAGAAATTTGTTCTAAGTATTGGTCAAGTTGTTTTCTCATTAATTTGAATGACACAAAATTTTCCAAAGTAATTTGTTTTTTCTCTTTTTAAAAGAAAGTCCTGTTTTGGTATGTACTCAGAAAAACAAAATTACCATGTGAGCTTAGTTTTATTTTCATTTATTTATTTTCTAATTTTTATTGTGCTTTAAGCGAAATTTCACAAATCAAGTCAGACTCTCACACAAAAAACTTATATACACCTTGCTACATACTCCCAATTACTCTCCCCCGAGACAGCCCGCTCCCTCCCTCTACTTTCTCTTTTTGTGTCCATTTTGCCAGCTTCTAACCCCCTCTACCATCTCATCTCCCCTCCAGGCAGGAGATGCTAACGTAGTCTCAAGTGTCCACCTGATCCAAGAAGCTCACTCCTCACCAGCATCCCTCTCCAACCCATTGTCCAGTCCAATCCATGTCTGAAGAGTTGGCTTCGGGAATGGTTCCTGTCATGGGCCAACAGAAGGTCTGGGGACCATGACCACCGGGGTCCTTCTAGTCTCAGTCAGACCATTAAGTCTGGATTTTTTATGAGAATTTGGGTCTGCATCCCACTGCTCTCCTGCTCCCTCAGGGGTTCTCTGTTGTATTCCCTGTCAGGGCAGTCATTGGTTATAGCTGGGCACCTTCTAGTTCTTCTGGTCTCAGGATGATGTAGTCTCTGGTTCATGTGGCCCTTTCTGTCTCCTGGGCTCGTAATTACCTTGTGTCTTTGGTGTTCTTCATTCTCCTTTGATCCAGGTGGATTGAGACTCATCGATGCATCTGAGATGGCCACTTGCTAGCATTTAAGACCCAAACACCAGTCTTCAAAGTGGGAAGCAGGATGTTTTCTTAATAGATTTTATTACGCCAATTCACTTAGATGTCCCCTGAAACCATGGTCCCCAGACCCCTGCCCTTGCTATGCAGGCCTTCGAAGCATTCAGTTTATTCAGGAAACTTCTTCGCATTTGGTTTAATCCAGTTGTGCTGACCTTGCCTGTATTGTGTGTTGTCTTTCCTGTCACCTAAAGTAGTTCCTATCTACTATCTACTTAGTGAATACCCCTCTCCCACCTTCCCTCCTACCCACCTCTCGTAACCGCAAAAGAATGTTTTCTTCTCAGTTTAAATTATTTCTCAAGTTCTGATAATAGTGGTCTTATACAATATTTGTCCTTTTGCAACTGATTCATTTCACTCTGCATAATGCCTTCCAGGTTCCTCCGTGTTATGAAATGTTTCGCAGATTCTTCACTGTTCTTTATTGATGCGTAGTATTCCATTGTGTGAATATACCATAATTTTTTACCCATCATCCGTTGATGGGCACCTTGGTTGCTTCCATGTTTTTGCTATTGTAACCAGTGCTGCAATAAACATGGGTGTGCATATATCTGTTCGTGTAAAGGCTCTTATTTCTCTACAATATATTCCGAGGAGTGGGATTGCTAGGTCATATGGTAGTTCTATTTCTAGCTTTTTAAGGAAGTGCCAAATCAATTTCCAAAGTGGTTGTACCATTTTACATTCCCACCAGCAGTGTATAAGTGATCCAATCTCTCCACAGCCTCCCCAACATTTATTGTTTTGTGTTTTTTGGATTAATGCCAGCCATATTGGAGTAAGATGAAATATCATTGTAGTTTTGATTTGCATTTCTCTAACAGCTAATGACCATGAGCATTTCCTCATGTATCTGTTAGCTACCTGAATGTCTTTAGAGAAGTGTCTGTTCATATCATTTGCCCATTTTTTAATTGGGTTATTTTTCTTTTTGTAGTTGATTTTTTGCAGTAATCATGTAGATTTTAGAGATCAGGTGCTGATGGGAAATGTCATAGCTAAAAACTTTTTCCCGGTCTGTAGGTAGTCTTTTTGCTCTTTTGGTGAAGTCTTTGGATGAGCATAAAAAAAAAAACCACCCAGTGCCCTTGAGTTGGATGAGCATAGGTGTTTGAATTTCAGGAGCTCTTCCTCTGCATTCTTAACAATGTTTTGTATACTGTTTATGCCTTGTATTAGGGCTCCTAAGGTCGAGCAGCTAAAGCAAAAGGAAGAAATGATGAAGTAAAAAACTGAACAGAAGATTTCAAAGGACAGCTCCAGAAGACAATGTAAAGTATTATAATGACTTGTGCAAAGAGCTGGAGATGGAAAATCAAAAGAGAAGAACAAGCTTGG
Organism: Loxodonta africana; assembly: GCF_030014295.1. Classification (NCBI taxonomy): domain Eukaryota; kingdom Metazoa; phylum Chordata; class Mammalia; order Proboscidea; family Elephantidae; genus Loxodonta; species Loxodonta africana. Next base: position 2,340,018 of record NC_087363.1, read on the forward strand.
TTTTTCTCAAGCTGAAAGAACTGAAGTAAAAATTCAAGCCTCAAGTTGCAATACTGAAGGATTCCATGGGGAAAATATTAAACGGTGCAGGAAGCATCAAAAGAAGATGGAAGCAATACACAGAGTCATTATACCAAAATGAATTAGTTGATATTCAACCATCTCAAAAGGTGGCATATGATCAGGAACTGATGGTACTGAAGGAAGAAGTCTAAGTTGCTCTGAAGGCATTGGGGAAAAGCAATGTTCCAGGAATTGATGGAATATCAATTGAGATGTTTCAACAAACAGATGCAGCGCTGGAGGTGCTCACTCTTCTATGCCAAGAAATATGGAAGACAGCTTCCTGGCCAACTGACTGGGAGAGATACATATTTATGCCTATTCCCAAGAAAGCTGATCCAATCAAATGTGGAAATTATAGAACAATATCATTAATATCACAAGCAAGTAAAATTTTGCTGAAGATCATTCAAAAACGGAGGCAGCAGTATATCCACAGGGAACTGCCAGAAATTCAGGCCAGTTTCAGAAGAGGACGTGGAACCAGAAATATCATTGCCGATGTCAGATGGATCCTGGTTGAAAGCAGAGAATACCAGAAGGATGTTTACCTGTGTTTTATTGCCTATGCAAAGGCATTCGAGTGTATGGATCATAACAAACTATGGATAACGCTGAGAAGAATGGGAATTCTAGAACGCTTAATTGTGCTCATGAGGAACTTTTACATAGATCAAGAGGGGGTTGTTCGGACAGAACAAGGGGATACTGATTGGTTAAGAGTCAGGAGAGGTGAGCATCAGGGTTGTATTCTTTCACCATATCTATTCAATCTATACGCTGAGGAAATAATCCGAGAGGCTGGACTATATAAAGAAAAACGGGCCTCTGGATTGGAGGAAGACTCATTAACAACCTGCGCTATGCAGATGACACAACCTTGTTTGCTGAAAGTGAAGAGGATTTGAAGCACTTACTAATGAAGATCAAAGACCACAGCCTTCAGTTTGGATTGCTGAATCGCATGGTAGTTCTATTTCCAGCTGTTTAAGGAAGCACCAAATCTATTTCCAAAGTGGTTGTACCATTTTAAAATTCCCACCAGCAGTGTATAAGTGTTCCAATCTCTCCACAGCCCTCCCCAACTTTTATTATTTTGTGTTTTTTGGATTAATGCCAGCCTTGTTGGAGTGAGATGAAATATCATTGTAGTTTTGATCTGCATTTCTCTAATGGCTAATGATCGCGGACATTTCCTCACATATCTCTTAGCTACCTGAATGTCTTCTTTATGAAGTGTCTATTCATATCTTTTGCTCATTTTTTAATTGGGTTATTTGTCTTTTTCCAGTTGAGTTTTTGCAGTATCATGTAGATTTTAGAGATCAGGCACTCATCAGAAATGTCATAGCTAAAAACATTTTCCCAGTCTGTAGATAGTCTTTTTACTCTTTTGGCGAAGTCTTTGGATGAGCATTTGTTGTTGCTGTTAGGTGGTGTTGAGTTGGTTTTGACTCATAGCGACCCTATGCACAACAGAATGAAACACTGCCGGTCCTTAGCCATCCTTACAATCGTTGTTCTGCTTGAGCTCATTGTTGCAGCCACTGTGTCAATACACCTTGTTGAGGGTCTTCCTCTTTTCCACTGACCCTGTACTCTGCCAAGCATGATGTCCTTCTCCAGGGACTGATCCCTCCTGACAACATGTCCAAAGTACATAAGACGCAGTTTTGCCATCCTTGCCTCTAAGGAGCACTTCTTCTAAGACATATTTTTTCGTTCTTTTGGCAGTCCATGGTATATTCAATATTCTTCGCCAACACCACAATTCAAAAGCATCAACTTATTCACTGTCCAGCTTTCACATGCATATGATGTGGTCGAAAATACCATGGCTTGGGTCAGGGGCACCTTAGTCTTCAGGGTGACATCTTTGCTCTTCAACACTTTGAAGAGTTCATTTGCAGCAGATTTCCCCAATGCAATGCGTCTTTTGATTTCTTGACTGCTGCTTCCATGACTGTTGATTGTGGATCCAAGTAAAATGAATTCATTGTCAACTTCAATCTTTTCTCCATTCATCATGATGTTGCTCATTGGTCCAGTTGTGAGGATTTTGGTTTTCTTTATGTTGGGGTGTAATCCATACTGAAGGCTGTGTTCTTTGATCTTCATTAGTAAGTGCTTCAGATCATCTTCACTTTCAGCAAGCAAGGTTGTGTCCATCTGCATAACACAGGTTGTTAATGAGTCTTCCTCCAATCCTGATGCCCCATTCTTCATATAACCCAGCTTCTCAGGTTATCTGCTCAGCATACAGATTAAATACGTATGGTGAAAGAATACAGTGCTGACGCACACTTTCAGTTGGGCCTGTTGTAATATTGCCCATCTCACTTCTTTTTCAGGTTATTTGCTTCCTCTCCTGTTTTTCTTTTGTCAGTTTCTGCCAAGTAGTCCAAGCTTATTCTTTTTGGCTCTCCTTTGTAAGTGACTTTTTGTTTATCCCTCCCTGCTCTTATAATTGGAAACCCTGGTGGCATAGTGGTTAAGTGCTACGGCCGCTAACCAGAGGGTCAGCAGTTCGAATCCGCCAGGCACCCCTTGGAAACTCTATGGGGCAGTTCTACTCTGTCCTATAGGGTCTCTATGAGTCAGAATCGACTCGACGGCACTGGGTTTTTTTGGGTTATAATTCTCTCTTTATCTTTGGTTTCGGCAAGTTTGATTATAATATGTCTTGGTGACTTTCTTTATGTGGAGTTCGATGAGCATCTTGGATAGATATCGTCTCGTCTTTCACAATATTAGGGAAGTTTTCTGCCAACAAATCTTCAACAATTTTCTCTGTATTTTCTGTTATCCCTCCCTGTTCTGGTACTCCAATCACTAGTAGGTTATCTCTCTTGATAGAGCCCCACATGATTCTTAAGGTTTCTTCATTTTTTTAAAGTTCTTTTATTTGATTTTTCTTTAAATATATCAGTGCCAAGTGATTTATCTTCAAGTTCAGAAATTCTAGGTTCTACTTCCTCAGTTCTGCTCCTCTGATTTTCTATTGAGTTGTCTAATTCTGTAATTTTATTTTTAATCTTCTGAATTTCTGATTGCTGTTTGTCTATGGATTTTTCCAGCTTATTATACTTTTCATTATGTTCCTGAATAATCTTTCTAATTTCTTCACTTGCTTTATCTGTGTGTTCCTTGACTTGTTCTGCATGTTGCCTCATTTCCTTCCTGATGTCTTGAAGGGTTCTGTATATTAAACTTTTGTATTCTGCATCTGGTAATTCCAGGAATGCACTTTCATCTAGAAGATCCGTGAATTCTTTGTTTTGAGAGCCTGTTGAAGTGATCATGGTCTGTTTCTTTATGTGACTTGATATTGACTATTGTCTCGAAGCCATCTGTAAGTTATTGTGTTAGTTTGTGCTTGCTGACTGTGTCATAGCTGCTTGCTCTGTTTTGTTTTGGTATACCCCTATGGGTTGTTTAGGTGAGCTAGCTTGATTATTTTCACCTTTGGAGCTCTGGTGTCCTGTCCGCAGCTGGCTAGATTTGTTATGAGGTATGTCAGTCTAGGAGTCCATTCAGTTTTCTTGTATGAATTCAGCTCAGGTTTCCAGGTAGCTGATCATCAAGTGTGTGGTACAGACTCTGTCCTACAGTCTTAGAGGGGCAGGGGTAATAGGCGTACATACCGGTATCTGATTGCAGCAGGGGGTCACGCTTTGAACAAAGCAGGGGGCTGAGAACCGACACTTAAGTGTCTCTAGGGGAACGCTTCTCTGTTCCCTAGAGCGTGCTCCTGGGTGGGTTCTGCAGAGGGAGAATGGGCACCCAAAGTTTTTGGTTGTAAGGACTAGGAGGTGCCAGTTATCTTTGGACCCCTGTCACGGGTGGCTAGGTGACTTGAGTGGAGCTACCAGTCCTTAGGTCCCTGATGTGGGTAGGTGAGGACCTTGTTTAATAGGCAAAGCAATGTCAAACATCAAACACCCACCTCTTCACCACACACCTGAAATAGTTGAAGTTTACCAACAAGGGCCTATTCTGCCAAAGTAGGCCCACACAGGTCCATGCAGAAGGGAAAGGTGCTCAAGGTCCAAGGACGGTTTATGCCTGGACAGGAGCCACTTCTGTCCTGAGCTCCCCTGGTTAATGGAGCTAGCAAATTATCTTCCCCCCGCCCATTGCAAATTTTTTCCTTCCCCAAGGCCAGGAGGTTGGCTTTAGGTGCTCACCAGGGTCTATCTCAGGCCTAGGGATACAGCCGCTGAAGCCGGCTTGAGGGTGGGGGGGCGTGGCAAAATATACACAAGTACTTAGCTTTTGCCGAGAGCCCCGTTCTCCTCAGGTTCCAGAGCCATGAGTGGGCTGTGTGGCTGGCTGCTTCTCTCTGAGGAAACTGCGGCCAAATGCTAGGAACAGCCTGCCTCCACCGCCGGGGCAGCTCCGGGAATGGTGCCTGAAGGCTCACCGCGATTCAGGTCTGGTAACTCCTCTTCACTTCTGAACAGTCTCTTCCTTCCCCTGCTCTTGAGTTCATTGTCTAAGCTTGCCTTTGATGCTCAGGGCTCCCAGCTTGTCACAAATATACTCGTTTCACTTGTTTTTTTCCGGGTCTTTGTTGTAAAGAGAGCTCGACAGAAGCGTCTGTCTATTCCGCCATCTTGACACCACCTCCAAGCTTATTCTTATTGGCTCTTCTTTGAAAGGTGACTTTTTGTCTATCCCTAGCTGCCCTTATAATTCTCTCCTTATCTTTGGTTTTGGCAAGTTTGATTATAATATGTCTTGGTGACATTCTCTTAAGATCTACCTTATGTGAAGTTCGATGAGCATCTTGGATAGATATCGTCTCATCTTTCACGATATAAGGGAGGTTTTCTGCCAAAGAATCTTCAACAATTCTCTCTGTATTTTCTGTTATGCCTCCCCTGTTCTGGTACTCCAATCACTTGTAGGTTATTTCTCTCGATAGAGTCCCACATGATTCTTAAGGTTCCTTCATTTTTTTAGTTCTTTTGTCTAGTTTTTCTTCAAATATATTAATGCCAATTTATTTATTTTCGAGTTCAGAAATTCTGGCTTCTACTTGCTGAGTTCTGCTCCTCTGACTTTCTATTGAGTTGTCTAATTCTGTAATTTTATTGTTAATCTTCTGAATTTCTGATTGGTGTCTGTCCATGGATTTTTCCAGTTTATTAAATTTTTCATTATGTTCCTGAATAATCCCTCTTATTTCTTCAATTGCATTATCTGTGTGTTCCTTGGCTTGCTCTGTGTATTTCCTCAATTCCTTACTGATGTCTTGAAGGGTTCTGTACATTAAGGTTTTCTTTTCTGTCTCTGGTAATTCCAGGAATACACTTTCATCTAGAAGATCCCTGGATTCTTTGCTTTGAGAGCTTGTTGAGGTGATCATGGTCTGTTTCTTTATGTGACTCGATATTGACTGCTGTCTTCGAGCCATCTATAAGTATTAGTTTATTAGTTTATTTATTGTATTAGTTTATGCTTGCTTACTGTGTCATAGGTTCTTGCTTTGTTTTGTTTTGATATACCCAAATGGGTTACTTGAGTGAGCTAGCTTGATTATTTTTGCCTTTGGAGTTCTGATGTCCTGAGCCCAGATGGCTAGAGCTGTTATGAGGTGTATCAGTCTAGGAACGTATTCACTTTTCTTGTATGAATTCAGCTCAGGTTTCCAGGTAGCTGACCATCAAGTGTGTGGTACAGGCTCTGTCCTACAGCCTTAGAGGGGCAGGGTGATTAGTGTATGTACCAGAATCTGATTGCAGGAGGGGGTCACACTCTGAACAAGGTAGAGAGCTGAGAACCAACCCACGAGTGCTTCTGACGAAAGTGCGTCCCTATTCCCTAGAGCGTGAAGTGGGTGGACTCTACAGATGGAATGTGGGCACCCAAAGTTTTTGGTTGTAAGGACTGGGAGGTACCAGTTATCCTTGGACCCCTGTCACGGGTGGCTGGGTGACCTGAGTGGAGCTACGAGTCCTTAGGTCCCTGATGTGGGTAGGTGAAGACCTTGTTTAATAGGCAGTTCATTTTCTAAGCTTGTCTTTGAAGCTCAGGGCTCCCAGCTTGTCACAAATATACTTGTTTCACTTTCTTTTTCTGGTCTTCGTTGTAAAAAGGGCTCGCTGGAAGTGCCTGTCTATTCTGCCATCTTGGCTCAGCCTCCTATTTTTATTTATAACATTAAAAATATATATGCCCTTTATCTAGCCTCCAGAATAACTCTATTAGTTTAATTCTAACCTCAAAGAGTAATTTATTCTACATTTTGGATATCTTTACATTAATACAGTGAAGTATTCATGGAGAATCCATTGAATTGACTTAATCGTTCATTGTGATCATTTATTGCCTATTTCTTGCTTTAGAATTAGCAATGATATTTTCAGTATGGGTACACATTTTTACTCTACCTGTAGTTAACCTTTTACTTAAGATTTTTTCCATAGCATTTTTCATCTCAGAATTTCTCAAGGTGTATATCAGAGGATTCAACATGGGAGTGATAACTGTATACAGCACAGTCATGAATTTGTCAATGGGAAAGTTGGAAACAGGTCTAACATACAAGAAAATACAGGGGACAAAAAGAGGACAACTACTGTGATGTGGGAGCTGCAGGTAGACAGGGCTTTGTGCCTCCCTTCCTGACTGTAAGTCTTCAGGGAGCTTAGGATGACCCCATAGGAGATTAGTAGAAGGATAAAAATTACCATACAGATGGCTCCATCATTGGCAACAACAGTGAGTCCTATAAAATAGGTGTCGGTGCAAGCAAGTTCCAATAATGGGTACATGTCACAGCAGAAGTGATCAATGACATTGGGGCCACAGAAGGGGAGGCTGTACACAAAGAGAAGTTGAACCAAAGAGTGTAAAAATCCTCCAACGCAGACCACCACCAGCAACAGAATGCAAACCTGTCGATTCATGATGGTCAAGTAATGCAGTGGCTTACAGATGGCCACATAGCGGTCATAGGCCATTGCCACCAGAAGAAAGACCTCAGTACCACCAAATAAGTGTCCTATGAAGAGCTGGCCCATGCAAGCTGGGAAGGAAATAGTCTTTTTATCCTAAAGTAAGTCTACAATCATTTTGGGAGAAATGTCAGCGGAATAAACAGCATCCATTAGTGACAAACAGGCAAGGAAGAAGTACATGGGGGAGTCCAGGGAGGGGCTAACAATAATGATCATGACAATGAGCACATTTCCCACCATCATCACAATGTAAATGAGCAAAAACATGACAAATAATGCTTTTTGGCCCTCAGGATCCTGAGTGAGTCCCAGGAGGACAAATTCTGTTACATTGTTACTGTGTCCCATTTATTCTTCTGCAAGACCTGTTTCAGAGATGGGAGCTCAAGAGAACAAGCCTGTAATGAAATCATGAACATCACTATGAATATGTCCATTAGGTCATGGAGCACTTCAGTGTTAATCTTCTACAGTGGCTTATACATAATAAACGTTTAAGAATGTCTACTGAGGTTCTCTTCCAAAGATCCTAATATGTCTTCCTTTAACAATTCTACTTCTTTTCAGAAGACTGCATTGCGCCTACGAATAACAAGTTCTATCTCTAAATCTTAGTGGACCTTCTGTAGAGAAGATCAGTCAGAGGCCTAACAGACTTTCATTCATTTAATATTCCTTTTTTAAACATGACCGTGCTTGGTACAGAGGTTAGCAATGACAAAGAGGGAAAGGGTTTCTGCTCTCAAGAAACTTATTCTCTGGTGGCGAAGGTAAACTCTAAATTAATAAATTGAAATAGAATCAGTACTTAGAGTTGATAATATTTGTGATGAGTACCTTTACAGTGTAATCTATATAAAACAAAATAATAGCACCAAAAATAACCCCTCTTCAGGAATATGTCGTACATATTATGACATTCCAATATTAGAAGTGTGGGCCTTCCTGCCTCAAAGGTTGTTCAGTCTTTATGAATCTCTCACTAAATTTGAAGAGCCTGGACTTTGAAATGTATCAGATCACTATAAAATTATTTAGCACACTATTCCCTGTAGCAATTATTTGGGTATAGATTGCTCTTAAGCATCCATAATCTTTTCTATTTCCTCTTTGCTTATCCCACAACTCTTAACACATTTCTACACTCTACTGACATACAGTCAGCACTTTAAGTTGGTAGGATTTGTGGTGAGTACCCTTACAATACGATCCATATTTTAAGCAAAAATTTTTGAACTGAAGTTAACTGACACATAACAATTACCAACTAGTACCTTAGCAGCCACTATTTTCATACCAATTGGGGGTAAACTGGGCAGTGATGGGGGAGAAAATAGACACTGTAAAGAAAGGTAGAAGACAGTGGAATGGGGTTTTGTATATAATGCTTCTTAGGCAATGAGAGTGGTCAAATTTAAGAACATCACTGACAAGATTCCAAAAAGGAACATACTCAAAGGAAAAGCCCAAACAGTGTAAGAAAATATGAGCTTTAGTCATTTTCTAAATTTAGTCACAAGTCTGACTCAATTTACTCACTGGAAAATAAAGGGTTTAAACAAGATGATCTTAGAATCCTTCCTAGACCAACTGTCTTTGATAAATGATACTATCAGTGAAAGCCCATCTTATTTTATTCTGCTGGGTACTTCTATTTGTATATTTTTAATTAAACAACAATCTCCAAGCTCATTGATGTTACTTTAAAAATGCTAGCGAGTGTTGGAATTGGATCATTACTGTGGCCAAATATTGGGTAAGTTTTCCCACTGAGTGTGCACCTTTGTACAGCCCAGGGCTTCCTTGAGGAGAGAGCACAGCACAGTGAAGACTAATGTGCACTACAGAACAACACTGTCTGTATAGGAATTTCCCCTTCGCCAATTAATATCCCGGTGACCCTGAGCAACTTCATAAACCTCTTTGTGCCTCAGTTTCATAATTTGTGCATGGGGAAACCAATCGTATCTGTCTCCGAAGTTTTCGTGTGTGTGTTTTTACATGTAAAGGGCCTAGAGCACTCCCTGGATCCTGATGAAGAATCAAAAAATCATAGCTTTTTATTATTGTTCTTGAATGTTTCTCTATGGGCATTTGATCAGAACAAATCACCTGGATCTTTGTCACATTAGTAATAAGTGTATTACTTATAAAAAGAATATTATATACCTATAACTCACAGACACACAATTTTGGGCATAGAATAAAACTACATTTTAAGAATTCTCTATTTTGTTGCATATGTGTCATAATATCTACCTATCATGGTATGTATATTGATGACAGTTAAGCAGAAAAAAAGGAAAAACTTGTACCCATGCATCATATGGAGGCCTAAAGAGTAGAAAATGAAAGAAAAGAAGAATCAAATCAGGAAGCAGAGAAATTATATTTAAGAAATTAATATTCACAATAATACGGGTATTAATGTGTTAAGTGGGGATAGCATTCTTATGAAATCTTCAGAAAGATTTCTTCTCATGAAAGAATACTGGAAAGCCAACCTCTGAGGCTTCCTGAACTTACTCGGGAGGCTTCTTGGGAAACCACTACAAATAGACACAGAGCCCATCCTAGAAAATAAAGAGTAAAAAAAGAAAAGGAAATGAAAGCAAAAGAAGGGGAAAGGGGAGAATAGATGAAAAGATAAAAGAGGAGAAGAGAGAAGATGGAAGGAGAGGAGGGGAGAGAAGGAAAGAGAAAGAAAGGGAAGGAAAAGGAGAAAAAGAAAAGATATTTCAATGGAAAAAAAAAACATTGATTCCTCAGATTTCCGAGCACTTATGGTTAAAGACAAACCCAAGACAGAATAGTACATATGTAGATTCAAACACAATCTTTAGGACTACTTATTGTTGCAGAAAATCATTGAATTACTAAACCTCAAATGTAGACAAGCTGATCTCATTTATTTTGATTTGGTTGAGAGAAAAGAACATGTGCAGAAGAATTTTGAGCTTTCTTTTAGAAACCAGCTGTAATGAGCACTCTATATGTCTAAGTGATTCAAGAGTTCTATCATTTTTGAAGCTGTAGATTAATAAAGGCACAGCTGTTGAAGAATATAGTGGTAAAGATAGTTTATATCTAAATCTTTTTTAACTACTTATTTTCTGCAAGGTCTAGTGCCCTTAATCTTAGTAATAATCAATGCTGGATTTCACTGAAATAAATATTCTATTGGCCAGCTAAGTTATTTACATGAAAGAAAATCAGTATGTAAAGTATCCAGTATAGTCTAATTCCTCAAAGATTTGATACTATAAAAACTAAAAGAATTAATACACTTTCAACTTAAACCACTAATTTACACCTTTCTAGAAAAAAAAAAATCACTTAACTTCTTTTTATAAGAGCATGGCTTTTTACAAAGAGAGATGAAAATACCATAGTAACAAAAGTAACCTCTACAGTACATAACGATAACAGTTTTATGTCTCTCTAAGTGACAGTAGGCAAGGTACTTCCTGATTGCTAGTTTATTTTTGTATATATATAAATATGGTTGTCATAATTTTGTATATATACAAAAAGATATGTATGTAAAGTTGTCATAATTTTAAAATATTCACACTTAAAAGCACGTATCAAACTTCCAGACATAACAGGCATTTTTTCTTTACACCTTGACACAGTTTTAAACCCTCTAGTTTAAATACGGAGCCTTGGTGGTACAGTGGTGAAGAGCATGGCTCTTAACCAAAATGTTAGCAGTTTGAATCCACCAGCTGCTCCCTGGAAACCCAATGGGGCAGCTCTACTCTGTCTTGCAGGGTCCTTACGAGTTGGAATCTACTCGACTCGATGGTAATGGGTTTGGTTTTTCATTTAGTTCAAATACATATAAATTAATTATAAATCTTTATTAACATACCACATATCCTATGAACCAAGATGACAAACCTATTGGCTTACTTGTAATGCATAACATGCTTCTTTTGTTATCTGGCAAATGGACAGTAAATGTCTATCAGGATAAAATACTAAAGAAGAATAGACTGTGTATGGTCTAATTTATCTCTGTGTTTCTCTTGCTTAATTTTACAAATTCAAAATTAATATAAAGAAATGTATTTAAGAAATTAGGTATATTTCAATATATCATGTAAATTTTTAATGAGTGTCCTCTGTCAGATGTTTCAAAAACTCACCTCTTGGTTCTTGTTCTTGGTCCTGAAAATCTGGGCTTCTTTCATTGAGAGTAATTGTAGATACCTCATGCATTTATTTATCGGCAATCACAGAAAATATGGCAATGTGTGGATGATCAGTGGATCTAGAAATAGTTCCAAGTGGTTACACTTTTCATACTGCCACACAAGCTGCCCATCATATCATTTTTTTTGTTTTCAGATAACTGTAGAAGTGTATGGGGATGCCTAAAACATGAAAACATTTAAAAATAATAGTAAACAGTTGAACGTTCTCACCTGTTGGGAAAATGTGCTGGAAGAACAATGAAAATCCTATGTTTGCATGACTGTAAAAACTGGGCAAATTAATGGAAATCAACCTGGCCAAGACTGTTATTTAGTGACGCAAACCAAAAAAAGGAAAAATCACTCAATTTAGTTATTTCAAATTTTCTCTTTTTAATTAACTATCATGAAGCAAACAAAAATTACTTCTAGAATTTGGAGTAACAGTTATATCCCTAGTCATTAAATCTATACCTAACAAGGCAAAGGCTGTGATTTAACTTCCCAAAAAGACAATGACAGAGCTTTCTCACGAATAGAAGCAGAACTTTTCAGCAATTCAGTTGTTCAAAAAGCATATCCAAAGACAATTTCTTTCCTCATAAAAGAATGCCCCTATACCTCTCCAACCCCACTCCAGAAAATTGTGACCTTCCAAAAATTCCTACAAGCAATGAGAATATGTATCAACAGAAAATATAACAGGAGAACATCTACAGGATTAGATGCCAATTAAAGAGTGTCTCCTGCCTGGACAGGGATTTGAGTTTTCAGAAATCTCTTGGGTCATTCTATCAGTAAATAATTATTTCATTTATATGTGCAGACATAGTGTGTGGCTTTTTATATCATCACTGTTTTAAATGAAAGACAATGCAAGTTCATTATAAATTAGTTTGTTAGAATATTTGGAACAAATTCAAATGAAGTTACCTCTCCTGGACACTTTTCTTCCCTAGACAATCTCTAGAGGGAGAAGACAGGTCTTGTCAAGAAAAAGTAGCAGAAAACCAAGTAATGAGAAATGTCTGTAATGTGAAGAGAAAATATTGATATAAAGTGAATAATAAATTATGAGTTTTATATTAGTAAGTCTTTAGATAAAGTGAACGATATTTATCCCAAAATGAAGGGAGAACAAGCCCAAGATTCTCTTGCCTAACCATATTCCTAGCAGAGGAAGGCCTTACTCTGACTGTTAGAGGGTCTATAGCCAATAAATCCCTATGGCTCATAGACAGAGAACATTGGGACTAAGTAAGTTATTGAAATTTACCATCCAATTCTTGAAAAGACAGATAATCACAGTTCTTCAGTTCTGGACTGCAGTAGATGTTGATCTAAGCCTGAATCTAGATCAGCTGGAACCATAATGACCTATTTCTCAAACACCATCAGCAAATGCTTTCATGAATAGTCACAACATGAAGATTTAACTCCCAATCCAAGAAGATGCATCTTATCTTAATCACTTCTTTTTCAGTTGGACCAAGGCTCAACTTGACTAGGATTTCAAACCGGCACCTTAACTTTGAGTGAGCTAAAATTTTACTTGCATGTATGGACCCTTCAAACAAAATTGATACACTTTATCAACTAACCCTGAAGCTTGCTATAACCTTGATGTTTACAGTTATGATGACCAATTAATAAATATGTTTATACTTCAAAAAGGTTTTAGTTGAGTTTTCTTGTCATTTGCAACCAAAAGCATCCTAACTGAAACACCCTGATCTTAAATGTGTATATGAATTTAGGTTAGTTTTATGTTTGTGAGTATGTTTTTTGAGCAGTATCACTTGATTTTAATTTTTACAACATTAGAATCTGTCATATTATCAACAACAGTTCATTACTCTTTCAAAATTTAAATGCAATTTCCATATTGTTCTGCTTCCTAATGAACTTTTAGAATCGGAGTAAAGAGGTGAATATATATTTACATTTTTCTTCAAGGATTGACTTAGGATACTATCACAATTCTGTGAGATAAAATTTAGACATGCTAGTACTCAAAGTAAGTTAATTCATTGCAATCTTTGGGCAGTCCATAGTATGTTAAATATCCTTTGCTAATACCACGATTCAAATGTATCAATTCTTCTTTTGTCTTCTTTTTCTTTGTACGGCTTTTGCATTAGAGAGCCATAATCCTAGTGCTCAGATAACTTTGGAAATGTCTATTATATGAACATATGCAGATAGGGATACTGGCAGAAGCCGAATACTGCCACCCAGTGATGAACACTAAGACGTGGGATTCAAAAATTCCCTGATAGAGTGACAAGATGCACGTTATTTGTAGTGGAATTTCATTGGGCTTTCATAGAGACACAAGAAGATGACATCATGAGCACTCTTTTTATCATGGGTGATGTCAGAGGGTCATTCGCTAAAAGATTGAGCAGCATAACAAAATTCTTTAATAAAAACAAAATACTATGTACAGATGTATGGCAAAGAATGTGGCTCAGGGGAAGTCTATCATAGTCATAAGTAGAATTTTCAGAACAAAATGGAACCTCTGGCAAAGATTTCCATTTCTGTTGTTGCATGAAATGAATACAGCATTCATTTCCTGAAAGAAAAACCCTATGGGGCAATTCTACTCTGTTCTATAGGATCCCTATGAGTCAAAATCGGCAACGGGTTTTTTTGTTTGTTTGTTTGTTTAGGACCTTTTACAAGACCATGAAACACTATGAGCAAGAAGGAGATGGGATATTGAAAAATAACAAAGGCTTCATCAGATATTTTAAATAACCTTGGAGGATAAATAAATCACCTTTATGAAAATGTAACACCAAACAAAGCTGCTCTACTTCAGGAGATGATTTTCCGATTGGGGAAAGAAGCAAGATTGAGTCATTTTTCTGCCTATATGCCTTGTTCATTCACATTCTTTTTGCATGTTTAGCCAAACCTTAACATGCTAACCAATATAAGCAAAACTACATATTGAAAATATTTTGCAGATATAAAAATAAATATACAGGCTTCTAAGTAATTTGAGCCATCTTTGTATGGGGTATTTCATATTTCAAAATGTATTCTTCTGAAATCAGCAATGAACACTATTAATTGTGAAAAAAGGATTAGGTTTATTTTAAAAAGAGATATGAGAAAACCTTCCATCAACTAAAATAGATTTCTGGCATTAGCTGTAGCATAAGTCATCACATAGAACATAAATCTACAGACTCAAGAGAACTATACTACACCAAGAAAAGTGTGTATATTTTCTTAGGAAATGAAAATCTTAAAAATACATTTTCAACAAAATTAATCATTGGAGGTAACCTAATGAATATTTTGCATCATGCACAATCATGATGACATAAGGAAATATTTACCACAATTAAATAATTGTACACAGCTTCCCTGTAATAGACGGGATAGCAATGGAATTCAGTGTTTTGCTATGTTTTGTTTTCCTGGAAGGGACAGTTCTTTATTGAAAGTAGATGATGCATTTGCCTGTCCCCTAATTTTCTTTTTCTGGTAGAGAGCTTCTTCATGGAATTTTTCATTTCCACATTTCTCAGAGTATGGATAAAGAGATTCAACATAGGGGTGAAAACAATGCAAAACACAGCCAAGAATTTATCAATGGATAAGGTGGAAGGAGGTTTCACATACAGAAAAATACAAGGGACAAAGAAGATGACTACCACAGTGATGTGGGAGCCACACATGGATAAGGCTTTGCGCTTCCATCCCTGATTAAGGTTCTTCAGGGACTGAAGAATGACTCCATAGATGAGTGACATCATAAAAATGACCACACATACTGCCCCATCACTGGCGATCACGGTGAGACCAATGACATAGGTTTCAGTGCAGGCAGGTTTTAATAAAGGGTACATGTCACAACAGAAGTGGTCAGTGATGTTGGGACCACAGAAGGGAAGGTTGTAAACAAAGAGAAGGTGAGCTACAGCATGCACAAAACCTCCAACCCAAGTCACCAGCAGCAGCAGAACACGCAACCGTTGGTTCATGATCATCATATAACCCAGGGGTTGGCAGATAGCCACGCAGCGGTCATAGGCCATGACCACCAGAAGTAAAATCTCAGAACCACCAAATAAGTGTCCTATAAAAAGCTGGGTCAGGCAAGCTTAGAAAGTGATGGTTTTCTTCTCATAGAGTAAATCTATAATCCTATTTGGGGTAACTGTAGTAGAATAAACAGCATCCATAAATGGTCAGTAGCCAAGAAAGAAGTGCATACGGGTATCCAGTGTTGGGCTGACCACCACAGTCAAGACAATAAGTAGGTTGCCCACTATTGTCACAATGTAGATGAGCAAGAACACAACAAATAATATTTTCTGGCCTTGGAGACTCTGAGTGAGCCCCAAGAGGACAAACTCAGTCACACTGTTCTGTTGTTCCATATATTCTTCTATATGTCCTTATTTCAGACTTCAGGACAAATTTACCTGTAAATAAAATGGCAACTAGTGACTTTATGGAATCTCCATATAATTTATTTATTCATGCAACAAATAGGCATTATGATTTATCAGTTTCAGCCCTGTACACTATTTCAGGAATATAAGGCTGATTAAAATATGGTCCATAACCTCAGCAATCTTATCAAGTAATGAAAGACAAACAAGTGTTTTGAAACAAATGGGAAAAAAGCAGACTATGAAGTAATTAGGGTTACCACATGAACTCGAGACATCTGGTAGAAAAAAAAATTGTGTATATATAGTTAGTAGTATTTATAAAAATCAAATATAAATACAATAAAGTTTTAATATAAAAGTGAAGGAAGATTTACTTAATATTCACTTTCATGTCAGTAAATGAGATGTTTTTCTGCATTCTAGGAATGGCAGAATCTTTTTAACTAATAACTGAAATACCCAATGGACATATTTCACAATTTTGAAAATTGTTACTGACAAGGCACTACTGAGCAACAAAGAAATAAGCATAAAACTATGTATAATACTATTATAAAACAAAATAAAAATAATCATATAAGCATGAATAAAACATGGAAAGATACAATTTTTGTTTTAAACAGTTTACTTTTTTGCTGGTGCTGTGTGTGCAGGAGTAAAAAAGATGAGAGAAGAGATTCCAATGAAAAAAGAAAAAGAAAACATCACACAAACACACACGCATACACGAACTATAATCATAAATATCTTCAATGTTAACCAACCCTGATTTCTCTTAAAATAATCCTAGTAATGAGATTCAGTCACTTTTGAAATTCCTATTGACATTTGCTTCAATATCTGACATCATAATTCTGCTGGATCTGCTCTTCATAATACATGAATTTTCTGTTTCTTTTTTTTTTATGACCAAACCCTCTGTGTGTGCACTAGATCCCATCTCTTTATCACTCTTAAAATAGTCCTTCTGTAATAGTCCCCTCCATTTCCTACAGTAACAATTTTCCTCTCTATATTTATACAGTGTAGTATCTCCTTTGTTTACATAATTAACCCATGTACTCCACCTCTATTTCAAGCAAGCAACCCAATTCTCTGTTCTTCTTTATAAAAACTCCTTCTATTTGCTAAGTCTACTGATCAATTTCCATCCTCTTCTTACCCAACCTATGTCTGCTACAAATTGAAGTAATAACCTGCTTGCATAAGTGTCATCTTAGGTCCTTGAAAGTCACTCATTCAAGGCTTACAGATTTACGTTATGCTCTAATTATTAAATTACAGAGCAATTCCGTTGATCCTATATGAGATTTACAAATCTCTGTCTGTTAGAATAACCCCCAAATACCCTTGAAATTAGTTTCTAAGAATACTGATCTTAGAGGAGGTAAATGTACTCTAGATCTTTACACTGTGAAAATATTCAAAAGGGTATTACGGAATTAAGTCAACCTGCATATTTTTATCTATGACAAACGTTCTCTAACATGGCTCATTATCAAAATCACTAAGGAGAACTTTTAAAAGACTAAGACTTTCCAAATCACACTAAGAATGTACTCCTGCATAATATAAACCCTAGTGAAGACTCTTATGTGTAAAAACACTTCCTGGGTTATCTGCATAATAAAACAGTCATTCAGTCCAAGTTCTGGATTGTTGTTCCTTCTCCCTTGTCCTGAAAGATAACAGCCTCATATACTGATGCCATCTCTGTGAACACAGAGAATAAGACAGTACATGCACCATCACCTGAACTAAAAATGTTTCTCTGTGGCCAAACTTTCCATGCTTCAGGAAGTCTGTCTCAATCTTTCATAAAATGCTTACCTTTTAAATTACTGGGACTTCTAATAGAAATATCAAAATTGTCCCCTAACCAAAAGAAGTCTGAATCTTCAATATAAGCAAACAGAGCCAAAAACCCAAATGCTGGCATAATTTGTTCTAAAAATTCAAGTGTTAAATAAGTGGTATGACGCTAAAAAAATAAAAAGTAAATTTTGTGGGAGAGAGGACTGAGAATAGTTTAGAAAAATATTTTGCATTTTGTGGTTTAGAAGTAAAATAGCCCTTAAAACACTTTGATACTCAATCTGTTATACTGGTCTGAGTTCTTACAACATAGTTAAACTTTGATTTGCCTGAAGGATGGAGAATAATCTCATTTTGATATTTCATTATGCTTTTGGGTGCAACATTTTAATTCCTGAAAAAAAAACTGCCATGTAAATACTCACGTAGGCAGTCTATGTGGCAAGTTAAGAGATTTTGGGCATTTTATTTACATTTGAACTACAACAAATTTTGTCAACTCATTTAATTGATGCATCTAAAGGGTGATGCTTCCATCATTAAATTCATTGGAACCTTAATCATAATTCTGAGAGTAGGTTCTGCATCTCACAGATACTACGAGAATAATCACCCATGTAAAATAGGACTTACAGGACCAGGTCCTCAGGGGAGAAAAATCACAAAAGTATAACCTGAGGTCAAATTACCCAAAAGGAGGAGTCCAGATTGGGAAGAATTTAAATAAGTAAAAATTCTTTTTTTTAAATCATGACCTTCAAAATAGGCAAACATTTTGAATGTGTAATTTTAAGTTATACCTTTGCAGAGGACATCTGAACTCGCTCCCACTGGACAAGGAATATTGATTTCAGAACAAATCATTGAAAGTTTAATTCAAATATATATAAAGCAGGGTTCTCACCTGTTATGGATTGAGTTGTGTCCCTCACAAACATAAGTTGAAGCCCAAACACTTATGCTTGTGAATGTGACTCTCTTTGTAAATAGGGTCTATGAAGATGTTATCAATTAGATTAATATGAGATTGCACTGGAATAGGGTGGGTCACACTGGTGCTCTTATAAAAGAGAAGATACACAGAGACAAAGAGAGAGAGATGAAGGACGTCACGTGATGTTGCAGTAGAAACTCAGTAATTCCTGGTGCTATTAGGAGCTTGGAGAGAAGAGTAGAACAGATCTCCATCAAAGCCTCAGAAGGAATCAAAATAGCTGACACCCTGATGCTGAACCACCACCTCCAAAACTGAGACTAACTTTCTGTTGTTTAAAGTCATCTACTTTGCCGAATTTTGTTATGGCAGTCCTAGGAAAGTAATATATCACACTAGCAGTAAGAGTCTTGACTTTGTCACAGAGTCTCAGACAGGCAAATTGGTAAAATCTGTATTGAACGTGAAAAAGAAGAAGCATAAAAAAATTAAAAGAATAGCTTGAAATCTAGGAACTCCGAGTCTTATCACGCAGCCCTCTCTGAGGAAAACATTACCAACTGTTTCTTTTTACGAAAAGCTTCAAGGAACTCTGTTCCTGTGGGAGGAGGAAATTCCATCACTTGGAAATAGTCACAAAGAGGAAGAAAATTTGTAGAAATTGTAGAGTTCTGGTTACCTTCTTTATATTTTCTCCCCCCTTCACCTCAGTGTTAGACCTTATATTTCCAGGGAAATCAATAGTCCCAGATTAAAAAAAAAATTAAATTTACCAGCATTCTTTGAAAATCAAGGTAGCCTATAAGATACAAGTTAAAGTCATTAAGTGAGACGTGCAGGAAGTGAAATGATTCAACTGGAAGCCAAACTCCTTTTTACCCTTCCTCCTTGAAGCTTCCCTAGATCTCAGACAAGTTGTTCAGAGCTCCAACAGCCATCCTGTTACAACGAGCATACCACAAGAGTGGAAGTCAAGAGATTGGGAGGTGAGAGTCCTTCTACTCTATTCTTTTTCAAGATTGCTTAGGCAATTAAGAGCGCTTGGCAGTTCCATATATATTTGAAAATCGATGTTTTCATTTCTGTAAAGAAGGCTGTTGGAATTTTGGGAAGGGGACGTTTTCTGGAATTTATAAACTGCTTTAGATGGTCATCATCAGATGGTATTGACATCTTGACAATACTGAGTACTCCAATCCAGGAGCATGAAATATCCTTCCATTTATTTAAGTCATGTTTAATCAATTTTAGTACTCTTTTACACCTTTCTGTGTACAAGTCTTCTTAAAATTATTCCTAGGAATTATGTTATTTTAGATGATATTGAAAAAGGGAATTTTTTTCTTTAATTCCTCTTTACTATGTTCATTACTGATACAGAAAAACTCAACTTACATGCACGAGCACAAGAAAATTTTTCCCAGAGATAATCTTAAAGTTTTAAATCTTAAACCAAAACTATGCCCTGGAGTCTTCTTCGAACCACAGAATAGATCATTTTAATTATTAAATTACCTCTGCTTTGAGTGTTGTGCTCTTTTAAAGAATGATCTATGTGAGATCAAATTTAGAAATGGCAACTCAAAACATTGGATGGGAAACTTAAGCAGCAGTTAGTTTAAGATAATGGTAATAGAATAATGTGGAAATGGTAACTAGGAAGTAAGGTAGCACGATCTGAATAATGTAACTAATGTCACTGAAAGGTACATGTAGAAAAAATTAAAATGATGTATCTTTGGCTCAGTATACTTTCTCCAAAATAAAGAAACTTAAAAAAGTAAAATAACATGGAAGTCAAGCGTTAATAATTGCTGAGTAGAAGAATTCAGTGTCCATAAGCATTTGAAAATAAATTTAGTCGCCTACTCTGTATTTCATTTATAGAGAGAAAATTAAACTCTACCTTGTTAAGGTCACAGTTCTTTTAGATCTTTGTTCCTAGCAGCCCACAAACCATCTTAATTGCACTTGAGAATGTGTGCTGAAGGATTCTGTGGCATGTCCCAGTTCTCCTTCAGGCTACTCAGTTGTGACAGCAAAGAAAATTGCTACATACATCGATGGTTCCCTACTATATAATTTCCCTGTGTAAAAATCTCTATTGTCAAAAATCACACAGGTGTGTCTATTTAAAAGTCAAAACACTTAGCTCAAGTTTTTAAACATTTCATAAAATTTTATTAGCCAATATCCATAAAAGGTTGCTTAAATTGACAATTACCTGTATTTCATTCTGAAGAAATTAATATTTTTATATTGGAATATAATTATAGATATACATTCCATTTTGGAATTCATTTTAAGGAAATGATAAAAAAAATCACTGCAATTTATACTGCAAGAAGAATATGCATACAATTATCTCTGAACATTAAATTGGATTATAAAAGTCAACCCAAATTCCTATAATAATTCTAAAACTGGAAGTTATACTTTGTAGAAAAAAATTCTGGTAATGATCTTCTGACTCTAAAGCTTTATAATAACCAATAAAGATAAAAGTAAAGTGATAGTATGGCAATAGAGAAGAGAAAGGAAATGTGGGACTATTCTATTTATCACAAAGTCCTCGTAGAACATTCACCAAAATAGACAATATTCTAGCACAAACAAGTTGCAATACATTTCAGAGGACTTATATCATACAAAAATATGTGTAATAATAACATTCAACTAGAAAATTTGATTTAAAAAGTAACTATACACTCACCAATTATTTACAAATTAAAAACACAGTTCTTAATAAGCTATGGATTGAAGAAAAATTACAATGAAAATGAGAATATATGATGTACTGTAATATAATAAAAAATACTAAAATTTGTTGGATGCGGCTTAGCACTTATAGGAAAATATATAGCTTTAATTGCAAGTATTAGAAAACAGGAAAGGTTATAAAAAAATCAGCTAGCTACTATCTCAAGAAGCTAGAAAGGAAAGAGCAAAATAAACCTGGAAAATATTGTAGAATTGAAACAGTAAATTTAAAAGAAAATCATTAACATAGAAAAAAATTTAAACATAGAGAAAATACATAAAACTAAAACCCACTGCTGTCGAATCGATTCCGACTCATAGCGACCCTACAGGACAGAGTAGAACTGCCCCACAGAGTTTCCAAGGAGCACCCGGTGGATTTCAACTGCCGACCTCTTGGTTAGCAGCCGTAGCAATTAACCACTATGCCACCGTCAGATAAAATTAGGAGTTGGTTTTTGACAAGACTAATAAAATGAATGTGTCCAGCAAAATGAATTAAAAAAAAGAGGAAAAGCAAACTGTGAGATTTGATAGAGAAAAAAGTGCCATCACTGCAGATTCTTTTATTCTAAGAAGGTAATAAAATGGTATTATGCATAAATATACGCCAATAATTTTGCCAACTGAGAAGTGGAGGAAACCTTTGAAAAATATAACTTTCTGAATGCACAATTAAAAATCATAATAACATGATACCTGTTAAATGATACTTTAATTTCCCCCCCCCCGAAAAAAATCCATTCACATATACCTTTATCAATGAATTCTACTCAGCATTTCAGCAAAAAATCCTTTTGGGACAAAAGAAAATTAAAATACTTTCAAACTAATTTTCTACACACAGCATAACTCTTAAGCAAAGATAAAAAAAGGAGTTACAAGATTTTGCAAAAATTCAACATAGCCTCGAAATTTCTCAAATATTATTTAGCAATTCAAATACAGCCATGTATTTTTTAAAAAATCTAATATGGCAAAATAGGTTTTATTTTAAGAATATATGTTTGAAATAAATTAATGTAATTCAATTGACTACAGGAAGGACCATAGACTTTCGCTTGCCACTCTTTTGAAAAGTACTGTCTATTTTGGTTATCTTGCATTCTCTCCCATTGTATGTCGTGCATGGGGAAGAGAGAACATGACTCCAGTTCATGTATCTTTAAATACAGAAAAACAATAATATGGGGCTGTACGAAATGAACTGTACCCAACAATCCTCATCCATACCTGATATGGACTTAAAAATTAAGGTCCTTAACTTCAAGCTGATGCCCTGATGGGATAGATGTTGGTGACGAGGATGAGTGTACCTTGCCTGTGTGAGTACGTGTGTTATTGTGACCATACTTGAAGTGGTACTAATTGTACTTCTAAAGGTAGACACAACATCTTCTATCTCATGCTTTTCTGCATGTTATATTACCAACAACCCAAAGATATATTGTCAATTTCTTCACCCTTATCAATCTGGACAAGTCTATGGTTGGTTGAATAATAGAATATGACAGAATGTTGAGCCTTTTGGGGGTTAGCCCTTACCTAACCTGGCAACTTCTGCCTTCTCCCTCTGAAAGGCATGAGTAGCCATTTTAGGAGTCTAACAAGCTCGCTGGAGAAATCTTCTCTACGTAGGTCTACATGGAGAAGAAAAGGGTTCCACCAGAGCCCAGTCTTCAAGCTATTCTTGCAAGAGCACTATTCATATGAGCGAAGTTATATTATCCCCATTGTAAGTACAGCCATTAGTAGAATATCAAACACTGAACTAGCTCCATGCCATATGGAGCAAAATTGATCAGTCAAGTTCTGCCTAAATTTCTAACCCGACAAAAAATGTGAGATATATATATATATATATATAATATGGTTTTTTAAGCCACTAAGTTTTAGGGTAGTTGGTGATGCATCAATGCATAACTGGAACAGGAGAAATGAGTAAAGAGATTCTAAAATATATATTAAAATGAAAAGGTCCTGCAGCTACAATAATCTTGAAAATAAAAATGGTAGAACAACACTACATGATTTTAGGATTTAGTACAAAACAAATGTAATTAATACTCTGTTATGCTGTTGCACAATTAGACAAATAGTTGAACAAAATTGACCACAGAGTCTAGAAATAGAACCACACATACATGCTTGTGTATTTTCAACAAAGTTTCATTAAATTCAATAGGGAAGAGAAAGACTTTCAAGGAATGCATATTCGAACAACTGGATATCCATATTAAAAAAAGAATCACGTGAACCCAGCCTATATTACATCCTAGACAGATGCACCATGCCATCTCTCTGTAGAAATGACCCAAAAAAACTGAGGAAAACAGATGCAAACATGAATCCTGGAACTTCAACCATCAAAGGAAGGGATAAGGAATTAGGTCAAATGCTGTATGCAAGAAGATATTGACAGAAAACAGGGAACTAGGAGAGACATGAAGTGGAGGTCCCCAGTCAAATAATATGGAACTGTGTTGACATCTTAAAGCACACCAAACAATGACCCCAGACGGGGAAGACAGGAAGCAACTCCAAGGAGCTCACAACAGGTTACAGAACACTTCATAACCAGAAAAACGAGCTTTTTCACACCTCACCCTTCTGCCCCATGTGCTGCTTCCCCCCCTTTACCTGGGCCCCCTCCCAGCTGCCAAGGCTAGAGCATCCCTGACATTCAGGCAAACCTCCACCCCAGACTCCCATTGCACGTGCCTTCCCACCACTCGACCAACAGCCAAATGGTGGCAAGTGAGCCTGTACCACAACCCATCTGACACCCCATCCATCTGGTGAGAGGCTGTGAATGTTCCCACACTTCTGGACAACATCAGAAGGCAAATAGCACCCACCCAGACCACCTTTACCCACCTCACCAAATCAGTGTAGAAAGAAGTGGGCTCACCCTGCCTGCTGCTCCTCTGCCCACCAGACAAGGTGGTGAGAGCTATTGTGCCCACAACAAGCAAGCAGAAAGCAAGCCCAACCTACCCACTTTGACATCAAAACAAAAGAGAAAAAACAGGATGAAACAAACAAATATACAATCAATAAATTAAATAAGAACTTAATGTCTCAGAGAGAGCAGGACAAGATGGCTCCCGCAAGTAACCAAAATAAAGAATCAGATAAAGTTCCAGTAGAAGAAAAGCAGTGGAACCACATGATAATTCAAAATACTAGTACTTACAGCTTTCCAAGACATTAGGAAGGAGATTCAAAAAAAAAAAAAAGGAAAAAATACACAAAATCATGAAAAAAAAAAGATGAAACCAACGATAACATAGCCAAAAGAAGAGAAAACGCAGACAAGAATATAGAAGAATTCAGGAAAATAACAAAACATCACAATAAATAATTAGAAATCATGCAAAAAAGGCAACTAGAAATCAGAAAGATACAGAAATAGACAACTCAATAGAAGGTTCAGAAATAGACAACTCAATAGAAGTCTTTAGAAGCAAATTTGAAACAATAGAAGACAGAATCAGTGATATTGAAGACAAATATATGGACACCACTTTGAGGAAAAATTAGAGAAAACAATGAAGAAAAATTAAGAATTATGTGGGACACAATCAAGATAAAAAATGTAACATGATTGGATTTCCAGAGCAAGGGTAGAAAGTGGAAAACACAGAGAAGATTGTTGAAGATGTGCTGACAGAAAACTTCCAAAATAGCATGAAAGAAGAAAAACTAACCATCCAATAAGCTCAAAGAACCATAAAGGATGGACTCCAAAAGAAAGTCACCATGATATATTATAATTACACTTGCCAAAACCAAATACAAAGAAAGAATCCTGAAAGGAGCACTAGAAAAACAAAAAGTCACTTACAAAGAGGAAAAATAAGATTAAACTCTAATTACTTGAACAATCCAGGCAAGAAGGTGATGGGGTGACAGATATAAAACCTTGAATTAATAAAACTACCTACCAAGAGTAATATATCCTGCAAAACTCTCCAGTAAAATACCAAAATTAGTTCTTATCCAGGTGAAAAGAAATTCAGGGAATTCTAAAAAACCAAACCAAACTTACAAGAAATATTAAAGTGACACCTTTTGTTAGAGAACCAACATCAGACAACAACCAGAGTCTAGGACATAGGTCAGTATTAGCCAGATACCAACCTAGGTAAAGAACTCTCAATAATAAAACAAAGCTAAAGACTCTTTTTTTTTAAAGACTCAGAACGGAAAACAGAAACATCAATCAGTAAACGACAACAATGTCGAAACAATAAAAAGGAGAATAAATGAGGTACGTATAGAACATTTGGATGGAAACGATGTCAAGGCAATATCAAGTAATAAACAACTGATTCAGAGTTAGGAAGATAAGGGTTAATTTCAAGGAAACCGCAAAGAAAGTTAACAAACCTAACCATCCAAATAAAAAAAAGAAGAAACACATAAAGACTCGGTAAACACAAAATCTATAATAATGAAAGAAAAGAAAGGAAAATCCACAAACAAAAGGAACTCAGCACAGAAAAGTAGGAAGAACAAAAAAAAAACATAAGAAAAACACAGTATGACAGCAATAAACTCATACCCATCTATCAATAATTACACGGAATATAAATTGGTTAAATGCATCCATAAAGAGACAGAGGATGGCAGAACGAATTTTTAAAAAAAGATTCATCAGTGTACTGTCTACAAGAGACATATCATTAACAAAATGACATAAATATACTAAACATAAAAAGACAGAAAAAATACATCAAGCAAACAGTAACCAAAAAGGGTAGGAGTGCCAATATTACTCTCAGATAAAATAAACTTTAAGGCAAAGTCAATCATAAAGACAAGGGAGTACATTATATAATGATTGAAATGACAATCAAATATGTATACACTCAACAAACTCTAAGAGCAAGGAGAAGAGAAATACTTAGTTCCACAATAATAGTAGAAGACTTCAACACACCACTCTATAAAGGACAAAACATCTAGAAACAGCAAAAATACAGCTCTAAAGGCCATGACCTCATAGACATGTATAGAACACTCCACCAAACAGCAGCAAAGTGTGCATTTTTTCCAATGCACATGAAACATTCTCGAGAATAGGCCACATTTTAGGACAAAAAAGCCCTCGATAAAATCTAAAACATCAAAATAATAGAAAACATTCTCTGTAATCCCAACACCATAAAAGTAGACATCAACAAGAATAGCAAGGGAAAAAATCAAATACATGAAACCTGAATGACATCTTGCTTAAAAACCACTGGCTAATGGAAGAAATCAAACAGGGAATCAAAAAATTCCTAGAATCAAATGAGAATGTAAACATATCATACCGAACCATTTGAGAAACAGCAAAGGCAGTTTATAGCAATAAATGTACACATCAAAATAGAAAACACCAAAATCAAAATGTTAGCTGTACAACTCGAACAAATAGAAAGGGAATAGCAAAAAGAGGTCACAGTCAACAGAAGAAAAGAAATAGTATAGACCAGAAATAAATGAAATATCAGAAAAAAAAATAGAAAGAATCAACAAGACCAAAAGTTTGTTCTTTGAAACAATAAAAAAATTCAGCAAACCATTGGACAAGCTGACAAAAGAAAAACAGGAGAGGAAAGAAATAACCCAAAGAAGATGAGAAAAGAGACATTACAACAAACCTAACTAAAATAAAGAAGATCATAACAGAATACTATGAAAAATTGTACCCGAACAAATTTGAGAAACTAGAGGAAATGGATGAATTTCTAGAAACACACTACCTATCTAAATGAACAAAAACTGAGATAGAAAATCTGAAAAATGTGTAACAAGAGATAGAATGAGGTAAAAAAAAAAAAAAAAAAAAAATTCCACCAAATAAAAGCCCTGGCCTGGACAGTTTCACTGGAGAATTCTACCAAATATTCGAGAAGAGCTCACAACAGTACTATTTATTCAAACTATTTCAGAGCAAAGAAATGAAGGAAACCTCCCAAATTCATTCTATAAAACCAGTGAAACCCTGGTACCAAAGCCAGGAAAACACATACATTTAAAATATATAACAGTACAGACCAAATTTTATCTCTCAAGTACATAAAAGAAAAATGCTTAACAAAATTCTAGCCGATAGAACTCACCATCATATTAAAAAAGTAATACACTACTACCAAGTGGGATTCATACCAGGTATACAAGGATGGTTCAACATTGGAAAATCAATCAACATATTCCATCATACCAATAGGACTAAAGAAAAAAATCGCATGGTAACACAATTGACATTTGATAAAGCCCAACACTTACTCCTGATAAAAACTCTCAATAAAATAGGAAAGTAGAGAAATTCCTCAACATAATAAAGGGCATCTATACAAAACCAAAAGCCAACATCATTCTCAATGGAGAGAGGCTGAAAGCATTCCCCCTGAGGACACAAACAAGACATGGAGGCCCTTTATCACCACTCCTATTTAACCTAGTTCTTGAAGTCCTAGCTAGAGCAATAAGGCAAGAAAAAGAAATAATGGCATATAAATTGAAAATGAATTGGTAAAACTATCCCTATTCACAGATGATATGATCCTACACATAAACAACACCAAATATTCCATAAGGAAACTACTAGAATAAGAAAGTCTAGACGATATGCTTTATGGATACATACATAGTTAAACTATTTTTAACTATGATTAAAAAATTAGGAATGGGATTGCTTCTGAGAAGAGGTGGAAAATGGCATCAGAGAGGCCCAATCAGGTAGTTTCAACGATTTCGATAATATACTAGGTAAGAGGCTACAAGATTTATAAAGAATTGCATATGTTGTTGGATATAGATGAAAAATTATACACTAAAACTTAAAAATATAAGTTCCAAAATCTTTCTTTTAGTTAGAAAAGCAAACTCTTTTTAAGCATAGATAATGTTCCATATTACACTGAGAAAATTCTTTCTGCTTTCTGGTTTTGGGCAGTTTCTGGATGGGCTGTAGGCTGAGAAAAAAAAAAAATTTAATAAAATTGAAAAAAACAAAATTTTGTTTTTACCAAAACAGATCATCACTAAGTCTCTCTACATAAAAAATATTTAAGTTTAATACAACTTTTAGGAAACATGCTGCTGATGCAAAATAACACATTTCTTTCCATATCTTCAATTTCATGAAGATAAAATCAGCAGCTCTATCTAATGTTTTCAGAATCAGAAAAAATGCACATAATAACTAATGAGGAAAATATAAATATGTTTATAACTTAGATTAGTGTTATTTTTAAATACCAAGTGAAAGAGTAGTATCTGACCTCTAATCAAGACTTAGAAAGAGTTTTCTTCATCAACCCCATCCCATCTATCAAAATTGTTCACTGATGGTGTCTCAAAACAAACACAATATCATATCCCACTAAAATGTGCAGAATTGTAAATACATAGACATTGCCCAGAGGAACAGAAATAATCTTAAACACAAAATGCATAGTGGAGCTAAAAAAAGCTGTTGTGCTCATAGAATTATGAACCATAAAATTTTAAAAACACACCCTTGGCCTCAAAAATTTGTTCTAAGTATTGGCCAAATTGTTTTCTCATTAATTGGGATGATAGGAAATTTTCAAATGTAACCTGTTTTTTTTTTTTTTTGTCTTTTTAAAAGAAAAAAATTTTTTTCTAAGTTCTGCTTCAGTATATACTGAGAAAAATAAAATTATAATGTGAGCTTAGTTTTATTTTTATTTATAACAGGAAAAATACTTATGCCATGTATCCAGCCTCTAGAATGCCTCTATTAGTTTAACTGTAATGTCAAAAAATAATTTACTCTGCATTTTAGATGCCTTTGTATCAGTAAAGAGAAGTATTCGTAGAGAATCCATTGAATTGACTTAATCGTTCATTGTGATAATTTTTGTCTATTTCTTGCTTTAGAATTAGCAATGATATTTTCAGTGTGGATGCAAATTCTTATTCTACATGTGGTTAACTTTCTACTCCAGATTTTTTCCATAGCATTTTTCATCTCAGAATTTCTCAGGGTGTATATCAGAGGATTCAACATGGGAGTGATAACTGTATAAACCACAGTTATAGATTTGTCAATGGGAAAGTTGGAAACAGGTCTAACATACATGAAAATACAGGGAACAAAGAAGAGGACAACCACTGTGATGTGGGAGCTGCAGGTAGACAGGGCTTTGAGCCTCCCTTCCTGACTGTGAGTCTTCAGAGAGCGTAAGATGACTCCATACGAGATTAGTAGAAGGATAAAAATTGCCATACAGTTAGCTCCTCCATTGGCAACAACAGTGAGGCCTATAAAATAGGTGTCAGAGCAAGCAAGTTCCAATAATGGGTACATGTCGCAGATGAAGTGGTCAATAACGTTGGGACCACAGAAGGGGAGGCTGTACACAAAGAGAAGTTGAACCAAAGAGTGCAAAAAACCTCCAACCCAGGCCACCACTAGCAACAGAATGCAAACCTGTCGATTCATGATGGTCAAGTAATGCAGTGGCTTACAGATGGCCACATAGCGGTCAGAGGCCATTGCCACCAGAAGAAAGACCTCAGCACCGCCAAATAAGTGTTGTATAAAGAGTCGGCCCATGCAAGCTACAAAGGAAATAGTCTTTTTATCACAGAGTAAGTCTCCAATCATTTTGGGGGAAATAGTAGTGGAATAAACAGCATCCATGAATGCCAGATAGGCAAGGAAGAAGTACATGGGAGAGCCAAGGGATGGGCTGACAATAACAGTCATGACAATAAGTAGGTTGCCCACCATCGTCACAATGTAGATGAGCAAAAACATGATAAATAACACTTTTTGGCCCTCAGGATCCTGAGTGAGTCCCAGGAGGACAAATTCTGTTACATTGTTACTGTGTCCCATTTACTCTTCTACAAGACCTGTTTCAGAGATGAGAACTCAGGAGAACAAATCTGTAATGAAATCATGAAGACAATTATGAGTATGTCCATTAGGTCATGGAGTACTTCTTCACTATTAATCTACAGTGGCTTTTGCATAATAAACATTTAGAAATACCTACTGAGTTTCTCTTCCAAAGATCCTAATATGTCTTCTCTTAACAATTTTACTTCTTCTCAGATGACTGCTTTGAGCCTACAAATAAGAGATTCTATCTCTAAATCTTAGTTGGTCTTATATAGAGAAAATCAGTCAGAGGCCCAAGAGCCATTCATTCGTTTAACAATCCTTTAAAAAATGACAGTGCTTGGTACAGAAGTCAACAATGACAGAGAGGGAAAAGATTTCTGCCCTGAAGAAACTTACTATCTGGTGTTGAAAATAAACTCTAAACAAGTTGGTAATATTTGTGGTGAGTACCTTTACAATTGGGTCTATATAGCACCAAAAATAACCCCTCTTCAGGAATATCTCGCTAAATTTTACGATATTCCATTATTAGAAGTTCAGTCCTTTAGGCCTCAAATGTTTTTCGCTCTTTATGAATCTCTCATTAAATTTGAAGAGGCTGTACTTTGTAATGTATCAGATAACTACAAAATTATTTAGTATATTATTCTGTAGCAACTATTTGTACATAGATTGTCTCTTCTTGAGGATCCATAATGCCTTCCATTTTCTCATTGCTTATTCCACAACTAGTAACAATCTTCTATACTCTATTGACACACAGTCAGTACTTTGAGTTGGTAGTATTTGTGGTGAGCACTCTTACAATATGATCTATATTTTCAGCAAACATTTCTGAACTGAACTTAACTGACATACAGCAATTAACAACTAGTACATTAGGAACCAGTATTTTTCAAATCCATTGCAGGTGAGCTTGGTAACCATGGGAGAGAAAATAAACACTGTAAAGAGAGGTAGAGGACAACAGAAGAGGATTTTACATATAATATTCTTAGGCACTGAGAGAGGTAAGAACTAGAACTTCAATATCAAAATTCCAAAAAGGAACATACTCAAAGGAAAAATACAAACTCAGTATAAGAAGGTATGAGTTTTAGTTATTTTCTATATTTAGTCACAAATCTGTCTCAATTTACTCATTGGAAAGTAAAGGATTAAACCAGATGATCTTAGAATCCTTTCTAGACCAACTGTCTGTGATACTATCAGTGAAACCCCATCTTATTTTATTCTGCTGGATATTTCTATTTATGTATTTGTAACTAAACAACAATCTCCAAGCTCATCAATGTCACTTTAAAAATGCTAGCCAGTGTTGGAATTTGATTGTTATAGTGAACAAATAGTGGTTAAGGTTTCTCATTCACTGGGTACCTATTTAAGACTCAGGACATCCTTGGAGAGAGAGCATAGCACAGTAACAAATAATGTGTACTCTGGAGCAACCTGTTTGTGTTTGAATTCCACCTTCACTACTTACTATCTCTGTGACCTTGAGCAACTTAATAAACCTCTTTGTGTCTCAGTTTCATAATTTGTAAAATGGGGAAACCAATTGTACATATCTCGGAAGTTTTTATGTATGTGTTTTTACATGTATAGTGCCTAGATCACTGCCTGGACCCTGATAAAGAGTCAATAAACGATAGCTTTTTATTATTGTTCTTGAATGTTTCTCTATGGATATTTGATCAAAACAAATCATCTGGATCTTTTTCACATTAGGGAAAAGTATATTACTTATAAAAGAATATTATACACCTATAACTCACAGACACACATTTTTGGACATAGGATAAAACTGTACATTATAAGAATTATTTACTTTGTTGTATATGTGTCATAATATCTACCTGTCATGGTATGTGTATTGATGAAAGTTAAGCAGAAAAAAAGGAAAAAATTTTACCCATCCATCAGATGGAGGCCTAAAGAGTAGAAAATGGAAAAGAAGAATCAAACCAGGAAGCAGCAAAATTATATTTAAGATATTAATATACATAAGTAATAGAGATATTAATGTGTTAATTGGGGATAGCTTTCTAAGGAATCTCCAGAAAGATTTCTTCTAGTGAAAGAGTGCTGGAAGGCCAACCTCTGAGGCTTCCTGAGGTTACTCAGGAGACTTCTTGGAAAGCTATTCCAAATAAACACAGAGCCTATCCTAGAACATAAGCAATAAAAAAGAAAAGGAAAGGAAGGGGAAAAGGGAGATGAGAGTAAAAGAAAATAGAGAAGAGAAGAGGTGATGGGAGGATAGGAGAGCAGGAGAGAAAGAGAAAGGAAGGGAAGGAAAAGAGGGAAAAAAATTCAAAGAAAAAAAAAACAAGAACATTGATTCCACAGAGGCTCTAGCACTTATGTTTAAAGACAAACTCAAATAAGAAAGAATACTACACATATAGATACAAACACAATCTTTAGGGTTATTCATTCTTGCGAAAATTGCTGAATTACTAAATATTGAATGTAGATCGACTAATTTCATTTATATTGATTTGGTTGAGGGGAAAGAACACGTGCAGAAGAATTTTGAGCTTTCTTTTAGAAACCAGCTGAAATGAGCACTGTATATGTCCAAGTGATTCTGGAGTTCTATCATTTTTGAAGCTGTAGATTAATAAAGACACAGCTGTTGAAGAATATAATGGTAAAGATAGTTTATATCTAGTTGTTTTTTAACTACTTATTTTCTGCAAGGTCTAGTGCCCTTAATCTTAGTAATAATCAATGCTGGATTTCACTGAAATAAATATTCTGTTGGCCAGCTAAGTTATTTACATATAAGAAAATCAGTATTTAAAGTACCCACTATAGTTTCAGTCCTCAAAGATTTGATACCATAAAAACTGAAAGAATTACTAGGTTTTCAACTTAAGCCCCTAAGTTTACAGCTTTGTAGAAAAAAAAAAATCATTTAATTTATTTTTATAAGAACATGGCTTTGTACAAATAGAAATTAAAATACCATAGTAACAAAAATAACCTCTATAGTACATTACAATTACAGTTTTATAAGTCTCTCTAAGTGGCAGTAGGCAAGGTACTTCCTGATCACCAGTTTCTTTTTGTATATTTTATATATATATATATATACACATATATATATATGGTTGTCCTAATTTTGTGTGTGTGTATATATATATATATGGTTGTCATAATTTTAAAATATTCACACTTAAAAGCACATATCAAAATTCCAGACATAACAGGCATTTTTTCTTTATACCCTGACACACTTGATATAACACAGAATTTTAAATTTTCTTTTTTTTAGGTTAGATATGGAGCATTGATGGTGCAGTTGTTAAGGGCATGGCTGTTAACCAAAAGGCAGGCAGTTTGAATTCACCATCGGCTCCCTGGAAACCCAATGGAGCAGTTCTACTGTGCCTTACAGGGTAACTATGAGTTGGAATCCACTCAACTCGACCGCAATGGGTTTGGTTTTTTTGTTTAGTTCAAATACATCTAAATTAATTATAAATCTTTTTTAACATATCACTTATCCTATGAACCAAGATTACAAATCTATTGACTTACTTGTAATGCACGACAAGCTTCTTTTGTTATTTGGCAAATGGACAGTAAATTTCTATCAGACTAAAACAGTAAAGCCAAGTAGACTGTGTATGTTGTAGTTAATTTCTGTGTTTCTCTTGCTTAATTTTACAAGTTCAAAATTAATCTAATGAAATGTATTTAAGAAATTAGCTCTATTTCAATATACCATGTAAATTTTTAATGAGTGTCATATGTCAGATGTTTCAAAAACTCACCTCTTGGTTCTTGTCCTTGGTCCTGAAAATCAGGGCTTCTTTCCTTGAGAGTAATTGTAGATAACTCATGTATTTATCTGCAATTCCAGAACACATGGCAATGTGTAGCTGATCAGTGGAGCTAGAAATAGTTCCAACTGGTTACACTTTTCATACTTCCATACAAGCTGCCCATCATATCACTTTTTTTTCAGATAACTGTAGAATTGTACATGTATGAAAAGTAGATGCTTGGAACATGAAGACATTTAAAAATAATAGTAAATAGCTGAAAGTTCTTACCTGCTGGGTTATGTGCTCGAAGAACAATGAGGATGCTGTGTTTGCATGACTATGTAAAACCGGGCAAATTAATGGAAATTAATCTGGCCAAGCCTGTTATTTAGTGACACAAACAAACAAAAAGGAAAAATCACTCAATTTAGTTATTTGAAATTTTCTCTTTTTAGTCAGTATCTATGAGGGAACCAAAAATGACTTTACTTTGATTGAGGATTTAGGGTAACACTCTGTCCCTAGTCATTAATTCTATACCTAAGAAGGCAAAGGCTGGGATTCAACGTCTCAGAAAAGCCAATGACAGAGCTTTCTCACAGATAGGAGCAGAAATTTTCAGCAATTCAGTCATTCAAAAAGCATATCCAAACACCATTTCTTTCCTCATTAGAGAATCATGACCTTCCAGAAATTCCTACAAGAAATGAGAGATATGTATCAACAGAAAATATAACAAGAGAACATCTACAGGACTAGACACCAGTTAAAGAGAGTCTCCAGCCTGGACAGGAATTTGAGTTTTCAGAAACCTCTTGGGTCATTCTATCAGGAAATAATTCTTACATTTACGTGTGCAGACGTAGTGTGTGGCTTTTTACATCATCACTGTTTTAAATGAAAGACAATGCAAGTTCATTATAAATTAGTTTGTTAGAATATTTGGAAAAAATTCAAATGGAATTACCTCTCCTGGATACTTTCCTTCCCTAGACATCCCTAGAGGAAAAAGTCCTGGGTCTTGCCAAGAAAAAGTAGCAGACAAGCAAGTAATGAGAAAAGTCTGTAATGTAAAGAGAAAATTCTAAAATAAAGTGAATAATAAATTATGAGTTTTATATTAGTAAATCTTTAGACAAAGTAAATAATATTTATTCCAAAATTAAGGAGAACAAGCCCCAGATTCTCTTGCCTAACCATATCCCTAGTGGAAGAAGGCCTTACTCTGATTGTTAGAGGGTCCCTACCCAATAAACCCTATGGCTCAGAGGCAAAGAACACTGAAACTAGGTAAGAAACTTACCTCCCTTTTTATTCTTGAAAAGGCAGTTCTGCAGTTTTGGATCGGAGCAGATTTTGTTGATCTAAGCCTGAATCTAGATCAGCTAGAACCATAATGCTCTACTTCTCAAACACAATCAGCAATTGCTTTCATGAATAGTCACAACATGAAGATTTAACTCCTGATTCAAGTGGATGTGTCTTAATTTAATCACTTTATTCTCATGTGGACCAAGACTCAAGTTGATTAGGACTTCAAACCAGTACCTTGAGTGAGCTAAAATTTTACTTACACGCATGGCTCCTTTACACAGAATTGATACATTTTATCAACTAACCCTGAAGCTTGCCCTAACCTTGAAGTTTATAGTTATGATGGCCAATTAAAGAATATCTTTAGACTTCAAAAAGTTTTTAGTTGAGTTTTCTGTCATTCGCAACCAAAACCATCCTAACTGAAACACACTGATCTTAAATGTGTATAAGAATTTAGGTTAGTTTATGAGTGTTTTTTTCAAGTCAGCATCACTTGACTTTAATTTTTACAATATTAGAATCTGTCTTATCAAGAACAGTTCATTGCTCTTTCAAAGTTTAAATGCAATTTCCATATTCTGCTTCCAAACGAACTTTTGGAATTAGAGAAATGTTAGGCATAGCTATATGTGGAAAGAAGTGAAATATATATTTACATTTTTCCTCAAAGATTGACTTAGCTTACTGTCACAATTCTGTGAGATAAGATTTAGACATGATCATACTCAAAATAAATTAATTCATTACAATCTTTGGGCAGACCACAGTATGTTAAATATCCTCTGCTAACACCACAATTCAGATGTTTCAATTCTTCTTTTGTCTTCTCTGTACAGCTTTTGCATTAGAAAGCCGTAATCCTAGTGCTCAGATAACTTTGGAAATGTCTATTATATGAACATATGCAGAAGTGGACACGGGCAGAAGCCTAATACTGCCACCCAGTGATGAACACTAGAAGGTGGGATTCAAAAATTCCCTGATAAAGTGACAAGATGCATGCTATTTGAAAGACGACTAGTAGAAGGTCATTGGGTTTTCACAGAGACACAAGAAAATAACATCATGAGAGCCCTTTATGTCATGGGTAATGTCAGAGGGTCATTCACTAAGAGACTGAGCAGCATAACAAAACTCCTTAATAAAAACAAAATACTACATACAGATATATGGCAAAGAATGTGGGTCAGGGGAAGTCTATCATAGTCGTAAGCATAATTTTCAGAACAAAATGGAACCTCTGGGAGATTTCCATTTGTGTTTTTGAGTGAAATGAATGCAATGTTCACTTCCTGAAAGAAAAACAAAATTCTTTATTTTTAAAGCAGTGTTCTCAAATAGAAGAATGTGGCATAGTGGTTAAAGAGCTTGGCTGCTAACCAAAAAGTCAGCACTTCGAATCCACTAGCTGTTCCTTGGAAGCCTTATGAGGCAGTTCTACTCTCTCCTATAGGGTAGCTATGAGTCAGAATAGACTCAATGGCAACAGATTTGGTTTATTTTTTCTTTGACCAGGTATAAATAATATTAAAAATATGGGATTACTGAAATAGTGTGTGTTAGTGGCAGGGACATGAGCTAAAAAAAAAAGAAGAAAAATTAATCCTTTTAGATGTATAAAATGGCATATTATCAGAAAGGAAATTTAAAATTAGTACTGAAAATAATTAATAAACTATGCTGGCAGAATATTTCACAGATTTGGAGGAAATAGGTTTAGATATCCTTAACCAAAAATAAAGATAAATTCTAGATGGGTTGAAAACAGAATTAATTCAAAGTTATTTACAAAACAAAAAAATTAAAAAAGGTTGAATTGTATAAAGTCAATGAAAGGGAATGGAATTCTCCAAATATCTGTAAATGAAGAAATCAAAAAGAATCCTTAAATATAACATCTGTATATAAAGATGCCCATAATTAAAATATGAAAAACACGGTATGGTAAACATTTATAGCAAACATCAAAGAAAAGTAGTACTTATATTTAGTATATAAAAAGTTCATCAAAATTCCTCAGTAAATATTCTGACTCCAATAGGTTGAGAATTCAAGAATGCAAATAATTTATCAAGTTTCTGGGGGTGAATTCTATATCCCAGACATTGTGCAAGAAACAGAGAGCACAAAACTAATCAACTTTTCTGCCTTCAGGTAACTTATAAATCAATGAACATAAATAGACAATTAACTAGAATTCTTATCTCATCACTTGATATAACTGTATAAATATGAAAATTGACTAAATAGCCAGAAGCGGAGTATTTAGTTATGTTAACTCAGACCAACCAAATGTTTGATATTATTTGATAAATAGTGTTATGCTTAGAAAGGGCTGAGATAGTACAAGAAATAGCCATGAAATAATACTGGAGGTAAATACCAGGATACAAAGTCACGCATACAGAGTGCTTTACCAGTGAAATGGACTCAACCCTCCATCTCAGACCTTGTGAAATAAGACTAAACAGGGGAGGCAGAGACCATGAGTGTCTTTTACCACAACTTTCCTACTATAACAGCGGGCTGATAATATTTTAAGCTTGATTCAAAAAAGAAATGTTCACAAAGATGTAATGAATGAGGCCTCTGTCAAATAAAACAACATATTCCAATCTCTTTATTGCTTAATAATCTGCACTGCCATAGAAAGAGATATGAGAATGGAAACAGCTTGAATGGTCAGCATCTTTCTTCACAATGAAATCATGCAAAATAATCCAGTATCAAGTTCTGGACTGTGTATTTGAAGTTCATTGGTTATGGGTTTTGCTAATTTTCCATGGGACAGGCAGGGTCTAGGTCCTTTTGGAAACCCTGGTGGCATAGTAGTTAACAGAAACAGCTGCTAACCAAAAGGTCAGCAGTTTGATCCCACCAGGTGCTCCTTGGAAACCCTATGGGGCAATTCTACTCTGTTCTATAGAGTCATTATGAGTCGAAATTGGCAACAGCTTTTTTTTTTTTTTTTTTGGTTTAGAGTCTTTTAGAAGATCATGAAACACTATGAGCAAGAAGGAGATGTTATATTGAAAAATAAGAAAGGCTTCATCAGGCATTTAAAAGATGTTGGAATATGAATGTATCATCTTTATGAAAATACACCACCAAACAAAGCTGCTCCACTTGAGGAGATGATTTCCCAATTGGGAAAAGAAGAGCAAGGTTGAGTCATTTTTTTGCCTATCTGCCTTGTTCATTCACATTCTTTTTTTATGTTTAGCCTCCTTATGATTAATTTAGAATTCTGAAGAATTCTTTCTATAAACCGTAACATGCTAACCAATATATGGAAAACTACACAGTTAAAAGATCTTGCAGATACAAAAATAAAAATATAAACTTCTAAGGTAATATGAGCTATCTCTGTATGGGGTGGAGTGAAACATATTTTTATGTCATATTTCAAAATGTTTTATTCTGAAATCAGCAATGAGCATTATTAATTGTGGAAAACAGATTACATTTATTTAAGAAAGAGACATGAGAGAATCTTCCATCAACTAAATTTCTGGCATTAGCTGTAGCATAAGTCAACACATAGAATATAAATCAGTAGACTCAACAGAACCATTTTACACCAAAAAAGTATGTATATTTTCCCTGGAAATGGAAATCTTAAAAATCAATATTTTTCAACAAAATTAATCATTGGAAGTATCCTAATAAGTGTTTTTCATCATGCACAAGCATTATGATGTGACTAAGTATTTACCACAATTAAATAATTACATGTAGCTTCCCTGGAATTGACTGGATGGCAGTGGATTTCAGTGTTTTGTTTTTCTGGAAGCAACAGTTCTTTATTGAAAATAGTGGATGCATTTGTTTATGACTTCATTTTCTTTTTCTGATCCAAAGCTTCTTCATGGCATTTTTCATCTCTGCATTTCTCAGAGTATAGATTAAGGGATTCAGCATAGGGGTGAAAACAGTGCAAAACACACTCAAGAATTTAACAATGCGTAAAGTGGAAGGAGGTTTCACATACATAAAAATACAAGAGACAAAGAAGAGGATTACCACAGTGATATGGAAGCCGCAGGTGGATAAGGCTTTGCACCTCCCTTCCTGGCTAAGGTTCCTCAGAGTGTAGAATGACTCCATAGGAGATGAGTAGCAGCATAAAAATGACTATACATATTGTCCCATCATTGGCAACCACAGTGAGACCAATGACATCAGTGTCAGTACAGGCAAGTTTTAATAAGGGGTACATGTCACAGCAAAAGTGGTCAATGACATTGGGACCACAGAAGGGAAGATTGTAAACAAAGAGAAGATAAAGTATAGCATGCACAAAACCTCCAGCCCAGGTCTCCAGCAGCAGCAGAACACGCACCCTTTGGTTCATGATCATCATATAATGCAGGGGTTTGCAGATAGCCACGTAGCGGTCATAGGCCATCACCACCAGAAGTAAAACCTCAGAACCACCAGATAAAACCGGATAAGTGTTCTGCAAAAAGCTGGGTAAGGCAAGCTCGGAAAGAAATGGTTTTCTTCTCATAGAGTAAGTCTGTAATCATATTTGGGGTAACCGTAGTAGAATAAACAGCATCTACAAATGATAAATAGCCAAGAAAGAAGTACATTGGGGTATTCAGTGCTGGGCTGACCACCACAGTCATGCCAATAAGTAGGTTGCCCACCATTGTCACCATACAGATGAGTAAGAACACGACAAATAATATTTTCTGACTCTGGAGACTCTGAGTGAGCCCCAAGAGGACAAACTCAGCCACATTGTTCCTTTGTTCCATATGTTCTTCTGTGTGTTCTTATTTCAGAGTTTAGAACCAATTTACCTGTAAATATAACGATGACTAGTGATTTCATGAAATCTGCAGATAATTTGTGTATTCATTCAACAAATAGACATTATGATTTATTATGTTTCAGCCCTGTACATTATATTAAGAATATAACATTGATTAAAATATGGTCATAACTTCAGTGATTTTACCAAATAAAGACAAACGTATACTTGGAAACATATGGGAAAAGGGAAAATTATGAAATAAACCGGGTTACCACGTTAACTTGCCACATCTGGTATAAAATAAGTTATGTATATATAGTTAATCCAACAAAAACCAAATACTATTTCTAAAAATAAAATATAAATAGAATAAATTTTAATACAAAAATAAAGGAAGATTTACTTAATATTCACTTTCATGTTAGTAATGAGAATTTTTTTTTCTACATTCTAGGAATGTCAGAATCTTTTTAACTAATAACTGAAAT
The DNA here is from genome assembly GCF_030014295.1 of Loxodonta africana. Lineage (NCBI taxonomy): Eukaryota > Metazoa > Chordata > Mammalia > Proboscidea > Elephantidae > Loxodonta > Loxodonta africana. The sequence goes on from NC_087363.1 coordinate 2,380,387, forward strand.
CCCCAATGGAAATATTTCACAATTTCAAAAATCAATAGTGATAAGGTACAGTTGAGCAACAAAGAAATAAGCAGAAAACTATGTTTAATATTATTAAAAAACAAAATAAAAATAATTATAAGAGCATGAAGAAAACCTAGAAAGATAAAATTTTTGTTTTAAACAGTTTACTTTTTTGCTGATGATGTGTGTGCAGGAATGAAAAAAGATGAGAGAAGATTCCAAGGGAAAAAGAAGACGGCACACACACACACAAATTGTATCATAAATATTATCAATATTAACCAACCTTGCTATCTCTTCAAATAAACCCAGTAATGATATCCAGTTACTCTTGAAATCCCTACTGACATTCACTTCAATATCAGAGGTTGTAATTCTGCTGGACCTGCTATTCACAATATGTGTATTTTCTGTGTTTCTATGGCAAAACCCTCTGTGTGTGCACTAGATCCCATCTCTTTATCATTCTTAAAATAGTCCTCCTGTAATTGTCTCCTCCATTTCCTACATTAACAATTTTCCTCTCTATATTTATAATTCCATTGTTTAAATAATTAACCCTTCTACTCCACATCTGTTTCAAGCAAACAACCCAATTCTCTGTTCTTCTGTATAAAAACCCCTTCTATTTGCTAAGTCTACTGATCAACTTCAGTCCTCTTCTTACCCAAACTATCACTCCTATGAATTGAAGTAATAAGCCACTGGCATAAGTATCATCTTAGGTCTTTGAAAGTCACTCATTCAAGGTTTACAGATTTACATCATTCTCTAATCACTACCAGATTAACAAACAATGCCTACAGAGCACTTGCATTGATCCTATGTAAGATTTACAAATCTCTGTCCATTAAAATATCCCCAAAATACTTACCCTTGAAATTAGTTTCTAAGAATAGTGATGTTAGAAGAGGTAAATGTACTCTAGATCTTTATGCTATGAACGTACCCAAACAGGTATTACAGAATTAAGTCGATCCCCATATTTTTAACTACCACAAAGGTTCTCTAACATGGCTCATTATCAGGAACACTCAGGAGAACTTTTAAAAGACTATGACTTTCCAAATCACAGTACCAATGTACCCTTGCATAATATAAACCCTAATGAAGACTCTTATGTGTACAAACACTTCCTGGGCTACCTGCATAATGAAACAGTCATTCAGTCCAAGTTCTGCATTGTGCTGCCTTCTCCCTTGTCCCAAAAGGTAACAGCCTCATACACTCATGCCATCTCTGTGAACACAGACTGTAAGACAGTACTTGCACCAGCACCTGAACTGGAAGTGTTTCTCTGTGACTAACATTTTCCATGCTTCAGGAGGTCTGTTTAGTCTCAATCTTTTGTAAAATTGTTCCCTTTTAAATAATTGGAAATTTTAGTACAAATATCAAAAATATCCTCTTACCAAAAGAAATGATTCTTCGTTATAAGCAAAGAGAGTTGAAAACCCCAATGCTGGCAAAATTTGTCCTAAAAAATCAAATATTGAATAGGTAGTATGAGGTTAAAAATAAATAAATAAAAAGTAAATTCTGTGTGAGAGAATAGTGAATAGTTTAGAAAAATATTTTGAATTTTGTGGTTTAGAAGTGAGATAGCCTTTACGAAATTTTGATTCTCAATCTGTTATACTGACCTGACTTCTTAAAACATAGTTAAACTTTGGTTTGCCTGAAGGATGGAGAATAATTTCATTTTCAAATTTTGTTATGCTTTGAGTCCAACATTTCAATTCCTGAAAAAGGCAGACATGTAAATACTCACATAATAAGCATTCTCTGTGGTAACAGTCTTTAGACATTTTATTTACATTTGAACTACAAAAAATATTGTTGAATCATTTAATTGATGCATCTCAAAGGGTGACGCTCCCATCATTAAACTCACTGGGACTTTATAATAATTCTGAGAGTAGGTTCTACCTCTCCAGAGATGCTACAACAATAATCACCCACATAGAACAGGATTTACAGGACCAGGTCCTCAGGAGAGAAAAGTCACAAAAGCATAATCTAAGGTCAAATTAACCAAACAGAAGAGTCCAGATTGGGAAGAATTTGAATATGTAAAAATTCTCTTTTTTAAATCATGACCTTCAAAATAGGCAAAACTTTTGACTGTGTAAGTTTTACCTTTGCAGATGACATCTGAACTTACTCCCATTGGACCGAGAAAGTTGATTTTAGAACAAGTCATTGAAAGCTTAATTCAAATGCATATAAAGAAGGGTTCTCCCCTGTATTGGATGGAATTGTGTCCCTCAAAAATATATGCTGAAGTTCAAACCCCTACACTTGTGAATGTTACTCTGTTTGTAAATAGTGTCTGTGAAGATGTTACCAGTTAGATTAATATGAGATTTTACTGGAACAGGATGGGTCACTCTGGTGCTCTTATAAAAGAGAAGGTACACACACACACACACACGCCCGGTGCCATCGAGTAGATTCTGACTCATAGTGACCCTATAGGACAGAGTAGAACTGCCCCATAGAGTTTCCAAGGAGCACCTGGTGGATTTGAACTGCCTACCCTTTGGTTAGCAGCCGTAGCACTTAACCATTATGCCACCAGGGTTTCCAAAAGAGAAGGTACACAGAGACAAAGAGAAATGAAGGCCGCCATGTGATGCTGCAGTAGCAACTCAGGAATTCCTGGAGCTACTAGGAGGTAGGAGAGAGGAGTAGAACAGATCTCCATCAAAGCCTCAGAAGGAATCAACACAGCTGACACCCTGATGGTGAACCTCTGCCTCCAGAGCTGAGAGTAACTTTCTGTTGTTTAAAGCCACCTACTTTGCAGAATTTTGTTATGGCAGCCCTAGGAAACTAACATATCACACTAGCAGTAAGAGTCTTGAATTTGTCACAGAAAGAGCTTCAGACAGGCAAATTGGTAAAATCTGTATTGAACAAGAAAAAAAAGAGGTATTAAATATTTAAAGGAATACTTTGAAAATCTAGGAATTCTAAATCTTATCACATAGCCCTTTCTGAGGAAAACATTACCAACTGTTTCTTTTAAGACAGCGTTACAAGGAATTGTGTTCCTGTGAGAGAAGGGAATTCCAACACTTGGAAATGGGCAAAGAGAAAGAAAATTTGTAGAAATTGTAGCCTTCTTGTTGCCTTCTTTATATTTTCTCCCCCTTCGCCTTAGTGTTAAAACTTGTATTTCCAGGGAAAGCAATAGTTCCAGATTTAAAAAATTAAGTTTCCCAGCATCCTTTGAAAATTAAGGTGGCCTATTTTTTTTTTTTATAAGATACACAAAAAAAAAATTTTTTTTTTTTTATGAGATACAAGTTCAGTCATTGAGACAAGCAGGAAGTGAAACGATTCAGCCAAGCTCCCTTTTATCCTTCCTCCTTGCTGCTTTTCTAGATCTCATACAAGTTGTCCTGAACTCCAACAGCCATCCAGTGATCATGATCATGCCACAAGAATGCAAGTCAAGAGTTCAGGAGGTGAGAGTCCTCCTATTCTGCCCTTCCTTTTTGAAGATTGCTTAGGCAATTACGAGCCCTTGGAAGTTCCATATACATTTAGGACTTGATTTTTCCATTTCTGTAAAGAAGGCTGTTGGAATTTTGAGGGGGATTTCCTTGAATTTTTAAATTGCTTTAGGTAGTATTGACATCTTGACAATATTGAGTCTTCTAAACTGCGAACATAAAATGTCCTTTCATATACTTAAGTCATCTTTAATTTTTTCTTTTAGTACTCTTTTACAGTTTTCTGTGTACAAGCCTTTCACTTCCCTGCTAAAATTATTCCTAGGAATTTTATTTTTAGATGCTATTGTAAAAGAGAATTTTTTTCTTTTTCCCTTTTAAGCACGTTCATTGCTGATGCAGAGAAACTCAGCTTATATATGTGACCACAAGAAAGTTTTTCCCTGAAATAATCTTTAAACTTTAAACCCTAAACCAAAACTATCCTCTGAAGTCTTCTTTGGACCAAAAAGTAGATTATTTTATTTAGTAAATCACCTCTGCTTTGAGCGTTGTGTACTTTTAAAGAATGATCTATGTGACCTTAAATTTACAAATGGCAACTCAGAGAACTGGATGGGAAACTTAGGCAGCAGTTGGTTTAAGATAAGGGTGGTGGAATAATGTGGAAAAGGTAACAAGCGAGAACGGCAGCAGAATTTGAAGAATGTAACTGAAATGTACATGTAGAAATTGTTAAAATGATGTATCTTTGACTAAATATACTTTCTCCAAAATAAAGAAATTAAAAAAAATGAAATAACACGGAGGTCAAGAGCTAATAACTGCTGAGTAGAAGAATTCAAAGTCAATTCACATTTGGGACTAAATTCGGTCAACCTACTCTGTATTTCATTTATAGACAGAAAATCAAAACTCTACCTTGTTAATGTCACAGTTCTTTTAGATCTTTGTTACTAGCAGCCCCCAAACCATCTTAATTGCACTTGAGAATGTATGCTGAAGGATTTTGTGGCACATCCTAGTTCTCCTTCAGGCTGCTTAGTCTTTAAAAAAAAAAAAAAAAAAAAAGCAATGAAATTTGTTACATACATGGATGGTTCCCCCACTATCTAATTTCCCTGTGTAATCAATCCCTATTTTCACAAATCACATGATCGTGTCTATTTACAAGTCAAAACACCTAGCTTAATTTTTTTTAACATTTCATACAATTTTATTAGCCAATGTCCATGAAAGTGTGCTTAAATTGACAATTTCCTATATTTCGTTGTGAAGAAATTTCTAGAAATAAATATTTTTAGATTGGAATATAATTGTAGACATAAATTTCATTTTGGAATTCATTTTAAGGAAATGACAAAAAAATCACTGCAACTTATACTGCAAGAAGAATATGTACACAATTATCTCTTAACATTAAATCTGGGTATAAAGCTGAATGCAAAATTCCTACAATAGCTCTAAAAGGAGAAGTTATACTTTGTAGAAAAAAATGCTGGGTAATGATCATCTGAATCTAAAAAAAAAAAAAAAAGCTCTATATTAAACCAATAAAGACAAAAGTAAGGTGATGGTGTGGCAACAGAGGAGAAAGAATATGTGGGACTATTCTACTTATCACAAAGTCTTCATGGGACATTAACCAAAACAGACAATATTCTAGAACAAAGTAAGTTGCAATACATTTCAGAGGACTTATACAGAAATAGGGAAACCCTGGTGGTGCACTTGTTAAGTGCTCCCGCTGCTAACCAGAGTCGGCAGTTCAAATCTGCCAGGAGCTCCTTGGAAACTCTATGGGGCAGTTTTACTCTGTCCTATAGGGTCTCTAAGAGTCGGAATCCACTCGACAGCACTGGGTTTGGTTTTGGTTTGCTTTATACAGAAATATGTCTGATGATAATAACATTCAACTAGAAATTTTATTGAAAAAAGAACTATACACTCCCTAATTATTTCCAAATTTAGCCACACAGTTCTTAATAAGCTATGGATTAAAGAAGAAATCGCAATGGAAATCAGAAAATATTTTGAAAAGTAACAGAATAAAAAAAATACAAAAATTTATTTGATGCAGCTTAAATAGTGCTTAGAGAGAAACATATAGCTTTAACTGCAAATATTAGAAAATAGGAAAGATTATTAAAAAATGAACTAGCTTCCATCTCAAGAAGCTAGAAAAGAAAGAGCAAGATATACCCGCAGAATATTGCAGAATGAAAACAGTAAATATAAGAGAAACCCTTAACATAAAAATTAATTTAAAAATAGAAAAAAAATACATAAAGCTAGGAGTTGGTTTTTGATAAGACTAATAAAGTGGATAAGTGTCTAGCAAAATGAATTAAAAAAAAAAAGAGGAAAACAAGCTGTCAGATTTGGTAGAGAAAAATGGGCCATCACTGCAGATTCTGTGTATTCTAAAAATATAATAAAAGAGTATTATAAACAAATATATGCCAATATTTTTTCCAACTGAGAAGTGGACAAAATCTTTGAAAAACACAATTTTCTGAACACACACACATACACAAAATTAAAAATCAGAATAGCATGATACCTCTTAAAAGAATTGATTCTTTAAGACATTGCTTGCCACCCCACCTCCCCAAAAAAATACATTAACATGTAGCTTTATCAATGAATTCTACTCAGCTTTTCAGCAAAACATACTTTTGGGACAAGAGGAAATTAAAATACTTTCAAATGCTTTTTCTACACACAGCATAACTCTTATGCGAAGATAAAAAAGGAGTTACAAGATTTTGTAAAAATTCATCAACATAGGCTCAAAATTTATCAACTATAATTTAGCAATTCAAATACAGACATATATCTTAAAAGTCTAATATGACAAAGTAGGTTTCATTTTAGGAATAAAAGTTGGGCCTAATGTTTGAAATAAACTGATGTAATTCAATTGACTCCAGGAAGCACCATAGCCTTCCGCTTCCTACTCTTCTAAAAAGTAGCGTTTATTTTGGCTATCTTGCGTTACCTCCTACTGTATGCTGTGTGTGGAAGAGAGAACATGTCTCCAGTTTGTATGTCTTTAAATAGAGAGAAACAATAATTTAGGTGCTGTAAGAAATGAGCTCTTCCAAAGGAGGCTCATCCATACCTGATAAGGATTTAGAAGTTGAGGTCCTGAACTTCAAGCTGATGCACGATGGGGTAAGATGTTGGTGAAGAGAATGAGTGTACCTTGCCTGTGTGAATATGTACAGGCAAGAAGGTAATGAGACGAAATATATAAAACCTTGAATTAATAAAACTGCTGACCAAGAATAACATAGCCTGAAAAACTCTCTCTCCAATACAATAGTAAAATTAGGATATTTCCAGACAAACAAAAATTAAGGAATTCTTTAAAAACAAACCAATCTTACAAGAAATATTAGAGACCTTCTGTTAGAGAACCAACAACATCAGACAACCAGAGCCTAGGACCTAGGTCGGCATCAGCCAGATGCCAACCTAGGTAAAGAACCCTCAATAATAAACTAAAGCTAAAGACCTAGGAAGGAAAACAGAAACAGTAATCAGTAACTGATGATAATGTCAAAATAACAAAAATGAGAATGAATGGTGTAGGTATGCAACTCAGATGGAGAGGAAGCCAAGGCAATATCAAGTAATAAATGCCTGATTCAGACTTAGGAAGGTAAGGGCAAATTTCAAGGAAACCACAAAGTTAACAAACCTAACCATCAAAATAAAAAAAAAAAGAATACTCAGTAAACACAAAATCTATAATAATGAAAGAAAAGAAAATCCTGAAACAAAAGGAACTCAACACAAGAAAGTAAGAGGAGCAAAGAATACGTCAACACCACAAACGAAAAGCACAACAATATGACAGCAAAAAGCTCATACCTATATATCAATAATCACACTGAATGAAAATGCCTTAAATACACACATAAAGAGACAAAGAGTGGTACAGTGGATTAAAAAAAAAAGGATTCATCAGTATGCTGTCTACAAGAGATATATCCTAGACACAAAGACATAAATATACCAAAACTTAAAAGAAAGAAAAAATATATCAAGCAAACAGAAATCAAAAAGAGTAGGAGTGGCAATATTACTCTCAGATAAAAAAGGCTTTAAGTCAAAATTGACCACAGAAGACAAGGGAAGACATTGCATAATGATTAAAATGACAATCAACCAAGAACACATAACCTTAATAAATATCTACACACTCAGTAACAGGGTTCCAAAATATATAAAAGAAACTCTAAAACTTGACCTCGTAGACATATATAGAACACTCCACCAAAGAGCAGCAAAGTGTACATTCTTTTCCAATGCACATGAAAGATTCTCCAGGAGAGACCACATTTTAGGTCACAAAACAACCCTCAATAAAATCCAAAACATCAAAGTAATACAAAGCATTCTCTCTAATCACAACACCATAGAAGTAGAAATCAACAACAACAAGAGCAAGGAAAAAGAATCAAATACATGAAACCACTGGCTAATAGAAGAAATCAGAGAGGGAATCAAAAAATGCCTAGAATCAAATGAGAATGTAAACATATCATATTAAAGCTTTTGAGACACAGCAAAGGCAGTGTTTAGGGGTCAGTTTATAGCAATAAATGTACACATCAAAAGAGAAGAACACATCAAAATAAAAATGTTAGCTCTATGACTCAAACAAATAGGGAAACGCAAATGGAGAGCATAGGCAACAGAAGAAAGGAAGTAATAAAGATTAGAGCAGAGATAAATGAAATATCAAAAAATAGAATCGACAAGACCAAAAGTTGATTCTTTGAAAAGATCAAAATATTTGACAAACCACTGCACAAGCTGACAAAAGAAAAAACAGGAGAGGAAGCAAATAACCCAAATGAGATGAGACAAGAGACATTACAACAGACCTAACTAAAATTGAGGATCATAACAGAATACTATGAAAAATCGTGCTTTGACAAATTTGAGAAACTAGAGTAAATGGACAAATTCCTAGAAACACAGTATGTACCTAAACTAACAAAAACTGAGACAAAAAAATCTGGAAAATGCATAACAAGAGAAGAGATTGAATGGAGTAATAAGAAAAAAAAAAAAAAGAAAGAAACTCCCAATAAATAAAAACCCTGGCCTGTATGGCTTCATTGGAGCATTCTACCAAACATCAGATAATAGCTCACATCAAGTGCTATTTAAACTATATCAGAGCACAGAAATGAAGGAAATCTCCCAAATTCTTTCTATAAAGCTAGTATAACCCTGATACAAAAGCCAGGAAACCCACAACTTTAAAAAATAAAAGTACAGGCCAATATTTCTCATGAATTCTCAACAAAATTCTAGCCAATAGAATTCAGCATCATATTAAAAAAGTAATAGACTACTTACCAAGTGGGATTCATGCAAGGATGGTTCAACATTAAAAAATCAATCAATGTAATCCATCATATAAATAGAACAAAAGAATCACATGATCATCACAATTGACATGGAGAAGGAGTATGATAAAACCCAACAGTTATTCCTGATAAAAACTCTCAGTAAAGTAGGAATAGTAGAGAAATTCCTCCAAAAGCCAACATCATTATCAATGGGGAGAGGCAGAAAGGGTCCCCCCTGAGAACACGAAAAAGACAAGGAGGCCCTTTATCACCACTCCTATTTAACATTGTGCTGGAAGTCCTAGCTAGAGCAATAAGACAAGAAAAAGAAATAACAGTATCCAAATTGGAAAGGAAGAAGTAAGGCTATCCCTGTTCACACATGTTATGATCCTACACTACCCTACCTACTCCTACTACCCAGTGAGACAACCCCAAATTTTGCATAAGGAAACTACTGGAATAAGAAAATGTAAACAATATTCTTTCAGGATACATACATACATAACTAAACTATTTTTAAATATGATTTCAAAAATAGGTTTGGGATTACATCTGAGGGGAAGTGGGGAAATGGCATCAGAGAAGGGTAACCAAGTAGTTTCAATGATATTGATAATATTCTAGGTAGAAGGCTACAAATCTTTTGGATATACATGAAAAAATGCAAGCAAATTTAAAAATAATAAAAGTTCTAAAATCCTTCTTTTAGTTAGAGCAGTAAACTTGTTAAATGTAGATAATGATCCATATTATACTCATAAATTCTTTCTTCTTTCTGGTTTTCGGATATTCCTGGATGGGCTGTAGACTGAGAAAAACTTATGTTTTTACATAATATTGAAAAAGCACTTTTGTTTTTACCAAAACAAATCATTACTACATCTCTACATAAAAAGTATTTAAGTTTAATACAACTTTTAGGGAACACACTGCTTATGCAAAATAGCACACTTCTTTCCATGTTTTCAATTTCATGGACATAAAATAAGAAGCTCTACCTAATCTTTTAAGAATCAAACAAAATGCACATAATAACTAATGAATAAAATATAAAATATGTTTATAACTTAGATTAATGTTATTTTAAAATCCAAAGGGAAAGAGTATCTGTCCTCTAATCAAGAATTAGAATGAGTTTTCTTCATCAACCATAGCCCATCTATCAAAACTGATCACTATCACAAACTGAACACAATATGATGTCTCAATTAAATATGCAGAATTGCAAATGCATAGGCATTGACCAGAGGAACAGAAGTAATCTTAAACACAAAATGCATAGTGCCACTATAAAAAGCTATTGTGCTAATAAAATAATGAACGGTAAACTTTGAAAACCACACCCTTGGCCTCAGAAATTTCTTCTAAGTATTAGCCAAATTGTTTTCTCATTAATTTTGGATGATAGAAAATTTTCTAAAGTAACTTGTTTTTCTCTTTTTAAAAGAAAAAAAAATATTCTAAGTCCTGTTTCAGTATATACTTAGAAAAATAAAACTGCAATGTGAGCTTAGTTTTATTTTAATTTATAACAGGAAAAATACCTATGCCTTTTATCCAGCCTCCAGGATGTCTTTATTAGGTTAATTCTAACCTCAGAGAATAATTTATTCTACATTTTGGATGCCCTTGCATCAATAAAGAGAAGCATTCCTAGAGAATCCACTGAATTGACTAAATCTTCCCTTGTGATAATTTATTGCCTATGTGTTGCTTTAGAGTTAGCTAAGGTATTTTCAGTGTGGACACATGTTCTTATTCTACCTGTGGTTAACTTTGTACCCCAGATTCTTTCCATAGCATTTTTCATCTCAGAATTTCTCAAGATGTATATCAGAGGATTCAACATGGGAGTGGTAACTGTATACAGCACAGTCACGGATTTGTCAACGGGAAAGTTGGAAACAGGTCTAACATACATGAAAATAGAGGGAACAAAGAAGAGGACAACCACTGTGATGTGGGAGCTGCAGGTAGACTGGGCTTTGCGTCTCCCTTCCTGACTCTGAGTCTTCAGGGATCTTAGGATAACCCCATAGGAGATTAGCAGGAGGATAAAAATTACCATACAGATGGCTCCACCATTGGCAACAACAGTGAGTCCTATAAAATAGGTGTCGGTGCAAGCAAGTTCCAATAATGGGTACATGTCGCAGATGAAGTGGTCAATAACGTTGGGACCACAGAAGGGGAGGCTGTACACAAAGAGAAGTTGAACCAAAGAGTGCAAAAACCTCCGACCCAGGCCACCACCAGCAACAGAATGCAAACCTGTCGATTCATGATGGCCAAGTAGTGCAGTGGCTTACAGATGGCCACATAGCGGTCAGAGGCCATTGCCACCAGAAGAAAGACCTCAGAACCACCAAATAAGTGCTCTATAAAGAGCTGGCCCATGCAAGCTGGTAAAGTAATAGTCTTTTTACCACAGAGTAAGTCTAGAATCATTTTGGGGGAAATGGCAGTGGAATAAATAGCATCCATGAGTGACAGATAGGCAAGAAAGAAGTACATGGGGGAGTACAGGGAGGGGCTGACAATAATGGTCATGACAATGATCAGGTTGCCCACCATCGTCACAATGTAGATGAGCAAAAACATGATAAATAACACTTTTTGGCCCTCAGGATCCTGAGTGAGTCCCAGGAGGACAAATTCTGTTACATTGTTACTGTGTCCCATTTACTCTTCTACAAGACCTGTTTCAGAGATGAGAACTCAGGAGAACAAGACCTGTAATGAAATCATGAGGACAATTATGAGTATGTCCATTAGGACATGGAGCACTTCTTCACTATTAATCTCCAAAGGTGGCTTATCCATAATAAACATTTAGAAATATCTACTGAGTTTCTTTTCCAAAGATCCCAATATGTCTTCCCTTAACAATTCTAGCCCTTCTTGGATGATTGCTTTGAGCCTACAAATAAGAGATTCTATCTCTAAATCTTAGTTGGTCTTGTATAGAGAAAATCAGTCAGAGGCCCTAGAGCCATTCATTCATTTAATAATCCTTCTTTAAAAAAAGAGAGTGCTTGGCACCGAAGTCAACAACGACAGAGAAGGAAAGGATTTCTGCCCTCAAGAAACTTTTTCTCTGCTGTTGAAAATAAACACTAAACAAATAAATTGACATAGAATGAGTATTTAGAGTTGGTAATTTTTGTGGTGAGTACCTTCACAATATGAACTATATAGCACCAAAAATAACCCCTCTTTATGAATATCTCACTAAATATTATGATATTCCACTATTAGAAGTACTGTCCTTCCTGCCTCAAAGGTTGTTCCGTCTTTATGAATCTCTCGTTAAATTTGAAGAGTCTGGAATTTGAAATGTATCAGATAACCACAAAATTATTTAGCACATAGTTCTCTGTAGCAATTATTGGACACAGAGTGTTTATCTCTTCTTAAGGATCCACCAATGCTTTCCATTTCCTCTTTGCTTTTCCCAGAACTCTTAACACACTTTTATACTCTATTGACATACAGCCAGTACTTAGAATTGTTCTATGTGTGTTAAGTACCCTTATAATACGATCTACATTTTCAGCAAACATTTTTGAACTGAAGCTAAGTGACACATAACAATTACCAATTACTACATTAGCAGCTAGTATTTTTCAAATCAATTGGGGGTGAGCTGGGTAGTGATGGGGGAGAAAATTGACACTATAAGGAGAGGTAGAGGACAATGGAAGAGGGTTTTATATGTAATCCTTTTTCAGCACTGAGAGTGGTCAAAATTAGAACTTCAATGTCTAGATTCCAAAAAGGAGCATACTCAAAGGATATATTCAAACTCAGTGTAAGAAAGTATGAGTTTTAGTAATTTTCTAAATTTAGTCACAAGCCTGTCTCAATTTATTCGTTGGAAAATAAAACAATTAAATTAGATGACTTCAGAATCCTTCCCAGTCCAACTGTCTGTGATACTATCAGTGAAACCCCACCTTATGTTATTCTCCTGGATATTTCTACTTACATAATTAAACAACAGTCTCCAAGCTCATCACTGTTACTTTAAAAATGCTATTTAGTATTGAGACTTGATCATTACAGTGACCAAATAATGGTGAAGGTCTCTCATTCAGTGTGTACCTAATGATTTGACTTGATACAGTTAGGAGCATTGATGAGATCAAAGTTTTCCTTTGTTCTCTCTTACTGAAAGGCCTGCAAGCTAATGCTTCATCTGCAGAGTCTTAGCTGGAAAAGCTAAGGCCCAGGACTTCCTTGGAGAGAGAGAGTAGCAGTGATGAATAATGTGTACTCCGGAACAACACTGTCTGTGTAGGAATTCCACCTTCACCACTTACTATCTATGTCAACTTGGGCAACTTATTAAACCTCTTTGTGCTTCAGTTTCAAATTTGTAAAATGCGGATACTAAATGAACCCCAAACCAAACACAGTGCTGTAGAGCCGATTCCGACTCATAGAGACCCTACAGGACGGAGTAGAACTGCCCCATAGAGGTCCCAAGGAGCGCCTGGTGGATTCGAACTGCTGACCCTTTAATTAGCAGCAGTAGCACTTAACCACTATGTTGCCTGGGTTTCCAGGATACTGAATAGTACCTCTTAAATTTTGTGTGTGTTTTTGCATGTAAAGTCCCTAGAACACTCCCTGGAACCTGATAAAGAATCAATAAACAATAGCTTTTATTATTGTTCTTGAATGTTTCACCATGGATATTCCATCAAAACAAATCATCTGGATCTTTGTCAATTTGGTGATAACTGTATCACTTAGAATCTTACATACCTATAACTCACAAACACCCATTTTTAGGCACAGGATAAAACTGTACATTGTTGTACATGTGTAGTAATATCTACCTGTCATGGTATGTATACTGATAAAAGTTAAGCAGGAAAAAGGAAAAAATTGTGCCCATGCATCAGATGGACACCTAAAGAGTAGAAAATGAAAGAAAAGAATCAAATAAGGAAGCAAAGAAATTATATTTAAGAAATCAATATACACATGCAATACAGATAGCAATGTGTTAAGTGGGGATAGCATTCTTAAGAAATCTTCAGAAAGATATCTTCTAGTGAAAGCATACTGGAAGGCTAACCTCTGAGGCTTCCCAGACTTACTCCAGAGTTTTCTTGGAAAGCCATTGCAAATACACACAGAGCCCATCCTAGAAAATAATGGATAAAAAAGAAAATGAAAAGAAAGGAAGGGGAAAAGGGAGAAGAGAGGAAAAGAAAAGAAGGGAGGAGAGAAGATGGGTGGAGAGGAGAGGAAGCCAGAAGGAAAAGGAAGAAAAGAGAAAGGAAAGGAAGGAAAATGGGAAAAAGAAAAGAAAATTCAAAAGGAAAAACAACAACAACTAAAAAAAAAAAACAAGGACATTGATTCCTCAGAGTCCCTATCTCTTATGGTTAAGGAAAAAATTCAAATAAGAGAGAATTGTACATACATAGATACAAACACAAACTTTAGTATTATTGATTGTTAGAGGAAGTTGCTTAATTAATAAACCTCAAATGCAGACAAGCTAATTTCATTTATATTGGTTTGGATGAGGAAAGGAAATATATGCAGAAGAATTTTGAACTTTCTTTTAGAAACCAGCTGTAATGAGCACTCTATGTGTCCAGGTAATTAAGGAGTTATATCATTTTTGAAGGTAGAGATTGATAAAGGCACAGCTGTTGAAGAATATAATGGTGAAGATAGTTTATGCCTAATTAGTTTTTTTGACTACTTATTTTCAGCAAGGTCTGATGCTCTTAATCTTATTAATAATCAATGCTGGATTTCAGTGAAATAAATATTCTATTGGCCAGTTAAATTATTTACAGGTTAAAAAAAAGTGAGTATGTAAACTAGTCACCATAGTTTCAGTCCTCAAAGATTTGATATTATAAAAGATAAAATTATTATTAGGCTTTCAACCTAAACTACTAAGTTAACATCTTTCTAGAAAAAAAAAATCATTTCACATATTTTTATAAGAACATGTTTTTTTTTACAAATAGAAATTAAAATACCATAGTAACAAAAATAACCTGTATAGTACATTACAATTACAGTTTTATAAGTCTAAGTGGCAGTAAACAAGATACTTCCTGACCACCCATTTCTTTTGTATAAATACTAACAAGGTTGTTGTCATAATTTTCAAATATTCACACATAAAATGACTTATCAAGCTTCCAGACATAACAGTTATTTGTTCTTTATACCCTGACACACTTGATCTAATAGATAGTTTTAAATTCTTTTCTTCAAATGTGGAAACTTGGTGGTGCAGTGGTTAAGAGCTTAGCTATTAAGCTAAAGATCAGCAGTTTGAATCCACTAGCAGCTCCCTGGAAACGCTATGGGGCAGATCTACTCTGTCCTACAGGGTTGCTATGAGTTGGAATTCAGTGGACTTGATGGCAACGAGTTTTTATTTTATTATTATTATTTAGTTCAAATACATTTAAGTTAATTATAAATCTTTACTAACATATGACGTAACCTATGAACCAAGATTAAAAATCTGTTGACTTATTTGCAATGCATAACATGTTCCTTTGTTATTCGTCAAATGGACAGTAAATGTCTATCAGGCTAAAACAGTAAAGCCAAATAGACTATTATGTTCTGGTTAATTTCTGTGTTTCTCTTGCTTAATTTTACAAATTTGGAATTAATCTAATGAAATATATTTAAGACATTAGCTATATTTCAATATATCATGTAAATTTTTAATGAGTACCCTCTTTCAGGTGTTTTTAAAACTCACCTTGTGGGTCCTGTCCTTGGTACTGAAAATCAGGCCTTCTTTCATGGAGAAATACCTTTTATTTCTCTACAACCACAGAACACATGACGATGTGTGCCTGATCAGTGGATCTACAAATAGTTTCAAGTGGTTACTCTTTTCATACTTCCACACAAGCTGTCCATCCTTTTTTTTTTTTTTCAGATAAGCATAGAAGTGTATATGTTTCCAAAGTGGACGCCTAGAATATGAAAAAAATGAATATGAAGACATGTAAAAATAATATCAACTTTTACAGTACAAAGATAGTAAACAGATGAATGTTCTCACCTGTTTAGAAAATGTGTTCAAAAAACAATGAAGATGTTATGTTTGCATGACTATGTAAAAACTGGACAAATTAATGGAAATTAACCTAGCCAAGCCTGTTATTTAATGACACAAAAAAAGAAAAAAAACACTGAAATTAACTATTTGAATTTTTCTCTTTTTAATCAATTACAATGAAGCAACTAAAAAGCACTTTACTTTGATTAAGGATTTAGGGTAACACTCATGTCCCTAGTCACTAACCCTGTGCCTAACAAGACAAATACTGGGATTTAACTTCCCAGAAAAGCCAATGACAGAGCTTTTTCACAGATAGGAGCAGAGCTTCTCAGCAACTGAGTCATTCCAAAAACATATGAAGGATCATTTCTTTCCTCATTAGAAAAACGCCCCTACCTCTCTCCAGTCTCACTCCAGAAAATCATGACCTTCCAGAAATTCATACAAGCAATGAGAGATGTGTATCAACAGAAAATATAAAAGAAAACCTCTACAGAACTAGATGCCAGTTAAGGAGAATCTCCAGCCTAGAGAGAAATTTGAGTTTTCAGAAATCACTTGAGTCATTCTATCAGGAGTAATTCTTCCATTTATATGTGCAGGCATAGTGCGTGGCTTTTTACATCATCACTGTTTTAAATGAAAGTTCATTATAAATTAGTTTGTTAGAATATTTGGAAGAAATTCAAATGAAGTTACCTCTCCTGGACACTTTTCTTCCCTAGACAATCCCTAGAGGAAAAAGACTTGGATCTTGCCAAGAAAAAGTAGCAGACGACCAAGTAATGAGAAATGTCTGTAATGTGAAAAGAAAATTCTAAAATAAGATAAATTTTGAGTTTTATAGAGTCTTTAGACAAAGTAAATAATATTTATTCCAAAATTAAAGGAGAACAAGCCCCAGATTCTCTTGCCTAACCATATTCCTAGGGGAGGAAGGCCTTACTCTGACTGTTAGAGGGCCTATACCCAGTAAACCCTATGGCTCAGAGGCAGAGAACATTGGGACTAGGTAAGTTTCTGAAATTTACCCTCCAATTCTTGAGAAGGTAGATAATCACAGTTCTGCAGTTCTGGACTGGAGTAGATGTTGTTGATCTAAGCCTGAATCTAGATCAGCTAGAACCATAATGATCTATTTCTCAAACACCATCAGCAATTGCTTTCACGAATAGTCACAACATGAAGATTTAACTTCTGATCCAAGAGAATGTCTCTTAACTTAATCACTTCATTCTCAGTTGGACCAAGACTCAACTTGACTAGGAGTTTAAACTGGAATCCTAAATTAGTGACCTAAAATTTTATTTGCATGCATGGCTCCTTTACACAAAATTGATACACGTTATCAACTAACCCTGAAGCTTGCCATATAAACCCTGAAGTTTACAGTTATTATGGCCAATTATAAGTATCTTTATATTTCAAAAAGGTTTTAGTTGAGTTTTCTATCATTTGCAAACAGAACCATCCTGACTGAAACACCCTGATCTTAAATGTATATATGAATTTAAGTTAGTTTATGTTTATGAGTGTGTTTTTCAAGCCAGTATTACTTGATTTTAATTTTTACAACATTATAATCTGTCTTATTATCAACAACAGTTCATTAATCTTTCAAAATTTAAATGCAATTTCCATATTGTTCTGCTTCCAAATGAACTTTTAGAATTAGAGAAATGTTAAGCATAGCTATATGTGGAAAGAAGTGAAATATATATTTACATTTTTCCTCAAGGATTGACTTAGCTTACTGTCACAATTCTGTGAGATAAAATTTAGACATGGTCATAATCAAAGTAAGTTAATTCATTACATTCTTCAGGCAGGCCATAGTATGTTAAATACCCTCTGCTAACACCACAATTCAGATGTTTCAATTCTTCTTTTTCTTTGTATAGCTTTTGCATTAGAAAGCCATAATCATAGTGCTCAGATAACTTTGGAAATGTCTATTTTATGAATATATGCAGATGGGGACACCGGCAGAAACCTAATACTGCCACCCAGTGATGAACACTAGGAGTTGGGATTCAAAAATTCCCTGATACAGTGATAAGATGCACTCTATTTGAAAGATGACTAGTGGAAGATCATTGGGCTTTCATAGAGACACAAGAAAATAATATCATGAGTGCCCTTTATGTTGTGGGTGATGTCAGAGGGTCAGTCACTAAAAGATTGAGCAGCATAACAATACTCCTTAATAAAAACAAAACAGTACATACAGATAGAGGACAAAGAACGTGGTTCAAGGGAAGTCTATCATATTCATAAGCATAATTTTCAGAATAAAATGGAACCTCTGGCAAGATTTCCATTTCTATCGTTGAGTGAAATGAATGCAAGTTTCACTTCCTGAAAGAAAAACAAAATCCACTGTTTTCCAAAGAGAGCTCTTAAATAAAAAGGTGTGGCATAGTGGTCAAAAAGCTCAGCTGCCAATCAAACAGTCAGCATTTTGAATCCACCAGCTGCTCCTTGGAAACTCTATGAGGCAGTTCTACTCTGTCGTATAGAGTGGCTATGAGTCAGAAAAGACTCGATGGTAGTGGGTTTGGTTTCTTTATTTTGGGGGACCAAGTATAAGTAACTTTAGAAATATTTGGTTACTGAAACGGTATGAGTTAGTGGCAGAGAAATAAACCAAAAAAAGACAGAAAATATTGATTCTTTTAGATGTCTAAAATGACATATTAACAGAAAAAAAATTTAATTGGTACTTAAAACAATCAATAAGCTATGCTGGCAGAATATTCTACTGATTTGGAAAAAATAGGTTTAGATATTCTGTCACTGAAAATAAAAATAAATTCTATATAGATTGAAAACAGTATTATTTGAAAAGTTATTTAGAAAACAAAACAAAAAAAGGTTAAAATGCATAAAGTCAATGAAAGGATATGGAATTCTCCAAGTACATGTAAATGAAGACACCAAAAGTAAAAGAATTTTTTAATATAACATCTATATATAAAAACACTCATAATTGCAATGTGAAAAACATGGTAAGGTAAACATTTAGAGCAAATAGCAAAGAAAACTGGTGCATATATTTAATACATGAAGAGTTCATCAGTAAAAATTCTGATTCCAATAGATTGTGAATTCAAGAATACAAATAATTTAAAAAACTTCTGGGGTGAATTCTATATCCCAGACATTGTGCAAGAAAGAGAGAACGCAAACATAATTAACTTTTGTGCCTTTAGGTAATTTATAAATCAGTGGACGTAAGTAGACAATAAGCAGCATTTTTATCTCACACTTGATATAACTACAAATTTGAAAATTGACTAAACGTCTAAAAGTAGAGAATTTGTTTATGTTAACTCAGGACAACCAAATATTTAGTATTATTTGCTGAATAGTGTTATACTTAGGAAGGGTTGAGAAAGTATAAGAAATACCCCTTTAATAATACTGGAGATAAATATCAGGATACAAAGCCAAGCATACATTATATTTTACCAGTGAAATGGACCTAATCCCCCATTGCACTAGGCCTTCACAAGGTAAGACTGAACAGGGGAGGCAGGGACCATGAATATCTTTGACCACAAATTTCCTACTATAACAGTGGCAGATAATATTTTAAGCCTGATTCAAAGGAGAAATGTTCACGAAGAAGTAATGAGTGACGCCTTTGTCAAATAAAACGATATATTCCAGTCTCCTTGTTACCTAATAATCTGCATTACCATAAGAAAAGACGTGAGAATGGAAACAGCATAAATACTCAGCATCTTTCTTGACAATGAAATCATGTAAATTAAGTAAATTAACCTGGTGTCAAGTTCTGTAGTGTATACTTGAAGCACGCTGATTATGGATTTTGCTAATTTTACATGTGAAAGGCAGGGTCTAGGTCCTTTTAGAAGACCATGAAACACCATGAGCAAGAAGGAGATGGGATATTGAAAAATAACAATGCTATCATCAGATATTTTAAATGACCTTGGAAGATAAATTCATCGTCTTTATGAAAATATGACACCAAACAAAGCTGCTTCACTTGAGGAGATAAGATGGTTTCCCAACTGGGAAAATAAGTAAGACTGAGTCATTTTTCTGCATATCCGCCTTGATCATTCACATTCTTTTTGTATGTTTAGCCTCCTTATGATTAATTTAGAATTCTGAAGCATTCTTTCTCATAAACCTTAACATGCTAAGCAATACAAACAAAACTACATATGTAAGAGATCTTGCAGATACAAAAAAAAAAAATAAACTTCTAATGTAATATGGACTACCTCTGCATGGGATGGAGTGAAACATACGTTTATGTCATATTTCAAAATGCATTTTTCTGAAATCAGCAATGGGCACTATTAATTGTAAAAAAGGATTAGATTTATTTCAAGAGTCTGTATATAAATCTATACACTCAACAGAACAATTCGACACCAAAAAAAGAATTCTTTTCCCAGGAAATGAAAATCTGAAAAATAAATCTTGAAAAAAATTAATCATTGGAAGTATCCTAATAAATGTTTTTCATCATCACAAGTCATGTAACATGAGGAAATATTTACCACAATTAAATAATTACACACAGCTTTCCTGGAACTGACTCTAAAGCAATGGATTTCAATGTTTTGTTTTCCTGGAATGGACTATTCTTTATTGAAAGTAGGTGATCTGTGTGCCTATGACCTCATTTTCTTTTTCTGGTCCAAAGCTTCTTCATGGCATTTTTCATCTCTGCATTCCTCAGAGTATAGATTAAGGGGTTCAACAAAGGAGTGAAAACAGTGTAAAACACAGTCAAGAATTTATCAATGGGTAAAGTGGAAGGAGGTCTGACATACATTAAAAAAAAAGGGACAAAGAAGAGGACTACCACAGCGATGTGGGAGCCACAGGTGGATAAGGCTTTGTGCCTCCCTTCCTAACTAAGGTTCCTCAGAGACTGCAGAATGACTCCGTAGGAGATGAATAACAGCATAAAAATGACTACACATATTGCCCCATCATTGGCAATCACAGTGAGACCAATGACATAGGTAGGTGTCAGTGCAGGCAAGTTTTAATAAGGGGTACATGTCACAGCAGAAGTGGTCAAATGCACAGAAGGGAAGATTGTAAACAAAGAGAAGGTGAAGTACTGCATGCACAAAACCTCCAACCCAGGTCACCATCAGCAGCAGAACACACACCCGTTGGTTGATGGTCATCATATAATGTAGTGGTTTGCAGATAGCCACGTAGCGGTCGTAGGCCATGACCACCAGAAGTAAAATCTCAGTACCACCAAATAAGTGTTCTACAAAAAGCTGGATCAGGCAAGCTTGGAAAGTAATGGTTTTCTTCTCATAGAGTAAGTCTATGATCATATTTGGGGTGACCATAGTAGAATAAACAGCATCCATAAATGATAAATAGCCAAGAAAGAAGTGTATAGGAGCATCCAGTGTTGGACTGACCACCACAGTCACGACAATGAGGAGGTTGCCCACAACTGTCATAATGTAGATCAGCAAAAACACAAGAAATAATATTTTCTGACCCTGGGGATTCTGAGTGAGCCCCAAGAGGACAAACTCAGTCACATTGTTCCTTTGTTCCATATGTTCTTCTGTGTGTCCTTATTTTAGAGTTCGAGATAAACTTACCTGTAAATATAACAATGACTAGTGACTTTTTGAAACCTCCAGATAATTTGTTTGTTCATTCAACAAATAGGCAATATGATTTATTATGTTTCAGCACTGTCCAATATTTTAAGAATATAAAGCTGATTAAAACATGGTCAATAACCTCAGTGATCTTATCGAATAATGAGAGACAAACAAATAACTAGAAACATATGGGAAAAAAGCAGATCATGAAATAAACGGAGTTACCACATTAGCTTGCCATCTGGGAGAAAATAAAATTGTATATATATATAGTTAATATTGTACATAAACATAAATTATAAATACATGAAAACTTTAATGTAAAAATAAAGGAAGATTTATTAAATATCCACTTTCACATTAATAAATGAGATTATTTTCTACATTCTAAGAATGGCAGAATCTTTTTTTTTTTTTTTTTTTTTTTTTTTTAAATTTTTATTAAGCTTCAAGTGAACATTTACCATTCCAATCAGTCTGTCACATGTAGGTTTACATACATCTTACTCCCTTCTCCCACTTGCTCTCCCCCTATTGAGTCAGCCCTTACAGTCTCTCGTTTCGTGCCAATTTTACCTTCTTCCATCTCTCTCTATCTTCCCATCCCCCCTCCAGTCAAGAGTTGCCAACACACTCTCCCGTGTCCACCTGATTTAATTAGCTCGCTCTTCATCAGTATCTCTCTCCCCCCCACTGACCAGTCCTTTTCATGCCTGATGATTTGTCTTCGGGGTTGGTTCCTGTCCTGTGCCATCAGAAGTTCTGGGGAGCATTGTCTCTGGGATTCCTCTAGTCGCAATCATACCATTAGGTGTGGTCTTTTAATGAGAATTTGGGGTCTGTATCCCATTGGTCTCCTGCTCCCTCAGGAGTTGTCTCTTGTGCTCCCTGACAGGGCAGACATCGATTGTGGCCGGGCACCAACTTGTTCTTCTGGTCTCAGGATATTGTAGGTCTCTGGTTCAAGTGGCCCTTTCTGTCTCTTGGGTTCTTAGTTGTCGTGTGACCTTGGTGTTCTTCCTTTGCCTTTGCTCCCGGTGGGTTGAGACCAATTAATGTATTTTAGATGGCTGCTTGTTGGCATTTAGGACCCCAGGTGCCACAATTCAAAGTGGGATGCAGAGTGTTTTCATAATAGAATTATTTTGCCCATTGATTTAGAAGTCCTCTCAAACCAAGTTCCCCAGACCCCAGCCCCTGCTTCGCTATCCTTTGAAGCTTTCATTTTATCTCGGAAACCTCTTTACTTTTAATCCTGTCCAATTAGGCTGACCTTCCTTGTTTTGAGTGTTGTCTTTCCCTTCACCCAAAGCAGTTCCCATCTACAGATTGATCAATAAAAAGCCCTCTCCCTCCCTCCCTCCCTCCCTCCCCCCTTTGTAACCACAAAAGTATGTGTTCTTTTCCATTTTTTCTATTCCTCAAGATCTTATAATAGTGGTCTTATACAATATTTGTCCTTTTGCAACTGACTCATTTCGCTCAGCATAATGCCTTCCAGATTCCTCCATGTTATGAAATGTTTCAGAGATTCGTCACTGTTCTTTATCGATGCGTAGTATTCCATTGTGTGAATATACCACAATTTATTTACCCATTCGTCCGTTGATGGACATCTTGGTTGCTTCCAGCTTTTTGCTATTGTAAACAGAGCTGCAATAAACATGGGTGTGCATATATCTGTTTGTGTGAAGGGTCTTGTATTTTTAGGGTATATTCCGAGGAGTGGGATTTCTGGTTTGTATGGTAGTTCTATTTCTAACTGTTTAAGATAACGCCAGATGGATTTCCACAGTGGTTGTACCATTTTACAATCCCACCAGCAGTGTATGAGAGTTCCAGTCTCTCCGCAGCCTCTCCAACATTTATTATTTTGTGATTTTTGAATTAATGCCAGTCTAGTTGGTGTCAGATGGAATCTCATCGTAGTTTTAATTTGCATTTCTCTAATGACTAATGATCGAGAGCATTTTCTCATGTATCTGTTGGCTGCCTGAATATCTTCTTTAGTGAAATGTGTGTTCATATCCTTTGCCCACTTCTTGATTGGGTTGTTTGTCTTTTTGTGGTTGAGTTTTGACAGAATCATGTAGATTTTAGAGATCAGGCGCTGGTCTGAGATGTCATAGCTGAATATTCTTTCCCAGTCTGTAGGTGGTCTTTTTACTCTTTTGGTGAAGTCTTTAGATGAGCATAGGTGTTTGATTTTTAGGAGCTCCCAGTTATCGGGTTTCTCTTCATCATTTTTGGTAATGTTTTGTATTCTGTTTATGCCCTGTATTAGGGCTCCTAGGGTAGATCCTATTTTTTCTTCCAAGATTTTTATCGTTTTAGTCTTTATGTTTAGGTCTTTGATCCACTTGGAGTTAGTTTTTGTGCATGGTGTGAGGTATGGGTCCTGTTTCATTCTTTTGCAAATGGATATCCAGGTATGCCAGCACCATTTGTTAAAAAGACTATTATTTCCCCAATTGACTGACACTGGTCCTTTGTCAAATATCAGCTGCTCATACGTGGATGGATTTATATCTGGATTCTCAATTCTGTTCCATTGGTCTATGTGCCTGTTGTTGTACCAGTACCAGGCTGTTTTGACTACTGTAGCTATATAATAGGTTCTGAAATCAGGTAGGGTGAGGCCTCCCACTTTCTTCTTCTTTTTCAGTAATGTTTTGCTTATCCGGGGATTCTTTCCTTTCCATATGAAATTAGTGATTTGTTTCTCTATTCCCTTAAAGTATGACATTGGTATTTGGATTGGAAGTGCGTTGTATGTATAAATGGCTTTTGGTAGAACAGACATTTTTACTATGTTGAGTCTTCCTATCCATGAGCAGGGTATGTTTTTCCATTTAAGCGTGTCCTTTTGAATTTCTTGTAGCAGAGTTTTATAGTTTTCTTTGTATAGGTCTTTTACTTCCTTGGTAAGATTTATTCCTAAGTATTTTATCTTCTTGGGGGCTACTGTGAATGGTATTGATTTGGTTATTTCCTCTTCGGTGTTCTTTTTGTTGATGTAGAGGAATCCAAGTGATTTTTGTATGTTTATTTTATATCCTGAGACTCTTCCAAACTCTTCTATTAGTTTCAGTAGTTTTCTGGAGGATTTCTTAGGGTTTTCCATGTATACGATCATGTCATCTGCAAATAGTGATAGCTTTACTTCCTCCTTACCAATCTGAATACCCTTTATTTCTTTGTCTAGCCTAATTGCCCTGGCTAGGACTTCAAGTACGATGTTGAATAAGAGCGGTGATAAAGGGCATCCTTGTCTGGTTCCCGTTCTCAAGGGAAATGCTTTCAGGTTCTCTCCATTTAGAGTGATATTGGCCGTTGGCTTTGCATATATGCCCTTTATTATGTTGAGGAATTTTCCTTCAATTCCTATTTTGGTGAGAGTTTTTATCATAAATGGGTGTTGGACTTTGTCAAATGCCTTTTCTGCATCAATTGATAAGATCATGTGGTTTTTGTCTTTTGTTTTATTTATGTGATGGATTACATTAATGGTTTTTCTGATATTAAACCAGCCTTGCATACCTGGTATAAATCCCACTTGATCAGGGTGAATTATTTTTTTCATGTGTTGTTGGATTCTATTGGCTAGAATTTTATTAAGGATTTTTGCATCTATGTTCATGAGGGATATAGGTCTAAAATTTTCTTTTTTTGTAATGTCTTTACCTGGTTTTGGTATCAGGGAGATGGTGGCTTCATAGAATGAGTTGGGTAGTATTCCGTCTTTTTCTATACTTTGAAATACCTTCAATAGTAATGGTGTTAAGTCTTCTCTGAAGGTTTGGTAGAACTCTGCAGTGAAGCCATCTGGGCCAGGACTTTTTTTTGTTGGGAGTTTTTTGATTACCATTTCAATCTCTTTTTTTGTAATGGGTCTATTTAGTTGTTCTACTTCTGTATGTGTTAGTTTAGGTAAGTAGTGTTGTTCCAAGAATTTATCCATTTCTTCTAGGTTTTCAAATTTGTTAGAGTACAATTTTATGTAGTAATCTGATATGATTCTTTTGATTTCATTTGGTTCTGTTGTGATGTGGTCCTTCTCGTTTCTTATTCGGGTTATTTGTTTCCTTTCCTGTTTTTCTTTAGTCAGTCTAGCCAATGGTTTATCAATTTTGTTAATTTTTTCAAAGAACCAGCTTTTGGCTTTGTTAATTCTTTCAATTGTTTTTCTGTTCTCTAATTCATTTAGTTCAGCTCTAATTTTTATTATTTGTTTTCTTCGGGTGCCTGATGGATTCTTTTGTTGCTCACTTTCTATTTGCTCAAGTTGTCGGGACAGTTCTCTGATTTTGGCTCTTTCTTCTTTTTGTATGTGTGCATTTATCGATATAAATTGGCCTCTGAGCACTGCTTTTGCTGTGTCCCAGAGGTTTTGATAGGAAGTATTTTCATTCTCGTTGCTTTCTAAGAATTTCCTTATTCCCTCCTTGATGTCTTCTATAACCCAGTCTTTTTTCAGGAGGGTATTGTTCATTTTCCAAGTATTTGATTTCTTTTCCCTAGTTTTTCTGTTATTGATTTCTAGCTTCATTGCCTTGTGGTCTGAGAAGATGCTTTGTAATATTTCGATGTTTTGGATTCTGCAAAGATTTGTTTTATGCCCTAATATGTGGTCTATTCTAGAGAATGTTCCATGTGCGCTAGAAAAAAAAGTATATTTTGCAGCAGTTGGGTGGAGAGTTCTGTATAAGTCAATGAGGTCAAGTTGGTTGATTGTTGTAAGTAGGTCTTCCGTGTCTCTATTGAGCTTCTTACTGGATGTCCTGTCCTTCTCCGAAAGTGGTGTGTTGAAGTCTCCTACTATATATGTGGAGGTGTCTATCTCACTTTTCAATTCTGTTAAAATTTGATTTATGTATCTTGCAGCCCTGTCATTAGGTGCGTAAATATTTAGTATGGTTATGTCTTCCTGATCAATTGTCCCTTTTATCATTATATAGTGTCCTTCTTTATCCTTTGTGGCGGATTTAAGTCTAAAGTCTATTTTGTCAGAAATTAATATTGCTACTCCTCTTCTTTTTTGCTTATTGTTTGCTTGATATACTTTTTTCCATCCTTTGAGTTTTAGTTTGTTTGTGTCTCTAAGTCTAAGGTATGTCTCTTGTAGGCAGCATATAGATGGATCGTGTTTTTTTATCCAGTCCGTGACTCTCTGTCTCTTTATTGGTGCATTTAGTCCATTTACATTCAGCGTAATTATAGATAAGTAAGTTTTTAGTGCTGTCATTTTGATGCCTTTTTATGTGTGTTGTTGGCCATTTCATTTTTCCACATGCTTTTTTGTGCTGAGACGTTTTTCTTAGTAGCTTGTGAGATCCTCATTTTCATAATGTTTAACTTTGTGTTTATTGAGTCGTTACGTTTTTCTTGGCTTTTTTCTTGAGTTATGGAATTGATATTCCTTTTTGTGGTTACCTTTTTATTTACCCCTATTTTTCTAAGTAAAACCCTAACTTGTATCCTTCTATTTCGCCTTGTATCACTCTCCATCTGGCAGTTCAATGCCTCCTATATTTAGTCCCTCTTTTTGATTATTTTGATCGTTTAGCTATTGATTTCCATGATTTCCTGTTGTATGTATTATTTTGTTTATTTATTTATTTTTTAGAATTAGTCTTAATTTGTTTGTTTTTGTGCTTTCCCTGTTTGAGTTGCGTTGATATCAGGACGTTCTGTTTTGTGTCCTTGTATTGTGCTGGTACCTGATATTATTGGTCATCAGGCCAAACAATCTCCTTTAGCATTTCTTGCAGTCTTGGTTTAGTTTTTGCAAATTCTCTAAACTTGTGTTTATCTGTAAATATCTTAATTTCTCCTTCATATTTCAGAGAGAGTTTTGCTGGATATATGATCCTTGGTTGGCAGTTTTTCTCGTTTAGTGCTCTGTATATGTCGTCCCATTCCCTTCTTGCCTGCATGGTTTCTGCTGAGTAGTCTGAACTTATTCTTATTGATTCTCCCTTGAAGGAAACCTTTCTTTTCTCCCTGGCTGCTTTTAAAATTTTCTGTTTGTCTTTGGTTTTGGCAAGTTTGATGATGATATGTCTTGGTGTTTTTCTTTTTGGATCAATCTTAAATGGGGTTCGATGAGCATCTTGGATAGATATCCTTTCTTCTTTCATGATGTCAGGGAAGTTTTGTGTCAGGAGTTCTTCAACTATTTTCTCTGTGTTTTCTGTCCCCCCTCCCTGTTCTGGGACTCCAATCACTCGCAAGTTATCCTTCTTGATAGAGTCCCACATGATTCTTAGGGTTTCTTCATTTTTTTTAATTCTTTTATCTGATTTTTTTCCAGCTATGTTGGTGTTGTTTCCCTGGTCCTCCAGAAGTCCCAGTCTACATTCTAATTGCTCGAGTCTGCTCCTCTGACTTTCTATTGCGTTGTCAAATTCTGTAATTTTATTGTTAATCTTTTGGATTTCTACATGCTGTCTCTCTATGGATTCTTGCAACTTGTTAATTTTTCCACTATGTTCTTGAATAATCTTTTTGAGTTCTTCAACAGTTTTATCAGTGTGTTCCTTGGCTTTTTCTGCAGTTATCCTAATTTCATTCGTGATATCTTTAAGCATTTTGTAAATTAGTTTTTTATATTCTGTATCTGATAATTCCAGGATTGTATCTTCATTTGGGAAAGATTTTGATTCTTTTGTTTGGGGGGTTGGAGAAGCTGTCATGGTCTGTTTCTTTATGTGGTTTGATATGGACTGCTGTCTCCGAGCCATCACTGGGAAACTAGATTTTCCCAGTAGTCAGCTAAAAAAAAATGCAGTCAGATCCCTATCTGAATTCTCTCTCTGGCTCCGGGTATTCGGATGTTAATGGGGTCGCCTGGGGAGGGTGGGGGAGGGATCTGAGAGCTAGGAGTGTAGCACCACAGAATATAGAGCTGAACACCACGTTCACGCTCTGCCCCTGTTTGCCAAAATCCGGGCTGGACGGGTCCCTGGCTAGGACACTGCTTTCCTTGATCGAAAACCAGTCCCTTCCTCCTGGGGACTTCCTCCGGTGCGCGGCACCGCTCGTGGGCACTGGGTGGGCGTTTCCCGCACGAACGGGTGGGCCCGCCCCCAGGGTCTATTCAGGCGATTATAATTAGATCCCGCGGTCACGCCCCGCCTGTGCGCGCGCCCAAATCCCAGCGGGATGACTTCCGGGTTGAGACGCTGCTTTCCCTGTTCGGGAACCAGTCACTTCCTCCCCGGGACTTCTCCTTCCGGAGCGCCACACCTCTCGCGCGAACTGGGTTGCGTCACCTGCACGGCCAGGTGGGCCCGCCCCCTGGGTCAATTCAGGGCAATAAAAATGGACTCCGTGCTCACGCCCCGCTCGTGCGCGCGCCCAAGCCCCAGCAGGACGGAACCCCGTCTGGGACGCTAGTTTCTGCGCTTCGGGACCAATCAGTTCCTCCGCACGGCCAGGTGGGCCCGCCCCCTGGGTCAATTCAGGGCAATAAAAATGGACTCCGCGCTCACGGCCCGCTCGTGCGCGCGCCCAAGCCCCAGCAGGGCGGCACTTTGTCTGGGATGCTACTTTCTGCGCTTTGGGACCAATCAGTTCCTCCTGGGGACTTCTCCTTCCAGTGTGCCGCACCTCTCGCGCAAACTGGGAGGGCGTCACTCGCACGACCAGGTGTTCCCGCCCTCTGGGTCAATTCAGGGTAATAAAAATGGACCCCGCGCTCATGCCCCGCCCGCGCGCGCGCGCGCGTGCCCAGATCGCAGCGGAATGGCTCCCCGTCTGGGATGCTGCTTTCCCTGTTTTGAGACCAGACACCTCCGGGGATTTCTCCCTCTGGTGTGCCGTGCCACACGCGCGGACTGGGTGCGCGTCCTCCCGCACGAACGCGTGGGCCCCGCCCTGGGGTCACTCCAGGGAAACACAGCTGACCCCCCCCGCGCGCGCCCCGTCGGCTTCTCGCCTAACTCCCGGCGGACAGCAGGGCACCCCAGCTGGGACGCTGTTCTCCCCCCTCTCAGATCAGTCACTGCCTCCCGGGTGTTTCTCCCTCCGGCTGCGCCCCTACGCCGCCCGCGCCAACCTGCTAGGCTTCCTCCCGGGATGGGTTCGGGGGGGAAGGGGTGGGCCCCCTTTCTGTGCCGTCTGCCCCCCTGGGCTCTGCCCCAGATCGAGCTCCGAAGGTCACCTGCCTGGTGCGCTGGCTCCTAGTTCTGAAAACAGTCGCTGTCTGCCCGTATTTGTTCGTCCTCCGTCTCTAAGTCTGTGCTTGTTGTTCAGAGTTCATAGATTGTTATGTATGTGATCGATTCCCTTGTTTTTCCGAGTCTTTGTTGCAAGAGGGATCCGCGGGAGCGTCCACCTAGTCCGCCATCTTGGCCCCCTCTCCTCAGAATCTTTTTAACTAATAACTTAAATCTGCAAAGGACATATTTCATAATTTTAGAAATTGGTACTGATACGGTACAGTTGAGCAATATAGAAATAGGCATAAAAAATAAGACTGTACAATACTATTATACAAGATAAAAACATATGAGCATGAGGAAAACATGGAAAGATACATTTTTTCTTATAAATGGGTTGCTTTTTTGCTGGTGATGAATGCTCAGGAATGAAAAAGATGAGAGGAGAGATTCCAAAGAAAAAGAAAAAGACTGTGTGTACACACACGCACACACACACACACACGCAAAAAAAAAAAAAAAAAACTACCATAAATATCATCAATATTAACCAATCCTATCTCTTAAAACGATCCTAGTAATTATATCCAGTTACTCTTGATATCTCTATTGACATTTACTTCAATATCTGACGTCAAAATTCTCCTGGACCTCCCCTTCACAATGCGTGCTTTTTCCGTTTCTATGGCCAAACCCTCTGTGTGTGCACTAGATCCCATCCTCTTTGTCACTCTTCCTCTTGTAGTTGTCTCCTCCAATTCCTACATTAATAATTTTCCTCTCATATTTATACAGTACAGTATTATCACTGTTTAAATAATTTATCCTTCCACTCCTCATCTTTTCAAGCAAGCAATCCAATTCTCTGTTCTTTATGAAAACACCTTCCCTTTGCTAAATCCAATGATCAATTTCAGTCCTTTCTTACCCAACCTATCACTCATATGAATTGAAGTAATTACTTGCTTTCATAAGCATTATCTTAAAAAAAAGCATTATCTTAGGTCCTTGATAATAACTCATTCAAGGTTACAGATTTACATCATTCTCTAATTATTAACAGATTAACAAACAGTGCTTACAGAGCACTTCCACTGATCCTATAAGAGACTTAGAAGTCTCTGTCCGTTAAAATATTCTGCAAATGTTTACTCTTGAAATTCGTTTCTAACAATACTGATGTTAGAGAAGGTGAATGTACTCTAGATCTTTACACCATGAAAATACTCTGAAGAGTTTCATAGAATTAAGTCAATCTCCACATATTTTATTAATCACAAAGGATCTGTTAATGGGTGATTATCAGAATCAGGAGGACTTTGAAAAGACTATGACTTTCCAATTCACACTACCAAAGAACTCTTGCATAACATAAACCATTCTGAAGATTCATGTATAAAAGCACTTTCTGGGTTACCTGCATAATGAAACATTCAGTCCAAGTTCTGGATTGTGGTGCCTTCTCTGGACCTAGAAATGTATCTCTGTCGCCAGTTCTTTACATGCTTTAGGAAGCCTATCTCATCTCAGTCTTTCAGAAAATTGTTACCTTTTAAATAGCTGAGATTTTTTAACACAAATATCAAAAATGTTATGAACAAAAAGAAGTCTGAGTCATGATTATAATAAAAGAGAGCCAAAAACTCCATCGCTGGCATAACTTGTCCTAAAACAAACAAATGTTAAATAAGCAGTATGAGGTTAAAAATAAAAAGTAAATTTTGTGGGAAAGAGAGCTGTGAATTGTTTAGAGAAATATTTTGCAGTTTGTGGTTTAGAAGTGAAATAGCTTGTTACCTGATTTTGATTCTCAGTCATTTATGCTGGCCGGACTTCATACAGCATAGTTGAACTACAGTTTCCCTGAAGGATGAAAAATAATTTCATGTTCATATTTTGCTATGCTTTGAGTCCATCATTTCAATTCCTGTAAAACCTAGTCCTGTAACTACTCATATAAATAAGTACTCTTTGTGGTAAGGGTAACAGCCTTGGACACTTTATTTGCATTTGAACTACAACAAATACTATTGAGTCATTTAACTGATGCATCTCATATTGCGACTCTTCTGTAATTAAACTCATTGGGACCTTAGTCACAATTCTGAGAGTAGATCCTTCATCTCCAGAGATGCTACAAGAATTTCACCCACATAGAACAGGATTTATAGGACCAATTCCTTGGGGGAGAAAAATCACAAATGTGTAATCCAGAGTCAAATCACCAAAAGGGAAGAGTCCAGGTTGGAAATAATTTGAATATGTAAAAACTCTCTTGTTTAAATCATGACCTTCAAAATAGGCAACACTGTTGGGGGATAAGTTTAAGTTATACCTTTGCAGATGACATCTGAATTCACTCCAAGAACACTAGGAAATTGATTTCAGAACAAGTCATTTAAAACTTGATTCAAATGCATATAAAGCAGGGTTCTCCCCTACTATGGATTGAATTGTGTTGCCCACAAAGAAATGTTGGAGCCTGAATGCTATGCTTGTTAACGTGACTCTATAAATATGGTCTATGAAGATGTTATCAGTAAGGTTAACATGAGGGTATACCCGATTAGGGTGGGTTCCACTGGTGTTCTTATAAAAGAGAAGATTCCCAGAGACAGAGAGAGAGATGAAGGATTACATGCGATGCTCCAGTAGCAACCCATGAATTTCTGGAGCTACTAGAGGTCAGGAGATATGAGAAAAGATCTCTGTCAAAGCCTGATGTCAGACCCCAGACTCCAGAAACTATGAGACAATGAATTTTTGTTTATTGAAACAACCCAATTTATAAAATCTTGTTTGTAAAATCACCCTAGCAGTAACACTCTTGAGTTTGTCCCAGGAAGAATTTCAGACAGGCAAATTGGTAAAATCAATGATGAACATGAAGAAAAAAAAAAAAGTATAAAAATTTGAAGGAATGGCTTGAAAATCTATGAACTCTAAGCCATTAACATATGGCCTTTCTGAGGAAATATTACCAACTGTTTCTTTCTACACAAAGTTTCAAGGAGCTGTGTTCTTGTGGGAGGAGGAAATTCCATCACTTGGAAATATGCTTAAAGAGAAGGAAGTATAATTGAAATTGTAGACTTCCAGTTGCCTTCATTGTATTTTCTCTGCCTTTCACCTAAGTATTAGACCTTATATTTACAGGGAAATCAATAGTTCTAGATTTAAAAAATTACGTTTCTTAGCGTCCTTTGAAAATTAAGGTGGGTGGCCTATAAGGATACTAGTTATGTAATTAATTGAGACATGCAGGAAATGAAATGATTTAACTGAAAGCCAAACTCCCTTTTGCCTTTCGCCTTTCGTCTCTGGTGCTTTTCTAGATCTCAGATAAATTGTCCAGAGCTTCAGAAGCTGCCCTGTGACCATGATCATACCATAAGAATGGGAGTCAAGAGATCAGAGGTGTGAGTTTTTCTACTCTGGTCTTTTTTTCAAGATTGCTTAGGCTATTTGGGGCCCTTGGCAGTTTCATATTTTTTGAAGATTGACTTTTCCATTTCTGTAAAGAAGGTTGTTGGAATTATGAGGGAGATTTCCTTGAGTTTAAAAATTTCTTTAGGTAGTATTGATATCTTGAAAATACTGAGTCTTCCAATCCATGAACATTAGATGTTCTTCCATTTATTTAGGTCATCTAGAGTCGCTATAAGTCAGAACTGACTCAACTGCAATGGGTTTGGTTTGGTTTTTTGGTTAATTTCTTTTAGTACTATTTAAAAGCTTTCTGGGTACAAGTCTTTCACTTCCTTGGCTAAAATCATTCCCAGGAATTTTATTCCTTTAGATGCTGTCTTGCTCATCTAGTGCTGCTATAACAGAAATACCACAAGTGGATGGCTTTAACAAAAAAAGTTTATTATTTCACAGTCCAATAGGCTAGAAGTCCATATTCGGGGCACCAGGTCCAGGGAAAGGTTTTCTGTTTGTCAGCTCTGGAGGAAGGTCCTTGTGATGCATCAGTCTTCCCTTGGTCTGGGAGCATCTCAGTGCAGGAACCCTGGGTCCAAAGGATGCACTTTGCTCCTGGCACTGCTTTCTTTATGGTATGATGTCCACTTGTCTCTACTTGCTTCTCTCTTTTATATCTCAAAAGTGATTGGCTTAAGACACTATGTAATCTTATAGATCTCATCAATATAACTGCCGTTAATCCACCTTATTACATTATAAGGATAGGATTTAAAACATATAGGGAAATCACATAAAATGGTGGACAATCACACAATACTGTGAGTCATGGCCCAGCTAATTTGACAGGTATTTTTGGGGGACACAGTTCAATTCATAACAGATGCTACTGTAAAGGGGATTTATTTTTCTTGATATCATTTTTCATTGCTGATATAAAAACACTCAACTTATTTTTGTGAGCACAAGAAATTTTGCCCTGAGATAATCTTTAAATCTTAAACCAAAAATATTCCCTGAACTCTTCTTTGAACCAAAAAAGAGGTTATATTAATCAGTAAGTTACCTCTGCTTTGAGTATTCTTTTAAAGAATTATTTATGTGATATGCAATTCACAACCAGCAACTCAAAACATTGGATGGGAAACTTAAGCTGCAGTAGTTTAATTGTCATAGAATAATTGGAAAAGGATAATTATGGAAAATGATAGCACAATTTTAAAAATGTAACAAATTTCATTGGCATGTAAGTGGAGAAATTGTTGAAATAGCGTATCTTGCCTCTGTATAATTTCACCAAAATAATAATTGAATAACAAGAGCTTAATAATTACTAAGCAGAAGAAATCAGTGTCCATAAGCATTTGGGATCAACTTCAGTCAACCTATCCTGTATTTCTTTCACAAGAAAGTAAATCAAAACTCTACTTTGTTAATGCCACAGTGTTTTTAATCTTTATTACCTGCAGTTCAAAACCATCTTAATTACAGTTTCAGAATGTATCCTGAAGGATTCTATGGCATATTCCAGTTCTCCTTAAGGACCCTCAGTCTTTACATTAGTGGAATTTGTTACATACATTGCAACAATTCCTGCATGTTTCCCTGTCTAATAAATTCCAATGGTCAAACATTACATGAGTGTGTCTATTTACCACCCAAAACACCTAGCCTAATTTTTTTAAGCATTTCATGCAATTTTATTAGCCAATGTTCATAAAAGTGTGATTAAATTGACAATGTCCTATATTTCTTTTTGATGAACATAATAGAACTAAATATTTTTAGACTGGAGTATAATTATAGACATAAATTTCATTTTGGAATCCATTTTAAGAAATTAATAAGAAATATATTCACTGCACCTTATACTGCAATAAAATATGTATATAATCATCTCTTAACATTGTTGTTGTTGTTGTTAGATGCCATCGAGTAGGTTCTAACTCTTAGCAGCCCTATGCACAGCAGAACAAAACGCAGCCCAGCCCTGCACCATCCTTACAATAGTTGTTATGCTTGAGCCATTGTTTCAACCACTGTGTCAATCCACCTCTTTGAGGGTCTCCGCTTTTCCTCTGGCCCTGTGCTTTATCAAGCATGATGTCCTTCTCCAGGGGCTGATCCCTCCTGAAAACATGTCCAAAGTATGTAAGATGTAGTCTCGCCATCTTTGCTTCTAAGGAGCATTCTGGTTGTACTTTTTCTAAGATAGATTCGTTCGTTCTTCTGGCAGTCCATGGTATATTCAATATTCTTTGCCAACACCAAAATTCAAAGGTATCAATTCTTCTTCTCTTTCTTCCCTCACGCGTCTGTCAGTTTGTCCTACTATGGCGGCTTGCGTATTGCTGTGATTCTGGAAGCTATGCCACTGGTATTCAGATATCAGCAGGGTCACCCTTGGAGAACAGGTTTCAGCCCAGCTTCCAGACTAAGACAGACTAGGAAGAGGGGCCTGGTGCTCTACTTCTGAAAAGAATTAACCAGTGACAACCTTATGAATAGCAGGGGGACATTGTCTCCTAACATTAAATCTGATTATAAAACATAGAAACACAAATTCCTAAGATTATACTAAAAGGAGAAGCTACACTCTGTAGAATAAAATGCTGGGTAATTATCATCTGATTCTAAAGTTTACATTAAGCCAAAAGACAAATATAAACTGGTGGTATGGTAATAAAGAAGGAAAAGAAAATGTGGGACTATTCTACTTAAAGAGCTCATGGAACATTCACCAAAATAGACAATATCATAGGCCACAAAACGAGTTGCAATACATTTCAAAGGACTTATATTGTACAGAAATATGTCTGATAATAATAACATTCAACCAGAAAAATTGACTGAAAAAGAACTAAGCACTCCTCAATTATTTACAAATTAAACAACACAGTTCTACATAAGCCGTGGATCAAAGAAGAAATCCCAGTGGAAATTAGAAATACTTTGAACAGTAAGATAATAAAAATGAAACATAGCAAAATTTATTGGATGCTGCTAAGACAGTGTTTAGAAAGAAATGTATAACTTTAAATGCAAGTATTAGAAAACAAGAAACATTAAAAGAAATGAACTAGCTTCCATCTTAAGAAATTGGAAAGGAAAAAGCAAAACAAACCCAGAGAATATTGTAGAATGAAAGTAGTAAATATAAAACAGAAATCATTGACACAGAAATTAATCTAAAAACAGAGAAAGTATATAAAGCTAGGAATTCTTTGACAAGATTAATAAAATGGATAAATCTTTAGCAAAATGAATTCAAAAAAGTATACAAGAAAAAAACAATCAGAATTGGAATTGAAGAAGGTGTCATTCCTGGTAGATTTTATAGATTCTAAAAGGATATTATAAACAAATTTATGCCCAAAATTTTGTCAACTGAGATGAAGTGGACTGCCATGAATTGAATTGTGTCCCCCAAAAAGTTGTGTCAATGTGGCTAGACTGCCGGGGGCCAGCCTCAGCAAAGAACAGGGTCACCAGAGGAGGGGTAGAGTTTGGCGAAAAAGAATGAGAGGTAGTGTGTCTTATATTTTCATTCTGCAGAAAAAGAAGCCTCTCTTTATTTTTTACATGGTCTTTTATATCATAAGCTTACAAAAGCATAACATCGCATGATCAACAAAGGGGCAGTATAACATCATTTCCCAGAGACATAATTTTCCAAGTGACACATAGTACAGTTCTGCATGCGCACACAAATACAATGAGTTTTTGTTTAGTTGATTTAAAGTAACAATTGACTTCATACTGCTTTACACTTATGCTTAATCTTGCAATACCTTCCACAGTTTTTATAACAATTAATCTTTTTGCAAAACCATTGCCACATAGGCTTTGTCCATCTTGTCCAGGGTGGCCAAGTTCTTGAAGTCCAGCCACTTTGGGTTACATTATATTGTCCACGATTATGCCAAGGACAATTAGCCCAATCTCTATACCCAAAGACCAGTCAAGCGCAGCAGTGAGCAGGGTAGACGAGAAGGTCGACCTGTAATTGGCTGAGAAATTGGCTGAGAGAACTCACTGCCTTTTGTTTTTCCACTTTTATGGGATCATGTGTGGGTGGTGGTTTAATCACAAAAGGGCCTCGGTAAATTCCAGGATTCCACCATCTTGTTTTTGTTTTCCATAGTTGAGCTATTCGTTTTCCCCCTAAGACAACTTCATGTTGATCCTCAGGTAATACACGGGCTGCCCCTACCCGGGATTTTACCAGGGGATTATGAGTAGGACGCCCCCCTCCAAAGGTCCCTAAATCTATAATGGAATTTTATGCTTATACATTCTGCTATACACAGGCTGAAAATGAAACAGAAACAGAACACAGATGACAGAGATATTCCTGACTTTTCAGGAATTCTTCGATGTTTATGCTGGGGGCAGTGGGTGCAGAGGGGCTGCCCTTGCAGCCTGGCTCCTCCTGACTTTTCAGGAATTCTTTGATGTTTATGCTGGGGGCAGTGGGTGCAGAGGGGCCGCCCTTGCAGCCTGGCTCCCAGCACTAGACCATGATTCCCATTATGTAATTGTCCACCATTTTGTCATCTGGTGTGATTTTCCTATGTGTTCTAAATCCTACCTCTACGATGTCAATGAGAAGGGACAAGCAGCACTTATATTAATGAGACAGGACTCAACCTTTAGGTTAGATTGTGTTTTAAGGCAATCTCTTACGAGATATAAAAGAGGGAAGTGAACAGAGAAGTATGGGGACATCATACTACCAAGAAAGGAGCACTGAGAGCATAGCACATCCTTTGAACCACCTCGCCAAACCAGTGTGCAACAATGCAGGCTCGCCCTGCCTGGTGCTCCCCTGCCCATGTGGACAAGGTCTTGAGAGCTCTGGTGCACAAAAATGAGCAAGGAGCAAAGCATGCCCATCTTGCCCACCCTGACATATCAAAAGAAAACAAAAAAGCAGGATGAAACAAGGGAATATTCAATCAATAAATAAAGAAAATAATACATTAATGTCTCAGGCACAGCAGACAATAACCAAATCATATAAAAAAGCAGGACAAGAGCAAATTTGAAACAACAAAAGACAAAATCTAAGAAATTGAAGACAAATCCATGGACACCACTTTGATGAAAAATCAGAGACAAGAATGAAGAAAAATGAGGAAGCCTAAGGCTTATGAGGGACACAATCAAGAGCAAAAATCTGCACATGAGCAGAGTTCTAGAACAGGAGGAGGAAGTAAAAAACACAGAGAAGATTGTTGATTTGCTGGGAGAAAATGTCCAAAATTGCATGAGAGAAGAAAAGCTGACTATCCAAGATGCACAAAGAATTCCACATATGATAGAACCCAAAAGAAAATCATCAAGATATATCATAATCACACTTGCCAAAATCAAAGACATAGAATCCTGAGGGCACCTCAAGACAAGCAAAAAGTCGTTTACAAAGGGAAAACAATAAGACTAAGCTTTGATCACTCAGCAGAAACAATGCAGGTAAGCCTTTGGCCTAACTGATAAAAGAAAAAAAAAGAGGAGAGGAAGCAAATAATCCAATAAGATGAGATGGAGGAAAACACAATAGATCTAACTAACATAAAAAAAATCCTAACAAAATACTCTGGAAACTCTAGTGACGTACTGGTTAAGCACCATCTCTGCTAGCCAAAAGGTTGGCAGTTCAAATCTACCAGGAACTCCTCAGAAAATCTATGCAGCAGTTCTACCCTGTCCTACAGGGTCGTGATGAAGTCCGAACTGACTCGAGGGCAATGGGTTTATGGGTAAAAAATACTAAGAAAAATTGTGCTCCAACAAATTTGAGAACCTAGGAAAAATGGACAAATTTCTAGAAACTTACTACCTATCTAAACTAACACAAACTGAGGTAGAAAATCTGAACAGACCAATAACAAGAGAAAAGATCCAAGAGATAAAAAAAAAAAAAAAAAAAAAAAGCCCTGGCCTGGATGGCTTCACTGAAGAATACCAAACATTTAGAATAGAACTCCCAACAGTACTACTCAAACTATTTCCAAACATAGAAATGAAATAATACTCCCAAATTCATTTCATGAAGTGAACAAAAGCCTGATAACCAAGCCAGTAAAAGACAACAAAAAAAGAAAATTACAGACCAAGATCGGTCATCACAAATCAGCTGCAAGATACCTCTTTAAAGTGTTAAAAAGCAAACATGTCGCTTTGAAGACTAAGATGCGCCTGACCCAAGGCATGGTATTTTCAATTGTGTCATATGCATGTGAAAGCTGGACAATGAATAAGGAAGACCAAAGAAGAAATGACACCTTTGGATTGTGGTTTTGGCAAAGAGTATTGAATATACCATGGACTAACAAAAGAATGAAAAAATCTGTCTTGGAAGAAGTACAACCTGAATGCTCCTTAGAAGCAAGGATGGCAAAACTACATCTCATATACTTTGGATATGTTATCAGGAAGAATAAGTCTCTGGAGAAGGACATCATGCTTCGTAAAGCAGAGGGTCAGCAAAAAAGAGGAAGACCCTCAAAGACGTGAATTGACACAGTGGCTGAGACAATGGGCTCAACCATAGCAATTGTGAGGACAGCACAGGACAGGGCTGTATTTCGTTCTTTTGTAGAGTCCCTGTGAGTCGTAACGGAAATGCTGGTGGTGTAGTGGTTAAGTGCTATGGCTAACTAAATGGTCGGCAGTTTGAACCCATCAGGTGCTCCTTGGAAGCTCTGTGGGGCAGTTCTACTACGTCCTATAGGGTCACACAATGAGTCAGATTCGACTCCACAGCAATGAGTTTGGTTTTTTGGTTTATGAGTCAGAGCTGACTCAACAGCACCTAACAACAACAACTCTCATGAATATACATGCAAAAATTCTCAACAAAATTCTAGCTAATAGAATACAGTATCATATAAAAAAATAATACACCACTACCAAGCAGGATTCATACTAGGTATGCAAAGGTGGTTCAACATCAGAAAATCAAACAATATAATCCACCACATAAATAAAACCAGAGGGAAGAATCACATAATCATCTCAGTCAAAGTAGAAAAGGCATTTGGTAAACTCTAACACACTTTCCTCATTAAAAAAAAAAAAAAAAAAAAAAAAAAACTCTTAGTAAAATAGGAATTGATGGGAAATTCCTAAATATAATATTAAAGGGCACCTATACAAAACCAGTAAAATTGCTGTGTGGACCATAACAAATTATAGATAACGTGGCAAAGAATGGGACTTCCAGAACACTTAAATGTGCTCATGTGGCATCTGTACATGGATCAAGAGGCAGTCCTTTGAACAGAACAAGGAGATACTGTATGATTTAATTTCAGGAAAAGCATGTGTCAGGTTTATATGCTTTCACCATACCTACTCAATCTGCATGCAGGGCAAATAATCCAAGAAACTGGACTATATGAAGAAGAATGAAGCATTAGGATTGGAGGAAGACTTATTAACAACCTGTATTATGCAGATGACACAAACTTGCTTGCTGAAAGTGAAGAAGACTTGAAGAACTTACTAATGAAGATCAAAGACCACAGACTTAATTACTGATTACACCTCAACTTAAAGAAAACAAAAATCCTCACAACTGGACCAATAAGCAGCATCATGATAAATGGAGAGAAGATTGAAGTTGTCAAGGAGTTCTTTTTACTTAGATGCACAGCCAACACCCATGGAAGCAACAAGCAAGAAATTAAAAAAAAAAAAACCCATTGCATTGGGCAAATCTGGTGCAAAAGACCTCTCCAAAATGTTGAAAAGCAAAGGTGTCACCTTGATGACTTAGGTGTGCCTGACCCAAATCATGGTGTTTTCAATCACTCCATATGCATGGGAAAGCTGGGGGACGAATAAGGAAGACAAAGAAGAATTGACAGTTTTGAATTTGGTGATGGCAAAGAATATTGAATATACCATGGAGTGCCAGAGAAAGGAACAAACCTGTCTTGGAAAAAGTACAACCAAATCCTGTTCTTCTTCAGACTTCCTTATTCATTGTCCAGCTTTCACATGCATATGAGGCGACTGAAAGCACCATGGCTTCAGTCAGGCAGACCTTAGTCCTTAAAGTGACATTTTACTTTTTAACACTTTTAAAGAGATATTTTGCAGCAGATTTGCCCAATGCAATGTGTCCTTCGATTTCTTGACTGCTGCTTCCGTGGGTGTTGACTGTGGATTCAAGTAAAATGAATTCCTTGACAACTTCAATATTTTCTCCACTTATCACAATGTTGTTTATTGGTCCAGTTGCGAGAATTTTTATTTTCTTTCAGCAAGCAAGGTTGTGTCATCTGCATAACTCAGGTTGTTAATGGGCCTTCCTCCAACCATGATGCCCAGCCGTTCTTCATATAGTCCAGCTGCTTGGATTATCTGTTCAGCACACAGATTGAATAAGGATGCTGAAAAGGTACAAACCCGACCCACACCTTTCTTGATTTTAAACCACACAGTATCCTCTTGTTTTGTTTGAAGAATGGGTCTTGGTCTATATACACATTGCACATGAGCAGAATTAAGTGTTCTAGAATTCCCATTCTTCTTAATGTTACCCATAATTTGTTATGGACACTTTGGCATAGTCAATAAACAGAATAAACATCTTTCTGGTATTCTCTATCTCATCCAAGATTCTTCTTTCATCAATAATGATATACCTTGTTCTCCATCTTCCAAATCCTGCTTAAATTTCTGGAACTACCCTGTCAATGGACAGCTGCAACAGCTTTTGAATAATCTTCAGCAAAATTTTACTTCTGGGTGATATTAATGATAGTTTCGTAATTTCTGCATTGTGTTGGATCAACTTTCTTTTAAATGAGTGCAAATATGGATCTCTTCTAGCTGATTGGCCAGTAGCTGTCTTCCAAATTTCTTGGCATAGACAAATGAGCACTTCCAGCACTGCATCAATTTGTTGAAACCTCTCAGTTGGTGTTCTGTCAATTCCTGGAGCCTTGTTTTTAGGTAATGCCTTCAGTGCAGTTTGGATCTCTTCTTTCAGTACCATTTATTCCCGATCATATGCTACCTTCTGAAATAGTTAAATGCTGACAAATTCTTTTTGATACAGTGACTCTGTGTATTGCTTCTATCTTCTTTTGATGCTTCCTGAATCATTTAATATTTTCTCCATAGAACCTTTTAATATTGCAACTCAAGGCTTCAATTTTTCTTCAGTTCTTTCAGCTTGAAAAATGGAGAGGCTGTTCTTCCCTTTTGTTTTTCTAACTCTAGATCTTTGTATATTTCATTATAATACTTTACTTTGTCTTCTCAAGCAGTCCTTTGAAATTGTTCAAATCTTTTACTTCATCTTTCATTAGCTATTAGACATACACAAATCAAAACTACAATGAGATATCATGTCACCCTGACGTTACTGGAACTAATAAAAATAAAAACAGAAAATAACAAATGTTGGAGAGGTTGTGGGGACATTGGATCTCTTATGCACTGCTGGTGGGAATATAAAATGTAAATTCACTATGGAGAATAGGGTGCCTCCTTGAAATGCTAGAAATAAAAATGCCATATGATCCAGCAATTCCACTTCTAGGAATATATCCTACAGGAATAAGAACTGTCAAAAGAATAGACTATGCACACTCATGTTCATTGCAGATTATTCATAATAGAAAAAAACGGAAGCAACCTATGTGCCCATCAACAGATGAATGGATAAACAAATTATGGTACATACCCATAATAGGATACTACGTAATAAAATTACAATAAATCATAATAGTAAATAACAATGATAAAATCTCTATAGCTCTCACAACATGGATATACCTAGAGGAAATTATACTGAGTAAAATCAGACAATCACAAAAGGGTGACTATTGTATGAGACCACCGAAGAAAAGGTTTCTACACAGAAAAAAAAAAAAAAAAACAATCTGATGATTACAACAAAGAGGATGGATGGGTTGGGAGAATCACTAACTAGACAGAAGACAAGTGTTGACTTTGCTGAAGGGGAAGGCAATACATCATATAGGGGAAGTCAGTACATCTTGACCAAGGCAAAGTCTTAGAAGCTTCCTAGACAAATCCAAACACCTTGAGGGACAGAGTTACTGGGGTTGAGGGGTGGAGACCCTGGTATCTGGGGACATGTAGCACAACTGGCATAAACAAAAGGATTTAAATCCTACTTTACTGAGGTTTTTTTTTTTTTTTTTGCTGAGTAGTGGCATCTGGAGTCATAAAAGCTTGTGAGCACCCTCTAAGAT
Source organism: Loxodonta africana (assembly GCF_030014295.1). NCBI lineage: Eukaryota > Metazoa > Chordata > Mammalia > Proboscidea > Elephantidae > Loxodonta > Loxodonta africana. The sequence goes on from NC_087363.1 coordinate 2,423,736, forward strand.
ACATCTGTTGATCCCATCCTGTGTGGAACAGAAGAGAATGAAGAAAACCAAAGACATAAGGACAATATTATTCCAAAGAACTAATGAACCACAGCTTCTATCAGCCTGAGCCCAGAATAATTAGCTGGTGCCTGGCTACCACCACAGGCTGCTCTGACAAGGGTCACAATACAGGGTCCCAGACAGAGCAGGAGAAAAATGTAGAGCAAAATTCAAATTCGCAAAAAATGACCAGGCTTACTGGTCTGACAGAGACTTGAGGAACCCCCAAGACTATGGCCCCCAGATACCCTGCTAACTCAGAACTTAAGCCACTCCTAAAGTCCATGTTTCAGCCAAAGTTTAGACAGCCCTATGAAAAAAAACAGTGACACATGTGAGGAACACGCTTCTTCGTTCAATCAACTGAAGGAGATTAAATGGGTAACACACACCAAAAAGCAAAGATGAGAAGCAGGGAGGGACAAGAAAACTGTAGGAATGGACAAGGGGTACCCGGGGTGTAATGGGAAAGAGGGAGAATGCTGACACATTGTGGGAATTGCAATGAAAGACACAAAACAATTTATGTATAAAATTTGAGTGAGAAACTAATTTGTGCTGTAAACTTTCACCTAAAGCACAGTAACTTTAAAAAAAAAAATCATGTGTAAACAGACACAACATTGCTTGTGGTGGACACAGATCTGAACATGGTAGATATAGATATCTGAATGGTTGGATACAGACCTGTCTGTGGTTAGACATAGACTTATGGCTTGTTGGACTCGGACCCTGATGTGTTCACATATTAACTTATGTGTGATTAGATACAGACACTTGTGTGTTTATATGTAGGCCCATGTGTGACCTTAGACCCATGTGTGGACGTATACAAGTCTATGTGTGTTTGGTACAGACCTGTGTCTTTGGTTTTGAGGTTTGTGCAGTAACTCATGTCAGCAAAAGATACTGAATCCTTTCAGATCAACTCGTTGAAGATGTGAATTGAATGTAAATAAGAGAATTCCCTTTGTAAATCAGAAAACAGAAAGGCAAGTTGTATGTACACTCTGTGGAGCTAACTACAAATTTTATTCAAATTTTTAAAATAAGCCTTCACAATAAGACTGTTATTCTGGATGAGAAGCCTAGATTACTATAACACTGTTTTTTTCAATAGAAGTATTTCAAGACATGAAATTCTAAACATAATTTTTTAGGAATTTCTGAGCCTTAAAAAATGACTTTAAGATTTATCAGGAAGAATTAATATTTGGAAATTGCAAGAAAATGTTTTAAATGGGCGAGTAATAGCTAATAAAAACAATTTTTTTTAATAGGTGAGAATAATCTTACCAGATATTTATAAATACACATCAAGAGTCTTTGATCACTGAAATAGTATGTTAGTGGTAGAGGAGTAAACAAAAACAAAGTAGAAGAAATGAAAGAAATGGTGAAAAGACTGAATGAGTACTAATAATTTACGAAGTTTATGGAGTGAATTCTATGTCCCAGACATTATGAAAGAAACAGCTAATGCAAAGATAATTAAGGAATTTCCCTGCCTTCAGGGAACTTACAGTCAATGAACATAAGGAGACAATGGACCAAGATTTTTATCTCATCATTCCATACAACTATGCAAATTTGAAAATTAACTAAATTTCAAAAAGTAGAGAACTAGTTAACGTTAACTCTGGTTCAATCAAAAGTTAGATATTATTTGGTGAATAATATCATGCTTATGAATAGTTTGAGATTATATAAGAAATATCCATGTATAACATTAGGAATATAAGGTTACAAAGTCACCCGTACAGTGTGTTTTACCAGTGAAAAATTTGTTTTACCAGTGAAAAGGGCCCGTTCTCCCATGCCCTTTGCCCCTCATGAATCCAAATAGGGGAGGCAGGAACCATAAGTATCTTTGATCACATGTTCCTACAATATTAAAAAAAAATATTTTAGGGGTAGGTAATATTTTTTTTTTGATTCAGAGAGAGAAAGGTTTACAAAGATTTTATGATTGAGAACTCTGTCAAAAAAACAATATATTCTGATTTCTTTATTATTTGATAATCTGCATTACCTTATTAAGGGATATGAGAATGGAAATAATATGAATTGTCAGCATTTTTCCTGACAAAGAAACCATGTAAAATAGTCCAGTGTCAATTTCTGTGTTTTATATTTGAAGCTTATTGATTATGGATTTATTCTAATTTTATATATGAAAGATAGGACCTGTGTCTTCATTAGAAAGCCATGAGACGCTATAAGCAAAAAAGGAGATTAAAAAGAAATTGCCAGAGGCGGAGCCAAGATGGCGGACTAGGCAGACGCTACCTCAAATCCCTGTTACAACAAAGACACGGAAAAACAAGTGAATCGATCACATACATAACAATCTACGAACCCTGAACAACAAACACAGATTTAGAGACGGAGAACGAACTAATATGGGGAAGCAGCGATTGTTTCCAGAGCCTGGAGCCAGCATACCAGTCAGGTACGGCACAAGCACAGAAAGCTGCTCCACCCCCCTGAACTAACCCCGGGAGGGAGGCCAGCCAGTTCCGCGGGCGGCGTGGGAAGCAGCCGGTAGGAGAAGTCCCCGGGAGGCAGTGACTGGTCTTGGAGCAGGAAGAGCAGCGTCCCAGCCGGGGAACCATCTCACCGGGATTTGGACTGGACTCAGGTACGGCATAAACACGGAGACCTGCTCCACCCCCCTGAACTAACCCCGGGAAGGGGCCCAGCCGGGTCACGTGGGCAGCGTGGGACGCAGCTGATAGCAGAAGTCCCCGGGAGGCAGCAACTGGTATTGGAGCGGGGAGAACAGCGTCCCAGCTGGGACACTCGGTCACGGCACAACCACGGGGAGCTGCTCCACCCATCTGAACTAACCCCGGGAGGGGGCCCACCTGGTTCGCAGGGGCGGCACAGCCACGCAGCTGGAGGGACGAGAAATCCCCAGGAGGCAGCGACTGATTTTGGAGTCAAGACTGCACCATCCCAGTAGGGGAGCCTTGACGCTGGGCGTGGGGCTGGAAGCGGAGGATCTGACTGTGACTCCAGCGGGCCAGATCCCCGGGAGCAATCTCCACACAGCCAGCACACATAGGCGACGCGCCCCGCGGGAATCTCAGATATAATAGTCATTCCAAGCCAGACAAGCAACTCTGGCTATATTCTGAGGTGCTACTCTCCTATCTCTCTGTTCCCTCCCCCACCCTCCCCAGGCAGCTTCATTAACATCTGAACAGCCTGAGCAAGAGGGAGAATTCTGATAGGGGTCTGACTGCATTTTTTTTTAGCGGATTTTCTGGAAAAACTAGTTTCCCAGTGATGGTTCGGAGAAAACAATCCATATCAAACCACTTAAAGAAGCAGACCATGACAGCTTCTACAACCCCCCAAACAAAAGAATCAAAATCTTTCCCAAATGAAGATACAATTTTGGAATTATCAGATACAGAATATAAAAAACTAATTTACAGAATGCTTCAAGATATCACAAATGAAATTAGGATAACTGCAGAAAAAGCCAAGGAACACACTGATAAAACTGTTGAAGAACTCAAAAAGATTATTCAAGAACATAGTGGAAAAATTCATAAGTTGCAAGAATCCATAGAGAGACAACATGTAGAAATCCAAAAGATTAACAATAAAATTACAGAATTAGACAACGCAATAGGAAGTCAGAGGAGCAGACTCGAGCAATTAGAATGCAGACTGGGACATCTGGAGGACCAGGGAATCAACACCAACATAGCTGAAAAAAAATCAGATAAAAGAATTTTAAAAAATGAAGAAACCCTAAGAATTATGTGGGACTCTATCAAGAAGGAAAACCTGCGGATCATTGGAGTCCCAGAACAGGGAGGGGGGACAGAAAACACAGAGAAAATAGTTGAAGAACTCCTGACAGAAAACTTCCCTGACATCATGAAAGACGAAAGGATATCTATCCAAGATGCTCATCGAACCCCATTTAAGATTGATCCAAAAAGAAAAACACCAAGACATATTATCATCAAACTCACCAAAACCAAAGATAAACAGAAAATTTTAAAAGCAGCCAGGAAAAAAAGAAAGGTTTCCTTCAAGGGAGAATCAATAAGAATAAGTTCAGACTACTCAGCAGAAACCATGCAGGCAAGAAGGGAATGGGACGACATATACAGAACACTGAAGGAGAAAAACTGCCAGCCAAGGATCATATATCCAGCAAAACTCTCTCTGAAATATGAAGGCGAAATTAAGATATTTACAGACAAACACAAGTTTAGAGAATTTGCAAAAACCAAACCAAAGCTACAAGAAATACTAAAGGATATTGTTTGGTCAGAGAACCAATAATATCAGATATCAGCACAACACAAGGTCACAAAACAGAACGTCCTGATATCAACTCAAATAGGGAAATCACAAAAACAAATTAAGATTAATTAAAAAAAATACACATAACAGGGAATCATGGAAGTCAATAGGTAAAAGATCACAATAATCAAAAAGAGGGACTAAATACAGGAGGCATTGAACTGCCATATGGAGAGTGATACAAGGCGATATAGAACAATACAAGTTAGGTATTTACTTAGAAAAATAGGGGTAAATAATAAGGTAACCACAAAAAGGTATAACAACTCTATAACTCAAGATAAAAACCAAGAAAAACGTAACGACTCAACTAACATAAAGTCAAACACTATGAAAATGAGGATCTCACAATTTACTAAGAAAAACGCCTCAGCACAAAAAAGTATGCGGAAAAATGAAACTGTCAACAACACACATAAAAAGGCATCAAAATGACAGCACTAAAAACTTATTTATCTATAATTACCCTGAATGTAAATGGACTAAATGCACCAATGAAGAGACAGAGAGTCACAGACTGGATAAAGAAACACGATCCATCTATATGCTGCCTACAAGAGACACACCTTAGACTTAGAGACACAAACAAACTAAAACTCAAAGGATGGAAAAAAAGTATATCAAGCAAATAATAAGCAAAAAAAGAGAGGAGTAGCAATATTAATTTCTGACAAAATAGACTTTAGACTTAAATCCACCACAAAGGATAAAGAAGGACACTATATAATGATAAAAGGGGCAATTGATCAGGAAGACATAACCATATTAAATATTTATGCACCCAATGACAGGGCTGCAAGATACATAAATAAAATTTTAACAGAATTGAAAAGTGAGATAGACACCTCCACAATTATAGTAGGAGACTTCAACACACCACTTTCGGAGAAGGACAGGACATCCAGCAAGAAGCTCAATAGAGACACGGAAGATCTAATTACAACAATCAACCAACTTGACCTCATTGACATATACAGAACTCTCCACCCAACTGCTGCAAAATATACTTTTTTTTCTAGCGCACATGGAACATTCTCTAGAATAGACCACATATTAGGTCATAAAACAAAACTTTGCAGAGTCCAAAACATCGAAATATTACAAAGCATCTTCTCAGAACACAAGGCAATAAAACTAGAGATCAATAACAGAAAAACTAGGGAAAAGAATTCAAATACTTGGAAAATAAACAATACCCTCCTGAAAAAAGACTGGGTTATAGAAGACATCAAGGAGGGAATAAGGAAATTCATAGAATGCAACGAGAATGAAAAGACTTCCTATCAAAACCTCCGGGACACAGCAAAAGCAGTGCTCAGAGGCCAATTTATATCGATAAATGCACACATACAAAAAGAAGAAAGAGCCAAAATCAGAGAACTGTCCCTACAACTTGAACAAATAGAAAGTGAGCAACAAAAGAATCCATCAGGCACCAGAAGAAAACAAATAATAAAAATTAGAGCTGAACTAAATGAATTAGAGTACAGAAAAACAATTGAAAGAATTAACAAAGCCAAAAGCTGCTTCTTTGAAAAAATTAACAAAATTGATAAACCATTGGCTAGACTGACTAAAGAAATACAGGAAAGGAAACAAATAACCCGAATAAGAAATGAGAAGGACCACATCACAACAGAAGCAAATGAAATTAAAAGAATCATTTCAGATTATGATGAAAAATTGTACTCTAACAAATTTGAAAACCTAGAAGAAATGGATGAATTCCTGGAAAAACACTACCTACCTAAACTAACACATTCAGAAGTAGAACAACTAAATAGACCCATAACAAAAAAAGAGATTGAAACGGTAATCAAAAAACTCCCAACAAAAAAAAAGCCCTGGCCCGGACGGCTTCACTGCAGAGTTCTACCAAACTTTCAGAGAAGAGTTAACACCACTACTTCTGAAGGTATTCCAAAGCATAGAAAATGACGGAATACTACCCAACTCATTCTATGAAGCCACCATCTCCCTGATACCAAAACCAGGTAAAGACATTACAAAAAAAGAAAATTATAGACCTATATCCCTCTTGAATGCTCAACAAAATTCTAGCCAATAGAATCCAACAACACATCAAAAAAATAATTCACCCTGATCAAGTGGGATTTATACCAGGTATGCAAGGCTGGTTTAATATCAGAAAAACCATTAATGTAATCCATCACATAAATAAAACAAAAGACAAAAACCACATGATCTTATCAATTGATGCAGAAAAGGCATTTGACAAAGTCCAACACCCATTTATGATAAAAACTCTTACCAAAATAGGAATTGAAGGAAAATTCCTCAACATAATAAAGGGCATCTATGCAAAGGCAACAGCCAATATCACTCTAAATGGAGAGAACCTGAAAGCATTTCCCTTGAGAACGGGAACCAGACAAGGATGCCCTTTATCACCGCTCTTATTCAAAATCGTGCTAGAAGTCCTAGCCAGGGCAATTAGGCTAGACAAAGAAATAAAAGGTATCCGGATTGGCAAGGAAGAAGTAAAGTTATCACTATTTGCAGATGACATGATTATATACACAGAAAACCCTAAGGAATCCTCCAGAAAACTACTGAAACTAATAGAAGAGTTTGGCAGAGTCTCAGGTTATAAAATAAACATACAAAAATCACTTGGATTCTTCTACATCAACAAAAAGAACACCGAAGAGGAAATAACCAAATCAATACCATTCACAGTAGCCCCCAAGAAGATAAGATACTTAGGAATAAATCTTACCAAGGATGTAAAAGACCTATACAAAGAAAACTACAAAGCTCTACTACAAGAAATTCAAAAGGACATACTTAAGTGGAAAAACATACCTTGCTCATGGATAGGAAGACTTAACATAGTAAAAATGTCTATTCTACCAAAAGCCATCTATACATTTAACGCACTTCCGATCCAAATTCCAATGTCATATTTTAAGGGGATAGAGAAACAAATCACCAATTTCATATGGAAGGGAAAGAAGCCCCAGATAAGCAAAGCACTACTGAAAAAGAAGAAGAAAGTGGGAGGCCTCACTTTACCTGACTTCAGAACTTATTATACAGCCACAGTAGTCAAAATATCCTGGTACTGGTACAACAACAGGCACATAGACCAATGGAACAGAATTGAGAACCCAGACATAGATCCATCCACGTATGAGCAGCTGATATTTGACAAAGGACCAGTGTCAATTAATTGGGGAAAAGATAGCCTTTTTAACAAATGGTGCTGGCATAACTCGATATCCATTTGCAAAAAAATGAAACAGGACCCATACCTCACACCATGCACAAAAACTAACTCCAAGTGGATCAAAGACCTAAACATAAGAACTAAAACGATAAAGATCATGGAAGAAAAAATAGGGACAACCCTAGGAGCCCTAATACAAGGTATAAACAGAATATAAAACATTACCAAAAATGATGAAGAGAAACCCGATAACTGGGAGCTCCTAAAAATCAAACACCTATGCTCATCTAAAGACTTCTCCAAAAGAGTAAAAAGACCACCTACAGATTGGGAAAGAATTTTCAGCTATGACATCTCCAACCAGCGCCTGATCTCTAAAATCTACATGATTCTGTCAAAACCAACCACAAAAAGACAAACAACCCAATCAAGAAGTGGGCAAAGGATATGAACACGCATTTCACTAAAGAAGATATTCAGGCAGTCAACAGATACATGAGAAAATGCTCTCGATCATTAGCCATTAGAGAAATGCAAATTAAAACTACGATGAGATTCCCAGCAAGGCTGGCATTGATTCAAAAAACACAAAATAATAAATGTTGGAGAGGCTGCGGAGAGATTGTAACTCTCATACACTGCTGGTGGGAATATAAAATGGTACAACCACTTTGGAAATCTATCTGGCGTTATCTTGAACAGTTAGAAATAGAACTACCATACAACCCAGAAATCCCACTCCTAGGAATATACCCTAGAGATACAAGAGCCTTCACACAAACAGATATATGCACACCCATGTTTATTGCAGCTCTGTTTACAATAGCAAAAAGTTGGAAGCAACCAAGGTGTCCATCAACGGATGAATGGGTAAATAAATTGTGGTATATTCACACAATGGAATACTACGCATCGATAAAGAACAGTGACGAATCTCTGAAACATTTCATAACATGGAGGAACCTGGAAGGCATTATGCTGAGTGAAATTAGTCAGAGGCAAAAGGACAAATATTGTATAAGACCACTATTATAAGATCTTGAGAAATAGTAAACCTGAGAAGAACACATACTTTTGTGGTTAGGAGGCGGGAAGGGAGGGAGGGTGGGAGAGGGTTTTTTTATTGATTAATCAGTAGATAAGAACTGCTTTTTTTTTTTTAGGTGAAGGGAAAGACAACACTCAATACATGGAAGGTCAGCTCAGTTGGACTGGACCAAAAGCAAAGAAGTTTCTGGGATAAAATGAATGCTTCAAAGATCAGCGGAGCAAGCGCGGGGGTCTGGGGAACATGGTTTGCGGGGACTTCTAAGTCAATTGGCAAAATAATTCTATTATGAAATCATTCTGCATCCCACTTTGAAATGTGGCGTTTGGGGTCTTAAATGGTAATAAGCGGCCATCTAAGATGCATCAATTGGTCTCAACCCACCTGGAGCAAAGGAAAATGAAGAACACCAAGGCCACACGACAACTAAGAGCCCAAGAGACAGAAAGGGCCACATGAACCAGAGACCTACATCATCCTGAGACCAGAAGAACTAGTTGGTGCCCGGCCACAATCGATGACTGCCCTGACAGGTAGCACAGCAGAGGACCCCTGAGGGAGCAGGAGATCAGTGGGATACAGACCCCAAATTCTCATAAAAAGATCAAACTTAATGGTTTGACAGAGACTTGAGGAATCCCGGAGGCCATGCTCCCCAGACCTTCTGTTGGCACAGGACAGGAACCATCCCCGAAGACAACTCATCAGACATGAAAGGGACTGGTCAGCGGGTGGGAGAGAGACGCTGATGAAGAGTGAGCTAATTATATCAGGTGGACACTTGAGATTGTGTTGGCAACTCTTGTCTGGAGGGGGGATGGGAGGATAGAGAGAGAGGGAAGCCGGCAAAAATGTCAAGAAAGGAGAGACTGGAAGGGCTGACTCAAGAGGGGGAGAGCAAGTGGGAGTAGGGAGTGAGATGTATGTAAACTTATATGTGACAGACTGATTGGATTTGTAAATGTTCACTTGAAGCTTAATAAAAGTTATTAAAAAAAAAGTTAAAAAAAAAAAAAAGAAATTGCCTTCAAGTCAATTCTGACTCATAGTGATCCTCTGGGACAGAGTAGAACTGTCCCGTAGAGTTTCCAAGGAGTGCCTGGTAGATTTGAACTGCCGACCTTTTGGTTAGCAGCCATAATACTTAACCACCACAGCACCAGGGTTTCCCAGAAGGAGATGGGGATATTAAAAATAACAAAACTATCATCAGATACTTTAAACTTTCAGGGAAGATGAATAGATCATCTTATAAAAATATAACGCCAAACAAAGCTGCTCCACTTAAGGAAATAAGACCATTTCCCAACAGGGAAAATAAGTATGATTTAGTCATCATCTGCCTGCCTATATGCCTTGTTCATTTTGATTCTTTTTGTGTATTTAGCCTTCTTATGATTAATATGAAAAATAGGTTTCCAGAGTGGCACAAATGGCTACATGATCAAATAATAATAAAAAGGTTGGCAGTTCAATCATAATCAGCGGTGCCTCAGAAAAATCTCCTAGAGATCTATTTCTGAAAGCTGAGCACCATAAAAAGTCAAAGGAGTGTAATATTACTATGTAACACATGGGGCTTCCATAAGTTGAAATTGTCCCACCTATAACCAGATGATTAATATTAGAGCTCTGAAACCTCTCCTATTCAAATTCAACATATTAAGAAAAAATAATACTTAAAAGTACCTTACTGATACAAAAATAAGAATATATAGTTCAAATGTTAATATGGTCTGTCTTTGTGTGGGGAGGTGTCTTAGTCATCCAGTGCTGCTATAATAGAAATACCACAAGTGGTTGGCTTTACCAAACAGAAGATTTTTCTCTCATAGTCTAGCAAGCTAGAAGTGCAAATTCAGGATGCCAGCGCAAGAGGAAGGCTTTCTCTCTCTGTTGGCTTTGGAGGAAGGTCCTTGTTATCAATCTTCCCCTGGTCTAGGCTCCTCTCAGTGCAGGGACCCTGGGTCCAAAGACATGTTCAGCTCCTGACACTACTTTCTTGGTGTTGTGAGGTCCCCCTGTCTCTCTACTGGCTTCTCTCTTTTATATCTCAAAAGAGTGAGTCAAGAAACAGCCTAATCTTTAAATTGAGTGCTGCCTCATTAATGTAACTGCCTGTAAACCTGTCTCATTAATATCGTAGAGGTGGGATTTATAACACATAGGAAAATCACATTGCATGACAAAATGGTGGACAATCATGCAATACTTGGGATCATGGCATATCCAAGCTGACACACATATTACAGGAACACAATTCCATGACAGAGGGTTGAATCACGTTTTTATGTCTTATTTTATTATTGTGAAATCAGTAATAAGGCCTATTAATTTTAAAAAGGATTAAATTTATTTAAGAAAGAGACATGAGAAAATGTTCCAACAACTAAAATAAATTTATGGTATTAACTGTAGCATAACTCATCACATAGACTATAAATCTATAGTCTCAACACAACAATTTTATACCCCCAAAAAACTAACATATATTTTCCAAGACATGAAAATCTTAAAAACATATTTTGAACAAAACTAATCATTGGAGGAATACTCATAATAAATATTTTTAATCATTTATAAGTTATTAAATGGGAAGAAAATTTTACCACAATTATAATTACACAGGGCATTTCTGAGGGAATGGTTTTTCAACGAAAGTAGGTGATGCATTTGCCTACCAGATCATTTGTGTTTTCTGGTCCAGAGCTTCTTCATGGCAGTTTTCATCTCTGCATTTCTCAGAGTATAGATTAAGGGGTTCAACATAGGAGTGATAACAGTATAAAATACAGTCAAAGATTTATCAATGGGTAAGGTGGAAGGAGGTCTCACATACATAAAAATACAAGGGACAAAGAAGAGGACCACCACAGTGACGTGGGAGCCACAGGTGGATAAGGCTTTGCGCCTCCCTTCCTGACTAAGATTCTTCAGGGAATGTAGAATGACTCCATAGGAGATGAGTAACAGCATAAAAATGACCACTCATATTGCCCCATCATTGGCAACCAGAGTGAGACCAATGATGTAAGTGTCAGCGCAGGCAAGTTTTAATAAGGGGTACATGTCACAGATGAAGCGGTCAATGACATTGGGACCACAGAAGGGAAGATTGTAAACAAAAAGAAGCTGAACAACAGCATGCACAAAACCTCCAACCCAGGCCACCACCAACAGCAGAACACGTACCCATTGGTTCATGATGGTCGTATAATGCAGGGGTTTGCAGATAGCCACATGACGATCATAAGCCATGACCACCAGAAGTAAAATCTCAGCACCACCAAATAAGTGTCCTATAAAAAGCTGAGTCATGCAAGCTTAGAAAGAAATGGTTTTCTTCTCATAGACTAAGTCTATAATCATATTTGGGGTAACCGTAGTAGAATAAACAGCATCCATAAATGATAAGTAGCCAAGAAAGAAGTACATAGGGGCATCCAGTGTTGGGCTGACTACCACAGTCACAACAATGAGGAGGTTGTCCACCATTGTCACAATGTAGATGAGCAAGAACAAAACAAATAATATTTTCTGACCCTGGAAACTCTGAGTGAGCCCCAAGAGGACAAACTCAGTCACATTGTTCCTTTGTCCCATATGTCCTTCTGCGTATCCTTATTTCAGAGTTCAGAACAAATTTACCTGTAAATATAATTATTATCAGTGGTTTGTTGAAATCTCAAGCTAATTTGTTTATTCATTCAATCAATAGGCATTATGATTTATTATGTTTCAACACTGTCCAAGATCATAGGACTACAAGGTTGATTTATTAAAACATGGTCCCTGACCTCAGTGATTGTATAGACTAATGGAGAGACAAATTAGAAACACACACGGGAAATAGAGAGATTATTAAAAAATGTGACTGTCACTCTAACTTCCATATGGAAGAAAGTAAAATTGTATGTATAGGCAGTACCATAAACAAAAATAAAATAGAAATTCGGTAAAGATTTAATGTTAAAATAAAGTGAAATTTATATTTACTTTCAAGTCAGTAAAATAACTTCTGCATTCTAGGAATGGGTGAATCTTCTTAACTAATAACTGAAATCCCAATTAGACAGAATGACAATTTCTAAATTTTAAAGGGTTTTTATTGATAAAATAAACACAGTCCATAGACGAAAAAAATATCTTGGGGAAAATATGTATATTTTAGAGAATGTACATAATATTAATATCAAATAGATAAATAATTCTAACTAGTTAACCAGAAAAAGACAACCTAATAGTAAAGTGGGCAAATGATATAAACAAGCAATTAAGAGTACATCCAAATGCCCAACAAACATTGGTAGGATACTGAAACTCACTGGTAAATAGTGAAATGCAAAATAAAATAACAGATGTCATTTTGCACCCATTAGATTGAAAAAAAGCAAAATAGAGAAAAGGGCTTTGTCATCTATTGCCAGTAAAATGTTAATTTTATAATATTTTTGGAACAAAATCTAGCCATCTCTATTGAAAATAATAATACATATACTTTTCATTACAAAAATTACACTCTTTAGGAGGGAGGCCAAGATGGCTGACTAGGTAGATGCTACCTCCAATCCCTCTTGCAACAAAGACTCAGAAAAACAAGTGAATCGATCACATACATGACAATCTACGAACCCTGACCAACAAACACAGATTTAAAGACTTGACTTGAGTGACAGAGACCCAGAATGAACAACTGTGGGGAAGCAGAGACTGTTTTCGGAGCCTGGAACCAGCGTCCCAGTCAGGTAACTTTGGCACCGGGCTTAGGACTGGGCGCAGGGGAGCTGAGCACTGCATCCTGTGACGGCGCAAACACGAGGCGCAGCTCTACCCCCCTGAACTGACCCCGGGGGGGGGCGCAGCTGGTCCGTGCAGGCCGTGCGGCAATGCGGCTGGCGGGAGGAGAAGTCGCCAGGAGCCAGCGACTGGTTTTGGAGCCGGAAGTGAAGCACCCCAGCCAGGGAACCTTGGCGCGGGGCTTTTGATTGGGCACAGCGGAGCTGAGCAGGACATCCTGTGAAGGTGAAAACACGGGGCACAACCCTACCCCCCTGAACTGACCCCGGGAGGGGGCCCAGCCGGTCCACGCCGGCGGCGCAGCTATGCAGCTGGCAGGAGGAGAAGTCCCCAGGAGGCAGCGACTGTTTTTGGAGCCGGGAGTGCAGCGTCCCAGCCGGGGAACCTTGACACTGGGCTTAGGACTGGCAGCAGAGGAACTGACCTTGGCTTCTGTGGGCCTAACCCTCGGGGGCAATCTCTACCCAGCCAGCACACATAGGCGACACGCCCCTCGGGAATCTCAGATAAAATAGTCATCCCAAGCAAGATAAGTAACTTTGTCTATATTCCGGGGTGCTACTCTCTCCTGTGTTTCTGAACCCTCCCCTCCCCTCCCAGGAGGCTTCATTAACATTGGAATTTCCTGAGCCAGAGGGAGAATTGCTCCGCGGTTTTTCTTTTCCCTTTTTTTTTCTGGTCTTTTCCTAACCCATTCTTTCGGCCTGAGAGAACCAACCACAAAAAACCCAGGGACCAAAAATCCTTCCCTAATTGGACTAAAACCACAGAACCAGCTCCAGCCAAGCATATGTGATCCACGGTCTCCAGCTTTCAATGCTACAGGGAACAAGGTGGCTATTATAATGCAAAGGCATTTCTGATAGGGATCTGACTGCATTTTTTTTTTAGCAGATTTACTGGAAAGACAAGTTTTCCAGGTCTGATATCTCTGCGTATTCAACAGAGCCCTCACTGACCCACAACAGGGAACTGAGGGCTGAAGCTCCCCCCAGGTCACCTAGCCTCCTGCCTTAGGGTGTCTAAGGAGGGTGACACCTACCAATCTGTAGAGGTACTTGCATTGGGGGCCTAAGGTACAGTCGCAGAGTTCACCCACCAAAGTGCTTTAGGAATAGAGACACACCTACCTCACTGACACTTGGGGGAAGCCTGTCAGCATCCTGCCCCCCCTGGAGTGTGAACCCCAGCTGCTACTAGAATCTGGTGCACACAACTATCACTACTACTTCTCTAGGTGGATAAGTGACAGTCTGCATCACACACTTGATGACCCAAAATCAGATTCTACTCAAGAATAGTGAATGGACTCTTAGGCTTATATATCTGGTAACAGCCCAAACCAGCTGGTAATAGGTCATAAGTGAGTCAAGGGCTGCAACAATCAAGACAGCACAATCTAGTAGCCCATGCACATATATTGAAAGAAAACAAAACAAGATAAGACTCAGTGAGCAAATATAGAATAAATCACTACAGTATCTTCGTGATGGCTTGGAGACAGCAGTCGATATCAAACCACATAAAGAAGCAGACCATGACAGCTTCTACAACACCCCAAACAAAAGAATCAAAATCTTTCCCAAATGAAGATACAATTCTGGAATTATCAGATACAGAATATAAAAAACTAATTTACAGAATGCTTCAAGACATCAGGGAGGACCTCAGAAATGAAATAAAGCAATTTGCAGAAAAAGCCAAGGAACACACTGATAAAACTGTTGAAGAACTCAAAAAGATTATTCAAGAACACAGTGGAAAAATTAATAAGTTGCAAGAATCCATAGAGAGACAGCATTCAGAAATCCAAAAGATTAACAATAAAATTACAGAATTAGGCAATGCAATAGGAAGTCAGAGGAGCAGACTCGAGCAATTAGAATGCAGACTGGGAAAACTGGAGGACCAGGGAATTAACACCAACATAGCTGAAAAAAAATCAGATAAAAGAATTTTAAAAAATGAGGAAACCCTAAGAATCATGTGGGACTCTATCAAGAAGGATAATTTGCGTGTCATTGGAGTCCCAGAACAGGGAGGGAGGACAGAAAACACAGAGAGAATAGTTGAAGATCTGCTGACAGAAAAATTCCCTGACTTCATGAAAGACAAAAGGATATCTATCCAAGATGCTCATCGAACCCCATTTAAGATTGATCCAAAAAGAAAAACACCAAGACATATTATCATCAAACTTGCCAAAACCAACGATAAAGAGAAAATTTTAAAAGCAGCCAGGGAGAAAAGAAAGGTCTCCTACAAGGGAGAATCAATAAGAATAAGTTCAGACTACTCAGCAGAAACCATGCAGGCAAGAAGGCAATGGGATGACATATGCAGAGCACTGAAGGAGAAAAACTGCCAGCCAAGGATCATATATCCAGCAAAACTCTCTCTGAAATATGAAGGCGAAATTAAGATATTTACAGATAAACACAAGCTTAGAGAATTTGCAAAAACCAAACCAAAGCTACAAGGAATACTAAAGGAAATTGTTTGGTCAGAAAACCAATAATATCAGATACCAGCACAACACAAGGTCACAGAACAGAACATCCTGATATCAACTCAAATAGGGAAATCACAAAAACAAATTATGATTAATTAAAAAAAAATTGCTCAAAACAGGGAATCATGGAAGTCAATATGTAAAAGATCACAATAATCAAAAAGAGGGACTATACAGGTGGCATAGAACTGCTATATGGAGAGGGATACAAGGCGATATAGGACAATACAAGTTAGGTTTTTACTTAGAAAAATAGGGGCAAATATTAAGGTAACCACAAAGAGGTATAACAACTCCATAACTCAAAATAAAAACCAAGAAAAACATTACGACTCAGCAAGCATGAAGTCAAATAGTATGAAAATGAGGAACACACAATTTACAAAGAAAAATGTCTCAGCACAAAAAAGTAAATGGAAAATTAAAATTGTCAACAACACACAGAAAAAGGCATCAAAATGACAACACTAAACACTTACTTATCTATAATTACACTGAATGTAAATGGACTAAATGCACCAATAAAGAGACAGAGAGTCTCAGATTGGATAAAGAAACACGATCCGTGTATATGCTGCCTACAAGAGACACACCTTAGACTTAAAGACACAAACTAAAACTCAAAAAAAAAAAAAGGTTGGAAAAAATATATCAAGGAAACAATAAGCAAAAAAGAGCAGTGTTAGCAATTTTAATTTCTGACAAAATAGACTTTAGACTTAAATCCACCACAAAGGATAAAGAAGGACACTACATAGTGATTAAAGGGACAATTGATCAGGAAGATATAACCATATTAAATATTTATGCACCCAATGACAGGGCTGCAAGATACATAAAAGAAATTTTAATAGAACTGAAAAGTGAGATACACACCTCCACAATTATAGAAGGAGACTTCAACACACCACTTTCGGAGAAGGACAGGACATCACATCCGGTAAGAAGCTCAATAGAGACACGAAAGACCTAATTACAACAATCAACCAACTTGACCTCATTGACTTATACAGAATTCTCCACCCAACTGCTTCAAAGTATACTTTTTTTTCTAGTGCACATGGAACATTCTCTAGAATAGACCACATATTAGGTCATAAAACAAACCTTTGCAGAGTCCAAAACATCGAAATATTACAAAGCATCTTCTCAGACCACAAGGCAATAAAACTAGAGATCAATAACAGAAAAACTAGGGAAAAGAAATAAAATACTTGGAAAATAAACAATACCCTCCTGAAAAAAGACTGGGTTATAGTAGACATTAAGGAGGGAATAAGGCAATTCATAGAATGCAACGAGAATGAAAATACTTCCTATCAAAACCTCTGGGACACAGCAAAAGCAGTGCTTAGAGGCCAATTTATATCGATAAATGCACACATACAAAAAGAAGAAAGAGCCAAAAGCAGAAAACTGTCCCTACAACTTGAATAGAAAGTGAGCAACAAAAGAATTCATCAGGCACCAGAAGAAAACAAAAAGCGAAAATTACAGCTGAGCTAAATGAATTAGAGAACAGAAAAACAATTGAAAGAATTAACAAAGCCAAAAGCTGGTTCTTTGAAAAAATTAACAAAATTGATAAACCATTGGCCAGACTGACTAAAGAAATACAGGAAAGGAAACAAATAACCCGAATAAGAAATGAGATGGGCCACATCACAACAGACCCAACTGAAATTAAAAGAATCATATCAGATTATTACGAAAAATTGTACTCTAACAAATTTGCAAACCTAGAAGAAATGGACGAATTCCTGGGAAAACACTACCTACCTAAACTAACACAATCAGAAGTAGATCAACTAAATAGACCCATAACAAAAATTACACTCTTTAGAATCTATCCACAGGAAGTAAGGCGGCAGTACCTAAGAATATACTTGTGGTATGTTTTTGTTGAATTATTTATAATGGCATTAAATAATAAATACGACAGAAACAAAATTTAAGTAGATTTCAATCGATAGAGAAATAGTTGAATATATCTTGAAAAATTCAATTAAATGCAATACATGCATTTGAAAGAATGAATTAGAACTATGCTGGTATTGTTAGAGAAATTCCCACAAAGTACAGTTGAGCAAGAAATAAATGAACATAAAACTATCCATAATATAATATATTAGCTAATAAATGTTTGTATATGATTATATGAGTACAGGAAAAATATGGAGGAAACATATTTGTTGCTGTTACAGACAGGTTACATGTGTGCTGGTGATGTATGTGAAAGAATGAAAATGATGAGAGGGTAGATTCCAAAAATAAGAAAAAGAAAAAGGCACATATACAAAAAAAAAGTCAAAATATTATTGATATTTACCAGCCCTTTTATCTCTTAAAATAATCCTAATGATGATACCAGATGCTCTCTAAGTGTCTGCTGACATTAACTTTAATATCTGGCCTCATAATTCTGCTGACCCCCTCTTTGTAATACATGGATTGTCCGTGTTTCTAACTAAGGCCAAGTCCTCTGCATGTGCTTTGGGTTCCATAGTCTTCATCACACTCAAAACAGTGCTCCTGTAATTGTCTCCTCCTTTGGTACATCATTAGTTTCCTTCTACAATTTGCATTATTCCGTCCATGTATTTATACAGCATAATATCTCCATTGCTTAAATAATTTATCCACCAACTCCACATCTCCTTCAAACAAGCAACCCAATTCTCTCTTTTCTTCATAAAAAACACCTTCACCTTGCTAAATCTAATGGTTCATTACACTCATTTTCTCACCCAGCCTATTATTTCTATGGATTGAAGTAATAGCTTTCTTGCATAACATCATCTTATGTTCTAAAAAGTCAATCATTCAAATTTTATGGATGGTACATCATTCTCTAAGTTAAAGGATTAACAAACAGTGCTTTGGAACACTACAGTTGATCCTACAATGATATTTACCAATATCTGCCCATTAAAATATCCCCCAAATAGTTATACTTGAATTAGTTTCTAAGAATACAACTGTTAGAGAAAGTAAATGTAATATGGATCTTAAAAAAAAAAACAAAACCCAATGCCTTCAAGTCGATTATGACTCATAGCGGCCCTATATATATGGATCTTATAGTATGAAAATATCCAAAACAGCATTACAGAACTGACTTAATATTCATATATTTTATTGATCACAAAGGATCTCCAACATGATTAATTATAAGAATCACATAGGAGAACTTTTAAAAGTCTATGACATTCCAAATCACACTAGCAATGTACTCTTGCATAATCTAAAGCCTAGTAAAAACACTTAATGTATAATAACACTTCCTGGTTTACCTGCATAATGAGGCAGTCATTCAATCCAAATTTTGGGTTGTGGTGCCTTCTCCCTTGTCTTAAAAGACAATATCTTCATGCACTGATGTCATCTCTGTGAACACAGAGAGTAAGATAGTACACACACCATCTCTGGATCAAGAAACATTTCCATATGACCAAATATTTCCTTGCTGCAAGAAGTCTGTCTTATCTCAGACTTTCAGAAAAATGATACCTTTTAAATTGTTGATATTTTCAAGATGGATATCAAAAATGGCATGCAACCAAAAGAAGTCTGAAACTTGATTGTAAAAACAAATGTGAAACAACTAATATAAGGTTAAAAAAAAAAAGTTCTGTGAAAAAATCATGAATTATTTACCTAAATATTCTACAGTTTGTGTTTTGGAAGTGAAATAGTGAAAAAGCCTTCACAACATTTTGATTCACAATTTGTTATACTGCCCTGACTTCATACAGAATAGTTAAACTTTGGTTTGCCTGAAGGATGAAGAATATCTCATATCCACATTTTGTTATGCTTCGAGTTCATCATTTCAATTCCTGAAAAAGCCAGTAATATAAATACTCGTGTAGACAAACACTGTCTGTGGTAAGGGCAAAAATCTGTGGATACTTTACTTTTGAACTATAACATATATTGTTGAGTAATTGAATGGGTACAACACCAAGGGTGAGCCTACCATAATTAAACTCATTGGGACCTTGATCATAATTCTAAGAGTAGATTCTGCATCTCCAGAGATGGCACAAAGATAATCATTCTCATAGAACATGACTTACCTTACCAGGTTCTCAGGGGAGAAAATCAAAAAGAACAATATGAGGACAAATCACCCAAATGGAAGAGTCCATGGTTGGCAGAATTTGAGTATGTAAAAACCACGACCTTCAAAATAGATAGTCCTTTGGGTGTGTAAGTTTAAGCTATGCATTTGCATTTGAACTCACTCCTAGAAGACCACAAAAGTTGATTTCAGAACAAGTTATTGAAAACTTGATTCAAGTGCGTATAAAGCAGGTTCTCATCTGTTATGATTTTACTTGTGTCCACCAAAAGGTTATGTTGAAGTCCTAACCCCTGAACCTGTGGAAGTAACTATGATTGTAAATATTGTCTATGAAGATGTTATCAGTTAGGTTAACCTGAGGTCATACTACAGAAGGGTGGGTCCCGCAGGTGTACTAATAAATGAGGAGAAGGTACACAGAAATAGACAGTTGAAGAATGCCATGTGATGCTGCCAGAAGCTAGGAGAGAGGAGTAGAACAGATTCTCAGTCAAAGCCTCAGAAGGAATCAACATGTCACACTGACTTTGGGCCTATCAGTCTTCAGAACTGTGAGACAATAAATTTCTGTTGTTAAAGCCACCTACGTTGTACACTTTTGTTGTGCAGCCATAGGAACCTAATACATCACCATAGTAATGAGTCTTGAGTTTGTCTCAGAAAGAGTTTCAGATAGCCAAATTGATAAAATCTGTATTCAACATGGAAAAAAAAGTATAAAACATTTAAAGGAATAACTTGAAAATCCATCAGTTCTAAGTCCTTATCATATAGCACTTTCTGAGGAAAATATTACCACCCTGTGTTTCTACACAAAGTTTCAATGAACTGTGTTAGTGTGAGAGGAGGGAATTCTAGCACTTGGTAATGTGATAGAGAAGGAAGACTAGTAGATATTGTAGAGTTCTGATTGTCTTCTTCGTATTTTGCCCCTTCTAAATCATTCCAAACCAAATCCACTGCTGTCAAGTCAAGTCTGACTCATAACAATCCTGTAGGACAGAGTAGAACTGCCCCCCATAGTGTTTTCAAGACATAAATCTTTATGGGAACAGACAGTCACATCTTTCTCCCATGGACAGGTAGCTGAGTTTGAACTGCTGGCCTTTCAGTTAGCAATCAAGTGCTTAAACACTGGGCCACCAGGGCTGCTTTCTACCTTGTTATTAGGTCTTACATTTTCAGGAAAAGCAATAGTTCCAGACTGAAAAAATTACATTTCATAGCAACTTTTGATTATTAAGGTGGTCAATAGCATACAAACTAAGTCATCAGGTGGGACTTGCAGGAACTGAGATGATTCAACTGGAAGTGAAAGTCCATTTTTACCTTCCTCCTTGATGCTTCTCTAGATCTCAGACAAGTTGTCCAGAGCTCCAACAGCCATCCTGTGACCATGATCATACCATAAGATTGGAAGTCAAGGGTTCAGCTGGTGAGAGTGCTCAAATTCTGTTTCTCTTTTTCAGGGATGTTTAGGCAATTCAGGACCCTTGGCAGTTTCATATAAATTTGAGGATTGATTTTTTCCATTTCTGTAAAGAAGACTATAGAAACTTTGAGGGAGATTTCATTGAATTTATAGATTGTTGTAGGTAGTGTTGACATCTTGACAATATTGAGTCTTCTGATACATGAGCATGAAATGTCCTTCTATTTGTTTAGATCATCTTTAATTTCTTTTAGTACTGTTCTATAGTTTTCTATATATGTCTTTAACTTTCTTTGTTAAAGTTATTCATTGGTATTTTATTCTTTTTTATGAAATTGTAAAGGGGATTCTTTTCTTAATTTCCTTTTTAACATGTTCATTGCTGATGTATTAAAAAAAATGACAGATTTTGTGAGCCCCCAAAGTGTTTTCCCTGAGATAATTTTTAAACTTTAAGCCTTAAAGGAAAACTATTACCTGAAGTTTTCTTTGAACCAAAAAAAAAAAAACTTATTTTCTTTAGTGAAGTACCTCTGCTTTGAGCACTGTGCTCTTTTAAAGAATTATTTACCACATAGAACATTCTCTAGAACAGACCACGTATTAGTTTGTAAATCAAGCCTTAACAGAATCCAAAACATCGAAATATTACAAAGCATCTTCTCTGACCATACGGCCATAAAAGTAGAAATCAATAACAGAAAAAGCAGGGAAAAGAAATCAAAAACTTGGAAACTGAAAAATACCCTGCTCAAAAAAGACTGGATTATAGAAGAAATTAAAGATGGAATAAAGAAATTCACAGAATCCAGTGAGAACGAAAACACTTCCTATCAGAACCTTTGGGACACAGCTAAAGCAGTGTTAAGAAGAGGTCAATTTATATCAATAAATGCACACATATTAAAAGAAGAAAGGGTCAAAATCAAAGAATTATCCCTACAATTTGAACAAATAGAGAGAGAGCCACAAAAGGAACCCTCAGGAGCCAAAAGAAAGCAATAAAAATTAGAGCAGAATTAAATGAAATAGAGAACAGAAAAACAATTGAAAGAGTTAACAAAAATAAAGTATGTTCTTTGAAAAAAAATTAACAAAATTGATCAACCATTGGCCAGACTGACAAAAGAAAACCAGGAGAGGAAGTAAACAACCTGAATAAGAAACGAGATGGATGATATCATAACAGACCCAACTGAGATTAAAAAAATCATATCAGATTACTGCAAAAAACTGTACTCTAACAAATCTGAAAACCCACAAGAAATGGATGAATTTCTAGAAACACACTACCTACTTAAACTAACACAAACAAAGATAGAACAACTAAATAAATCCACAACAAAAGAAGAGATTGAAAAGGTAATTTAAAAACTCCCAACAACAACAACAACAAAACCTTGCCTTGATGGCTTCACTGCAGAGTTCTACCAAAGTTTCAGAGAAAAGTTATCATCACTACTACCAAAGGTATTTCAGAGCAAAGAAAAAGATGAAATACTTCCCAAGCTCATTCTATGAAGCCAGCATATCCCTGATACCAAAAGCAAGTAAAGACACCACAAAAAGAGAAAATTACAGATCTATATCCCTCATGAACTTAGGTGCAAAAATCCTTAACAAAATTCTACCCAATAGAATTCAACAACACGTCAAAAAAATGTGCTGTCTCAACTCTTTAGGGGGAAAGCAACTAGGAGTATATAACAAGGTGTATAGAAATTTTTGAATGAGAGACTGACTTGACTTGTAAACTTTCACTTGAAGTACAATAAAAATAAAAAAAAAATTATTTACATGAGATCAAATTGACAATCAGCAACTAAAAAGGTGAGCTTAGAAACAGGCGGCAGAGAATTTACAATAATGGCAGTGGGATAATGTGGAAAAGAATAGTGAGAATGGTAACGCAACTTGAACACTGTATCCCATGTCACTGAATTCTACAAGTGGAAATTGTTGAAATAGTGTATGTTGGCTCTCTACACTTCCACCAAAATGAAAAAAATTAGAAAATAAACTAACCTGGAAGTTAAGAGCTAATAATAACCAAGCTAAGGAATAAATGTCTGCAAGCATTTGGGACAAACTTCAGTCAACATATTCTCTACTACTTTTACAAGACAGAAAATCAAAGCTCTATCATGTTGTCTTAGCCTGGGGTATCTAGAGGGGCAAAATCAGCAAAGCATATATATAAAAATACAGAGGGATTTATTTCAGGGAAATGGCTCACACAGTGGTGGAGGTTGGCAAGTCCCAAATCTGTCAGTCAGCCATGAGACTGGAGGCTTCTTCTGACTCACATGGTTGCAGGGGCTGAAAAACCCAAAATCAGCAGGCCAGAAGACAGGCCTCATGTCCCAAGAACCAGAAGTCAGAGTGATAAGTCAGAGGCAGGATTAAGAGAGGGAGAGCTTTGCTAGAACATCCTATATATTGGATGAAGTCCACACACTCAAGGAAACTCCATATTCAACTGCTTGGCTGCTCACAACAGATCACATCATGGGCAATAATATCTGCTGAATCACTGAGAATCATGGCTTAGCAAAGTGGACACTTAACCTTAACCATCACAGTCCACCCCTTGACAACTTGGCAACAGTGCATATCTCCTTAAACTATGCATAATCTCTAATCAAAAACAGTTATGAAGCCATATTACACCTGACATGATACAGCTAACATGTGTACAACTGAAAATGCACTATCCCTGATTACATCTGCTGTTTTGTAAGTAATCGAATAAGGGAGGGAAGAAAACAAAGATACTTGCTAGAGAGAGAGAAGAGAGAGAGCTCTGGTGGCACAGTGGTCAAGAAATTGGCTGGTAACTAAAACTAAGCAGTTCCAATCCACCAGCCACTCCTTGGAAACCCTACAGGGGCAGTTCTTCTCTGTCCTAAAGGGTCTCTATGAGTCAGAATCAACTAGATGGCAACAGGGGGTTATATTGTGTGTGTGTGTATATATATACACACACACACAATATATATATACATGAACACATACACATATAACAAAACAATTACAGTCCTTGTTTCTGCAACTGGTCACATGTCATAACTAGTATTTAGAACTACTTTCTTCCACCATGTATTCCATAATCTATTTGCCCTCAGCAAGGTTTGGTCTCTGCTGGTTGTGGTTCTTTGCCTGTTGGGGTGACCCAAACCTTCCTTCCCAAAGGGTCTGGGCCATAAGTAGTCGTGTCAGAATTGGGTTGCTGTAGATTTCCATTAACTTTCATCACAGTGCATGGTAGTACTAAGACATGCCCTAAGGAATATCTCCTGTATTTCAGGCATACTATTCTTTATCTCCATTTTGCAATATCAATACAATTTCCTCTTGGTAATCAGGACCATTCACAGCAGCCAATACGGTAACTCTCTTCTCTGCCTGTTGATTCAGAGGCATGAGGAGCTCAAATTGGCCAGGCAGCATCCTTAACTTTCAGTTCATTGGAATCAATGTAATGTCTTCAGATGGGGTCATTCCTCCTTTGGGACTAAGACCTCTAGATTTGCGTAGCATACCCAAGGGTCACAAAAATGGAAAGCAAAAATTTTGCAAGTAGGTCACTAGAGGTAATAGTGAGAGACGCTACTCCCATTTCCACCCCTGGATTTCTGGACCTGTGGATTCTGCCTGTGGGAGAAATAGCAGAAAATAGAGTATGCTGATTTAGAGTATACACACCCTCCTGGAGTACATTGCCCCAACCCTACAAAGTATTGCCATCTAGCTAGTATCATGAGTGTGTATTTAGAAGACTATTCCATCATCCTATCATTCCAGCTATTTCAGGATGATGAGAAACATGGTCACACCAGTGCATTCCCTGAGATGGGCCAACTGCCACACTTTATTTTTTGCGAAGTGAGTCCCCTGGTCTGAGGTGATGCTGTGTGGGATACCATGACAGTAGATAAGGCATTCTGTAAGGCCATGGACAGTAATTTTGGCAGAGAAAGCAAATCTGTAATTTGGTAACTGTGTGCAGAGAAGGCAAATCTGTATCCAGAGTAAGTGTCTATCCCAGTAAGGACAAAACACTGCCCATTTCATGATGGGAATGGTCCAATTTAACCAACTGCCACCAGGTTGCTGGCTGATCACCTCAAGGAATGATGCCACTTCAGGGACTTGGTTTTGGTCTCTGCTGCTGGTAGATTGGACACTCAGCAGCAGCTGTAGACAAGTCAGGCTTGGTAAGTGGAAGTCCAGATTTGATTCTCAGTTCATTACCCTGGCCTGACTTTATACACCATAGTTGAACTTTGGTGTGCCTGAAGTTTGGAGAATAACTTCATGTCCATTTTTTGTTATGCTTTGAATCCATCTTTTCAATTCTTGAAAAAGCCAGTCACGTAAATACTCATATAGACAAACATGCTCTGTGGTAAGGGCAAAAGTCTAAGGACACTTTATTTACACTTGAACTACAACACATATTCTTGAGTTATTCATTGGGTGCAACACCAAGTGTGGCCTACCGTATTTAAACTCATCTGGACTTAATCATAATTCTAAGAGTAGATTCTGCAACTCCAGGTCCTGGGGGGAAAATCACAAAAGAACAAACTGAGTTCAAGTCACCCAAAAGGAAGAGTCCATGGATGGCAGAATTTACATGTATAAAAATCATCACCTTCATAATAAATTTTATTTTCTTCATAATAGGCAGTCCTATTGGATGTGTAAGTTTAAGCTAAAACTTTGGAGATGACATCTGAACTCACTCCTAGAGGACCATGAAAGTTGATCTCAGAACAAGTCATTGACAACTTGATTCAAATGCATTTAAAGCAGAGCTCTCACCTGTTACGGATTCCGTTGTGTCCCTCAAAATGATACGGTGAGGTCCTAACCCCTGTACCTGTGAATTGGACTGTCTTTGAAAATAGGGTCCATAAAGATGTTGTCAATTAAGTTAACATTAGGTCATACTAGAGAAGTGTGGGTCCCACTCTGTTCCTGGAAATGAGGAGAAGATACACAGGGACAGACAGAAATGAAGGATTCCATGTAATACTACAGTTGCAAGCCCAGGAATGCCTGGAGGTACCAGGAACTGGGAGACAGGAGTAGAACTAATGTTCAATCAAAGTCTCAGAAATAATTAACAAGTCACTCTGATGTAACATTCTCAGCCTTCAGAACTGTGAGACAATAATTTTTGTTGTTTAAATCCACCAACTTTGTAGTGTGGCGTTCTTAGGATACTACATCCCACTGGCAGTAAAAGTCTTGAATTTCTCCCAGAAAGAGCTTCAGGCAGGCAAATTGGCAAAATTTGTATTGAACAAGAAAAAAAAAAAAAAAGCAAAAAACTTTTAAATGGATAACTTGAAAATCCATCAGTTCTAAGTCCTTATCATACAGCCCTTTCTGAGGAAAATAGTACCACCCTTTGTTTCTACACAAAGGTTCAATGAATTGTGTTGGTGTGAGAGGAGGAAATTCCAGCACTTGGAAATGTGCATAAAGAGAAGGAAGACTAATAGAAATTGTAGAGTTCTGGTTCTTTTCTTTACATTTTCTCCTTTACACCTCTACTATACAAACCAAATAGACTGTCATTGAGTTGATTCCAACTCATAGAGACCCTGTAGTACAGAATAGAACTGCCCTACGGGGTTTACAAAACATAAATCTTTATGGAAGCAGACTGTCACATCTTTCTCCCTTGGAAAGGCAGGTGGGCTCAAACCACCAGCTTTTCAGCTAGCAGTCAAATTCTAAAGCACTGCCCCACCCAGACTCCTTTCTACCTAATTACTAGACCTTATATTTTTAAGGAAAGCAATAGTCTTGGATTTAAAAAATGTGTTTCACCTAGTCTTTTGATAATTAAGATGGCCAGTAACATACAAGTGAAGTCATTAATTGTGACTTGCAGGAAGTGAGATGATCCAACTGGAAGTCAAATTCCCTTTTGCCCTTCCTCCTTGCTGCTTCTCTAGATCTCAGACAAGTTGTCCAGAGCTCCAACAGCCATCCTGTGACCATGATCATACCACAAGAATAGAAGTCAAGAGATTAGGAGGTGAGAGTCCTCTTCTGCTTCCCTCCCCCCAACATGTCTTAGACTTGGGGCCCTTGGTAGATATACGTACACTTAAGGAATGATTTTACATTCCTATAAAGAAAGCTATTGGAATTTTGAGGAGGATTGCATTGAATTTATAGATTGTTGTTGGTAGTATGGACATTTTAATAATACTTAGTCTTCCAATCCATGAGCATGGAATCCCCCTCCCTTTATTTGGGTCATCTCTAATTTCTTTTGGAAACCCTGGTGGCGTAGTTGTTAAAGAGTTCAGCTGTTAACCAAAAGGTCTGCAGTTCAAATCCACTGAAACCAAACAATAAGCAAACCTGTTGCTGTTGAGTCGATTTTGACTCATAGCAAACCTATAAGACAGAGTAGAACTACCCCATATTGTTTCCAAGGACCATCCGGTGGAATCAAACTGCAGCAGCCAAACTCAACCACTGTGCTACCAGGGTCTCCTCAAATCCATCAGACACTCCTTAATTTCTTTTAGTACTATTTTATAGTTTCCTGTGTACAAGTCTTTCACTTCTTTTGCTAAAGTTATTCCTGGTTATTTTATTCTTTTAGATGTTATTGTAAAGGGATTTCTTTAACTTCCTTTGTAGCTTGTTCAGACCTGATGTATGAAAATCTGTTTTTTGTGAAACTTTTATCTTGAAATAATCTTTAAACTTTAAAGCTTAAACCAAACCTATACACTGCAGTCTTCTTTGAAACAAACAAAAAAGCTTATTTGAATTAGTAAAGTACCTCTGCTTTGAGCATTGTGCTTTTTTAAAGAATTATCTATGTGAGATCCAATTAACAATCAGTAACTCAAAATGCTGTATGGGCAACTTAGGCAGTAGTAAGTTTAGGATAATGGTAGTAGGACAATGTGGAAAAGGATAGTAAGAAATGGTACTTGAATGTTTCCCATGTCACTGAACTGCACATTTAGAAATTGTTGAAATGGTGTATTTTGGCTCTGCATACTTTCACCCCCCCCCAAAAAAAATTAAAGAAATAAAATAACCTGGAAATTAAGAGCTTGTAATTACTAAGTTGAAGGAATCAGTGTCTACAAGCATTTGAGACCAACTTCACTCAACATACTTTGTATTTCTTTTACAGAACAGAAAATTAAAATTCTCCCTTGTTGTCTTAAGATGGGTTCTTTGAAGGAGCAAAACCAGAGGTTTATTTCAAGTAAACAGCCAAAACATTGTGGAAGCTGTCTAGTCCCAAATTGGTCAGTCAGACACCAGGCTGGCAGTTTCTCCTGATACACATGGTTGCAGTGACTGATGAACCTAGAATGGACTGGTCAAAATGGCAGGCAGCTGGATCATGGGGGTGCAGGAGCTGGCAAATTCCAACATCTGCAGGTCAGATGACAGACTGCTGTCTCACATCCCAAGAACTGGAGGTCAGAGGATGACAAGTCAAATAGAGGATCGAGAGGGAGCAAACTTTGCAAGAAGATCTGTATATATTGGATGCAGGCCACACCCTTAAGAAAACTCCCTTTTCAATGGGTTGGCTGCCCACAACAGGTCACATCACAGACCGTGATTACGTCATATCTGCCAAACCACTGAGAATCATGGCCTGGCAAACTTGACACCTAACCTTAATCATCACAGTACACCCCTTGTCAACTTGTCACCTGTAAATCCTTAAATCATATGTAATCTCTAAATAAAGAAAATTATAAAGTTATATTGCACCTAACATGATACAACTAACATGTGTACAACCAAAATTGCAGTAGCCCTGATTACATCTTATATTTTATGATAAGTAATGGAATAAGTGAGGGAAGACAAAAAAATTTGCTATATGTGTATATATATATATATATATATATATACACAAACACGCACACATATATATACATACACACACACACATATAACAAAACAAGGAAGAAATGCAAAAAACAATTACAGTCCTCATTTCTGCAACTGGTCATGTGGCCATAGCTGGTATTTAGAAAGAACAACCTTCTTCAACCACCCATTCCATATTCCCTCTTCTCTCAGCAAGCACCTCAGTTGGTTGTGGTTCTTTGCCTGGTGGAGTGATGCAAATCTTTCCTTCCTGAAGAGTCTGGGCCATTAATAGTCATGTGAGAATTGGGTTGCAGTAGTTTTCCATTAAATTGCATTATAGGGCATAGTAGTACTAAGAGAAGTCCTAAGGGATGTCCTGCGTTCCAGACATACTCTTCTTTACCTCCATCATGTAATACCAATCCAATTTCCTCTTGGTAATCAGAATCAATCATACCAGCCAATATGGTAAATCCCTTCTTTGCTTGTTGATGCAGAAGAATGAGGAGCTCAAAGTGGCCAAGTAGCATTCTTATTTTCCAGTTCAATGGAATCAATGTTGTGTCCAAGGTGGGAGTGTCCCTCACTTTGGAACTAAGACCTCTAGGCTCACTGATCATAGGGCTTCAGGGACAGGAAGAAAAAATTTTTTAATTGGGTCACCAGGGTAATAGTGAGTCGTGCCACTCCCATTTCCACTCTTTGATTCCAGTACCCATGAATCCTGGCTATGGGAGAAATAGCACCATATATAGGATACTGGTTTAGAGTATACACAGCCTCCTGGAGAACATTGCCCCAACCCTCCAAGTAATTGACACCTAGCTGGCACTGTAATTGTGTCTTTAGAAGACCATTCCATCATTCTATCAAGCCAACTGCTTCAGGATGATGGGGGGAACTTGGTAAGACCAGTGAATTCCATAAGCATGAGCCCTTTGCCACAAATCATATGCTGTGAAATGAGTCCTTTGAGCTGAGTAGATGCTGTGTGGGATACCATGACAGTGGTAAGTCCATGGACAGTGATTTTGGCAGAAGCATTGTGTGCAAAGAAGGTAAACCATATCCAGAGTAAGTGTCTACCCCAGAGAGAACAAAATGCTGCCCTTTCCATAATGGAGGTGGTCCAATTTAATCAACTTGCCACCAGGTTGCTGTCTGATATCCTCAAGGAGTGGTGCCGTATCAGGGACTCAGTGTTAGTCTCTGCTGCTGGCGGACTAAGTACTCAGCAGTGGCTGTAGCCACGTGGGCTTTGGTGAGTTGAAGTTCATGTTGCTGAGCCCATGCATAACCTCCATCCCTGCCACCACGGCCACTTTGTTCATGAGCCCATTGCGCAATGACGGGAGTTACTATGGAAAGAGGATGACTGTTTTTCACAGAACCTGTCGTTTTATCTAATTGATTGTTAAAATTCTCTTCTACTGAGGCCACATTTTGGTGAGCATTCCCACGAGACACAAATATCTTCATCTTTTTGGCTCACTCAGGGAGTTCTATCCACATATCTTTTCATCGTACCTCCATGTCACCAATTTTCCAATCACGTTCCTTCCAGCTCCCTGATCATCCAGCCAAACCACTGGCCACAGCCCAGGAGTCAGGATACAGTTGCATGTTTGGCCATTTCTCCTTCTAAGACAAGTGAACAACCAGGTGCACTGCTCAGAGTTCTGCCAGCTGGGGGATTTCCTTCACCATTGTCCTTCAGAGAGTTCTCAGAAAAGGGCTTTGGTGCTGTCACTGTATACTTTTGTGTGGTGCCTGCATATCACACAGAATCATCAGTAAACCCGGTACAGGCATTCTCTTCCTCAGTAAGCTGATAGTAAGGAACTCCACATGAGGGAGTGCAGACTGGGAGAAAGCAGGTAGTGTGACAGGAGTGGAGATCATGGGCATTTGGGCCACTTCCTCATGCAACTTACTTGTGCCTTCAGGTCCTGCTCAGGCCTGATCTCCTATATACCACTTCCATTCAATGATGGAGTGATGCTCTGCACTCCACACTTCGGACTTTACTACTGTATTAATCAGACAACACCCAGTTCATGGTGGGCAGCTCAGACTGCATGGTGACTTGGTGGCCCATGGTTAAGTGTTCAGTCTTTACTAAGGCTGAGTAACAGGCATCACTCCTACCAACAGACCAGCCCTCTTAATCCATCTGAAGAGATTACTCCATCTTGGTCTGCTAAATCACCCTCACAAATAAAACCACTATCCCTTTTACCCCCATCTGATGAGATTAGCCCAGCTGTGCCTGAAGAGTATTTGTCTGAGATATCACTTGGGGCAGGGCTAGGGGCATTCATCACCTAGGGCATCACCTGAGACAGATGCCTTAAAAGACATTGCTGAATTTCCCCAGGACTCACCCCTACTCCCCATTTTTGTTTCTAGACCTATAACTAGACTTAAGTCCCAGCGAGCCCTAAGAGATGAATTACGAAGTGTGACCCAGGAGGAGGTATGCTACACTTCAAATGAACTACTCGATTTTTATAATATATACAAATAGAAACCTGAGAAATATGTGTGGGATGGCTATTCAGTGTGTGGGATAATAGTGCAAGGAATATAAAGTTATTATCAGTCTGAGTTTATTGATATGGCCCCAATAAGCACAGATTCTTCATTCAGTGTTTTAGCTTGAGAGGTTAGAAAAGGATCTAATAGTTTATTTGGTTGATTCACTAAAGCATGGTTTAAGCAGTGGCCTGTACTAAAACAAGTTTAAATGCCATATCTGCCCTGGTATACTGTAGAAAGTATCCAAACACTTAAGGAAATCAGCATATCAGAGTAGATTTATCAGGTTGTACCCACAGACCCACCCATAGAGTGCCCAGAGGACACACCTTTTACCACAACTGTAAGGAAAAAATTTATGAAGACCCAGCATCCTTAAAGATTACTGAAATTGCTATTTTATGTAAGTCAGGTCTGACAGTGGGAACTGCCCTAACTGAATCAACTCTTTCATTAACCAGTTATTTTCTGATATGAGTTGTTGATTTTTTTTTTGATACCATGTGTTTTCATTAATGTAAGCATGCTGAATCCTTGAGTGCTTCTGAATTTTTGATAACATCGATTTTTTTTCTTGCCTCATCCCGCAAGCCTACTCTTACAGTCTCAAGGAACATAAATTGTGCCACTAATTCTACCCCCAGAGTCTACTGGTACATACGTGTAGCAAACAAAAATTTTCAAAATTTCTGTGTTTCCTGTCAAAAAATTCAGGCACTTTATACAGTACCGTATAAAAACAGTAAATAGTCTCAGCAGACCCATTACAAGTAAAGAGATCCAATAAGTGATCAAAAACCTCTTAGCCAAAAAAAAAAAAAAAAAAAAAAGGCTTAACCAGAAGGCTTCACTGGGGAATTCTGACAAACATTTGGAGAAGAACTGAAGCCAATACTGTTAAACACTTTCAGAAGACAACGAAAGAAGGAATATTCTCTAATATTTTCTATGATGCAAACATAATCCTGATATCCAAACCAGACAAAAACACCACAAGAAAACGACAGGCCAATATCTCTTGTGAATATAGATGTATGAATTCTTCCTCTGTCTTTTTTTTTTTTTTTCTTTAGCCAGCATTTGCATAAGAAAGCCGTAATCCTAGTGCTCAGATAACTTTGGAAATGTCTATTATATAAACAGATACAGATAGATAGCCTGCTGGTGTTGTGGTTAATGTCAGCAGTTCAAATCTACCAGGCACTCCTTGGAAACTCTACGGGACAGTTCTGCTCTATCCTATAGGGCCGCTATGAGTCGGAATCAACTCAATGGCAATGGGTTTTTGTTTTGTTTTTTGTTTTGGTATGCAGATGGAGACACTGGCAGAAGCATAATATTGCCACCTGGTGATTAGGGAGTGGGATTCAAAAAGTCCCTGATACAGTGGTGACACACATGCTATTTGAAAGACAATTAGTGGAAGGTCACTGGATTTTCATAGAGACACAAGGAAATGACACTGTGAGTGCCCTTTATATCATGGGTGATGTCAGAGGGTCCATTCAGTAAAAGACTGAAAAGCATAACAAAACTCCTTAATAAAAAAAAAGTAGTACATAGAGACATATGGCAAGGGATGCGGCTCAGAGAAATCATATCCTATTCATAAGCATAACTTTTGGAACAAAATGGAATCTCTGTCAAGATTTCCATTTCTGTTGTTGAGTGATATGAATGCAATATTTACTTCCTGCTAATGGAAAACAAGATACTTTATTTCCAAAGGGAAGTTCTCAAATAGAAGGGTATGATTCAATACAGAAATCTGCTGAAATTCTCCCTCTGAGTGGTACAGCCTTAGTCAAAGAAGCAAAGTTAATTCTACCCAAGGGCCAGATGTATGACCAGCATATTTAGCGTGCAGGGAGCCCTTGGTTCTCGCAGTCAGAGCAATGTCTGGCTATTTACACAATAATGGGTTGTGGATAATACCCTCACCATTTGGTCAGGCAAACAATCCCTTGAGGAATGGACAATCAAGAAATGCTGTTACAGAAGTGGTCACACGGATATGCAAGATGAATGATATAAAATTATGCATAGATTTACAACATATCCCATTAAAGCAACCAAAGTCACTAGTGTGATGGGACTCAATGCTGAATAAGAACAGCGGGAAAGCTCCTGATATAGATTCCAGGAAGTTTCTTCAGTGTCAAGGATCAACACAGGTTGTTGTTGTTAACTGCCTTCAAGTCATTTCCGTCTATAGTGACTCCATTCACAGCAGAAGGAAACAGTGCCGGGTCCCGTGCCATCCTCACAATCATTGTCATGCTTGAGCCTGTTCTTGTAGCCACTGTATCAGTCCATCTCGCTGAGGGTCTTCACCTCTTTTGCTGATCCTCTGCTTTGCCAAGTGTTATGTCCCTTTCCAGGGACTGGTCCCTCCTGATAATAAGTCCACAGTATGTGAGACTAAGTCTTGCTGTCCTTGCTTCTAATGAGCATTCTGGCCGTACTTCTTCAGAGACAGATTTGTTCATTCTTCTGGTAGTCCATGGTGTATATTCAATATTCTTTGACAACACCATGATTCGAAGAAGTCAATTCTTCTTCAGTCTTCCTTATTCACTGTCCAGCTTTCACAAGTACATGAAGCAATTGAAAACACCATGGCTTCAGTCAGGCCCACCTTAGTATTTAAAGTGACATCTTTGCTTTGTAACAGTCTAAAGAGATCTTTTGGAGCAGATTTGCCCAGTGCAATGAGTCACTTGATTTCTTGACTGCTGCTTCCGTAGGAGTTGATTATGGATCCAAGTAAAATGAAATCCTTGACAACTTCAATCTTTTCTCAGTTTATCATGATGTGGCTTATTTGTCCATTTGTGAGGATTTTTGTTTCCTTTATGTTGAGGTGTAACCCATACTGAAGGCTGTGGTCTTTGATCTTCATCAGTAAGTGCTTCAAGGCCTCTTCACTTTCAGCAAAGAAGATTGTGTCATCTGCATAAGGCAGGTTGTTAATGAGTCTTCCTCCAATTCTAAAGCCCCTTTCTTCTTCACATAGTCCAGCTTCTCTAATTATTTGCTCAACATACAGATTGAATAAGTATAGTAAAATGATACAACTCTGATGCACACCTTTCCTGACTTTAAATCACACAGTATCCCCTTGTTCTGTTCAAACAACTGCCTCTTGGTCTAAGTTCAGGTTCCTCAAGACACAATTAAGTGTACTGGAATTCCAAACTTTGCAACGTTATCCATAACTTGCTATGATCTACACAGTTGAATGCCTTTGCATAGTCAATAAAACACATGTAAACATCTTTCTGGTGTTCTCTGTTTTCAGTCACAATTCACCTGACATCAGCAGTGATATCCTTGGTTCCATTTCCTCTTCTGAATCTGGCTTGAATTTCTGACAGTTCCCTGTAGATGTACTGTTCCAACCACTTTTGAAAGACTGTCAGCAAAATTTTACTTATGTGTGATATTAATGAAATTGTTCAATAATTCCACATTCTTTTGAATCACCTTTCTTTGGACTGGGTACAAATATGGATTTCTTCCAGTCAGTTGGTCAAGTAGCTGTCTTCCAAATTTCTTGGCATAGATGAGTGAGCACTTCCAGCATTACATCTCTTTGCTGAAACATCTCAATTGGTATTTTGTCAATTCCTGCAACGTTGTTTTTTGCCAATTTTTTCAGTGGAGCTTGAGCCTTCCCTTCAGTACCATTGGTTCTTGATCATAGATCACCTCCTAAATGGTTGAAGATTGACTGATTATTTTTGGTACAGTGACCCTGCGTATTCCTTCCATCCTTTTTTTAGGCTCCCTGCATCAGTGCAAAAAACCATTAGCTACAATTCCTGGTGGCTTAAAATGAGCTTTTTCTCAAATATATATATATATATATTTCTTGAACAGATTTTTAATTCCACTTTGTGACTCAGCCTGTAATCCAAATCACAACTGAAAACATTAGCAAGCTATTCAAATAAGACATTGCATATCAATTAATCCTCCAAAATTACATCTCATTGAACCAAGCCAAAAATTTTTCCATGACCCAAATCCAAATCCATCACCATCAAGTCAATATCAAGCTACTTGAATAGCTTGCTAATGTTTTCATGGCAATCCCATGAGTGCTATGAAGAAGAAGTGACACATAGCATTTTATTGGTTTGTCTTTGGCTGTAATCTTTATAGAAACAGATCACAAGGCCTTTCTTCCCCAATGCCCATGGAGGGGTTGGAACTGCCAACCTTTAGGTTGGTAGTCAAGCACAAACTCCTTGCATCACCCAGGAATGGAATAGAGATGTATGGGCAGTTATATACAGATCTGTGCCTGGTTGGATACAGGCTTATGTATGGTTGAATACAGTTCCTTGTAAGGTCTTATAAAGAACTATGTGTGGTTGAACATAGGCCATTTGTGATCAGACACATGCCAGAAGTATGGTAAGATATAGCATCATGTATAAATGGATACAAACCTGTGTATAGTCAAATAGTCATGTGGGTACTCAGATACAGACTCATATGTGGTGAGAAACGGATCCAATATGGCCTGGTGCAGATGAAAGTGTGTGATTTGACCCAGACCCATGAGTGACTGGATACAGATATGTGTGTGTGTTGAATACAGACCTATACATCATCTATATGTAGTCAGGTACAGAAGATCTGCATGTGGTTGTATACGAACCCACGTGTCTAAGATACACACATTTGTGTGATCAGATAAAGGCCCATATGCGGTAGAATACAACATGGTGTTGTAACATAAAGACCCATAAGATTAAGTGGAGACATTTGTATGGCTGGAGACACACCAGTGTCTTAGGCTGGGTTCTTTAGATAAACAAAACCAGTAAAGCATATAAATATGTATATAGACATTTATATCAAGGAAATAGCTTACATGGTCAGGCTTCTCCCAGCACATGTAGCCAAGATTGGCAGGTTGGCGAGCAGGGCTCTTGTTCACAGGCTGTGAAGATCAAGGAATCCCAAAGATAGGCAGGCAAGACCTCGGGTAAGCTGCTAGCTCAAGTCCCAAGAATAGGAGATCGGTTGAACAGGAGCCAGCTGCAGGATCCAGAATGAGCCAAAACCCACAAGCCTTGCCAGGATATCCACTTATAGTCAATACAGGCCACACATACAAGGAAGTTCCCTTTCAACTGACTGGCAACTCAGAGCAGATCCCATCATAGAGTGATCACATAATATCAAATGTCATCATGGGGGTGATCACACCATCATACAACTAGCAAATCACTGAGGATCGTGGCCATCCGAGTTGACATACAACAGTAACCATTACAACCAGTATGTGGTCAAATACAAATCTTTGTACAGAAAAATACACCCTTGTTTGTGGCAAGACACCCACCAAATCAAACGCATTACCGTTGAGTCAATTCCGATTCATAGCAACAGTATAGGACAGAGCAGAACTTCTCCATAGGATCTCCAAGGCTATAAATCTTTATGGAAGCAGACTGTCACATCTGGCTTCCATGGAGTGTCTAGTGGGTTTGAACTACCAATCTCTCAGTTAGAAATTGAGCACTTAAGGAAGAGATGTGAGACAGAAACAATACAGTCAGCATCTTTCTTGAAAATGAAATCATGCAAAATAATCCAGTGAAATGTTCCAGGCTATATATATATATATATATATATATATATATATATATATATATATATATATATATATATATGAAAGGCAGGGTTTAAGTCCTTATTAGAAGACCATGATGTACTATAAGCAAGAAGATGAAATATTGAAAAATAACAAAGCCATCATCAGATATTTTAAATGATCTTGGAAGATGAATACATGAATTTTATGAAAATATAACACCAAAGAAAGCTGCTCTGCTTGAGGAGACAAAATGATTTCCCAATTGGGAAAATAAGTAAGATTTAGTCATTTTTCTGTCTACTTGCTTTTTTCTTCCGGATTGCTTTTATGTATTTAGCAAACATGATTAATTTGGAACTCTGAAACATCCTTCCTTGTAAACCTTAACATGCTAAGCAACATAAGCAAAGCTACAGGTATAAAATATCTTACAAACATAAAAATATGTACTTCTAATGTTGACATGAGCTATCTCCACATGGGATGCTATGAATCATATTTTCATGTCTTATTTTGAATTGTATTATTCTGAAATCTGCAGTGAACACTATTAATTGTGAAAAAGGATTAGATTTATTTAAGAAAGAGACATTAGAAAATCTTCCATCAACTAAAATAAATTTCTGGTATTAAAAGTAGCATAAGTCATAACATAGATATAAATCTATAGACTCGACAGAACTATTCTACACCAAAAAAGAACAAGCATTTTCCTATGAAATGAAAATCTTGTGAATATATTTTGAATAAAATGTATCATTGGAAATATCCAAATAAATATTTTTCATCATGCAGGAATTATTTAATGTGAGGAATTATTTACCTAAATTAAAAAATTGCACACAGTTTTCTAGAATCAATTCAATGGCAATGGATTTGAATTTTTGTTGTGTTGTTGTTGTTTTGTTTTGTATTGTTTTGTTTTCCTGGAAGGAACAATTCTTTATTGAAAGTAGGTGATACATCTGCCTCTCGCTTCATATTCTTCTTCTGGTCCAAAGCTTCTTCAATGCATTTTTCATCTCTGCATTTCTCAAAGTATAGATTAAGGGGTTCAACATAGGGGTGAAAACAGTGTAAAACACAGCCAAAAATTTATCAACAGGTAGGGTGAAAGGAGGTCTCACATACAAGAAAATACAAGGGACAAAAAACAGGACTACCACAGTGATGTGGGAACCACAGGTAGATAAAGCTTTGTGCCTCCCTTCCTTACTAAGGTTCTTCAGGGAGCAAAGAATGACTCCATAGGAGAAGAGTAACAGCATAAAGATGACCACACTTATTGTGCCATCATTGGCAATCACAGTGAAACCAATGACATAGGTGTCAGTGTAGGCAAGTTTCAATAAAGGGTACATGTCACAGAAGATGTGGTCAATGACATTGGGGCCACAGAAGGAAAGGTTGTAAACAAAGAGAAGATGAGCAACAGCATGCACAAAACCTCCAAAATAAGCCACCAGCAGCAGCAGAACACGTACCCATTGGTTCATGATGGTCTTATAATGCAGGGGTTTGCAGATAGCCACGTAGCGGTCATAAGCCATGACCACCAGAAGTAAAATCTCAGCACCACCAAATAAGTGTCCTATAAAAAGCTGAGTCATGCAAGCTTGGAAAGAAATGGTTTTCTTCGCATAGAGTAAGTTTGTAATCATATTTGGGGTAACCGTAGTTGAATAAACAGCATCCATAAACGATAAGTAGCCAAGAAAGAAGTACATAGGGGCATCCAGGGTAGGGCTGATCACCATAATCAAGACAATAAGTAAGTTACCCACAATTGTCACAATGTAGATCAGCAAAAATGCAACAAATAATATTTTCTGACCCTGAAGACTCTGGGTGAGCCCCAAGAGAACAAACTCAGTCACATTGTTCCTTTGCTCCATATGATCTCCTGTGTTTCCTTATTTCAGAGTTCAGAAAAAAGTTACCTGTAAATATTATGACTAGTGACATTTTGAAGTCATTTAGTCATTAAACAAGTTGACATTATGATTTATTATGTTTCAGCACTCTACAATATTCTAAGAATACATGGCTGATCAAACATGGTCCATAACCTCAGTGAACTTATCGAATGATGAGAGGCAAACAAGTAATTAGAAACACACGGGAAAAGAGCAGATTATGAAATAAATGGGGTAACCACATTAACTTGCCATCTGGGAGAAATAAAATTGTATGTATATATATATGTATGATTAGTATTACATATAAAAAATTATAAATAGAAAGTTTTAAAGTAAAAATAAAGGATGATTTGCTTAATATTCACTTTCATATTAATAAATGAGATTATTTTCTACATTCTAGGAATGACAAAATCTTTTTAACTAATAGCTTACATCCCCAAAGGACATATTTCAAAATTTCAAAAATTGGTACTGATAAGATACAGTTGCACAATAAAGACATAAGCACAACACTACATATACTATTATAAAAAAGTAAATGTACGAATATGAGAAAAACATGGAAAGATACATTTTTTTCTTGGAAACAGGTAACTTTTTTGCTGGTGATGAATATTCAGGAATGAAAAAGATGAGAGATTCCAAGGAAAAAAGAAGACCGTGTGCATGCACACACAAACATACCCCCCCCAAAAAACTATCATAAATATCATCAATATTACTCAATACTGCGACCTCTTAAAATAATTCTATTAATGATATCCAGTTATTCTTGATACCTCTATTGACATTTACTTCAATACCTGATGTCATAATTCTGCTGGACCTCCTCTTCACAATACATGGATTTTCTGTTTCTGTGGCCAGACCCTCTGTGTGTGCACTAGATCCCATCCTCTTTGCCCCTGTTCCTCTTGTAGTTGTCTCCTCCAATTCCTACATTAACAATTTTCCTCTCTGTATTTACACAGTATAGTATCATCGTTTAAATAACTTATCCTTCGACTCAACCTTTTCAAGCAAGCAACTCAATTCTATGTTCTTTATGAAAGCACCTTCCCCTTGCTAAACCTAATGATCCCTACCAGTCCTTTTCTTACCCAACCTATCACTCCTATGAATTGAAGTAATAACCTGCTTTTATAAGCATTATCTTAGGTCCTTGAAGGTCACTCATTCAAGGTTTACAGATTTACATCATTCTCTAATTATTAACAGATTAACAAACAATGCTTACAGAGCACTTCCATTGATCCTACAGGACACTTATTAAGTCTCTGTCCATTAGAATATCCCACAGATTTTTACCCTTGAAATTTGTTTCTAAGAATACTGATGTTAGAGAAGGTGAATGTACTCTAAATCTTTGTACTTTGAAATATTCCCAAAAAAGCATCATAGAATTAAGTCAATCTCCACATATTTTATCAATCACAAAGAATTTCTAACATGGCTGATTATCAGAGTCACTTAGGAGAACTTTTTTAAAAGAGCTTGACTTTCCAAATCATACTACCGATGTATCCTTACATAATATAAACCCTTCTGAAGACTCACGTATAAAAACACTCCCTGGGTTACCTGCATAATGAAACAGTCATTCAGTTCAAGTTCTGGATTGTGGTGCCTTCTCCCTTGTCCTAAAAGATAACAGCTTCATACACTGATGCCATCTCTGTGGACACACAGAGTAAGATAGTACACGCACCAGCACCAGACCTGGAAATGTTTCTCTGTGGCCAGTTCTTTCTATGCTTCCGGAAGTCTGTCTCATCTTAGTCCTTCAGAAAATTGGTACCTTTTCAATAGATGAGATTTTTATTACAAATGTAAAAATGTCCTCTAACAAAAAGGAGTCTGAATATTGATTATAAACAAAGAGAGCCAAAAACACCATTGCTGGCATAATTCATCCTAAAACAAACAAATGTTAAATAAGCAGTATGAGGTTAAAAATAAAAAGTAAACTTTGTGGGAAAGAGAAGTGTGAATTGTTTAGAGAAATATTTTGCAGTGGGTGGTTTAGAAGTGAAATAGCTTGTTACCTGATTTTGATTCTCAGTCCTTTATACCGGCCTGACTTCATACAGCATAGTTGAGCTATGGTTTGCCTGAAGGATGAAAAATAATTTCATGTTTATATTTTGTTATGCTTTGAGTCCATCATTTCAATTCCTGAAAAACCCAGTCCTGTAACTACTCATATAAACAAGTACTCTCTGTGGTAAGGGTAACAGTCTTTGGACACTTATTTGCATTTTGAACTATAATGAATACTGTTGAGTCATTGAATTGGTGCATCTCAATGTGTGACTTTTCTATAATTAAACTCATTGGGACCTTAATCACAATTCTGAGAGTAGGTTCTGCATCTCCAGAGATGCTACAGAATAGTCACCCACATGGAACAGGACTGACAGGACCAGGTCCTTAGAGGAGGAAAATAACAAATGTATAATCCAGGGTCAACTCACCCAAAGGAAAGAGTCCATGTTGGGAAGAGTTTGAATATGTAAAAACTCTCTTGTTTAAACCATGATCTTCAAAATAGGCAACACTGTTGGGCATGTAAGTTTAAGTTATACCTTGGTAGATTCACTCCAAGAACACCAAGAAAGTTGATTTCAGAAAAAGTCATTTAAGACTTGATTCAAATGCATATAAAGCAGGGTTCTCCCCTACTATGGATTGAATTGTGTTGCCCACAAAGATATGTTGGAGCCTGAATGCTATGCTTGTGAATGTGACTCTATAAACAGGGTCTATGAAGATGTTATCAGTAAGGTTAACATGAGGGTGTACTCCAGTGGAGTGGGTCCCACTGGTGTTCTTACAAAAGAGAAGATTCCCAGAGACAGAGAGAGAGATGAAGGATTACATGTGATGCTGCAGTAGCAACCCATGAATTCCTGGAGCTACTAGATGTTAGGAGATATGAGTAGAACAGATCTCCTTCAAAGCCTCAGAAGGAATCAACACAGCTGACACCCTAATGTTGGGCCTCAGCCTCCAGAAACTCTGAGACAATGAATTTCTCTTGATTGAAACAACCCACTTTGTAGAATTTTGTTATGGTAGCCCTAGGAAACTAATACATCACGCATGCGGTAAGAGTCTTGAGTTTGTCCCAGAAGGGATTTAAAACAGTCAAATTGGTAATATCGGTGATGAACAAGAAATATATACATACATATAAAATTTGAAGGAATGGCTTGAAATCTATGCATTCTAAGTCCTTATCATACAGCCTTTTCTGAGGAAAATATTACCAACTGTTTCCTTCTACACAAAGTGCCGAGAAACTGTGTTCTTGCAGGGGGAGGAAATTCCATCACTTGGAAATATGCTTAAAGAGAAGGAAGTATAGTTGAAATTATAGAACTCTGGTTGCCTTCATTGTATTTTCTCCCCACTTCGCCTAAGTATTAGACCTTATATTTACAGGGAAATCAAAAGTTCCAGAATTTAAAAATTACATTTCCCAGCAACCTTTGAAAATTAAGGCTGATGGTCTATAAGATACTAATTATGTAATTAATTGAGACATGCTGGAAATGAGATGATTTAACTGAAAGCCAAACTCCCTTTTGCCCTTTGCCCTTGATGCTTTTCTAGATCTCAGATAAATCCAAAGCTTCAAAAGCTGCCCTGTGACCATGATCATATCATAAGAATGGAAGTCAGTGATATCTGAGGTGTGAGTTCTTCTGCTCTGGTCTGTTTTTCAAGATGGCTTAGGCTATTTGGGGCCCTCAGCAATTTCATATTATTTGAAGATTGATTTTTCTATTTCTGTAAAGAAGGCTGTTGGAATTATGAGGGAGATTTCCTTGAGTTTAAAAATTTCTTTGGGTAATATTGATATCTTGACAATATTAAGTCTTCCAATCCATGAACATTAAATGTCCTTCCATGTATTTAGGTCATCTTTAATTTCTTTTAGTACTGTTTATCAGCTTTCTGTGTATGAGTCTTTCACTTCCTTGGCTAAAATTATTCCTAGGAATTTTATTCCTTTAGATGCTGTCTTGCTCATCTAGTGCTGCTA
The DNA here is from genome assembly GCF_030014295.1 of Loxodonta africana. Lineage (NCBI taxonomy): Eukaryota > Metazoa > Chordata > Mammalia > Proboscidea > Elephantidae > Loxodonta > Loxodonta africana. Next base: position 2,467,176 of record NC_087363.1, read on the forward strand.
TAACAGAAATACAAGTGGATGACTTTAACAAAAAGAATTTTCTTATCTCACAGTCCAATAGGCTAGAAGTTCAAATTTAGGGCACCGGCTCCAAGGGAAGGCTTTCTGTCTCTGTCAGCTCTGGAGGAAGGTCCTTGTGATGCATCAGTGTTCCCTTTGTCTGGGAGCATCTTAGCGCAGGAATTCTGGGTCCAAAGGATGTGCTCTGCTCCTGGCACTGCTTTCTTGGCAGTATGATGTCCGTCTGTCTCTCTTCTTGTCTCTCATTTATATCTCAGAAAAGATTGGTTTAAGATACTACGTCATCTTATAGATCTCATCAATATAACTGCCATTAATCCATCTTATTACATCATAATGGTAAGATTTATAACACACAGGGAAATCATAAAATGGTGGACAATCACACAGTACTGAGACTCATGGCCCAGCTAAGTTGACAATATTTTGGGGGGTCACAATTCAATCCATGACAGATGCTACTGTAAAGGGGATTTTTTTTTCTTAATTTCAGTTTTCACTACTGATATAAAACACAAGAATTTTGCCCTGAGATAATCTTTAAATCTTAAACCAAAAATATTCCCTGAAGTCTTCTTTGAACCAAAAAAGAGATTACTTTAATCAGTAAATTACCTCTGCTTTGAGTGTTGTAATCTTTTAAAGAATTATCTATGTGATACCTAATTTATAACCAGCAACTCAAACCATTGGATGGGAAACTTAGGCAGCAGTCAGTTTAACATAATTGTTGTGGAATAATGTGGACAACAATAACTATGGAGAATGGTTGCACACTTTCATTCAAATGTACGTGGAGAAAGTGTTGAACTAGTGTATCTTGGCTCTGTATACTTTCACCAAAAAATTCTTTTTTTAATGAAATAACATTAAATAACAAGAGCTAATAATTGCTGAGCACAAGAAATCAGTGTCCATAAGATTTTGGGGCCAACTTCAGTCAACCTATCCTATATTTCTCTTATAAGACAAAAAAATCAAAGCTCTACCTTGTTAATGTCACAGTTTTTTTAAATCTTTGTTACTACAGTCCAAAACTATCTTGATTACATTTTAGAATGTCTCCTGAAGGATTCTACAGCATATTCCAGTTCTCCCTAATGTTCCTCAGTTTTGACAGCAATGAAATTTGTTATATACATTGTAACAATTCTTGGATAATTCCCTGTCTAATAAATCCTAATGGCTAATGGCGAGACATTACATGAGTGGGTCTAGTTACCACCAAAAACACCTAGCTTAAATTTTTTAAACATTTCATACAATTGCATTAGCCAATGCTCATAAGAGTGTGATAAAATTAACAATGTCCTACATTTCTTTCTGAAGAACATTATAGAAATAAATATTTTTAGATTGGATTATAATTATACATACAAATTTCATTTTGGAATTAATAGGAAATATATTCACTACAACTTATACTGAAATAAAATATGTATATAATCATCTCTTAACATTAAATCTGATTATAAAACTTAGAAACACAAATACCTGTAATTACACTAACAGGAGAAATTACACTCTGCAGAATAAAATGCTGGGTAATTACCATCTGAATCTAAAGTTTATATTAAGCCATAAGACAAATATAGGACGGTGGTACGAGAAGGAAAGAAAATCTGTGCCTATTCTACTTATCTCAAAGTGCACATGGAACAGTCACCAAAATAGACAATATCCTAGAACACAAATAAGTTGCAATACATTTCAAAGGACTTGTATCATACAGAAATATGTCTGATAATAATAACATTCAACTAGAAAAATTGACAGAAAAAGAACTAAACACTCCTCAATTATTTACAAATTAAACAAAATGATTCTAAATAAGCTTTGATCAAGAAGAAATCACAATGGAAATAAGAAATATTTTGAACCATAAGATAACAAAAACAAAACAGTAAAATTTATTGGATGTAGATAAGATAGTACTTAGAAGAAATGTATAACTTTAAAACGAAGTATTAGAAAATAAGGAAGATTAAAGGAAATGAACAGGCTTCCATCTCAAAAAATCAGAAAGGAAAAAGCAAAATAAACCCAGAGAATATAGTACAATGAAAACAGTAAATATAAAACAGAAATCATGGACTCAGAAATTAATTCAAAAGTAAAATATACAAATCTAAGAGTTCTTTGATGAGAGTAATAAACCAGATAAACCCTTAGCAAAATGAATTCAAAAAAACTATATGAGAAAAAACAAACTATCAGAATTGGTAGTGAAAAAAGGGTCATCTAGGCAGATTTTGTAGATTCTAAAAGGATATTATAAACAAATTTATGCCAATAATTTTGCCAACTGACAAGAAGTGGCCTGTCATGAATTGAACTGTGTCTCCCAAAAAGTTGTGTCAGCTTGGCTAGGCCATGATTCCCAGTACTGTGTGATTGTCCACCATTTTGTCATCTGATGTGATTTTCCTATGTGTTGTAAATCCTATCTCTATGATGTTAATGAGGAGGGATTAGTAGCAGTTATGTTAATGAGGCAGGACTCAGTCTATAAGGTTAGGTTGTGTCTTAAGTCAATTTGTTTTGAAATATAACAGAGAGAAGCAAACAGAGAGGTATGGGGATATAATACCAACAAGAAAGAAGCACCAAGAGCATAGCACATCCTTTGGACCATGGATCCATGTGCTCAGAAGCTCCTCAACCAGGGAAATTGTCAACAAGGACCTTCCCCCAGAGCCGACAGAGAGAAAAAGTGTTCCCCTGGATCTGGCACTCTAAATTTGGACTTCTAACCTACTCTACTGTGAGAAAATTAATTTATTTTTGTTAAAGTCATCCACTTGTGATATTTTTGCTGTAGCAGCAGCAGATAACTAAGACTTGGACCAAATCTTTTGAAAAACACAACTTTCTTAACACACACGCACAAAATTAAATATTTGCATAACATCATACCAGTTAAATGAATTGATTCTTTAAATAGGATATTCACCCTAAAAAATAAAATCCATTCACATATACCTTTATCAATGAATTCCATTTAGCATTTAGGGAAGAAATATTACTAATCTTACACAAATACTTTGGGTACAGGACAAAATTAAAACACTTTGAAACTCATTTTATACATCCAGTGTAACCCTTGGGGGGGAAACAGAACCCTTGAGCACAGGTGAAACAAAAGTATTACAAGATTTTTAAAAAACGCATCACATAAAGACAAAATTTCTTAACTATTATTTAGTAATTCAAATACAGCTATGTATTTAAAAAAAACTAATATGAAAAAGTAGAAATTATTATAGGAATAAAAGTTATTTAAAATTTGATACAAATTGATGTAAATCAACTGACTACAGGAAGCATCATAACCTTCTCCTTGACACTCTTTTGAAAAATAGTGTCTATTTTAGTTATCTTGCCATCGTTTTTATGTTGGGTGTGTGGGAAAGACAAAATGTCTCCAGCTCTCATATCTTTAAGTACAGAGAACCAATAGTTGAGAAGCTACACAAAACAAACAGCACTCAAAGAGCCTCATCTACAGTACTTATGGATTTAGAAGTTGAAGTCCTGCATGTCAAGCTGATGTCATAGTGGGATAAGATGTTGGTGAAAAGGATGTGTGTACCTTGCACGTTTAGTATGTGTATTATTGTGACCAGAGGCAAAGTGGAACAAAATGTGTTTCTAAAGGTGGACACAACATCTTCCTTGCCATGTTTTTACCCATGTTACGTTACCACAACTCAAAGACATACAGCCAATTTCTTCAAGATTTTCAATCTGGACATGTCTATGGTTGCTCTGACCAATAAAATATGACAGAAGTAATATTGAGCCAGTTGTGGGAATAGCACTTACCTACCCTGGCAGCTTTTGCCTTCTCCCTCTGAGAACCCTAAGCTGCCATTTTAGAAGTCTAACAAGCTCACTGGACAGAACGTATCTTCAAATCTCTACATGGAGAGGCAGTGGAGCCCAACAGATCTATCTCTGCCAGGGCACCATTCATATGAATAAAGTCACCTTGAACCCACTGTGAGTCCAGCCCTTAGCAGAATATCAGAGAATGAACTAACTCTATGTCATGTGGAGAAAAATTGCCTAGTCAAGTTCTGCCTAAATTTCTAACCTCAAAAATAAGTTATTATACCAAAATATGTGTTTTTTTTTTTTTAAGCCACTAAGTTTTAGGATAGTTGGTTATGCATCAGTGCATGACTGGAATAGTAGTGATTCTAAAATGCGTATTAAAATGAAAAGATTCTACAACTAAAATAACCTTGAAAATAAAAGTGGTAGGATAATACTACATGGTTTTAGGATTTACTACATAACAAATGTAACTAATACTCTGTGTTGCTGGTGAAAGATTAGGTAAATAGTTAAAATAGAACACAGATTCTGGAAATAGAACCACACATATATGCTAACATGTTTTCAAGAAAGTTTCCATTCCATTCAACAGGGAAGAGAAAGAATTATAAGGAAGTGGTATTTAAACAACTGATACCCACATTAAAAAATTAATCATGTGACCCAGCCAACATGACACCCTAGACAGAGGCACCATGCCATCTCTCTGCAGCAAAGACCTGAAAAACAAGATAAAACAGATACAAATACCAATCCTAGAAATCTAACCATTAAATGAAAGGATAAAAAACTAGATTGAATACTGAATGGAAGGCAAAATTGAAAGGAAACAGAGAAGGAGAAGACATATGGAGAGGATGTCCCCTGCCCACTAACATGGCACAACATCACCATCTTGAAGCAGAGCTAGCAATGACCACAGACATGGAGTACAGGATGACAACTTCACAGAGTTCCCAACAGGGGACAGAGCACCTTGTAACCAGAAAAACATGCTTTCTCAACCCTCACACTTCTGCCACATACACCAACTCCCCCACTCCCATCTGGCCCCTGGCAACCTGCTGTGGCTAGAGTATCCAACACTCTTAGACCCACCCCCACAGTGGATCCACACTGCCCTGCCCTTCCTGCCACTGGACAAGCTGCTGAATGGTGGAAAGTGAACCTGTCTGGCTCTTCCTCCCCTCTGGCAAGGGGCTGTGAACATTTCACGCCACTGGACCAACATCAGAAGGCAGGCAGTGCCCCTCCAGTCCACCTTCAGCCACCTCGCCAAGCCAGCATACAGCAATGAGGGTTCACCCTGCCTGCTGCTGCCCTGCCCATCCGGACAAGGCGGTGAGACCTACTGTGCAGACAAGTGAGCAAGCAGCAAAGGATGCCCAGGTTGCCCGCACTGACATATCAAAAGAAAACAAAAAGCAGGATGAAACAAGAGAATATACTATCAATAAATAAAGAAAATAATACATTAATGTCTCAGAGACAGCAAACAATATCCATATAAATATATAAAAAACCAGGACAAGATGGCTCCAGCAAGTGACCAAAATAAAAAATCAGATGGCCTTCTGGTAGAAGAAAAGGCAATGGAACTACCTGATAATTCAAAAGTCTAGTATTTATGGCTCTCCAAGACATAAGGAAAGATATCAAGGAAAACACAAACAAAAACAAGGAAAAAAATATACAAAATTATGAAAAAAAAACAGTGAAACACAAAAAAAGCAGTAAAAGAAATAAGAAAAATAATAGAAGAAAAAAGTGAAAATAAATGAACTAATAGAAATCATACAAAAACAGCAAATAGAAGTGTAAAATATAAATAAAATTTCAGAAAAGGACAACTCAATAGCAGGTATTAGGAGCAAATTTGAAACAAGGAAAGGCAAAATAAGCAAAATTAAAGACAAATTCAAGGATACCACTTTGACAAAAAATCAGAGACACGAACGAAGAAAATCTAAGACTTATGTGGGACACAAACAATAGCAAAAATGTGCATGTCATCAGAGTCCTAGAACAGGAGAAGAAATGAAAAACACAGAGAGGATTTAAAAGATATGCTGGGAGAAAACCTCCAAAATTCCATGAAAGAAGAAAAGCAGATCATCTAAGATGCACAGTGAATTCCACATAGGATAGAACCCAAGAGAAAATCACCAAGATATCATAATCGCACTTGCTAAAATCAAAGATTAAAAAAAAAACCAAAAACCTCAAGACAAACGAAAAGTCATGTACAAAGGGGAAACAATAAGACTAAGCTTTGATTACTTGGCGGAAACTATCCAGGTAAACCATTGGTCTAACTGACAAAAAAAAAAAAAAAAGAAGAGAGGAACCAAATAATCCAATAAGATGAGATGGAGGAAAACACAACAGACCTAATCGAAATAAGAAGGATCCTAACAAAATACTCTGAAACCCTAGTGGTGTACTGGTTAAGTACTACGTCTGCTAACCAAAAGGTCGGCAGTTCAAATCTACCAGGCACTCCTCAGAAACTCTATGAGACAGTTCTACTCAGTCCTATAGGGTCGCTATGAGTCGGAATTGACTTGACGGCAATGGGTTTATGGGTAAAAAAATACCAAGAAAAATTGTGGTCCGACAAACTTGAGAACCTAGGAGAAATGGACAAACTTCTAGAAACATTGCTGTTGTTGTTAGGTGCCGTCCAGTCGGTCCCGGCTCATAATGACCCTAGGCACAACAAAACAAAACGCCGCCTGGCCCTGAGCCATACTTACACTCATTTATGCTTGAGCTCATTGTTGCAGCCACTGTGTCAGTCCACCTCATTGAGGGTCTTCCTCTTTTCCGCTGATCCTGTACTCTGCCAAGCATGATGTCCGTCTCCAGAGACTGATCTCTCCTGACAACATGTCCAAAGTATTTAAGAGGCACTATTTTATCACCATCCTTGCCTCCAAGGAGCATTCTGGCTGTACTTCTTCTAACACAGATTTGTTCATTCTTTTGGCAGTCCATGGTATATTCAATATTCTTCATGAGCACCACAATTCAAAGGTGTCAATTCTTCTTTGGTCTTCCTTATTCACTGTCCAGCTTTCACATGCATATGATGCAATTGAAAATACCATGGCTTGGGTCAAGCACACTTTAGTCTTCGAGGTGACATCTTTGCTCTTCAACACTCTAAAGAGTTCCTTTGCAGCAGATTTACCCAATGCAATGTGCTGGAAGTGCTCACTCGTCTATGCCAAGAAATATGGAAGACAGCTTCCTGGCCAACTGACTGGAAGAGATTCATATTTATGCCTATTCCCAAGAAAGGTGACCCAACTGAATGTGGAAATTACAGAACAATATCATTAATATCACACGCAAGCAACATTTTGCTGAAGATCATTCAAAAACGGCTGTAGCGGTATATCAGCAAGGAACTGCCAGAAATTCAGGCCATTTTCAGAAGAGGACGTGGAGCCAGGGATATCATTGCTGATGACAGATGGATCCTGGCTGAAAGTAGAGAATACCAGAAAGATGTTTACCTGTTTTATTGACTATGCAAAGGCATTCGACTGTGTGGATCATAACAAACTATGGATAACACTGTGAAAAATGGGAATTCCAGAACTCTTAATTGTGCTCCTGAGGAGCCTTTACGTAGATCAAGAGGCAGTTGTTCGGACAGAACAAGGGGATACGGATTGGTTTAAAGTCAGGAAAGGTGTGCGTCAGGGTTGTATTCTTTCACAATACCTATTCAATCTGTACGCCAGGCAAATAATCCAAGAAGCTGGACTATATGAAGAAGAACGGGGAATCAGGATTGGAGGAAGACTCCTTAACAACCTGAGTTATGCATATGACACAACCTTGCTTGCTGAAAGTGAAAAGGAATTGCAGTACTTACTAATGAAGATCAAAGACCACAGCCTTCAGTGTGCGTTGCACCTCAACATAAAGAAAACAAAAATCCTCACAACTGGACCAATGAGCAATGTCATGATAAATGGAGAAAAGATTGAAGTTGTCAAGGAATTTATTTTACTTGGATGCACAATTAACACCCATGGAAGCAGCGGTCAAGAAAAAAAAAAAAAAAAAACATTGCATTGGGCAAATCTGGTGCTAAAGACCTCTTCAAAGTGTTGAAAAGCAAAGATGTCACCTTGAAGACTAAGGAGTGCCTGACCCAAGTCATGGTGTTTTCAATCTCCATGTATGCATGAGAAAGCTGGACAATGAATAAGGAAGTCTGAGCAAGAACTGACACTTTTGAAGTTGGTGTTGGCGAAGAACGTTGAATATACTGTGGACTGCCAGAAGAACGAACAAATCTGCCTTGGAAAGAGTACAACCAGAATGCTCTCAGAAGCAAAGACAGCGAGATTATATCTCACGTAATTTGAACATATTATTGGGAAGGATTGTTCCCTGGAGGACATCATGCTTGGTAAAGTAGAGGGTCAGTGAAAAAGAAGAAGACCCTCAATGGGATGGATTGACACAGTGGCTGTAACTATGGGCTTAAGCATAACAATGATTATGAGGACCGTGCAGGATCAGGCAATGCTTCTTTCTATTGTACATAGGATCCCTATGAATTTAAGCCAACTAGATGGCACCTAACAACAAAAATGTACAAAACCAACAACCAATGTCATTCTCAATGGGGAGAGGCTGAAAGCATTCACCCTGAGAATGGGATCCAGACAATGATCTGCTTTATTGGTACTCTTATTTAACATATTCCTGGAAGTAGCCTCGGGCGACAAGGTAATAGAAAGAAATAAGGGCACTCAAATTGGAAAGAGAGAAATAAAACTATCCCTGTTTACAGATGATATGATCCTACACATAGAAAACCCCAAATATTCCACATACACACACACACAAATTATTGGAACTAATACAAAGGTTTAGTAGAGAAGTGGGATACAAGATCGACCTACAAAAATCATTTGGATTTGTATACACCAACAAAAACAGCTTTGTAAAGGAAATCAGGAAAACAATACCAGTTATAATAGCCCCTAAAAAGATAAAATACTTAGGAATAAATCTAACCAGGGACGAAGTCCTATACAAAGAAAAATACAAAACACTATAGCAAGAAGCCAAAAGAGACCAACATAAATGGAAAAAACATACCATGCTGATGAATAGGAGGAGTCAACATTGGAAAATGTCAATGTTGCCAAAGAGATCTACAGATACAATGCAATCCAAACCCAAATACAAACAGCATTCTTTAACAAGATGGATAAACAAATCACTTTAAATGGAAAAGAAAGAGGCCTGGACAAAAAAGGCATTATTGAAGAAAAAGAACAAAGTAGGAAGACCTCACACTACCTGATATCAGAACTTACTCTATAGCCATGGTAGTGAAAACAGCCTTGTGCTGGTAAAATGACAAACACATAGACCATTGGAACACAATCAAGAAAGCAGAAGTAAATCAATCCACCAATTGCTGGCTGATCTTTGAGAAAGGACTAGGGTCCATTAAATGAGAAAAAGTCTGTTCAAAACATAGTGCTGGCAAATCTGGATGTCCATTTGTAAAAAAATGAAACGGGACCCATACTGCACACCATACACAAAAATTAACTCAAAATGGATCACAGACATAAATATAAAAAGTTAAATGATAAAGATGATGGAAGAAAAAAATAGGGGAATGCTAGGGACCCTATTATATGGCATAAATACAATGCAAACAGTAACTAACAATGCTCACACACCAGAAAATGAGTTAGATAACTGGGATCTTCTAAAAATTAAACAAATATGCTCATCAAAAGACTTCACCAAAGGAGTAAAATGAGAACACTCAGACAGGGAAAAAAAAATTTTGGCTTATGATATATCTGATATATCCAGAAGACTGCCTCTTGCTCTCTCTATATATATTCCACATGAGCACAATTAAGCATTCTGAATTTCCCATTCTCCTTAATGTTACCCATAATTTGTATGGACACTTTGGCATAGACAATAAACACAGTAAATATCTTTCTGGTGTTCTCTACATTCAACCAAGATTCATCTGTCATCAGCAATATCCTTTGTTCCCCATCTTCAGAATCCTGCTTGAATTTCTGGAAGTTCCCAGTCAGTGGACTGCAGTAACTGCTTTTGAATAATCTTCAACAAAATTTTACTTCTGGGTGATATTAATGATATTCTTTGATAATTTCTGCATTGTGTTGGATCACCTCTCTTTTAAATGAGCACAAATATGGATCTCTTCTAGTTGGTTGGCCAGATAGCTGTCTTCCAAATTTCTTGGCATAAACAAGTGAGCATTTCCAGCAGTGTATCAATTTGTTGAAACCTCTCAGTTGGTATTCTGTCAATTCCTGGAGCCTCGTTTTTAACCAATGCCTTCAGTGCAACTTGGATCTCTTCCTTTAGTACCATTGATTCCCGATCATATGCTACCTCCTGAAATGGTTGAATGTTGACAAATTCTTTTTGATACAGTGACTTTGTATATTGCTTCCATTTCTTTTGATGCTTCCTGAATCATTTAATATTTTCTCCATAGAATTCTTAAATATTGCAACTGAAGTCTTAAATTTTTCCTTAGTTCTTTCAGCTTGAAAAGTGATGAGCCTGTTCTTCCCTTTTGTTTTTCTATCTCTAGGTCTTTGCACTTTTCATAATACTTTACTTTGTCTTCTCAAACTGGCCTTTGAAATTGTCTGTTCAACTCTTCTTCATCATTCATTAGCCATTAGAGAAATGCAGATGAAAACTACAATGAGAAATTATGTCACCCTGACATTACTGGAACTAATAAAAATAAAAACAGAAAATAACAAAAGTTGGATAGGTTGTGGAGAGATTGGATCTCTTATGCCTTACTGGGGGGAAATGTAAAATATGGTGCCTCCTTGAAATGCTAGAAATAAAATACCATACAATCTAGTAAGCCCATTCCGAGGAATATATCCTAGAGAAGTAAGAACTGTCACAAGAATAGACATATGCACACTCATGTTCATTGCAGCATTATTTGTAACAGAAAAAAATGGAAGCAACCTATGTGCCCATTGGCAGATGAATGGATAAACAAATTATGGTACACACACATATTAGAATTCTACATAATAATAAAGAACAATGATAAATCCTCAAAACATCTCACAACATGGATGAATCTGGAGCACATTATGCTTAGTGAAATTAGTCAATCAAAAAAGGATGAATACTGTATGAGACCACCCAAGAAAATGTTTATAGACATACAAAAAAAAACCAATCTGATGATTACGAGGGAGGAGAGGGATGTGTTGGGAGAACCACTAACTAGACAGTAGACAAGTGTTAACTTTGGTAATGGGGAAGACAACACACAATATAAGGGAAGTTGGTACATCTTGACTAAGGCAAAGTCTTAGAAGCTTCCTAGAGAAACCCAAACACCTCGAGGAACAGAGTTACCGGTGTTGAGGGCTGGGGGCCATGGTCTCTGGGAACATGTGGCACAATTGGCATAACATAGCTCATAAACGAAAGGTTTTAAATCCTGCTTTGCTGAGTAGTGGCACCTGGGGTCTTAAAATCTTGTGAGCACCCTCTAAGACACATTTGCTGATCCCATCCTGTGTGGAGCAAAGGAGAATGAAGAAAACCAAACACTTAAGGACAATATTAGTCCAAAGAACTAATGAACCATAGCCTCTATCAGCCTGATCCCAGAATAATTAGCTGGTCCCTGGCTACCGCTACTGCCTGCTCTGACAAGGATCACAATAGAGGATCCCAGACAGAGCAGGAGAAAAACGTAGAGCAAAATTCAAATTCAGAAAAAAGACCAGACTTACTGGTCTGACAGAGATTTGAGGAACCCCCAAGACTATGGACCCTAGACACCCTGCTAACTCAGAACTGAAGCCAATCCTGAAGTCCATGTTTCAGCCAAAGTTTTAGACACACCTATAAAACAAACAGTAACACATGTAAGGAACATGCTTCTTAGTTCAGTCAATTGCAGGAGACTAAATGGGTAACCCCCTCCCGGCCCAAAAGCAAAGATAAGAAGGCAGGAAGGGACAAGAAAAGTGTAGGAATGGACAAAGGGTACCAGGGGTGTAATGGGGAAGAAGGAGAGGGTTGACCCTTCTTGGGAATTACAACCAAGGACACAAAACAATTTATGTATAAAATTTGAGTGAGAAACTAATTCATGCTGTCAACTTTCAGCTAAAGCACAGTAAAATTTAAAAAGATTTAATCACATGTAAACAGATACAGCATCGTTTGTGGTAGACACAGACCTGAGTATGGTAGATACAGATATCTGAATGGTTGGATACAGATCTGTCTGTGGCTAGACACAGACTTATGGTTTGTCAGACTTAGACCGTTATGTGTTCACATATTGACTCATGTGTGATCAGATATAGACCCCTGTGTGGTCAGATACAGACACTTGCGTGTTTATATATAGACCCATGTGTGACCTCAGACCCATGCGTAGACAAATACAAGTCTATGCGTGTTTGGTACAGACTTGTGTCTTTGACTTTGAGGATTGTGCAGTAACTCATGCAGCAAAAGACACTGAATCCTTTCAGATCAACTCATTGAAAATGTGAATCAAATGTAAATAAGAGAATTCTCTTTGTAAATCAGAAAACAGAAAGGCAAGTTGTGTGTACACTCTGTGGAACTAACTACAAATTTTATTGAGATTTTTAAAGCAAGCCTGCACAATATGCTTCCTATTCAGGATGAGAAATCCAGATTACTATGATATACCCTTTTTTACAATAGAAGTATTTCAAGGCATTAGGAATTTCTGAGCCTTATAAAATGACTTTAAGATTTATCAGGAATAATTAATATTTGGGAATTGCATAAAAATGTTTTAAATGGGTGAGTAACAGGGGAGATTATCCCACCAGATAATATAAATACACATTAAAAATCTTTGATAACTGACATAGTGTGTTAGTGGCAGAGAGTTGAAAAAAAAAAAGTAGAAGAAATGGTGAAAAGACTGAATGAACACAAATAATTTACAAAGATTATGGAGGCAACTCTATGTCCCAGACACTGTGAAAGAAAAAGAAAGCACAAAGACAACTAAGGAATAACCCTGCCTTCTGCTGACTTATACACTATGAACATAGACAACAGACCAAGATTTTTATATATCACTCCATATAGCTATGCAAGTTTGAAAATTAACTAAATTTCCAAAAGTGGAGAACTTAGTTATGCTAACTCCGGTTCAACCAAATCTCAATATTATTTGGTGAATAATGGTATGCTTAGGAAGAGTTTGAGATGATATAAGAAATATCCATGTAATGATATTAGGAATAAAAATAAGGTTACAAAGTCACGTACACTGTGTGTTTTTCCAGTGAAAAAGGCCCTGTCTTCCGTGCCCGTAACCCCTCATGAAACCAAACTAATACGGAAGGCAGGAACCATAGGTTTCTTTGATCATATGTTCCTACAATATTAGGGATAGGTAATATTTTATTTTAAACCTGATTCAGAGAGAGAAAGGTTCACAAAGATTTTATGATTGAGACCTTTGTGAAACAGAAGAATGTGTTCTGATCTCTGTATTACCTAATAATCTGCATTCCCGTAGTAAGGGAGGTGAGAATGGAGACAGTAGGAATTGTCAATATCTTTCCTGACATTGAAATCATGTAAAATAATCCAGTGTCAATTTCTGTATTTTATATTTGAAGCTCATTGATTATGGGTTTTTTCTACTTTTATGTGTGAAAGGCAGGGCCTTTGTCCCCATTAGAAAGTCATGAGACACTATAAACAAGAAGGAGATGGGGATATTAAAAATAATAAAGCTATCATCGGCTACTTTAAACTTTCAGGGACGATGAAGGGATCATCTTTAGAAAAACATAATGTGAAACAAAGCTGCTCCACTTAAGGAAATAAGATGATTTCCCAATTGGGAAAAAAAGTAAGATTTAGCCATTTATCTGCCTATCTGCCTTGTTCATTTTGATTCTTTTTGTATATACAACCTTCTTATGATTATTATGAATAATAGCAGGTTTCTAGGGAGGTGAATGGCTACATGCTCAACTAGTAACAAAAATCAGTTCAAGCACAGTCAGAGGTGCCTCAGAAAAAAGTTCTGGAGATCTCTGTCTGAAAGTTCAGAGCCATGAAAACTCAAAGGAGTGCAGTTCTACTATGTAATACATGGGGTCACCATAAGTCAATATTGACCCAAATGTAACTCAATGATTAATGTTAGAACTCTGAAGCCACCTTCCTCTTCAACCTCAACATACCAAGCAAAATAAGCAAAACTAAATATTTAAAAAACCTTACTGATTTTTTTTTTTTTACTGATACAAAAATAAAAATATATAGTTCAAATGTTAATATGGACTATCTCTGTGTAGAGAAGTGTCTTAGTCATCTAGTGCTGCTATAACATAAATACCACAAGTGGATGGCTCTCGCAGTCTAGTAGGCTAGAAGTCCAAATTCAGGGTGCCAGGTCAAGGGGAATGCTTTCTCTCTCTGTAGGCTCTGTAGGAAGATCCTTGTTATCAACCTTGCCCTGGTCTACGAACCTCTCAGTACAGGGTCCAAAGGACATGTTCAGCTCCTGGCACTATTTTCTTGGTATTATGAGGTCCCTTTGTTTCTCTACTGGCTTCTGTCTTTTATATCTCAAAAGAGGTTCATTAGAGAAACAGCCAAAAATTTTAAACTGAGTCCTGCCTCATTATTATAACTGCCTCTATTTCTGCCTTACTAATATTTATAACACATAGGAAAATTGTATCAGATGACAAAATGGTGGACAATCACACAATACTGGGAATCACGGCATAGCCAAGTTGACACACATTTTTCTAGGACACAATTAAATCCATGACGGGAGGGTTGAATCATGTTTTTACATCTTATTTTATTATTGTGAAATGAGACCTATTAATTCTGAAAAAGGTTTAAATGTACTTAAGAAAGAGACATCAGAAAATTTTCCATCAACTAAAATAAATTTCTGGTGTTAACTGTAGTATAACTCATCACATAGAGTATAAATCTATAGCCTCAATGGAACCGTTTTACGCCCCCCCAAAATGACACGTATTTGTCAAGAAATGAAAATCTTAAAAATATATTTTGAACAAAACTAGTCATTGGAAGTATACACATAATAAACATTTTTAATCGTTTATAAGTTACTAAATGGGAAGAAAGTTTTACCACACTTATAATTACACAGGGCATTTCTGAAGGAGGAGTTTTTAATTGAAAGTAGATGATGCATTTATCTTCCAGATCATTTGCGCTTTCTGGTCCAGAGCTTCTTCATGGCGTTTTTCATCTCTGCATTTCTCAGAGTGTAGATTAAGGGGTTCAACATAGGAGTGATGACAGTGCAAAATACAGTCAAAATTTTATCTATTGGTAAGGTGGAGGGAGGTCTCACATACATAAAAATACAAAGGATAAAGAAGAGGGCCACCACAGTGATGTGGGAGCCACAGGTGGATAAGGCTTTGAGCCTCCCTTCCTAAGATTCTTCAGGGAATGTAGAATGACTCCATAGGAGATGAGTAACACCGTAAAAATGACCATACATATTACCCCATCATTGGCAATCACAGTGAGGCCAATGATATAGGTGTCAGTGCAGGCAAGTTTTAATAAGGGGTACATGTCACAGATGAAGTGGTCAATGACATTGGGGTCACAGAAGGGAAGGTTGTAAATAAAGAGAAGCTGAACTACAGCATGCACAAAACCTCCAATGCAGGCCATCAACAGCAGCAGAGCACATACCCGTTGGCTCATGATCATCATATAATGCAGGGGTTTACAGATAGCCATGTAGCGGTCACAAGCCATGACCACCAGAAGTAAAACCTCAGCACTACCAAATAAGTGTCCTATAAAAAGCTGAATCATGCAAGCTTGCAAAGAAAATGTTTTCTTCCCATAGAGTAAGTCTATAATCATGTTTGGGGTAACTGTAGTAGAATAAACAGCATCCATAAATGCCAAGAAAGAAGTACATAGGGGCATCTAGTAGTGGGCTGACCACCACAGTCACAACAATGTGGAGGTTGCCCACCATTGTCACCAAGTAGATGAACAAGAACAAAACAAAAAATATTTTCTGACCCTGGAGATTCTGAGTGAGGCCCAAGAGGACAAATTCAGTCACATTGTTCCTTTGTTCCATATGTTCTTCTGTGTATCCTTATTTCAGAGTTCAGAACAAATCTATCTGCAAATATATGACGAGTAGTGACTTTTTGAAATCTCCAGATAACTTGTTTATTCATTCAACAAATAGGTTTAATGATTTACCAGGCTCCATCAGTGTCCCAGATGATAAGACTGCAAGGCTGATTTATTAAAACATGGTCCCTGACTTCAGTGATCGTACAGACTAATGGAGAGGCAAATTACAAATATGCATGGGAAAAGTAGAGGTTATTAAATATTGGGACTGTCACACTAATTTCCAACTGGAAGAAAATAAAATTGTATCTATAGCTAGTACAATAAACAAAAATAAAATAGAAATCCAGTTAAGATTTAATGCTAAAATAAAGTTACAATTTATATTTATTTTCAAGTCAGTAAAATAAATTATTTTCTACATTCTAGGAACAGAAGAATCTTCCTAATTAATAACTGAAATCCCAATTAGACATATTTCAAAATTTTTAAAAGGATTTTTAAATATACAATAAACAGTCTATAGACAAAAATACCTTGGCGGAAAATATGTCTAAAATAAACAAGTAATTCTAATTAGTTAATCACAAAAAGACTAACACCTAATAGAAAATATGTCTAAAATAATTCTAACTAGTTAACCAGAAAAAGAGAAACAACCTAATGGCAAAGGATATAAACAAGTGATTAAAAGAAGAGCACATCCAAATGGCCAACAAACATATGATAGGATGCTGAAACTCACCTATAAATAGTGAAATGTAAAATAAAATAACAGATATCACTCTACACCCATTACATTGACAAAAAAGCTTTTAAAAATGTATTAACAGCTATAACTGGCAAAAATAGAGAAAAGGGCCTTCTCTTCCATTGCTAGTAAAAATGTTAATTTTATAATATTTATCTAGCCATCTCTATCGAAAACAAAAATGCATTTACTTTTCGTCACAACAATTACACTCTTTAAAACCTATTCATGGGAAATAAGGCAACAGTACCTAAGAATATACTCATGGTATATTTTTGCTGCATTATCTATGATGGCATTAAATAACAAACATGAAAGAAAAATAATTTAAGTGAAATCCATTCAATAGAGAAATGGTTGAATATATCTAAAAAAAAAAATCCATTAAATGGAATAATGCATTTGAAAGAATGAATTAGAACTATGCTGGTACCATTAGAGAAATTCCTACAAGGTACTGTTGAGTAGGAGAGAAATGAGCATAAAACTACCCATAATATATTTTCATAAAACAAAAATAAAAATATAAATGCATCAGTTTATAAATGTTTGCATATGATTATATAAGTATAGGAAAAATATGGAAGGGAACATTTTTGTTGTTATAAACAGGTTACATTTATGCTGGCGATATATGTGAAAGAATGAAAATGATGAGAAGGCAGATTTTAAAACAAATTCAAAAAAATTATGTCAAAATATTATTGATATTCACCAGCTCTTTTATCTCTTAAGGTGATCTTAGGGATGATATTCAGATAATCTCTAAGTCTCTATTGACATTGACTTCAATATCAGACTTCATAATGCTGCCTGACCTCCTCTTCACAATATATGGATTGTCTGTGTTTCTAAGTATGGCCAAGCCTTCTGCATGTGCAGTAGGTTCCATAGTCTTTATTGCACTCAAAACAGTGCTCCTGTTACTGTCTCCTCCATTCTACACCATTAGTTTTCCTCTCCGTTTTGCATTATTCTGTCCACAAATTTATACCGTATGATATCTCCATTGGTTAAATAATCTATTCCCCAACTCCACATCTCTTTCAAACGAGCAACCCAACTGTCTCTTCTTCTTCATAAAAAACACCTTCACCTTGCTAAATCCAATGGTTCATTACACTTTTTTTTCTTACCCAGCCTATCATTCCTACAAATTAAAGTGATAGCTTGCTTGCATAATAGCACTTTAGGTTCTTGCATCACTTTCTAAGAATTCAAGTATTAACAAGCAATGCTTCAGAACACTACAGTTCATCCTACAATGATATTTACAAGTCTCTGCCCATTAAAATAGCCCCCAAATACTTACCCTTAAATTAGTTTCTAAGAACACTAATGTTAGAGAAAGTAAATGTACTCTGGGTCTTTATAGGATGAAAATATCCAAGGGAAAATTACAGAATTGAGTCAAAACTCATATATTTTATTGGCCAAAAAGTATCTCTAACACACCTGACTATTGGAATCACATAGAAGAATTTTCAAAAGTCTACGGCATTCCAAATCACACTACCAATGTGCTCTTGCATAATCTAAAGCCTAGTGAAGACTCCTATGTACAAAAACACGTCCTCAGTTACCTGCATAATGAGACAGTCATTCAGCATAAATTCTGGATTGTGGTGCTTCTCCTGTGTCCTAAAAGATAATATCTTCATGCACTGATGTCGTCTCTGTGAACACAGAGAGTAAGATGGTACATGCACCATATCTGGATCAAGAAATGTTTCCATGTGACCAACTATTTCCATGCTTCAAGAAGTCTGTCTCATCTCAGATGTTCAGAAAAATGATACCTTTTAAATTGTTGATATTTTCAAGATGGATATCAAAAATGGCCTGAAACCTGAGGCAGGCCCAAGATGGCTGACTAGGTAGAAGCTACCTCGGATCCCTCTTGCAACAAAGACTCAGAAAAACAAGCGAATCAAACACATACATGACAATCTACGAACCCTGACCATCAAACGCAGATCTAAAGAGTTGACCTGAGTGACAGAGACTGGGAACGAACAACCACGGGGAAGCAGTGACTGTTTTCAAAGCCTGGAGCCAGCATCCCAGTCAGAAAACCTTGGTGCCAGGCTTTGAACTGGACACAGGGGAGCTGAGCACGGCATCCTGAGACGGCGCAAACACGGGCCACAGCCCTAGCCCCTAGAAGTGACTTCAGGGGAAGCCCAGCCAGTGCACGCAGGCAGCGCAGCAAAGCGGCTGACAGGAGGAGAAGTCACCAGGAGTCAGAGACTGGTTTTGGAGCCTGGAGTGTGGCGTCCCAGCTGGGAAACCTTGGCACTGGGCTTTGGACTGGGAGAAGAGGAACTGACCATGGCTTCTGAGACAGCACAAGCACAAGACGTGAGCCTGACCCTTGGGGACAATCTCAACCCAGCCAAAGCACACAGGCTACACACCCCTCGGGAATCTCAGATAAAACAGTCACCACGAAGCAAGATAAGTAACTTTGTCTATATTCTGGGGTGCTACTCTCTCCTATCTACCTGATCCCTTCCCTCTATTCCCAGGTGGCTTCATTAACATTGGTATTTCCTGAACCAGAGAGTGAAGTGCTCTGTGGATTTTTTTTGTTGTTGTTGTCTTTTCCTAACCCATTCTCCTGGCCTGAGAGAAGCAGCTACAAAAAACCCAGGGACCAAAAATCCTTCCCTGACTTCCCGAAATTGGACTAAAAATACAGAACTAGCTCCAGCCAAGCATATGAGATCCACCGTCTTGGGCTGTCATCCCTACAGGGAAGAAGGTGGCTATTAAAATGCAAAGGCTTTTCTGAAAGAGATCTGACTGTAACTGTTTTAGCAGATTACTGGAAAGACAAGTTTCCAGGCGTGATATCTCTGCATATTAAACAGAGCCCTCACTGACCCTCAACAGGGAACTGAGGTCTGAAGCTCCCCCCAGACCACCTAGCCTCCTGCCATAGGGGTCTGAGGATGGTGACACCTACAAATCAGTAGAGGTACATGAATTGGGTGCCTAAGGTACAGCTGCAGAGCCTACTCACCAAAGTGCTTTGGGAATAGAGACACACCTACCTCACTGGCACTTGGGGGAAGCCTGTCAGCATCCTGCCCCCCCCTGGAGTGTGAACCCCTGCTGCTACTAGAATCTGGTGCACACAACTATCACCACTACTCCTCTAGGTGGAGAGGTGACAGTCTACACCACACACTTGGTGACCCAAAATCAGATTCTACTCAAGAGTAATGAATGGACTCTTAGGCTTATATATCTGGTAAGAGCCCAAACCAGCTGGCAATGGGACATAAGTGATTCAAGGGGTACAACAATCAAGACAACACTATCTAGTAGTCCATCCACATATATTGAAAGAAAAAAAAACAAGATAAGACTCAGTGAGCAAATATAAAATAAATCAATACGATATCTTATAAATGGCTCAGAGACAGCAGTTGATATCAAATCACATAAAGAAGCAGACCATGACTGCTTCTATAATTCCCCAAATTAAAGAATCAAAATCTTTCCCAAATGAAGATACAATCCTGGAATTGCCAGATGCAGAAAGTAAAAAACTAAAATACAGAATGCTTCAAGACATCAGGGATGACCTCAGAAAAAAAATATGGCAATCTACAGAAAAAGCCAAGGAACACACTGATAAAGCAGTTGAAGAACTCAAAAAGATTATTCAAGAACATAGTGGAAAAAATAATAAGCTGCAAGAATCCATAGAGAGACAGCATTCAGAAATCCAAAAGATTAACAGTAAAATGACAGAATTAGACAACTCAATAGGACATCAAAGGAGCAGAATCAAGCAATTGGAATGCAGAATGGGGGAGGTGGAGGACAAGGCAACTGACACCAATATAGTTGAAGAAAAATCAGATAAAAGAATTAAAAAAAAATGAAGAAACCCTAAGAATCATGTGGGACTCTATCAAGAAGAATAACTTGCATGTGATTGGAGTTCCAGAACAGGGTGGCATAACAGAAACTACAAAGAGAATAGTTGAAGGTCTGTTGGCAGAAAACTTCCCTAACATCATGAAAGATGAAAGGATATCTGTCCAAGATTCTCATCAAATCCCATATAAGATTGATCCCAAAAGAAAACCAACAAGACATATTATCATCAAACTTGCCAAAACCAAAGATAAAGAGAAAAATTTAAAAGCAGCCAGGGATAAAAGAAAGGTCTCTTACAAAGTAGAATCAATAAGAATAAGTTCAGACCACTCAGCAGAAACCATGCAGTCAAGAAGGCAATGGGATGATATATACAGAGCACTGAAGGAGAAAAACTGCCAGCCAAGGATCATATATCCAGCAAAACTCTCTCGCAAATATGAAGGTGAAATTAAAACATTTACTGATAAACACAAGCTTAGAGAATTTGCAAAAACCAAACCAAAGCTACAAGAAATACTAAAGGAAATTGTCTGGTGAGAAAATCAATAATATCAGATATCAACACAACACAAGATCACAGAACAGAACATCCAGATATCAATTCAAATAGGGAAATCACAAAAACAAATTAAGATTAATTTTAAAAAGAAAAAAAATGCTCAAAACAGGGAATCTTTGAAGTCATTAGGTAAAAGATCACATTAATCAAAAAAGGAACTTAATACAGGAAGCATAGAACTGCCATATGGAGAGGAAAACAAGGTGATATAGGACGATATAAGTTAGGTTTTTACTTACAAAAATAGGGGTAAATATTAAGGTAACCACAAAGAGGTATAACAACTCCATAACTCAAAATAAAAACCAAGAAAAACGTAATAGTTCAGCAAACATAAATTCAACTACTATGAAAATGAGGAACACACAATTTACAAAGAAAAATGTCTCAGCAGAAAAAAGTAAGTGGAAAAATGAAATTGTCAACAACACACACAAAAAGGCATCAAAATGACAGCACTAAAAACATACTTATGTATAATTACACTGAATGTAAGTGGACTAAATGCACTGATAAAGAGACAGAGTTTCAGACTGGATAAAGAAACACAATCCATCTATATGCTACCTACAAGAGACACATCTTAGACTTAGAGACACAAACAAACTAAAACTCAAAGGATGGAAAAAAATATATCAAGCAAACAACAAGCAAAAAAGAGCAGGAGTAGCAATACTAATTTCTGACAAAATAGACTTTAAAGTTAAATCCACCACGAAGAATAAAGAAGGACACTACATAATGATTAAAGGGACAATTGACCAGGAAGATATAACCATATTAAATATTTATGCACCCAAGGACAGGACTGCAAGATACATAAAACAAACTTTAACAGAACTGAAAAGTGAGATAGACACCTCCACAATTATAGTAGGAGACTTCAACACACCACTTTCAGAGAAGGATAGGACTTCCAGTACGAAGCTCAATAGAGACACGGAAGACCTAATTGCTACAATCAACCAACTTGACCTCATTGACTTCTACAGAACCCTCCACCCAACAGTTGCAAAGTATACTTTTTTATCTAGTGCACATGAAACATTCTCTAGAATAGACCACATATTAGCTCATAAAACAAACCTTTGCAGAATAGAAAACATCGGAATTTACAAAACATGTTCTTAGACCACAGGCCATAAAGTGGAAATCAATAACAGAAAAATCAGGGAAAAGAAATCAAATACTTGGAAACTGAACAATACCCTGCTGAATAAAGACTGGGTTATAGAAGACATTAAGGAGGGAATAAGGAAATTCATAGAATGCAACGAGAATGAAAATACTTCCTATCAAAACCTCTGGGACACAGCAAAAGCAGTGCTCAGAGGTCTATTTATATAGATAAATGCACACATACAAAAAAAAGAAAGAGCCAAAATCAGAGAACTGTCCCAACAACTTGAACAAATACAAAGCGAGCAACAAAGGAATCCATCAGGCACCAGAAGAAAACAAATACTAAAAATTAGAGCGGAACTAAATGAATTAGAGAACAGAAAAACAATTGAAAGAATTAACAAAGTCAAAAGCTGCTTCTTTGAAAAAATTAACAAAATTGATAAACCATTGGCCAGACTGACAAAGAAATATAGGAAAGGAAATAAATAACCTGAATAAGAAACGAGATGGGCCATATCACAACGGACCCAACTGAAATAAAAAGAATCATATCAGATTATTACGAAAAATTGTACTCTAACAAATTTGCAAACCCAGAAAAAATGGATGAATTCCTAGAAAAACACTACCTACCTAAACTAACACGATCAGAATTAGAACAACTAAATACACCCATAACAAAAAAAGAGATTGAAAAGGTAATCAAAAAACTCCCAACAAAAAAAAGCCCTGGCCTGGACGGCTTCACTGCAAAGTTCTACCAAACTTTCAGAGAAGAGTTAATGCCACTACTACTAAAGGTATTTCAAAGCATAGAAAAGGATGGAATACGACCTAACTCATTCTATGAAGCCAGCCTATCCCTGATACCAAAACGAGGTAAAGACACCACAAAAAAGAAAATATACAGACATATATCCCTTGTGAACATAGATGCAAAAATCCTCGACAAAATTCTAGCCAGTAGAATTCAACAACATATCCAAAAAATAATCCACCATGACCAAGTGGGATTTATACCAGGTATGCAAGACTGGTTTAATATGCAAGACTGGTTTAATATTAGAAAAACCATTAATGTAATCCACCATATAAATAAAACAAAAGACAAAAACCACATGATCTTATCAATTGATGCAGAAAAGGCATTTGACAAAGTTCAAAACCCATTCATGATAAAAACTCTCAGCAAAATAGGAATTGAAGCAAAATTCCCCAACATAATAAAGCGCATCCATACAAAGCCAACACCAACAACACTCTAAATAGAGAGAGCCTGAAAGCATTTCCCCTGAGAACAGGAACCAGACAAGGATGTCCTTTATCACGGCTCTTATTCAATATTGTGCTGGAGGTCCTAGTCAGAGCAATTAGGCTAGACAAAGAAATCAAGCGTATCCGGATTGGCAAGGAAGAAGTCAAATTATCTCTATTTGCAGATGATATGATCTTATACACAGAAAACCCTAAGGAATCCTCCAGAAAACTACTGAAACTAATAGAAGAGTTTGGAAGAGTCTCAGGTTATAAGATAAACATACAAAAATCACTTGGATTCCTCTAAATCAACAAAAAGAACATCGAAGAGGAAATCACCAAATCAATACCATTCACAGTAGCCCCCAAGAAGATAAAATACTTAGGAATAAACCTTACCAAAGATGTAAAAGGCTTATACAAAGAAAGCTACAAAGTACTAGTGCAAGAAACTAAAAGGGACCTGCATAAGTTGAAAAACATACCTTGCTCATGGATAGAAAGAGTGAAGATAGTAAAAATGTCTATCTACCAAAAGCCATCTATACATACAATGCACTTCCGATCCAAATTCCAATGACATTTTTTAATGTGATGGAGAAACAAATCACAAACTTCGTATGGAAGGGAAAGAAGACCCGGATAAGTAAAGCATTACTGAAAAAGAAGAAGAAAGTGGGAGGCCTCACTCTACCTGATTTTAGAACATATTATACAGTGACAGTAGTGAAAACAGCCTGGTATTGGTACAACAACAGGCACATAGACCAATGGAACAGAATTGAGAACCCAGATACAAATCCATCCACATATGAGCAGCTGATATTTGACAAAGGCCCAGTGTCAATTAATTGGGGAAAAGATAGTCTTTTTAACAAATGGTGCTGGCATAACTGGATATCCATTTGCAAAAAAATGAAAGAGGACCCATATCTCACACCAAGCACAAAAACTAACTCCAAGTGGATCAAAGACCTAAACATAAAGACTAAAACGGTAAAGATCATGGAAGAAAAAATAGGGACAATGTTAGGAGGCCTAATAGAAGGCATAAACAGAATACAAAACATTACTAAAAATGATGAAGAGAAACCAGATAACTGAGAGCTCCCAAAAATCAAACACCTATGCTCATCTAAAGACTTCATGAAGAGAGTAAAGAGACCACCTACAGATTGGGAAAAAAATTTCAGCTATGACATCTCCGACCAGTGCCTGGTCTCTAAAATCTATATGATTCTGTTAAAACTCAACCACAAAAAGACAAACAACCCAATCAAAAAGTGGGCAAAGGATATCAACACGCACTTCGCTAAAGAAGATATTCAGGTGGCTAACAGATACGTGAGGAAATGCTCTTGATCAATAGCCATTAGAGAAATGCAAATTAAAACTACAATGAGATTCCATCTCACTCCAACAAAGCTGGCATTAATCCAAAAAACAGAAAACAGTAAATGTTGGAGAGGCTGTGGAGAGATTGGAACTCTTATACACTGCTGGTGGGAATGTCAAATGGTACATGGACTTTGGAAATCTATCTGGTGTTTTCTTAAAAAGTTAGAAATAGAACTACCATACAACCCAGAAATCCCACTCCTCGGAATATACCCTAGAGAAATAAGAGCCTTTACACGAACAGATGCACACCCATGTTTATTGCAGCACTGTTTACAATAGCAAAAAGCTGGAAGCAACCAAGGTGTCCATCAACGGATGTATGGTTAAATAAATTATGGTGTAGTCACACAATGGAATACTATGCATGGATAAAGAACAGTGACGAATCTGTGAAACATTTCAGAACATGGAGGAATCTGGAAGGCATTATGCTGAATGAAGTTAGTCAGATGCAAAAGGACAAATATTGTATAAGGCCACTATTATAAGATCTTGAGAAATAGTATAAACTGAGAAGAACACAATTTTTTGTGGTTACGTGGCTGCGGGGGAGAGAAGGTGGGAGAGGTTTATTTACTGATTAGTTAGTAGATAAGAACTACTTTAGGTGAAGAGGACAATACTCAATACAGGGAAGGTCAGCTCAACTGGACTGCACCAAAAGCAAAGAAATTTCTGGGATAAACTGAATGCTTCAAAGGTCAGCGGAGCAAGGGTGGGGGTTTGGGGACTATGACTTAAGGGGACTTCTAAGTCATTTGGAAAAGTAAATTCTCTTATGAAAACATTCTGCATCCCACTTTGAAGTGTGGCGTCTGGGGTCTTAAATGCTAACAAGCCACCATCTAAGATGCATCAATTGGTCTCAACCCACCTGGATCAAAGGAGAATGAAGAACACCAAGGTCACACGATAACTATGAGCCCAGGAGATAGAAAGGGCCACATGAACCAGAGACCTACATCATCCTGAGACCAGAAGAACTAGATGGTGCCCAGCCACAACCGATGACTGTCCTGACAGGGAGCACAACAGAGAACCCCTGAGGGAGCAGAAGAACAGTGGGATGCAGACCCCAAATTCTCGTAAAAAGACCAGACTTAATGGTCTGACTGAGAGCAGAAGAATCCTGGTGGTCATGGTCCCCAAACCTTCTTTTGGCCCAGGACAGGAACCATTCCCGAAGACAACTCATCAGACATGGAAGGGACTGGACAATGGGTAGGTGAGAGATGCTGATGAAGAATGAGCTACTTGTATCAGGTGGACACTTGAGACTGTGTTGGCACCTCCTGTCTGAAGGGGAGATGGGAAGGTAGAGAGGGTTAGAAACTGGCAAAACGGTCACGAAAGGAGGGACTGGAAGGAGGGAGCGGGCTGACTCATTAGGGGGAGAGTAAGAGTATGGAGTAAAGTGTATATAAGCTTATATGTGACAGACTGACTTGATTTGTAAACTTTCACTTAAAGCAGAATAAAAATTATTTTAAAAAAAGATGGCCTGAAACCAAAAGAAGCCTGAACTCGATTGTAAAAGCAAATGTCAAACAACTAATATAAGGTTTAAAAATGAGTCAATTCTGTGAAAGAAAATATTATGAATTATTTACATAAATATTTTACAGTTTGTGTTTTGGAAGTGAAATAGTGAAAAAGCCTTCACAACATTTTGATTCTCAATTTGTTATATTGGCCTGGCTTCATACAGCATAGATGAACTTTGGTTTGCCTGAAGGATGAAGAATAATTTCATATCCATATTTTGTTATGCTTTGAGTTCATCATTTCAATTCCTGAAAAAGCCAGTCATGTAAATACTCAAGTAGACAAACACTGTCTGTGGTAAGGGCAAATGTCTGTGGACACTTTATTTACATATGAACTACAACACATATTGTTGAGTCATTCAATGGGTACAACACCAAGGGTGACTCTACCATAATTAAACTCATTGGCACCTTAATCATAATTCTAAGACTAGATTCTACATCTCCAGAGATGTCACAAGGATAGTCACTGACATAGAACATGTCTTACATGACCAGGTTGTCAGGAGAGAAAATCAAAACAGAACAATATGATGACGAATGACACAAAGGGAAGAGTCCATGGTGGGCAGAATCTGAATATGTAAAAATCATGACATTCAAAACAGACAGTCCTTTGGTGTGTAAGTTTAAGCTATGCACTTGTAGATAACATTTGAACTCACTTCCAGAGGACCATGAAAGTTGATTTCAGAACAAGTTACTGAAAACTTGATTTAAGTGCATAAAAAGGAGGGTTCTAGCCTGTGATGGATTCAATTGTGTCCCCTAAAATGATATGTTGAAATCCTAATGTGGAAAAGTATAGTTGAAAGGTGGTACAATTTGAAGAATGTATCCCATGTCACTGAATTGCACATGTAGAAACTGTTGAAATAGGGTATGTTGGTTCTGTATATTTTCACCAAAATGAATAAAACTAAATAATAAAATAACCTAGAAGTTAAGAGCTAATAATTACTGAGCTGAAGAAATCAATGTCTACAAGCATTTTGGGACCAACTTTAGTCAACCTAGCCTGTACTTCTTTTACAAGACAGAAAATCAAAACTCTGGGTTATGTACCCACTGCCCACTGCCTTCGACTGGGTTATCTAGAGAAGCAAAACCAGTGAAATGGCTCATACAGTGGTGATTGCTGGCAAGTCCCAAATCTATTGGTCAGGCATCAGGCTGGAGGCATCTGCCCACGTGGTTGCAGGGACTGAAAAACCCAAAATCAGTGGGCCAGATGGCAGGCTACTATCTCACATCCCAAGAACCAGATATCAGAAGATGATGAGCCAGAGGCAGGATCAAGAGGGAAAGAACTCTTCCAGAACATCCATATATATTTGATGCAATCCACACCCTCAACGTAACTCCATTTTCAGCTGACTGGCTGCTCACAACAGATCACATCATGGACAATAATTATATATCTACTGAATCACTGAGAATCATGGCCTAGCAAAGGGAACACTTAACCTTAACCATCACAGTCCACCTCTCATCAATTTGACAACGGTGCACATCTCCTTAAACCATATCATAATCTCTAAGAAAAAACATATTACATGTGACATGATACAACTAACATGCGTACAACCGAAAACTCATTAGCCCCATTACATCTTATATTACACCTTATATTTTATAAGTAATGGAATAAGGGAGGGAAGAAAACAAAGTTAATTGCTACATATATATGTATTTATACGTACATACATAGAGAGAGAGAGGGAGCCTTGGTGGCCCAGTGGTTAAGAAATTGGCTGCTAACCAAAAGATCAGCAGTTCGAATACCCTAGGCACTGCTTGGAAACCTTACAGGGGCAGTTTCAGTCTGTCTTACAGGGTTGCTATGAATCAGAATCAACTTGACTGCAACAAGGTTTTATATATATGTATGTGTGTGTATGTATGTATGTGCATGTATACATATATGTATGCATATGTGTATATATATACATTTATACACATGCACACATACACATATAACAAAACAAGGAAGAAATACTAAAAGCGATTACAGTTTTTGTTTCTGCAACTGGTCACGTGGTCATAGCTGGCATTTAGAACTACCTTCTTCCACCACCCATTCTGTATTCTCTTTGCCCTCAGCAAGCACTTAGGCTGACTGTGGCTCTTTGCCTGGTGGAGTGAGCCAAACCTTCCTTCCTGAAGGGTCTGGGCCGTTAGTAGTCATATTGGAAGTGGGTTGCTGTAGTTTTCCATTAACTTTCATCACAGGGCATGGTAGTACTAAGTGATGCCCTAAGGGATCTCCCATATTTCAGACATACTCTTCTTTATCTCCATTATGCAATATCAATCAGATTGCCTCTTTGTAATCTGTGTAACCAGGATCAGCCACACCAGCGAATACAGTAACACCCTTCTTTGCCCGATGATCCGGAGGCATGAGGATCCCAAAGTGGCCAGGCAGCATTCTTAACTTCCAGTGGAATCAAAGTTTTGTCTCCAGGTGGGAGGAGCATTCCTCCCTTTGTAACTAAGACCTCTAGACCTGCAGAGAATAGGGTAGCAAGAACGGAAAGCGAAAGTTTTGCAAGTGGGTCTCCAGGGTGATAGTGATACCACTTCCATCTCCACCCCTTGATTCCAGGACCTTTGAATCCAGGCTATGAGAGAAACAGCACCAAATATAGTACACTGATTGAAAGCATACACAGCCTCCCAGAGAACATTGCCCCAACCCTGCAAGGTATTGCCACTTGGCTGGTACCATATTGTGTCTTTAGAAGGCCGTTCCATCTTTCTACCAAGCCAGCAGTTTCAGGATGATGGGAAACTCAGTCACACCAGTGAATTCTCTAAGATGGGCCCACTGCCACACTTTCTTTGTTGTGAAGCAAGTCCCTTGATCTGAGGTGACACCGTGTGGGATACCACAACAGTGGATAAGGCATTCTGTAAGTCCATGGATGGTTATTTTGGCAGAGAAGGCAAATCAGCAATCTGGTAACTGTGCACAAAGAAGGCAGATCCATATCCAGAGTAAGTATCTATCCCAGTAAGAACAGAACACTGCTCATTCCATGATGGAAATGTTCCAATTTAATCCACTGCCACCAGTTCATCGTCTCTAGGAATGGTGCCGTATCAGGGACTCAGTGTTGGTCTCTGCTGATGGTAGGGTGGGCACTCAGCAGGGGCTGTAACCAAGTCAGCCCTGGTGAGTAGAAGTCCAGATTTGATTCTCGGTCCATTATACCAGCTTGACTTTATACAGCATAGTTGTACTTTGGTTTCCCTGAAGGATGGAAATCAGTTTCATGTCTGTTTTTGGAATCTATCATTTCAATTCTTGAAAAAAACAGTCACGTAAATACTCATATAGACAAACAAGCTCTGTGGTAAAAGCAAAAGTCTATGGACACTTTATTTATACTTAAAGTGCAACACATATTGCTGAGTCATTCAATGGGTACAGCACTAAGGGTGACCTACCATAATTAAACTCATTTGGACTTTAATCATAATTCAGAGAATAGATTCTGCATCTCCAGGTCCTAGGGGGAATAATCACAATGGAACAATCTGAGGTCAAATCATCCAAAAGGGAGAGTCCAGGGTGGACAGAACTTAAATATATAAAAATCATCACCTTCAAAATAGGCAGTCCTATTGGATGTGTAAGTGTAAGCTATAAATTTTCAGATGACATCTGAACTCACTCCCAGAGGACCATGAAAGCGGATTTCAGAGCAAATCATTGAAAACTTGATTCAAATGCATATAAATCAGAGTTCTCACCTGTTGTGAATTGAATTGTGTCCCTCAAAATGATAAATCGCAACCCTCGTATCTGTGAATGTGACTTTGTTTGAAAATAGGGTTTATGAAGATGTTGTCAATTAAGTTAACATTAGGTCCTGCTGGAGGAGTGTGGGTCCCACTGTATTCCTAGAAATGAGGAGAAGATACACAGAAACAGACAGACATGATGCGTTAGTTGCAAGCCCAGTACTGGCTGGAACTACCAGAAACTAGGAAAGAGGAGTAGAACTATTTTTCAGTCAAAGCCTCAGAAGTAATCAAGTTACCCTAAGGTAGGATTCTCAGCCTTCAGAACTGTGAGATGATAAATTTCTG